>NW_028277030.1:81770000-83031250 GCF_059951505.1 Python bivittatus | reverse complement strand
GCTATTGGGTTTACCAATTAAAAAGTACCTACGCAGAAAATAAGGCAAAGCACAGAGTTTATTGCTCCGTGTCCCGAAAGGCCAAAACTTGTGTAGAGACTTCCCGCTTCTCTTTGTTTATGGGCAAAAGAGGCAAAGCCAAAAGACGCCATTGACGGGGCGCAAAGCGTAGTCCGCCCCCATTTGCAGGATAGGAATGGGAAGGGCAAAGCGGGTCTATGTCGCGGAGAGGCCCAAAGTGTCGGGGCAGGGGGGCACCATTTTTTCCTCACACCCTCAGCCCTGCAAACTAGAGTTACTTTAGGGATTTCGTTTTAGTTTTCTGCAATTGCTTTTTACCTTCGTCCAGCAGCCTCTCGAGGTGGTTGAATATCCCGCAGAAGTTGGGGAGGCTGCTCATGAGCTTCTTGTCGTTCATCAGCTGCATCAGGTAATCGGGGCTCGGCTTGGGCTTCTCCTTCGTTTCCATTTCCCCAACCATATTCCAAACGCAGAGAGCGAGCGAGCGAGCGCCCGCACCAGCACTCACCCAACCACCGCACTGGGTGCCCGCCAGGCGGGGAAGAAACGGGGTGTGTTATGTGGGCTGAGGGGGGGAGAGGCCTCTTCCCCCCCTAGGAAAACGAGGGAGCGGAAAAAGGGGGTCTCGTCAACGAAGAAGCCGCCAGCACACAGCGGCGGATCTCGGGCGACGGAGGAAAATAAAAGGGGGGAACTCGATGACCGCCACCCCAAACCCTCCTCGGCCGCCGCCACCACGGAGGGTAGTGCCCTAGTCTTCTTCCACCCCGACTGTACAGTGATCCTCCTTCGCCACCGCCGCTTCCTGTCGCCGCTCCCACTGGATGCCTTTCTCCAAAGCGGCGCAGTCTTCGATAGTTCCCCCTCCTCTTCCTCGCCACACACGCAGACGTTGGTCGCGGTTCCCTTTCCTCGGTGCTGCTGCCCCCTGGTCTGTCTCCGCGGCGGGGAGGGAGGCGGGGAGGCAGGCAAAGGGGCGGCGGACTTGGCCGTTTCCCGAGGAGTCCCCGCTGCTGCCGCCGCGTATTGTAAGGCTCTTCCCGGCCACCGGCGGTGCTTCCGTTGTTGTTGTTCCCGCTGCTGCTGCTGCTGCTGGTGGTGGCAGTGCCGCCTCGTCTCCCGCGCCGCCTTGCCTCCCTCCCCTCCCGCTTCTGCCGCTTGCTTGAGGCTGACGAATCTCAGCCCCGCCGCTGCCGCCGCCGTGGTGCCTTCACCTCCTCCTCCTCCTGCCGCCTCCTCTTCAGTTCGCTCTGAGTTCGCTTCAGTTCAGGCGGCGCTGGCGGCGGCGGCGGCAGCAAGCAACGACGGCGGGAAGGGGAGGGGACACAGGGGCAGGGAGGGGGCAGCGGAGGAACAGAGGCGGGGCGGCCGTTAATCAGCGACGGCAACGGTAGTGGCGGCGGCGGCGGCGGCGGCGCCACTTGGCAGATTCACTTCGCCCCGCCCCTCCAGCTTGCCTGTGAGCGACGGGGGACTCGGTTGACGGCCGGCGGTGAGCGGGAGGGAGCGCGCCCTTCACACCCACACATACACCCGTGTGATACGCCTGGGCTTTGGAGTGATGAGGCGCGCGCACGCGCCTCCGAAAGCTCGCGCCTCTACCTCGTACTACTTTTATGCGCGAGATGGTTGCGCTCGGCGCGCGTGCGCGTGCTCCCTCCTTTCCCCTCCCCCCCGTTTCTCCGGTGTTTGCCCTCCCCCCTTCCGATTTTTTTTTTTCTGTACAGAAATCCCGTACGCGAGCGCACGAGAAAGAAACTGAAGAAACTCTTGCTACTTCGCACATCCTGTGTTGGGGCGGGGCTCGGTCACGTGGTGCTAGGCGGGAGGGGGAGGCCTGATCGGGATGCGCCGCCTCTGAGGCGCAGGCGCGCTGCGTTTTCTGCCACCCGCGACTGGTACGAGGGTGCGCGCCCGTGCGCGCTTTCAATTGTGTCGCGCCGGCCGCGGCCCCTTTATTGAGGTGTAGGATTGGAATAGGAGAGGCGGGGTTGAAGTGAGTATTGTGCGCCTGCGCAAAGGAGAATGGGAAGGAGACAGGCGTAGGGCTGGGGGTGCACCGAGAAGGGGTGATGTTCCTCTGTCTCTATTAGCGGCCGCGAGAGCGAGGAGAGTGCGGCTACTAAGCGAAGCGGCTTCTCCGCGGAGGACGGAGCTGGCAGCGGAGAAGCCGAGGCGCTTCTCCGCATAAAGTTTAGCTCACCCACTCGCTCAGGAGGGCTTCTCCTACCGCACGCGCGCGCACGGCGGGAAGTCGATGCTCGCATTTGCACCGGATGGGGGTCCGGACCTCTGGCGGTGCTGACACAGCCCCCTCGCACTTCTTGAGCGGCTGGCTGGGAAGTTGGGCAGGAGCCGCTCGCTTTCCCTCCCCTGCTTCGTCTGTCTACTCGGGCAGCTCGGTGCTTCCTCTGCACGCCAGCGCCGCTTCCGAGGACCCGGTGCGGGGGCTCGAACGCGGGAGCGCCCTTGGGGATCTCCGGGATGGCGGTCTGCCTGTGCCGTGCTTGGCTCCTGACCTGGGCTCATTTTCCCGCAGGAAGCTCTACCGAGTACTTGGGCTGACGCGGTGTTACTTCCAACGCCTTTCCTTAAGTAGTCGGCAGGGCTTCACCGCCGGCGCAGAAAGGCGGGAAAGCGCTCTTTAGTGTTGCAAAGATCCCGAACAATAAATCCCGCACAGCTGGCTTGGATTCGAGGTTTCTTTCCTAGCCGGGAGGGAGCGAGTAGCCGGACCGCCCCTTGCACCTCCGCGCAAAAGCCGGTGCGCCCGTTCCCGTCTCGCTTCTTCGGAGGTTAGCCTAGCCGCCGCCGCCTCACTCGGTAGTAAGTCCCGTTGAGCTGAATGAGCCGTTCTGCCCAGAAACTCTTGTAGGGCTGCAGTTTTCGCGCTTCCTGGAAGTCCCCAGGAAAGCCTAACGCTACCTGCGCCCGCGAGTATCTTTACGATCCAATTTCCCGCCGGGGACTGGCAGCACGAATGCGTTCCTTCGAGGGCCGCAGGGTCAGCCGACCTTCTGCTATCAAATCTGCCCCTTATTCTCACTGATTTCGAAGTGGTCCAGAGAGAAGACATCCCCCCCCCCCGCTCTTCCTTTTTTCCTTTTCCTTTCTTACCTAGTTAAATACTTTCACGCTATCGGTCAACTAAGTAACCATATTTTTTCCCCACCTGGAATACCCATATTTTCATTTCTTACGGGCTCCCTGCAAAACTTTTATCACTATGTTATTAAGTTTCATCTATGTCCTCTCCATACATAGCATGCAGTTTACAGCTGCCTGCATACAGGTTTTCCTTTCTTCAAAACAATTAAAAAGGAAGGGAGGGAGCTTATGAAAAGAGATGGAAGGAATGATTTTGTAAAAGACATACTGCATTTAGGTTCTGTTATTGATGTAGCCTAGTGCTAGGCCCATATTTCAGAAAGTCGGACTGATTTCAAAGCGTCTTGACAAGCACTTGCCACCCATTTTTTTGGAAAAATGGGTCACTTTATTTAACAACTGGTCTTACTCCCCATGGAAGCTTAATCAGTAGTTCTATTGGCAGTATATTTCACTGAAACTGATGCATAAAAATGCAATAACAAATACTGGTGAATTCCCTTGTCTGCTTCTCTGTATTTTAACAAGGATATTGATAACATTGACCACATGGAGCAATGCCAATGGGTTAAGTTTTATTTTTACAATATTGGTTGTTCCATTAGAAGGCATTTAATGGTTTTGACTCTGAACCAGAATGGCGTGATTCTTTCCCAAGAACTAATGTGTGTACTAATGTTGTACAGTGTTATTGTTAACATAAACATCTGTTCTAAAATTTAGAGAAAAGTAATCTAGTTTCTGTCAATATTGATATTATGGTTTTTTTTGAGGAGTGGAAGAAAAGGAATTTAGCTGAATACAGAGATCCTTTTTTTCCTTTTGGAGAATATCTGTACTCAATATGTACAGTACCCCATTTTAGCATGGTTTGTTAAATGTATTGGCACTGCTTGCTACTTGAAAACTAGGTGTATCACAGCCCAATCCTAAACCTGTTTCCTTAGAAGTTCAGCTGAGTGCCCGCCAGGCAGGGAAGAAACGGGGTTTGTTATGTGGGCTGAGGGGAAAAGGGGGTCTCGTCAATGAAGGAAAATGAGGGAGCAGAAAAAGGAGGTCTCGTCAATGAAGAAGCCATCAGCACACAGCGGCAGGTCTCAGGCGACAGAGGAAAATAAAAGGGGGGAACTTGATGGCTGCCCCCCAAACCCTCCTCAGCTGCTGCCACCACCACAGAGGGTTGTACCCTAGTCTTCTTCCATCCCTACCGTACAGTGATCCTCCACCACCACCGCCGCTTCCTGTCGCCGCTCCCACTGGATGACTTTCTCCAAAGCAGCAGAGTCTTCGGTAGTTCCCCCTTCTCTTCCTCACCACATACACGGACATTTAGTGCACTTTTTAATAAATATTACGGGGCACTTCCTAATGATTTAAAGGTAAGAATTAACAGTGAATGGACTGATTTCATCCCGTCTGCTTTGACACTGCTTCATTGGCCTTTCTTTTGCACTGTTAGAGGTGTTTAAGAGGCCTGAAGTGGCAAGCAGAAAAATGTCTTCGGAGTAGTATTTCAGACTTCAGCTGATTTGATTGATACAATTAATTAACATGATTTAGGAACCAAACTCTTTTTACTTATTCGTTGCTTTCTTTTATTAGAGCTATAGGCATATCCTTTTACTTTCTTTCATGTAGATTTCCTTCTTACATATGTGCACATCCCACGCTGTTCTCATTTTCTTTTCAAGAGGATTCCGATGCTTTCGAGAGTCTTGCTTAATTTTCTCACTAGGCAACTGCCCAGAGTGCCATGGGATTAGTCTGTTCTTCCCATTGAAATATCAACAAAAGGAAGAAATAGTTCCCCATGTGACCTGTTGCACCAAATTTGATGATCACATATTCCTGGGTGTGACCAAATTCACAGCTTTGTTCTCTTAGTTTCCTTCCTTTTCTTACTCTTAAAAGGAATGTTGCTGTAATGTGTAATCATCTTTTTAAAACTTATCAGCTAGCTGACATAGTAATAGTGGTAGACTACATTAGTGCATGAGGGCTACTTCATATACTGAATTATCATACCCTACTTTCTTTTAAGTATTTTTTAACCAATTCTTTATTCATGGATCAATTCATATAGAGTTTAAAAAAGGAGAGAACTATATATTGTCTGGCTTCATTTTATCATTTTACCTACCAAAAGTCAGTACATTGTGGGGATATTACTATAAGTATTTATGTGATTTTCTGTGTTGCTAAAACTCTGATCACTCAAGTGTAGTACAGAGTGCCAGTTTTCTCTCTTAAAATAATGATTTCAACAACATGGCTATCTTTAATATACCCTAGAACAGTGCTTCTCCAACATTTTAGTCTCAGGGCCCCTTTACATTCTTAAAAATTATTGAGGACCCCAAAGAGCTTTGGTTCAAGTGGGTTATATCTATCAATATTTACTGCGTTAGAAATTAAAATAAGAAATTTTAAAATATTTATTGGATTTTGCAGACCCCCTAAAAGGGTCTCGGGGACACCAAGGGGTCCTCAGACCACCCTTGAGTACTGCTGCTCTAGAATGTTTCTTAAACTTTTCAAGGCTACAGAATATCAAACATTTGTAATAAGGGATCCTATGTTTCTTTTAAAAAATTCTAAGAAATATTGAAAATTTATTGTAATGATATTTTTCCTTATATTTCATGCATCAGTTACAAAACTTAATGGGATGTATAATTGTGTTGTTGGGTTTTTGTTTTGTGTGTGTGTTTGGTTTGGTGGGTTTTGTTTTGTTTTGTTTTGTTTGTGCCTTTGAATCAGTTTTTGACACCTGGTGACTGCCTGGACAAGTCCCTGCAGTTTTCTTGGCAAGTTTTCAGAAGTGGTTTGCCATTGCTTCCTTTCTAGGGCTGAAAGAAAGTGACTGGCCCAAGGTCACCCAGCTGGCTTTGTGCCTAAGGCAGGACTAGAACTCTGTCTCCCGGTTTCTAGCCTGGTGCCTTAACCACTACACCAAAATGGCTGTACAGTGGGGCAAAAAAGTATTTGTCAGCCACCAATTGTGCAAGTTCTCCCACTTAAAAGGATGAGAGAGGCGTGTAATTTTCATCATAGGTATACCTCAACTATGAGAGACAAAATGAGAAAAAAAAATCCAGAAAATCACATTGTCTGATTTTTAAAGAATTTATTTGCAAATCATGGTGGAAAATAAGTATTTATTCACCTACAAACAAGATGTCTGGCTCTCACAGACCTGTAACTACTTCTTTAAGAGGCTCCTCTGTCCTCCACTCATTACCTGTAGTAATGGCACCTGTTTGATCTTGTTATCAGTATAAAAGACACCTGTCCACAACCTCAAACAGTCACACTCCAAACTCTACTATGGCCAAGACCAAAGAGCTGTTGAAGGACACCAGAAACAAAATTGTAGACCTGCACCAGGCTGGGAAGACTGAATCTGCAATAGGCAAGCAGCTTGGTGTGAAGAAATCAACTGTGGGAGCAATAATTAGAAAATGGAAGACATACAAGACCACTGATAATCTCCCTTGATCTGGGGCTCCATGCAAGATCTCACCCTGTGGGGTCAAAATGATCACAAGAATGGTGAGCAAAAATCCCAGAACCACATGGGGGGACCTAGTGAATGACCTGCAGAGAGCTGGGACCAAAGTAACAAAGGCTACCATCAGTAACACACTACGCCACCAGGGACTCAAATCCTGCAGTGCCAGACGTGTCCCCCTGCTTAAGCCAGTACATGTCTGGGCCCATCTGAAGTTTGCTAGAGAGCGTTTGGATGATCCAGAAGAGGATTGGGAGAATGTCATGGTCGGATGAAACCAAAGTAGAACGTTTTGGTCTAAACTCATTGTGTTTGGAGGAGAGAGAATGCTGAGTTGCATCCAAAGAACACCATACCTACTGTGAAGCATGGGGGTGGAAACATCATGCTTTGGGGCTGTTTTTCTGCAAAGGGACCAGGACGACTGATCCGTGTAAAGGAAAGAATGAATGGGGCCATGTATTGTGAGATTTTGAGTGAACACCTCCTTCCATCAGCAAGGGCATTGAAGATGAAATGTGGCTGGGTCTTTCAGCATGACAATGATCTCAAACACACCACCCGGGCAACGAAGGAGTGGCTTGGTAAGAAGCATTTCAAGGTCCTGGAGTGGCCTAGCCAGTCTCCAGATCTCAACCCCATGGAAAGGAACCCCTTTGGAGGGAGTTGAAAGTCCGTGTTGCCCAGCGACAGCCCCAAAACATCACTGCTCTAGAGGAGATCTGCATGGAGGAATGGGCCAAAATACCAGCAACAGTGTGTGAAAACCTTGTGAAGACTTACAGAAAACGTTTGACCTCTGTCATTGCCAACAAAGGATATATAACAAAGTATTGAGATGAACTTTTGATATTGACCAAATACTTATTTTTCCCCATGATTTGCAAATAAATTCTTTAAAAATCAGACAATGTGATTTTCTGGATTTTTTCCCCCATTTTGTGTCTCATAGTTGAGGTATACCTATGATGAAAATTACAGGCCTCTCTCATCTTTTTAAGTGGGAGAACTTGCACAATTGGTGGCTGACTAAATACTTTTTTGCCCCACTGTATAAGGTTGTATATATGGCTGTATAACATACTTCATCAATATTAGATTTACTAAAGAATGTCTTAGCATTAATGTTTGGCCTGTTTCAATATGGGTTTGCAATGAGTGGTGAAAACCCACTTTAACAAGGATATGTTGAAGAAAAGATAATAAGACCTTCATTGCCTTTAATCTCTGTGGTCTTTCATTCAAAAGTCTTCTGGTGGTGATTTTTAAAGAAATAGTTTCAGTGTAACACCTCAAAAGAGATCTGCTAACATGCCTTCATTCATAGATAGGATTCTGAATGAATCAAAACCCCACAAAAAAACCTGTTATCTTGGATCTTGGCTGAAGAAAAGTATCCTCAAATTGATAGTATAATCCAACAGGCAGTACAAGAGCAGTTATAGTGTATTTAGTTTACAAGTAGTCCCCAGTTTAAGAACGAGTCCCATTCCCAAGGTTTGTCCTTAAGTCGAATTTGTATGTAAGCCAGAACGGTGGTGTTGTATAATACTGTATAAGTAGTATTGTGTAATGAACTTGAGCCATTGTGTATTTAACTCAAATTTTGCTACAGTAAGCTCCGTTCTTAATTATGGGTCATCCTGAAACTAGGCATTCTTAGCCCAGGGACTACCTGTACTCACCCTAAATTAAGAAAACTTTTCACTCTACTCTTTTGTTTTCTTAGTTGTGTTCGGGTAATAAACATATGACAATAGTTATCAGTTCTTTCAGGCACTTGGCATCAGTCTTAGAAACTCTGGTCTAGAAGTTGGCTACTGTGACATGATATGGCCACAGATCTTCAAAGGCGCCCTTTGTTTTTACATTGATTCAATTCAAGAACCTCTACAGGCAAAGTAACCACAAGCTTTGTAGCTTTTATACACATGCAGTAGCAGTTATTTTTCTAAGCTACATCAACTTTTCGGGGGGAGGTCTGGAAGAGAAGAAACAGGCTAAAGTTGGCCTTTGTCTAGCGTTGGTTGGTGCATCACTTGTGGCTCTACCTGGAGTGAGAAGATCTTGCAACACACCTCACGCTCTCATCATCACCTGGTTAGACTTCTGCAATGTGTTCTACATGAGACGGCCTTTGAAGACCACCCAGAAACTGCAGTTGGTGCAAGATGCAAAAACTCATTAGACACCATGAGCACATTGCCAGTAGGTTTCTAGATACAATTTAAAGTGCTGGTTTTAATCTTTCAAGCCCTATATGGCTTGATATGGTGTTAAGATACTTTCAGGATCATCTACTTCATCTATTTCAACAAGAATTGATATGCCAATAAGAACATCTCAGGAAAAATTAATTGTAGTTCCCTGCTGCCATGAAGTTAAGGGAGCTGAGCCAGGAAGAGATGTATCTCAGTAATGGACCCTACATTATGGAATAGCCTCTCCCAAGAACCTAAATTAATCCTGACGTTATTGTCCTGGAAGCAAGTTAAAACAGGACTCTTCCAGAGACATTTTCAAGTTAATTTACTGATAAAAATACCACACACACACACACTATTTATAATTTTGCAGTAGTTGTATTTATACTATGGATATATTATGTTACTATATATATTGTAATTAAATTTGTACATCACCAGGAGTTGTTTGTTTGAAGATGTTTATTAAATAAATGAATGAATGAATAAATATTCTGACAAGACAGATGCAGAGCTGCTGGAGCTCTTGGAATACTGATAAGGTATATTCTCAGTGTCCAGAGCCTTTTAATGACTTAATGGTGATTTTCTTGACCAATACTAGTTTCTAGGGAAATAGTTTAAAGGAATCCATCAGATTGGTGTTGACTCTTAACCACGTAGTAGATTTTCTCCAGGAATCCTACATATACTTGCAAATAAATTCATATGGTTTTATTAACAATGGTGCCAAAATATCTTTCTTTTTAAGTTTTATAATTTGAAAACCAAAGTAAGATTTCACATAAAAGTGAAACCAAATCTAGAATACATTGGGATTCTTTTTGGCTTGTAGACTCTAATGAAGTGGAGAGGATACTTTCCAATATGGCCTCTGCCACCTGTGGACTTGTCTGCCACCATTAGATTCTTAGAGGGGTGTGATGGACTAGGACAAAGAAGTGGTCAACACTTATATGAGGGACTGGATGCTGCTACCTGCCTTGGAGGAAACAGCCATATGCACTCTTTGCAAAGAGTCCCCTTTGATTTAACCATTTTGGCAATTATCACCTGGTCTCCAACCTTCTCTTAAAATTTGGTGGGAAGCCGGCTACAGATTACCATCAAAAAAAGGTATTGAGATCCTTTTCCAGTCTAGATTCAGACATGGAAATTGTAAGGAAACAGCTTTGGTTGCTCTAATTCATGACCTTTACATATAAGGACCTGAAGAAGAGAGGTGCATCCTTTTTAGGCCTCTCAGTGACATTTGTTATCCTACCCCATGTTGTCGTCCTAGACTGCCTGCAAGCATTGGAAGTTGAGAGTCCTATGCGTCAAAGTTTACACCCTCTTCTCAAGAGCCCATCCTTGCTCCCAACCATGTCAGACAACTTTTGTCCAACCTCCAACCTTCCCTTTTTAGGTGAGAAGAAACTCAGTTTCGGAGAGTCCTGGATGGAGCGGATTATCTGGACTGTTTTCAGTCAGGGTTCAGGCTGGGCACTGAGACAGCCTTGGTTGCATTTGTGGAGGATCTCTGGAGGGGTCACAATGAAAGTGGTATATCCAGCCCTCCTGGATCTCTCAATACTATCAACCATGGTATCCTTGACCAGCTTCGGGGGTTGAGAGGGCACTGTTTTGCAGTGGTTCTCCTTCCTCCTCTGTGGTGAGTTCCAATCAGTTTTGGTTGGCTGGGTCGAGCCCTAAGCTCCTGCAATATGGGGTGCCTCAGGACTTGGGTCCCTTACCCCTCCTTTTCAACATCTACATGAGGCTGCTGCGATGGATCATCCAGTGGCACAGGTTGCATTATCATCAGTATGCTTATGGTACTCAGTTATGCATATCCACCCCTGGCCAGGGTAGCAGTCCTCTGGACAGAGCTGATACACAACTTTTGGGTTCTCATGAACACATGGCTTCTGCTCATAGAGCATATGGCAGCCGTAGCCAGGGCATTCACACAGATTCGTCTTGTGTACCAGTTGTACTCATTCCTGGACCGGGAGGCCTTGCTCACAGTTACGCTCTGGTCACTTCCTGATTGGGTTACTGTAATGTGCTCTATATGGGGCTGCCTTTGAAGAGCATCTGGAAATTACAAGTGGTCTGGAATGCAGTGTTGTATGCAGTTCTGAGTGTTCTGCAGTTTGCCCATATTATACTGCTGCTGTGCAAGTTCCCCTGGCTTCTAGTCTCTTTCCAGGTGGAATTCAAGGTCCTGGTTATCACCTTTGAGGCCCTGAATGGCACAGAGCCAGGTTATTTGTGGGACTGACTCTCCAGTAGCGTATCCCTTCCACCAGGTCTAATAGGGTGGATGTGCTCCAGGTCCCTTCCTTTAAACGCTGTCATCTCACAGATCTAAGAAGCATGCCTTCTCTGTGGCAGCCCCTGCCTTGTGGAACACCCTTCCCTCTGAGATCTGACACGCTCCCACCTTCCTAGCCTTCCAGAAGGCCTTGAAGAGATGGCTGTTCTTGCAGGCATTGGCGTAGAGTGAGACACGAGCCCAGTACTGTTGAAAGTGAATGTGTGGGGAGGTGTTGCCTTTGGAACACTTTTCGTTGTGGTTTTTATGTTTTTATTCTGTGAGCTGCCCATGGTTATGGAACATAAGATGGGTGGCTATGTGAGTCAAATAAGTAAATAAGGGTTCCACACAGGAGCACTGGGGGACGAAAAGTCAGGTTAGTGGGTGCTAAGTTATAGGGTCCCCAGGTGTCAGGCCCAGCCCAAGAACAACGATGAAACAGTCCAGTCGAGTACAGTTCCTTTATTTGCTTACACCTTATAGACAGAAACTTGCCAAACTACAGTATATCTATACTACAGCAACAAGTGGATATACCCTGGGAGATTCTACGGAGTGGCTGCCCTGAATCTCTTACTCTTCTCACGCTCTCCCTGCGGACTGTGTTGCCTTTTGCCTCCTGTCCCTTGCTGGAATGCCGCCCCTCCTTCCTGATACCCTTGATCTCCCACATCACTCTCTTCGTAGATACATTCCATCACACTAGGGTTCACTTCTCTCTCCCCTGCTGTTTAATATCTGGATGAAATTGTTCAGAACAGTATGTGTCAATTCAGGGTGTGATATCACAATAATGATGATACACAACTTTACATCTCCATTGCAGGCTAAGCTGGAGATGTTGTAGAAGTCTTGAATTGGTGTCTATAAGCTGTTGAAGTATGGATTTAAATTAGATGGCAGTTGTTTGTCAGGAATGTCTCTTTATCAGCTCTGATGATAAATCTGAATAGAGTAGTAGTATTCTTGAAAAAGCAGGTCTACAAGTTGGGGGAATCTTATGAACTCACAGCTACTGCTAGATAGGTGGAAGGCCATGGCCAGGTGGGTTTTTGCCCTGTTTCAGCTGATGTGCTGCTTGTGGGTCTACCTAGAGACGGAAGTCCTAACAATGTGACTTGTGTTCATATTAGCCATTTGAATCACAGCTCTATACTCTGCTGCATTTGAAGACCATCTGGAAACTGCAGTTGGTCCAAACTGTAGTAGCCCATATGGTGAATCAGAATTGTCATAATCCTAAATGACCAATAATGTGATGACTGCATTGGTTACTAATAGGTTGCCAAGTATAATTCAAAGTGCTGGTTTTAACTCAAATAGCTTGACACTTAGATACTTATAGGACTGTCTTCTCCATGTAAAAGTGACCTGTCATACTCATCCAGCACGTACCCTGAAAAAAATCTCATAATGCTCCTCAAGGCTCCTGAAGTGAAGGGAGCAGAAATCCCATATTTTGGAATGGCCTCCTTTTCAAAGTCCAGTTAGCACCCTCGTTATTGGCTTTCTGGAAATTGTTGAAAATTGAATTGTTCCAGAGGGCATTTGGAGATTGAATAGCATCATCAAGGTGCTCATTTACACATGTTGCATTGTTGCACTTTTTTATAGTCTGGATTTTATTTTAATGTTGTATACATTTTAATGTTGTTATTAATGTAAACTACCAGGAGTCAATATAGATTGTTGCAATATAAAAGACCATCAATCAGTCAGTCAATTGCCCCCCTTTGGATCTTTTAAAATATTCATCTCTATCCAGGAAAATCCAAGCATCCAAACAAGATTTTTCCAAACCATGTCATAAAGTGTTGTATTCAGAATCCAGTAATTAACACTCTCATTCTCTTTTCTACACATACATTGATTTTCCTGGGAAAAGTTGTGGGACCTGTGCTGGGTAAATGTATTTCATGAAGATTCAAAAAGTTGTGACAACTATAGCTATGCTGCAACATAAAGTTAATCTCTAAAACCTTCTCTCTGTGAAGGACTGTGGCTACAACAAAAACAAGTTCTATTTTAAACAAAATTGAACTTTAAAAAAAAATACTATATGCTATCCATTAAAAACAGACAATATCATAAGCATTGAGGTTCTATTTTTTGTCTCAATCACATACAAAAAAGTGCAAGGATAACCTTTTGCTCCCCATTAGAAACAGGTATCATTTAAAAGACAAAACCTAAAGCTATGGCTTTAATCTAGAGCCTTCCTCTTATAGATGGATTTTTTTTCTTTCTTTCTTTCTGCAGAAGACTTCTAAGGCAACAAGCAATTATCCCTGAGAAAGTAGGGTTGGGAGGGTAGAAAGGAAATGATTGTCAATAATTTCTTCCTTTATTTTTACAGTCTCTACGTTTTCCAGAAATGCTCCAACAATCAGAAGGACAGCCTAGAAGATGGCACTGAGGGCAGCAGACAGACAGGGAATCAGCAAACACCTTTGCTTCCCCTCATGAATCAGAGCTTCTTGTATCAATACTTCTGCTGGCATGGAAAAATCTGGAAACAAATCCAGTTGTTTGTAGAGATCACAATAAGGCTTCCTGGGTAAATAATGTTTTCCAATAATTGTCTTGATAAAGTAAAACATCTATTTAAAGAACTTTTTTTTTTTTTGATAGTGTTGCAGGGGAAAAAAAATTCTTCAAGCATACCTTCATTGACTTCATTTCCAGAAAATTTTCATTTTTCAGACAATATTTACATATTAATTCATTGTTCTTGGTAAATTATATAAAGTAACTAAGGTTTCTATCATGGGCAAATTTTCATTGCACTTTTATTTAGATACCATGAGAGCTTTATTCTTTGTTGTTGTTTTTCGTTCTGTAAAATAATAAAATGACAAGCATCTGTAAATTGTGCTTGAAAGAACATTCTAAGTTTTTGGGGTTTTTTACTTCCTTTACAATCTCTAGTGGATCTTAACATCTATGAATTTTTATTTTTTGGGGGGGGGGGGATAACATTACTAGCTAAAGGTACTTGTTAGAAAAGATGAATACAGTAGAACTGCTGCCTCTATCCAAATTGCAAGGTATCTTCCTTAAAGAAAGAACCTAGATTCTCCATCCTAGGTAGCTGTGGTGACTGACAAATCAGTGAGTCCTGATTTCAATTCATCTAGAGGGCACCAGGTTATGAAAGGGAGCCTCACATGAAGGAACAAAATATGCATTTCACTTGCTACATTCTCTTTGCAAAGCTGTTGCTCGTGCAGAATCCAACTAGGCAGTGAGATTGGGACTGGGCTGACAAGAATAAGATGAATAACCCTCTAGAGACAGTGGGTTTGCATACTAGTTTCCAGCATCTTTTCATCCCTTTGTATCTTCTTTTGGTTCACATGCAGATTAACTCTGACTAAGTTCTTACCAAATACTCTCCCCCCACCTTTGCTTTGGAAGGTAGACAGGAGAATCTAAATATTTATGAGGTCCTCCCCTCCCCCTCATTTATGATGCACTGTTGTTGAAGGTTGAAGAATTACGTTAATGAATGCATGCCTGCACACACAGACACAGAAACTAAGCAAAGGGGGGAAACACAGACAAAGCTTTGTCAGCTCTAATGTCTGTACTTACCAAACAGTTCCCATGGAAAAAGAGAGGCAAACAAATTTAAAATCTTTTGCCAAGAGAAAAGATTGTCAGACAGTATAAAAGCTGAAAATGTCCTCTGCTGCAAATGCACCTTGAATCTGTTCAAGAAAAAAGAAAAAAATACAACCTATTAATATAAAAATTCTAGTTCACCCTGTAAAGCTGTCTCTGGTTTGGTTTGCCAATAATCAGAGAAAAGTCCAATCGTGTGCATGAAAAAATAAATACTTAAAAGGAAAGAGTTATGGATAATATAGATCTTATGGTTTGCTTAGCTTGTAGAATACCTTAGTTGTCTTTAAAGATAGTATACACATTAATATCACTGGTCAAGTATAATCGTATAACTCCTCCCTTCCTCATGAAATGTGAGAATCTGGCCCATCGCTTAAAGCTACAGCAATTCCAGTCACACTTATCTAAAAGATTTTCCAAGGGCCTCACTTCTGGGTGGACATGTCTGCTGTCCTCATCTCCTACCTGAATGTTCCAGCTTCTCTGTGTCTTCCCTTCACATATCTCAGGCCTCTCCACTCCATTCAAAACTCCATTGGTGGCTGTGGATAACCTAACTTATCAATCAGATTAGGTGACATTGTGGTTTATCTTCATTGGCTTTTCACTCATTTATATCTAGCATGAATTCTTTCACAGGGCACATTCCTAGCCAGATAAGGAACTATGCATACAGAAGTTCTTTGTATTTATTTTAGTGGGAGTTTGCAATATGTTTCCTATTTTAATATTATAATTATCCATTGACTAATGGGTTTTGCACATACATATTTGGATGTAACCCTTTTGACCAGTGCAAAACCTTAGTTGTAGAGACAGGTTGAACACATTGCATGAAAACACTGGAACTGAAATAGGGCTTAATTGTTCAAGATTAATCTTGTCTATCTTTTATCATTGCTGCCCTACCCACCAAGCCATTTCTTTTATTTCCTTCCAGTAGCAAGAAGCTGAGGAATTTTACTGTTTCCTTCACGCAAGGACATGAAATTTTAAAACATGCATTCCATGTTACCATTTAAACACTTGTTAGGCATGACAGAATGTTCACTGCCTCTTGAAATGCAATAGTATTTTAACTAACTCCTGTTTATATTTATGTCTTCTGGGATTTCAAAGACTGTTACCCTAATAAATACGTACCAGTTTTCATTGTAGTTTGTTTTCAAGTTGTCTAATTTCATATGTAGTTGGATCCACTAAAGTGATCTACATTTCATTTATTCAAAGCCTATCATTTACATCAGTCTCAATATTGACATTACCATTTTCATTTACCATGCTAAGGACTTTCCTGAATGAAAAATCACTTCAAGCTAGGTTAACTTTCAGTATAATGTGGCACACAGGGGGTTTGCAACAAGAGCAACAATGAGCTAGCTTCCTGATGAGTGAAAGTAAGGCATAAAAGACCCTCAGATGGTATATAATGATCAAGTACAGAGATCATTTGTGGTTGGGACCTTCAGGGTTGTTAAAGGAATCAGCAAATTATTTTTGGAGAATCTCTGCTTCACCTTTCTTCAACCTGGGCAGCTTCCACATGAGTGACTTCAACTCCCAGAGTTCTCAGTAACAATGACACAGGTTGGGAATGTTGGGAGTTGAATGCCACATATATTTATAGAAGAGGGCCCAGTTGGGTTACACTACTCTTTGTATATGATATAATGCTTAATGTCATTTAAAATAAATTTGCCACATGTTAACTGTTCAGAGTGATAGGCGCTTTTAATTTATATATCTAAAGCATCTTGACATTTTTCTTTCTCTTCACTAATTCATGTAGAATTGGTTGGCTCACTCCTGATTTGAATTAAAATTTATTTATCTACACTGTAGTTTTCCCAGTTTCATTTCAGACAATGCTTCTTAGCCTTCTCCTTAAATTTGAAACAAAACGCCTTTTCTTAATCTTGGAAGCTTGCATCACCCTCATACTTCACTGTTATTTCTCTATCAAAAGACAGTTCAACCTTGCAAATAACACAAGTGGAATTTATTTGTATAATGTAATTCTACAAATGTCAGTGCTGAGAAGCTGAGTGCTAATTATATGATCTAATTTTGTGTTTGTTTTTGTGGGGGGGTTTTATAAAGGAAAGTTAATATCAAGAATCAAGCATTTTTGTATTTTTTAATGCTTTGTCTATGTGTTTATTTAACATTATATCACCCTTTTCTAAGGCATCTCCCAATCTGAATCAAATAATCCAATAAATGCTATAAAGTTAAAATAAAGGGTGCAGCATCATATATGTACAGTATATATATTATATAAATGATGCTGCACCCTTTATCTTATACATATTGAAACTTTTGAACAAGAAGATAAAAACTAACACAAGCTAATATAAAGAGCAAAAAAGAAAAAGAAAGTAATCAAAGAAAAAGCAAAAAGTATAAGAAAAGAAAAAAAGTTGAAGAAAAATAGAAAAGAAAGAAAAAAGTTATAAAGAAGTGGCTTCCAATATTCTTCACCACAGTTGTAAGTACAAATATATTTTAACTTCTCTCTCTAAAGTTACATCGTATTACTCTCCTTTATATAATCTATCCTATCTAATCATCAAAACCATAAATCACAAATTCATTTTTTTATTTTTACACAAAAATTCCATAAGAGGTTTCCAATCATCAATAAATGTAGATGATGTCTTTAATCAAAAGTGAATTTTATTCATTTCAGCAAAATCTGTCAACTTCACTAACCTTCCATAGTGGGTAGTGTCAAATCTTTCCATCTCTGTGCATATAGTAATCTTGCCGCAGTAATCGTATATTGAAATCATTTTCCAAAGTTTTTTTCCTAACTGTTTATCCATTAGTCCTAGAAGGAAAAGTTCTGGCTTCAACTGAATATTAATCTTTAAAATCCTCTGTATCAAAGTATGCACTTGAATCCAAAATTTTTAGCTTTTTTACATGCCCACCAAGCATGATAAAATGTCCCTTCATGTTGTTCACATTTCCAACATACATTTGAAGGGCCTTTATCCATTCTAAATAATTTCTCTGGCATCATGTACCAACAGTGCAGCAGCATTCATAATAGCAAATATCACATCAGGAATGTATTATTGGCAATGCATCAAAACAAAAATATTAACTGAATTCTAAAAATAAATTTAAAAATGGGCTCACTAAAATTCATGTAGTAAGAAAGTCCATAGATTGGACACGATTGCCCTTGTGTTTTATATATTTATGGTTAAATCCCACCTTTCACTGTGTGTGGATCTTAGCCAGGTAACCTGAGCATCCAAGAGCATTCAGTGGAACACAGGTTGGCCATTCCTGTTTTAAAGAAATGTAAGGCATATCAATCTGCACAGCCTTAACTGAGCAACCGCAGCTGGTCTCCACATATCTAAGTTGGGGCTTCCTCCCAGAGGTCTTAAGAAAATTGGAGCACCAGTGATTATTGATTGGGTTCACACACCCAGCTAAATGATAATTTACTTAGTTTTGAGTTAGCATGTTATTTTAGTCCCTTAATCACTGTGCCTTATAAAACATACAAACCAGCATTTATAGCTTAATGAATTCTGTAAGGGCAGATATTTGTCTAGTCTGTAAGTTGTGATTAAACCATGGCTTAATGCAATGTGCTTATTGTGCTTTTCTTGCTGCCTTTTACACCTGAAATACTTCCTTTTTTGTTTCTAAAATTCCAAATTTAAGATAGTAATGCTCCTGTGGGCTGTATCTGATCATACTGGCTTATAGGAACTTACAGCAGTTATTCTGAAAAGTAATAGGAAGCATACAAGTGGGATTTAGTTTATGCTCAAATTGTCCTTTAGGCAGAAATGCTTGCTTGATCAATTGTGTAAGGCATGTCAGCACAAATAGTTTGACTAATATTGTTACAGGGTCACATAAAAATAAGTAACATTTAAGGATCATTTTAAAATACACAGCTACCATTTTGCCTTGATAAATATTTATATTGGAGGGACAGTATTTTAAATGGGTACATATTATGTGAATAAAATCTCATCTAAGATAGAGGTGCTAGACTTTCATTAAGTCCTTCAGACATAGTTACATTCAAGACAGTAGAACAACATTTGCTTTGCTTTAAAATATACAGAGCAAACCCACCCTTAATTAGTCATGCAAGTCTTCAAGATATCAATAAATGTTTCCTTTTTTAATCAGTCCAGCATAATAAAATGTAACAGCAAAAGCATGAATGCTTCCGAACCTAATTTAGTAAAGATTAAATTATCAAACACAAATATGCAAACCTCAACACCAGTTAGAGTCAGTTTATTTAATGAAATGACTGAATTTTAGGTAACTGCATTTGGTGCAAGAAAAATGGGAAAGATTCTGCCCAATTCCTTTAGAAGGATCAAATGATATGTTCTCATCTGTTATATCTACCATTCCCCCAGTTTTATAGAACAGAATTCAACAGGCTAAAATATTTATTTTATTTTATTTATTTATTAAACTTGTCCCACCCATCTCCCCCCAATGGGGGACTGTGGGCAGCTCACAACATATTAAAACAATAAATAGATATACAATTAAAATCTATAACAGTATATGGTAAATGGAGACAATATAAAGGAAATGTATATGGTGGCAAGACTCAGACCTTAATTATGGTTATAATTTGAAAATAATAGAAAGTGAATAGCTGTAAATGCTGCGGCCCTGGGCTGTATAAGACATATTAAACATTTAAAGCAGTAGCAGCCCACAAATGGAGTTGTAATTGTAACTGCCGCTGAATAATTTCTAATATGACAGATAATCATTAAATATATGCATTGTAATTAAATTAATGGTAATTAATTTAACTTTAAATTGAACTTTGTCTGCTGTTTTGTCCTGCAGTGTTGTCAATTACAGAAATGCTGTTGCTCATCAATCTTTTTTTTCGTGGGCATATATTGTGTTATACTTTTCCTAATTCATTTTTACCTAATTGCAGAATAAGTAATGGAATATATATGGGCTTTATGTAACTCTCCAGGGTGGATTTGATCCATAAAACAAAAGATTCCTTGGGCGCCACACATCTCAGAGGGCTCTTGCAAGATGCTTTCTGGGTAGCACCTCTATCAGCCATCATCCTGGCCTATGCCATGCTATGATGCCACTCTGCTTCCCAGTCCAGAATGCTGTCTTTCTCTCCCCCATGGGGCCCTTGCTGTTCCTCTCCATTCCCTTCCTGAGTTCATAAGAGAGTGGCAGAAAGTGCTTCTGTTTTCCTTTCTTCTCCAATATTTCAGTAGGAAAGGTGCTGTGCAATGAAAACCCTACTGCTAAAATTCCAGCTGGGGCCACCATTTTCATTCCCACAGAATGAAAGTACTGAAGAACAAAAAGGAAAAGAAAAGTGATGGTGTTTGGTTGGGCCCAATAAGTGGTGTCTCGTCCTGGATGTTTGTTTCCTACCAGCACCATTTTGTTATCCAGGATCATTCCAGTAGTTACCTGGGGAATACACCTTGGCGCTCTAGACTTTGCTTAAAGTCTACCTTTAAGTAAGGTAGAGACACCAGGTCCTATAAAGTATCTAAGTGATGAACAAATGCTTCTGCCAGAGGTTTATTGGAGAAAGTGAAAGAACATATGACAATATCCCATAATAAATAACTTCGGTTCCATTCTGAAATTGTGTACAGAATTCACAGGTCATGGATACATGTTAAAAACACAAAACTTTGTATTATGGATTGGGGCAGTCTAAAAATGCTACTGAATAAATAAATCAATAAATTGACTATGTCCCAATGCCTTAAATGTATTAGAAAAGAAATAACCAAAAGTTGCTGTGAGAGAAACTTTCAGTTTTATAGACATCTGCTAGAGGGGGAAAAGGATAAAGAGAATAAAAAGATTTTAAGAAAAAATGATGCAAAAATAAATAAATTAATAATAAACTTACAACATTCTTGGAACAACAGTACTTCAGGCTTAGTACTACTAAGTACTGTAGTACTAACAGTATTACTGTAGTTTGAATTCTGTATTTGCAGAATAGATGTTAAAAAGATGCTATCTCCAACACCAGCTTTGGAAAACACAAGAGGTACAGCCAAGACATTCCTTATATCACAACTTTTCAGAAAGCTTGTTAGCTTTCTCTGATGCACTCTAAACTATACCAACATTCAGTGTGTACAGCTGAAGGATAGCATGTGTGCTCTCAATATGTTCTGCAGATGTGATCCTGTATCTTGCCCAAGGGATCAATTTTTGATACCAGTAAATTGGTTATTCAAGTGACAGAGCATTGCCATAGGCGGGAAATCAGGTAGCTTTAAGAGCTGTGCAACTCTCCATATTTGAACACTAAAAAATATTCTGGACATGCAGTAAGTAGTATCTGCTACTGTAGCATCTGGATGTGAGTCCTAAGAGCACTTGAACCTTTACTTGGGATTATGTGGCTAACCCAAGACAAGATGTGTTGGGTTTAAGAAACACTGCCCTAGATGTTAATATTTTCACAAATGTGGAGGAAATAATAATAATAATAATAATAATAATAATAACAACTATTATTATTATTATTATTATTATTATTATTATTATTATTATAATATACACAACAACGTGAAATCACAGCTGCCAGTTCTTTAGCTGGTGTTGGCCTTCATTTGCATCAAGTTTTTCCCAAGAACCTAGGATGTCGTAATGTATCAGCATAGTATATGTGCAGATGCAAGCAATGTGGCCTTTTGTCATTGACAGATGGAAATTTTGTCAATATGCAGATTTCCTAAGTGCTATTCAAGGTTTTTTGGTATGGCACCCAACCACTGGGACCACCACTGCCAGTTTATGCCATAATCTTTCAACTTGGTTTCTCAGATCTTGATACTTTATGATCTTCTTCAATTCTTTGTCTTCTATTCTACTATCTCCTGGTATTGCCACATTAATTATCCACACTTTCTTCTTTTCAACCACAGTTAAATCTGGCGTGTTATGTGCCAAAATTTTATCAGTTTATATTGGGAAATCCCACAATATTTTAACCTGCTTATTTTTTACTACTTTTTCAACTATATGTTCCCACCAATTTTTTATTACTGGCAGATGATAATTTTTACAGATGTTCCAGTGAATCATTTTGGTGACTGTGTTATGTTGTTGTTTATAGTCGGTTTGTGTGATCTTCTTGCAAAAACTGAGTATATGATCTACTGTTTCTTCTGCTTCTTTGCACAATCTACACTTTGAATCATTTGATGATTTTTCAATTCTGGCCTTGATTGCATTAGTTTGAATAGCTTGCTCTTAAGCAGCCAAGATCAAGCCTTCAGTTTTTAATGTTCTTTTTTAATGTTCCAGTTATAAGCCATTGCCAGGTTTTATCTTTATCCATTTTCCCCTCGATCATTTGTAGAAATTGACCATGTAATGCTTTTCCCTGCCAGCTGTTCTGTTCGTGTTTTTATTACATTATTTTGATATTCACATTTCGTTTCCTGTACATTCAGTAAGTTCCAATTGTTAACCTGCATCAGTGCTTGTTCTTGACTGTCTTTTACATAATCAGCCAATGCATGCTTTTCTTCTTCAACAGTTCGTTTGACTTGAAGTAAACTTCAGCCTCCATTTCTGTGGGACAGGTATAATCTATCAATATCACTACAGGGATGAAATGCATAGTGAATAGTCATGAATTTTCTTGTTTTTCTGTCCAAACTGTCCAGTTCAGCTTGTGTCCAGTTAATAATTCCAGCAGTGTATCGTATAACAGGTATGGCCCAGGTCCTGATGGCTTTGATGGTGTTTCCACCATTCAATTTTGTCTTTAACAGTTTTCTCACTCTTTGGATGTATTCTTTACTGATCACATTTTTAAGTTGTCCATGCTTGATGTTATCCAACTGTAAAATGCCCAGATACTTGTAGGCTTCATCCTGATGGCTCCTGATGGTTTGGCCATTCGGTATCATAATTCCATTACTGTTTGTGATTTTACCCCGATTTATTGCAACTGTAACACATTTCTCAGGCCAAATTCCATCGCTATATCTGCTAAAAATTCTTACAGTATTTGTCAATGATTGGATTTCGATTTCCAATTTTCCATAAGGCTTCAGATCACCCATATAAAGCAAAGAGATTTTATTAGCATCTTTTTGCTGTTTGGTAGCCAAGATTCGTTTTTTTTCAAAATCACTGAAAGTGGGATCATAGCAATGACAAATAATAAGGGTGATAATGAGTCACCCTGGAAGATGCCTCTCCTAATGTTGACAAGCCCATATTTTTCATTTCCAACCACCAATTCTGTCTCCCACTACTTCATTATTTTTTCGATAAAGATTTAATGTTTTTGCTGACACCAGTTGTTTCCAAACATTTGATGATCCAACTATGTGGTAATGAATCAAACACCTTTTTATCAATCCAGACCATATGTAAATTGGTTTTTCAGCCTTTGCAACTCCCCCAAACCATTTTATCAATCAGAAGATGATCTTTTGTATCTCTGCTTTTCCTTTTATTTCCTTTCTGTTCTACTGGAAGGATGTTATTTTCTTCCAAATAATCTTGGATATTGTTTGCTATTATGCTGGTGAGTAATTTAAACATTGTAGGCAAGCCTGTTATTGGCCTATAATTTCCTGGTGTTGCTCCTTTCACTGGATCTTTTTGAATCAGATAAGTTTTGCCAGTTATTAACCAGTCGCTGCTGTCTCCTTTATGCAATACTTCATTAAGCCGTTTAGCTATAATTGGATGTAAACTAGTCAGATATCTGAGCCAAAAGCTCAGTTCATTTCCAGATGCCCAATTTTTAATCCTTTTCACTTGATTTTTAACCATTTCTGCTGTTATCATTAGTTCTTCCATTTGATTTTTAGTAAATTTGTCTTCAAATTCTTTTCTCCATCCATCATTTTTATTATAATATTTTTGAGTTTCCCACAGATCTTTCTAATATTAGATTGTTTCATTCTTGTTTGTTTTTCAATTTTTAGAATTTGTTTTGCCATTTATACTTTGGTAGAATTGCCTCTGGTCTGATTGGAATAGCTGATTTTGCTTAAATTGGATGATTCATGCCTCATACCATTCAGTTTTCCCAGCTATTGCTGTTATTTGTTGCTTTATGATTTCCAAAGCTGCTTCAATTTTTCTGGTGCTGAGCCAATATTTTTATGTCTTGATCCTTAAAATTCTTCAATTTTTGCACTTTCATGTTCTTTAAATTACTCACATTTGCTCTTAATTTTTTTATCTTGGCCTCCATTCTGATCTTCCATTTTGGGATTGACTATGATTTTGCTTTTGGTTTTTTTAATTTCGATTCTCTGTTCTGTAACCACCACTGCTGTACTATAGGCAAGCTAATTGGTCTGTTCAATAGATGTTATTTTAATCATTGCAAGCACCTTATTCACATTATTATTGTTAGTCACATAGTCAGCCAGATGTTTAGACTGGATTTGGCAGTTTTATCCACCTATTGAGTCCCTCCCAAGGACCTTGGATAGGCCGATGTTGTCATTTGGTGGTGTTAAAAGTATCATCATGAGATGTAAGCTGTTCCAAGTAAAACTGCCTTTTGCAATTGACTGATGGTGATTTTGTCAATGCCAATGGTCTTCAAGTAGTACTCCAGATGTTTTGGGATTGTACCCAAGGCACTATTATTATTATTATTCACACAGTCAGACAGATGTTTAGACTGGATTTGGCAGTTTTATCCACCTATCGAGTCCTTCCCAAGAACCTGGGATAGGCAGATGTTGTTGTTTGATTATGATTATGATCATTTTATATGTAGTCTACTAGATATTTCCGACTAGATTTGGTAGTTTTGAATATCAGATCCTTCTCAAGAATCTAGGATCAGCCTTGGATTAACTATTAAGCAAAATAAGCACATGCTTAGGGCACCAAGGGAAGGGGGCACCACAGTGTTTTTTCCCCCTAACTATCATGCCCTTAACTCTTTCACTGCCATACTTGACTTTAGCTTTCAGCACTTATTGAATCTTAATATCTTGTCAGTTAAGCAATGGAAGAGCTGAGGGCATCAGTTGGCCTTAATCTGGTCCTGTCTAGATAGTTAAAGATATTGTGATATATGTGTTGTTCCAAGTAATGCAACTTTTTGTCATTGATGAGTTGAGATTCTGTCCATTCCTACTATGATAATAATAATTTAGCATATTATATCATTATTGTAATTTTATACAATAATTATTATTATTTCAATTTGTAGCCAGCCATTCTTCTTAAATGAGAATTCCCAAGGTGGTCAACAAAATGTAAAAGAAAACTCCCAAAAGTTAAAAATACATTAAAATTAATCTCAAAATTGGCAAAAAGGGATGACTTGTTAGATTTTCTAGACAATAGAGTGGAGCCTGTGTATAACTCCCAAAGAAGTGCATTCCATTCCACAACTGTGCAAAGCATTCCAAGAGGCACTTTGCAAACCCAATGTTGCAAGCAAAACACCCCTCTTCAAAGCTTTGAGACAGCTCCGTCCTCCAGAATGCTTGGCACAGTTGTTTCTAAGGTTTTCCCAAATTGTCTCTACAGGTATGTGCACGTGTAGTTGCTATGCTTCAACAGCATTCCAGGTGGAAACTGCTGACTCTTCTACAGTATATTCTCACTCCAACATCCTGGTGATAAAGAGGCCATCCTGTTCTGTATAGATGCAATGGATAGAGGGAAGTATTTTTGCCCTTTCCACTTGGGCCTTACTGTGGAGTAGACTTCAAACGAACCTCCAAATGGGACTCAATCAGTGCTTGAAGGGACATTTTATTATGCTTGGTGGACATGTAAAAAAACTGCAGGGACTTGTCCAGGCAGTCTCTGAGAATTGGACATGATTGAACAAACTTAAACAAAAAAAAAAGTACTATGTGTGTATGCCAACAGGCATATGATCTATTTAGTTTGGAGTAAAAAATGTCTAACATCTGCCTTAAAGGATATTGCATTTTTGTTTTGCTTTGTTTTGTTTGTCCTGTCCTGTCCTGTTTTTTTAATCTTCTGACTATATCTAAGCACAGGCTTTTAAGCCTTGCAATGAACCAATCTATTCTCTCAAACTTCTTCATCCAGACTCCTTCTTGTTAAAATCTGAAATGGCACCTTACTGGGCAGAAAACTTTCAGTAGTTTGTGGGTTGGAGGTGATAGGAATTGTAATTCAGTACAGAGAATCACCTGGAGGACACCAGATTTGGAAGGCATTCATAAGGTTATACTGTAGTGTTTTGAACTAAGGTCAGAGAAAGAAAATTCCCTGATTTTTTAAAACATTTCTAATCCATTTTGATGTAAATTTATTATAGACATGCTTTTAGAGGACAGATGTAGCAGAATGTGATGTTTCTACTCTATTTAATAACAAGGAGACTAAAGTGTCCTATTTTATTTTTATTTTTGGCAGCATTTTACTGTCACTGTTAAAGAGGAATCCCACCCTTGAAAAATTATTGGAGTATTTCCTGTTCCTCTGAAGAAATTCAGATAAATTATCCAGTTCTCCAGTTTGGTGGAGAATTTTAAAAGGCCATTTGTGTTTGCCATGGCTCAGCTCTTCTGGACAGTTTTAGTGATAATAAGCAGGGCTGGCTTTCAGTCCCAGGCATTTGAGAGGTGAGTACAGTGTGGACTTGGAGGCATCCTTCTCAGCAGAAACCCCAAAACTGTGGACTGTGCTGCCCAAGAAGATGTACTTGGCCTCCTCACCCTGGCTTTCTGAAAGGCACTGAAGAATGCTTCTTTTTCTGCAGGCTATTCTGACTGATCAGATGGCTAATCTGATGTTGATTGGGTAGTTACTGAGGGTTTTGTTCTCGAAGCTATTAGAGTGGTTGGAGCTGTGTTTGGGGGGGAATGTTATGATTATATGATTCAAGTTTTTACTTGGTAAATCACTCCAAAGTCTATAATTAATCCTTCATTTGTCCATTCTGTTGATGGGACTCTTTAGCTCTTTCCACAGGTAAGGACTGCATCAATCTGATATTGGTGCTATTCTACTATGTGTTCACACAGCTACAGTGGAGAAATGGTTCTCTTCACCAAAGCAAAGATACAATGCAGTTTGCTTCAATGAAATCTTTTGCTTTGTATTCATGTCTCCTGTCTCTCATTTGTGTAAGCCAAAAGTGGCTTCTGGGCAGAGGCTATATCTGAGCAGAAACCTCTTCCAGCTTTGGCAAGAACATGCCATGAAAGGTGAGCAGCATGTCCTCCCTTAGCGTTTGCCAAAAGAGAAGGAGCTGAGCGATATGTTCTTCAGTGGAGCAGTCTTGCTGAGAGCTGCTCTGAAGCAGAAGAAAGAGAAGCAATATGGCCATTCCACTTCATTTGTAGAAGCCAGGAGGCCATGTTCCTTCATGAAGGAGCCTCAAGGAAGTGTTCTTTGAAGATTTCCATAGCCCCAACAAGTAGAGGTGAAGCTCACAACTAAAGTCCAGTTCCCCTCAAAACAAAGGACACCCAGAGAGTAGCAAAGGATGAGACTTAGAATAGATACATCTGGTGTCAGCATCTAGGATGCTTGGGTCTGATTCTGCTCACTGCAGCATCCCTGATTCTTATTTGAAAAAAGGTTATATAGCTACAGATGGCTGGCTAAGGTCATGTATGAGTATAGAAATCTTTGACAAGACTCCTTAAAGCAACCATGTCTATTTTCCAGCATGCATGAGTGCCTTTAAAAAAAATGCAGCCACTAAAGAGGTCTGTACTACTGCTCCCTCATGTTCCAAAGTACCTTTTCCCAAATCATTTTCAAAAGATGCCCAGTCCTACTATGAATCTTTTCAAAATCCGTGGGATTCTGATAGCTGTTCCTAATTTTCTTCTCAGGGCAGAAGCGAGATATAAATAATTATGCTTGCATTCTTTTCCAAGTTAAATGTAGAGTGCATTCTACACTTCACCTTCATTCTACCCAATATGAGAGTTCTAAAATCATAATTCTTTTTAAAAATTATTTTGACTCAGGCCTTCTATGATGACTTAAGCAATTCACTCATTAGATAAAATAAAGAGATTTATATCTGAATTTGAGTCGGTGGTACCATCAGGCTCCTAACAGGTGGTAGTCTAGGGTTCTGCTTAGCACAGTGAATGAAGCAGTGGGGTTGGGAGGAAGAACCAAACTAGCAGTGTAAAAATATTTGGAAGCATGATGCTGAAGAGTTAGTTGATCCAGAAAAATCTTAGTATGAATTCTGCGTATTACCCTCTAAAGATGTAATAATCTGTAAAACCAGTATGCCTAAATCTAAAATGTTCCAACAACAACACTTTGTATTATTAACAATTAGACAATACCCACTTTGAACCTTTGCGTATCCATGTACAATGATGGATACATATAAATGATCTTTCTCACCCAGGTTAATTTGAGGCCATATTAAGTTGTTTCTAAGTTTCTGTAGCCCTTGCCATTCAGCAAGCTGTATCTGCCAGTCATTGGGTTGAGTATTTTTGTGGAACATCTTCATAACCAAGCTTGGTATAATCAAATTAATTACTGTGGCAAAAGGGAGGCATAATTTAAACAGCATTCTCCCAGAGAACAATCCAAAGTTACCTGATATAATGCCATCTAAACAGGTGTATAAATCATTTGCAAAGTACTTGTCTCATCCCACATACTGTTTGACTGCTTCAGGATATCTGCAAAAAGTTGAATCCTAACTGGTTATTGTAGCCTTGACTGTTACTCAGCTGATGCCATTTCTAATTTTCAGGGCTCCCCCCCCATAACACTTCTCAAATGTTCCTCTGAATATTCTTTTGCCAAGCACACGTTCATCGAGGCTATAATAACAGATGGAGTTTTATGCTCAACTGGCTTTTTTTCTAGTTGATCAAACTGGAAAGCCAGGCAAGATGGAAATTTGCTGAAATTCAGATTTCTTCCTGCAGTTTTACAGATATTATATGTTATCGTTCATTGATTATGCGAGGTCCCCAGTCTCTGGCATCTGCTTGCTGCATATGGAGGAAATATTTCCTTTTTTAAAAACACCAGTGCATGATAGAATACAGATGCATATCTAATTTTTTTTTAAAAAATGTATGTATGGATATATATGTGTGTGTGTTAGAGAGAGAGAGAGATTTACAGCTGTCTCCATTCTAGTCCCCCAATTTGAGATTCAGTGCAGATAAATGAAGATAGGTTAAGCAGAGGTAGACAAACAGGTGTCTTCAGAAGTTTTAGATAAATTCCTTTTGCCATAATCCTCATGGCCAATGACAAGAAGCCATGGGAGCTTTAGTCCAAAACAACTGGAAGGTGCCAGTTGGTCTACTTCTGGATTAAGCCAATGAACCCCCAAATCTGCCTTACTTGGATGACACAAAAAGGATAATCTAGATCCTTCTTCTAATGTTTAGCATGTTAATAGCTCTCAGTTACTTGCCATCTCTGTGCATTCTCTAACTACAATCCTTAGTTGGCAGTACAGTATCTGTGTGTGTCAAGGAGCCCATGACATCCTCAAATGGTGTCCATGTAACCCAAAAAGGAAATACAGAAATAAAAATGAAATTGGCAGAAACCTTGTGAGATTTCAGGGGAGAACTTGGTATTATTACATGAGATCCTGTGAGTGCTCAGGGGTAGGTTTGGGAACATTTTCTTAATTTAAAACTTTAATTTATGGTACTCGATTCCTGAAAAACTTGCTGACCTCTGCTGAAGACAAATGTTCTTAACTCAAGAGCATGAAGGTTGGGGGATGGAGGGAGAATAGAGGCTGAAAAAGAGTTGTTTATCTAAGGTTACTCTCAAGCCCCCCATAGCAGGGCACAATCAAGGAAGCAAGAATTCATTGATTTCAATAAGATGTTTTAATGCAAGGATTTGGAGTAAAGTACAGAATCTTAAAAACTGTGGTAGGAACTTCCAGCCCTCGTTTATTATGAGTTCATTAAGGCAGAGACTCCTTTAACATTCTGAATCTTTTCTTCCTTGGCTTTTTGGAACCAAGACTGAGTTGCCATTTATGAGATAAGCTGCTAAGAAACTCCTCTCCTATCCATTAATTGTTTATGTCTAGAGTTCTTCCCAGTGCTTTCTCAGCCTCTCCTTGATCTCTCACAGTGATCCAGTAAGTTCATAGTACCAGCAAAATTCATGGTCAATCATTTAGTCATTTTGTATCATTAAGTGACTTCCTTAGAAGCTTTCTGAAGAGAAAGACCATGCAACTTTTAAGATAAGGCATACAATCAAAGGTGGTGTATATATGTACCTAATCAAGAAATATAGTCAGTCATGAATTCCATTTTGTAATATTATGATGTTTTTAATCGGCCGCCTCTGTCTTTATATACCCAAATGACCTAGACATAAGCCCCATTAAACTCAATGTTGTGTCAGTCATAGCCCTAAACCATACTGTACGTGCCTTAGTTTGTCCTTCCCTAACCAGTGACTTCCACATGTGGTGCGTCTGCAGTTCCCAGAGCCTCAACATGTATGAAAAAATCAGGGAAAGCTCTTTTAGCTACTTAGGGTTTTTCTTCTATTTACCCAGCACTTATTCTATATCTCGTATTCTAGTTTTCTCTTTAAAATTTATGTGATAAAGCAAATGTAGTTCAAAAGGACTATAGAAACTGTAGCTATTGTCCAATGGTTGTGCCTCATGGATTCTAATTTTAAGTGAACCTCTCAATTTAGGAGGGAAAAGAGAGAAGAGTAAAATGGGAACAGCAAATTACTTCCTAGTGTCTGTTTATATGGCCTCATAAGAACATGTCGGTCTTTTTCAAGCCAGCAAAGGAGGAGGTGGGAGAGAGGAGCTTTTGTATCCAGAGTCTGCTGGGTGCTAATTCGACATGGCAATAAGATGAAAGTTGGTCTCCTGCTAGTTTTAACATCAGAGGATTGGAATGTGGCCTACTTAGCATAAAAGTCAAACAATTTGCTTGCAATAGATTGCTTTTCACTTCTAGATCTGCTAAATAAATAGAAAACTAATTACAGTGAGGTACGGCAGATATAGCAGGTTTGAAATTCATTACAGCTCTGGCTAACGACTGTAAGAATCAAAAAGTAATACTTTGTCTGATGAATCTTCCTGTGCCTGGAAATAGAAGCAAAATGTAGTCGAGGCAAGAACTCCAAGGTTCCATCTACCTTTCTCACTGTTGCCTTTTACAGAAACCATTAAAAATAGTTATTCAAAATCCAGATATGCTTCATATTTTACTACCCACCAAATTCTTTAGAAGAGTGTGTTTCTTGCTCCACATGTGCATCTGCTCCTTCTTTAGTTTTATCAAATATTTTCTGTGGGATTTTTCTTTTTTCATGGGGTTCTTTCTCTGCAAAACTCTTTGAGAATAGATATAGACAGATGATAGGTGATAGACAGACAGACAGACTCATCCACATATACATATATATGTTTTCCATGTAGTTTTTTTCTTCTGATAGAGAATGACCACATCCTTGTCCTCTGTAGGAAACAAAGATTTCCAGTAGTAAGCCACATATAAAAATGTAGAAGTGATGTGGACAGCCATTCCCTCTTACACACATTTAACTAGATGGAGTGCCTGTCTCCAGATTTGCATAACCAGATTTGGCAATATTAATTAACCATAAAGCAGTGTTTTCCCTTGTAAGTGTCAGTAACATAATTATGTTACAGAGGTCATGGGAGTCATATGATTTTGCTTTTGGATGCATAATTAATGACACAAAGTTCTATGTCAGGAAAAGAGGCTTAGGGCAAAAAAAAAAGAACACTTCCTGTCACAGAACTCCATGTTCTTAGGTTGGTATACAAGTGCTATGTGCAAAAATGTAGAAGGGATGTATGTGTGCTCTGTCCTACACATTTTGTGAGATAAGTTTTATTGATGTGCAAGAAACACCAGAGTCATTTTAGATATTTGGTCCTAGGAATATTTTTGCCACACTTCGCATAACTCCATTTCAAGTGGCCATTATAAAAGCAAAGTACTATACATAAATATGCATGAAAGATTATTATTGCCGTGAGATTATACTTAAAAGGGTCAAGTGTCTCTTATTCGTTTACTTGCTGAAAGACAGGAAAGTGAGTGCTTGATGTCCTTCGACAGAAACCTTTCAGATTTGTTTTACTACTGCAATTTAGTTTTTCACAAAATGTTCACATATGCCCATGGAGGACTTTTCCATCCATTTCTCCATCCCAAGGCTCCATGCTTGAATAAATAAAAATAGAGGGTCCAGATCTTGAGTTAAACTGTCTAATCCAGATGGGGTAGGATGAAAAGTTTTTTTTTTTTTTAAAGCTGGTGGAAAAACAATAGTGTTCTTCACATTCACAATCGGTCTTATCTCTATTTTGCATGTACAAAAGGATTTTTACCCAAAATCATCATGGGTCTAGTTCAAATTAACCCTTGCCCTTTTCTCGATTTTTATATTTCAAATTATTGTATGCTCTTGCATTCTTTCCTTCTATGGGTAAATGTGGTGGTTCAAATCTCTGTCTAGTGTACCACAGCCTCTAGCCTCCATCCCCTCAGGCTTCATAGGTTTGATTGCTAATTGATTGTAGGATGACCAAAAGATTGAAAGCTGTATGAATCTCTTGACAAAGCCCCTTGAAGTCAATTATATCTCTCCATCTACATATCTGTGGAGAAAAGGAAGAGAATTCAAGTGAGGACCTTGTCAAAATCGAGGCAGCATTTCTCCCCAAATCTACATTACTTTAAATAAGTAGTAGAGATTTCACCCCTTGAAGTCAGAGCCTTTGATTCATTCGCATGGGAGAAAAGAAACTCCTAAGCTGTTCTAGTCTCAGTCTCTGTGTCCTGGAAGGCTGAGGAACGCAATGGAAAGTGAAATAGGGGGTGGGATAGCCCAGACATCCTCAATAACTGCCTCTGCAACATCGATAGGTAAGGATGTGCAGATCAAAAGAAGCTGAGTTCATTTTCATATCCATGTCAGTAAGGCAGAATTCCAGCTTGTCGATGTTTTTATTATTATTTTTAATTAATAGTGAAATCTTTAACTGTCTTAACTGTTTAACATACAGAGTTGTTCTCTTCCCCAATTCATGTTGCTGTTAACATAAACTGCCTTTTTTAGAATGCCTATTTCCTGGATGAGACTCTTACATTAATTTCCAGGATGTAGACGTTTTAAATATATATTTCCCCATGTATTTTTTAGTTTTCTGCACAATGCTGCTATTTATACCCAACATCTTTTAGAGAAGTATATTGTTTCTCAGTTGTGATTTTGCAGATCATTGTTCATAGCTAAATTGTATCTAGTGGACCTCTGATTAATCCTAGTTTCGATGCTACTGTCAAGTCCATTGTGACCAGATTGCACCAATCTACTCCCCAAAAAATCCAGGGTACATTTCTTTGGCTTCCTGTCTGGTGGTACCAGTTTGGGGAGACTAAGCTAAGGAGCAAGAAAGAAATAGAATCTGGATGAATGGGCACTTCCATGATACTGGAATAGTGGAGAGAATTTACCCTGAGGCAAAGAGTTTCTTGATCACTTCTGTCCCATTTCAGTCTCCTATGGTAATGGATGATAGTTATAATAATAACAATTGTGGTAGTGATCTGTGTTTCACCTAATTTAAGCCAGAATTCCATTTCCATGTAATGATAGTCACATTACTCATCATTCCCACTCTATTCTCTACAGATGAACTCTCATGACCCAGATGACAAACCAACAGCAAAAACACTATGGCATGTGACTGCAGGTTGGGAGGGCTTAAAGTAAAAAAACAATAACAACAACAACTAAAAATGGTTCAGTGTTAGTCTGTTGATTGCAGCCAGAGCACATAATGAAAGTGAGGTTACCTACAACTTTTCCCATCAGATGCACAGCCAGCCAGGGAAAAATAGGAGAAAAAAATTACTAAAAATTGTATTATTGTCAAGAGTCTGTTTTCAGGGGGTATTTGTTTCCTTAGAGAAATAATAATAAAAAAGATTCCTTCAGCCCAAGAACCATTTGTCAATGTCAAGATTCAACCTATGTCTGAGAAAAGCAATAAGAAAGAACTTTGCTCCAGACTAGATCTCAGTCGTTGAGCATATAAAGTTCAAGAGTTGTCTATCCTGCTAGAGCTAGCTAACTGCATCTCAAAGGACAAGGACCTCCGGGGTGCATGGAATAGCTTCTAAGGAACCATTATTTGTTAATTACTATACTTTTCTCCTACTCCGTAGTACCTTTTCATTGGGTTGTCAGGCAGAAGCCACAACAAACACCAGAACAAGGCCATTGCCCCTTAGCTCTTAGAAGGCTCAAATATACTGCTGAGAATATCCCTCCAGAACACATATATTTCTAGCTGCTGCAGTATAAGGCAAAGTTAGCACATAGCACTACATGTTTGGTTTGGTTTAGCTTGTCTTGATGCATGAATTCAGCCCACTGTGGTTTATTCAATATGAACTGGTTAAGTAAACTATATTTATTATGTTATGACAGCCCAGTCTGTGTCTGTTGTTACAACCAATTTAAATGGGTATACAGTATATCCTAGAAGTACATAAGTCTGCAATTTGAAGAACTTCTTTGCTATGGGCAAGTATTAAAAGACCCATTTAGGCATTATGGTCCATGTAACTACAATTATGAGTGGGATTCCCAGTTGTGCAAGGATCCTACGGAAGGACCAACCTCAACGCTGTGAGAATCTTGTTCTATTTCTTTTGCATTCCCACCATTCCAAATCTAAACACCACCTTTACTCCCCTCCCAAGTTTCCCAGGTCAAGAAATACTTAATAGCAGCAGTCTCATAACAGTAACATGTAGTGTTATACATTGAAAACCCAGAATAATGTAGTAGGGAAGCCTAGGTTGAATATTCCCTGGAGAGGGGAATATTATGAATGTCATCTTGAGCTCCTGGAGGAAAGGCAAGGTATAATCTAAGAAGCAATCAAACATATGCTCTCAGGCCAAAGTGCTGGACATTTCACTCTTTGCCATCTGCCTTCTTTGGAAAGTAAGCCTTGGTAGAAACAAACAAACTCCATTAATCCACTTCATGAGTTTGCAAAATTTATAAAAGCTAGAAAAGTGCTTCTTATTGGTGGTTCTTACTATATAAATATGTGTGTGTACGTACATCTCTCTCTCACTCACTCAGAGATAAGTTAAGCACTCATATTAAACTGTCTTGTATTATCAGGGCCTGGGAGTTACAAATGGATGGGCACATCATCTTTTTGGCTGTTGGTTTTTCAAGGTGCTGGATGCATCAGACTCTTCTGCTGTGGGAGACTGGGGTGATTTTCCCAAAACTTACATTATCAGCAGCAGTCTTCTCCAAACATTTATACCTGCACTACAACTTCCATCATTAGGCTGTGCTGACTGGGGGTTCTTGGACTTTGGTCAAAGATGCTGGAAGAATCTTTAGTTGGGAAAAAGTAGCTTAAAACTAGAAGAGCTTTGAAAAGGAGATTCTAGCAACTTCTTGAACAAGCTGGATATGAGTAAGCTCTTTAGGGCTGGTGCAGTTCCCTTTCCTCCATGCCAGTTTAGTCATATGCTTTGTAACAACTGAATAATTTAATCAAAGGATGGATTGGTAAATCTTCAGAACTATCAACACTTTAGCCAGGATGCTAGTTCATTAGCAAATCCCACAGATAAATCCTTCTCCCCACCATGTCACATGCAAGCCGTGTGGTACTAATGCTTCCCCTAATAATCTGTGACTTGATTTTTGTGGTTGGGCTTGCACATGATGCTAAAGCATAAACTGTGGTTAATAGCCCACGAGGGCAGATTTTACACAAAACACTAAGCCAACACCAAATAAGCCATATTATGATTCACTTGTGATGTGTGAACCCAGTCCATGTCACTCTAACAATTGCTTTATAGTGACTTGGCAGAAAACCCAGTTCTACAATAACAGACCCGTCCACCAGCGATGGCCTGGTCATGAGATAAGGGGAAGCAACGCACTTCAGGTGGTGGCCTGTATTAGTGACAGGAGAGAACTAGGCATGCCAGAAATAATGCAGCAAAGCTTTTGTTGCCTCTAGCAGCATACACGCCTGCACAGTTGTGTCTATGTGTGAGTGTGTGTGCACATCCCCATATGTACCACTTAGACTCCAGTTCAAGTAGTGAAATGTCTTGAGGCAGAACTAAGAGTCTCCCTCTTGTCCAAGAAGTCTAAAAATCCTGCTCTTGAATAATTGACCATCAATTGACCTATATAAACAATAAATAGTATTTCCCTCGGCTGCAATCAATAACCTGTCTACACAAAAGCAATCCTGTGACCCTTTTCCCATTTCTCTGGTTTGTACTTAGGGTCTCTTGGCTATATACTGAGTTCCTGCCCAGGATACCTTTTTGTATTTATTCAGTATGATAGAAGCCACAGCTTTTTAAAAGCAGCAACACTCAATTTGCAGAAATGTGTTTTAATTTTCTGCAGTTGAGATACAATCTAACTCTGTTATACCTGGAAGTGGTGGTAGGAGACTGACCCCAAGTCAAAAGCAAATTGTAGCTAATCATAAATATCTGAAACAGAGGCAGACTCATTTCCTTTACTACAAAAAACATACCTGTTAATCACAGACGTATTTAGCACTGAGTTCAAAATTTCAAGTGGTAAGGCAATAGCCCTAGGCCTTTCTCCCTCTCCCCTCAAATGTTACACATGACAGTACTGTAGCTCCTGTTTATTGAAGGTTACATCAGAAGAGGTAAATCTGAATTAAATTAAGACTGTAAGACTGTAAATAATGCAGTTTTAGTCACATTCCCTATTTACCTCCATATAAGCAGCTGGAAAGTAGCTGAAGAGGTCTTTATTTTTGGTTGAGAATGAATGAATGAATGAATGAATGAATGAATGAATGAATGAATGAATGAAATTAATCAGATATAGTAACATGTATCTGCCTATGATTAGACACTCTCTTATTTATTTGAGTTGCCTTCAAAGTGTTCTCTGACCAAGTATTCTTTATCATGAACAATCCGATATCATGAGGGTATTGCTAATCTGGAGTCCTTTCTTAAGGAATGAAAAAATGTTACTGAGCATATGAACCAGATCCCAGTACTCACTAATGAGGTTGTCAACTGATGTGAATTTGAAAAGAGGTGATGGTTTGATAGATTCATTCTTGTACATCAAATTTAACTGTTTGCCACTCCACATTCTAGAACCAGGTTTTGGAGAATAAGTTGGATTTATGCCCTTGAACATGGAAACCAAAAAAATAAGCATAAATTGCCCAGGAACTTTCTTGTCCTTTGCACAATCACACCACAGTTAGAAATAGAGCAGGGAGAAAGAAAGCTGCATTGCCTTAACTTTGCAGTATGTCATGTAGGCCTCTTCTTGTAAAATTGTCTGGCTTTGCTGCAAAATACTTGGGAAAAAAAAAATCCCATGACTCTAATTCCTATCTCATGGAAAGAAAGGCCAGCTGTTTTTTGCAGCTGCTTACAGCAAACTTCCCTTATCACATGAGTTGACATGGAAAAACTCTTGACGGGGCACTAGATACATTTTAGGGAAATGAAATGTTGACATCTCAGTCCCTCGGAGGAAAAAAAGGGAAACGAATCTTGCAAGCTCTCATTTTGTGTGTCTTTCTGTCTGCTGGAGGAAATTTAAAGCATATATCTCAAACGCGGGTTCCTGGGGGCAGGGTGGTGGTGATATCACTTATTTTAACAGTAGGTAGCTTTTGTGTGCTAAATCTGTGGCTTTGTTCAAAAAGCTGCGTGTGCATTTTAAATTACACATTTGGCACTGAAGAAAGAGATGGCTGGAGGGGTATCATGTTTCATTCTCCTATTAAAAAATTTCATGTGTTAAAATTCCCATCTGTTTTAAAACAGGCCTTGCTATCTGATTTCTTTTTACCCCAAAGAAGCTTTTGCCTAACAAAAGAACCCATTTAGGTGCACATATTTAAAACAGAGATGTACAACCTGAATTTCCAGGGCATCATGCAGCTCTGCAATGGGTTGTCTCAGACTGTATCAATGACAGGATTAAGACTCCTGTTTCCCATGCGTGATGATCCTGGCCCAGATTGGGCCACTCTTCAATTCCATAAAGACAGCAGTGCGGCACAATATGAATTTTACATTTTATGTTTAGTCTGGCACTCAGTCACAGCAATCAGCACATGTCCTACCAGAGACCATAAGAACTGAGAGAGTGGGTTAAGTGCATAAATACATTAAGATTAATGTTATGGTTTCGATGCAAAGCACTTGTCTCTTCAGTTGCTTTCTATACTTGCTAATCTTGGAACACAAGAAGGTGCTGTCCAGATCAGTGTTTCTCAACCTTAGCAACTTTAAGACGAGTGGACTTCAACTCCCAGAATTCCCTAGCCAGCTGGGAGTTTAATTCCACCCATCTTAAAATTGCCAAGGTTGAGAAACACTGGTCTAGGTGTACCTTGAAATTGGGAAATAGGATTTGATTAAGTTTAAACAGGCAAGGATATTATGACTGAAAACACCAAACTACCTAAATAGGACACCATTCCTTTTAGCCTCCTTCTCACACACATTTTCTTTTTCTTCATCACTATCTTTTTAAACCTCTTAATCCTCCCTTATATAGTTTGTCACAAGTATGGTCCCAGTTCCCTTTTACTGCAGAGGTGCATACTTTATAGCCACAAGTCTGCATGAGGAGACTTGAGTGTGGACCCCAGAGATACCCCAAATAATGACCCAATTGTCAAATGAATTCCATTTCATTCTAATGAAATCAAATTTCATGTTTTGTTCTGATCCCACCCACTTTTTAAAGTTTGGCCTCTAAAAGCCTGCCCAAAAGCCAAGTGTGGCCTCTATCCAGAAAAAGTTCATTTACTGTAAATGAATCACCTTATTCATTTGGTTTAACCAATTTCATTCATTTGGGCTATGGATATTTCAGAAATGATTTGAAGGAGTGCTTTAGACCTCATGAGAGCATAGAAACTCTCTGCTGCTCATTAAAGCAGCCTAACCTTTTTTCCTTGTGAAACTGAAAGAAAGGGGCTTTCTTTCAGTTTCACTGCTTAAAGGAATCTATGGAAACTATGGAAGTTAATGAGCCTCTTAAAGTAGCAGCACCTTTTCTTTGGGCTAGAGCAAAAATCTGAAAAACAGAAGGCTGCTTTAATGAATAACAAAGGTTTTATGCTCACGTGAAATCCAGAGCACTTCTGAATCATTTTCAAAGTGTGCAAAGGGTGTGAATGACTCCTTATTTAAATGAATAACTCTATTCGCTAATTAAGCATTTTAATAATTTTTAACTGTACCTTGGTACAGAAATAAATCTCAGGACAGTCCTCATAAATATTTGAAAACTATATGACAAGATTAAAACTAAATACATAAAAATAGAGTACATTTGACAATGATAACTTTTCATTTATCTGAGAATTTGACAAGATAAAATGCCCAAGTAAATAAATAAGCTATAAAAATGTTTTCTCTTGGAATCAAAAAGAATAGTGTTAGCAGCAGCGTTAACTCCACAGTTATGGGGCTACTGCAGAGAGGGCCCGCTCTATTGTTCATTGCCTTGTCAGGATTCAGGTACATCTACTGAACTTTGTCCAGGGCAAGGAACAAGGTCTTCCCTTGTGACATATAGCCTTCACAAGTAGCCACAAGGACAGCGTATGGTAACAATAGGATGCAAACCTCGTCCTTATCTCTCCCAATGTCAGATGCAAGTGTGCATTTTGTGGGGTTTGCTTTATGACATCATGATGCATTTTGTTACATGTCCTCCTCCCCCTCCCCCCCCCAATTGAAGCCCGTGTTGGACAACCAGCAAGTCTAGGAAAAGATTCATTCGTGACACGTGTTTTGAGAGGCCGAAAGCTGCTGCCCAAGGTCAGGGAAAAGCAGAAGGGGCAGAAATGTCATCAGAAGTGAAGGGTCTTGTCTCTACCTCCTGCATATCACTTCTTTTTGACTGCTCTAATGCTATGAATATACTTCTTTCTCAGGATAATACTCCATTTTACTTCAGTACATATTTACTAGCAGAATATGTGAAGATTTGCTCTTTCTTTGTGTAGGATGTAAAGAACCATAGAGTAGAATTGGAGAAGCAGAATAGGGATACCTCTTTAATTTTGTTCTCTTTTTCCTATTATAAAATACTCTCTCTCTCTCTCTCTCTCTCTCTCTCTCTCTCTCTCTCTCTCTTTCTGTATACATACACGCACACATACACCCACCATTTAATAGTAGTAATATTTACTGGCAGGAAGGAAGCCCTATCATTTCCTTTCATTTGGAAGTGTCAGCATTTGTCCATCTCCTTCTTGCTGGAAAAACATAATCCACTTCTCCTCAGTGACTGCTCTATAAAATCAAATCTTTCCAAGGTTCAGTAGCTAGACTTTCAAGTAAGTCAAACCGAGGTGCACTGAATGGAAATCAAACTTGCCACGATAACTCTGCAAGTCCTGCATTTCTGGCTCAGCTGCAGAATTTTGCACTGTCAGGTCTTCAAGAAGCTCTGCCAATTTCACAGATAACGTCAAAGCTGTAATGAAGAGTTCAGTGGAGATTACCTCTGAGTAGTCATACATATACATAGAACATCTGAGTACATAAGAAGGTAGGTTGACATTCAGTGTGTTATCTTGGGGCACAGTGAGGTTACCAGAATGCAAACAACCTTCCTGTTGGGTTCTTGTCCCTGTCTTCCAGGGCCCCACATTTCTTCCCTGTAGGCTCTTGTTGGCCACAGCTGATGTAGAAGAAAGGAGGATACAGGATGAGATTAACTGTTTCTCTCTCATTTTTCACCCTTAGTGTGTGCTGAATGCTACCTACTACAGAGATTGCAGAAAATTCGGCCTAGGGCATGATTTTTAAAATATTTTTTGAAAGTATTAAAATAAAACCCCATGAGAGGCAATGGGAACACAGCTCTGCTCTCACCAACCTAAAATAAAAATAAAATCTGTTTCAGTTGACATCTGTTATCAAAAAAGCCCCCTTAACAGAACAGACATTTTAAAACCAAATCTTTTAGGCTGCTCAGCCAACAGATTATAAAATAAACAGAGGAACTAAAAGATTTAACTTTCTTTTCCATTACTATATCCATCCTACAAGCCTTTCTTAATTTTTAATTTTTTTTAATCTTCTTAGATCAGCCTATGGTAGGTACTGCTTTTTTTCTTCTTCTCCTGCCTTTTTTTTGGAGCGGGGGGCAGCCTGTCAAGTCCAAGTCCAACAATGTTACTACATGACATGACAGCATATGCAGAGTGTTCTTGCACATCAAAGTGCCAGTAACTTGGTAGGTTGCAAATATGCAGTAGTAACTGGGCTCTTTCCTGTTAAGCCATGGGCTTAATTACTTCTTTCCTCAACAACTCCCTGGACACCCCATTCAATCTAAACCAACGTTGCTCAACTTAGGCAACTTTAAGATATGTGGACTTCACCTTGCTGGCTGGGGAATTCTGGAAGTTGAAGTCCACATATCTTAAAGTTGCCTAAGTTGAGAAACACTGGTCTAAACTAAGAAGGGACATGCCTGGGCCCTTCTACCGCACTGGCTAGTCTACAAAAAAAAGGGAAACAAATCAGATCAATTCACAAGTCACAAAACAACAGCCCAGCTGCAGTGCTCAGTATAGACAGCATGCATCTTGAAGAGTCGCACACATTTTGTTTTTTGTTTTAGATTTTTTTATCCTGCCTTTATTATTTTTATAAATAACTCAAGGTGGTGAGCATACCTAATGCTCCTTCCTCCTCCCATTTTCCCCACCACACAACCCTGTGAGGTGAGGTGGGCTGAGAGAGAGTGACTGGCCTAAAGTCACCTAGCTGGGTTTCATGCCTAAGGCGGGATTAGAGCTCACAGTCTCTGGTTTAACCACTAGACCAAACTAGCTTCATGCTTGGAACAGTCCGAACAGGTGCTTTGAGATATTATGTTTAAAACCTTTTGCACGTGCCTAAGAATAAGGGCTGGAGTTTTACTTCACTGACAGGTAGAGAATTCTCGGCGGAAGCAATGAACACCAATGGCAGTTAAAGCAATTCTCATGTCAGCTGTAAAAGAAAAAGAAAGCCATAATTCCACATATTATAACATAAGCATCAAACGAGGTCTGTGCATGTTGTCACAGAGAAAGCAAAGATGATTATGAGGCTTCAGTGACCGCCCAGAGACATATTTGTTCATTCTACTCTTTTAGTATCATGTTAAAGTTTTCACTTGGGGTCCATGAAAGGTCTATGACTGCAGAGGTTTTGGCGACTTGAAGTTGAGTATCAAAAGTTATCCATTTGAGTGTTATTGTTGCTTCGGAAGAGCACTGCTTCCTGTGCAAGGAGGAGGAGAGTTTCACTGCTCAATGTAAGGGTCCTCTTTCTCTGCTGCCAGTCAGTAAGCGTTGAGTACAAGGCTGGCCTTCTGGAGGTGCTTTCCCCATGCTGCCAGCTATGAATAGAACAGCCATCACCATCTTATTCTTAACAAACCTTCATAAGAGCAAGAAAAGGCAACCACTGCTCAGAATAGGGGAAATCCCAGCAGAAATGGCAAGAATAATTTTTCAATTCATTTTATTTTACTTTCAGAGGACCTCTAGTGATCACTCTAGAGCTGTAATTCCAGGGAATCGTGGTCTGTTTTGGGCCCATTTGGAATGACCTACTGGCTGTTGATTGGCTGAAAGATCAGCAATGGATAAAAGATCTCCTTGGGAGAAGCTTGGGTCACTGGCAAGGTATAGATTGAGAAAAGGTTTCTCTGTGTTGCATACTGGTTCTGTTAGGGCAGGAGAAGTCCATCCTGCAAAGTCTGAAGGCTTCCAATCCACTCTACATTTATTTGGAGAAGAGCCCCATCCACCCAGCATTTGTTGATTTAGAATGGAACTGGATGCTTTGTCTTTATCACTGCACCTGCCAAATTCTATTGCAAATGTTCATGATCAAGAATTAGACACAATGCACGCAGAGCTTTCAACTTGTTTTCTTGGACACATGCACCGTGTTAAATATAGTTGTGGAAAGTACGTGAAGTTTGGAACAAAGAAGGCAAGCTAGAGCAACTTAACAATGGATTACTTCATATCTTAGATATAACTCCTGATTTGAAGGACTTGGAAGCAGAGCGACAGGTTTCCTATAGTTGTGTAGGAGCACTGGCATAACTTAAACCCAACAAGAGCTGCATCTGGCTTAAGCACAGTGCACAGTGAAGCTCTATTAATTCAGCCGACAGCATTTCTTCCCCCCCTCCCCAACCCACCACACTCTTCTGATTAAAATGGTTCACATTTTAAAGAAGCAATATTTTCTCATAAAATAACATTTCAGTGCAAATCAGGGCAGTCAGTTGCCTTTTGGGGCAGAGTTGTGCAAACTGCCAGCCAAGGTGCTTGCCAAGCACTGCCATAGGAATGAATGGAGCAGGAAAGAAACCCACGTAGTTCCGTTCTGCAGCCTTTCTTGCTGGGCCTTTTGCTCCCTGTCTTGATCCAAGATCTTGTGGGATTTGGTATACTTCTATAACATTTCACATCATCTCAGAGTAAGATTGCCAAACTCTCAATCAGATTTTGGGGCAGGGTTGGATCCCCCTACCCCCATGAGATTATTTGAGAAGTGAAAAGATTGCTGACTCCTGGAATAATTTAGACCAACCATTCAAAAGCTGGTTTATAAGCAGTGAGTGGGGATAGAACAGGACATTGGGAGGGCTGAGAATCCTTTGGAATTGTCCTTTGCAAGCAGCCAAATTTCAATTCTCTTCACCTTCCACCCCGCTATCAGCCCTTTCAGCATTGACGATTCTGAACATCAGATATCATGAGATATCCAAGCTGGTAGGGAAATAGGAGAGAGAATCCAAGATTGCATTTTTCCATGTCTCCTTGGAGTTATCCCTCTGGCCATGGATATCGTCCCCATATTGAAGGTAGTTGCAATCTAAAGTTGCAATCTCATGTGTATTTCTTTTGGAGAAAACTCACTAAACTCAGTAGTATGTATTTCTGAGTAAACAAACGTGAGTCCATTCTATGAGTAACCAATGTCCAGAATCCAGCATAGAGGGGAAAAAAGCTGGCCTCTAGTACTGCCATCAGCACTCTTGAAGACAAGCTTTAGCTTTTGTATCCACAATATTTGGGTCCTCCCATTTCTTACTCAGGTTTTATGGGATGGTCCACCAAAAGGTAGGCACTCTACCCAAGCTCCTATCAAACCTAGCACCTTCCTTGGTCTCCCCAGGTGATTTAGTGAATTCATGGCAGAGTTAAGGGTTTAGTCATCTGCAAATACTCTGGCCTACACTAATAATGTAGTGCTGTTTGGGGGAGGAGCTATACCCGAGGGGTAGAACATACAGTAGTGGCAAATTATTCCATGCAGAAGATCCCAGGTTCTGAAATCCTAGGCTAATGTCTTCCATTTGAAAAAGGATCAAATAGCAGGACAATGGCAGAGACTTCTGGCTGAGATCCTGGAGAGAGTTACTATTGCTACCAGCACAATCAGTTCTCCACCAGATTGATATTTTGACAGGCGCATGCATCTTACTAAAGCATAATGACATTTGCTTCCTGGTGGCTTAATATGTTGCAGGAACCCAGTCATTGTGCTTTGTAAACTCTGGTTTATAGCATAGTCATTAAGCCTCAGTATGATGTGTTTGAACTCAGCCTGCTGATGACTGATTCAACAAATCGAGATTAAGCAAACAATGACCTATTACATTGTGTAAGCCAGCCATAGTCTGAATTAGCACAAAGTTGCATCTTGTGTTCCTTATGTTTATTTATATGATTGCACAAACAAGATAGGAGTGACCAAGTCCAAGAAAAAAAGTGGAGCATCCAGATTCATTTCTCTAAAACTTATGCTCAGAACAAGAGGATCTGGTTACTGGATTGACTCCTGAACAGCCTAGGCCAGTGTTTCTCAACCTTGGCCACTTGAAGATGAGTGGACTTCAACTCCCAGAATTCCCCAGCCAGCATGCTGGCTAGGGAATTCTGGGAGTTGAAGTCCACCCATCGTCAAGTGGCCAAGGTTGAGAAACATTGGTCTAGGCAATCCTTGATCACATGCAGATATAGATCCCAGGTTCTCTGAGATAGCTATAGCTTTCCTGGCCTTGAGTTTCCCTTGAGCAGTTCTCCATAAAGGGAGAACATAGCTCATGGACACAGCACCTGCTTTAGAGGCAAAACCCCAGCCCCAGCCTCTCCCCTTGGGCTGAGAGAAATCCCTGCTTGCTTCCCTGCAGGACTGCTGCCAGTTCATCCTGCCAATCCTGGCAAGATGGACCTAGAGGCCGATTCTGTGCCAAGCAGCTTCTGGCACAGATATCCTAAAGACCAAAATCAGCAATTAGTGAATTCCACAGCAGTAGAAAAGAGATAATGGTTGTGAACTCACCACTTTTGTGAATCTGTGCTAAACTTCAGATACGTAAAAAATGATATCAGTATTGAAAGTATGAGATAAAGAAAAAAAGAGGACAGAGAATAAGTAATCCAATTTTATTATCTGGATTTCTTTTATCCTTGCTCCCTCATGATGGTCCTACTCTCTGAAATGATACTGTAGGATCCCATAAGTCAAAGGACAGCTTTTTTCATGGCTTTAAATCCCACCAAAGGTTTCTTACAGCTGTCAGGTCAGTCCTCAGCAACCCTGAAGTTGGCACTACATCTAAGCTTTGCTCAGTGACGCTAACCTAATAGACCTGGATGATATCCCTGAGATTATCCTCACAGATGCTGAGCTAGTGAGTCACCAGAAACAAAACCCTCAGGGGAGGAGAGCTCCAACCAAAGATGTGTGTTCTTCACTCATCTAGAGATAAATGACAACATGGCAATTAAGTTCTAGTGGTGCCTTTCTTAACCACACAACACAATCTGTTGATAGCACATCAAGACCTCCAAAGTGCTGGTATTTCATTCACAGTATCTATATTTTATGAATGTTAACAAGCAAGAAGCCCAGGACAAGCAAGCAGTTATGAGCTCAAAAGGCTTTGTCAGATATTTTCTCTGAGGGCTCGTTAAAGTGGTCTTTTAATGGAGTGCTTCATAGCTCAATCTTTAACTGTAGCTATAAATAGGGTTTATAAGTACTTGGCAGTGTGTGGTAAATGAGTGGTAAAGTAGCATTAGTAATGCCTGCCCTCCTTCTCCTCATGCTGTATTTGCAAAAGTAAAAGGGGTGGGGAAGAAAAAGGGACTTGAAAATGGTTCCAGAAATTCATCTAAATATATAAACAAACTAATATGGATCTCTAGTTTGGTTTTCCTGAAGGTAGCCATATTTCCCTTAACTTCTGCTCTCTTCAGAACCAAGAATCTGTGTGTTTTGCTGTAGAGTAGAGGTAGTCTAGTTTACGTTATCTTTAAAGAAATACCTACTTTAACTTTAAAGTAATATCCACTTTAACTTTACAGAAATAGGGTGGACATCGTTGTTTTGTCATGCCAGAACCCTAAATGTAAACTGATAGCTAGCGCTGCATACTCTTCATTCACCGGCTTGCAACAGGAACTAATGCAGACTTTATGGCAACAACTTCTAGTCTATTTTTTTTTCCTCCTTCCTGTTTACACTGCCATTTTTGGGGGGTGGCGGGTGGGGGTTTCCTCTAGCCATTCTACTTGCTCATTTTGTAGTGATATTTTGACTGATCCTCTTTAGGATATTGTTCAACGATGCATTGTTAAGGTTTTTTTCCCTAATTGATCATTATAGCTCGCTCTCTCTCTCTTTTCAAATCTGCTGATATTTATGCAATTGTGGGATGCCTTTCCTTTACAATTTCATAATATTAGCTTCCTTTTGCCCTAGTTTTGCTTGCTTAAGATTAATCTTCCATAGTTATAGAAACTGAGGCATATTGAGGCACTGGTGTACAAACACCTGGGCTTTCATTCCTGCAGGTCTTTTATGAAAATTGCACATGTGAGTAATTTCAGGTTTGTAGATGTTTGGAAGCCCCACATTACTGGTAACCATGAATTATAGAAAAAGCTTCAACAACAGTTGCCTGTCTATTCATAGGGCTGAGTTCTGTTACCAGCTGAACTGAAGAATTATTCTGGACTATTTTCAGCTGTCTGATGTTTGATGGCTGGTTGACAATAGCTTCTTTTTCAGTCTCATCAGCAGCGCCAAACAACCAAAGGAGATTGCAGTGAACTCAAGACAGGAGCAAACAGAACAGTTCAGCCTAATGTACTTCTTAGAATTGGGCTTTTATGATGATACAGTAAAAGTCACTGGAGGATCACATCCTTTCATAAATCAACACATGCTATTATCCATTCAAAAGGCAGCTACTCTACCCCAGAAAAACAGCAACAGATATGTATTTATTTACTTATTTATGTATTTATTTTGATCAGCGAGGCATGTGAAGCTTCAATATACCTCTGGCCTGTCTTCATGGCTCTTACCTCCTCTCTGCATATGCAGCTGGACTGTCAGCGTATGTTTCATTGTTATACTGATTATATTAAGGAGCTATATTGTACTTTTCAGTTGAATGATAAATAATCAGGAACAGCCTAACAGAGTTTTCAAATTCTACTTGACAGATTAAAAACACTGACGAAGAATAGCTGAACAAAACATTCAAATCAAATCATTTATTTACAGTCCCAGACCATTAAAAGCAAAACATTTATTCAGGAAAACATAATCTTGGGACGACGGAAAGAAAGAAAAAAATCCATCCTAACTAACTTTTTGTTCTTGTTTATTTTAGGTGAAAAATAGAAAGCAGGTTTTTAAAACATTAAATTACACAGTTATAGGCATGTTGGCCCAATTATACACGGCAAAACATGCTTGTCTATCACCGAAATGAAGGTTGTTACAAGTATGGTTTTCGCTCCGTGACAAAGAATGAGCAATAAAAAGGCCTCCCTGGTAGGATGATGCTTATGATGGTCAATACCATCAAAACAGAAAGACATCAGAAAGCTTTTGAGGACAAAAGTCAACCCAATTTATAACTACTACCACTGTCACCACCACCTCTACTATTAAGGGTGTCTACAGGATAGGTAAAAAAATTCAAGATGGTGGCCACAACTACATGATCAAAGCCCTGATCCTTCTGATCTCCCTCCATGGATACCCCTGACTGCTGCTGTTGATTAATAATAACAACAACAATAACAACAACAACCTACATTCTGTGATGATAATTTTAACACCATCAAACAACAACATCTGCCTATCCCAGGTTCTTGGGAAGGACTTGATTGCTGGATAAAAATGCCAAGTCCAGTCTAAACATCTGGCTGACTGTGCGACCAACCATAAAGAGCAGCAGCTTACATAAGGGTTAAACACCCACATTTTTCTAGAAAACAGTATTTGCTTTTTGCTGCCTAAGATTCATATTAAGATATTTAGATGATGTTACTTAACTAATCATTCAAGGTTTTATTTTTCCTGATAGGAAGGCACATACTAAGGGCCAAATATCCCATCATATGAATTACATAAATCCAGTTAACAACCATGTTTATAATACATAAAAATCACTCAAGGAAAGGGGATTGAAGAACACAAGAAGTGGGAAAAGAGAATATTAACAGAATGTAATTCTGTTGGGGTAGGGATGAAAGGGTGAAATGCAATCTCTACACCTCCTACAGCGGCTTTCAATGCTGTTGACCACAGTATCCTTCTGGACTGGCTGTGCAGGTTAGGAGTGGGTGCACTCCAGGTCCCCTCTATTAAATGTTGTCATCTTGTGGGACTGAGGAAGCACCTCTGCCTTCTCTGTCACGGCCCCCTCCTTCTGGAACAGCGTCCCCTAAGAGATAAGGAGGGCACCCTCTTGCCTGGAGTCCCAGGAAGCTCTTAAAACTGGCTTTAGTCCCAAGCCTGAGGTTGATGTATTATTGTTTGTCTAGGGCCCCTGTTTTGTTTGATTTTTGTTGTCAATAAGATTATTTCAGTCTGGGCTGTCCGTTTGGTTTGATATTTTTGTCTGTTTTTATGGTTGCTTTTAGTTTTGTATGCCGTCTAGAGTCCATTGGAGTTTGGCAGCTAATAAATTCAAATAAATAAATACATTCCTGATGCTGATCAAGCTTCCTCAGGGCTGTCATTAACAAGCTAAAAGCTTGAATTTAAGACAGAAATTAAAAGAAATACACTTTAGTTAGGACTACTGGGTCTGGAATGCAAAAATGGGGGTGGCCACAAAATGACAGCAAAGAGCTGATTTTTTCTGTGTCCCTTTGCTTCTATCTAATGGTCACCTGTATTTTTGCAACCCCCTCATCTTGTGGCTGTACTTTACCTGCCTTCATAAGTTACTAAGAGATAACTTATGTAGGTGCAGAACAGGCGCTTCTTCCATTTGGGAAACGTGGCTTCTCTTAGCTAGAAGACAGGGGTACTAGCATTCAGACAACCTATAGACTTTCTACAGCAAAAAAACAGGAAAGGGGCAGGATGGGAGGCAATTGCTGCAGTTCTATTTTATAGTGTCAATCTCTAAGTGAGCTCCTCTGTTATGTATTCCCAGTTGAAGCACAGACCCTTTATTTCTAGGCATGAAGTGCTGGCAATGTGACCATGTTCTTAGATATATTGTTTTAATGGTATGTGGGAATGACCTTGGGAGACAGGGAAGGGCCACAGCCAGAGCAGTAGTCAGATAAGAGGTAGCTGAAACTGCAGGAAGAATGGGGGCATGGCAAACTTCTCAGAAGGGACACTGCCTAGTTTCTTGGGCTGTAAAGGCGACGGGAGAAATGCATTTTCAGACTTGCAGGATTCTGTTAATGTAACCTTACAAAAAAGTAGAATTAGTTCATCTGGGTGTGCTTCTTGTCTGGACTACTTCACAAGGCTGACAATTGTGGACACAGGCTATAGGGGCAAAATTCTCTTTAATTGCAACTCTGCATTGTCACATATTTCCTTGTCCAGTTTGCTGCTCTGTGAAGTATGAAATTTGCCATAGGCAGTTTCCAATGGAATCTCTTTGGGCTTGTGACCTGATATATGCAATGCATTTACTTACTAATAATTTCTGTACTAGTTGACCTATGAGACAGTTTACAGGGAACAAAGAAAATCTTAATATGATAGCCATAAACTTAATATTACAAACCAGTTTTGTAAACTGGGGTAAAATCAACTAAAGTCTAGAATAAAAACTAGGTAAAGAATATGTAGCATGACTGAATGAAAACATTTCACTTATTCACTTAGAAATGATTAAGGAAGAGGCCAGTCTAATCTCTCCTGGAGAGGATTCAGTCAATGGTGAACTGCAGTTCCCTTATCTTGCATTCCTCCAGCCATTTTTCTAGAATAAGGTCACCAAAAATGATTATACCTGAAGCAGGGTCATGTCAGAAAAAGTAGACTTTCTGATGCCCATTTAGGGCTTTTTCAGCGATAAGAAAAAGAATTAACTGCCTTGGAATGAATTGGATGCCAATGCCAATGAAGCATAAGTGTAATACAAACCACAAACTGAGCAAGAATGGATGTGTTCAGATGATATGATCTACTGCAGTGTTGTCCAAACTTGGCCACTTTAAGATGAATGGACTTCAACTCCCAGAATTCCCCAGCCAGCATGGCTGGCTGGGGAATTCTGGGAGTTGAAGTCCACTCATCTTAAAGTGGCCAAGTTTGGACAACATTGATCTACTTGATCATGATCCAGGTGATGTGTGGTGCCTAAGCCCAGTCAGCTGTGGGGTTATGGAGGGGCAGTTTTAACATTCCCCAGGTTAACTCTGAGTTAAAATGACCTCCCCGCTCAGTTCTATTGGGTGCCACCATCACTCAATAAAAAATGAGGCAATTGTATAGCAACTGTCTATCGAAGCAGCTCACTAAGAAAAAGAGGTGGGGTTAATAAGTGGCTGGAAAAGCTGAGCTCTTTATCATACAACTCACCATCAGAGTCTTGGCAACCTCTGAACACACCTCTCTACACTAGTTGGTTGCAAGAGTCACCAAACCATCAAGCCACCGAGCTCAGAGGCATCTTCCTGCAAGCACAACCATCCGATTGGCAAGTGCAACTGGGTGATCAAAACCCTGGCCTTCTTTATATGTGTATGATGTTTATTAAAAAGCAGCAGGTCTTTGATCACCCAGTCGTGCCTGCCATTTTGATGCTGTTGACCACCCCCATGGACACCCCTCCAGCCATTGATGACTCTATGAAAAATAACCTTACTGCAGTTTTTCATACCTAAGCTCTGAAAACATTCATACACACACATACCCATAGGCTCCCCAATGTAATCAGGCAACAGGCTGACTGGGAGCACTCCTTACATGCCCAGTGTAGAATGAGGAGAAAGGGGTCTGGTGTCTGCTACTCTGTTTTCTGGGTCCTGCCAATCCAGGGTGTGTGTCCTGGATGCCAGAAATATGCCCTGAGTTTCTTGCACATTTTCTCCTGCTCCCTTTCTTCTTCCTGAATTTCCTTGTGTCCCTCTGGAGTTGTTATATGCAGACCCTAAAGGATTGCTGAAGAGAGGATTCAGCTAGATCATTATTTTCAAATTGCCCTGGTCTCCGTTCCTAGAGGGAGGCATCACAAGAAAGGAGTGAATTTTGAACACTGAAGAAGCCCTGGGACCATACCTCTTCATTGGCATATTACAACCACATCTGAATGTTCAGTTTAACATGTTTTCAATTTGAAGAAGTATCTATCATCCACCTCCCTCTCCCTCTCCCTCTCCCTCTCTCTTTTAAAAAGCAAACAGCATCCATAGTGCTATTGAAAATTACACTTTTCTATGTATTGTTTTGTGTTTTTCTAAAGCAGTAGTTGAATAGCACTCTAAAACTTGGGAACCAGTTGGTCATGATATGTAAGTAAATCTCTGTACCAGTCTATCTTCACCAGCTTTTTGAAACTAGACCATCAATATTCTGCCACAGCTACTTGGCGAAAGTCTTTTGGACTCACTTGCTTGTCATATTCTGATGGGTGAGGCTGAGCGCTGGCAGGAAACCTCACGCTAACATTTACAAGAGCTCCAGTGGCTTAAACAGACAAACTGGAATTCAACCTCAGCTCTGAAAGGTCTGGACTGTGTGTCTTGGAACAAGTCAGTTAACCTCCCTGTACTTTGGCCTCCTAACCAAGGAGCAGGAACAAGAAGAGTTCCACTGTCAGCAAACAGCTGCTTAGGATGGCCTCATAGGAAATGCATTATATCAAGTCACACTGGAGATCCACAGAGTTCAGTATTATCTGTTGCTATATTGGCTGGAGGTGACTCTACAGGATGGCAGGTTGACATCTATCCAGCTAATATCTGGAGGTGCAGGGGCTGAATATAACATCAGTTGTTTTTAAAACATGGGTTCTGCCACTGAGCTGTAGGACATTTGAAACAGTCATCAAATACAGAAATAGACTTTCTTCCCCTACAGCGTAAGATCACTAAGGGCTACTCTTTATTATAAAAGGCACATTCAATTTAATAACTGTTATGGTTCTGGTAGGGTTACTTAACCTGGGTGAAATGCAATGGCATTCCAGTGGGTTGATCTATACAAGCTATATGGTAATACTGGTTTTGAAGCAGAGAAAGTGGTCATCTAAGGACTCCACCACAGACCCAGCACTTATTTTTGACCAGGGCCATGGGCTTTAACCCCTTTCAGGACAGAAGGATTGGCTACACTTCAGCTCCAACAGGTACATCTGACGTTTTGAAAGCGGGTCATGGGAGCTTAAAGAAAATGAGTGTCATGGAGTGGGGATTGCCTGTTCATAAAATGGCTGCTAGAGGAGATGAGGCCAATCACATAACACCAGCTGATCAAAAAACAAGCTAGTCAGGATGCTTTATTTTTTGGAGCAAAAGAAAAATTCTTTGCTGTTATCATATTTATGATAGCCTTTCTTATATTTGAAGCTGGCTATCACATCACCTTTTCCAATCTCTTCTCCAGGCTAAATATCCCCACACTTTTAACCTTTTCTCAGAGGATAGATGGCTGTACTCCCAGGAAAAAAAAAATGTTCTAAGGGTGCCAATAAAATGGCGCTTTCATCATTTGTGACAGGTCTGAAATGCATGCCTGTGTCATGACCCACCAACTATCTCCAGAACCAGAAATAGGATTTTCTCCATCTGCAGCAGACTTGATAATGATCCACTGCTAATATATATTAGTCTAATATAGACTAGTATATCCATAATGTGCTTTCCTGCTTACAAAAGTTGCATAAAAGTTATTTTATAAATCTCAGGCAGAAACAATGAAAAGACTGTAGGATTCAAGAGCAATATTTCTATTTTCATGCAACTCTGACCATAATGTCAAATTAACCATTAACATGTGATCCTGCCTCTCCCCTCAGTTTTTTTTATGGAGTTCCCTTGCAAATGGAAAGTGCTGTTTATATAACTCTCTTTGATCAATCAAGTTATAAGACTATGACTCACTGAAAGAGATAAAGAGAAAAGAAAAAGAAATTTAATATAAAACTGTAGAAGACACAGGAAGATGGCCACAAAGCTCATAATGGCAATAAAATGTTGGAAATATTTGTGGAGAGGAATAGAAAGTGGCAAACAGAGGTGATATGGCTGCCTTTAAGGGACACTGAACAATTTAATGCAGTGTTTTTCAACCTTAGCAACTCTAAGATGTGTTTCAACTCCCAGAATTCCCCAGCCAGCCATATGACAGTGGGCTTTTTCTTGTGGCCACATTCAAGTACTCACCCAGTTAGGGGGATGGGCTCAGAGACTTGATGGATGTGAGAGAAAAATCAGTTTGGAAAAATCACCCTTGTGCTGCTCAAGTCAGAAAGGCCTTGGAAGACAGGCCCAGGGGTTGGAGGAGACGGGACTTGACCTTGTCAGTCTAAAGTGGCCAACAGATGCCAAGCTGATCCCACCTCCAAGAGGTCACCTGGCTATTACATTAATCAAGCAGTTGGTGAAGCATGTCAGATTTCACCCAGGACAAAACTTCAGAGACTTGTTGCCTGCTTAAAAGGAAAAACCTGTTTTAACATCAGAACAGCTCAGGATGGCTTTAACCTGCCTCCTCTTTAGGTTGGGAATGAGATGAAGAACATACCTGTTGGAAGTGTGAATTCAGTGGCACTGACTTTTCAGCACCTCATGACCTATTGACTGCCAGGAGCAAAGGGTCCCCTTTTTGTCTGTCATTCCACCTGCTCTTTATTGAAAAGATGGTTAATCTAAGGACACTTCCTTTATTCCCAAGGACAGCTACACAGAACACATGTTCTGATACTGATCTAGGTAGGATGAAGCTAGTTAGGTGCTAGACTTTGCCTATTTCTACAATGTATTTCTTTAAATAAATCTATTTTCTGTTACAATTATAAAAGCTGCTTCACTAATCCTTGCTTAGGTCAAATTTCTCCTCTCCAGAATGCTCACACACAAAGACTATTGCTTTGATCTCCAGGAATGTCATAATGACACGGCAAGGAAAAAAAGAAGTTGCTAGAATTAGGCTAACTATAGTTTAGCTGCAAACAGCCTGCAACACATGCCACATCAAAGCAAAGTACTTATGGTACCCATAAAGTTCTCTACAAACTCATCAGACTAATAAGATGCTATGCAGGATTGTGTCTTTCAGTGTTGCCTTGGATGTTGAAAATATTTGGCAATAATTAGCTTTGGTTCGTCAAGCTGAAATGAGCCTTGAAGGTTCTGAACTGCAACAGCAGGTTTTCCTATTTTGATGTTCTCAGAGTGGGTTGGACTTAGGTCATATAGGCTGGAAATTATGGGACTGGGTCCAGTACATCTGGAGAGCACCAAGATGGAAGATTGCTGCACTAAAGCCATGGAAAGCAGCTGTATTTGAACTGTTCAGTAAGTCAGATAGAACCTGCAACTTGTAAGTGCTGTGCAAAGGCCTAGCTTTGACTCAGAACAGAAAACATAAAGCTTTTATTTTAAATAATTCTAGTTTATTCGTAAATTACAAAATAATTTGAAGCACAATAAAGCTTTTATTGTAAATGAAATGTTTCACCATAGGAAGGGACATAGAAACAATGAATAAAAAATAAAGCAAGCCAGACTGACATAAAACATTTGAATTCTTTGCCTTCTCTTATTATTCAGGAATAGGATGAGAGTAAATGGCAAGAGTAATGCATACCATGAGGATCAAGAAAAAGAGTGACAGATATCTATTCTTACTTGGTTGCAACTTGGAGATTTAATTGTAACCAAACATTATTGAAGCCCGATTTTCAGCATGCATATGTGCATTTTTAGAAATATTTCCTACTGAGCCTAATGGGGCTTACTCCTAGGTAGATCTTATTGTAACATTGTCATGCTGGGAGGGGTAATATGGTCATGCAAGAAAGTAAACTCAATCAGTGGGGAAGGAAGTTGAAAGGGAGTTAATTTTAGCTTGAGATTGTAGCAAGACTAACTTGGCCCTTGCCCTACCCCCCCCCCCCCAGTCAACATGATAGGCATATAGGACCAAGAAGGTTGACAGAAGGCTACTTCTTCTATACCAGTCATCAAAATACAGATGAAATCCTAGAGCATTTCCAGAAGAACAGAGCAGTTCTAGTCACTCTTTATGTTGTTGCTACTTTTGTTGTTGTTCCTCCACAACCATAGAAAGATGGAGGAAGAGCAAACAAGGTGGTGTGAGTACATTAGCGATTTCTTTTGGGCTCAGTGGGGAACAGGAAAAAGTGACAAAGTCTCCTTTGTGACAGCTGGGAAGATGATCAAAATGGCCAATCCCCATCTGAGCAAGATAGGGGCAATTGTTTGCTGCTAGCACCCAGGACTGAGTCAATTACCCGAGGGAGCAGCTGACTTGGTTATTTGGGTGGAGCACACCAGAGCCTCTAAAATATGCCCACCATTTTTGCCCAGAGAAGAGTTATTTGTTTTGCATATTCCTAACGATGTTGATAGAGCCTTATTCAGTTGCAGCTCTTAAGCCTCTGTTGTGAAATATGGTGGCATCGTACAGGATGTAGGTCTTTTGCTGCATGCATGATGAGACCTGGCCCCAGCTGGAGAGTTCAAGGACTTCTGTTGGGAGTTACTTTTCAATCAACTGAGTCTAAGGCCAGTAGCCAGGACTTCAAAATCAAAACAAGCCACACCCACTAACTACTGTTGGTGAATCCTGTCTGTATCTCCTGCTAAGTCCTCAGAGGCAATACTGTATCAGGTTAAATTGCGCTTTAACAGCTTTAAATTGTGCTTCTGTTATACAAATGTAAGACCCAGGAATAGTAATGAAGCTTACTCCAATGTATTTGGATACGGGATCGCTGTTGAAGTTGACATTCTTGAAACCAAAGTTGCCAATATTTTAGATAATTTTTTAAAAACACCCACAAGGCTTTATTTCAAGAATGTCTCTTCAGTGTTTTATGTTTTGTTTTGTTTTACTGGCACATTCCTTTGAATGTGGGATAGGCCTACAGGTTCACTAATGAGTCAACAAAGGCAGCTTCATACTGGAAATCTGAATACAGCCCACACCCAGCTTGCCGAGACAGGCGTATTTTTGTTAAGGAGACTTTTCACTAATTTTCTTCCCCACTCCGCCATCCTTTGCCTTGCATTTTTACATGCTTGGACATCCCAGGCATATGGGGGAGTGGACAAAAGGCCTTTGAGAAGGCCCACTTTTTGAATGACCCTATTGTGCCCTGCCCTGAGTCAAAGCAGGCATGGCCCTGATCGCATGTGGAGATAGCCTCTCAGCTGTTCGGTCAGCTTGAACTAAGCTACGCATATTTTCAGCCAAGGCAATGGACAGAGGCAGCAAATGTTTTCTCTGAATCACATGATTCCTGGAATAATGCACCACAAACAAGAAGAGATGTAAGAAGTTTTTACAGCAACAGATGTGGATTCTTTGGATTCCTGAGCACAACACTGGCATTTTCTTCTTTTGTTCCTTACATGAATGGTTCTGCATTATTAGTAAAACAAAACAAAACAATTTGGAGCATAAACTTCTTAGAGGGAATAGCTGAGAAATAAAACGAGCAGGGTGAAATGGTGTGCTCCTGAACACAAAGGCTTCTGAGTTTCCTTCTTGAGAATACAGAAGAAGTGATAATACTCATATAGAGTCAGTTATTTAAGCTTCATTTCCCATCTCCCCTCATTGCTTAGTTTTCTTGCCACGGTAGAATTCATTTAGTTGCCTTCCAGAAGTGGGTTGGTCTCAATGAAATGTTCACCTTGTGAAGCTCTGCTGCAATCTGTTGACAGAGCGATGCAGGAGGAGAAAACAAGGAACAGGCTGTGTTCCACTGGGGTACATAAAGCTGCTGAAATGGATTCTCAGACCCACAACTGGTGGGAGAGACGTTTGGGTGCTCATGAGGCAAGCACAGGGTTTGTATCAGCGGAAAACAGGGACAACCTGATGAAATATGGGGCCCCGGTCTCCAGAAACAGCCCAATCTTCTATCTGTCCCTGCAGAATTGGCCCAGTTTGGCTCGATCTCTGGATCCAGAATGGGATCTGAAAAACAAAGCTCCAGGCTCCAAAACTAGCATGGGAGAAAAACATAAACAGATTTATAATTTTTGTTTTTCAGAATGGAATGATACTTAACAGGCAAGTTAGACAGTCGTGAAGGAATGAAGCAAACAAACGTTCACAGAAGTTGATTTCTCAAGCTATGCTTCTTTTTAAGTAACCATGATTTTGTTATTTGCCATCTGCAGTGATAATAGCATCAAAGATAGGAACACACACAGGGTGTTGGCAGGGAGGAATTAAAAAAAAAAGTCAAGTTGGGGTATAGCCATGTAATTGAGTCCTACCCCTTTTACATGTAGCACATGTGCACCCACATAAAAAAGCAGTGGGGCTTCTATCACATGGTTGTGGTTGCCATCTTGACTTTTGAGACCTTCCACCCATGGATGCCCCTGAACAGACGTGAATGATTTGTTTAAAAACTAGGCTGAATGAATTCTTACAAGCGACATAATGTGTTTTGGCATTTTCTTATTCTTATTTATAATTTTTGTATGTGTGTGTGTTTTCTTATTCTTATTTATTTGAAAAAAATCCATAAAAACAGATAAAACTTAAAACCACAAGACAGTCTGGACTAAAATAATCTAAAAATGACATAAATAAAATATTTATCATTTTGGTACAGGTAGTCCCCAGTTTAAGAATGAGTTCCATTCCCATAGTCTGTCCTTAAGTCATATTTGTATGTATAATACTGTATAAGTAGTATTGTGTAATTAACGTGAACCATTATGTATTTAACTCAAATCATTGTGTATTTAACTCGAATTTTGCTACAATAGGCTCCATTCTTAACTATGGGTCATCCTTAAACCGGGCATTGTTAACCCAGAGACTACCTGTATATTAAATCAATAGAAATAATAATAAAAAGGTAGAAAAACCCACAGGTTTTACCCAAAGAGAAGGAACGTTTATAAGAAATGCTTTTCTTAAATACAGTAGAGCTAATTAGAGTTTGAATTAGAAGTATGACATAAACATTAATGATTTCCCCACCATCAGTTACTAAGCCATCTTAACTAGCTGATGCAATTAGCAGTCACTATACAACCACCCAGAACATCTCATTGTTCTCATGAGAAACTTATATAGATTAGGAAGGCACAGCATGGACAGAACATGGTGAAACAGACTCAGTTACAGTGGTGATGAGTGCACTGTTGGAAGACCTAAAAGACCAGATTAGGGACAGATTGTCATGGAGAAAATGTATCTATGTGGTCGCTAGGAGCTGAAAGTGACTTGATGGCACATAATCAACCAATCAATCAATACAACCACCAAGGAAATAATACTGGGCCATAATGCAGTGAATTAAATGATAAAACTAAGGATCGATGAATTCACCTCAATTCCCCCAGTCATTCTACCATTCAAGATTCTGTGACTGGGACAATCAATGTTGATGTGATATTCAGAATTGGGGATAAGTCTGTCAGTCACTCAATCCAATACTCTCCCTTCCTCCTTTCCCCATCAGGATGTTTTACCACCTAAATGCTGAAAATTTCCTCACCCGTGTTGTGCATGGCTGTTGTAGCCTCATCCTTTGGAGTTCTGGGTGAGCAAGAATTGGAATGCCATGGTCAGACTTACCTGCTGTCTTCCAAGTAATTGAATCTTTTTCCAAATTTTGGCCAATTTTGGCCAAATTTGATGTGCAGTAGTACTTTGCATGCAAAAAATCTTAAGAGCAGGTGTTGGTTTTTGCACATAATGGTCTTAGGTGACAAGACAGGAGAAGGCTTCTGATTGAGGATCTCAGTACACAGCTAAATATAGCATTTGTTCCTTATATACTACTCTTCTAATCTAGTCCTGGTCCTGTTTCAGTACAGTACAGAAGTTAGCTACCATATATATATGGACAGTTGAATGAAAGGTTTGGAAACTGCCTTAAACTGAGTCAGGCCTTTGGGCCATTCATTTCACCACTCAGAACATTGACTTTTGGGGTTTATCCAGGTCTACTGATAAGTCTTCTTTCTAGCATGGCTTGGAAATGACAGGAATGAACACAAAACCTTTTTTATGCAAAACATGTGCTTTATCACTGAGCCATGATGACAAGAGTGCAAAGTCATACTTCCATTTGATTTGGATTGGTAGGTCGTATGGTCCAGGCCATCACGATTTATGGCTTAGCATCCTGTGTGAACCTAATCAACTGTGGCTTATTTGCAAATGATGTTTATGTAAATCATGGCTTGGAATGATTTATGACTCTTGTCTAAGTTTCTTGTATTCAGGCACAGAGAAGTCTTTCTGCACTGTTGCCTTAAGCACAGTCCAAATTTCTCCCTTTCTCTTTTTCATTAGACTAAGAGAAGCTGTTTCAGGCCTGTGTGGTGAACTCTACTAGAAAGCTGTATGTAATACTCTTAAACAGATCTGGCTGTTATGAACACTGTGTGGAGCCTGAACCAGAAGGCAATGTTCAACAGACTTTTGATTTCCCCAGCCTGATTGAGCGGCCAGAATTTTATTTACATAACCCCATGAGATGATCTGAAAGAGCTCCAACAAGCAGCTCAAGAAAGGAACTGGACTTAATACCCCCCTAAACAGCTTATCTTCATGATGGCTGATTATCTGGCAGTGATATGCTGCACACGCTCAGCTCAAGGCCCATCTGTATTATATCCATCCAGTCACAGAGAAGAGATAGGAGATGTGGATCTATAATGCAGTGAGTCTGTTAACCTTACAGGAAGGGTGTGTCAGTAGAGAAATTGGGCCCTGCATTTTGGCAAAGGATAACCATGCACTTCCTTGTTGGTGGAAATACCTAAGTACTTGATCTCCTCCAATCCCAAATCCACAGGATACCAAAATACATTCTCCAGGGTAGCCCTTTCTACCTTACCTGTTTTTATGTCTCTTGCTTAAAACTGCACATACTATATGAGACTTTGAGGAAGGGAGCTGCGTAAGAGAGTACTAGTGGAGGTATCCATTTGATCGTGAAACAGAAGCCCATATTCAGAGTTGCAATGGCACTGAATCCAGTTGCTGGATGACAGAGCAAGGGAGACTATGGCCTTCATTTCTTGCCTACGACTATCTAGGATCATCTGATCAGCTTCTTTGGGAATAACATGCTGCACTAGACCTGATCTGATCCTTCCTATCACATTCTTCTTATTTTCTGCATGTTCTTCTCTGTATGTTTTATAATAATCTGGCCACTCACTTAGTAATTTAGATATCAGTATATTCAGCATTCATTGAAAATGAGTACAAATCCTTTTCCTCCTAGTTTGCTAACTAGTCTTAACATTTATAGGCTGCTTTTAGGCCAATAAAGCTCTCAAAAAGTTTTAGAATATACTTCATAGTTGTGCTGAATTTCAAGACTGACTCGTTACTGATGACAACACAAACTGTTGTTCAATGACTTAATTTCTCACCCTGTGGGCAGAACTGTGACTCATACTTCTGAGTTTCTTTCATGTAATAAATGTAAAGTCCTCTTGTAACTACATGAACTTGTCCATAAGAGGCTTGGGGGAGCACAATAATATCGAAGTGGTTTTCCACTGTCTTCTTCTGAGATGCTTTTTCACTTTCCAATTTAGTTTTCAGTCCTGGGATCTCATAGCCACACACTAGTTAGGACTGACCCTATTTAGATTTTCAAGGTCAGCTAGGCAACGCTGTGACATTTTACTTTAATGCAAAAAAAATGTGTATGAGTGCAAACTTTCATGTATGCATGTGTGTATGTGTTCATGGAAAATCTAGGCAATGTAAACGTTTAAGGTGTGAACGCTTAAAGTGTTTCACTGGTACAGGTGCTAAACAGGTAACTAAATTAGCTTTACAGAATACACCTTGTATCATTTATACAGAACACCAACATATTACAGTCCAGTGTATGTCTATTCAAAATAAGTGCAACCACTTTTTGGAACGCCAGAGAACAAAAAATATGGACCAGAAACAAAACATTATTAGGAAATTTGGGTCCATGACTACTTGAGTAATCTTTCCCCACATTGCTGACTACATGTGTTTGACTGCAACAGCCATGAGTTGAAGAAAGCTGATCACTTTCACTCTAATGAAAGCTGATATTCCCTTACTTCCACCCAGCAGCTGATTGAGGGACTTTTAATAGTGAAGAATATGCATGCTAACAGGCTTTTTGAAGTAATGCCTTTCAATTGTATAGTCAGTCCTTATTCATCTGGTTAAAGAACCACTATTCATTGACTCCAGGAGATTGAATCAGAGATAGGACAGTCCCTAGTCCTTTGAAGAAGATGGAAGTAGGGTTGCTTCTACAGAAGCATGGTCTAAGCTTCAATGACCAGTGTCAGTTCTTGCTATGTCTTCAATTTCCTAATTCTAGGTAAAGTGCTCAAATGGGTAGAAGGCACTCAACTCCAGACATTCTTGATGTTACAGGTTGCATGGGCTAATTTGTATCTGGCTTCTAGCCCAGTTTGGGTACTATTGACTTCCATAAATATCTTGTTTGATAAACATCAGAAAGATGGCGGAAAAGTAAACTCTTCTGATTTTCCTCAACCATTCTCTGGCTCTAAATAGTTTAATTGCAATACTGTTCTGGAACTTCTGCTTCAAATGGATATGGTGGCCTTATATGCTGGTGGCCCTGATCCTGCTTTGTGGGAAGATTCCAGTTTGGGATGGAAAGCTATTGCTGTGCCCCTCGGCATTTTGTGGGATTCTTCTTCGTTTAACTCCCTGTGAATATTTAGCATCTAAATAATATTGTTAGCAGAAATCTTCTAGGGATTCAAAGTAAGCTATCATCAAGATGTGGTTAATATCTTACTCTATTGCTCTTTTTCAGCAAAAATATTTTCTTCTTCTGGCTAGAAAAAGGAGTTACTTGTGCTGTTTAGTCTACATGATTGGATTCCAGAATGAAGTGTTACAATGTCTGTAAGAATCCCTTTTCTATAATACCCTTATATTTGCATGGAGTAGTGAGCACATAGGGGGTGTGGCCCTGCTCATGGTGCAATGCACACTGACTAGCTCTTTCCTTTGCATTTGCACAGACAATATGAACATCTGCAGGGAGGAGCTTTAGCAAGCTTCTGTGAAATCCGAAACCCTGCACTACAAAGCTTCTGGATGTTGGGCAAGCCTTTCTATGCATAGCTGTGTGTACAAATAGTGTGTTCCCACAAATGTTTGACTTAAAGTTGTTGATACTGGAGGGGGATACAAATCAGTGCACACTGCATCAAGCATAGGACTATATGGTTTGGCCCAATTTCCTCTTGCATTCACCCAGGCGACGAAGAGGACTTCTGAATAAAACAATTGCAAAGGAAAGATATTTGCAGATACCCCAAACATTCATTCTAAATGCTACTTTTCTTGGAGGCTGAATTAGCACCTGCTTCCAGACCGAAAGGGAAAGCTTTTCCTACTGCGGTTTTCTCTGCTAAATCATAGAGGAGCTTGGATTTTAGCCTACTGAGGCCAAAAACATGTCACTTTTACTTCACCATGCATTCTGGAACGTATTTTTACTATATTTCCTTTGCTAGTCTTTCCTCTACATTTGAAAGTTCTGAATGTTATCAGTCCCTGATCCCTGATAATTTTGATGTTTTTCTGCACACACCTCCCCCCTTCTAACCTTCTGCAATGCCTTTTTTGAGGTGTAGTGACTAGAACTCATTGTATCTCAAGCTGGTATTTTGCACGAAAGCGAGGCATTTGAATTATCCCTGGCTATTCCCAAGATGCTTATTCATATAATTATATTTTGTAATATGTAGAGCTGGATGTTGTCATCCTCTAGGTTATACTGCAGTTTCATGGAAACCCACTTCTTTAGTATAATAAGCCATCTGAGCACATCACTCAAACTAGTGTAAATTTCCGCTTTGGCCCTGCATGTGTTGATGACCATAGTGTGGAGAAAAGGAGAGGCCAACCTTTCCTCTTGCTCATCGCTTCTATTTTTATTTGGGTGATGTGTGCTGGCTTCTTCTTGGGCTATGGAACAAAGTGCGTGTGTGTATGTATGTGTGTACATGTGTGTGTATTGGGGAGGAGACATGCTGAAGCAAATACCAGCCTGTGATTGTAATCTTCCCTGCCCAATGCCAGAATGCTATTCTAGCTGCCTGTAATCGGAGGTGTTTTTTTCTATATCACACACATACATACACACACACTTGGACTTTTGGCCTGGCCTGTTCTACTTACACTGCAGCAGAACAGTATTTTCCAGGACACATATTATAAACAAAAAGTGAAACGCCTTCTCTCCAAGAGATTATTTCTGAAATTCACTACAAAATAACTGTTATTTGTCCTTTTACAGCTGATTTAAGGCAATCGGATTGTGCACAGGAGTATTACAGTTTTTTCACAGACAAATAAATGAAGCCTACCACAGCAAAAACTGAGCATTGTTTGATATGCACAAATGGGGACAATTCAGGCAACATTACATGTCATTCATTTCAATGGGAGGATAACGCGTTGCTTAAATCTCACCCATTTAATTCCACAGGGTTCAAAATACTGAATTTTGGCTCGATGACATCCACTTTGTGTCACCATCTAGTATAAATAATTTTTTTCAAAAAGCATAGAATCAGTTGTTAGAAATACCATCATGCTTTAAAGTGTAGAACTCAGCCTGTGATTACTACTAGTAGCACTGCCCATCCATGCCAGCCTTTTCCTTCATTGTAAACAGTCGTTCTGTGCATGGGCAGGTACAGAAATGTTCTATTGCGACCCAGCATTGCTGATGATTGAAGTGCTCCATTTGTAGGAACGTCCCCCACATGGACCATCACAAAAACCATGCCAAAAAAGTTGTGCCCCTAGGATTTTTTAATTGCTTTGGCAGCCTCAATAGTGCCAGCCACCCTAATAGTTATATTACACCCTCTGTTGTGAATGTATTAAATCTTCTGCAGCTGGAGACTTTTAAGCATGAAGAAAGAGCTCTGCTGGCTTCATAAACTCACACAACATCTCTGACTGTGGGGCTGCTAGTTCTGCATTAGAAGCAGAAGCGAGAGATTTGCGGAGAGGAGTTGGAGCCCACGTTGCCATTGCAAAGACTTAGTGGGTGGATGGGGAATGGTGGCTGCAAAATACATGAACACCATTGTTCTCAGAACCAGGAAAGGATTAGCTGCTGTAGTGGAAAGCTTTTCTTACGGTCCAGAAATGCTGGCACTTCTATCAACTCTGCCACTTTTAACCCAAAGGCCGAGAAACCCTATTCTGTCTTCTTCATCATGATGTTGTTTCTATAGCAGAAATACCGCTAAGGCTCCCTAGATACAGTTCAGCTACATCTTTCACCCACAACCATTGGCGGTGCTGGCTAGGCTTGCTGGGAGCTGGAGTTCAGCAACATCTGGGGACTCACGTGTTGCTCACTCCTGAGTTACACTGTGCCTGTGAAAGAAACATTATACACATTTTTAAAAAGGCCCTTACTATTGTCATTTGTAAAGGGCCCTTAAAAGTGTGCTGCACTTCTGCAGAAATATCCTGTCACCTTGATGTGGACATTAGCACTGGCAGCTTACCATTTCTCTTCCTTTCTCTTCCCCATCTAATTTGCAACTTTCTATGGGTAAGGAGGGCAAAGAGGGTGGCACTTGATTCTCTGTGTATAATCTTCAGCGGATGTGGAATTGGGCTGCTGCAATATCCAACCCAACAGAAATATGGCCTTTGGGGAGAGAGATCTGCCAGGCGATTTTTTTTTACAAAGCAGCTACCTTTGTTTTGGGAACCAGATCCAGTTCACGAGCTGCCAGTTCACTAGAAAGATCTATCATACATCAGAGCAAAAGTTGTGCCTATACATCATAAACGTGGGAGTATGTGTATGTATCAACCTACAGGAGCAGTGGAAATCCTGGGGAAGTGCTATAAATAGCCAGTCACAAAGCTGTAGAATTCTTGCAAACACCTATTGCCTTTCGAGACGAACCACAGTGCAACACTGTTACTATAAAATTTTGCTTGAAGGCTGATATATTTTCCTCTCTTGCCATGCTACTTAAAAAAATAAGGAAAGGGGAAAAAAAAAGAAAAGAAATAAGGAGGCATTCTGTTTTTGAAATAGGCAAACACCTGGAAGCTCGGATGACACATGTGTCTGACTCATTAATTACATTTATGAAGGAGCTTTCTAATGGGCTGCACAAAAGTCCCTCCTGTAATTCGTAGAGATGCTCAACAGTTTTATTGTAAGTCAGGGCCCATTATTCTGCCCAGCTGCTAGAGAACCACTGCTGAACGATTGTTTCTCCTATTAAGCAGTCAGCATAAACTCTCCTTGTTACAGCCTGGGACATCGCCTCCAGGGCAAGCGGACACAGAAGAGCAATTGCCGAATTGCGTATGAAAATTATAGTTTTATTGTCCGTACAAATGAAGGTTTGACTCTGACACCCGCTCCGCTCTGCTTTTGTGATAAAGAAGCAATTCTTTCACCAAACAAATAAGCACAGCACACCATTGTAATCCAAGAAACAGGCACTATTTATGTATTGGAAAGACAGGCTCACATTTGTACTGAAGAGTCTAAGGTCCCAGAAGCTGCTTTTTTAGTAGATTGGGGGGGAGGGGATGGAATGACTACTAAAACATTTGACAGAGCTGGAAAATGCTAGTGGCATCATTCTTGTTAATTTAACAGGCATGACTGATAAGTTGGGACCATGTATTTTATGTTTATATAAGCATCTTCACCACCATAGCGCTCAAAGGCTTCCAGTGTCTCCTGAATCAAGTCTCCAATATTTTCTCGCTTCTGCTGGCTGTAGTCGATGCCATCTCCAGAATTAACTGATTAAAAAAAAAGAAAAAAAATAGATTAGCAGGTCTATTGTATGTTATATAACCTTTTATCTGCTATGTATCAGAGGTAGTATATATTAACAGTACATTCATATGGTAACTTCCTCATTTTTTGGTAACACATTGTTGTATTCAACTAAAAATGCAGGAAGTGTTCCAAACCAAATATAGTTCTATCTTTTTGCAAGTTACTCAGAGAAAACCTCCCAGGCAAACTCCAAAGTTTCTTCCAGCCATATCACTGACAGAAGAACATGTTCTGCCAAACTAGCCTGTTGGTGTGGGTGGCAATGTGGATGTATTGAAGGAATACACAGGCTAATGAAAAGTTGAGGCACCTGAATACATCTTAATGCTGTACATTTAGCCTGCAATCCTAGGGCTCCATACATGGAAAGCAATGGAGCATTCTTTCCTACATAGGGCTGCCCAATATCTAAGTATCTATTTTTAGAGACATTGCTGTGAATCTGATACTTCATATTCATGCCAATTCATGTTTTGTTCTACATTCAACCTTGCTGGATAATGGGTTGATATTGAGGCAGGTAACTAGTTCTGAGAAAGGCCAAGCCTAGAAACAAAAGAAAGGAAGTAGGATATTCCACCATGTTAATTATATTGGTATAAATTGCCAGTGGATTGAGACTATTGCCAAAAAAAAAAGGGGTGGGGGTGGGGAGACTCACCCAGAAAGAAGATAAAAATTGGTGCTGATTTGCATAACATTTGTCTATGCTAATTTGAGTGCATAGATGCAAATTTAGAAATAACTGCTATACTGTCCATCTTTGCTGCTATCTCATGGTCCTTTAGTTTTGTAAACCAGATCTGGTTGCCATATCACAATGGAGTAAAGAAAACAGTGACCAAAGACTTGTGCCTCTGCTCTGTCTGCTAATTTTTCAGGATATTTCTTCCATTGCTTTTCCTAGTTTATTAACTCTTATCTTTAATTTGGATTTGGATAGGATAACCTTCAAATGCAGAAGAGGTCATTCTGCCCTCATTAACACTAGGCTCTTTCTGCTTTCTTAATGAAATGGATTGTATTAGAATGCTCTCTACGCTACCAGGGAGGTTCTGAATCAGGAATTCATTGGGTTCTAGATGGCTGAACAGACTGGTTTCAGTCTCAAGGTCTGAAGCTGCTTTCTAGCTTACATCTTCTGAGTGAAGTGCAGAGAGCTGGATACCTCACAGAAGATTCCGGTCCCTGCCAAACACCAGATCTATTTGTGTAGTGAGACTGAGCTCAAGATTGGAGAATTTGCAAAGAAGGTGCTGTGTTTGTTACAAACACTCGTATCGAAGAAAATACAATATAATCTTCATTTAACCCATTTTTTTCTGAAAAAAAGAAATGTGTTGAATTAAGTCAAAGTCAAGAATAAAAGTTATTTGAAGTTCTACGTGAGAACAGCATTTTCCATCTATTCTGCAGTGAGTCAGCTCAAGAACTTACTGGAAACACACATTTGCAGCAATATAACATTCAAGTAAAAACATTCTAGATACTGGTGCAAATATGAAACAAATATAAAATGTAGACAACAATCTTTTTCCTAATGACACATATGTATTTGAAAGTAGGTCTCAAAGATATAGAAAAGTGGTCATCGATCCCAATGAAATATAACTGGCTTCTAAATTAATATTCGGTACAGTTTCAATGGTGGTCAGTGGGACACCTCTGGAATAACTGGTTCATAAATCATAGCCATATAAGGGAGCATCCTACAACTTCTGAAGCAGAAGTATATTCAGAATCATACCAAAAATAATTTGGCAATAAGCACTGGATGATTTAGAGGTTTGGCAGTAAGATACTGACTCTTTCAATCCCTTATATCTTTGGCTCTAACCCTGTCTAGAGAGGTGACTGCTGGAAGGTTATTTCATGGCTCATGTGACATCAAGTGAGCTCACTTTTGTTAATAGCAGACAGGTGTCTAAACCATAAAACTCAACAGCTCTTCTAACACAATTCATCCATTCCAGTGGCAATATTAGAGAAGCTGACAAAACTAAGAAAGAAGCCACATAATCTTTTCTATCTGGGAGCTGCAGCTAAAACTTTTCTACTTCAGGTAACTGAAATTTAAAAAAAACAAAACAAAAACCCCTGGACTTTAAAAAAGGAAAATTGTAATTAAAGAAAACAGTGTTTTTGTTAGGTTTCAAACTGGCAGCCTTCTGTATCTAAGTGAAGATCTTAACCACTATGCTATTTTGGAAGGGGTGGGGGGTGGGGAAGGGAGGTACAGAACCTATTAGAGTGCAGGATAAGCTTTGACTGGGTTGAAGAGGCAACCCTGTCTCTGCAAAGTAGCTGATATATTGCTGAGATTAGCCTACAACTAACAGAAATGTTCTAGCTCTAGCTCAGATGGACAGAAGCACTCAAGACAACATAAAAAAGAGTATAATGTCAGAGGTGGAGCAGAGAAACACACAAGGTTGCTTTGAAGGTGACAGGGGATTGATAGAGGGTGGTGCCATCCATTTCTGCCCTCCAGAAATGATTGCCTGCCCATTCTGGCAATGAGGCGACTGGGCAGTGAGGATAGGTCCGGAGTCCCCCATGTAGGCTAGCCTTATGAGCTTCATATTGCTAGAACCATACAGAATCAGGCATTGCTATAAATATTTATTCTCCCAAAAACTCAACCCCACATTCATGAATTAACAGCAAAGCCTCAGTGATTTCATATTCCTAGAGATATTTCTTCATTGTAGACTAGAAAGAACTCACATATATGTAGAAGATCAGATGGGGTCAGAATATAGAAATCAAACCCTGTGTCTCTGCCACCCCAGGGTCCATATCTTATGCATTTTCATTCTCTCCTTTTGAGTTAACAGACTCTTAGCCACTCTTTTCCCAGCCTTGAGATTGGGGTGGACCTATCAGCATTTAACAATGCCCTTCTCTGGTTTTTGCTTCAACCTTTATATCCAGTAGAACTGTAGAACTGAAAGCCAAGGGGTGTACTGACCCTCAAGAATGGATCTAATTTCAGGGCTGTTACAAGCAAATAAGCTCTGGCTACAATTGGCCCTGGAGCCAGTCACTTCTGCTACATGAAATTATTACACAGTTTATATCTACAGTGGTACCTCGGGATACGAACTTAATCCGTTCCGTGACTCTGGGTGCAACTCGAGTTGGTCTCAAGTTGAGGTAAAGTTTCCCATAGGGTTCAGTGTAAATCCGGTTAATCCATTCCGCCCTCCAAATTTGGTCGCAACCCAAGGCGAATTTCCCCATAGGGTTCAATGTAAATCCGGTTAATCCGTTCCGCTCTCCGCCCGAATTTGGTCGCAACCCGAGGCAATTTTCTCTTCAGAGCCTGACTCCCGCCAAGCCTGCTCTGCATTTTCTTTGGAGCCATGCTAACACGCACACCAAAAACCTTCGCAAAACACTGCAAAACACACCACAAGCCTCACCGAACGTCTCCTTGCTACCGCGACCTCGCCCACAGGAAGCCGCGACTGCGTGGCAGCAGGGAAAATGGCCGCGGATCCGGTTCGTAAGTAGAGGCGAGTTCGTAACCTGAGGTAAATTTTCCCTGCTGAAGCTGGTCGTAACCTGAAATGTTCGTTAGTAGAGGCGTTCGTATCCCGAGGTACCACTGTATATCTATATCTATATCTATCTATAAAGCTAAACTATATAAAGATAATTTAGTTCATGGGTCTTTAAAATGACATACTCTCAACAGAAAATATTTCAGAATTAGAAAATAAAAGGTAAATATATTGAAGTAGAACAAAGAGAGCCATAGGTGTCATAACATATAAGTGCTATGTCACTGCATCTCCCTTGCGTTCAGATCTTTAAGTTTTGTAATTAGGGATTATTTTCTTGGGCATGGCATCACTGATTTGTAATGAAACGAGCAAGGAAAAGTATAAATTTAGGGCTTCAAACTTAAACAACATTTTTACAAAAGTTGAAGTTCAAGGACACATTGGCTCAAGCTTGCAGATTACATTCTAGCTATAGGCACACCACTGGGGGTGCTACAAGAGTGTCAAGCTGGGGAATTCTCAAGACAGACCCCATTCTCTCCGCTCTGCAAGGTCAGGTGTTGATAGAGTAGGGCATGGCCTTTTAAAAACAGCAGGCTTCCAAAGCCAGATGCATGCTGTTTTTAAAATCTCAAAATAGTTATGTTATGCCTACTTCAGTCTGAATATACCCAGTGCTGTCATTATTTTGGTGCTGGTGCTGGTAGAGGAGGAGGAGGAGAAATCTCATTGCAGAAATCAGCTCCTTTGGAGTCTGGGAGATGCGTGTGGGCCACAGGTTGCTCACCATGTGCCAGGGGGCTCATTTGGTGCCAATATCTGCCAAAAAACATAGAGCCCTTCAGCCTTGCCAAAATATTTTGAGGATGAACTACTGACAGTTCCTTAACTCCTAGTAATGGATTCTGTTCTTTCTCCCCCCAAAATATTAGCTATTTTACAGGAAAGAAATACATAATTACCTTTGCACGTATGTATTTGAGGGAGAGGAAATTAACAAACATTGCAATTATACCTATAGTGAGATGTGGAAATAATTTGTTGTCCAGAAAATTGCAGAAAGGATACCAGAGTAGCGAAATCACTCTACAAGACATTATGGCTTGGAGGATTGAATAAAAAACCCAGTAAAAGAATCTGACACTAAGAGAATCAGCATAAAGAATGTCACCAGATGATGCTCAGACGATCATTACTGACAATGTATGCTGCGTGCCAGGCTCCTATCCTCAAGACAACTATTGTTTTCTCTAATTTCATGACCCAGTTTATAAGCGACATCACCACAAGGCTATTTCAGCAGAGAAGTCACCCACTAAGCCCACAATAGCTGCTTTGCACAGCTATAGGAATTAGCAAATCTTTAAAGCGAAGATGGGAATGATTAGCCCATCAGGACAACATCCACCCAAGCATTTGCCAGCACTTGACAGATGAGTCATACTGATTTCCTCAGCACACCTAAGGCTAAGTATCTAGTCATAATAATAATTAGAATGAAAACACGAAGAGGGGAGAGGAGAAAAACTTAGCGCTAATGCACAACAGTTTTGGTCTGCCTGTCTCTCGTGTAATGTTATTTCTGTGTTATTTATTGTATAGTGAACATGTGGGTAACTAAAAAGGAATAGGTGTCCTTATGATGCCAGAACCTGGATTGGATTCAAGCTGTTTACTGAAGTTTCCCTCAGTGGCAGAGAATTAATCAACATGAAGAAAATTTTGGAGGCCACATCTGGCATGCCATGCTCCCAAAGTGAAATGTCTAGCAGACACAGCATGAAGCAAAGGATCTTACCTAGGAAGCAGAACGGTTATTATTACTATGCATGGAAAAAATACTCATTCAACACAAAACAGAACTGCTGATTTAGAGGAGTGGAATAGTGAGAGCTCAGATTATCAATGATTTCTAGATTAAGGCATCAGGGTTCTGCCTGTTATTACCTGAATAAAGGTGTTTATTATATTTAAATGTAGCTTGTGTCTTCTTATCTCTTAAGAACTGTTTCAGATGATGAGGTAAGGTAATCCTTAAATTGGGACTACAGAGAACCAATAAGAGACAGTGGCTAGTGTTGGGGGATTTGGTTGAGGAGACATCCTTTGCCATCGCTATGACCACAAGATGACATTTTCTGCATCAGTACACTGCATGTACCTCCTTCCCCCTTGCAGGGGTGAGATAACAATACTTTGACTTGCAAAGTAATCCTTAAATTAGAGTTATTAAGTTGCATAGCATAGCATGAGCATATTTGGGATAAAACTGAACTTTGGCTCCACTTCTGGCACACTGACTAAAACGTGTCTAAGATGACCAGTATGATGTCCTTGCTATTAGCAGGGAATGTTGTATGTGGCATGAGTGTAACTAAGGCTCATAACTGAGTTTACTCTTATCTTTCAAAAAAGCATTATGTGAAAATGTCAGTTAATCAAGCCAGCATGGGCAGTGGAGACCAATATTCATGGGGCCATTGATGACTATAACATATGGAAGATTGTGACTTGGAATGTAAGAGGAGTATATCATAAAGACCATGAATTAGTGTCTTAAATGAAAGAAGGAAAAATAGATATGCTATGTGTTTGTGAAATCAAGCAACAGTAAGGATGTAATGGATCTGAATGAAAGTGATCTGGTCTTGTGGAGTGGACTAGATGAACAAATGCAAAGAAATGAAGGTATGGCTTTCATGAAGAATAAAATGGCTAAATTGTACATCAGAATATAGGCAATGCTGACATCTAGACGTAGGTGCATAAGAAAGTAGAAATTAACAGGTTTATGATAGTTGCATATTACACTCCAATGAATGACACTAATCAAAGACTCACAGGTGACTCTGCGGAAAAATTGTGCAACATTCTGAACAACTGGGATGGGGTGAGGAATCTTTCTATTAAATGCCATGAACAGAGGGGTAAGAACAAGATGAGAGAGCACAAAAAAGATTAGGCCATTTGGAGATTCAAAATGAATGAGAATGATGGCTTGGTGAATAGAATCAATGTTACAGACTGCCACAGAAGCATGTTATGCTAATGAGGAGTATGAAAAATCTTGGTGAAATAATGTGAAAGAGATTATGGAAGAGGAATAATGCATATAGGAGAAAGACTGTTGTAAAAATGAAGAGAAATATATTTTATAAGGAGAAAATAAGGTAATTGCAAAGAATATAATAAAAGAGAACAAGAAAATAAAGGACAGAAAATATAGATCAATATTGATGGAAATAAAAAAAAATGTTTTAGAAATGGATGAAAAAGGCTAAACAAGGAACCTCCCACAGACTAACAATTTAAGAAGAAATTTGATGAAATTATTGGGGATGAAACTAACATGAGGGAGGGTTGGGAGGAATATTCTCTGAGGGAATGAGAGTGAAAGGTTGAAGAGTAAAAATAAAACAAATGCTATAAATGTCAGTATCCAAGAAAAAGTTGATTAAAAGTTTCTAAAAGGAAAGTGAAAAATGCTGTGAAAATGTTGAAAAATGTAAGACTGAGGGTGTAGTTGGTGTAACAGGAGAAATGTTAAATGATGGATCTGGTTTGCTCATGGAGTGGCTATACAACTTGCTTAATGTGTGTGCAAAGACTGCATCTGTGTCTGATAATTGCAAGAATGCTGTTTATCATTCCAGTTTGCAAAGGAAAATGTAGGAAGAGTGAAACAAAAATTATAGGGGGATTAGTTTGTTTAGAGTAACTAGAAGGTCTGTAATAAAATCCCAACTGAAATGTTATGAGAGGTGACACTGAGCAAAATTTCAGAGATACAGTGTGGCTTTATGCCAAGGAGGGAATATGCAGATCAAAGATTTGTTCTTCAGTAATGTATGAATATAGGAAATATATTAAAACTTTGTGGATTTTGGAGCTGGAACTGCTTGCTGAGTGCCATAAGGGTAATATATGATGGAAGTAAAGCATATATAAGAATAAATGGAACACATAGTGAATAGTTCAACACTAAGCAGGTAGTGCTAAGAGAACAAAGTATAAAATTCCATTCATTGATTAATGTATTTATGGACAAATGTATAAAGAACTTGTCCTGCTGTTAATGTTGTGTCAGTTGTGGATGTGAATGTATACAAACATTGCTGCTGAGAATCCAAATGGTTTATAGAGACTGTTACATTGCATGAGGCAGTGAGGAGTATGGATCTAAAAATTAATGTTTCGGAGACCAAGGTAGTTGTATTTGAAATGGAAAATGGATCGAATGTTTGCAAGTTGTACATAAATGCCCCCCCCCAAAAGAAGCAGATGAATTTGTATACTTTGGTAGAATGTTTACCAAAGATATGGAAATAGATGGAGAATTTGTAAGATGTAGAAAGGTAGAAAGACAGCATCTGGTTTGTCAGGAAGATGTAAAATAAAAAATGGCTATGTATAGAATTATGCTTCTGCCCACTTCTTACATAGAAATGAGAGTTGAGTATGTCAGGAGACACAGAAATTAAATGCAATCAAATGGGTTACTTAAAAAATGGATATAACTAAGCAAGAAGAAATAAGGTCAAGTATGAATGAGTGATGAATGAATATAGACTGAATTCAAAAGTCAGCGACCAATACAAAAGAAACATAACCAATGGAGTAATTATAAAGAGTCTGAATGAGGATATATGAAGGAAGAATGAATGGGTCAAGATGAAGGGAGGGTGGATGGATGAAGTTAATGAGATCCTCAAAAAGAGAAAGGTGAGAACTTTAAAGAAGAATGTCAATGTAGAAAGTGGCATATAGATGTGATAGATACAAGGATGGTACGAAAGGATAAAAAGATATGGAGAAGTACAGTAAATGGATTGGCGCAAATTAGATTTGGTTCTGTTCTCTCTCTCTCTTTTAAGAATTGGGAATGTCTCCTCCTATTCCCTCCTGGCATGAACATTTTTATTTTTTTTTAATCATTACAGTGAAAGCCAATTTACAAATTGCCTTTTACTGGAAAGGAAAAGGAACAAGAAAAAGCAATTCTGAACTGGGGCATAATATTATTAAAAATATTTTTGCTGGTACTTTATTGTCTCAGTAAGTGGTTTCCTGACCTTCAGAATGCATTTACACTTATATCCCTTTTTGGCTGAAGTATTAATAAAATGAGTAGTGGGATTCAAGAAAAGAAAGGTTGAGAATCATTGATTTAGATTAGACCATAGTGGAAAAGATTGCTGTTGGACATAAGGCTTGTTAGAAGGAAATAAGTTCCAGTACTGAATAAAATATGTTCATATCTGTTCAGTTCTTTAGAGTGAAAATGTACTATGGATAATCTTATGGCATATTAGACTCTACTTATAGCAGTGACAGTTGTCTGTTCAAGATGTTTAAACTTTTGGATGTGATCAAATATCTGTTAAATCAATGATAGCATACTTGACCTTGCAACTGACTTTTTCTCAAGGTTTCAGACATCATGGAAGAAATAAATTGAAACTAGAATGATTGAAAGACAGAAAACTCACCTCCCAAGATTTTAATAGTTTGAGCCTGCCCAGCTTCTTTTTGAAAAGAAGAAAATTCAAAGAGACTTCTGAAGAACCTTTGAAACAGGCAGCAGAGTTCCAGCTTAAATACTTTTGTTAACAAAGACAGGAGCCCAGATGCAAAGGCCATTTAACCATCTTAGTGCAGAAACTGTGTATCTATAGTATCTCTTCCCCCCCCCCCCCCCGCCCACCTCAGGAGCTTAAATATTCATTCTTGCAGTCATCTTTATCCAAATCCATTCATGACCTTTGTAGTTAAACATATAAACATACATATAAAATGCTCCAGCTTCATGAGTCTAACAGCCATATGAATACATCTAGTATGTAGGCAAGATGTTGTGCTAAGACCCACTTACCAATATACATCTTTTACTGGCAAAAACCTCACTTTCCTACTGGCCATTAGGAAGAGTCAATGAACCAGAGATACTGTTGATATTTATGGACTGAATCAAAAATCATTTAATTTATGAAAGGTTAAAGAACAAAAAATATATTCTTTCTTCCTGTAAACTGTCCACATTGTCAGGAGCTCTTTTAAACAATATGACATGAGGACATTTCCTTCAAATGATAAATACTCAACATACTGTATATTCATTACTTGCATTGTCCCTTATACTCCATCACTGATTTTCATATCAGTCTAAACTGATCAGCACAACAGTTTAAGCAGTCCTGATCAGTTTTTTATGCTTATCCAGCTTTCTTAATTTCCACATGAAGAAGTTTTGTATGGGAAGAATTGCCTTCTAAAATATATCCAGAAGTTGTACAGGTTTATCTTAGCATCTAAACTGTTTTTCCAAAAGGAGGAAAAAAATTACTGATAGAACCAGTAATTCATAAGGTCAATGATTTCCATCAAGAAAAGCATCACCAAGTTTCTTATTAGTTCATGCAGTTGAATCTTCACCACCTGGCTCTGTAGAGATGGGAACAAAGCAGATTTTCCCAGTATGTTCCCCACCATCATCATCTTTTCTGGCAACATCCCTCGACTGGGCCTGATTTTCCTCTTTACTCCATCATTTATTCTTTTCTTTTCTATTCTATTCTATCAACTTTTCCCCTCATGGTTTCTCCCTCTTCCCATGTCTGCCTCTATCACACTACAGATTTAAAGCACAAGAAATCCAGCCAGTTTCTGCTTAGGTTTATTCCAGCTCAATCAGTGAAACTAAGAACACTTGTATATATCACAGTTTTCACTCCCTTCCTACTTCACTATTGCTCATTCTTCCAGCCTTAAAGTGCTTGAGAACATGAATGCTGAATTCTCCTTCCAAATGATCTTTTTTTTTTAAATTAGTGTTTTGCCCCTGAGCTGTCACATCTCCTCAGTAACAAAAGCCCCCTTGCCTCCATTCCTCAAAAAGAAAAAGAAAAAGAAAAAGAAAAATCCTAGAAACCATCTCCCATTTACCTTTTCATTGTGAGCATGTGTCTGGCCATTTACAACAATATAAATAAATCTTAGCAATTATTAAGGGGAAAGCTGACCTTCTCTGAAGGCACCATTCCTTTTGTTTTTGTCATAAAGCTCTGCTAGTTTTGATGCAGGAAGGATAGCCTGGTAGGGGGCATTTTTGCAGCCAGGCACTATTCACAATAGCTTTAACCATTGTTATTTTTTTTTTAATCCATTCAGTCATGTCCGATTCTTGGAGATTGCCTGGACAAGTTTTCTTGGCAAGATTTTTCAGAAGTGGTTTGACCTTGCCTCCTTCCTAGGGCTGAGAGAGAGTGACTGGCCCAAGGTCACCCAGCTGGCTTTGTGCCTAGGCAGGACTAGAACTCACAGTCTTCTGGTTTCTAGCCTGATGCCTTAACCAATACACCAAACTGGTTCTAAACCAGTTATGCCACACAGTATAAAACCTCTAGCTATGTGTGGAGGAAAGAAAGTAGCCAAGCTCCTAGTCCAGAAGCTGGAAAGTGAGGTGAGGCAAGTGTTATTGCTTTAGAAGCAGGGAACGTCAAGCTGAGTACTTTCTTTACCAGGATTGTGAAACTGACTGGAAATCAAGTAGGATTAAGACTGGGTTTGCTGATAACCCCTGCTTATATAAGTAAGCAGAATCAACCAGGGCAGGTTTTTTTACAGGTATTGTGAAAGTGACTAGAAACTGATGAGAAGGTTTAAGATCAACTTCACTGATAAGTTACCATTATTCCTTTCCTAGAATCAATTGCAGTAGATGGCGCATCCAAGAGCTGAGGAGCACGTGCCCAAATGCTGTGAGGCATGGAAAAGGAGGATTAAACCTCATAGGTTTCCCACAACCCATAACATTTACAAGGGAAGGAAGGAAAGTAAATCCAGCTTGTGCTGCTTTAAAAAATAATGGAGGCCTAGAAAATTTTGACTCAACCTTCAAAATGAACCAATATCTTGGGGAACAGCAGCTGGTCAAGCATTGTATATGGAAAAGTCCTAAATGTATTTAATTTTGGCTGAAGGGTGAATGCAACAAGTGAATAGTCACCTATCTCTCTATCTTTGGAAGGAGAGTAGAAAAATAGAAGCATGTGGAAATGTAATCCAAAATGCATAAATGTATATAGCCTTCTGTTGACTCAGGTCATGGTTTCATCTAGCTCAGTAGCATCTATTATATCTGATCAGAGGCTCTTCAGTCTCAGATAGAGATATTTAGTGTGAGATTTCCTAGATAGTACCTTTTAAAATAGACAATCTGTAATGGGGCACAGAATGTGGAGGGCTAAGCCCTGCTGGCTCCCATGAAGGGTATCTCTAAACACTCCACCCACAACCCTACTGTTTCCTTCCCACAACTTCTTTACAGGAATACCAGATTCAGCAGTGTTACCACCAGCCACTTTTCTTCAAAGAAATCCTTCTCAGACCTGGTTTACTCTGGAGGAGACAAGTAGTAATTCTCCTCCTTTTGGTAACTGTCTGGATGGAAAGATATGTGCTGAAAGCTAGGCCTTTTCCCCAGAGTGAGTGTCATTGATTTATTATGAATTCTATTCTTTATTATGTATATCAAAGTCAGAGAACTAGAAGGAAATGGAAAGGCAAAGAGATAGGGGAAAATAGGAGAACAAAGGGAGAATAGCTTCTGAAGAGACTGATCTCAACTGCTGGTCTCTGAGACCAGAAACTCCCACAACACACACAGATGCACACAGAGCTTGGATCGAAGTCCATAAAGTTAAACTGAATCTATTCTGCATCTAGCCCAATTGGCCCTACTTTGCCAACCCCAGGAATGAGTGCCAGTGGGAACAAAAACAAAAGGAGAAGCAAAATGGATCAAGCCCCTCCTCTTTTTAAAAGCCCACCGAAAGGGGAAGTCTCCCACTTCTGATGGCCTCTCCAGCAACTGCTTTTTTGAATGTCTCTGCTGTGTCACTTGATTAACAGGTCAGGTTTTCCTTTTATTCCTTTTGAACCTTTTGAAATGGAATGAAATGGAATTTACTGCCAAGAACAGATGCCTAGGACTTAACCTGGAACAAGTTTCATAAAAAACACACAGACCAAGTGTGTTACTGCTGAGTTACTCTTATAATCCTCCCCAGAGCCACGGCAGAGAGGAGACACTGGTGTCCTGTGCAGGACATATCTAGTGACTCCATCATCCTTACACAATGATGAGGTCACTGGAAGTATGTCATACAGCACACCAACTTCTCCATTGTGCTGAGGCACTGGAAGGATGCTGGGAATTATAGCAGTGCTCCCCCACCCTCTCACCCTCCTTATAGTTCTGACTCTATAAGATGGGATATGGCTATGGGACACTCTCTGGTTAATTGGTTGTATGGATTTCAGTAACTTGAGAGAAGAACTGAATGATTTGCAATGTTTTGGTCACAATTTGACTGCATCTGAAATAGTTTGAATTCTTGTAAATTGTTGTTGCTTAAAACACACCGTCACTTCAGAATCAGCCAAGATAGCAGCAATTATCATAGGTTTTCATCTGCAAAAACATTATTTAAACTGGGGGGTTAAATTGAAAATAACACTCCACTTTAAGATTTTTTTTTTTTAAATTGGGATCTGATATTAGCAAACATGTTCATCTCAGGAAAAGACCAATGGGGGAGGAACAAAATCTTTGGATTATCATTGGAAGTATTTGCTGTTCTCCAACAATCCAAATAGCCTGCTCAGCAGGAGACAGAGACATGAAGCAAAATTCTCAGTGGCCTTGGTGCAGTGTTTGTACTGTTGTTGCAAAACAATGAAGCTAGGCACAAATCCTGCTGAAAGAGCCAGAGGGATCACGTTTTGTCCCTGTATGTTATCTGTTGGAATTTACACAAAAAGAAAGCTCGTATACTAAAACTGCAAATGTTATCTATGTGGATAAGAACAGGATGTATTTGATTGCCAGTGACTTAATTTGTAGCAAATTATATCTGACATTATATTCATTTACAAAAGAAATTGAATTAATTTGTGATTTAAGACAGCAATGTGAAAACAATTTGCAACAAATGCTCTTTTCATAAGATAATGTAAGACAATAGTGCAGAAGGCAGACTGAGTGGCTTGAAAGAAAGTCAGGAACAAGGAATAAAAAACATTATAATTCTATATATCTTATTAAAACTACAGGCAACCTCCTTTGTGAACCCATAAAGTGATGCTTACATTATCTGATGATAGGTGAACTACAGTGTTCAATGTAATTTCTTCCCATGAAGGTCAAATGGCAAGAATTTAAGCTGCAACTTCCCCTCAACTCCTTAACTCCAGTTTCCAAAGAACTGACACTTGTGGGAAGAAGCCGTAATGCCATCCCATCTCTTATGTCATCCCATCTGAGGTAGGAAAGAGTAGTATTTCCACTGGGGAGGTTTAAGAATTTGCTCTAAATGGGAGACACCACCATTCTGAAGCTTCCTAGATGCCCAGAAAGACTTCTCCATTCACCAACATGTCTTCTAAGTCAATAAATAGCTGCTATTAAGAGAATGAGCCTGAAACTCACGAAAGCCATAGTAATGAACCTATTACTGAAGTTATACTCCAAACCCTGATAAATTATGTGATAGAATGAATTTCATTTTTTTTTTAATCAACAGGAACTCAGTGTTCCTGATGGTAATTTTGATCTATGCAACTTTAAGTTTTTTTTTAAAACAACAACAACAAGAAGATGTTATTAAATACAGCTGAGCATTTCCTGTTTGTCATTATGTTCTGCCGTCCAGAAGAGTAAACTTAAAAACCTTCCTTAGGAGCTGTATAGCTTTGTTTCTGTTTGGAAACCGCTTTTAGACTTTTTGCTTGAAACTCAGAGAAATACAACTTTAATTATGGTATTTGATGAATAATACTGTTTATGATTATAGAAGTATTAGTTTAAATTTTAGAGTAAGAGGCAAATGTATTATATATTTGTATCTGAACCAAAGAAAGTTGGAAGCTACCTTTTTTCTCTTTTTCTTTTTTTTTCTTTTCTGCACTTTTAATTCCATTCTTTTTCTGATCTTTTTTCCATTCTTGTTTTCTGTTTCTTTATATTTTATCTTTTGTTGAAATTTAATAAAGTTCTTATACACACAAAAAAAAGCCTTCCTTATGAGCTAAGAACATCTGAACTTGAGTGAAAAAAATTGACTATGTAGGTAGGCATTGAGACCATTTTTGAAAAAGCACAGGACCAGAGTTGAACACTTGTACTTATGAAGGTTAAAGAACCAGCAGCAGTGGAAATTTACCGGGCTGATTTATCTTCAAGCCAGGTATAGTCCAGACAGCTGTAATATGAGTTTCCTTATAAATCCATGGCAATAACCTTAACTCTGACCTTTGCAGGCAGGCAAAGGGGACCGGAAATAATTCTTTATACTATTTTTCTTTACATTTTTTTAAACTGGCAAGGCATGCCTGCTGAATACAGCGTCTCTTCTGTTTTTCAACAGAAATCAATGTACACTTTATGTCAGAAGTGTGCAGCCTTCACTGGTCTAGTTATTTTAAGAGTAAAGTCACAATAAAAGAATGATGACTCAAAGTTTCTTCATCTTGAGAAAGTCATTCATTTTCATTCAAAAAAAACTTGCAGTCAAAATAGCTTTTCCTTTCCAGATATAAACACTGTGTATGCATGGTTTACCTTTGGTCATCTGATGATCACATAATGTTTATTTAAAATTAGTTAAGGGAAACAAAAGTTGCTCAAAATGACTGAGAGAGCTCCTGTTCACTGTCTATCCCAATCAGCATCTTTAAAGTTCTGAAACTCCATGAATGACAAAACCAGAGTTCACATCATTTCCCTTCGATACAACCTCATGCATACTCTTCAGACCGCAACCCCATCCAGTTACTTTTAACCCATTTACCTGCAAGGTGTCTGTGAGCAAGCTTTCATTTGTGATTCCCTTTGTAAACCCATCCAACTCCCCGTACGAGGGGAGTTCAAGGTGAAATAGCATTTTCTGCATTTTTTACAAATGTTGTAAGAGGTAAATTAACAATATTGATTATGCTTTAAGCAACACTTTTTGCTTTCCTTTTGAAAAGGGTTCTGGGATCCCTGTCTGGTCCAATTAAATCATACCTTCCCCCACTTTTCTCCCATACACAGGTACTTTCTTGTTTAAAACTAAATACTACTTCAGATATATTTCCAGCACCACAGCAAGTCATGGCCCCACTTCTGTTCAACACAAGCCCTCTGCTCTGCCATTAGAAACTCTCAGATCATGGTTATGAAAGGAGCTGCAATTTACAAACTGGGTTAGTCTTCAGAGGTATGCTTCTGTCATTCATGATCTTCAGAGTCTCATTTTTATTTTTAAAGGGAAGATAACATTTGAAATTGCATATCTACATACACACAGATGAGGGATACATTGTGATATGGATGAGCATTTTAGTCAATATTGACTAGTTACAAGAATTTGTTTCCTTCCAGCAGTCCAGAAAAAACACTCAATTATACCACACAATGTAATGTCTTTGAATGTTTGCCAGGATAAGTTTACTCATGTTTTAACACAAAAAGGCATGTGCTGTCAGCTAAGTCTGCTGACTGGAAATACACTTCATTACATTTGGAAACTCCTTGGACATGCATAAGCCTGCATTTAGAATCAAAACCATTGTTAACAACAATATTAAACAAACACACTACCAAATGTTTAGCAACACTAGCTAACCTTAGAAGTGAACTTGACCATCTCAAATAAATTCTTTGAAAGTAATACCGTGCTACTCTTCCCGTTTTTTTAGGCAAATCCTGCAAAATATTTCATATGCTCATGAAGGAACTTCTGTTGGATGGAGTGTCCTAATATTCCTCCTACTCAATTGGTAGAATGGCAATTTCAAATCATTCAGAGGAATAGCAGGGTGAGATTTAAGGATGAGTGACAAATGAGTAATAGCTGATGCAAAATGGTATATGGAGGCAAAAAGCCAATTAATTATATTTGAAAGGAAGAAATCTACAACGTTGAAACTATGAATTCATATTCCAAAACAGACACTTAGCTTGATTCTTTCTTGCCCATTTTTAATTAATTAATTTATTTATTTATTACACTTTTTTTTAAAGTATCACCCAAAATTACACAACTGTGGTCCTGTGCCCTTAATTCCTTGTACCTTTAACAAGTTGCTTGACAGAGATGATGATGATGATGATGATGATGATGATGATGATGATGATGATGATGATGATGATTTTAAAATGTTCTGGGCCACTGTGAGAAAGTAATCTGGAGCTCCTTGATGAGAATGCTATTGCCGACTACCAGCTCCAGACGTGTCTGCAGGAGGACCTTCAGGGTAAAAGGGGACCCTAGGACTGGCCCTGATTCTCATAATATATGCATTCTGTGGTGTATGTCATTATGTTAAATTATTTTTTCACTAAGAATTATTGACAGAAGAACAGTATCAATAGCACCAGCTCTTAATGTCCAAGGGAAAACAGACAATCTGTCGCACCACCAGATCAAATATTTTAGAGAAACCTATCTTTCTGGCCCAACAAAATGTTGGAAAGACAAGAGGGACTTTGCCTGCCCATCAGCAGGATAACTCTCCAAAAGCTAAATGGAACAGGTCCAAATTAGTGTGGGGGAGACAGCAGCAAAAGAAAGGCTATGTTTGAAAATGGGCTGGATCTAGCCAGGGGCTGCAGAAAAAAACATTCCAGAACATTTTCCCCCAACGCCTCTGCATGGGAGACGCAGCTGGGCAGCTGTTGGTGACACCCTCCCTTCTCCCTTCTGGTCACATGATCCAGACAGGAATATACATAGCTCACCCTGTGCTTCCCGGTGCACATGTACACACATTCATATACACTGATGGAAAGCAGAAACACACAGACACAACATGCTGTTTTGTTACACAGAAGAAAATACAGATGCTTCTTATGGATACTTTTGGTAAATAGGTTGGAACAAATTCCTGAAGCCATGCTTTGCATGCTTTCTCTACCTTGTTTAAAGTTGCAATAGAAACAAAATGCCCCCACCTCCACAATGATATTGCAGTTTCTGCTTCGCCTTAAACAGAGCAGCCATCACGCAGTATTCTTATACTTTAATTACTTCTGAATATAAATGAGCAAAAAAAAAAAAAAGTAATCACACATCCAGCAAGAGAAAAGGCTATGCTTCTGTAATTTTCTGCTATTCCAGGGCTAAGAATGTCAATTTTAAAATTCAAAGAATATGTAATATGAAGGGCGAGCCATTTAATGGCAAATCTTTCAGAATTTTGATTGAACTGCACATAAATAAAGGCAAATGAAGTAGAAAAGTGTTTGTGGGGGGGGGGGAGAACTAGCATGGTTAAATCCCAATTTAAGGAGGACTTGCTGGTTTAACCATTGTGGGCAATCTAAGGACTCGGAAAGTCCAAAAAGAGGGCCTTTTTTGCTTGTGTCACACAGCAATAGAGGACTACCTCTAACCCTAATTACCATATCACCTACAAAGTTTAGATTATACACAAGTTAAGAATCTGCATATTCTGAAATCAACACATTCAAATCCTCTACGTATTTGGTGTTCCACTGTCCTTACCTGGATGGCATGAGGGAATATCTATTTTTGCAGGAAGTGAATACAATCAACATAATGGTATGAGAGAGAAAAAGAAACAGAAAGTACATTGGAGACTCTAGAATCCCACCTCCTCTTTCCTCCTGTTCATTCCTCTCAGGAGAGTAAATTGGAAAGGCTAGAACCTCCTCCTTCCCACCTTCCAAATTGACTCCTCCCTCATTCCAAAGGGAATCACTGTAAGGAGCCATTCAAAAGAACCAGTACAAGGTCTGAAGGGCAGGCAGTGCAGTTCCCCTCTTTCAGCTGATCAAATCCATTGCCTATCTATGGGAACCCCATGGATACTGCCTTGAGGAAAGGCAGAATATAAATGCATTAAATTGGGCATGGACAATCTCAAGCACAGCTCTCCATGAGATCCTGGAGCAAGTAGCTCCCTGAGACATTGCCTCTCCAATAGCATCTTGTTCTCTCTCCCTCTCTCTCTCTCTCTCTCCCTCCCTCCCTCTCTCTCTGCTTCTCTCTTATTGTCCTGAGAAGAGGGGCTTCACTCTTGAGACTGCTTGGGAAAGACAGGTTGAGTTTTCCATTTGTAAAGGTGTGTAGGATGGAACAATCCAGTCCCAGGACTTGTTATTTTCCCCAACTCAGTCCTTAGCAAATAAAAAACAGTAAACAATGGGAAAGGGACATTTGATCACTTTCAGTGGCAGGAAAGAACTACATACTGGCACAACTGTTGCATAAGTCTGAAACCTTTATTTGAAGACCACTGTACCAAAAATCTCACTGTATTTACAGTACATGCCAACTAATAAAACCTGTTGAAATGTTTGATATGAGATATATTTTAACCAGGCAGATCATCTTTTTTAAAAAAATCATCTTTGATATGTTTCATTGTTTATCTGTTCTTTTTCCAGCTGTATAAATGAATATACAATTCCAGGGTGAGGCTTTTAGGTCTCTAATTTCTCATTGGTAAGATTTGATCATTCATCTGCTGCACTGCTTTTTTGGACTCTGCAAAACTTCCCTTTCCATGTGCTCATTTCTGTTTCCTCCTCTCTAAGTACAGCTCTTTTCCCATATATTTCTCAGTAAGCAGCCAGGTGCAGGTAATCCTGTACAAGGAATGTGCTTGTGGCTGGGGAGCATCAGAATAGAAGCATATGGCTAAAGAAGGCACCAGAAAGTAAGAAATGCACGCTCCATATTGATGACAGTTCTCAGGCCTTCTTCTGGGGGCAATTCACATAACAGAACTTTTATCTGATAAAAAATGATTCCTATCTAGCATATTAAATATTTTATATGCTGTATCTTATATATAAGAGTTTTTTTTAAACTACCTTTATAAATCAGCAAGAATTGTATACACGTCATGTTCATTTTATAATCTGAATTATGAATCAGGCCTAGGCATCAGTTATACTCTCCTTGATGCCTTCCAATCTTATTATCTAATTAGTGTAGCATCCACAGGACTTTATAACTGATCTTCTGGAAAATTATATTTCTGTAATTGTATTTCTATAGAGCTCAATGTGGTATCACTGTAGTGTACTTTGTTATTAAAATCTAACTCTAAAATTAAAGGCAAACAAGAATGTAATTCAATAAGCACTTTTATTAACAGCATAAGTAAAGATAATATGCCTAAAGTCTAAAATGGTACTGCTGAAAATGGCAGAAATATATGAGGGAGGAAACATAATGTAAGTGTGCATGTTTAAATGCTATTAATGTAATTCTGAGAGGGCTATCTTTGGGCACAACTAGATAGTTTATACATTATAGTACAGAAACATTTATGAATTTTATAAACTTGCCATCTTTGGATGACTCCTATGGATATGAGTACCCTGTGTCATTATAATCTTTCAATTACTAACCTTTAAAAACTAAAGAGTTCTGCTTATAAAATAATTAAGAAACCAGCAGATATTATATAGCTGTTGAAATCAGAAATAATTCTGTAAGGGGAAAAATATTGTGTTAATGGCTCTGTTGAAACACTAAGAGTTTTATTATCATCTATAGCTATAGTAGATTATATGATTGCATTGTATTATTAATTTCCAGTCAAAGCTGTGTAACTGTGATTTATTCCATCTTTACTCTTTAATATTGAAAAACTCTTATTAATTTGAGATTTACAATACTTTGTAGAATAAAATGATGATGATTATGTGCCATCAAGTTGGTATCAATTCTTAGCAATCACATAGATAGACTGTATCTATGACAATCTGACCCTAATCTGATCCTTCAGGTCTTCCAATGGTGCACTGATCACCACTGTAACTGAGTCCATTCACCTTGCTGCTGGCTTTCCTGTTTTTCTCTTTCCTTCTACCTTTCCCATCATTAGAGCTTCTCCAGAGAGCTAAGCCTAATCATTTGTGCCTCGAGTAGTAACTCTGGGTTGATTTGTTTGATGATCCATTTGCTTTTTGGCTGTCCATGACATTCTAAGGAATCTTCTCCACAACCAAAGTTTAAAAGTGTCAATACGTTTTGATTTGGCTTCTTCAAAGTCCAACTTTCACTTTCATAAAGTGTCACAGGGAATACCATTGCCTGCACTATTCCGATCTTTGTAGGTATAGATACATCTGAATATCTTTTCTAATGCCTTCATGGCTATTCTACCAAGTGCTAGTCTGTGGCATATTTCTTGACTGCTTATTCCTTTACTGTTGATGGTTCATCCTAAAAGGCAGAAGCTATTCACCACTTCAATTCTTCATTGTCAGTTCTAAGGCTGGTTGTTGTACTCTTGTCATTAGGTTGGTCTTCTTTATATTTAATCTTACTTCCATTTCTTTACCATGCTTCTTGATTTTTATTACTACAGCTTGCAGATCCTTTGAATTTTTGGCTATCAGAGTAGTACCAGCAGCATAGTGCAGTTTATTGATGTTTCTTCCTTTAGTTTTAAAACCACACTCATCTTCCAGTCCAGCTACCCTTTATATATATTCAGCATATATTGTATATCATGTCACTTCTTTGTCCCTCTAGATCCATTCTGTTTCACCATATTCTGTCCATACTGTGACTTCCTGACCTGTATATAGGTTTTGCATGAGGACAATGAGATGATCTGGGATTCCCATTTTTCTAAGCACAGCCCACAGCTTGACGTGATCCACACAATTAAAGGCCTTTGTATAATCAATGAAGCATGTTCTGACTTCTTTTTGGTATTCTTTGGCTTTCTCAGTTATCCAGCAGGCATCAGCAATAATGTCTCATGTTCCTCAGCCTTTTCTAAAGCTAGCTTGAACATCTGGCATCTCCTTTTCCATGTAGGGGTCTAACCTGTGTTGGATGATCCTAAACATCATTTTGCTAGTATGTGATTGTAGAATAAAAGGTGTAAGAAAAATTGGTTCTTAAATGAAATTAATGTCTAGGATTCTAAGATGCTTCTTGGCTCAGCTCAGCACAGCTCACAAAGCAATTTCCATCACATTCCCCTCTATGTGCAGTTCTCTACACCAGAGCTCACACGAGGAACAGATTTTGATGAAAGCAAGGGGCTGCAATTGGGAGGTAGAAAATTCCTATTCAGTCAGTTGGAAAGTTAAAGATCAACCCAATATAATTTTCTAAAGTTAACATCCATATTGATTTTTCCTGAAAGAGGCTTATTTCCCAGATGAGAAGCAATAGTAATTAACAAAAAATCTTAACTTAATTTTCTTATTTTTATGTTACAACCCTGACAATCTGCAGAGTACAAGGAGAAAGGAGGCCACATTTAAACCCCATTCTTTTCTCAGCAATTCCTACTTTGGTCAGCTACACAGCATAATCCAAAAAGTTGTACTGTGTTTAATTGACTCTTTCTTTTCACTTGCTAAACTCCAGAGTGAATTAGGTACTAATGCCTTGGGTTTTATATAAAGTCTCAATGGTTATTCTTTTTTGCCTTTGTTCTATACTGAAACTGAATGTTAGCAAGGATTATATGCTCTCTTCACCTTCTTTTTGCATCTACAAGGAATAAATTTTAAGTTTTTGCTCCCAATTTTACAAAAACCATAGCCTTTTTTGGTATCTGAATTCAGGAACCTGTAATTTGTTCACATTAGAAAGAACTATTCAAGCTCCATGTGTGGTGTCAGATACTTACTTTTTTCCCTAACAAAAGGAACTTATTAAAAAAAAAAAAAAACTTTTGTAAATGAAACTGGTAGACTTTTGAAAATCTAGTTACAGATTTTTCTGTAAGGCTGATTTTGCAAGAAAATGATCCATGTAATGGAAAATAAAATACTTCATATTTGCAATTGAATAATTGGTATTTGGTAAATAATATTTCAGAGGAGGGATCACCATAAACACAACTGATTGCTTAGTTGCAAATTGCAGTAGTATCAGTAAAAGAAGAATCTGGGAGATATGAAATATGTGGTTTGAAATGCATGTATATTCTAGCTGGCATTTGTAATAGGATACGGATTACAACTGTGTAATTGAATGACATTCAATTAGAATGCATAAAATTAAGTGAAGCTGATTGTTTACTGAGCTGTTGAATTTCAATGTGTTGTTCTTGGCAAAACTCTAGTATTGGTGAAATGCAACGTTATCTACCCCTTAGTCCTGCTCTCTTGAGCAATACATGGCCATTTAACATATTTGGGCCCAATAAACGAACAAATAAAACAAAACGTAATAAAACATCAGGTCAAATGCTAATGTAAATGTTCCTAGTCTCATTAGTTAATTTGTCCTTATTTAGACCAGTTGATGACATGGCTTGCAGCCTGCATATATTACATGTTTTACAATTATTTTTTGAAACCACTATATACTTTCTACCTTTTAAATTGCATTTGCTATGAATTAATAAAACAGACGTAATGCTCTTCAACACTTGAATAACAATTACCTGGAGCATTTTGTGTCCAATGCTGGGGCCAACATTTTAAAAATAAAGCAGAGAGCCAGGTGATTATAAATTATGCCTCCCAAGTGTGACATGTTGGGATCTGCAAATCAATCTCTACCTAGTTAAAGTCCTATTTGCATATCTGTCTATGAATACTGCTGTTGAAAATTAACATATTTTTATCTGTATTTTTCTTACCATTTTGTATATAATTTCACTTCAGTAAATGGAACATAATCAGTGCATTTTAATAGGACACCCAAATGAACTGCTCTTCCATCCCCAATTACATGAGGGAGGTATTTGTGTGTGTGTGTGTGTCTTTGACTCCTGGCGACTGCCTGGACAAGTCCCTGCAGTTTTCTTGGCAAGATTTTGGAAGTGGTGTGCTCCCCAGGACCAAGGGGGAGTGACTGGCCCAAGGTCACAGCTGGCTTTGTGTCTCAGGCAGGATTAGAACTCATGGTTTCTAGCTGGGCACCCTGAATTGCTAAACCAAACTGGCTCTCAGAAGTGACTAGCTGCTTAAATTATATATTAGGCAATCAGTTGGCAAGGTTTTGAAATGTTTAAAAAGTTGCTGGAAACAATGGGAAGAGTGACTCTGAAAACCAACCCTATGGAGAGAACAAAAAATAATTAGAGCACAAGAACATTTGCAAGGAAGTCAAGGGGGCAAAGGACAAAATGGGCACCATGATGCAAATACCATGATTTACATACTTGCATCAGAGATCAGGATGCAAATATGTGAGGATAGGTCTTGCAGAATGACATCACTGTGTGTGTCACCATTTTTGCACCATTATGGCTTTCTATGGACATCACTGCTTTAGAAGGTAGATTCACATTAAATGTTAGAATAAAAGCTGTTCTGCCAGAGGACAAGCTTGCTTGGAAGGTGTGAAATTTGTTTGGGGCTTTCAAATAAAAGTGGACAAGCTATCTTCAGGAGTACTGTAAAAAGAAGATATCTTGCAACCATTTTATAAAACCATTACTATAAAAACAGAGTGACTTTGTTTTTCATTTCACTGCACCAAATTGGAGTTCTTAGCAAATGACTTGCACATAATTAGATTGCGCTAATACTCTGCTAATACTATAATGATCCCATGCTAAACACACCTCCTAAGGATTGATGGTTGTACTGAATATCTGATTGGTGGATGTCTTAACAAAAGTGGTGGTGTCATCTTGCTTACAAGCAAGAGATGTGGAATTGCATAAGAGGCAAACCATGTGCACTCTGAGTCCAGTATTCATCAAATAAGTTAGGTAAATGTAATAAGTAATATGTACTGCTGAATAGAATCTGAACTGACCAATCATTTTAGTGCATTCAATCCCTATCTGACCACTCTAGACCAGCATTTCTCAACCTTAGCAACTTTAAGATGTCTGGACTTCAACTCCCAGAATTCCCCAACCAGCATGCTGGCTGGGGAATTCTGGGAGTTGATGTCTTAAGGTTGCCAAGTTTGAAAATCACTGATTTGGAAAAAGACAGCAGAAATTAATAAGTATATGTATGTATGTAACTCTGTTTATAACCTGCCCCAATCTGGGAAGTGTACAACAAAGAGTTTTAAAGGACAAAACAGAAAGTAAACATTCAGTATAAATAGCTAAAGTAATATCATTAAAAGCCTGTAAAAAATCATAGGCACTCTTAAAAGGAAAGTAATCTAATCTAAGAGCCAAAGGGATGATGGAACAAAACTGCTTCAGCTTATTTATGAAATGCCAGCAGGGTCGAGGCCATCTGTACCTCCGGGGAGAGAGTGTCCTATAATCAGGGGCAGCCACCTGGTCCACACGTATCACACAAGAAGGGAGGACCTGGCAACAGGCAGTTCTGCCAAGGTAATATATTACATAACAAAAGCAATCAAACTACCCCACTCAGCAGAAATTGCTTGCCAAATATCTAATCTAGTTAACCTTACATAGCCTTAATTTGAAATTAGATTTAATACAATTATATCCATTATATTTTTCACTGTGTGAAACAGAGAGGGTAACCCAAAATCCACATGTAACCCTTAAAGCTCCAGAGTCCCAAAAGTCCCATTGCTGAAGTTCAGTGGTAAACTGCTGAGAAAGAGAGGCGTACTTTCCAAACTTTGGGGGAAGGAAGCAATTTTTAAAAAAGAGTGATGAAAGCATTCTTAAATCCCCTCCCTCAAGTTCTCCCAAAAGAGAAAGCTGAGAAATGCTGGCCCATTCATTTACAGGAAGTCATCCACTCCCAGTGCAGCCGTCTCAAATGTTAAGATACATTTTCCCCAAGACTTGCAACAGGAGGACTTGGGTTCCCATCCAATGTAATTGTTTGCCTACTGGATAACCTTCAAGGGATTTTTAGCTCACTTTTATTTTTGTTTTCTTGTTTTACTTGTACGCTGATCTGAGTCCCCGTTTTGAGAGGGCAGCTACATAAATAAACTAAATAAATAAGATACATATAGATGGTAGTCATCATTTAAGACCGCCATTGATTTTTGTTTAAAAATCCATTATTCTCACTGTTATAAGAAAAAAGCAAAGGGGGGGGGGTGATCTCTAGCACATTATTAGCAGTAATACTGTGGGAATTACTGAAAATTCATACTGTATGCAATCAACATGTCTGATACATGTTATTAAAAGAAAGATGCAAAAACTCTGTAAAACAAACAAACCAACCCTCTATAAGTACATAACAAGTTTTTGTGGCAAAGATATGAAAATATGTAAAATATTATGTAATCAGTCTTCCTTCACAGCAGATAGTATATGTTATCTTTTCACGACAGATACACTGTGTCTTTTCCCATCAGCTATGAAACTGGTTCACCTGGAATTTCCCTCCATGCCAGTGACCTTATTCGCACATCAAATACCATGCAAGCTTTATTTCAGACTGGAATAGAACACCTGTGGTCTCTTTTTTGAATGATTCCTCTTCCTTTAGCAGCGACCACTTTTCTTCCTGTTCCTAAAACAAGGTTTGATTAAAATTGGCCAATTTCCTCTTCTATAATCTCACCTACAATGTTCCAAAAGCAGATACCATCTGTGTAATTTTTTTCAGATGGGAAGAAGCACAGTGCTCATGTAGTGATTGAAATGTTACCTCCAGCTCTATGCTCTTAATAAAGTTGACCTGGTATAGTATTCTAGATTACTAAATATATTAAAGGCCTTTTTGTTGCTAATAAAGCTTTTCTTTGCCTATTTCCTACAACATGATATGATCTTAGGAAAATTATTACATTCCTAAGAGATGTAATTCCTTTCAGAGATGTTTCTACAACAGATCACCAATGCACAACAAATGAATGAAGAAATTTGCCTTTAATAAAATATTTTCTATTAGATTGTATAGTAAAGATGGTTCAGAAGCTTTCAAGACTTTCATAATGAAAAATTGCTGAATAAGGAATTGTTACAGATGTATTCTGTTTTTCATTGAATGTTTCCCATAGTTTCCAGTTTCATGCCACACTGAAGATAATATTTCCTGGTTTTTCATTCCTACAACCTTTTCAAATTCTCACTGAAACATTGGAATAGTTTTACTTCAAAATATTCAATACAAGCATCCAACAAATCTTTGAAACCACATTTTGTAACAGAGTTGTTCATAATTTGTGAAGCCCTTTATCAGATGAACTTTATTCCTAATTATGAACTCCCAAATGAAATCACTTATGTCTTCAATGCAGCTTATACATTTGTTGTGATATATATGAACTGCAGGACCATGTAACCAAAATAGAACCCACCCTAACCAGATAATGCCTCCCAGGTGGGAACACTGAGAGTGCCCCCCCCATGGGAAATTTGGAGGACATCTAGAAACTAGGGCTCTTCAGCTATGGCACCAAACATCTGGAATTGTCTTCCCTCAGAGATCCACATGGTTCTGTCTCTCCAAGTATTTGGGAAGGCTGTGAAAACAGAACTGCTCAGAAGAGTTTTTAATGGTTAGGTTCATGGTCATGAAGATGCTGGTGGTCACATGATCGCAATTTGGGCACTTCACAACCGGTATGCATTTACAATGGTTGAAGCATCCTGCAGCCATGTGATTGCCATTTGCGAGCTTCACAGCCGGATTCCAACAAGGGTGATTCATTTAATGACTGCGGTGGAACTGACATCATAAGTCTGGCATGGTCACATTATGTTTCATTTAATGACCATGTCACTCAGCAATGGAGTTGCCAGTCCCAATTGTGGTCATTAAGTGAGGACTACCTGTATTTATTTAACCGGAGCATTTTTAAAAAATAAATTCCTAGTGTATATCTTTGTACAAGGCTCGGTATATAAAATCATAACAATGATAGGCTTTAGAGAGGAGCAATTAGAAATCAATTGTAAAATAAGCCATTTGAGACTTCCTGGAGACTAAAAAGTGACATAAACATACATTTACATTATTAGGCAGAGTGGTTATAGGCTGAGCAGATATTCATGCCATGTCGACTCACGAATGTTCACAAGTGATGTTGGCAGCCTTTTTTGCCTTCTCTGAAACAGACCAACTTCCAGCAACAAATCTGTGTTGGTATAAGATACCTCTCCACATACATGTAAGCTGCATTCACTACCAGTCCTATAAGATGCCTACTGTGTCTACCTTTTTCTTTGCCTTGCCTTCGTAATGTAGTAGGCCAAAGGTATGTAAGTTGTGCTTCTGTTTTTGTTCAGGGCTGCTCAGCAAGCTGTCAATGCATTGCTGAAAGCCTGATGTACACTGTAGTTCTTTGCATGCTTAATAGATCTATGTTGTTATCTTCAAAGTGATTTGGTTTATTGAAGTGAGCCAGGTTTTGACCACAGCAGATCACAAAAGCTTCCATGACCAACTAGAGTACCATAATCACGGCATGATTAAGGACACAATCAAATTTGGATCCAAGCCCAAGTTTCAGAATCCGTTATGACCCAGCTTTGTTCCTTTATATTTCTCCACAGGTCAGAATGCAGAGAGGTTGTTCTATGCAAGCCCAAACACACACACACACATATACAGGAGTGAAGGAGAACAGAAATATACTTTCAGAATGTTTCCCAAGCTAGCAGCCTCCAGATACTCTGGGATTACAAACCCCAGAAATCCAGATGAGCATGATCAAAATGAGCTGGAAGTTCAAGGAATTGCACCTAATATATCTAAGACTCTGGCAGCTTGGGATAGCAGTTGCTGTGCAAAGGACCCATGCCTTTTAATTCATTGCTGAGAACATTAATAAATACTGTATATAATTGTGACCAGTGAGTAGTGAAAGGAGACCCTTCTTTTTCAGAGAAAAATGCAACCCAAAGTGTATTTCAAAAACACTAAGAAGTAAACTCCTGCTGATCCAAACAAATACTAATCAGAAAGATAATTCTTTACTTGTAAACACAGTATGCTAGAAACGGATCTATTTATGGTGCAGTAGTTACAATGATGCAACGTACCATCAATCAAAAGAGGTTACTAGTCTGTTCCTTTAATGCAAGAAGTTTCTAGAAATCAATAGTATCAACATTTGATTTTAAATTATTTTATTCCAAGTGGTCCAACTGTCGCTAACAACCAAACCTATGCATTTTTGCACTGAAAAGCAAATGAACATGAAATGGAGCAAGAAAGTGGAAAAGATTTTGAAACAATATTCAGGCATGGAAGATCACTTGGAAGTCAGAAGTGCAGGAGAATCTGTATAATAAAAGAAAGTATATGGAAGGAAAAGCTAAGTTTATATCTGTAATGGATGTGATGGTGGACTCCGAGTACAGTTCTCATCAGACATCCCATCAGGCTAAACTAGAAGGGATTGCAGAAAGATGGGGGATCAGAGGCTCAATAAAATTAACCAGATCAAATGACTGCTGAACAACATTCTACTTGACCTGTGCAAGTTTCTGTCCCCAAGCAAGTTTCCAAGAAGCACAGTAACATGTCCCCATGACTTATCAGGCCACCTGGGTTGGATATGGATTCTAAATTCCTATTTTTTTCTCCATTAATGGGGTTTTTTCTAACCATGGGAGCATTCAAAATTGTGTTTATTGAAAATATACAATCTGATACATAGTTGCCTTTTAAACATTCTATAAGGGTTGATATAATTTGTATTGTTATGTTCACTTCATTGTTTTATGTTGCACAATTAAAGTGATTAAATACATTGGTTCTCTATGCATCATGAATTGAAAACTACAGCATCAGCATGTGTGCTTCATATAATGGAGAAAGCACACTAGGAATAAAATCTAATTTTTCCCTAAATTATACATTATTAAGATTAGCTTAAACAATACCTAGTATTCTTGCAATCTGTGGACGATGTGCCATTATTGCTACCTTTTTTTATTTGGAATTTAATAATTTCAGATTAGTTGCCAAAGAGGAGTTATTTTTATATACTGGATAAAAAACTGCAAATAAAATTAGAGCAAAAAATGAAGGAAAACTCTCATAAACTAACAAAATAGCAGTTAAACCAGGCATAAAACTAGTTCAAATAATTTGAAAAACCTGGACATATAGTTCAGTTGCTAGCAGTTATCGAAAAGGTAATAATATGAATGTTAGGGAAGTAATTCCCAAGAGGAGCAACACTGTAAAAAGTGTCCTGTTTCATTGCTACCTCTTACCCTAAGAAACAGGACACCTGAAAGAGCATTAATAGATGCTCACAAGTGTTGAGAGCAACCACCACTTCATTTGAACTGATCTTTTTATGATACTGTTAACATTTATATACATGACACCCTACAGAAAGCGCAATCATGTTTAACAGCTAAATCATACCTGAATTTAAACTGAAAGAAACTCAGTCAAAATCAGTAAGATCTGTTCAAATACATAGCTTTGTTCAAAATATAAAATGGTTTCAGTCCAAATTCTACAGCCTCAGTACTTCATAGACTATTTCTACAATTAAATTATCTCAACAAATACAAAATTCTTACTGAAAACATTTTTCAGCATCATTCAGCATGACCAAATCTGGCACAAATGTGCATGATAACTGATTTATGCCATCACTGCTTCATGCCATACCCACTTTGAGTACAAATGTTGGAAATCTGAATTGTGAACTACTAGTGCTCTTATTACTTTAGGCTTAGAAAATCACTGCTCCTCAACCAAGGTCTTCTTGGTAAAGGGAAAAGGTAGTCTCCTCCTAAATTTTGACTTAAGGGCCAACTGGGAAAGACTGCATTTCATGTAATATTGCTACATTTAAAAGGAGAATAATATTCTTTTAAGCATTCAAACCCCCCAAAAGTTAATTAAATACACACACTGGTTCAGGAAGGAGTTAATTTATCTAGCCTTGAAGACTATCAAAATACACTAGATGAAGTTCACCAAGGCTATTCCCTAGACCACAACTCACTGATATATAGGAACACATATTAAACAAGGTAGAAAAAGCATGCAGAGCACGGTTTCTGGAAGTCTTTCCAACCCCTTCTACCAGCAGTGGCCATAAGAGGCATCTGTATTTTCTTTTGTGTAACACAGTGTTCTCTCGGTCTGTGTGTGTACAAGTATTTTCTCCCCAGGGACTAATTAAGGAGAGTTAAGCATATGTGTTGCCTGTACACAGCCATTTTTATAGTAATATGTCTGCTATGCTATCCTATCATTTACTGTTTTGTGCTGTGGTCTGGAGTATCTGAAAGAACCCTGTGTTAAGCATACGTTTTGGCATAAGACATTTCAAGATATAAAAACTGGCTTCTTATGTCCTGTATCACAGACTTTCTATCATTAGCATGATAAAAAAATTCAGTCATAAATTTGCATTTGCTGTTTGTTTCCCTACATGTAAAAATTCTTTTCCTTGTCTTCCCACCCTAACAACTTTTTTGGGGTCTCCCTAGAGCACCCACAGTATCTTCCCTAGCCATCTGTGATGACAATATGGCAATTATTTTCTGTTTTCACTTTCATGCTACAATATACAGCCTTTCACATCTCCAAAAGCTCAGAACACCCATTCACAAGAAAATAAATTCATGAAACTGGGAGAGATAAAAAGCACTGCAAACATAAACTTTTTTTCCAAGTTACAGAAGGTACAAAGGGGAAGATGGAGAATGTGATTTTAGCAAGAAACAATAAAGAAAGCAAAATAGGAACATCTATAAATGATAATGTAGGATTTTTTTTCTCTTTTCTTAAATATTAGAATTCAATCCACCAGAAATATTCATTTCATTAGAGACTGCTCAAGAGAATTTCCTACAGGATTGTGTGCTATGAGCAACTGAGACTCATTTGTGATTGCTGGTAAAAAAGAAAAAACCCTTTCTCTAATGCAGGCAGATTCAAACATTAAAAATTATATGTAAATTCCCACATTGTATCCAGGGCATATGTAAAATGCATAGCTAACTATCACAGGAGTTTCGGATTCTCAGATACTATTTTACTAATGTCCTCTAATAGACGAATGGTTGAGGAAGAAACATTTAACTGTTATTGTTTTCTGTATAAATTGGCTATCGGCAGCAGTTGTTGGTGGCAATTACAGATGTAGATCCATATATCTACCTCTGTAATTGCCCTATATCTTTAACATATATCCATTCATTTAAATATCTGTGTTTATTTAATTTGTTCACTATGTTCTATTTAATTTTATTTAAGTTTGTTTTTGGGTACAAAATGTATTGCTTTCTCACTGACAATGCCTGAGGATAAGTAACCATTTCATCTTCTATTGTAGTTCATACGGATTATACTTAATCATTGGGGGGAGATGGGCGGGGGACAAATCTAATAAATAAAATAAATAAATAAACAAACTGGTTATTTACAAAGCAAAATAAGGCAGTGTATTACAATCCAAAACCTGAGATTCATTTCATTGCAGTTAGTCTTATTAAGCTGGTCAAAATTCAACCCAAAGATAATTGATGTGTGTATTTTTAATCTAGACCATGTCATGAAGAATTTTCATAATATATTTTGAAGATTTTTAGATCAATATTTCCAAATAAAACACATGGACTGATGTTAACCTCAATCAATTTTTGAATAATCATAAATGTACCTTTGATTGTATACTTTCATGGGAAGGCATCAAGATATACACAAACTGACTGAAGAAATAACAGTTGTGCATCCATCAATATGATAAATACACCACAAAAATGTGCTTTGAACAAAGAGATGTATAATTCCCATAGAAGTTTCATACACAAAATAGCCTGTGTTCATATAAATCTCATTTACATTGTCCACTTGTGCACACCCTCCAGTAATAAGTTATCCATCTACATATTGATCATGTTTCGTGTAAACTCTCTGTTCAGATTAGTTTGTGTAGCCTATGCCTTCAAATAAATGTGCATGATCACACAGGCTGACTCACAACATTCGCACTGGATAATTATGTCAACCAATTGTCTGATTCAGAAATTCTGGGTCACTGACTGAGTTCCTAGTAATCCCTGGCTACCAAGGTTTACAGCCATGCTAATCAAGCAAATGAAGCTAAGGAGCAAGTTCACTTGACTGGAAATGTAATCAAAAACAACAATTACATCTATTACATGCAAACTGTTCTAATAAGATTCAGGAAGCAAATGGTTTTCTATGTAAAGATAATTAGGAAAAAAAATATCAGAGTGCTTTTTTTGTGAAATAATTAGCAAGTATAGTAATGACTATTTCGATATATGCATAAAAATTACTATCTACACAGGGAGTGATCAAAATCAAGCACAATACAGATGGTGTTTAGACAGCCTCCCAGCCATATGGGAACTGTTGAGGTGTGAGCAGCTTCAGTGTATCTGCAGGAACATTTCAGTGAGACAGCCATGGAATGGGAGATGTTCATCTGATCTCGCCCACAGAATCAGCAGCTCCCCCCACAGCAGCAGAAATAAAATCAATAATATTCAACACAGCACCCTTGCCCACATGGCTGGGTCACTTAAAGGTACTTTCAGCATCACTGGAGCTAATCAGGAATACACAGCCACATAATACTAAGACATCTCATCAATATGACAGCTACCCTGAAATATGGTACTTTGAGAAATAGCCAATCTCTTAAGTCCAAGTCAAACTATTTATTCTGCAAAATCACACAGGAAAAGCATATTTTTAAATACTCTCCATGATTGTTAGGGGAAAAAAAAAATGCTCTCGAGAGAAAAGCTTCCTTTCAGACCAGCTAATTTTCTCCAGGTGGGATTTTTTTTTTTTTTTTTTTTGACCACAGCCCGGGATAAATAATACGATGCTTAACTATGTCAACTGAATATGTATTGTGCTGGGCTGCTGTTAGATGTCATCTACAGAAAACACATTTCATAAAATGTTCTTTTTTGACTGTTTAAAAGGGAAATGGTAAGTTGGCATGTTGAGAATAGGGACACTTCTGAAAGTGAAAGGAACTCTGGTTTTGGAAAAAGAAAAACTTCATCTCACACAAAGGAGAAGGGGAGACTTGCAGCAGAGGGTCTGAAGATGCAAGCCAAGTCTTCCATTTCAGGTTTTCAGAAGCCATAGCATGGGCAAATAAAGAAAATAGGATCTTCATTTGCTAAGATGCCATCTTTAACAGGATTCTCATCCCCCCCCCCAAAAAAAACAAAATAACAAAAAATGATGCTTTAAAAATCACATTAAACATGGCCCACTATCACTGTTGGGCATGTTCCATCCATTCCAGTTTAATGATAGAATAATTCTTGCAAGTGCAAGGCAAATAGGTACCTTAATGGCACTGAGAGCTGGTAAAGCTAAACTGCCTTGGGGTGCCTGGCTTCCCCTCCCAGGGATGGCCGATGAGGACAGTAGGTGCTTTCTGGTCTTGGGAACTGAGGGGCTTGGACATGGATATGGGGCTGCTGTTGAGGGGATGGAGGTGGGCTAAAGTATTATGGTGGTGACGGGCATGGGGAGATATGGTGGGAGACGGGGAGTGGGCTGTTCCTGGGGAACACAGGGCCATTGTTTGATTCCAGTCTCGCGTTCCAGCTCCTCAGTCTCGGCCCCAGTACCCTGTCAGCAGACCTTCAGAGGTCCTGGCTTCCAGCTGCTTCTTATTTCCAGGTCGGTCTGTAATAAGGCTGCCCTCATCAGTGATTTACTCCTTGATGAGAAGGCCAACCTGGCATGTATCACCAAGACCTGGCTGGGTCCAGAAGTGGGGGGCGGGGTTGCCCTTTCAGAGTTACATCCAGTTGGGTTTTGGGTGTGGCATCAGCCAAGATCCCAGGGTAGGGGTGGTGGTGTGGCGATTGTCATCCGGGAATCCCTTATGGCCTTTAGGGGCGCTGCGCCACAGGTCACCAGATGTGAGACCCTGTTCATTAAGTTGGGCTCTAGGGATCAGGTGGGATTGCTGCTGTTGTACCAGCCTCCCTGCTGCACAGTAATTTCCCTGCTTGAACTCCTTGACTCATTTCTGGGCTGGAAGTGGAGTTCCCCAGACTTATGGTTTTGGGGGACTTCAATCTGCCTTCTCTAGGAGTAGGGTCTGAGGTGGTTTGAGAGTTCATAGCCACCATGACAGCCATGGGCCTATCCCAGATCATTCAGAGCCTGACATGGGACAGTGGTCATACACCACGCCAGATCTGGTGTTCCTGTTGGAGCAGTGGCTATGTGATCTGAAACTGGGGAAGCTTTCAGTGTCCCCCTTGTCATGGTCAGATCATGCCCTGATTACCATGAGATTTTCCAGCATCACTATCCACTGCAGGGAAGCTGGACCCGTTATATTGGTCCATCCCCAATGACTAATGGACCCGGATGGGTTCCAGAGGGAGCTGTGGGTTGTTTCTGCTGGTCTGCTGCATAGTCCATCCGAAGCCCTGATCACCGGTTGGAATAAGGGGATGGCTGAGGCATTGGATCGGATCACGCCCATGTGACCTCTCCCCTCACAGGGCTCCCAGCACTCCCCATGGTTTACGGAAGAGCTGAGGGAGATGAAACAAGAGAAGAGACTTCTAGAGTGTTGCTGGCACTCGGTGAGGGATGCACTTGACCAAAAATGGGTCAGAGCCGCTATTAAGGCCTATCTAGTGGTGGTAAGGGTGGCAAAGCATCATTATTCTTTCGCTCTCATTGTGTCCAGAGATAGCTGCCCCATGGCCCTGTTTCAGGTGGCACAAGCCCTCCTGGATAAAGAGGGCTCGGAGAACCTCTTGCAGGGGCATGCAGAGGAATTTGCTCAGTGTCTTTTGGACAAAATTGCTTGGATTCATTTGCAGTTGGACGCTGGCTTTGCTGCAGGTCCAGTGGAGAGGCCTAGGGAGGAGTCTTGCCCTATTATCTGGGAATGGTTTGAGCCTACTGGACCTAAGAAAGTGGACAGGGTCCTTAGGGCTATGAGCTTAGCCACCTGCTCTTTAGATCCATGCCCTTCCTGGCTGGTTAAAGTGTGTCGTGTGAGTGGCTTCTAGTAATGGTTAATGCTTCCTTGAGTGAGAGGGTTGTTCCTTCATCTCTTAAGGAGACTTTCATTCACCCCCTTCTCTAGAAGCCATCACTGGATCCCACTATGCTAGACAACTTTTGTCCAGTATCTAACCTCCCCTTTTGGGGAAGGTGATTGAGAAGGTGGCTGTGCAGCAGCTTCTGAGGACCTTGGATGAAGTGGGTTATCTGGATTCCTTTCAGCTGGGATTCAGGCCTGGGTATGGGACTGAAACAGCATTGGTCTCGCTACTGGATGATCTCTGGCAAGGGCAGGATGGGGGCTATGCATCCATCCTTGCGCTACTTGACCCCTTTGTGGCTTTCAGTACCATCAGCCATGGTATCATTCTGGATCAGCTCAGATGATCAGGGGTGGAAGGCACGGAGTTGTGCTGGTTCAGCTCCTCTCTCCAGGCTGATTCCAGTAGGTGGTAGTTGGGGAGGAGAGATCCCGCCCTTGGCCCCTACTATGTGGGGTGCTGAGGGTTCAGTACTCTCTCCCCTCCTATTTAACATCTACACAAGGGTGCTGGGTGAGCTCATCCATTGCCAGTGTCCTGATGATACAAAATTATACATCTCTGCCACTGGTGAATTAAATGATGCTGTGAATGTCTTATCCCAGTGCCTGGAGGCTGTGAGGGTCTGGATGGGGAACAACAGGCTTCAGCTGAACCTTAGCAAGACTGAGTGGCTTTGGAGCCTTCCAGTTCTAGGACTATGCCACCTTTGGTGCTAGATGGGGTGGAACTGCCTCAGGCTGACCTGGTGCACAATCTGGGGGTCCTCCTGGACTCACAACCCATGCTTGAAAAGCAGGTGGCAGTTGTGGCTAGGAGGACCTTTGCACAACTTTGGGTTGTGTGCCAGTTGCACCCGTTCCTGGATCGGGGAGCTGCGCTCACTGTCACTCATGCCTTAGTCACCTCCTGTTTGGACTTCTGTAATGAACTCTACATGGGACTGCCCTTGAAGAGTATCTGGAAGCTTCAGCTGGTGCAAAATGCATTGGTGTGGGCGGTTACATATGCCCCTAGAAGGGTACACATTATACCTCTGCTCTGCTAGCTTGCTTCTGGGTCCAGTTCAAGGTGCTGCTTTTGACTTTTAAAGTCGTTCATGGAATGGGGCCGGGTTATTTGAGGGATCGCCTCTCCGTGATTATATCTGCCTGTCCCATCAGGTTTGGCAGAGAAGGCATTTCGTGGGTCCCGCCTGTCAGGGAATTACATTTGACGGATCCCAGGAGATGGGCCTTCAGTGCCCTGGTACCTGCCTTGTGGAATCTTTTCCTCCCAGAAGTGAGGTTAGCCCCATTCCTCTTAACATTGTGCATGTCCCTCAAGACATGGCTATGTGACCAGGCCTGGGAGTCCCAGGGGACCGGGGAGATTTTGTGATGGCTCCCTTACTACAATTAACATCATCCTCTCCTGTTTTGTGTGCTTTTTATAGTCTTTATAGTTTTAATGATTGTTTTTTATGTATTTATTGGTTTTTAATTGAGTGTTGTATGCCGCCCATCTCACAAGTCACTCTCTTGTGAGATGGACGACCATACAAATATGATCAATCAATCAATCAATAAAAATAAATAAATGTTATTTTATGATACATCTTTTTTAATGTTTCAAAGACAGAGGGTGCAGTTAAATACAACAACCAAACACTGAATGCTTTTCAAGAACATTTTATGAAAATGTATATTGATGTAACCTGCTGGGAAGTGACTAAAAAATATAAACTACAGAGCCAGCCGTACAGCAGAAGATATAGATTTCAGTTACTTTTGTTGTCCAGATGCCCTAACCTGTGAGAAAAATACCAAAAATGATATACCATCTTTTTTTTTTTTTTGCAAGTTTTCCCTCTTAGCTGTATTGGAGGAGGTAAGCAGAAGGTAATCAGGAACTCTGTTAGAAATTGCTTGTATTTATCAATTTCTTTAATGAAGGTTACTCCCACATAATGAGAATAATAGGAGCCTCTGGCTAGATTCACATATTACACTAAACCATTATATGGTTGGTTAGTCAGTGGTTAGCAGGTTATGTGGTTTATGGTTTTCATTAATGTGTTAACCTGGTCAAGCATGGTTTATTCAATAAACATTGTTTAAACTTGCCAAGATCAGGCCACTGAAACCCACTTCTTAAAGTACTCTGGCCTATGTATTGTTGAAGGCTTTCACGGCCGGCATACGATGACTGGTGTGGGTCTTCCGGGCTGTGTGGCCGTGTTCTGGAAGTTTTGTTTCCTAACGTTTCGCCAGCACCTGTGACCGGCATCTTCAGAGTGCAGGAGCACAGACAGGAGCAGTTCTCTCTGTGCCCAGGGTGATGTGACCCTTTTGTGGGTATTTATAGAGATCTGGGGGGGGGGAAGGGGGGGATTAGGGGTGTGTGGGGGAGGGTTGGGTTACTGAGTGGCTGCTTGTTTTGGTGTCAGCATCTGTGGGTATCTTCCTGGGGATTAGGCAGGGTTTTTTCTTCTATTGAATTGTTAACGAGGAGCTGCTGGGGTTGATTAGCAAGTTCATTGTGTGAACTGTTCACAGGTCCTGGTGGTTGAGCTGAGTTCATTGACCTTTTGCAGGCTGTATTTTTCAGGATTGGTAGCCAGGTTTTGTTGATTTTTAGACTCTCCTCTTTTTTATTGAAGCTGTGCTGGTGTTTGTGAATCTCAATGGCTTCCCGGTATAGCCTGGTATAGTGGCTGTTGGTGTTGTCCAGTATCTCTGTGTTTTCAAATAGGATTTTGTGTCCAGTGTGCTTGAGAGCATGTTCAGCTACTGCAGATTTTTCTGGTTGCTGTAGTCTGCAGTGTCTTTTGTGTTCTTTTATCCTGGTATAGATGCTGCGTTTTGTGGTCCCGATGTATACTTGCCCGCAACTTTACCACTCGTTAGGAAACAAAACTTCCAGAACACGGCCACACAGCCCGGAAGACCCACACCAGTCATACTCTGGCCTATCTTAGGTTCCACTGCTTGGTCACGTTAGACTACAGCAGAGTTTCTCATCCTCAGCAACTTTAAGAAGCAACTGGCTGGGGAATTCTGAGAGTTGAAGTCCACACTTCTTAAAGTTGCTGAGGTTGAAAACCTTTGGATTAGAGAGTATGTTAAAAAAGAAAGAAAGAAAGAAACCAAGTATTCTTTTAAATATCCGTCCATCCATCCAGGCCTGTGTGAATTTGTTAGTTCTTCAGTCACAGACAGTGGAGAGAACTCTTTTTTTTTAAACAAGGGGCTCCCAAATTAAGCTTGAAACTGGAGAGTGATCTCCAAGTAACTGGCTTTGGGAAGCTAACACTCTTTGTCTTTTCCTCTCATTCTCCTATATCTATAATTCTCTTATAGATTCATGTTGCATCAAAAAGTTGCTAATCCTCTGCTGGATGATTTCATGAATCTTGTCCCAGAGATTTCAAAAATATTGTGTTTCAAGATGTACCCACTCAGTTGGCAGCAGGACATGGGAATCATAATTGTGACTCCAATACCAGGATAAATACAAGGATTATCCTGTATAAAGACAATATTTTGATGAGATTATATCTTAAATTAAGCAAGGTTTTCAGTCTTAAGGCAGCTATCTCAGTGTTGCAATGTTGTCTCTCGAATGAAGTAGCAAAAGAACCACCTCTATGTAAAAATTAGCTGTTCCTAGGCTTTATCTGTATATTATTATGAACCACCGAAGATCATTTAAAATAATTTTTGTCACCATCTATGTTATATTATAATCTAAACTATGAAGTTTCTGAGGCATTAAAATCTGTTTCTATACATTTGGAGGAGATTAGAGAGTTACAGCTTTTTAAAAGCTCTCCTCCTCCTCCTCCTCCTCCTCCTCCTCCTCCTCCTCCTCTATCCACAAAGCATGGAGAAATGGCAAGGTACCTGAGCAGACAGGGTTTTGCTATGAAAGAGCTTCAGCTGTCCCTAAAGCATGTAATCTTTACTTGAAGAATTACCATAAAGTTCTTTTTTCTAAACAGTTGCAATACTTAATCTGTTCTCTTGTTTGTCATTCTCAGTCACCTTATTTCTAGCTACCCCACAAGGCTGTTGTTGGGAGATAAAGTAGGGGAAAGGAGTGCTTGAATGCCACCTTTTGCTCCTGTAGGACAGACAGGTATAAATCTAATAAATAAAGATTTATAGACAGACAGACAGGATTTATAGTATCCAATAACATGGCTCCCAAGTAACTTTTCTATCCATGAAACATGAACTGTGATTGGTCGATAGCTTGAGAAACACATCAACTCATCACTGATGTCCATTAGTGAGTAAAAGTATACACTGGCATATATACTGTATACAAACATACCCATATCCATACTTTCTTTACTTGACAGGGAAAACCCCCCCAGCATTTCTAGTATGGCATCATATATCAGAGTTAAAAAGGCTGCTACTGCTATTTATTATTATCAATACTACTGCTACTGTTGATCAAAGGCCCTCCAAAATAGCAGATGCAGGACAATCCAGTAGAATAGGGTAAGATGCTTACCGGCAAGAACTGAATGAGCCAGAGAACCACCCAGAAAATTTAGTTTTAGCCAGCCTTTCACTTGGCAGAGTCTCACATGGACCACTACTGAGGCAGAGCTTCATTCCAGCTGGAGAAGTCCAGTCAACACACAAGGTGGAACGTGAAGCACAGGTCTTAAGAATTTAAAACTAACTGTTTCTAAAGCTCTTACTGTATATCTTTACAGCCATACAGCCACACTCTGTAGACCAGAAGGCTCAGCACTTTAGTTCAAATGGCAGGTACATTTCTTGCCCTGTGTCAAACTACATCTCAACCACCATTATAATGCTTGTGCATTATTTTCCATTCTTGCCTAACATATTTACATGTTTGGAAGTGGAATTTCATTATAATTAAGTAAGCCTCTATTAATAGATTGAATTATCAATCAAAAAAGATGAATATATTATATTCAGGCATCTCAAATTTTAATAGGCTCCTTTAGCCTACTGTATAACAACAAGCTGGGATATGCTATGCAGGCTAATGTTAAACACACTATCAAAGTTTCTTTTAAGCAAACAATACACAAAAGAAGTGAAATGGTTATGAACCTGTTACTCAAAACCAAAAGGAAATAATTCATGCTCTGCTTAATACAGCGCTATTAAATATAGAGCAAATCAATTAACAGCAAACATATTTCTGTTTTTTTTAATAAGGCATTTGATATGCTTGCTTAATTTTTAATACTTTTATACAGAAGACTGGTTAAAAATTACATGTAGGTGTTTTGCCCTCTGATTTGCCAGCATTCTATTGTACTTAATTAAGTTCTTTTTTATTATACAAAGCAAGAAATTAATTGCAAATAAATATTAAACAATATGGATGTTATTTCCTGTAGTGGATAGAATAAAAATGTCCCTGGAATTTTATGGCACCATGGGAGGTGAGCTACTATTTAAATAATAATAATAATTTAAAAAGTAATATATCTAAGGTGTTATTTTTCAAATTCCCTGTGGCTTAGAAAATGCATTTGCAGAAGGTCATATGATTAGCCAGCATAAATATACTATGCCTTATGCCAATGAACTGGCATTACACTTTTAGTTCCTCTAAGTAAACTAATCATAGGATCTTGACTTTGGGCTCTAGCTACTGTTCTTGCTGCTACTCCCAAGGAGTGGGTGAGATCAGCAGTGTCTACAGGGGCAGTCAAAGCAAATAAGAGGGCATCAAAGCAAATCATGTGGCATTGTGATACAAGGCCCATCCCTCTTGTACAGGCATGTAATGTTGATGCAAGTGCAAAAGGAGTGTGGCTTGAATTGCAAAGCTGTGTCTGCCATCTTGCCTCTTTTGATACACACACCCTATAGATGCTTCTGGTAGGATTTCTTGGATAATATTGGCCACAGTCCAGTATAGAAACATGTTTCATGAAAATCAACAGGCTTACTGAATTTTGGATTATGGCAAAATTATGGAAAGAAATATTCAAAAGAAGAGTCCTAAAGGCTTCATTTTGAAGCATTATGTATAATGTATGTTAATGTTTTAATTAAAAACTAAGTAGGAAATCAACAGAAAACCAGAAAAGTAAAATCAGAAGGCACTGAGCAAAAACTCATTCATGAGAAATGCATCAGTAAAGGTATGACTTTTAGTTCCAACAACCCATCTTCAGACTTCTTCGGAAGTGTATTTTTGCAGACATAAGAATCTTTGATACATGTATCAGTGACTGGGATATATTCTTCAGAGAAAGGGTGTATACTTTTATTAAAAAAATCTATTTTAAACACAACAAAATCCAATTGACAGGAGAGCAAAACCCATTTTTTTTTTGGATTGACAATTTTGCCAGATATTAAACGTTTTGCAGGGCAACACAGCAGGCAACTTTGTGACCACAGTAGCTTTTTCTCACTTTCATAAGCCACTGCACATCTCAAAAAAACAAATTAGAACCTTTTGTTTGTACATTTAGGGGTTGCCTATACTCTTACTGAAGTTCTGCTTATGCTGGCTACTTAATAAATAAACAAACAAACAAACAAATAAATAAATAGCAACAACATGTATTGATGACAAGCCACTTGAACTAGAAGAATAAAATGAAGAAAAATTCCCAGTTTTCAAGTAAGGAAAGGACCAAAGTGCAGAATCTTTCAGGGAATTCTCTAAAGTTGATTCTGAGGTTTAATGTAATAAATGCATGTTGTCTCAGAGGAATAACTGGACTTACTTCCAGATAAGGAGGCACGGCACTGCAGTCCCTGGGAATGTAGGGCCCCTATATGATTTTAAATGGATCATAAATAAAAGTGCAAAAATCTAACAATGCTGAAGGCTTGATTGTGCTGAGCACTGTTGGCACATGAAAAAATCATCTATCTACAGGAGATAGCAATGAAATAGAAAGTCTTAGGAAACTAACGGCTGATCTAATCTAGACATACACATAGCTTAGTATCATTGACACCAAGCTTCTAAAAAGAGAACCATGGAACAGGGAAGTTCACTTTACCAAGTGAAAGCCTCAGCTGTTGTTGAAAGCTTTGATGGTCTTTAAGAGTAACGTTATGTATGAGCAAGTACTCCAGAAGAAAAAGCTCCCTCTTTTTCTTTTTCTCACATTAAATTTATGTTGCAACAAAAAGATTGGCTCAGTTCCATTTTTTTAGTGAGTGTTACCAAAATCAGCTGGTCTCCCTTCCTCTCTCTACAGTTCTAATAAATTTCAGTTCAGCTTTTTCCCTAAGAATATAACAGTATGTGTGTATATATATATAAATGCATGTGTGTGTGTGTGTGTGTGTGTGTGTGTGTCTGTCTGTCTGTCTATCTATCTATCTGGTCCATGCAAATCTGAACACTTCGAAAGTATCACTTATTGCAAAATGCTCTCAAATGAAATGGAAAATTCAAAGAGATGAATTGTCCCTATTAATGTTTGAGGTGAAGCATATTAGCATGTTGCCCATGTAACTCACAACAGAAGAATCTTTCATCAAGCCCTGTTCTCAGCTTAAAGACTTTCATGTTAATTACAGTGACATGCATTTGCAGAGAGGAAATACAGTAGAACTTTAACACCAGTATTTGAGGCAGAGTAACTTACTCGGGCCTAAAATAAACAACACTGAGCTTTTAGACAATGTCAAATGTTGACATTTTAGATACAGATACTCTGCATTTTGAAAATGACAAATGTTTTCCTAGCAGAGAGAGATAATGTTTCTGTCAGCCCAACAGCCATAAACTCAAGTTTGGATATAGGGTTTTTTTTTTTTTTTTTTTACTGTTTATCTCCAGAAAACAGTTTTAAAGCATGCACCTGTCAGTTATAACCTTGGTTCTTGTAGTTTGGTGTTCTCTTCTGCAACCCTCTTTTTCTCCTGATAAAAAGCTCATCTCTGGAAAGCAGTGTAAACTGCCAATTAGGCTGCTAACATTTTCTGCTCCAGTCTGTGCTGTGTACAGTGAGATTGGATACTTTAATTGCACCAAGCTTGTATCTTATCAAAAGCTGTCTACAGGCTCATTGGAGCCTCTGTATTTGCAAGGAAAGTCCAAATCAGGAACTAATGCTGATACTTAAATGCAATAGCTGGCCAATGCAATAGTTAAAATGCTGAGACCAAGTTTTCAAGCCACTCAGAACTCTTCCTTGGATGTTCAAGGGGAAAAAAAGAACATGAAAGCATTCATCAAGCTGTGACATATTGACATTACACCACTGTAAATGCAGCTGGCTCTCAGCACTACTATAGAGGTCAGGCCAATTCTCACAGTATTGCCTTCTCATGGGGAAAATAATCAAATAGTCTCTGCATGATGGTAGTTTATGTATTTAATTGTTTACCATGACTTCATTCATTCACACATGGACATTTAGATGACCACTCATTTTCTTAACATACCTGAAAATGCTGGGTTCTTTAACAGAACTTCTTTGTCAAAATGGAGAAATTAGCTCATTGGCAATGAGTGAATAATACAAGTTTAATTTTACAATAAGTATATGCAGGAAGAAAACTTTATTGATGCATATTCTACCAACCACCTAGCACTAGACCAACATACTATTCATAATACTTATAATGAAACCAAAGAATGGAATTTCACTTCTTACCTTAAATACTAGGGAGTACTGGTTTGATCCTTTTATTCAAAAACCTCCACAAAATTCCAGTCCTGATTTTTTAATGCTAAAGTTCTGCCATACAGAAAATTATGGTGGTACTACTGCCATGCTCCAAACCTCAGATCTTAGGGGGAAGGAGATTGAAAACATTTTGCAAGTGGTTTCTGGAGCTTTCAGGATGTGGCAGAAATGACTTGAGCAAGCAGCTTCTATGATCAAAAGGATACACCCCCCCCCCCCAACAAATACACTGTAGAAATTACATATGATGGTTGTGATCCTATTTCAGAGGCAGTAAAGTTGCTTCTGAAGGGGTAGCCAAGCATACAGTGAATAATTTCTCATTTTACATTAAATAATGAGTCATATATTCAAACAAAAAGTTGCCACTTATGCTAAACTAACCCTCCAAAATTCATTAAATGAAAATATATGTAATAGCAACCTGGATGTTTGTTTAAATCAGGGGTCCCCAAACTCTTCGGCTCATCAACCCTTCATGAAGTTTCAGATTGTTCATCAACCCTCATACATTTATTATATCAAAATAATTTAATAAATACTACTTTACGTAATAGTACTACAAATAACAACAATAACGGATAGTCCCATGACTCTTGTGGGGGTCAATATTGACCGCTTTGGAAACCCCTTTGGAAAAATTTATTTCTTCCGGGGGCTACTGCACTCAGAAAAAAAATTATTCCCTCCCCACAAATTTCTCTCCAGATTGTGTTCCCACTGTAGAATTTGTTGTTTCTCATCACTTGCAATTTACATCCATAAGTACAAACTGTTTTATATTTCTCAGATTCACTCCTGGAGTTACAGAAAACAGGCACGTGAGAACAGACACAAATATGATGTGAGAATGCTGCTATGTCTTTAAAATGGATCACAAAGAGCTGCTTAACAGCCATCAGTATGGTAATTCAAGAATCAGCTAGATGTTAAAACTCATTCTATGCAATGGCTTAAAAAGTAATCTAAAAGAGTCAATATTTATCTTATTCAAATCTGATTAGTAAAAGAAGTGATTTCTAACAGAGTGAAGCATTTTGCTTTCACTTGCCTGATATTCATGAATAGTATTATGCAGATACAGGCAGTATTTATGGAAGATCTGCAACCACAGAAGCACAGATAAAGAAGAACGTTTAAACACTAAACAAGTAAACCTTTGAATTTTTAAAAAACCTCTTTGTAAATTATGTATATTTTATTCACAAATAATAAACCCCATTCTATTTTACTGGTTGGGATATCACCAATGCTTTTCATATATCCCAACCTAAAATTACTCTTAAAATAAAGGCAAGTAATGTTTAAATTCTCAACTTGCTTCATATTTCCATTAAGTTCTGCTTCCAATAATCAAATTACCATTTTTGAGGAATATTTGACTAACATTAATGATAAAAATGGTAAAGTCAGCAAATGTTAAACCCAAAGAAGATGTTCATTTATTAAACAAGTATTTCCTTGTTAGTACAAAAAGGGCATTTACTAAACTGTTCGTACTGCTATTATGAATAAAACCACTGGATTTTCAATAAGCTATTAATAAAAACTCTGTTCATTTCAGCTAAAGCTTGTCATTTAGAACTGAGTTGCATTTAAATGTTACTCTAAATTCGATGGAAAATGGAAAACAATGCCTGCTAATATTACATTAAAGAAAGAAGGCTGGAAGAAAGAATATAAATGTAATTTCTCTCTTTGAAACTGAAAATACCTTGCATGGTACCTTCTCCCATTTATTCAGGATTCAAATGATAGCACAATTTATACATATTCAGATTTTTCACTTACTTTACTCAATGAGTTTATTGAGGTAGCATTCCATCAGCAAATATATGTATTTGTAAATGTCTGAATATTTTATATATACACATCAGAAAATAATACAGAGTCCTTTATTATAACATTTATAAACCACTGACTCCATATTGTTATTTACATAAAATCACAATAAAAATAATAAAATACTCCATAGATAAACACTTCTGTTTTGACCAACTTCCTACAAACCATCAGGGAAGGTGACATCCACATTTCTGGGGATCAACTGTTCCAGAGGGAGTATACAATGTAACACACTTTCTTGGGTTTCAGTCCTGGTTCTGACATGGGTGAGATCCTCAACATCTGTCACTGGAAATCTGTCACGTACCAGACAGGTCAGCTCTACTTGAATGAGGCAGTCTTGCAGTTACTTAGATGCCAAGCCATATCAGCTGTTATAGGTAATGATCAAACCTTTGAATTGTTCTTGGTGTCACATTTCATCCAATCAAATAGGATGGAACCACTTGGAGGATCATCATTTATTTATTTAGAATTTAGAAAAAGCAACATTTACTAAAAAAAAAAAAATGGTTAAGGCATTGGGAGACTGTGAATTGTAGTCCTGCCTTAAGCAGGAAGCCATCTGGGTGACCTTGGGCCAGTCCCTTTCTCTTAGCCCTACGAAGGAGGCAATAGCTAGCCACTTCTGAAAATGCTGCCAAGAAAACTGCAGGGCCTTGTCCAGGCAGTCACCTGGAGTCAAGACTGACTTGAAGTCACCCCCCACCAAAAAGCGATTTAAGAAGTAGAAACAAGGTTCAAACCCTCCTATATTTTTGTATTATTGTATATAAGATAGGCATCCATGTAAGTTTTATAAATAAATAAACAAACTCATACCTGGATGCCTACTGGCAAGCAATGCCATACCATACCACCCCAATGTTATATGCATCAGGGTTCTTATCCACCAGAAGGCAGCTTCTGTCTCATATACTGTACAAGGGGAAGTTAATGTGAATTTATTATCATAAAAACAAATAGTGCAAAGATTGTATTCACAGCACTTTCCTGAAAATGTTGAAAACACTTTTCCCAGCTACATGACATGCACTGATGAAATATACAAATGTTCCAAATGCAAGTGATTTGCATTAGTTCCACATAATGTGTATCAGCATTAATTAATTGCATGCATAGTGTGTCTACATCTGTTAGCCATTAGTCTTTAGTCTAATTTATTAGATCTTCATAATTTACCTCAACAATTCATCAAGCAATGAATGGCTTCTGATGGCAAAACTGCTGATGGCATTAGTCAGTGACGTATTTTTGTATTATTTATATTTATCAGTGGAAGTATTGACCTTTATTATGCATGCTGTCTGAGAAATTATCTCATAATAGAAAACATGGAGCACTACGGTTAACCCATGTCTTAGTGTGATGCAAATGTCCAATAACATGGCTCATAAGAAGCACAAATATTAATGTATGATTTTCAGCTGAATAAAAATTAATACAATGGATTTTTAAAAATTAGCATCAGAATGAAAAAACAAAATATATCCATATTTTCTTTATATCTGCCAAATGCTTTATAAAAGTAACTGAAAAATCCTTTTATTAATACCAAATATTAAAAAAGCAATAATACTGCTTGGGTTTTTTACAATAAATATTTATTTAAATATTTATATAAATAATATTTGATTAGTACACCAAACCCCTAACAGCAACCCAGCTTCTACATAGCATAGTGGAGAAATAGAATTCAGAATGTCAAATCCAGTCTAAACATCTGGTGTGACCAACCATAATAATAATGACGATGATGATGATGTAAATTATTTTCATGCCACAAACCAATTAGATGTTTTTATGTAGGATTACATAAATGATATGGAAGCATTAGCTTCCACAGCTGATCCTGAAATCACCAGTATATTTTCACCAATTTTCCAAATTATTTGGAAATCCTCACTATATATAAAATGCATTTAACTTCAGACTAAAAATGGCCTCCTTCATATAGCGAACTTGAAAATGAAAGAGGCTCACCCCCAAAATAAAGTATTGACTTCTCCATTCTTCTCTCTAGGTACCCCAGAAATATGAGCAAGTCAGTTAAAAAGAAAAATAAGAACCTTCCTCCCCTCATATATGAGTTCTCCCTGAACAGAATGGGCTGAATCACTCTCTCAGTGCATAACTGAAAAATTATGAGGCTGTTGGAGTTTCCACACAGTTCCAGGTAAAAATCCTCAGTTGTGGAGTTCTGCAGACTAAACAGAGAAAGACTTGAACCTGCCAGATCCAAAGCCTCAGAAGTACTGGAACTGGCCTTACAAAAATGATAAATAAATGTTTTCCCCTTCTCCAATGACCTCTTTTGTATTTTACTACCACAGTAGTTGAAAATATAACCCCAAACATATAGCCATTTACCTGAAAACAAATCATGGTAATTTTAATGAGTAAGCAACTTTAGAATAATAAACTAAAGCATCATTTAGTAAGGATAATTATGCAAAAGTATTTCTAAATATTTTATGTAATGTGCAAAGGGACTGTTTTTCTCTATTTATTTGTTTCCAAATACCTTGACTGAAATGGCTCTTTTGCACATTTCCTGAATTAATGATGCTAGGTGGCTGCTGGTAGTGTTTAGACTGAAACTGCTCCTATGATGCTACACGTGTTGTGCAGGAAGAGAAGATGTAGTGAGGAATAAAACTGCCGGTTGCTTTAGAACAGTAAATTAAAACATTAAGATCAGCAGATTCCACAGTATGAGTGGATGTGTCAAAAAAGCCAAGATGGCAGCAGCAGCAGCACAATTAAAGCCCAGCGTTATTGTATGTACATGTGACATTGATATAAGTATAAAAGAGCTGGGGCTAAGACCATACTGCCATGACCTCCATCTTGACTTTTTTGACCTGCCTAGGCCTTTGTTTAATATTAAGTGTGTGTGTGTGTGTTGTAAGGTAATTTGAAGAAAGGCAGAAATACAAAAAAGCTCTTAATGATCCTTTCACTATATTTCTTCCCTTGTCAGGTTGAAAACAGTCAGAGAATACTATCTGAATATTTTTGGACAGTGGTTCTCTACACAGGGTCAGGTTTGGGATTGATCCAAAATGACTTACTCCCATATCAGTACATACTGAACCTGGCTGAAGGATGCTTTTCAACAGAAAAGGTGACTTACAAATTGTTATCTGTAATTATTGTACATGGTTTTCTGGCTCAATTATCAATTATTTTCCATTTTTTCCTGTTTTTTCTATTGAACAATGGTTTAATAAAACATTCCTGAAATAATTTATAAGATTATTCCACTGGTGGGATTTTTATATATTTTAATTCAGCTGACATCTCTGTGCTTAATGTGTTCTTTCTATACAGTTTAACTAACTGGCTTCTAAGCAGTAAGCCAGAATGCGACCTTAAAAAGTAAGTTTACTAAAGCCCACTGGAGACCTGATAGTTTACAGCTGATATAATAATACAGCTACTTCCAATCCACAAAATGGAATTGATACAAGTTTAAATGCATGGTCTTTGCATACAAGAAAAAATTGAATTTAACATAAGATGCCACGCAGTTTTATTACTGATTTTAGATGGTATTTATTAGTACAGCTATCAATTTATAAAAACTAATTTTTAAAAATCAAGAAAATATGTACTATGTTTCCATCTCCTAAATTCTTATCTGATCTAAATCTGATTAGGTTCAGCAATTTAATTTTTGCCTGTCTTTCATTCTATACCTTTCTCTGTCTTACAGACCCGAAGTCTTGGTATAAGACTAATTAATCATTTATCAACAATGAATTATTAATGATAAATCAATATTACACTCACATCTCTAGCCACCTTTAACAACCTATTTTATGACTATTGTTACTGATACTATCCATGAACAGAATTTACACTGTATATTAACTGAATACAGAATAGTGAAAAGAAAGTATAAACTGGGAATATGATTTTTTTTAAATTAAAAAATAACTCCCCACTTGAATTGTGTAACAGCAGTAGTTATAAAAGGCTATAACGTGTTCTTTCTATACAGTTTAACTAACTGGCTTGTAAACAGCATGTGAAGCTTTTGGCTGGCACACTACATTTTGTGCTTTCACCTACGTCCATTTAAAACATATTAAATAGATAAAGCTGCAATCCAGGGAAATTTAGGGCAGACTTGTACTTGCATTTTGCTTCATTCCCAAACAATAATCTACCCCCAAACAGTGCTTTCCATAATATAAACAACTCTGCTTTATTGTTTTCATCAGCTCAACTGCTCAAAGAATGTATTAAATAAGAATGGTTACATATGGCAATGGCCTGTTTGACCATGGATTGTAACATTAAAGCTAATTTCACTGAAATACCACAAAGACAAGAAAACACAATGTTCTGCTCATTCACACCAGAAGCAGTGGACTGAAACTGGGGGGGGGGGGGAATCCTACATATAAATTCTAAACAATCCCAAGTGTTAATAGTGCTATTTTTGCCGTTCGCCATCACAAAAGGAAATAGATACAGCAGAAGAAAGGAAAGCCAGTCAACACAGAATCGTGCAACTATATATATTAACTAAAGCCTTTAGGCTTAGCCATATTACACAGAAATGTCCCACTGGTGGGTGTCGGTGTCTGAAACTTTGGGATAAGGAATGGCAAGCAGATGCAGTAAGTAGGAAGAGTCATACTTTAGTTCGGCTCTAGGAGAAAAAGAGTCTATTAAATCTTGCAAAATTTAAGCATTTGAACTTTGTGAGAACTGCTGGCCCTTTCGTTTGAAGAGAGAGGACAGCTATGAATAATGCCTAAGAGAAAAGGCAAAACAGCAACAAGGCTTTTTAAAGTATGACCTTCAGCCTCAATTCCAGTTCCCCAGCAGCGATCTTCGCCTTCTTCTCAAGCATTGTTCTCATCAATAATAACAAAAGAAGATAAAGATAGTTCTACAAAGAGGCTGAAGAAGAGACTTCTGCTTTAGGGGAGACGTTAGAAGCTTTCTTGACACTGGAAAAGTCCACAATGGCATCTGTCTGAATGCCCATTTTAAGTTAATAAAATGGAAGAAGCTAGAAATTACTGATGGTACCAGAGAATAAGTTATTGAACTGTATATTTAATTTAGTATATCAGCATTTCCAATAATAACTAGCTCCACCACCCCATTAATTTTACTTCACTTTGCAGCAGTGATTTTAGTTTAGATTAGGCTGTTAGACATTGAGGAGATATTTTATTTCTTTTTCACAAACATGTGAGATTGTTTAAAATATAAAAACTCCAGAATATTAAGAAAATATTTGAAACTTTCAAATATTCAACCATTCAAATTTAATGAGTTTATTATTATTTTTTTAAATCAAGGGTTTCAAAATATTTGAAACTTTCAAATTTTCAACCATTCAAATTCAATGAGTTTATTATTATTTTTTTAAATCAAGGGGCCCCATTATAAGCCTTCTTGGGAAAAAGTTCTGTTTTGAAATGTTGCATGTGCACTCTTCTAGTAAATAACATAATACAATATTTCACGTTCAAGGTGCTACCTGATGGTGGGGGGCACATTCAGCTATTTTAATAAAAAATTCATTTCTACAAACTAAGGAGACACAAAGAATATTACAGGGAGACCTCTTCAAGCAGATAAAAAACCTATTTCTTATATGTCATTCTTCCTTGGAAAACTAGGAGAAGCTTACCTTAATTTCAAGATTTTTAAGTACTGCTCAGGCCACACATAGAGTGTCTCAATAATCCATAATGAAGCACAGTCATCAATCAAAAAAAGTCTCACATCATGTCAAGAAGAGCTTGATGCAGACAATTCTAACCAACGTGATTTTGATTTCTTATGATACCACAACAGCACAAAAATATTGTTTCAAAACAATGTAAATGACACTTATAATTATTTGATTGTTGATGACCTGTTCTCCCAGCAGCAGGATGCCCTAAGAATGCCATTAGGCAGTCTCATTTTGCAAAACACTACAGTATACTAGCCTATGTATCTGTAAGAACTAAACCCATTTCTTTAGCTATGATCACAAACAGAACAATGCACAATAAAACGTGAAATTTGTATCCAATTTGCTCTTCAGTTTAAACATTTAGGACTAATTCATCCAGCTTTAAATCAATCATACTGATTTCTCATTTCATTCAATCTGGGGTTTAAGTTAGATATCTTATTTATAGAGTCCAAAAAGGATTTGGTCCAATTATATTAAGCACTACATTCTTTCAGATGAACTTGCTCATAGGGAGATTCAGCTGATTTGAGACAGAACTTCTGTGACAGCATCCTTTTTCCAGAATTCCCTTCCAAGGAAAACAGTAGATCTCTGATGGTTTTATTCTATTTAGCTTATAATGCTTTAACACTGCTAACTTAGGTTTAAGATATTCATTTTCATGTTGTTGTTTGATGTTGCTTTGTTTGGTGGCCTACTTCTACATTACTTAACAAGAGCTTTTACATTACAGAACATGAAATACAGTAAAATGTTTCTATAAGTAAATGAAAAAGGTTAACAGGTTGAAGAAAAACTGCAACAAGACAGAAAGCCTTATAGTTTGCAGAATACAGCTCCATAATTTGGTAAAGCCCTTTGGTCTGCTGGAACTAAGTATGTATACGAATGAAACATTAAATGACATGGAAAGATACTCCAGGATATGTAATTAAGTGCATTCTAGGTATACCATACTGATTAAACTGATTTATGTAATTTGAAAATAATTTATTAATATAGAATGCACATGATGTTCAGTATAATTTGAGCTGTGAAATAAAGTACTTTTAGACTTTAAGTGGTTGATGCTAACTTCCTTTTTGAGTGGCACATATTCTGTGCTGCACATCAATTTATCTATTTGTGCAGAATCCACAGAAATGTAGAGATTCACAACAAACGATATTAAATAAATTCAGAATTCACCACTGGTAGTTGTTCAATTGTTACTGAAATGCCATCTGAATCAAATTTAAAAGAAGCACTGATATTATTAAAAACATTGTGAACTTGTTCTCCCCAATCTACTGGGAACTGCAGAATGTAATGCTAGTTTCCAGCTTCATCTTACATGGTAACAATAGTTCATTACATGCTTCCATCAGCAACCTCATCAGTGTCCTTGAACATAACAAAGGTTATCAGAGGGACACATACAAGTCCTAGTCACACAGCCTTATTTAGTAAATGAATGCAAGAAGTATTTGTGTATGGATTAGGTGCAACTGGCACTTCTATTTGTAGCTACACAAAGAGGCTGCTTGCCTTACCAGCAATCATTTTTTTCCTAAACATAGCCAAAAACCAAAGGAAAAAATAGCCTATCTTACTAATTAATGAGGGTATGGATTGCTGAGAAGTTAACCCAACTGTTCCCAAGAAAAAGCAGATTATCTTAACAGACAAACACACTCTGAAAGGATGGGAAAAGATTAGAATGTAATTTTATTTAGAAATAAATTAATAAAACTGATCATTTCTTTGTAACAAGTGTTTAAACCACAGGTATTCTCCCAATAAAATCATTACCATTAATGAGCAGATAGGTCCATGTTATTTTTACTAATTCAGAAAGACAAGTTAGACTACTAATATAATTCCAGTAATACAACAAAAATCCATGCTATCCCTTATGTTTCAAAATTGCACCAAAAAAACTATTGTATGGGGTAATAATGGAATAAGAATGCTGCAAAAAAAGAGCCATTATAGGGGAAGTGACTCTAAACAATCTATTGCTAATCCCCACTTCTGACTCTGATGTTCCACTTCTAGATCTAGATGACTGTATTGTTGGTGACCCTGCTGATGGTAAACATTAGGTTTGTCTCCAATAAAGCTGCACTTGTGGATGAGCAGGCAGAAGTGCCTTGCATTACTAAAACCTAGTTGGATAAGGGAGGCAATGTAGCCTTCTTCTACATTTATCTCCCCAGATGTTGAGTTCTTCAGCAACCTTGATTTCAGGGATGGGGGCAATCACAATGAAAGCCCTTGCTGCCTCCCTATTCCAAGTGCTCACCAGATCCTTAGCAGGATTGTCTACCAGAATGTTGGGGAAATCCTGAAGTGAACTTTGGAAAGCATCCAGATCTATTAAACAACTGGTGTGGACCAACTAAATGAGCCTGCTCCCCTGTAAATGGTCCCAAGTGGTCATAAGTTGCATTTGGACCAGGAAGTGCTCTGACTATGACAATGGACTGTGTTTAACATCCTCCACATCCAAATCATAAATTGGCCACTCCAAAGTAAAAATTAGGTATGGCCATCTGTATATGTTGGGCCAGATATTACTTGTGATAATCCACTGGTTGCTATGGAGGCAATAATTCCTGAGCCCTCCCTAAACCTGGCCCCAAGATATAGAGGTTGAAGTCCCAGAGCATAAGAAGCCTGGGGAGCTCTACCACCAGCCTGGTGACAAACTCAGAAAGGGATCCTGCTTGCCACTGTAACTCATGCTCACATCACCACCTGTTAGTGCAGTGAACTCTACACGGGTCTGTCTCTGAAGACCACTTGGAAACTCCAACTGGTACAAAATGCAGCAGCCCAAATATTAGTTAATCAAAGTTACTATAGATACCTATCTTACAGTTGTTACCAAAAAGCTTCTGGATGCAATTCACAGTCTGGTTTTTATCTATAAAGCTCTCAATGGCTTGCCACTGAGGAACATACAGGACTACCTTCATATACTTAACTCTACATGTATATGACATTACTTTTTCCAGCATCAGGAAGACTGGTTTTTCAATGGCAGGAATGTGCTAGAACCAGATACCAGGCAAAAGACTTCAGTGTGTAACTGATTAAGGTCTTGTCAATTTCAGGCAGCAGTGCAAGCCAGCAGGAGGGTACTGATGAACTAATTAAGGTCTCAGAGCACAGCTTGTTAACTTGCTTGAGCACTTACTGTATTAGGGAAGCAGTGTGCCAGTAGAAAAGTTGCTCAGGAAGAGATAATCTTGTTGGATACTCAAAAAGCCAGAAAATATTTGATTTTTAGGCTATGCCTGCTGGTCAGAGAACATGAGGACAAAAAGGAAGACATGTTCTCCTTTTGCTAGACCACTGGTAACCCTAGCCACAGCTCACAAACAATGTTTCTCTGTTACAGCCTCCCTGTTATTAAACATTCTCTCCCTTCAGATTAGAGTTGGCCCCTTCATTGTTGGCCTTCTGGAAACCATTAAAGACAAGAGTTGTTTGGAGAGAGTAAATGGTCACCATTACACCTATCAATGTATGGTTATTTTTAATTGGCTTTTATGTTTTACTCTGTTTTTATGTTCTAACCTCCCTGGAATAATTTTAGTTTAAATCTAGCAGTATACAAGCACAACAAACAAACAAGCAAACAAAGATTTAAGGTGGTAGGGATGAATGTTATAGAGTTTTCTACTTTTTTCTCACTGTGATGAAAGATTCAGCAAATAGGCAGTAAGCCAACATCAGCATAAGATCCACCAGAGGAGCTTCAAATATACTCTAAATCAGAGTCACTAATTTTTGAGCTGTTGGGTACATTATTAATTTTTTTAAAAATAATTGTGGGTGCTCCAGAGATTGGAGAGGGATTTCAAGAGAGTAAGCTGTTCTTCTTCTATACACTGAGAGCAATGCAATTCCACTGGCAGTGGGAAAGGGTCAGACAAAGGAGAGATTGCCTACAGAACCTGCTTTCTTTTTTTCTCCTACTTCCACCCCCACCCCCATTGAGCACAGAGATTGGAGAGAAAGAGATTTCAAGAGAGTACTGTAAGCTGTTTGTGTAGCATTCCCGCAGCTCCCAGCCCTGGGATGCCAGTGCAATCACATTGCTTTTGATGTGTAGGAAAGCAGACAGCTTATTCTCTTGCAATCCCTGTCTCTCCAATCTCTCTTTCTGCAAGGAGGGAAAAAAAGAAAAAAAAGCAGGTCAGGCACAGGATAACGTGTACTGATTGTAATGGTAATCATGTGACTGAGTGATGCTGTGAAGGTCCTAAATGGTCGTAAATGGGTTGTAAAGTTATGTTTTCAGCACTGTTGTAAATCTGAATGGTCGCTGAACATATGGTTAGTAAGTGGAGCTGGCTGGTGGGGTGATGGGTTCTGGCTCCCCCCCCAGCATCTTGAAGGTGTCAGTGCTAAAATATACAGGGGGTTTTTAGGACATTTTTAATGTATGTTTGTATTTTAATTATTTATGGATTTTAGCCACTGTTGGAGGGATTGGTGTGTTTTTTCTTTTTTGTTATTGTGAGCCGCCCAGAGTCACCCATTGGGAGAGATGGGTGGCATACAAGTTTAATAATAAATAAATAAATAAATAAATAAATAAATAAATAAATAAATAAAGTGAGGACTACCTGTATAATCTGCAAAAGCTTTGCTGTCTTTCAGATGAACAATCATATTTTTTATCTCAAAAGTCAAAAGAGCTAGTCACTCAGCTGACCACCCTCCTAGAGTGGGTTTCATGAGTTAATCCAGGGTATTATAAAATTACTGAAATGTCCATACTTCAAGAGGAAGATGGTAAACCTGCTATGAAGAATTTGAATCGGTCTCCAATCGTAATAACCTGGAAAAGGGCTGAACTCTGACCCTAACTGGTTGTACTGCTACCAGACAGCATTTGTACATCTTTCTTTTTAGATTTCAAAAGACATTTTCATTTTCAAAAGTTCTTTGCAGGGGAATGACAGCAGATTAGTTTAAAGGCTTTGTAAGATGCAATAAATACTTTTTTTAGCACTCACAATCATGAACAAACCAGTTCTTACAATTAATTTATGTTTTAAAAAAATTATGCACTCCTGTATTCTCTGGATGATTTTGCTGTAACAGTCCATAACTGAGTTTCCTAGATCAGCATGGATAATTAATTTTTAAGTTGACAGATCAGCCAAACTTAATAAACCAGTAGCATCCCTACATATCTTCATTCCATTTAATCGATATATTTCCAGTCTCCAGTTCAATATCAGGGTGAAACACAGTAAATGCCCTTGGGAAAAGTTAAGAATCAAATTCAGTAGAAGATTATCACTATCCAGACACAGAGGTACCTCTAGACAACTGACATGCTTTACTAAACTGTGAGATATCAACCAGTAATTAAGAGGTGATATTTTGATCCCAATGAAAAGGTAAATTCTACTGGCCCATCTCCGGGCTATTGTGTTTGTAAGTCCAATCAGTTTGTCACCTGCACTAAACAAAATACTGCCAGATTACACATCATGTCATTGGAGAGGCAAGCAGGTTAACAAGCCTCAACAGCAGCAGTTGAGGGAGGCAGCTATAGTGTTGGGTAATTAGGATCTCATTGTTTGGCCCCATTCTGTCATTCAGGTCACCTCCAACAAGAAGATCCACTGCTGAATACTTATCTCATTATCTGTCTAATTATCCATATATTTCTTTAAATCATACCACATTTGCTTAATCTGCAAGTGTCAGCATGGTGGGAGCAAAACAGCAAATTAATAGCTGGAGATGTAGAGGACTACAGCAAGCCATGCACATGGGCTTTCCAATGCATCCTCTCATTAACTTTTGCACAGACACTCCACCAGTGGGATCTCCATGTAATCCTTCATACATGTTCCTGTTTTCAAGCCCAGATAATTTAACAGGGCCTTGATCTTGGCTACCAGTTCAGGCGTCACTGTCAGCCTCCCAGGTAGACTAGATAGGAAACACGACAAGATGAGCTAATTCTACTTTATTATAAGGCTACATTAATAGAATCTTGCAAGTCTAAAAGTACAAATCTTCTGCTGTCTCTTTTTACAGCCTGATAAGTCAGGGTGGATCCTTTCTAAGTTTCTTTCTGTGCCCATTATTTAGCTGTGGGCTCCTCACGCTTTTATCTGATAATTCCTTAGGCAGCATCTCTTCCCCCCATCTTCCAAAGTCATTCCCACATACCATTACAATCACAGACTTGTAGGAAACAATCTGAACTGAACAAAGGGGTGAACGAGGGACTGTTTGTAGCTTTATCACATGTCTATGCCTCTCCTTGTGCTTTTGGACCTCAGAGGTGTACAGCAAGTGACAATGTAGCTACAGTGTTGAGTTTGAATACAAAAAAAAAAGGGTTCACCTCTTCATCAATATGTTACATGATTAACATATCCTCTGTGGTCCCTTTATGAGAAAAAAAGTATATGATAATAAATATTAAATAAATATAAGCATCATAAGGGGGATGGCATACATTCCTCTTTTGTCTTGTGAGATATATTTCTACTAACAATTCACAGAAAAAGAAAACAGATACCTAAACGAACAGGAGTAGACTAGACAATTACTATTATATAAAGGTTAGTGCCTCAGAATAAGATTTGATAAATTCAGATTCAAGTTTCTAATCCACCATGAAGCACCCTGGATAATTTTTAGCTAATCTAAACAGCTGAGAATAAATTGGTGCTGACATTGGACACCTATTGAAGATGGATACATATAAATGATAAGAATCCTTAGTTGTCATAAAGGAGTCAATCTGCAGATTGCAGAACAGGATAGTTAATTTACCAAGGTTTTAAAAAACAATAACCCCTTAAGGCAGCTGTTAATAGCATCAAGATATCTCAGGGATCACAGTATAGAAATCCATTGTTGTATGTATTCTAAAATATGTTAAGATGTTGCCTTAGAGTAGTGTTTTTCAAACTTGGCAACTTGAAGATGAGTGGACTTCAACTCTCAGAATTCCCCAGCCAGCATTCTGGGACTTTCCGAACATCTTAAAGTTGCCAAGTTTGAAAAACACTGCCTTAGATAGTTACATTTCAGCCAAAGGTTTAGTTAGAGTTATAACATTTTAACATAAGGTACTTGTATGCGAAACAAAATAGCTGTACAGTTCAGCTAATGTTAGCAGTAGTTTACTTCAGTGATGTGATTCAGCTGTTTTCATCCACATAATTACTGGTATTACAAGGAACAAAACAGGGAACAGAGTTTCTATTGGGGCTATGCTAACTGCTGGAGCATGTGAAGTGCTACAATCATGCTTATTTTGCATTGTTTGGAAATAATCACTTTTTATTTCTCTTGTTATATGATGCCAATACTTGCAAAGTTCCAAGAGGGGTATGTTCATAAAGATGTTCAGAGAAATTGACAGGAACCTTCATATTACAGACAGCCTTTGTGTTAATGTAATTAGAAATGACATAATGGGAAATTATATGAAATGTTATGTAGCACACAAACCCTCATTCAGCCATTACCAACTCTTCTAACTTCTTTTTTTTTGGGGGGGGGCACTGATAAAGAAGGCTAGGAAGGTATTTTAACCATATGCTTACTGACCTTGGACTTATGGGGATGGGGTGGAGGTTTGCCTTCTTCCAACAATACAGTTCACATCCTATTCAGTGTTGTCCTCCTTGGTTATTGCATAGAGATTATTTGTCACAACATGTATATGTGACACTGGAGCATATGGATAGATCCATTTATAATGTCAACAGCATGGCACACTCTATATAAGGGTTCCCAGGCAAATCTACAAGACTCAATGGCCACATGTCCAAATGCTTTGGGGCATGGCCAAAGTCCTGGTATTTTGGAATTGCTCAGCGAACAGGTGGGTAATCAATCATTCAATGACTCATTCATTACCAACACTTTATAGCAATAATGGTGTAGCCAATTGTGTTTTTTACCAAATACAACACAGGCGTTATAGACTTCAAGTCACCTCCCTTGATCTTTCCACAGTCACTACATCACTAGATGCTGCCAGTGTAATTAGCCTTCCATATTCTCTGTGCTCCTAAATACAGCAAATTAAATTAAAAAACAAACACACACCCTAGTACAATAATTATGGAAATGTGCTGTATATATACATGTATCAGTTGGGTAAAGGATGAATTATACCAGACCATATAACAGCAGACTCAGAGGAGAGATACAAATGTGCTCATACCCCAATGTCCTTACATATGGATAGCATTAATTAATTAAATAATTTAAATAACTGAACAAGGCCAGTTGGGTGACTTAGGGCCAGTCTTTCTTACTTATTCCAACCGACCTCACAGGGTTGTTGTTGTGGGGAAAATCAGAGGCAGCAATATTAAGGATGTTCAATGGTGAGTGGATCAAAAAATATATATAACAAAAAAGACGGGATAAAAATATAATAGTAATAATAATAATAATACCTTTAACACCATCAAACAACATCTGCCTATCCCAGGTCCTTGGGAAATCCAGTCTAAACATCTGGCTGACTGTACGACCAACCATAATAATAATAATAAATTACGGCACTTGGGGGAAAGGGTACCTGTTTTGATCTTTGTTTTTAGGGATTGTTGTGAGCTGCCTAGGATCATTATATGAGATAGGTTGCCATATAAGTCCTGTAAATAAGTAGGTAAGTAAGTAAATTAATTAAATAATTGGCCAAATAATTTTATTCATACATTCTAGCATCAGCTTCAGTTACATTTGGCTGAACCAGTAATAATCAGTTACACAATTACATAAGCTTATCAATTACTTATATTCTTGGATTCCTGAGGCAGAATCCAATGACACTTTTCCATCAGTGGAACCGGGGAGATGAGGGTACTTCCTCCTCTCTGCAGCTCCTTGGGTATCTACAAAACCACTCACAGATTTTGTGGAAAGACAGAAGCTGCGGTAGGAAAGACAAGAATCAAACATCCTTTTTTAAGATCTGGTTTCTACTTGTGCCATACTGGATTCCACCTGCATGGAATAAGTTCAGTATATGTTGAAAAGGACATGCTCAGCTTCACCTCTTGAATCCAGGAAGGGACATGCGTTTATGTGTATTTGTATGGGTATATTGTGAGAAGTATTTTTATTTGCTGTCCTCATCTAATTAGTACATAATGGTATACATTCATCTTTACGATTTGGACGGAATAGCTGGATTTCTCAATCTCCTGACATAGTCAACATACTGTGATTAAAGTGACTAGAAACAGGCATCTTTTGAAGACTTGATTGTCTGTTGTCAAAAGAACCTTGTGACAATCTCTGATTTGTTTCCTAATTAGAAAACAAATCAGGGAATCAAGTGTGAAGTGATATGTCTATTTTTGTAGTTTCAGTCCTTTGATTGCAGGCCATATATGTAGCCCAGTATTACATTCAGGTTAGTGGACTGAAAATTGTGCTCGCTTATTGTAGATAAGAAAACACCTTTCAAACTGTTATTAGAGGTTAAACCAGATAGATAAATACCTTCTATAAATAGTTTAAAGTGTTAGACTTGTATCTGCAACTAGGCACTATTCTTAATTTTAAAGTTTTCCAAAGATGCAGACACATCAAACACCCCCAGAAGTAGAGCTGTGCAAAATGTTGTGTGTGTGAACCATTCATGCACAGAATAGCTGGTTTCAGATGGTCAGTGCCTGATTTGAAGCATTTTGAGTGTGTTGGTTTGCACACAGAATAAAATGGGGATGTTTTAATCTGGGCAGAAGTGGTTTGTGTGTGAGGGGGCGGGGGGGGAAGAAGCAGGGAAAAAAGTAAGGTATCAGTGATGTACGGGAGACAGGGTGCTATTGAGGGGAGAAAGGAAGGCAGTGGAAATCAGACTTGCCCTACTCACATGAATTTTATTTTATTCAAAACCCAGAACCACCAAAGCATTCTGGATTTAGGTTCCACCGAACTGTGGCTAAATCTGGTTTGTTTAGGGTTAAAAGCAAAACATTTTTCCTTGTTTTGTACACATCTCTACTCAAAAGTCATGAATGTGAGGATTCTGGGACTAGTTGAGGATACCAGTATTTCGAAGCCATGTGTTACAGAGAATGGAAAAGTAATCAGGACTCATTTGGAGCCTAAGGGGATGTATTTTCTAAAATTGTTCTCCACTACTGTCATAGACGAGATGAACAGGGAGATGGGAGCTGCAGCTGAAGTTTCAGCAGTAATTAAATCGGAAATGTGGACCTTTATTCACTGCTATTTTTCCTGGATCTTGCCATCAAAGCCCAGAATCAGAACAGGTGAAAATCTGCTATACTGTACAGCTGTTGGTACACATGAAATGTTTTGCCAGTTTAAAGTAAGCTTAGAAAGTGGTGGAGGCTGGAAGTCTTTGCCACTAATAGCCCTAGACATTAGCAATTCTGCCAAGTATCCAAGACTACTATCATGAACGAGCAGGGCGAAAGCATAAACAAAGATAAGAATAGATTATAACCTGCTGGAGCAAATGGCACAGTGCTTGAAAATGACATTGCAATCATGCTACAAGGCAACATGACATGAAGCACATAAAGCTGACATCTGAAAATGAAACTTAAAGTACTTAACAGACAGTGGAATTTATGCTATTCTGAGTATGTGTTTTCACTGGGGACAAAAATGGATGTTGTGTGAGAATTGTCAATACATTTGGATTGCTTGATTTGCGTGGCAACTTTTCAAGAACTCTTTCAATAATTCAATAAACAGTTTTAGGTTTATGGGAAGTGCTTCAGTACTTTTAAACTAAAATAAAATGTGTAAAATAAACCTGAAGTTAATGATTGAGGGATTCATTCAGACAGACTATCAATGTTACAGTTTCACAATTCATTTTAGCTGAAGACTGGTTTTTAACTCCAATTATATAAATGCACTCGCATTAATAACTGCAAAGTTTGAGTATAAATTGGAGGATGTCTACCATATTATTAAAAGATTGTAGTTGTCCGTGACCTGATTTGCTCTAGCACTGATCATGTTTATACTAAGGACTCTGCTATGCAACTTCTGTTGATATTATTGGATTCTGACTGATATACCTTATTTGACCTCAAAAATTAAGGTTTTGAATTTCATTGTCTTCACCTGTTGAACTGTTTATTTTCATGCATAGACGTCAAGTTCTTAAATGTGTATGAAAAATTGGGCTATGATGAACTAGTACATAGTTGATATATGTTCCTTATTCACACAATATGTAATCAAGAATGGTACAATTTTAGCTTTTATATGTAACTCACTCAATGACAGTAAAGGAATGATAAAGGTGTCTTGTCTAGGATATTGGCCCTGGAACTGGATGAACTGTTGGGTTCAAATCCTTGCTCTCTTGTGAGTCTCATTGATGTAGGCATGGGCCACTGCATATTATTTATTAGTTCATTAGACTGATATCTCATAATTCCTTGGGGAGCTCAAATGGCACGCGCGCGCACACACACACACACGAATGATACTCTACCCTCCAAACTTTCCCAGCAACAATCTTGTGAAGTAAATTGGGTTAAGAGATAGTGATTAGTTCTAAATCACCCAGTGAGCTTCCATAGCTGAAGCTGGATTTGAATTTGAGTCTCCTTCAAATATACTATTCCACCATAACCATCATAACATACTGGCTCTCACAGACTTGTTGTGAGACTTTATGATACCAGTTCAGGTATCATAATACTTTGCTAGAAACCAGTTGCAAAGCACTTTGCTGAGATCTCAGAAAAATAGAATACACACAGGGAAACAATAATATATTAGATGACTGTTCAGGGTGGAACACTTTTTTCAATTCTTATTCAGAACCAAGCAATTAACGTTCTCAGGAAATCTCAGCAAAGTGCTTTGCAACTGGTTTCTAGCAAAGTATTATAGATAGGTATCTTAAGGTACCTTTAGTTGATTTTTATGAACAACTATGACATGCCAAGGACACTGCCACTATTTTTTTAAAAGAGATTTTTAGGCACAGTGAAAAATGTATTCTTATGCAGACAAATGATTTCCAAAGAAAATCCCAGTGGCTTTTTTTTCTTACACTATCAAATTATGTCAGAACTCCACAAAGGATGCTCACATATTAATGAATAGTAAACTCTCTTTTGCTTATTGCATGTGAAGCATCTGATCTCTATGCATCTGTATAGCTAAGCTCTAACCAGAACTCAGCCCCAGCCAATTCTAGTCCAGTTTACTTTTGGAAACATTTCACTTTAAAACCAGGAGGATGATTCATGTGGAAAGGATGACTAAGATTTTGTTCCTGGGTAAACTCTATCTCAGATGTACTTGACACACCAACAAAGCAAAATTATCTGACTCTATTTGTAGCTCTCACATGGTGCCACACTAATTATGATCCTGGGTGTCTGGAGATATTTTTCTGGGGAGGAGCAAAACTGCAAGGTAGAATGCAATTGTAATTTGCACACACTGAATGTATCTTTACAACTTTTTTGCATGCTTCCTGGGGAGTATTTTTGGTAACACCATCTTTTCCATCAACATTATAGTTTCATATTGTGGGTCAGGAAAATAATTCAATTTTCTAGAATCTGGGAATTGGGAAGTATCTTCTATTAAAGCAGTCCTTTGTCCATCTTGCTCAGGACTACTAATGCTGACCAACAGGAGGTCTCCTCTTTATTTTCTAGCCCTTCTTAAAGAAGCTACAGGTTTAAATCAGGTAGTTTTTGCCTGCAAAGAGGAAGCCCTTTTACTGAGCTACACTTTTTCTCCTTCCTTCCTTCCTTCCTTCCTTCCTTCCTTCCTTCCTTCCTTCCTTCCTTCCTTCCTTCCTTCCTTCCTTCCTTCCTTCCTTCCTTCCTTCCTTCCTTCCTTCCTTCCTTCCCTGAAGACCCTTCTCTAGGGAGTAGCAATAGAGTCTATGGAGAATTACCTTTGAAATGGGGAGTAGGGAGAAATGTATCTATTTAGTCAGGGTTTGGCACTCCCTTTACTTTCATATTTTCATGGTTACTTTTTTATCTGATAACACAGTACAATATTTGCATTACTTTCGTTCTAAACTGTACAAATGCTCTTGTAACTGCTGATCCTACAACTGCTGATCTGTGCCTATCTACAATTATCATCATCAGTATCAGCAACAGCCTGATAGCATTAAAGAACAGCTCTACCTTTTCTAGTAGTTTTGGTGACCTAGCAGTCTGAGCAGCATGTTTGCCTTGAAAAATTCCTCTGTAACATCTCTCATTTCTTTTTCAGCTGGAAAACCTGGGATTTGAGCAATAATCTCTAATCACTGGCCTAAATCTTACAACGCTGAAATCCCAGGAAGCTGTTAAAAGTCCTTAAAAAGTATTTGGTATTAGTTATTAGCTAAAAAAGAAAAACAAATCTGTGGTTAATGCAGGTTAAAGTGAGCATCATTTGGAAGGAAAGACTAAATACAAATCAAATAGTGTATATAAACACATGTCCATGTTTGGCTTCTGCTATGTAATGCTGCTTAATCTAATCTGCAGTCCATACCCAGGCTCTGCTTTCTAGGTACAAGCTATTTTCACATCCTGTATAATACAGGTAGTCCTCACTCACCAACCACTATTGGAACTGGCAACTCTGTCACTAAGTGACACGGTCGTAAAGTGAAATGTCACATGACCGCACTGACTTATGTCAGTTCCAGCTGTGGTCATTAAGTGAATCACCCGTGGTCATAAAGCATGATGTCATGTGACCGGAACTTGAGACTTCCTGCCGGCTTCCCCACTGACTTTGCTCGTCGGAAGCCGCAAATGGCAATCATGACAGCGGGACACTGCGACCATTTAAAATGCATGTGAGTTGCCAAGCGCCCGAATCACTACTGGCGTGCATTTTAAATGAGCTATTGGGAAAAAATGCTTTGGGGTTCATGAAGTCTCATGGGAAAACTTGCACTGCAGCATAAACACAACATAATGATAATTAAATCCTCTGTATTGAAGTGAGATGAATAAGAATTAAAAAGAAATCAAAGAATCCAATTACAATGACTGTGTTCTGTGAAAAGAGCATTCCAGTTTGCTATGCTAGTAATTCTATAAGCAATAAAAATAAGGCAGAAAGTTTCTTTAGAAACAAACAAACATCCCTGAAACATATGGAGCTAAATCTAATCATTTGCTGAGGCAGCACATTCATACTGAAGGTATGATGTTTCAACATACCCCTCACAAAATGGGACATTAAAGCATGTTTGCAGACAAATATGCCAGTAAAAATGAGGATATTTGGGAACACTGCTAAGCCAAGAATGCAATCTAAATAGCTATTTCTTTTACTGTGCCTTTTCACAGGATAATATTTAATGACTTTGGATTAGAATCAGACTCTGCATCAAGATGGGAGGGGGTATTTAGAATTTAAGGCCTCTTTGATACCTTTTCATTATTCAGAATAGGTGAATGCTCTCTCAGGATAATGAGAAGGAAGGAAAAAAAACGTGTCTACATCTCCATGTCAGTCTAAGCAGAGGAAACAGCTTATCCTTATTCCTAATTTTGACTGTGAGGGAAAGAATACAGCGAACATCACCCAACATCCCTGTAGATTGGAAACCAACCTGAGGCAATGGTTCTGAGAAAAGGATAAACAACTTTCCCATGGCATTTCTGAGCATAAAGCATGATGGCTACTCTTCAATGGTTTAAAAAAAAAAAAAAGCAGGGGGGGAGGAAATGAGCACAGAATGCTTTATCCCATCTAGTTTAAGGAACAGTTTAATGCAAACTCCTAGTTAAATGGCAGTTTTTTAGTAGCTTCTATTAAAGTTGTTATGATTCTTCCTGAATGATAGCAACTAATAATAGCATGTCATTTGGTGAGATACATTTGTCATCCCATTTCTTACGGCCTGTTTTTCATTGCGGTGGGGATTACTATTTCAGTCACTGCAACATAAACATAAGCATCACATTTAGTTCACTTCTGGCAGAGCTTTAACTGGACATCGGGTTTACTATGTGATCACCGCTAAGAGCACTGGAAGCATGAATACACTAATAGTAGCACTGCACTTCAGTAAAATGGAGCACTTGTGGCATGGAAATACATTAGATAAAACATCTTTAACATAATGCGAACATCCTACATTATGCGAAATCTACTTTAATTTTACTTTCTTCAATTCTAGGAATATAACTGAGAAATGAATGTTGTCAATTTCAGTAGCCTTTTTCCTTCCTTTTCCCTTTTGTTTCTTTCAGGAGCTTCATACCTCTCCAAGGTTAAGATAAATGCCCACACTTTCAAGAGGATGGCAATTTGGCATGGAAAGTCTTGTCTTTTTTATTCTAGAAATGTGTTTCCAGAATAAAGCACATATGAAAGGTTCACAGCTAGGGACAGCATGGAAGAAAGAAGGATGGGAAGTTCCATTCCTTTCCTCCCTATCCATTGGTCCTTACAGACTGACAAGATCAGGGTTCCCCAAACTCTTCAGCTCATTGACCCCTTCATAAAGTTTCAGATTGTTCATCGACCCCCAAACATTTTTATATTAAAATAATTTAATAAATACTACTTGAACTAATAGTACTATGAATAACAACAATAACAACTTTGACCCCTTGGATATCCCATTGACGTTGGGGGTCAATATTGACCATTTTGGAGAAACCTGAATTAGACCCATTCTTCCCCATCCCCAACAGTATGGATGGTATACAGAAAGCAAGACCTAGGGCAGGATTACTTTCTACCCATGGTCTAACCCTCTTTCCACTGATCACTGGAGATGAAGAAGGTAAAGAATGCTTTTTTCCACTTTTGTCATAAACTATGTTCAGAAAGGTAATGGGGATCAGGAGAGCAATGAAATAATGCTATACTGGGCCACCCAGTACCAGCAACAGTGCTGAGGACTCATCCCTACTGCTACTCCCAAATGCAATGCATTACTATTTCTGGACAGACATTGCAAACAGTCATTCATTTATGTGAGAGGTTGTAAAATGGTATAATCAAGGGTATCACTGGGGGTGAAACTTTCCTTTGTGATCACAGTAATCAAGAATCAAACCTTCTATCTCAGCAGCTCCATTTGCAATTATATTTCTTGATCATTATATGGTATAATGAACTATTATGAAACTGGCTATTAGACAGATATAGGGCTATGCAGTAATGCAAATTAGAAGGGCAAAATGGGTATGCACCTAGCACCTGCTGGGAAGACTTTAAACCAAACCCATCTTTTCTCAGAACCATGCATCAGCTGAAGGGAGCAGCCGTGCAAGCCCACAAAAAGATGCAGCTGTTTTATGCTGTTCCCAGTGACATCTCTGCATAGCCCTACTATTCAACATTGTGATCTAGTCTAAGAATAATTAACAAACCTAAATAAATGAAGTGTCTTTTTCTAGGGAAGATACTGAGCATTTCATTTATGACCTCAGATGAAAGAATAATGTATACTCTGAAGATTGCAGCTAGGAATTGTAAAGGAGATTTGAGAGAATAATTGATTAAAAACAAGAATGCTAAAAGATTGGATTTATTTAATGTCTATAAATATACAGAGGCAATGTCTCTGAAATATATACATTTCAGTCTATGTAAGTTTATTTATTGATGCTTTATATATGTATCATTGTCCAATACATATAGATTAAAACTTACATAGACTGAAGTGAAAAGCCTGTAAAGTATCTTGGAAATTTATTATGAGAAAAGTACATCATTTATGCTACTTGGTTAGTATAATTAGTCTCACTGATATGTCTGCAGCAATATTCACTGAAAACAATCTCTCTGTCCTACACACAGCATTCTCAAGCCTGTTTAAAATTGAACTCATGGAAGCCATGCACTTTGAGTAAAGATCAGGCCTTTCTTCTTAAAGTTCAGCATATGACTTTTTAGAAAAATGCAACATGTTCTACATTTATCATTATTGTACCTTAAAACAACAAGTAAACACTCTTTTAAATCTCCTTTGCCCTTTGGTGAATCAACTCTGCTGTAGAGCACCAGCCTGCTTATTAGATAACTGTTCCAGAAAGTCACAGTGGTGGGACGGAGAAAGAAAGAAAAATTGTTCTTTGCTTAAGAACCAAAACTGAAATGGCACCCTTGCTGAATGCTTACTTTTGTGAGAATCAGTTTATCCTTGGCATCTGTCTCCGATCTCATATTTTGCTTCCATTCTTCATTACCATACTGCATTTTATTTATTTCTTTAATCTCTCTTCATCTTGTTTTTTTGCTCATCATACCCACTCAGATTTCTATATACTATCCTCAAATTAGTATTTAGAAGCTATCAACTTCAGTATATGCAGTGCAGCCCATTCTTTTTGCTTTCAAGTAACTCCTATGGCATTTAAGTGGGTTTCATTCCAGGTACAGCATGTTCAGAATTGGGGCAATAAGTTGATCATGACTGAGGAAGAGTAAATTTCCATTGCTATATGAAAAGTGTCAGCAACTTTGGCACCTTCTAGAAGTGTAGATATCAACTCCCAGAATTCTCCAACCAGCATGGCCAATGCTGACAATTACAGGAGTTAAAGTATATACATCTGAAGAGTTCCCAGGTTGGGAAAGCTACTATACACTATAAACGGTATCTTAGGGGAGCTTAGCGAAACTCATGAGAGTGAAACCAGTCATCATAATAAGGCAGAATTGCTGCAAATCAAGGCTTAGCATTCAGAAATAACTAGGTCCTCCTATCAGCAGAAGTAGCTACAGTAAACCTACAGGGTGGCCCTCTGAATGCTTCTGAACCTGTTACTCCTACCATTCCTCATCATTATCCACATTGCTATGGTTGATGGGAGCTGAAGTTCAACAGTATCTGTGAAGTCACATATTGCCCACATATTGAGTTAAATGAACCAGAAACAAATCACAGGCAAACATTTCCTATTATGTTCAAAGCTGCACTCCTGGTTTGTCCCTGTCTTAAGATGACTGCCTGAGTCTGACATTAGTGTTTGAACTTGGCTTTTCACATTCTTAGGAAGGTGACAAGACAAAGTCTGGTTTCAAATACTGTATAATTGGAGGGAAAAAATTGAAACAAAGAAGGGGAAAATAGAAAAAAGACAAAAGTACTTCTGCACTCCAGATTATCCCTTTATTTGGTTTTTGCTGCAGAAGGGTATACACAAATATATACTCAGGACTTCTGTTTTTTACCAAAGGTTATTAGCTGATAAGGTCAGAATTTGTGGATGGAGTAAAAATGGGCAATGTTTGCATGGACTTGGCTCTACTGTTTCCTGAGATACAGCCTGCAAAACTGTTAACAAGCAACCATTTTAAAATGTGAGCTTTGAAAAAGTATTACACCAAAGAGCTAGTCTAAAAAACATACATTTGGCTAAACAAGCCACACAAGTACATTCCTGACAAAAGAGCTGTTATAAGATACGGTATACTGTGTTAGCATTTGACAAGCCAGCAGAGGAAACGCTGCTAGTCCCATTGTCCCACACTCTCAGCTATGTGTTGCTGTGATTACAATTCTGAACAATGGATACTGTGTCAGTAGACAGCAAAACAAACAATAGGCCCTTTAAACAAAATAGCAGTAGGAAGAACACACAAATTAGTCAACAAGGGAACTGGATTAATTCTTTGCATTTTTTTTCCAGGGGTGATATTCTAGAGATTAGTAGAAAGGATGTTTTGTTCATCCTCCTACCCCTATGACTGTGTGTTTCTGCCTCCCCCTTTTTATCAATGAGGAATTTCGTTCTGTCGGCACCTGGCCTGACCAGCAGTCAGCTGAACTCTGAAGATCACTGCGTGCTATTTTAACTCTCACTTACTATTCAGTCTCTTTCCCAACAGCTGCAGGACCTGTGCTGTCCCCTTTGATCTGGAAGGCAAGCTTGTCATCTCTACTGCCAATACCAATAGGATATCAGCCTGCCTTAGCAACTCAACATTGCCAGTTGTTTCACCAGCCAAGAAAAAAAAAGGGGTTGGGGGTTGGGAACAAGCCTAGTTGATATATAGCTTTAGGACAAGACAGCCTAACTCAGACCTCCACTACTAACCTTCAGGATTACTACACTACACAGTGTATGTAGTAATCTACATTGCCCCCTAGCTGCTTCAGTTAAAAGGCAGCACAAAGAATCAAATAAGTACCACCATGAAGAATTTAAGAATTTTAAGGCATTAAATCTACATAGTCTATAAAACTATGAAAAGCTTAACAATCTATAGACATAGATGGGGGAAATTGCATTCCTTATTCTTGATTCTTTTTAAAAAACTCATCAAATATCATTTCCAAAGCTAAAACATGAATGTGTCTTGAATGTTTGACTAAAGAAAGTGATTGATGCAAAGGAAGAATGAAGGTGACTCTGAACCCACAATATGAAACCAGTATCAGCTTCCTTTAAAGTTTGAAAAAAATCTAAATTGCCAGATTTTCAAAATTCCTCAAACCAAACACATATTGCAAATTGGAACCAAATATAAATGCTTTAGAACAGTGTTTTTCAAACTTGGCAGCTTAAGATGTGTGGACTTCAACTCCCAGAATTTCCCAGCCAGCATGGGCCAAGTTTGAAAAACATTGCTTTATAACTTCATTTCTCAAATGTTAAAATTTAACTTTGAAACAACTGACACAGAATACATAATCTGGTAAAAAAAATTAAATTGCAATTGCATTTATATTTATATTAAAAGCATATGTTAAAATCAGTTATCACAAAAGAGTTAATCAATGCTAGAACAAATTTAGTACAGATGGAAAACATTTATTCAAATCTACACCAATATTTATTTTTATGTAAATTTTCAAATGATTATATCCACTACTAAAATCAAGTTATCTCTTTAAAATACTTACACTATATCCATACATCAGTCAGCTACATTTTACCTTTATCATTGGCTTAATAAACAAAATATATTTACATCAACAGTATTTAAGAGTATTACTAAATACTTGTGATTTACTAGATCCTTCTAAGCAAATGTAGTGTAAGCATTTGGATTAATACAAACAATGTATTAATCAATGCCCAATGCTAATGTAGAGATCACAGATACTTAAGACTAATTTCAGATGCCTTTTGAAGCATGCTAAGCATTCACAAAGAAGCTGCTGAAAAGATGGACCTGAAAGTTTTCTTCCTCAGGAAATACTTTTATTTAAAGAATTTCTGTCTTTCCACCAAACACAGTTTTACAGCAGTTTTAAAAATCCGCAAAACAATTACAATAATGCTACTTTAAAAAGTGAACAATTAAAGGTCAGAAATGAAGAAAAAATATTATTAATATCAGTCTTAGGACATTTTCCATAGAATGTCAACCGCCCTGAAAAAGCTATCGGCAAGAAGCAAAACAAATAATAAACATGACAACTGGAAATCGAACCTTGAAGCCTCTAAACGTTAAAAGCAAACACAATGCTTGGAAAGATAATATAGAGAGTACTAAGGGTACATCTCAAGAAAGGGACTTGCTAATTACTACAGCGTAAGAAGGGCCTCCAATTCAGAGTTCAGCTGATGAGAAAGTTAATGCAGAAAGATGTTTCTTCAGATGCATTACTCCAAACCGATCAAGGTGAACCTAGCACCTGATCTATGGCCAGAAGCAGGCGGGAACCCACTAAAGGACCAAATACATGTGAAATATGTTCACCAGGCAACTTCCTGAAAACAATTTCCCTGCTGTAATCTGAATCTTTTTGAGATTTTAAAGAAGGGACAAGCTACCCTGTAGCATGTCCTAATCCCAGCCCCGTTTTTGTGGACCCTAAAGTCTCCCAAATTTAGCAGTGCAACTGTGTTAGTGTTTTTTTTTTCTAAGATTAAAAAAAACCTTAAGTGCTCTGAGTTAAGCCTCTGATAGGCCTAGCATACCAATTCTTTTTAAAAAGTTCTTTAAAAGGGACCAAAACCTGTCCTTCCTTCTCCTGATAACATTACCATATTATTACTATGTCCTTCATGGCCCTTAAACCCAGAAGGCTACCTTGTTCTGCACAACCCTGGATGTTACTATAAGAAGGAAACCAGGGACATCAATCCAATTGTCTCTTACAGAGCTCCAGTTACTGCTTATTCTGGGACAGACTGTTTCTGTGACTGATTTTGCTGAGTTATTAACACCCCTCCCACCCCAAAAGATTTGCTATATGTTCCAAAATTCACCCCAAACTCCAGTACATCCACATATTGCTAGGGAAGATCCTTGGGGATAGGCTAGTTGCCTATCCATGCCTTTATGCCTGTTCAGTAAGCCGCCTGGGGTTATGGTACATAAAATGGGCAGTTACATAAGTCCTATAAATAAGTAAGTAAATTTATTCGCTGTTGCAATTTTCAGGAAGGAATAATTGAGGACAGACTACTTCTCCCAAACAACATGGGACAGAGTTTAATCTCTTATCTGGGCTGAAGCAGTGTAAACTGGGCTCTCATCTGTATGGAGCTACCTAAAAGCTCAGGAGAATGGGTCAAAACTAGCCTTCTCTGCAGTATGATTATGTTCAATGACTTCTTGTTATACATCCTAAGACTTTAACATTTCAACACATGCTGAATTTACTAACTCGGTTCAGATAGGCTGGAGCACCAGGAGCTTCTTGCTGCCTTCAGACTGATTTCAAAAACCCTCTGTAAACCCATTTGGACAGTTATCTTTTTCTTAGCAGCTGACTTCATGAGAAGGAATAGGGAGAGAGAGAGAGAGACAGGGAGAGAGACAGGGAGAGAAGAGGTGTCAAAAAAGGGGGGAAAGGATGCCCAAAAAATACACCTTCCCATCGCTATATTAGATCCATGAGAATGCATTTTTCAGCAAAATAAAAGCCCAAAATAATACCAAAATGCAGAGGGAGTCACAAAAGGCAAGAGACTGGCTGCATCCATGCTGTCTAACCTTCACTCTTTTTTATATGTGGGTTTTTTTTTTAGATTTTTTATTCCACCTTTATTATTCTTATATGTAACTCAAGGCAGTGAACATACCTAATACTCTTTCTTCCTCCTATTTTCCCCTGTGAGGTGAGTTGGGCTGAGAGAGAGTGACTGGCCCAAAGTACCAGAGTGGGGCCTTGAGTACGCATTTACAGATGCCATACTGACTTTTTTTTTATGCCTCCCCTCCCTCCCATGGATGCCCCTTTCAATTGTCTACAATAGAACTCACTTTATCTGTTTACAGGTGTTATTTTGAATTTTGTTTAAAAGAGGCTGTGACATTCCATATTTGATTGTTTATTGTCCTCCTTTATACCAACTCCCCACCAAGCATATATCAAGTTATTAACATCACGGGGAAGGCATTTTTAAAAAATAAAGATCTTTCAACAGCAAACATTGCAATTAGTCTGTTTGTAGAAAATAATTATAGTGCTCGTTTAGTAATGAGAACTATTAGAAAAGCAGCTTTCTCATGCTCATAACACACTGATTAGTTCTTTCAATATCAGCCTTTAAAACAGGAAAATACCCAGGAGTACTCAAGCCACAAGGCTCTCTAATAGGCCACATATATTTAAATCACCACATCACAAATTCATAAAAATAAAAAACAAACGGCACATGTATGGGCACACATACACATATATACAATTCTCATTTCATCGTCATTTTTTCTCCTGTCCCCAGTGTGTTGATCAAAATAGATCGACTTTAATCTAAAACTGCTCAGAAAACTCTTCTATAAGAATTTCATTAAGCTGCTCTCTAAGTTACCATTTTGAGGTTAAATGATCAAGCAGATGGTGCCTATACAGATCCATGAGTATCCGGATGAAGTAGTCCAGTCTGTTTCTGGACTGAGATTTTATGGACATAATAGACAATCTCTATCTGGGTAAGTTTAAGAGTAGCACCTTATGTTAACATCTTTATACCTTTTAGCAAAATTACTTGATGATGATTTGTTAAATTTATATCTTACTTTTTCTCTAGCAGCTCAAGGCAGTATATAGTGCAATCCCTCCTTCATTTCTTCCCCTCATATTAGGTTAAGCTGAGAAGAGGGATGGTCCCAAAGTCATCCTATGAGCTATCATGGCTGAGAGTGGACTTGAACCTGGTCTTTCTGCTCCTAGTCCAACAGCTTAAGTACTACATCACACTAACTCTTAAAATAAGAGTCCCTTCTTGTTGAGCATGACTCCTACTGAAAACATATAACACTCTAGTGTTTTTGGCAGTGTTACAGAATTGGTTTGCCATTCCTTTCCTCTGGTATACTTTTTCAACTCCTCAGTCTAGCCTACAGTCCTGGGATTCCCTGATGTTCTACTAACCATGTCTGACAATGCCCAAACCTGGATGGTTAGAGGCTGTCACTTGCTGATTCTTCCAGACTGCTTTAGTAGGTTGGCTGGCATTGCAAGACATCCATGAGATGATTTAAGAATATTGTTTTGGTGAAAACTGGTCTTTCCATTCCTTTACTTAAGGATAATCATCCTGAGATCAGTGATGAAGTGTCCTGGAGAGTTGAAGTACTCCCCACTAGGGTTGAGATATATCACTTTCTAATGTCAGAATTGTCTGCAACAAACTAGTTAATTTGTCCTGCTTATAATACCATGTAGAAAATTGAGAAATGATGGCTCATGGAAATTGAACATGTTTATGATCCTTAGCAGTTGTGGATGATACTATTAAGTCCTATAACAGTGGATTCAAGCATACAGTTGGAACCAGGATCTCCAGAGAGTTTAGCCTTCGTGTCTATATCACCATGTGGCATAATCTACTCTTGTGACTAAACTATTTGCATTTGATTGGTCACCTGTAGGAAAATACAGCCCTGCTACAGAAGTCTTTTGAAATGGAAGTGTCATTGTCCAAGAAAGGGCTGCAGATAATTTGATTGTTTTTTTTGGTTGGGAACCATAGATGATGACAATAGGTAGTATTCTGTTACCTTCTGTTCTGGGTCTTCGATATAGTAGGTTATTCCTGAGTAGCAATCTGGCTCTGTTGAATAGTGTTGTTTTTTCCAACACATCAGATGTATCAGGAAGCATTTTTCTAAGGCAGCCATGAAGATATGGTGGGCCAATGTGAATGCATATAGCTATGCCACTATCTGGAGATATGTGCTCTTGCCTCAAGTTTAAGTAATTACAGGTGAGAACTAAATGGCAGTGTTGAGGTTTAGATGTGTTGTTGCCCCACCAAGGAATGATATTCCAGATAGTTTTCATTTATCTTTAGAGGTAAATATTGAATGTAAAGGTCTATAATAAAAAGGATTGATGCAGCAATGAAACTATACTTGGTATTAATTCATATTGTTGATCTGATGTCTCTTTCCTTCTTTGCTTCTAACCCCATCACAGCTGTTCCTATGTCCAAGCACAAATGAGAGTTCAATGTGAAAGATAAACTGCTGTAACACACAGTCTGGAGATTGTTCAGATCTCAAAAAATGAAATGCTGTGGCTCTCAGATACTCTAGATAAGAAATAATATTAAGGAATACTTTTTCAGTGATGCACATTTTATTTGACCCATAAGGTAAAACAATTTTGAGATACAAAATAAGTCAGTTTATGAGTCTGTATCTTACACACAGGAGTAATTCCTTACTATATTGTATCTTTCTTCAACATTTTTTTTTCAGCTCTATTTTTAATTTCACTTTCACACAATTAAGCAAGAAGAGAAAATATAAAAAGTAACATGCGTTTTGATTATGAGGGAGCAAAATTATAATTCTTTAATTTAACATACCTTCCTATAAACTTTATAGATGCAGTCAGGCATCTTTCTTTCTTCTCAGTTCTAATAATCTTAAAATCTTTGAGTTATACTTAGAACTGACTTCAGTGATAGGGACAATATATATTCAGATACTAAGAATTTAATCTTATTATCTTCCATCCTTATCTTATAAAGTGGACAGTAATCCAATAAAGTTAACGGAGTTGAAGGAATCTTAGGTGTGGCTCAAGGAATGGAGCAGCTACTCTCTTCTACTAAGTCAGAAAACTGGTCTATCTAACCCAGAATACTTGATAGTGACTAATAGCAGCTCCACAAGAGTTTTCGTTCCACGTGGGGAGAGCATGTAGGAACTAAACCATGGACTTTCTGTATGCAAACCTTGTCCTCTGTTACTAAGCTGCAGCTCCTCCCCTGGTTCACAGTGCTGTGCAGGCAGGAAGGACACTGCCCAGTTCTAGTTATATTATTCTCCCTCTTGCTTTCCTTGTGTAAAGCACTAGGGGTTGGTGTGTGTAAAGACTTTTCAACAAAGAACTCTGGCAGTATGGCCTCCATCTGTCATTTTTTTCCATAACTATAAGACTACAGCTCTGGTCACTACAGCCAGCATGGCAAACATGCTGGTCTATGGATGATAGGATGGGAGTTATAGTCTAAACATCTGGAATTCATTAGATTATAAATTTTGCAGGACCTAGAAGTGTTACTCTCTGTGTGCCAGCCAGCAGATAAAAGAACAGATAATAAGATCTCTGTTGACTAAAAGTCACCCCTCTTAGCTAACAAATTATCAGGTATTTCTAGAAGAGTTGTTAAATTTGTTGCAATTGCTATCAGTCACCTAATTGTTTAGCTATCTTGGTAACTCTGAAACTTTCTATGTACGTTTCTATCTATACCTCATGGTTATCTACATTGTTTCTTCAGTATGTCTGTTTTGATCTTTAATTGGAATGGAATGGAATGGAATAATAGCTAGCTAATTGCAAAACATATTAATTCTACTCCATTATAATTTTCAACATATTGCAAGATGTGCTGGTGGGTTCTGTCATACTATGACTGACTAGGAACTGATCTGTCATTTGTTTCTGTTATCACATACAACACAATCTCAAATAAGGAAGTATCCTTCTTTGGCAATTTACTGGTTGTACCCTTCTGAAGTCTGTTCCTTTAGCATTAACCCTTTGTAGAAAAGAAAGACATTTCTGTGGCATAAAACTGTTATTTTTGGGGAACTCATATCTGATACCATTATAGACTACAGTAAGATTTTATGAACGGGTAGCTATTTTCTGAATCAGACATTCTGAATTTTTAAACTTTCTATACCCAGAGGCTGAGGAGCATCTCCAGCCTGTGCTGAGAAAAGCTCTGGATTTAAAGGATCCAGTGCCTTCCTAGTTCATGAAAATGTGTTGTAGAATTTCCCATTCTGAAAGAGGTGGGAGAAAGAAAAATGTTGCCTCTTTTTTACCTTGCTGAGCTCACTGGAGACTCTAACCATGAATGTATAGAAGAGAACAAGAAAAGCCACATTAACTTTTTAATATGTAATTACAGCATGAAGGTATTTAACAATAAATGACTGGAATAAAATATAAAGTTAAAGGGTATATTGTCATATCTTTACAAATCTCAAAGGAGTTAGTGTAGATTTTCTTAAGGAATTGTATCCTGGATTCCTAATATTAGTAAAGCAGGAGTTTAATTAATGGTGCAATTCATTCCTCTTCTAGTCTATCTATTTGGAACTGGGTTTCATTTATTAGTTCAGAATATGTCCATCCTTGCCATTTAACAATTTTCATATTAGGAAGTGTGGTTAGAAGGTCTTGAATATAGTCATGCAGACTGTAATAATAGGAAATACATTCAGGAAATAATAATAGGAAATAATAGGAAATACATTCAGGAAAAGCTAAATAAATAAAAGCCTAGAAAAGAAATTTTCTCATTTTTTCCCCTTTAAAATATCTTGGTTTTTCCAAAATTTTTGCTTTCCTTTCCAGATCTCTACATCTCTATATAGTATGAACACAGACATACCATATGGCAAAAGAAAGATTATGGAAGCACTTTCTAAAATAGAAAAATAATTAAAATTGACTCACAGTGAAAACAATAATAAATAGAAAATATTTACAGTGTGAATTTCCATTCCACTGTTTTTGCTAAAACTCTCAAATTATACTGTATTTACCTTTAACTGTATCATTACCATGATTGAAACAACAGTGTCTGATCCTATATTGTTGTTATACTCATTTAGCAAAATGAAAAACTAGAAACTCACAAACACAGTGACTTCAAATAGAACATAAACTAAACAACTTGCAACCATCCAATTTAAACTGAAAGCTTATAGTTAGAATTCAGTAAAAATAATAAAAGTAGGCCACAATTCCATAGAGCATTAAATGCACTTAAATCTGTGTTGAAACTACTAAAGAGTAATTCACCCAGAAATGAATTTGTACATTATATTAAGACAATTGCTCATGGGCAGGATAGTCTGTTCCAAGAATGTTAGAATATACCACACAAGACTGCTGCATATACTAACAGCAGCTTTGCATATGGTGTCATATGTTTGAAATTTAGACCACTATAGTACAAAAAGAGGCTATCTTGCAACCACACCTTTTTGTGATGGAGGAACACATTCTCTGACAGATAGAAATAATCAAGTTTAATTTAATATTTCAAGTAATGTAAAGTGGAGAAACATCATACTGAGAATAAAGAATACTGTCAAGATGATAGTTTCCCCACTTCTAAGATGTGGCTGTGAAATCTGGATCATCAGAAAGGCTGAATGAAGAAAAATGAATATCTCTGATTTGTGGTGCTGGAAAAAATGGCTGAGAATACCTTGGACAGCAAGAAGACCAAACAATTCAAAAGTAGATGAAGTAAAACCAGACTGCTCATTGGAAGCTGTAATAATGAAGGTGCAGCTTAGATAGATCAGATTTATTTATTTATTTATTTATTTAATAGACTTGTCCCCGCCCATCTCCCCACAATGGGGGACTCTGGGTGGCTTACAACAAACTAAAATCAGAAATACATAATTAAAAGTTATAAAAAACCACATTTACAAAGATAAAAGGGCTAAAAAATCCAAGAGGCCGATAGAGGCCGCACCAGGCCGCTAAGGGGCCAGCCAATCCCATTTTTGACATCCTCCCGCCTCGCCCCAGGGCAGATGGCAGAACCAAGTCTTCAAATCCCTCTGAAAGGCCTGGAGTGAGGGGGCCTGTCTCACCTCCGGGGGCAAGATGTTCCAAAGGGCGGGGGCTACCACAGAGAAGGCCCGCCTTCTGGACCCCGCTAATCAAAGTTCTTTTACCGTGGAGGTCCGGAGCATGCCCTCTCTGTGAGTTCGGGTGGGACGGGTTGAAATCGTGGGGGCGAGGCGGTCCTTCAGGTAACCTGGCCCCATGCCATGTAGGGCTTTAAAGGTGATAACCAACACCTTGAATTGGACCCAGAAGCAAACTGGTACCCAATGCAGCTCATGGAGCAAAGGTGTTATATGGGTCCTTCTTCGGGCCCCAAAAATTGCTCGCGCAGCTGCATTCTGGACCAGCTGAAGCTTCCGGATACTCTTCAAGGGTAGCCCCATGTAGAGCGCATTGCAGTAGTCTATCTGGGAGATAACAAGGGCATGAGTGACCGATCGCAAGGCATCCCGATCCAGGAAAGGGTGTAACTGGTGTACAACCCGATGCATAATGCAAAGGCAAGAGTCATGAGAGAAGACCTTGATGCATGGAAAAATGGAAGGCAATAGAAAAAGAGGCTAACCAAAGACCAGGTAGCTAGATACTATCATTGCTGACAGAAGGACGAGCTTGGAAGAACTCAAAGAAGTAGTTAGTGATAGACAATCCTGACAAAACGTTGTCCATTTGGTCTGGAAAACTAGAAATAACTGAATGACTGAACAACAGTTTAATGTCTGATCTAGCCCTAAAGCCAGCTTGGCAGAGATTCCATGTCCATGAGTCACAAGTTTTTTAATGGTTAAAATGCAAAATTAGAGAAAGAAAAAGATCACTATTCATGAGAAATGGCCTTCTTTAAGACTTCTGGCTTATTATTAAACTTTCCTCCCCCTCCATTAAGAAGGGTAAGACCACACATTACCTGGATAAAACAACATTTGCAAAATCCTGCCAGTTTGGGTTGGAGAGCAAATTATAAAATGAAGAGCATGTTCTAACTCAGAAAGCCACTATAATTGAGAAATGGATTAAGTAGTGCTAAGCACTAATGGCTGGCTTTGTAGTAGGCTATTCAGATGCTGAAAGGAATTACAGTAGTAGTCTACGTGCAATGTATAAAGGGATACTTTACAGTGACGCAGCTTATAAGTGTATATCCTACATGTGCAATTGGTCCAAAGCACTTAATGCTGTTTCTCAAATGACTTGTCGTGCCGTGGAAGAATGTGGCTAGAATAAATATACTTTACTGCATTGTGAGTCATTTTTCATGTAACTTAATTATGTCGAAAAGCACAGAAAACAGAGCTTTCCTATGAACCTGTAATTTGTACCCCAAACATTCAAATCTTTTCTCAGTTGCTTTCCCCATCTTCTTTTAGTAAATAAATTGTATGTGCTATGTAAATATTATGACATTTGGTTGCTGTCGTTTTGGTTCATGTGATCTGCCTAAAGGAACGGGTGATTCCAATTTAAATTGCTTTTTGTCTACTTATTCTTAATAACGTGCCACAGGAAGCAATTCTTCAGGTATCAATATGCCAATTAACGAAATGATTCTACCAGTCTGTAGGCAAATGATGGCTTCTGATCTGCACAAGCAAGACAATGGGAGAAGGGAAGTGGGAGAGAGATAACCAAGGTGCCAGCTCTGGGCAGGCAGAGTGGTATCCAATACAATAAGCCTTTACATACAATGTGCAAGAAATGGCAGTACACAGATACTTTTCATCCTCTTGCAGTGCAAAGAGCCTGGATTCAAAAGCCTGAGTGAAGCCCTGGTTGACTATCAGAGGCTGACTCACAAAACAATACACTCCTTAACTGGAATTGTTTTGGGACTGAACAGTACTTTCATTTTGCTCATATGTATGATGTTCATACAACACACACTCTGTTTTGCTTAAGTATCTACCCCCATCCAGTATTTGCTGCATGATGGTAGATCCTGAAACTTGGCTTACTTCTCCCTTTCCTTGGGAAGAAAGAGAGAAAACTAGTGATCAGAGAAGGCGTGTTGCCAATAGATCTCCTTCAAGTGCAAATGTGCCTCATTCCTGCTATGGTGCATAAGGGCTGCACTTTCTTATGCTTCCAGGTTTGATTGCATGGGGATTTAAGACAGTCTGGCATCATATATCCATAGCCTAGAAACCATCATTTGCTTTGATCTCCGTTTTCCATATCCTTAGAAATTGTAAGCCTATTTAAACAAATAGAGAAAGCCAGGCTTTTGACTTAGCTGTGATTGAGCCAAAGCACATCTGTGTCCATTACAAAATATCCAGTAGGTTGGTGTACTTTTTCGTTCTAATTAAAAATAAATTTCAAGTTCCAACACAAAGCCATTGGTATTATCCTCACTTTGCTGGTTGGTGTATGAGTATAAAATGACATGGCTTAGGACAGCCATACAAGTAGGACACTTTTTTATTACAGAAACATTTGAGATTATCTCTGGGTTATGATCCTGTGTCTTGATGGAGATGGAAAGCAAAATGATGGAAAGGGAAAACTATGGAGCCAATCACCGGATAATAATCATCCAAATGCTTTCAGGGGTAAATTATCACTGATACAGCAAAAATGGAAAAATTATAATTTCCTAGTTCTGCTTTTCCTGTAGATTCAAACAAATTTACAATTTTAAAAATAATAAGAACATTAGCATCAAAATCTATCTGACAGGTAACTTCTGCTTTAGACTGACATAACTGGCATAGGCCTTTCTGTAGCTTTAGCTCACTATTGATGCTACCTGAGTATTTCACATATGAATTCTGCACCACAAATTTTAAATTAATTAGCCTGACTTTCTTTTGCACTTGACAACTCATCCTAAGGCCAATATAAACCACAGGACTCAGAATATTTTTAGTGTGAAGGTAATGAGTCAGCTCTGAGGTAGATGGATTTTCAATATTTATTGATACAATACAGCCTCACCTCAAGTTCTCAGTAATGAAGTTAGTACTGTCTGACGCAGCATCATGAGTAATTTAAATTTGATAGATTCAAAAGAACTTTAAATGCACTGATTCCACTTCATCACTTCAGTGGTAAGCAAATGTGTTATAGGACAATTATAACTGAACACTTTGGGTGGGGCTTTTCTATATACTGTCCTAAACAGCAAATATATTAGGCTACTGTAAAAGGTGTATATGGCCATTGTTTCTTATTCCAGTATTGTGTTTCAGTTGACATACTGAAATGTTAGGGAACTAGAATGTGGCTCAACTACCTCCATGAATTTTTATGGGAATGGTTTTGCAAATTCACTAAAAGTAATTCTACCAGTCATTATGACTTCTAAATACATTGACTCAGTTGGAGCCTTTCAGTAGCAAAAGATTATCCTTTATCTTATGTTCAGTATCCAGAAGGTCATCCTTCTCAAGGGAGGAAGATGTTAAATATTGGGGAACTTTACTGCAACTAGATAGTCTTGCTAACAAGCCAGAGCAGGGAGATGCTAAATATAAGGTAGTTGATGAAGAAGAGGGAAAGGATGACACCTTTAGGAATACGTCTACATCCTGATGTCTGCAACACGTGTCACCAGATACCACCACAGCTCCCTCACATGTTGACATAAATTTATAGCTACATTTAACTTGACCTTAGTTACATAAATAACCATTGCCTGACCTGCTGTTTTGCACATTAACCTACACAAATAACTAAATGTCAATAGATGTTCATCTAGCTACTTGGTCATTCAGCTGTTTCCCATTCATTTAAAAAAAGAGATGAAGGCTTATACTGCCAATATCCCATAGCTGAGGTCCACTTTGAGAGGACCTAAATAATGTTTCAAATTTTACTGTTGCATCAAGCTAATATAAACACTGCACTTGACAAACTGAGAGCAGAGCTGTCTCTTACCCAAGAGATGAGATTAAACGGAACAGTGGGTTAAAGAAAAATGAGCATTGCTCTTTAACATCCACAAAGAGGAAAACCTTGAAGAAAAAGACACATTGAAAATAGCAGTGAAGAGTTTCATTAGTCCTTACATTGCCAATCAATATCAAACTATTTCTTGATCAGGTCAGGACTTACAACCCTCCCAAAAGATTTGAAATGAGGTAAAAATTGGATATAAAAGCTTATGTAAAATTACAGTGTTGGAAGAGACCCCAAATCAACCCAGCTCAACCCCATGCAATACAAGAAATTGATTACCATTATATCCCCCCAAAGTGGCCCATCAGCCTCTGTATAAGACCATCCAGTAAGACCCTTCCACTTCCAGGACAGTCTGATCCACTGTTGAACAACTGGTCACTGAATTGTTTTTCTTATAAAATCTGAGCCTAAAGGTTCAGGTCCTGCGCCCCCTGCCCCCATGACAACAGGAAACAAGCTTGCTCCCTCATTTCTGTGGCAGCATTACAAGTATTTGAAAATGACCTCTTCCCCAGGATAAATATGCTCAGCTCATTGTTTTTATCACCTTCTTCAGTAGTCAGCTCAGTAAGGAGGCCCCCTGCTTCATATTTTTGAAATCAGCTGCCAAGGGGGAAACTTGGTAATCCTGACATTTTTCCTATATTTTATCTAATGAGTTATAGTTTTGATTTTATTATAGGTATTACTGTTATTACATTTTCTCATTCTGTTTTAGATTCTGATCTTTATATTTAGACATATTATTGTAAACAATGACATAAAATTATTTTTAATTAACTCATGAACTAGGATGCTTCATCCTAGCATCCAATTTTCCCCAAATGATTTTACCAACTGTTTGCAAACTCTCTCATTATTAATATTGATTGGTGATTTAAGTATTATACACAGCTTCGCTATACCTGAGGAATGTTATTTTAGTTAACTTATCAATGTTTAATCATATGTGTTCTCCCCTCCAATTTAATGAACACTCAGAATTAGTCCATATATTAGTCCCCACTTTGTAAAAGCCAAATACTTTTACAAAGTGGGGTGCGATTTTACTCTGGTGTATTTTATAATAGGATTGTTGTGATGTAGTCAAACAGATAATGGGGAAAAGGAGTACCAAATAAGAATGAAATGAAATATAAAAGGTTTCAGGAAAAACTCATATAACTATAGCTCAAGGCTGTTTATCATTCCTTGTGAACTTCTCAACCACAGGCATGTAATTTAGCTGAAACTTTAATATACTTTAAGAGAAAATGGTAATAAAGATGTGGGCTTTGAAAAGTTACTTCATTTTAACAAAAAGAAGAAAACCAGAATTCACTATTTATTCAAATGGTAGTTCACTATGTGACTAATAATTTATTCAGCTTGTTTTCTGGATATAACTTTTGTCCCTACATTTGTGCTCATGTAAAAGAACTTCAGTATACTGACAAAGATTCAAAAACATTAATCCCATTTCAATTTAAGCCAGGGTTGATACATAAATGCAGAACTGTAGAATGTAAAGCCCTCAGTTGCCTCAAACTACTGTGAAGAACATTAGCAATGATTACCATGCTATTTTGTCAGCTTTACAAGTGCAGCCATGGTATCATGGCATTACTGTAATGTATTAAACAGAGGAAATTAGATTACTATGAGAGGTAATAGTTTCTAAATGGGTAGCCATGTTATACTTTTGCAGCAAAAACCACAAAAAGAGCCTTGTAGCAGCATAAAGGCTAAGACATTTGTTATTGCATAAGTTTCCATGGATCATAGTCCAATTCATCAGATGCCCTGGAATATGGTTCAGAGAGTATTATATATACATATAGATTTTGTTGAAAGAGTAGAAGTTTAGGAGAGAGGTAGTAGAGATTATCTACAGTGACTATAAGCAAAACAGTTTCTTACAGTGTTAGATAAGAAATCTTTTTTTATTAAATTTGGAAGAAATGATGTTAAATAATCTAATGAATTCCAATTCCACCATTTTGCAATGAAGCCAGCAATTGTAATTCCTTTTTGTCAAATCAGAAACAGTGTCCTAGAGAACTAAAATGCTTCCCCAGTGGTTCCTGGATATTACCATTCCTGATGTTTGATTTGTATCTATTTATTGAATAGTAATTTTGCACAGAGTCTATATTTAAAATAGTATATACAGCCACAGAGAGCCAGTTTGGTGTAGTGGTTAAGGTATCAGGCTAGAAACCTTGAGTTCTAGTCCTGCCTAGGCACAAAGCCAGCTGGTGACCTTGGGCCAGTCACCTTCTCTCAGCCCTAGGAAGGAGGTAATGGCAAACCTCTTCTGAAAAACTTGCCAAGAAAACTGCAAGAACTTGTCCAGGCAGTCTCCGAGAATCGGATACAAGTGAATGGATAAAAAAATATATACATGCAGCCCACCTTCCCTTAAACTGCCAGAGCAGAAGATATGGATGTTACATTATGTCATGTTCTCATGTACAAGGTTTACATGTATGAGGCCTAATTTTGTATAGTGATGAACTAATAGTGATGTGCACATCTAAATTCAGAGTTAACAACCTCTTTAGAAGAATTTTTAATGTATCAAATTAGTGAAATAGTTTATGTAATACTAATTTCATATGTTAGTTTAAGGTTCTCAATGATCAGCAGTTTCACACTGCTGATAAAGCAGGCATGTACCACACTGGAGTTTGAGAAAGTATCTGTTCCCCTGATGTTGTGAGTGATGTTGTTAGATTCTCTAAATAGTGTAGCACAGATGTGAGGGAATAATTAGCATCTGGGTCTGCAACAGGATTTGGTTCCATATGTATGCATCATGATGCTGTGATATGCAATTGCTAGTTAGTAGCACTTTTAAGTTAAAAGTAGCACTTTTAAGCCAAGAAGCAACAGTTAGAACCGGTCATGGAACAACCAATTGGTTCAAAATAGGGAAAGGAGTACGACAAGGCTGTATACTGTCACTCTGCTAATTTAACTTATAATGCAGAGTACATCATGAGAAATGCCAGGCTGGAAGAATCACAAGCTGGAATTAAGATTGCAAGAAGAAACATCAACAACTTCAGATATGCAGATGATACCAGCCTAATGGCAGAAAGTGAAGAAGAACTAAAGAGCCTCTTGATGAGGGTGAGAGAGGAGAGTGCAAAAGCTGGCTTGAAACTCAACATTAAAAAAACTAAGATCATGGCATCTGGACCCATTAATTCCTGGCAAACAGAAGGGTAGAAATGGAAGCCGTAACAGACTTCATTTATTTGGGCTCCAAGATCACTGCAGCAGAGACTGCAGCCATGAAATTAAAAGATGCTTGCTCCTTGGGAGGAAAGCTATAGCAAACCTAGACAGCATATTAAAAAGCAGAGACATCACCTTGCCGACAAAGATCCGCATAATCAAAGCTATGGTTTTTCCAGTAGTAATGTATGGCTGTGAGAGCTGGACCATAAAGAAGGCTGAGCGCTGAAGAATTGATGCCTTTGAACTGTGGTACTAGAGAAGACTCTTAAGAGTCCCCTGAACTGCTAGGAGGTCAAACCAGTCAATCTTAAAGGAAATCAATCCTGACTGCTCATTGGAAGGATTGATAATGACGCTCAAGCTCAGATACTTTGGTCACCTAATGCGAAGAGAGGACTCTTTGGAAAAGACCCTGATGCTGGGAAAGATTGAAGGTAAAAGGAGAAGGGGACGGCAGAGGATGAGATGGTTAGATAGCATCACCAAAGCAATGAACATGAAACTGAGCAAACTCAGGGAGGCAGTGAAGGACAGGAAGGCCTGGCGCAATATGGTTCATGGGGTCACGAAGAGTCAGACACGACTTAACGACTGAACAACAACAACAACAGCAGCACTTTTAAGTTATGTAGCAATTGGGAAATCAACCCAGGCCTATCTTCCAATGACTGTGAAATGGAAGTGTCATTGTGCAAGATGGACCTATGATCATAGACTGTAAATTTGAGGGATTTTAATTGGAGCTGTAGGCGGCAACAAGTAATATTCTATTATGCTTTCTTTTTCTGGATCTGTCTCACAGAAGAGAGCACCTATTCCTATTCCTATTCCTGGGAACCCACATGCCTCTCTGGATCTGTTTTTGACTTCATTTGGTCAGTTCATGTCCCTTAGTTACAAGTCACTGTTGGATGAGTCTGAACAGATGCAGTAGCATTCATGCATCATTTATTTACATTTATTTATTTATATATACATATCACATTTATATAACTGCCCATCTCACACAAAGCGACTCTGGGTGGTGAGAGTTCATGCTTGACACAGAAATAGGAAACTCAGCATACAGGGAAGCATTCACTGGGCCACCCTTAATATCTAGCCACCACTGTGAACCAATCAGTTGTTCTCTGCTAGAAATGGACTGCAGAAAATATGAGACAAGTACCTCTCCCATCTGTCCCCACATTTAATCCCTTGGCGATTACATAATTGTGCACATCTAAGTTCAGAGTTAATGACCTCTTTAGAAGAATTTTCTAATGTATCAAATTAGTGAAATAGTTTAGGTAATACTGATTTCATATGTTAGTTTAAGGTTCTCAATTCTGCGTGGTGACAGAATTGTACAAGCAAAGTGGGAATAATATAAAAAGTTGTTCTGGGGTTTGCTCCTCATTTTGCCTGATCATGTCCACAGTGGGTAGCTGCTGTACTGCAAAGTCTAAAATGTGATATATAGATGAACATTTAATTATTATAAGTGGAGTGTTTATTTCTTGCCCAACCAATAAATCCTTAGCTTTATTCAGGGAGTGGCACTGCATACATCTGTTTATCATTTTACAGGTTGTAGTGCTGAAAAGTTTGAGAACCACCACGTTAGTTTAGATTTTGATGCTATGTTAAGCAGAGGAAACTAATTATCCATTAAGAGATATTCAGGATACAGGAAAGATAATTTCTAACTACAATTCCAAACTGAAAGAGAGAAAAGCACTAAAAAAAACCATTAAGTTATGAGTTATCAACTTTTTCTTGTGTCTTTTTTCTGACATGAAATATTTTTCCTGACACATTTCCAGTTCACATTAAACAAAGTAAGAAAAAGAATAGCTGTAACACCTGATATTTTTAAAAAATAATTATTTCTTTTTTATCACTTGAAATTATTACGTCTTATCTTGACAAAACTTTGGGAAACTGTTAGGAAAACTCTGAATATTTTGTTGCCCCACATCCCCCAGAGATCCAAATGGCTCCCACTTTGCTATTGTTTGGGAGAGCTGTGAAGACCTGGCTCTTCACTCAGGCTTTTGGCACAGGAGAGCGAGACCCCTCGCTTCACTCCATCTGGTCTGTTGCACTTGCCATCTTTTATTTTTATCTTTTATTGATTGTTTGTCTGATTGTTGTGAGCCACCCAGAGTTGTTGAGAGTTGGGTGGCGTACAAGTTTAATACATCATCATCATTGTTATTATTATTATTGTTATTGCACAAATTTTTACTTGCAATATTAATTAATTAAATACAAAACAGGATTAATTTGCCACACATATTGCAAACTGCTCTCATTTCTCATTACTGTCCTCTAACAATCTCATCAAGTCTCTGTAATGAGTGCAGTAGACAACATAACCCTGACTGTGCCCCAAGCACCATTCTTCACTAGTGTGGGCTCCCAATGGAACACAGTACTTTTAATGGAGCAGTAGAGCGTACATCAAGAGATATGCTGATTTGTTAAAATAACTTGTGACTTCCTGCTTGCAGCAATAGTTCTGAGGCGATCAACATCTGTGTGGAAAAGCAAATGACTTCTGTTGTTGTTTGGATTAATGCTACCAAGGTCAATTAGCAGTAGCTTTGGATGTACAGTATGCAAAACATGTGATATGATTTTCAATAGAAAGATATCTCTTTACCTTTTGGGGTGGGGAGAATCTTTTGACATTTGTAATAAGGATTTCTACATTTTATTACATGACTCTATATTATGGAATAATCCATTCCAATTTCAACCATGCTTTTGTGTATTTAATTATATTGCTTACTGAGCATGCATTACAGCCAAAAATAATATTTACAAATTTTTGAACATTTTCTTGTTTTTTTGCAACATATAAAAATCTAAGCAATTTTCAACTCATATGCTGAATACAAGCTTGAGTCTTGTGGATTCACTTCATTTTTGTTCATTCTGGCGAATCACAAATATGCAGTTGACAACAGATATATTATATATTTTGTATTTGTTTGCTGTTCATTGCCTGGTATCCATTGTCATAAACTATTTTATGTTAACTATTAAATATTAACAAATGATACCCATCAAATATTATTGAATATATTAGACCTGTGATTTTTATATTAATATCTAATGTATTCTGATTTTTTGGAGCATGACAGATCCCCTGGAACTTTTCACAAATTACTCAGTGAAAAGAACAGTTGCAAAAGCTTCTGCTGGCTTTTGTAATGTGCAACCATAGTAGAATGATGAATGTATTCTACCATTCATATTAAATTCAGATTGAAGGACTGTTAGGCCAAAAATGTCAGTTCTGCATTGTGGCAAGCCCCTTGTGAATTGCTGGTATACAGAAAATATGTCTTCAAATCCTCTATAATATACACAGCAATAATTCCTTATTGGATGCTGAATCAGAAAGTCTCCCTTGAAGGTCAGAAGTTTGAATAAGGTGATACATCACTTCATAACAGATAACAAAAGTTGCCAAAAATGATATACCATTAACTGCCAATTGTCAATTACAATCACAATTATTACCAAATGTATGATCAAAGAAAGCCAGGAGAAGGTGAGTTCTAGTCCCGCTTTAGGGAGTCGCTGGCTGGGTGACTTTGGACCAGACATTCTCTCTCAATCCATAATGTCAGGCTTGGGTGACAAGCCAGTCAGTCAGTTCCTGTCACAACCAACGGATCAACATTTGGTTGATCCTAAAAAAAAGAGGAACCTGTACATGTGGGAAAAATGCTAGGAAGAAAAAAAATCCTATCAAATGGTCAATTATTGTCAAGTCAATTACTATGAAATGTTCATGTTAAACATCACTAGATATTAAATAAACATATCCAATAATTGTGAAATATTCAAATACCAACATTTGTAAAGGAGAATTTTGAGAAACTTAGATAGCAAATATATTCCAGCAATACTGGAATATATTGGCATTAAGGCATGCCTCTTGGTGGAAGGTCATCTATATTTGAGTGCCATAATAGATGTCATCAATGTACTTTCTGTAATTATGGGATAATAAGAAAGCTCCCCCCATCTAATGACGTAGGCAGACTAATTCAGGGAGAAGCATTTCTTCAAACTCCCAGATTGCAAAGTTGTTTAGTTCTTTGTAATCCATCAAACAAAAACTCAAGAGATCAGGCTTCTTTTTCTTTTCAGTTTTATTTTTATAGTATACGTTGTTGTTTATTTTTAATTTTTGTATTCTTTATTTTGTTGTGTTTTAATCTTACTATGGAAGTTTTAATTTTTTCTTTTCATATCTTGTACACTGCTGTGAGTTGTGAGATTGTAGCAGGATATAAATTCAAAAAATAAACTCACCAAATTTTAAATAGCATAAAGGAAACATTTTGTTCATCACTGGGAAATAAATGTACATTCTCAATATACGTTTATGTTATTTATTCATTTTACACATTTCTAACACACAGATATGTTTCTAAGAAATCAAAACAAAAATCACATCCAAAAATGGATTTTTCAGTGGGATCTTTTTAAGATATATATTTTTCAGGAAATCAGATTTAGCAGGTGAACTGCCCCATCATCCAAAAGCAGGTTTATACTACAGCTCAAGATCAGACAATTTTCAGTTTGTTTTTCTTTTCAAATTGGTGCAATTTAGTATATTTTATATTATATTTATTGTCCCCAAATTTCTGATTGATATCAAAAGAATGCAGAAGGAAGATTTTTTAAAGTAAATACACACAGGAATATCAAAAGCAAATTTATCTTCATAGGGTTTTTTTATTAAACCAGATATACTCTCTAATATATTATCTGAAATAAAATGAGTGGGCCCTAGATGTATATATGCAATATATCCTGCCTTAAGACCCTGAACGAAAGGCAGTAAATAAAGTAAAATGCTAAGAAAATATTAACTACACTGTGAAGACTACAAAATCTTTCAACTCATTATTTTTTCTCTTGTGAGCCATTACAGAATATAAAGTTTTAAATAGGTCTGAAGAGTGACAAATTGAAAAACACCCAAGTACAGAATTAGACAACAGAGTACCTTCTACTACACTGTAAGCAAACTGATAATCTAGTTCCATAAATGTGTCCATAAGGTAAACTGGAGCAATAGTAATGAGATGAAATAACACATGAAAGGAAAAACAAGAACTCTCATTGTGGACCAAGTAGTTTTCAAACATAACAAAATGAAATTTTGAATAATGTGTCATAATCATTAGGGATACATGCTATAGGTCAACAGTGCAAGTAATCTATAAAAGTTTATAAACTGATTTATACTTAGTCATGCTTTGAGTAGACAGAACAGGTTTTAAGTTAAACATGACTGAATTGGACTGATTTCAATAAATCTGCTCTAAGTGACTAAGGATAGATCCAACATTACATGAGCAAGAGTTCACTTATGCAATGGATTTTCCCCAGCTCTCTCTCTCTCAAGTGCTCTCAAAATCTGCTCCAAAGGGTTGGAGGCCTTTTGGATTCAACCCTAAGTCTGGATCCAGCCTAATGAATTTTCAGAACAAAAAGGTAGGACAGCCATGCTGGCTACCTAATGAACTTTCAGGGATTTCTCTCTCTCTCTCTCCCCCTCCATATTTGCTTGCTCTCATGCCTTTCACAGCACCTTAATGTGCAGGTGAAGTAGTCAATTACTACTTCAAAAACCTATTCTCTGAAACATCTTCACATTCTGATTTCAAATGTGGACCATTTTTTTCTTCCATATGATAAAGTTTAAGAGTTAAAAACTAAATAAAAAAGATGTGCTTTTATCTAAATAACTATGTCTTATAATAATTTGAGCTGTGGAGGAGGAATCAGGAAGGTCTTTTTCTATTAGTTATTGAAAAGTGAAGGTGATTCAATTCTGCATTATATACTAAGCAAAGCTAAAATATGAGCATTCGTTTTTGGTGTTTTAATCTTGCTCTCCTTCTCAAAGGCACTGTAATAAATCATACACAATGGTCTACTACAATTGAAGTTTAAGAAAGTGCAAAGAAAATGAAGGAGAAATGGGTTACTATTTTTGAAAACACTGTATCTTTGAAGATAGGATTTCATTTCCTGTAACTGTATCATGTATGCCACAATATATTTATTAGAGCAGACCTGTTTAAAAGATGTCTCTTTTTACAATGTCTGCATTTGTGTGATTCTCTCGTTTTTCTAAATGAAAAGGAATTTTATAACAAATAAGATCAGAGGATCAAATTCCTAAACCAGCAGAGTTTATACATGTGCCAATATAGAATCAGTAAGACTCCGTAACCTTCAGTTGGATCTCTTTAAATCTCTTTTAGCATTATTTGACAGAAAATGTTAGAATGGTTCTTATATATTCATACATAGTACTAAGAATGCTTTTGGATGATAGCAATAACAATTTTTTAGATATTAGATTTACTTTTTTCCAGAAGCACTCTATACAACATGGCAAACATCTAGAAACCTATTAGAAAGGCAACCTATTACTGTTGAATCCTATAGATAATTTGTGATTTGAAGGGCATCTCTGTTGATGTAATTCATTTAAAAATCCTATCCAATTAAAGATAAACCCTTAAGGATGCCAAACTGAACTAAAAGCCTCATAGCCACCAAAGCACATGCCTGCTAACTTTATCATATGCCAACAAGCAAACAAATTAGGGATTGTTTTCCCAATTATTTTTATCTTTTTTTCACAGCATACTTCAGAATAATTAAAATCCCTCACTATAATATGGATCCCTCCATATTACAGGTGGCTTATGATGGATCAAAACTGCAACACTGATATAAATCAAATATTATAAGAATGCATCAATTACTTTTATTTGTATATACAGCTAACAAAAAAAAAGTGTACCTAAAGATTACAAAGGCATAAGTCATATTTGAGCATGTACTTATCAGTTCTCAGATGTTACAGAAACAGGAAATAACTGATTTTGGGTATTAAATAAGAAAGATTATATGACATGTTGGGTTCTAGACAGTGCTGGTAAATGTTTTACAACAGGCTGTCCAGAAAAAAAGACAGCATCCAATGTCTCCATTGCTGCCACCATGTCATGATACTAGCTGCTGAACAGGTGACCCTAATGGCTCAGCTCTACTCTCAACCGACTTGCAAAATTCCAAAAAACATAACAATCAGCTCTTGTGAGCTTGTACAAACTGGCTCCAGCACACCATCGATTCTAGGGCTCTCAGTGTTCTCTGCACTTGGTTGTTTTCCTACAGATGTTTCGTTACCAGGCTAGATAACATTATCAGTGCATGGGAAAGTGGAGTTTGCTGATTATTTATATACAGCAGCTTTCCCTGTCAGTCTTGATTGGGGCATGGTTTCTTCCTTGATGCTTTGATTAGGATATTGTTTCTTCTTTTATTGGTTTTCTGGTGCTCCTTCTTGTTTCTCTAGATGTTGGCTGCTCAGGAAGATGTACTCTGGGCCGTTTCTTTCCTTCCTTGACTTTGGGCTGCATCTTTTAAATGGAATGTAGATGGGGTTTAACTCTATGGGCTTGCGGGTGGGTGATTTGCATTACTAATTTGGCAAACTCCACCCTCCCATGCAATTGTGATATTACCTAGCCTGGTAAAGAAATGTCTGCAGGAAAGCAACTAAGTGCAGAGAACACCAAGAACCCAACTGTTCAATCCTGAGTTACATTTAATCTTTTCTATTGGAACTTTATGAAGCACCTTGAGAATAAGAACTACAGGATGGATGGATGGATATATACATATATACATACAGTCACTGAAGACTAGGCTTTTGGTCAGAAAAATTAAAGTTGTTACACTCCCGAAGGCATACCACCTGAAGAAGCATTTGATATGTCATAAAATAGCTAACAAAGAACCAAGCATCACAAAGGACCCCACAATTATCCCCCAAACTAAGAGTCTATGTAAAATATACAAACATTAAACTTAGGGTCAACATTATGATGATGCAGAATTCCTTGAGAAAAAATAATGATTGGATACATGTAAAGATTTCAGTAGCTATTGAATAGCTATTTTATGATCAGGTTAATTTTGAAACAGAGGATTACAATAGATGGAAATAAAGAGATATATTAGATCCCTAATAAAACTAGACATGACCTGCTGTATGGGCAAAAACTGTTTTATATTAACCTTTCTGAAAGCCAAACAATAGTCAGGTATTCTTTTTATGTAAACCATCATTTAATTTAAATAGACAATAAAGAGGAAGTAAACTAATTCTGGTGAAGATAGGTATGACAGGAATTCATACAATTGTAGTAGCACTTTTTTCATAATGCAGTATTTTTTTCATATTTTAATTCATTAATTAGGTGTATATGCAATGCCACTGTTGTAGAATAGCTCTCAAAGATTTGGAATATAATGCAAAGACCATCACATGAGGAAGATATCAAAACTTATTTATAATACAATTTTCACGCATGGCTTCAGGAAGACATTTATTTATAAACTGGGATGATATTTCTATATTTTGGCCTAAAAAGAACTTTTAAAAAATTTCCTCCCAGACAGAATCAAACAGCCAAGATACATTCCACATAGATCTTTAAATACTATAATTAGAAAACTTCTGAAATAAAATGATTTTGAAAACTTGGGTATGGTAAGAACTTTTGCTTATGCTGTGCAGATCTTCTTAAGTAAGGCCACACTTGTATTGCATACACTGTTGTTAAGTTGTAACACACCTTGAAATCCAGAATTAGAAATAAGAATGTAGAACAAATGTTGTTAATCAATTCAAGAAAGAAGCACAACTGATGTTTTCTAAGTATGACAAATTCTTCCTAATTCAGTAGGAGATATTTTATTAATCAATTCCTTCAGCATTTGCATTTACTATATTCCTTTGCAGGACAGGACACAGAGAAAGAGTGTAAAGGGGGCACAGAGCCCTGGGAACAAGACTGTGACACTCATGAATACTCATCCCATCTCTACTCTTTATTAAGATATAGTTGAACTCAACTTAAACCTCTTAAAAGAACAGGTTGTCATAGGTGTGCACTCTTTATATGGCAGAAAAATGAAATGTCTAAAGCATCATTTTTCAATTTACAGATTCAAATGGAAGAGATACAGGGAATAATAATAAGTTGCAGACTTTCTGCTCCAATGTCTTGTTTCCTTACCAGTTTACCTTCTTATAAATTGCTACTTCATGACAAATTCTGCCCACCATTGAAGCCATTTTATAAGAATGCATTTGAAATTCCAACTATTTATTTAATTATTTGTCAAATTTATAAGATTGTTCAACTCACAATGACTCTGGACAATGTTGAGATTAAAAAACAAAATCTAATATGACAGATAAAAGTCTCCAAGCACAATTAATCTTGGAGATACCACTGCCAACCCAGTGACAGAGGCAAGCAGCTCAGGCAGAAATGTCAATGTGCAGCAGGAAGGCCCAAATAGCATCAACAAACCCAACTGATCCCTGGAGCCCAACTTCAACCAAAGGGTCTCATATCCAGTTACTTGTGGCACAGTGCCTCTGTAAGCCATTAAGACTCCCCAGATTACAATAGCTACTTCCTCTCCCCTGTTCTAGCTTTGTAACTAATGCCATACTCTAAACCTGGGAGGGCACATCTCTAAGAAAATAACATTCCCTTCTAGTCCCACCCAGGTCTCAGTTATACAGGTGAGGTCAGCACCCTCACTGAGAATGAGGGTAGCTCTCTTATAGACACCCTGGCGTTTAGCAGTAACAGCTATAGACCAGGACCACTGAAGATCCAGTGACCTGACATGGGTTGAACACTAGGGGCTGGAAGGCAAAATCAGTTTCAAGCATAGACTCTTTTTGATCAGCTCCCAAAGACTGCCAATAGTCTCAGCAAAATATCTACCATAATATGAATCTGAATACATATAATTTTCTCTCTGATTTGGAGAGCCTATACATACAGAGGGTTTGGATGTAATTAGGACTACTTGTTGTAGCTGAAAGACTAATCAAGATCTTAAGTACAAAATGGAAAGGTTTAAAGAAAAATGAAACAAAACATAAAAGGAAAAACAAAAATCTTTTTCAGTAATGCAGCATTCTGATAGTACTTTAAATGATAACTATTTTTGGAAGCTACAAGAGCTTGCCTCAGAAGCTGCTATATAAGCATAGCAGCATGTAGACTAGCAAAAAAATCTGGAAAGTATTCAGTACTGGGGAAGTATCTTGGTATGAGCTAGAAAGATCAATCAAAATGGCTAAAAACCACAGAAATAAACAAAATATTGCTTTGGCTTAAAACAAGAGTATATAGAAATGTGATTACAAGCAGAAAGGTCATTTGGATTCTCTGAACTTTTTGTTCCAAATAATGATTCTGTATAAAACAAAGGCTGCAGCCATGAAGCATTCATTAGCCAAGGTCCTAAGGACATCTTGAACATTTTATGGACATGGGGCAGAGGAGAAACATGAATGTCACATCCTACAGAAATGCAGAGTTAGTCCCATTTCACATACAACTGGGAAGCAAGGGACCAGATGTGTCCTTTGCTACCATTTCTATCAAAATAGCCAAAGCATACAAATTTTCCATGTTCCATTGGTATCCATAACTTCATGAAAGGCTATGATTGCAAAGGTGGTTTGAGTATGAAATGATCTAGGGATATGCAGCCTCTGAAACTGCCCAAGGGATGTGAATGTAGGGATCCAGAAGAAAGTTCAAAGATTAAACACTGGGCTGGAATTTAGCAAAGATGAATATAAGATGAGATTTCAGAGTGGAAATCCTCAGTTCCTTCTCCCTGGCCTATAGTCATGTTTGCCTTGTAAAAATCTGAAGGCCAGGTGCAAATGCATCAGGACCAATTTTTCAGAGCTTAGCAATTTTCACAGAAATATTCTCCCTAGAATAAAATCTTAATTGGGTACATTAATTCAAAATGTGTGTGACAAATAAATACAACCCATTTGAATCATTAAATGAAGACAACGTTTCGGTGTAGATTTAACATAGAAAGATGTCACTTTAAGAAGTGAAACAAATTTGAAACCATATGTCCCTGCAAAATGTAACATATTTGTTTACAAACATTAATAAAAAGTGAAGATCCATGCAGAAAATAAACATCGATTCTTGTAAATCACTTAACCTGTTTTCCAGAAGGCATTCTAAAAGAAAAGTGTCATCATGTTCTAAATCAGAAAATATTTAAAAGACCCTTCTGGCAAATCTGCATATGAGGAACACAGTAGTTGCTCAGTGACCAAATATAGGACTGTAGTAAACTTATTGGAATGCAGGATATTTTTAGGTTGAAAATGCACAGAGTTTATGTAAATGATATTCTGAAGCTGCAATCCGGAGGACATTTCTCTTTCTATCTACCTATCTAAAGTCCATCACATTGAATGAAAAAAAAAATACTGAACTGCTTTATATAATTTCAACTCTGTGCAGACATGTGAACATAAACATTCAATTCTAGATAATAACAGTAGTAATTTCTGCTCCTTTTTAAAATACAAACTCTAATATTGCATACTCTTGCTGTTATGGTACAGTGACACGAATGCATCAGTCTTCTGATAGTATTTCCTACCACTTCTGCCCAGGTAGAGTATGCAGTCCAAAAGACTGCACATTCTTATGCTTTTCTTCATAACTGCCATCACAAAGATGGACTGCCATCTAAAATACCTGTTTTTGTACCCTACAATTAGGTGACAGCTGTGACTTAAATCTAGATTCTACACCAGAAACTTGCCACATGTGATCTCCAACAAAGACCACACAGGACTCCCAATCTAAATTGTGGGGAGAGAGGGATATCATTGTATTACTCACACAATGATAATATCTAGCCCTATACCTTAACACAATCTTAGATGATCATGTCAATTCTTACTGGAGGTGTTTTAAATTCTGACAGTGAAGGAGCTAGTTTTCTCTGGGTCCTTTTGCTTTTGTGTCCTAACTTCAAGACGCTATGTATTTTTCTAACTCTGCCAAAAGCTACTAGCAAAAGTATGGATTAAACAATGACTGGGTTCACACATCACAATATGCCATGGTTTATTTAGTCACAGTTGACTGAATAACACAATTGTCTATATTCTCACAACACATTATGTCATAAGCCATGATTTACAAACAATAATGGCTTGGATCACATAAAACCATAAAACCTTCTGGTTTAGAATAGTGTGTGTACCCGGTTTCTGTAATACGTTTTGGACACCACCTAACCACTCGAGGGAGGTTGTTCTGGGGCTTATCTTTTTCATGACAACTCCACATTTCATGTAACACATGCTATCATTTTCAGGGTTTGTGGGACACTTAAGAAATTCTGGGATTACCTGGACTATATAATTTCAATGTATTAATAGTGTACCGAAGCGTAGCTGCAGTTGGAATTAAGCTACTTCCTCAACTATAAAGATTGCAATTGCTGGACAATGAAAGGCAGAAGTGGTATTCAATTACCCCTTCCTCCAGTGACAGAACAGATCAGTTAGGGGCAATTTCTCTGCCTGCCTGCTGATCTGCTCTGAAGGGTTGAAGGAAGAGAGGATTTTCCCCTATGTATTTATTAGGGCTGTGCAAAGCTTCAAAGGGTGATTCAATTTGAAAGAGATTCACTCAAATCACTCTTTCAAACTGAATCTTCAAACTAAATCATCAGATTGATTCAAGGCATCAAGTCAGCTACCTGTGGATTGGTTCAGAGAGATTGGAATGCAAATTCAGAGATTATTTCTGGACTATGCAGCTTTACAAAATCAAAATATTAGTTTTGATTAGGCAAAACTGTTAAGTAATATAATGGACTCTTTGATATTGGCATGAGTCAATTAATTTTAACATCTCGAGGGCAGGTAGGCAGGCTTAGATTTATTTTGCTTCTTCTTTCTTACCTCTCAATTTATTTGTCTGCCCTGTAGCATCATCTCTGTTAGTCTCTATCCAGTCTGTCTGTTGTCATTTAGCTCTGTCAGTCTTTTCCTTCACCACCTTCTGTATCTTGAAAAATCCTCTTTTCTTTCTGCTATTGCTCTGACTTGTCTTTTATTGAATCTGAGAGTCTTATTCATTGCATGAATGAGTCTGAGAATGTGTGCCTGCTATTAAGAGTATTACATATAATGCATACATAATATTGATTCATGTTGTATTATATATACAATGATGATAATTATTATATTTTGGATATTGGTAAAAACATAGCTCTATTGAGAAGTCCACAATGCTGGACAGGGTGCAAGGAAAGAGAAGAGGCAACTAGCAGGAAGGTGGATGGAATCAATTACAGCAGTGATGGGTGGACCTGAAGGATTAAGTTGGGGAGAGATCATCTGGGAGCAGATCTATCTGTGTGGTCACTAAAACTGCCTTGATGGCACATAACCTAATCCAGTCCAGACCAGTCCAGTCCGGTCTGGTCCAGTCCAGTCCAGTCCAGTCCAGTCGTCCAATCCAATCCTATCCAATCCAATCCAATCCAATCCAATCCAATCCAATCCAATCGTGATAACACCCACTTATTAGCAGCATATAAAATGCAGCATTCTCAAAGGAGGCTAACTAACCTAGCCAATGAGCTACCCAACAGCTCTGCTAACCGTTAAGTAGTAAGAGAGTGGTGATTTCTTTGATTTTAAACATTTTTTGGGATTTTTAAAATTTTTAAATTGAAGTAGAACACTTCAATATTGAGACTGATGTATTATTCTTTTTTCATGCCTTAATCTTTGTCTTAAAGCAGGGATATTTCAAAATGTATTGCTGGGAAACCTTTGAAGCTATCTTGGTAAAGTTTTGCAACATTAAACTTTTGAAACTTTATATTTGTGTTGTTTTTATTCCAGTCTGCCCTAAAGTAAAGCATCTGCAGGTGCTTGAATGCTTTCAGGTTATAGCCTATGGTCAAAGATTTCATCAAATTAAATCCTGAGTTAGTTCAAATTGCAACTTGTTGTTTTTTAATATTGTTGTTTGGGTTGACTCACACATCCTTGGTACATATATCCTTTTTATAGAGATGTATGAACTTATCTAGACATTATTTTGGCCAAAGTTTAAAAGGCTTGTGTGCTAATAAATACTGACCTCACAACTTCTGGCTACAAATGAAGGGCTTTATAGTCACTAGATAATATCATTCTGCCTTCTGCATCTGTCAGAACTGTCTTAAATAACTGTATGTAGTTGCATTTATTAAAAGGTTGTACCTTGTTTGACTTCGCTTACCCTCTATTTTCTTTTGTTCAGTTACTTAAAATGCTGAACACATTTTAATTAGGCTTTTAACACATCACAAGAACTTGTTAAGTATTATTAACTTTAAATTAATCACCACTAGGTCAGTTCTGTCTCATATAGACTAATACCATATTCGTATTTAAGAAATTAGTAATTACAAATTATACCCCAATAATAAATGGAAACTGTTTAGGTCTTTGAATGTATTAAATACAGATACTTCTGAAAGTTGAGGAAAATTACAATCCTAAACCTACTTAAATGGGAATAAGTCCTGTTATGTGATTGGTTTCCCCTTTTCTAAATTATATTCCCAATTTGGCTCAAGGTTTGCACACATTTAATACAGGTCAAAAACATTGTTTTCAGGGAATAATTCCCTTTTCAATCACAAATCATACCTGTATGCCTTGAATGGAGTCTGGCAAGTATGTCTAGCTGGGAAACAGACCCCACTTTCAAGAAAAACAGAGTGCCTTCTATACTCCCTTCTAGGATACCTTGTGTACAACAATACTAGCAGCTACAGGGAAAAAAATGACAAGGATGACCTTTCCATATTAAGACTGGGCAAACATCCCCATTTGATTACTATTTACATTTTTGATTGCTGGGTCTTGGTAAAACAATAGTACTTGTAACAAAGTCTAACTTTCTAATGTAATGCTGCTAGAACCATGACATTTCCTGGACCATTCCTTTTGTTAACTAGAGCAAAGGGCTTAAACTTGTCAATGACTCATCTGCTGTTCCTTGAGACATTTGTTGTTAACCAACAGGAGTTGGATCACCTGCTTTTGTTTTGTTTTTTGCCCCCCCCCCCCAAGGCAGGATTACCTTGACTAATAATAATTCTGTTTCAGGGAAGAAACGTCTTTTCAAGTCAAAAGGAAACCCTCATCATTTTGGCTAACTTGGGCTACCTTGAGTTTGAGTTTGTTCTTGCTTTGCTCTGCTGCTCTTGTCTTTTCATTTCTTTTCAGCCTGAAGACACTCAGAAGAAATGCAGTTCTTCCTTTCTTCCCAACTGTTGGAGGATGCATCTAACAGTGACTTCTAGGACTAAAATGGTGCGCAACCTGTGCACCTCTGCTTTTCTTTCTCTAATCCAAAAATATTCTATTTCTCCATTCAGTGATACCTGGGCTTAAGGTGCTGTATCTTAGCTGAAAGCTACACTTTACAAATCCATCTCTCTTTGTTATGGCTTTCTTCATTGCAGCAAGAATCTCTGTTACTCTTTCTGCCTTCTTCTACAGCTGAACACTGTACAAAGTGAATCGCTTCTTTAAATGTCCCCTATTTCCCCTACTACTTTTAAGCACCACTGTATGCATGTTCTCAGCAACCTGTTCAGAGTGATTGCATACCCTGGAATGCCCACAAAATACTAAATGGTCATCTATGCATGCAAGGAAATGTGGCAAGCCTTACCATCTATCCAGATGCACATGCCCTATGTCCTATGCACAGACCAGACTTTAAAAAAAAACTTTTTTTTAGAGCAATAAAGAATCTTTGACCACCTTAATTAGAGGAACTGGCATCTGAATTAATAATGATTTCTTTCATTTGATTTCTATTCAGTACATAGGAAACCACATTATACCGTTCAGACATTTATCCATCTAGCCCAGTATTCCCTACTCTGATTTGGTAACAGATCTCCATAGAGTAGAGAATGTTCCTAAGTATAATATGAGCTGAAAATGCAAGGCATTAATCCTGAGACTTTTTTCCCCCTAATAAAACAGGTAACACCTTTATTAGCACTCCAGCAGATTATAAATACAGTGGTACCTCAGTTCACAAACTTAATTCATTCCGCGACTCTGGTCGCGACCCGAATTGGTCGTGACCCGAATCAAATTTTCCCATAAGGTTCAATGTAAATACGGTTAATCCGTTCTGACCCCTACGAATTTGGTCGCCAACCGATTTTGGTCGCAACCTGAATCAAATTTTCCCATAAGGTTCAGTGTAAATACGGTTAATCCGTTCTGAACCATATGTATTTTTTTTTTAAACCACAAAAACATGAAACAAAGTACAGTAGAGTACAGTATGAAGAGAGAGAATGCTGACCTTGCTCAAGGCGACTTCTGGCGTGGAGGACAGGAAGGCGGGTGGGGAGGCGGTTATTGTTTGGAGGGAGAGTCCCCTCCAAAAGGACATCGGGGAGATCTCTTTCAGGGGTTTCCTCTCTTCTTTGCCTCTTAGCTGTAGGCTCAGTTCTGGGGAAAAACCTGTCTAAAGTCAGTTGTTTTTTTCTGCGCTGCATAACCCTCCGGAAATTAGAGACCACGTTATTGTTCATCAGATTCAGCACTCTGTTCGTTACAGTTATGTTGGGGTGGTGCTTCTCAAAGAAATCCTGGTACTCATTTCATTTTTCCATAATGGATTTAATCACATCACTGCTAACCTCCTCCCTGTCTTCCTCTTCCTCAGTGGAATGCTCCTCACCAAGCTCTCGTATTGGCCCTCCACATGACAGGCAGTCTGGCCTTGTTCACATTGTGTTCCTTGAATGCACGAGGGGTCTGGGAATGGTACACCAGTAGTGGCTTAATCTTCAGCTCGCCGCTTGCGTTCGCACACAGCAAAAGGGTCAATCTGTCCTTCATGGGCTTGTGCCCTGGCAGTGCCTTTTCCTCCTGTGTGATATAGGTTCTCTTTGGCATCTTCTTCCAGAAGAGCCCTGTTTCATTGCAGTTGAACACTTGCTGAGCAACGTATCCTTCCGCCTTCATGAATTCCTCAAATTATTTCTTGTAGGCTTCTGCAGCAGCCTTGTCAGAACTGGAAGCCTCACCATGTCTTGTCACACTGTGGATGCCACTTCTCTTGCAGAATTTATCAAACCAGCCTCTGCTGGCTTTAAATTCTTCACTTGCTGCGCTTGTAGAGGGGTTTTTTTTGCAGTAAATCACTGTGCAATTTCCTGGCTTTTCCACAGATCATAGCTTCACTAACGCTATCACCTGCCAGCTGTTTCTCATTCAGCCATACTAACAAAAGTTTTTCCACCTCTTCCAGCACTTGTGTCCTCTGCTTGGTTAACATCGTTACTCCTTTTGCCACATCAGCTCCTTTGATGGCATCTTTATTCTTCAAAATAGTCGAGATTGTCGACTTCGCCATCTTGTACTCCGAGCCCAGATCAGTCACACGAATACCACGCTCGTGCTTTTCTACAATTTCCTTCTTCAATTCAATGGTTATTTTCTTCAAAACCTTATTCTTACCATGCTTGCTCTGCACTTTCTTTGGAGCCATGCTAACAAGCACACCAAAAAGCTTCACAGGACGTCTGTTTGCTACCGCGATCTCGCCTACAGGAAGCCATGACCACGTGTCACGGCAGGGAAAATGGCCGCGGATCCTGTTCGTCATCCGATGCGGAGTTTGCGAACGGAAGCAAAATTTTGCGAACGGTGCTGGTCGCGAACCGAATTGTTCATGAACAGAAGCGTTCGTGACCCGAGGTACCACTGTATATGTTTTCCTTGCTATCCACATAGGAATGTAACTGTAAGTATGTGGAAATGTTATAAGAAAAATCAGAAATTAAGGAGGCAACACATTAGAGTGGGGTTTACATAAGTTGTGCTTATAGGTTACGATATAATTAAGATGCTGTACAATAGCACACATTCAGAGAATCTACTTTATGTAGTCAAACCACTTTATGCTTAGTTTGTGTGTCACCCTGTCTCCCAAAACCTAAAAAATGAAATGCCTGGTATTACTGCACACTTGCATAGTAAAGATTTCAGAGATTTCTTTGTGGAAGACATGTACATATTATAAAATTTGGCATATATTGTATCCTCCCACTTGCCTATTCCATATTGTCTATCCCCGATGGGTCTTACTTTGTTAACATTCAACCTTTATTGTATGAGCCACCATTTTATTGACCACCAATAGTATCTGTTTTAGGAGATCAAGAAGAAGACATAACAAAATGATCAAATTAATTCCCTTTTCATCTGTGGTGTTTTCTGCCAACAGTTGAGGTTTATAGAGCTTTGTTTTAAAAATTCTGCATCATTTACAGTAATCTGCACAGCACTTCATAAGCTATTATTGATCACTTTTGAATAAAATACACTGACGACATGAAATGTTTCTGCTTTCTAAATGCTCATAAAGTCATTACGACTGCTTTCATTTGACAGCATATAATAGTTGTTAAAGGACAATGCTGATGTTTTCATTTATTTGACATTATATTTTAAAAAATAATTCGGTACATCTAATACTTATCAAAGTAATTTCTGCTCCCTATGCTGATGTTAATATCCATTCAGCATAAGCTTTAATGGAGCTTTATACTTTGAAGATATTGTTTGGTCTCTCTTCATCTTCTGTTTTCTGCACAAAAAGCATTAAAACATATTTTGATTTTTTTCAAATATTTATTTAACCTAGGCGCCTTCATGAAGCTACATTTAAAATATGAATGACACAAGAAGACTCTGTTAGTAGAAACAACAACAGATGGTAACAAATGCTTGTGTCATGGTACAGTTCAATATGAAGAGAATTTAGGAAAAATTGGCCACATTTTATGCTGTATTAATTTCAAGAAAGACACTGAATGGTATCATATTGTTGACAACAGGTTTAATTCATGCCTCAGCACAAACCTATGAAAATGAAACATTAAACCAGGAAGGTTTAACGTTTATGCTTTCACTGGGTAAGTAGATGATGATAAGAAGGCAGAATGTAATACCATACAACAGAGATATACCTACTATAAAAACATGCTGCTGTTTTTGCATAATTATAATTATTTGATCAGTGCAAAAATGTACTATAAACTGAAATATTATTTTCTGGGCATAAGTTTTAGCAGTTAAAAGTTACAGTAAAGCCACTTATGATTTGATGTTTGATTCATAAAATCCAGAAGACAGTCCAAGATTTAAAAAATATTAATATTGTGCACCATAAGATCCAATAAATAAACACTAATTATTTGAAAATGTATATATTTTTTTCAGAAAAAAAAACCAAAGTACACAATGTAATAAGAAAGGAACACACTAAACTGCCACATTTGTTCAAGGGATAGGAAAACTTGTTTGTGTAGTCATTCTCTGTATGGTCCAGAACAAAGAACAAAGAGGCTATTGCCACACATTGCCAATGTTAATTCACACTCATTTAGCTAAATCAGATATTATTCTCTAATGAGTAAGTTGCACAAATCTAAAGTTTCTGCTTCATTAAGAGTCTTTTCCTTCACAACTACTGCCGGCGCATCAACCATTTTTTTATAATCTGTGAGGTAAGTTTGAACCAAAGAAATATGTATACTGTGGCAATATGTGTTTTAAAGGATGATTAGCAAGGCAGTTACTATTAAAGTTTGTAAACATGTTACTGAAACACTAGAGATTTAATGGACAGCTGTCAAATCAAATAATTGATTAGCATGCTTTGTAATCATGGTACCCTAAGGTGCTTAAATATGCAAGGGGAATCACAGCATAATTTTTCTACTTTAGAAAACATTTAGATTGTATGCCATATAACAATATATTGTAAATGTTTTTACAAGAATGATAAAAAGCAAGCAGCTAGGTACATGCACATAAAGTTCTTTTTTCATTTTAAAGAAGTCAAGCAGTTTAAAAGATGCACACTTGGAGTCTGATAAACAGGGATTTCTTGTTTACTGAACTCTTCTAACCGTTTAACCACATCACCACATCAAGCTGCTTGACCATTTTATAATGAAATTTTAAATGAGCAAATACCTAAACACTAAGTTGCCCTCAAAACTGAATTAACCAATTGCAAGTAATGGCATTGCATCAAAGTTGTTTCCACTCCAAACCCGCAAAAGCATGATCTGACTCAGAAATGTTGAGAACACTGAACAAAGCTGAACATCGCTGCCCTGCCCCAAACTATTGCAGATTATGAAGCAACCCAAAGTCTTTCATTCCAGTCAGTAACAAAGGGAAATGAACATCCCTCATTGGGGGGGGGGAAATCGGAAAATTGACAGAACCTGTTCTTTTCAGCCCTGCTAATTTCATATGGGGAATAGAAAGCTGACAAGGCACTTTTCCTCTTGCAAGTTCTGCTAGCGATATTCAACCCACTGGAAGAAGGGGCTGAAACACAAGTCCCCTCCAATGAGAAACTTTTCAAGCTAGTTTCATAATAGTTTAGCTATAGTAAAGATGAGGTGGAAATAAATCAGTTCAGATCTCAAACAGGACTGACATCCAGAGCTGCATTTGAACTCCACAGAATCCTTGTGTGGAGGCACCCAATATTCAGAGCCAAGTTAAGAGGTGGATGCTTAATTTGTTTACTAAAAAGGGAAAAATACAGTCTATCAATGCATTTAAAGAATGCTACAAAACTCAATAAATTTTAATTACTGGAAGATCATAGAACTGCTCCAGTGGTTCTGTAGTGTGTTGAATAAGCTTTGCACGTAAGGAGTAATAAATGAAGGTGTTAATTTCACAGCATCCCTAGAGAATAAGAGAGGAGAAGGTGCCAAATATATCTTAGTTTATACACTATAGTAAATTCTTACTACATTGTTAATCAGCCTTGCCTTGAGCCCCTCTATACTGAAGGGTTTGAAGACATGGTACTGCTAGGATCACTCACCATTCTTATTCTTAAAGATGTTTAAAATAGGGAGAATCTGACGATAATAGGGCACTAAAGCTTCCCCCACCATATCAGCTGACACCACCAGGTGCTGGAGGACTTTGAGCGTGATGCAGATGACCTGTCGGTTTCGAAGGTTCAGCGCATCTTTGATGAATGAAAAAAGACAAGCAGAAAACAGAAGAATTAATTTCAAGAATGTAGAAGGGAGGGGAGAAATCCTCTAATGGACAAATTTAATTAAACTGTACTCTGCTGGGGATTGTAAGTGGGCCTTTATTAGCCTGGCTTTGAAGGAACCCAGAGATGGATTGCAGCCCCAATGTTATAAAACACTGCCTTGTCTGAATGTTATTTGTTCCCGCAATTTGTGCTGACTCCTCAGTAACCCCAAGAAGGCAGCTTATTATTCCTTCTTGCTGCCTGTCTTACTGGTTCCTACCACCCCCACCCCCCAAAAAAAGAAGAAAGAAAAAGGAGGGGAAAAAGCCATCAGCAAGTACCACGGGGACTAATGGAATTGAAAAGGCAAACCATGAAGGTTGACGAGACATTCTACTGTAACAATTAGCCTGTTTATTTTTGCTTGCTTAGCAATCATTTTATTCATTTCAATTAACAATTGGTACTATTCGGAAAAGAGAACAATGATAGAAATGTTTACAAAGAAAAGCTTATAGGCTTCTTTTAAAAATACAGACTAACTGGTAAATAAGGATTCTATCCTGCCTACTTAAGAATTTTTTGTGTAGTGTCAGACAGCTGGATTTTGCTACTGACATCAATAATACCTTTTGTCCTGTTCCATTTCAGATTTCATACAAAACAAAAGAATAATGTTGTATTCTCCTTTGTATTTCAAAATTATATTTTCAAATGCAAATTTAAATCCAAATGTCTTCATGTTCCTGCCCTCCCACTTTATATACTATTATATATTAGGGAGCAAATGCCACAAACTGTAGATCACCACACAGGGGCTATTTGAATGTAAAGGGGACCAGAAGTGAAATCATTCACATGGCAGAATTAGAAAGCTCCATTACATTGTTGCACAGCGGCAAAGTGTAAAGTCCCCAAGCATAAAAACTTTCACCCCATTCTACCTATTACAGACGTCAAGTTCCAAAAGGAGACTAGAAGGGATAAGTGATGTGCCAATGGATAAGCATGAATATTATGGATATAGAATGGGAAGGAAAGGAAGGATTGCCAAATTTGAGCAATGAGCAGTAATCAGACCTTTCTTTTCAGATCTCAGCCTATTTCCTCCAGCTCCCAGGCTTTCCTTTCCCTTGTTCTTCACTCTCATCCTTCTGCCTTTTTACCTTTTCTTCTCTTGCTCTTTGCATGATCACCCAAAACAGTAGCAAGCCCAGCTAAGCAATCACTTTCCCTGCACAACAAATTCACTTGCCAGAGTTTTTTCCTCTGCCAGAGTCTCTGTTCCCCAAATTCAGTGATCACTCAAGTGGGCTGTCAAAATCTCAACAAAGCTGTGACTGCAGGAGTTCTCTTCTGATTATTTCATCATTATCTTACTATATACACCCTATGTTTTTGTATATATTTGAAGATTTTTGAGTGCCTTCTCTCTGATAGTTCAGCAAGAAAGTCTCCTTCCTACTGGGAGCACATAGGACTGGCAACTTCTCAATTATGCCTTTCTTTAAAATGGTACACATGCAGCTTTCCATGTTGGACAACATGCCATGGTTTCCAGGAATGCAGGGTTTGGGCAACGCTAAGAACAGTTGCCCTTTACCCAATTTCCTTTAAATTATGGATTGCAATGATTTAATTCAAACCCATTATTTTGGGGAGAGGAAAGGCTAAAGAACCATAGTGGAAGGAACTGGACTCTGCTTCTTACCAACAGTTCTAGTAGCAAACTTCTAGATCTCCAGTATGGAAAACTAGGGAGCTCTAAACAGTTTGGTGGACACAATACTTAACTCAAATACATGATGTGAAATCTTTTCTGGAGTATTGCCCCCAGCATAGTATTAAAAGGTTAACATAACCTTTGGCCCAAACAAAATTGTGCACTGCTGCATTAAATTAATTCAGAAACATTTAAAATATTTTAAAACACGTCAAATTCTTTGGCACATCAGTTTCTCGATATCTAATCTCTTTAAAATAGAGAATGTTTTTTTTCCCCTTTTGAGTTCAACTGAATTTTTACCCTGTTGCAGCAGAAATATTTCAAAACATGGCTCAGGCTAAAATTCAGCTATCTGCAATAAGGTTGGTTCATTTCTAACTCAATAAATAAGTATTGTGCTAGTTGAAAATGTGATAAAGCTATATTTCCTAATATTGCACTAGTTGACATTGTGATGAAGCTGTATTTTCTTAGATAGTATTATATTGCGGTGTAATACCCTGTATTACTGTGACTACTTGGATTTTTTCCAGCAACACTGAAAATGAATGAAATGTGCATTTTGTTATGTTTTCCTTTAAAAACAAAACAATGACATCTATGGGCAGGAGAAGCATGCAATCTTAAATCATGGCCTCCCAGTGTTACTGCTAGGCAGGGAAAGGAGCTCGCAGAATATCTAGCCACGTGAGTGAGAAGCACACCTACCCCTGTATTTGACAGATACTACTTTTATCTGGCCAGATTGCTGTGTGGCATTCTTCCAAGATGAGCTTGGAATTCCTCCTATGGCTGATGCAGATTCAGAATCTCTAAAAAGCATCAGTGAATCAAGTAGCAGCATTAATATATGAAGACAAGTTATACAGCTGTCCTAGCCAGGGGCTTCATCAGATACCATTTTGTTTGTTATTGTGCATCTTAAATTTACTCTGTGAATTGTTTTGCCAGATATTTTATAGGCAGTTGTTGGGTAGAAAGAGACATATACATTTTCCAGATATTAAAAATATAATATATTGTCACAGTTATCTTACACATAACTTGAGAGTTGATTTTAGACACTCCCAGGAACTGATCATTTTGGAAAATTCCAACAACCTGACTTTAGCTCAATTACAGCTAATGATCAGAGAATGAGTACATCTGGTTCCTTATGCTGGTCAAGCAGCAAGGTCAAGTCTGTACCATTGATGGGTATATATTTGATATTATGCCCACCAGCAAGCTGGAAACCCCTGTTGTAAGTGCCAGGTCATTAAAATTTGTATCTTGGGGTTGAAACTAAAGGAGTACAGTAATAAACCTGACTAATTAATTTGGAAGAGGAGCCAAAAAACAGATGTCCTCATAGATGGCTGAGAAAGACCTTTCCACTTCAGTGCTAACATTTGGAACAAGCCCACATTTTTATGCCACTTTTAACATTTGCATGAACTTTACTCTTAGAATTTGAATGTATCTCTTTTATGCATCCTAGCTGGTGTTCCCCTCTATCCAGTGTAACTGAAGAGATGCTTAATATTTTATATTATAGAGACAAGTATGTATAATACTTTAATCCTCTCTTTCAATAAATTATCAAAAAAGAAAAGACATTTATATTAGTTATAAGCCTGAGAATATATATATTGTATGTACAGTATAAGACTCCAAAAGGTATTCAAGCTTTAAAAACAATATGTCCCCAAAGACATCAGTAGGGATCTTTGCTAGATACTACATAAGTGAAATACAACTAGATTCTACAGTCAAGGTCCTAAAATGGCTTCAGCAAGTCAAAAGTATTCCACCTTTGGGCTGCTAGATGTAAACCACCTCTGACAACCATCTTTCACTTTGTTCCATTCGGCTGGGAAAGGGCTTTATGAAGATGGGGAGGACAAAACCCATAATGCTCTCTCTACCATAGCCAAGAAGTTATAGAAAGGTGGCACCTTGAACTGGCCCAGCTTGGGTAATAAAATATTTAACAGCAAGTGCACAAAAGCAAACATGTCTGAATTTCAAGAAATATTCAGATCTATTTTCAAAGGGCATCTTGCTTTGATTTAAATGATTAAGATAACGTTGAATACCTTTCTAGACAATACATTTACAAACTGCTAACATCTGCCCTCTAATCAATATATTTTAATATGTTCTGATAGATCAGTCCCTAGAGGCCTTCAATACATTTATCCTGAACTATTTTCCTGCTCCTGTGTGCTATTTCCTGTGTTCTAAATACACTTTTAGAAAGCGTTTTGAAAGGCCAGTCAGACAGTAGTGTCTTAACAAAACACAAAATAATAACAGCCAGTTATCTGAAACTAAATGCATTGCATCCAAGGGAATGTCTGAGGCACTGGGTTTTTGGCTGCATTTTATGGTTTTATGGTTTTTATAGTTTGGGGTATTATTGTTGCTGTGGCCTGCTCAGAGTTGTGTTTTAAGATGAGCAGCTGTACATATCTTTTAAATAAAATAAATGGATAAATAAATTGAGGGTTATTTAATTCTCCTATCAAGTTTTAATTATCAAAACCAATTGTTTCTTTTTACAAAGTATCCTTCTTGGCTTTTTTCACTCTAAGCAACTGGAGGATATTCTACAATGTTACTGTTCCTGCTAGTGCTAGAAAAGCAAAATATCTAGAGCAGTGTCGTCCAAACTTGGCCACTTTAAGATGAGTGGACTTCAACTCCCAGAATTCCCCAGCCAGCACGGCTGGCTGGGGACTTCTGGGAGTTGAAATCCACTCATCTTAAAGTGGCCAAGTTTGGACAACACTGATCTAGAGAGACAGGGATCCTTCATACTCCCTGCTCCTCTCCTCTCACCTTCCCAGGATTTGCCCTTATCTCCAGGCTTTCCTTATCAGCCTCCAAAAGCCAAATGCCTACCCCCATGTAAGGCAGCAACTTGAACTGGGCTCCTCTGATTCTGTGGCTGAAAAGGAGCAATCTGACAGGCTGCAAGCCTGTAGCTGTCGGCCACCTGAGAATAGCTCAAACCTGGCACAGGTGATACCAACCTGGGGCCTAAACCTGGAAGAGCGCCAAGCTCTAAAACACATGATCAGTGATGTGAGGGTACCTGTAACCCTATCTCACACCCTTATCATTGTTATCTTGCCTGTAAGTAAATCTTTTCTGATACATCTAACATGTACTATACTGTCTTGGTATAAAGCCTATATTACATACATACATTATTAAGACACCTGTCAGAAACCAAATTCTCTAGTTGAACCCCAAATTTGGTTCTATTTACAGAATCAAAAAGTGGCCCTAAAATCTTAAAAAAGGGAATAAATAGTTTGCCTTTCAGGAACATAGATATTTTCCTGCCAGGTAGATGAATATAAAATATTGGTCAGTTGTTGATCTGCAATATACTGAAAATGCATTAAGGAAGCAGATGAACCAAAAGAAGATGAAAAGAAATTAAATACGGAGAAGTTGATGAAAGTAAGCCACATGTTTTAAGTTGTGTGACTTGTACCCAACAGCAAAGGCACTAGAGTCAGGAGTCAGTTTTTCTGCCACTTATTTTATTGAGACTTCCAGAAGAACTAACTCCAGTATGTCTGCAGTAATTCCAGCATATACAGGCAGCCCAAGATAAATGAGCAACAAAACTAGATCACTGTCATGCTTAATTGACCAATAATAACAATAACAACCCAATGCACTACACTTTGAAAATATTACCATTAGCACCATCAGTTTCAAAATATTTTTTTCCAAATCAGGGATATGTTACAATATGTTGTTGTTGCTGCTGTTTGTTTTTAAAAAAAGAATCCAAGGCAAAAGCTTGTAGTTTGTGCAAACTAGCACTTATCGAAAACTCCAGATACTCTGCTATAGGGCTGATAAGCTGCCTAATTAAATCATCAAGTTATTTATCAGGCATGTTATCTAAATAAGGCAACAAGCAGTTCTGACAATAATTTGTCATGTCAGTAGAACCATAAAAGGGCCATGCTAGGGAGAAGTTATGGTCATGTTGGCTGAGACGATGGGTGTTATTGTTAAAGATATCTAGAGGTCCCAGCCTGAGGAAGTTCAGCTCTCCTGACAGCCAGGGCTAGTGTAAAAGTTGCTTGAGTACTGCTTCTGAAGTGCCCATAGATGTATCTTGTGGCAGGCATACTCAGGAGCCCCACCCTCTTAATAACTTCTCCCACCCACGATCTGAGTGCCAGTGTTATCCTAGCTGAGGCTCCCTGCTGTGTCCTTCCTCCCTGCAATCGCCAGCTGCACATTTTCTGGCCTTAACACCCACATGCGTGTATGGTAGTTCTCTCAACAGAGAGAGGGGGTGGGGCTGTGCTGTCCTGAAACAGAAGCATCACCCCACCTTTGCCCTCCCACAACTGGCAAACAGGATTAGGCAGCTCTCATTGCAGCCACTGCAGTTCCATCTCAGCCTGGTTAGCTACTCCTAAGCTCACTGCCATGGCTGCAGTAGCAGAGACTAATCCGGCATTCCTATGGATTCCTGCTGGAGAGAGCCCCACTCCCCTACACACTATTCCACTGAGGGGCACCAGGGAGTTACCCTTGTTGGAAAGAATGGCAGGTGCCATGGCTTTTCCCTCTCAGACTAGGCCTTCAGGAAAGGTGTCCACTCGTGTCAGGAAATGCCTTCCCCTGTCAGAGCCCTAATATTCCAGGTGTCCCTTTGATTGGCCGTGCATTTCTTTCTCTAACAGCAGCCCTGGCTGTTGTCAAAGGCATAGCAGAGCATTTAAGTAACTTGTTCACAAGAGGCAGAGCAAACCAGCTAGGTAACACTCTATATTTGTCTATCTCAAGTATAAGATCGAAAAATTCTTTGGAGAGAGGGTCTGTGATTTTACATAGAAAACAGCAGATCCATTAGCCTTTAAAGGAACTAAGTTTACAAAATCTGTGTAGACATCAGTAAAATAATACATTTCTTTTTAGACTAACCAAAATATTTTAAAATGTTGAATAAACATTTCTGGTTTTATTGAATCAAAATCCTGACATAGGTCAAAAGGGTGGGATTTCACTATCCCTCAAATGATGCTTGTGTCCTGAAATCATAGTTCAAGGTTCAGATATAATTGTGAACTATGATTAATAAACTTGCAGTATACTGAAAGGGGAAGAGGGGGAGGGTATGCAAGAGTGATGCAGGTAAGACAGTGGCTCTTGCATATCTTAATGAGCACAAATATGTTTATCAGAAATAGGCCATTATCATGCTGATGAGGGAAGACTTGACTTAAAAAGAAAAATAACCAAGCTATTCAAAATAGCAAAATAAAAAAAGTTGAGGTTCCGAAAACTATTTTGCTATTTCTTCTACGATTTTCTCAGTTATTCTCATATCTAAGTTTGAGGAGTATAAAAAGAAGAATGAAAAGAACTTTAACTTCCTGTATACCGTGATTGGCATTAGAGTAAGAAGATAACAAGTCAGGCAGCACAGTTCTAAGGGCCTTGGTTATGGCTTTACAACTGACTCAGGTTTATCATCTACTAGAAATACAAGGCCTGGCATGTTTTATTCCTTAATTAGCAACTTGTCAAAAAGCCCCCAGAACCCTAGGCCCTATTTCATTCTTCAGACTTACTTTTTATTGGAATAATGAGCTGAGGAATGACAGGAAGGATCTTGTTTCCACCATGCTCCAACATGTCATGGATGCCTTGCCGAGCAAAAAACTCATAGGGAAATTGCATTTCACATAATCCATCGAAAAACAGTGGCAAATAGTGATGGTAGTCCAATTTCTCAATTTCCACCTGAAAATTCATACAAGAAAGAAGTAAATCTAAACTCAACCACTATGATGTCCTATTATAGTAATCTACAAGTTTCATATCAATGTCCTATTGAGCAAGACAAATGTTAGCATCCACTAGGATATCACGTGATGATGGCTATTCTGTTTTCCATTTGAATCAAAACTGAAAATAAAAAGGAAATTGATTTTTGATGCTTGTATTTCCAAATATTATTTGATATGAGGCATCCACTCATTCTGAATGGATAGATCCTTCTGGTGAGGAATAACATTGAGTCTAACAAGCAACTTATTATGCAAGACTGTCAAAACTCTAAAGCTGAAACTGAAAATGGAAGTGGTTTCCAACATTATATATTTCCAATAATAAAACTGGAATTTATGTTAGTGGAAAACTTCTAATTGTCCTAGGTATATATAACCACAATACAAAACTTTTCATTACTGATATGTTAATAAAAGCGTAAGATTAAACTGGATTCATTCAAATAGTTATGAAAACAACATTAATCACATACAGTATATCTGAATGGGTCCACTTTGATGTGATATATCAAGGAAATTATCTGATCAAAGGAATTGTGTGATAAATTTATGATCAAAATGCATTTCATAACATTCTACAGGAGAAAACAAACACTTTGATAGTGATAAGACAAAGTCAATTTGTTTATTTTGAAGTGATGAATGCAAAAATTGAGAAAAAGTTTCCTACTCTTTATTTATTTATTTATTTTCTATAGCTGCCCATCTCAACCAAGTGACTCTGGGCAGCAAACAATTCTAAAACAATTAAAACAATTAAAAACAATACAAAAATAAATATATACAGCAGCCAAGAAAATTATCATAATAATTATCAAAATAGCCAAGAGGTCTTTAATATATTCAGGGCCCCAGGCCTGGACACATAGCCAAATCTTTAAATCCCCACAAAAGGGCAACAGGGTCAGGGCCATCCTAATCTCTGAAGGGACGATGTTCCAAAGGGCAGGGGCTACAGCAAAGAAGGCACATGTCCTGGTCCCTGGCAGCCGACATTCCTTGGCTGACGGGACCCACAGCACACCCAGCCTGCTGGACTGAAATGGATGGGTAGAAACTATTAGGAAAAGATAGTCCCTCAGGTAACCCATCTCAGTCTCAAACCCTGGCCTAATCCCTGACTGAAAGGGGTCTAGATAATCTGCTTCATCCAGGGTCCTTTGAAGCTGCCATGCAACCACTCTCTCCATAACCTCTCCATAACCAAAGGGAAGGTTGGAAACTGGGTGAAAACTGTCCAGGTTGGTTGGGTTGAGCAATGACCACTTGAGGAGGGGGTGCACCACCACCTCAAGAGCCAGTGGAACCACCCCCTCTCTCAAGGAGGAATTAACCACCGTCCAATCCCAATCATACATCCTCTCCCACACAGTTTTAACATGCCAGGAGGGACACGGATCTAACACACAAGTGGCTGAACTAGCAGTGTCAAGGCCTTGTCCACTTCTTCAGGTTCAGTGGGCTCAAACTCCCCCCAGATACCTGTATATGACTTGGCCCCTGTAACCTCCACAGACTCTGCCTTAAGGCCAGAGTCCAACATAGAGCAAATACAAGTGACTTTATCCACTAGATGTATAGCATATTCCTCACAGTGACCCTGTAGGTGAGCCTCAGTATAATTCCCTCCGAGGAGGGACCGAGTCACCCGAAATAGGGCTACTGGGTGACTGTCTGAGGATGCAATAAGGGCAAAATAATTACATTTCGCTGCCCTTACCACCACAAGAGAGGCTCTAATAGCAGTTCTAGCTTGTGTTCGGTCATCTTCGTTCCTCGTCTTTCGCCAGTGGCACTCTAGGCATCTCTTAGCCCTTTTAAGTTCCCTCAGCTCTTCTGTATACCACAGAGTGTGTCGGGAACCACGGGCACGGAGACACCATTGAAGCGCAATCTGATCCAAAACCACAGCCATTCTACCATTCTAAGCAGCCACCAAAGCTTATTGAACTTTCTTGGCCTTTTAATTATAGTTTAAGCATTCCAATCATGAAGAACATCTTCCTTCTAGTATTTATTCCATCTTGTTGCAAAACGTATTTTAAAGAATTCTGATGGGTAAGCATATCCCTTATAGGTTGATTAATTTTGATTTGAGACAACGAAGCTCATTTTATACAACTCTGAAGTGAAGTTTAATTTTGCTTCATATAATTAAAGTAGACCACACTGGTTTACCACTATTACTAAGTATTTCTCATTGCCTAGATAACTTTCATTAAGGTTACTTTTAATACATTTCTGTTTTCTAAGTCTTAATTGACAGAGCACTAACCTAATTTTTCTTGCAATATCTTTAACCTTGGAATAGACTGACAAAACCATGTTAAGAATTGGGATTCTAAAGCACAGCTGTTTCAAAAATTTGCAGTGATTGACAACTCATACTACTTTGGAAAGATCTTAAATGATATTGGTTTTCTTGAAGAATCTGTGGGGAGGGTGTGAAACCAACTGTTCTTGCAATGTTAAATGTCCTCCCACAACATGGAATCCAGAAATATTTTAGCATTACATTTCACAGTGGGAAACCTTTTACTTCTCTGTTTATGATTTAGCTTTGAACAGTAACTATTATGCAAAGGGGCATAAATAAATAAATAGGATAAATAGGATTTTTGTTGTTGTTTATACCCACAACATGCTTCTAAATTTTTCAGTTCCTCCCACAAAAGTATTCTGAATCAAAACTAGAAATCTTTGGCTGCACTTAACTGAATTTACTGAGACATTGGTAACAGCTGTGTGTATTTTTCTTTTTTCCTCCAAAAAATATCAAAAGAGTAACTATGAACCAGCATATGCAACGTTATATGACCTGCAAAAGCAAAAGGGTAATAAAGAATTGATCATTCCTCTTTCTCTGATTCTTTTTTTACAACACATCAAGATACTATTATTACTGCAATGGAAAACACATTATTTTAGTAAAACTGCACAAATGTCTCCTAAAGGACAGTATGATATTATCTAGTCATTTTGCCCTTTACTTTTTTTTGTCTAAATAAAGAAAATGGACAACACACTTTGAAGTTTCCCTGAGTATGTTAAATTCAAAACACAATGACCTTTCACATTGTCTGGGAATGATCATATATAACATATTGTGAACACCTGATCAAACAGCTGCTAAAATACTCAGATTATTAATATAATACAATGAAAGTACCAGATGAAAATGGTTTCGGAACAGCTGCACTGAACTTTCTTGCTTTCTTTATTGCTCAAGATCATGCAGGAAATTAAACTATGAGTTCCTTTGTGAACTACTTCAAGAGACTTAGAGACACCCAGGTATGCAGTTTATCACTATTTTTAATATACATATTATTCAGGGCTAAAATTATATCAGGTAAATGCAGCAACTCAAGACAGGAACCTGAAAGAAATACCCTCACCAATTCAAAAAGATGGAATATTCCAGTTTATTAGTACTATTTAATGCTTAAACCTAGGCATCTGCAGACATTTTTCCAGTGAGAGATTATCTATATATCTACATCTGTCTACATGTGTGTTGATAGACAGACAGATAGACAGATGCACACACACATGGTGGAATTTTACTCAAGAAGAAGGTACATCTTAGCTAGGTCATACTGTTGAGATATATAGATACAGATATATAGCTATAGCTAGATACACACCCACACACACACTCACAGTGGAGTTTTACTCAAGAAGAAGATACATCTCACCTGGGACATACTGTTGATATTCCAAATGTACTAAGTATCTACTCCAGTTTTAAAATAATGAATTAGCACCTCCTCCTCCCCCAATTCCATGCCCGTACAGGTAGTCCCCAGTTTAAGAATGAGTTCCATTCCCAAGGTCTGTCCTTAAGTCGAATTTGTATGTAAGATGGAATAGTATTATTGTATAATACTGTATAAGCAGTATTGTGTAATGAACTCAAACCATTGTGTATTTAACTCGAATCAAGCTAAATGTGTATTTAACTCGAATTTTGCTACAACAGGCTTTGTTCTTAACTATGGGTCATCCATAAACCGGGCGTTCTTAACCTGGGGACTACCTATGCTGCAACTACTACTCCCCCAATTCCATGCTTGTATAAATATGCTGAAGTGTTCTGTGCGTGCATGTGAATGTTCCAGAGAGTGGGAATCTGATTAGTGATGCAGATTTTATAACTACAAGAGAAAATGTATTTATTTACAGGAAATACATTACAGGAATCGGAAAAGCCTACCAGGAAATTCAAGGAGCGCATGCTCTATGAGTCTGGGAAGAAAGGCAGAAGAAAGTGGCCTCAAATTAGCAATCCTTAGACTAAGAACAGGCAGAGTGATAGAATTCTTAACTTTCTATGAAGATCCCATTATCCCTCAGTAGTTGATGAGAATCTGTAGATAGTGTCATTGGAATTGGACCTTCAACAGTACCATCCCTGGAAGAACAAGTGATGGAGGGACAACCAGACCTAAGTATCAATGCACCAGGCTGAGCAGACCTGGCCTATCCAACACTCACCTTTTCTAGCACTAAAATATTTACATTGCTGCTATACTTTTACAATATTGCATCTTCATAAACAACAAGAACACCAAGAAATTAGATAACAATATACTACTCTGACTCCTCTTCTAGCAAAATGTATGTAAAAACAGAAGACAAATTTGCAGGGCTGACTGTTTGTTTGTTTGTTTGTTTATTTCACAGATTTATATAGCATCCCATCTCCCAAAAAGTGACTCTGGGTGGCTTACAAACAGAATAACAATTAAAGCCATATCATAATATAAAAACACCAGACATAAATAACAACAAAAATAAAAGTTAAAAACATAAAGGAATAAAAACATAAAAGAACCCCAAGACCAAAACCACCATTTAGCCTCATACAAACACTTTGCAGGTTCGCCATGGGATCCCCAGGGTTGATGGAAGAACCACATTTTCAAGGCTTTCCAGAAGGCTAACTGAGATGGGGCTAACCTCATCTCAAGGGGAATGATGTTCCAGAGTGGGGACTACAGCAGAAAAGGCGCATCTTCTGGGTCCTGCCAGATGGAGCTCTTTAGCAGATGGGACCTGGAGCATACCTCTTCTGCTGGACCTAATGGGACAGGTAGATGTAACCAGGAAGAGACAGTCCCTCAAATAACCTGGTCCCATGCCACGTAGGCTTTAAAAGTCAAAAACAGCACCTTGAATTGCACCTGGAAGCAAACTGGCAACCAATGCAGCTTGTGGAACAGAGGTGTAAATAGGTATAAATAGAGTGAGTTGGCAGAGAATTTTTAAAACATTTTACTAACAGCAGGAGAATCAAATGAACTAAGACCTGAATTTAGAGGGTGTCATGTCTTTGTTGCTATTTTTTATTTTTATTTTTTGGACAGATAACTATCCAAAGGTTAAAATAGCAGTTCTCTTGATTTTTTTTTTTTCTATGAGACAATAAACCATCTCTCCACTGGCATAGCAATCTCCAGTTAGCTGGTATCTATATATAAAGGGTTTCAGTCACTGGCTAAGGATACTGAAATGTGGGATCATACCGATTCCTCAGATAACAATTGGGCAAAGTTGAATTTTCACATTTTTGTTTCCCAAGTTTAAATTTGCAAATTTTATTTTATTTTTCCAGCTGTTAACTGGAAAACTGTTGTATGGCTTTTCCTGAGGAGGGGAGAGTGAGGGAGCTTGCTTATAATACCATGGATGGTCAAGTATCTGAAGATATATAAAACCTGTAGTAGAATCTTACATTTAGCCTGTTCACTAAGGGTTACTTTTTCACTGGTGTAACCTACTAAATTTATTTATAGAGTCTAACAAGTAGCCTGTGAAAAGAACAGTTTAATTATACAATTATTTCTGCACAGCACTAGTTCAGAAATTAGGTGGGGAGTTGCATGTTCAGAGATTCTTACATGCCTTCCTTAACATGCTATCTAAGTACAGGGATTCTGTGCAGGAATATTCAATGTTTCCTGCCTCGGCATCTGCAGTCTAATGCTGTACCATCCAGTAAATGTTTCATTAATTCAGCAGCTATTTCTGCAAAATATGCCCACAGAACACATCAAGCCACATATTAAAATAAATAAATAAAGTAACAGAAAAAGATTTTCAACCTACTGAATACTATTGATACAACTGAAATAACATGAAGACAGCACTGCAATGGACCTGCTTCTTATGAAGACAGAGAGAAATCAGGGAAGGCAAGAACAAGCAGTAAGAAACCAGAAATTCAGATCAAGCAAGGGTAAATGATACATATCTCTCATGGGTCCTACAACCTTCTTTATGCAGCAGTAGTTGAATAAAGCAACTCCCTACATCAGCCAATCAGGTGGAACATCTTGCCATGTCACTTTCTATAAATGGCTTGTGATTTCATTAAAAACAGCATCAGCCCAGAGACATACTCATTAATCGATTCATTTCACCATACTCATGGGCCTGGCAAAAGAGGGAGAGGCAAGAGAAACTCAGGTTATTTTTTGTGTCCTCCCAAATGCTTCCTGAGTAAAACATGATCCTTCTCTTCCAAATCTATTGTCTTTGCTGTACAGTCATTACTACCAGTCCGTGTTTTGGGGAAAAGGAAGTTCCAAGTAGGCATTGTACCAACAAAGGAACCTGGTGCACATGGTCAATGCATGTTGACTAACATCTAGGAGGGCAGCACCTAGCCAAGCTTTGCTGATCTCAAAAACCTAAACAAAGTTGGGCTTCATTACATAAGCATCTCCATTAGCTACAATGACACCAAAATGATGAAGTGTGCATCATGATGTCACAAAACAAGCTCCAACATTTTGTATTTATTTCATGCCATCATATGCTAGTACATAAGGGGCAGATTTTGTACCACATCACATGCTTCATAATTTGTCCCTTGTGGATGTCCATCTCAGGGCTTTTCCAATCTCCTCCAACCTATAATTCTTCAAAGTATTCATAGTACAGCACTGACCATAAATAATGGCTGGCTAGTAAGCCAAGCTAAAATCTATATCCATTCCAAAAGTAACCAAGCTAGGAAGATGTCACAACAGGTGGTCCTCATTTAATGACCACTCATTCAGTGACCATTTGAATTTACAACAGTGCTGAACAAGTGGTACTTATGACTAGTCCTCGTACTTACAGCCATCACAGCGTCCCCACATCATGTGATTGCAATTTGTGGCCTTCAGTGCCGGCTTCTCTGGTGATCCTGCTGCACGCACACGTGCACGCACACACACACACACACACACACACAAGGGAGTCTATGGTCCGATACAGCAGCAGCTTGCCTGACAGCAGTGTTGCTGAGTCTGGTCCGGCAGTGCAGGAGGCAGGAGCGTAACCAGTCTGAGACAGGGCACACGGCAGCAAGTTCCGGCGGAGACATGAGCAAGGCATGAGCAATCACAAGTGAGGCATGAGGGGATACTAGACGGTTGTCGTCCTTGAATCCTCCCCTTCTGAGCCTTATTTTATAATGGCGGCCAGTGTTCCTCATTTCGGAGGGCGAGGCTCCCTTCTCGTGAGTAACCTCGCCAAACACCTTTGCAACACTCTCTTTTCAGCACGCCTCATTCTCACATCAGGTGGTTTCACATTTTCCACCTCATTATCTGAGACTGACTCCGGCTGTTGCTCACTGTCCAACCCCACCTCTGATGACCGCTCAGCCTGCTGTTTGTCCAGTGTGTCCTCATATTCTGACTCCGAATCAGACTCAGAGCGGACCATGACAGCTTCTGACAAGCAAAGTCAATGGGGAAGCCAGCAGGAAATCGCACATCGCGGTCACAAGTTCTTCACTTAATAACTCGCACAATCCTCACTTAACAATGGTAACCAGGAGTGCTGGAACTGCCATCTGCTAAGCAGTGGAGTCACATGTTTTTTCAGCTTATGACTGTGTCACTTAACGATGGAGTTTACAGTCCCAATTAGCATCATTAAGCGAGGACTACCTATACTGCCAGACTGGAAAATGATACAGAAGAGGAGATACTGGAAGGCAAATAACACTTCCTGTGTGATGTCAGAATCTTATTGTTAAAATTTTGAGATTCCACACCCTTACAGAAACATAGATTGGAAGTAAAGTAAGTCCAGCCCTCTGTCCAAGACAGCAATCCTTATAACATCCCAGAGAAACTTTTCAACTTTTGTTTGAAAACCTCCAATAATGGAGCAACCACAACTCCAGGAGGCAGGCTGTTCTCCTGCAGGTCGCAGTCATGGCTAGGAAGGTCTTTGGGCAGGTTCCCTCTTTCTGGATTGGGTGGCCTTACCTATAGTAACCTATGCCTTAATCACCCCCCACTTGGGTTGCTGTAATGCACTCTACTTGGGGATGCCCTTGAAGAGCATTCAGAAGCTACAACTGGTCCAAAATGCAGTGGCACATTTTTTATGTTCCATGATGTGCCCATGTAACACCTCTGCTTGGTAAACTGCACTGGTTCTCAGTGGGCTTCTATGGATAATTGAATGTGCTGGTTTTCACCTGTAAAGCTCTATGTGAGCCAGGGCCAAGTTACTTGTGGGATTGTCTGTCTCTGCTTGCCCCACCAGAACTGGCGGAGTTGGCATGCTCCAAGTCCTGTTTATTAAACAGTATCATCTTGTGCCTAGGAACTATGTCTTCCCCATCACTGCACCTGCCCTGTGGAACAGCATCCCCTAGATCTCTGGAGGGCCCTGATTCTGTTGCCTTTTCATAAGGCATTAAACACTTGGATATTCCTTCAGGCATTTGGGCCGGGAGCTTAAGTGAGTCCCTTTGGCTGAGTGTTTTGTTATTGTTTTAGGGATCCGAAGTGGTATGGCTTTTGACCCCAATGATATAATATATTTTTTAATTGATGTGATTTATGTTATGATTTTTAATTCTTGTACACTGCCTAGAGTACAGAGTGGTGAGATGGGCACCTGCGTACATTGATTAAACAAATAAATAAGTAATGAAAAGTCAACAACTCTGCTAGTATAAGCACTTATGCTATATTTCTATTGAACTGAGGATCTATTGACTACAAGAAAGAAAGAAATCCAACAACAAAATATTCCAGGGCTAATTACTTTAGTATGTGAAAATGAAATAAAATTCTAATAAAGCTCAGTGAGGTAGGAACCAAATGAAAAACAATGTGACATTTCAGAAAGAAAACAGGAAATGGAAGAAAGCTCAGGAAAATACATAAAGGACATCCAAGTTCAGTAAATAATTCACAAGCTACTGTACAGCCTGATTATGTAATGCTGGTTGGGGAGAAACATTTGACAAATGCTTGCAATAGTTAAGCTAAACCGCTTTGAAAGGTTATAGGAGAATGGGCCAACAAAACTTACAAAACTCAGAAGGCTTTTTCTGTTATACAAAATACGTTAAAATTCTGAAATTATTTGGCAAGAAACAGTGGATATTATCTGAGAAAATTTAGGAACATACTTCTTCAAACAGCTGCACAATACTCTATTTGTTCTCTTTGGGATCTGCATCCTTGCTTACTCTTAAGATGTTCAAGAATACTAGTTGTAAATATGCGAGTTTATGTAGCTTTTATAACATACAATAATAATGCAAAAGCAACAATAGAATTCTAATAAAGCATTTTGCATCCACAGGATGGTTCCCAAAATTATTCTTCCAGATCCGTACATCTGAAAGCTGTTCATTGGCATAGATCTTTCATGCAACTTCCTGGAGGTGATTTCCTGGCTAATTGTCGTTGATGTAACTGTCTGAAGTCCAATTAGATGAATAGCCTATTTGTCTTCACACTGATGTATTCATGGGAATCACTCCAGGATGCAATTGCTACATTAAACTTAGCTTTTTGTCTTGGTATAAATACTGGAACAAAGAAGGCAAACTCATTTTGTTCTGGGTTCCAGATCTTTTTAAAGCCATAGCGATATAGACACAGATTGCATAAAAATATTATACAACTACATTTATCCAAAGGAACAGAGACTGCAAACTTAATCCCATTATTTGAGCCCCACTAGATTTAATGGGACTTGCTTCTGATATATAAAGATTGTACTGTTCAACATTTGTTCATCTTGGCAGAGACCTTCTGTTATAATCTGTGAGAATACATATTCATATGTTAATCTGTATTGTATATGTCACTGCCTTAAGAAAAAGTGCTATTTCCCCCCTCAACATTTTCTTTAAAATCCCCTGAGGATCACATTAAAAGCTAGGAACAGAGTATGGTTTTATGTAAAGAGATAAAGACACAGACGGGGGGGCGGGGGCAGGGGGGATACTGCTGTTGAGGGTCTGAAAGGAAAAAGCCAAAAAATGTTTTGGCTTCCATTCTGAAAAGGGGTTGGAGAAATGCATTTCTGACACATCTAAAAGTCATTCTAAGCAATGCTTAAATTAGAGGATGGAGCCGCAAGAACCAACTGGTATGTGTGAGAGTCAGTAAATGAGTGTGTGTGTGTGAGAGAGAGAGACAGAGAGAGAGAGAGAGAGAGATTGAGAGAGAGAGATAACAGACTTCTCTGATAATATTTTCAGTGAATTACTGAGGTCATGGCTTGGGAAACTTGCAGGAGTAGGGAAACTTACAAAAATCCTTGTATCTTTCCCCATTCTTATTTTCTGAATAGTATCCTAGATAAAGAGTGGATTTTTAATTAATTAATTAATTAATATATCAAATTTATATAGCATACAGTACAGACACAGTAACCAGAGACTACCAAAGATCCTGTGATTACAACCATTTTTCCAACTGATATTATTCATTAAAGGAAAGCATACATCAACATATGGAGATGACAGGAATGTCCCAATGATACCATTTAATGTATTCCGCATCTTTCTCATGTGTAATCCGTAAACGTACCTTAAACAGAAGAGGCAGATTATCTGTCCTTAATGCAGATTCCCATAATGCTATATTCTGGAAGCATTTATGGCAAATTAAATGCAACTCTTCCTTACCTGAAGGCTTCTCAAATCCCTTAAGAGTGTTAAAGATCCCATATCAATAGGATCCAGAAAATACATCCCCAAGTTTAATCTTTGGCTACAGACATCAAAGAATAAAGCTACGTAAATATTCATACAAGTATCTGAGGTAGTCAGATTCCTGCTGACTTTATACATTGTGCTAAACCATTATTTGTTTCAGTTATGGTTTACTGAGTAAACCACATTAACTGGATTCACACATGGCATTAAGCCATTTATAAACCGCTATGGCTAGGTTCATAGGTAGTACTTAGTGACCAGTTCAAGCATTAAGCTAATCACTGAACAATTAGCCTGATAATTAGACTGACTGACTCAAATGATTGAGAAATAACTTTATTTTGCTAGCAGAATAGAACTGATCCTGTATCCACTGTCCAATTTACTACTTCTATTTAAATAAAGTCAGATTTCTAATTTAAATAATCCTGCTGATTTTCACTAACTGAATGTAATAGCTTCCTCTAACATATACTTTAAAAGAGGAATTGACAAAAGCAATGGAATACAGTGGTACCTCGGGATACGAACTTAATCCGTTCCGTGACTCTGGGCGTATCCCGAGTTGGTCGTAACCCGAAGGAAATTTCCCCATAGGGTTCAATGTAAATCCGGTTAATCCGTTCCGCCCTCTGAATTTGGTCGCACCCCGAGGCAAATTTCCCCATAGGGTTCAGTGTAAATCCGGTTAATCCGTTCCGCCCTCCGCCCGAATTTGGTCGCAACCCGAGGCAATTTCCCATAAGGTTCAATGTAATTACCGTTAATCCGTTCTGGCGTCCACGGACCACACGGAAAGCGGCCGGGCGCGGCGTGGTGCGGCGCGAAAATGGCCGGGTGCAGCGTGGCGCGGCGTGAAAACGGCCCGGCGCGGCGCGAAAACGGCCCGGCGCAGCGCGGCGCGGCGCGAAAACAGCCCGGCGCGGCGCGAAAACGGCCGCGGACCACGCGGCAGGGCCGGAAAAACAGCCGCGGACCACGTGGCACGGGCGGAAAAATGGCCGCGGACCACGTGGCACGGGCAGAAAATGGCCGCGGACCACGTGGCACGGGCGGAAAATGGCTCGTACCCCGAGGCGGAGTTCGCAAACCGAGGTAAAATTTTGGGGCCAGAGCTGGTCGTAACCCGAAAAATTCGCAAGCAGAGGCGTTCGTATCCCGAGGTATCACTGTATTTCAGGTAATTTGAGAGAAAATGAATAATAGATTTGTAATGGTTTTTACTGGTTTTAATTTATCCTCTGTTATGCCAAAGTTTACAAGAAAAATGATTGTAACCTAGTGGCCATCCATAAAATATCACGCATCAAAAGAGAGGGAGGAAATAACGAAACTAGGAACCAGATTTGACCTCAGAAACCCTACAATTCTTAATTAGATTTCCATCCACTAATCATTACATCATGATACTTTTCCTGAGACTACAATTTTGCAGTTTTCACAACTTGTGCTTACCATATCCATTAGCTTATTAAATAAGGAATGATGTATAATTTATTCAAAACCATAGTAACTTTCAGTTATCACTCCTTTTTAAAAATTTTAATATTGCTGCAATATCTTTCCAGATATAGAAATCAGTTTACTAGACCTAGCCAAATATTTAATAGTTCCTACTTTTTTTCTTTTTTTTCACAGAACAGCAGTGTTCTGTGAACTTTTCACTAAGATTTCTCTAAATAAATATTATCAGGATTAAAAAGTGAGTTAAACATTATTACTCTAGATGATTCAAATATTCTGTCGTCTTCTCAGAATTTCCTCTTAAGAAACTTTGCATTAGAGTATGTTTCAGTAAAATGAGCAGTCTTTCACAAAGTGTCCATTTCATTCAAAGTAAAATACACAAAGTGAGGAAATATTATCATACATTCTGCTAGTTCAAGTAGCATTACCATCTAAACATTTAAAGATGCAGTCAAATTGCCACCTGTAAAGCTATCAATCTTTCTCCCTCTCTAGCCCTTTGATGCTAGTTAATGCTAATTATATTATTTTAAAAGTATATACATTTAAATGAATTACATTAAATGAACAAGGGATGGATTTTTCCTCCTTCTGGGAGACAAAATAACCCTATTTTGCACAGTTTCATGGTTGGATGGTGAAAACACAGATGTACAAATCAGACAAAAATATCTTTTCGCCTGAAGCTATGTATTAATTCAGATGGCCTTCTTACATTGATTTAATGCAGTAAACTGCTGTACTATTTAATTCCTGTTCCCCCTTCCATTCCTCCAGGGCTAAATCTTGTTTTAACATCAACTATAGAACAAATAAATTAGAATCTATTTCAGATGTTGTAGCGTTTACATGCTAGTTTATTGCTCACAAAGCCTATCTGCCTGTCATTTTAAATATTTTATTACTTTTCATCCAAACAATGGGAAATTCAGTCTAATTGTGGGGGCGTTTGCTCAGTCTCTACTAAATAAGTGTATTAAATTGTATGAATTTAAATGTGTTTGTAATCTGGTGGTATGAAACTTCCAAGATAGGCTGGTATAAATACTGATTGGCCTAAGAAATGCAGAATCTTAGAAAAAGTCTTGACAGGCCAAGACCAGTCTCTCACTTGCCTTCTGCCTTTCACATATTTCCAAATGGAGAAGTTGGCAGTGGTTAGAATGTAAGTAGGACAAAGTGGAATAACTACCTAACAAGACACCTGGTTTAAGTTTCTTTTAAAGAATCTACTGAAGAATTTATAAATGGCTTCAAGTCTAAGAAACCTGAATTCTTAGATTTTGCTACACAGTAAGTGTATCCTATTAAAAATTTGTTAGCTAGGTGAATTCTACACTGCCTTCACTGTGGTTGAGATGTGGCAAGATCATCTTGGGGGCCATCAGAGGAAGAATCTAAGCAGATTTTGGTAATGAAAGTTCAGTCAATAATATACTGAATGTCAGATTTGAATGCATTTTCTTGTTCCCTTTTATGTGTGAATAACTAATGTATGTAACATTTTCATTCCAAACTAGGACTTACATACTGTTAGAGCTTTGATTATCGGTGCTGCTTTTCTTTGTTTGGTGGGTATATTTTGGTTGAATATATTTAACACAGTGCAATCCCCCACTAGTCTTAATTGTATAGCAAAATTACGTTTCATTCATCACTAAATGCTAGAGCAAGAAAAGGTTCAGATTCTTGAGATATATGAAGGATGGAGGAATTATAATAAGGTTCCTCTTAAGATCATTAAAAAAAACAATTTTAGAAAAGAGATTTTTTTTTAAATTCTTCATTTCAGAAGCCTATATTTCACAGATTTGTTAGGAGGAAAAACATTTATAATGAATGGGACGATATTTGTAGGTGAGAATTGACTTGTGGAGAAATTGTTCAATGCTTGCCTGCAAATAGGCTTTCCGGTACTCACGCTAGCATTATGAGAAAAATTGGGAACCCCAGGTTTTCTTTATGCTTTGAATTATACATTCATAAGGACCTCCTTTCCAATCCCTTATGCTGCCAAGTTCTTTCTGTTCTGATTTATCCATTCTTCCCAAAGTTGGTGAAATTATCCACTAACTGACAGTTTTTCAATAAACTGGATTGAATATCAGCATTCACAAACCAGTGTGTCATAGACTTATCAAGAAGGAAGAAAGGAGAAAGAGGGTCCATCCCATAGAATAAGAATGTAAGATGAAATGCATGGTTTACTTTTGGCTTAAGGCCTATAACATGTCACCTGCAGGTACCAATGTGGCTAACCATACCTCCTTTGGCACCTGCCAGTTCCCTGACTCACCTGATCTTGTAAGGATTATTTTAATGCACAAGACCCAAGCATTCTTAGAGAATGAAATGGTGGAAGGTTGCATTTGGAAATATGTCTACAGGTTCAGAAAAAAAAGAGAAAAGAAATAAAGGTAAGCTGAAGTAGTAGAGAGCATCCAGGGATGCTATGACATGTAATGGAGAGCAAACGTAGTTGTCTGTCTTCTGGATTATTTTGTGATTGGTCTTTCACACATATACACAAGCACACACACCCTGTGATAAACTTGTTGTGAGAATGCTTATAACATACTTTTAAATCCAAAGGTTGAGGAACCCTAGCATAAAGTTTCTAACAGACTAAAATATACTGCAGAATACAATGAAAATACATTTTAATTTTCAGAAACCAAATTGTTCCCCCTGCCTCTGCAAACTAGATTAAAGAGAATTATACCATAGTTTGACTCCTATGCCCAGAATAATCTGATCTCATTTTCCTGAACTGCATTTTTCCCCTTTATTGCACTTAAATCCTACTGAAATAATACTTCAGTGAATGCCAAATTGCTGCTCTTCATACATAGCTTGTTTATGCATATATTTTATACTATCATCAACATTTCTAGTGTAGATATAGCAATATAAAATACTTTTTTGTGAACTGTATGCATTCTGTGAATTGTGAAGAATGTAACCCTGTTCAGACATTACAAACATGGTTAAAAGTCACCCTGTATACAGGATGGGACAAACTTGAACCCTCCCACATATGCTGGTGTGACATCTAACCTTCAAAATAATTTCCAGTTTTGGCAACAATGTATCTATGCAAGGAAGTCTTCACATACAGAGTGAATATGCCCTTTTTTGTCAATATTTTTCTCAGATACTGTATATCCCACTGTACACAAAAGTCTGGATCATGAAGAAAAGATTGAAGACTCTGTCATGCTGCAAGGGAGCCTATAATGGTGGATCATGACATTTCAGTCTAAAACAAATCTTTGTCACATTTCTTTTATATTCCTAATGACTTGTCATGTATTTTCTTCCTATGCAGCATCTTTAATATTGGCTTTTACTTGCTAGCATTTTAGGTGGCTGCATTTTGGACCCCTTTAAATTTCTGGGTACTCTTCAAAGGCAGACTCAAGTAGAGGTCATTGCAGTAGTCCAGTTTTGAAATAATAAGGGCATAAATAACTATTATTGGCCCACTTAGGAAGGAATGGCATTACTGTAGAACAGTGTCTCCAAGTCCCAACTCTTGCAGGCTGTCCAGAAGGGTACCATACCTGATGATACTGAACCCTGATCTGACCAGAAGAACTGCACTTCCATCATCTAAGTCCCATTGGATGTCATAAGAAGAGCAACCAATATCATTTCTGAATGTGCCAAATATATTATAATACACACTTATGTGAAAATTCTTACATACTTATCTAATGCACATATTTTACAATGAAATAGTGGAATTCTGAGAACCACCTAAACTACTGATGGGATATTACATTTTTAGATCACCTATTTCCTATATACAAAAATTCTCTTAATGTATTAAAGGAGGATGAGTAAATGGAAGGTTTTGTATTGTCATTTGCTTGATCTGCTAGTTTCTTGGGCTTATTATATGTGACATTTAAAAACAGGATCCCTCCCCCAGCAAGTGATAAGGTTGAAAATTCAGTTTTCACTCAGTTTCTTTTCTCATCTCTAACAGTTGCAAGAAGAGTAGACAGAGAAATTCTCTCGCCTGTTTCCTGTTGCTTTGGAAGACAACATTTTCACTATTAAAAGAAAAAGAAAAAGAGGAGAGGGCTAATGTACAGCAGTGTAGGCAGTCAATGTGCTTCTTGTAAAATATTCATAATACAAATACATAGTGTTGGTCTTGCAGAAGTTTTCCCCTTTATCACATTGTTTCTAAAGTGAGCAAGAGTCTAATAGCCTTTGACCTACAACAACTACTGTGAAGGCTTTAAGCATTTTTCAAATTCCTCATGTGAATTGGAACTATTGCATACTTTGTTTTTCTTGTTCTATAGATTATTTTTAGTATACTGGAACAGTTGTATTGCTGTTTGTTTAGTTTGGATTTGTTTGACTGCTAGTTTAAGAATCCATCTTAAGGAAGTAAATAGTCCTAAGTGTGTTACTGAAACTCTGAAAAAATTATTAGAAGAACACCCAACATAATTCTGTGTTCTTATTCCTCTTACAGAGTTTTCAACTGAGTTTGGGAACAGATTAGCATACAATGCCAAGGAATGACATTTCATGTTTGCTTTACTTTGCTTAGATAGAGATGTTTTGGTAACTGACATCATCTCCTCTGATGCTTGCTATCTTCTTTGCTTTTCAGGATAAACTCTGTGGGAAAAGAAACACAAGAAGAGCTAACTACTCTCCCTATTCTCCATAGTTGCTCTTTCTTGGCATTCTCTCTCTCTTACCCTTTACTATCTTTCTTTCAACTTCTACCTTTGTTCTGTTCCCTCTCCCCTTCCTCTTCTAGAAGGAAAGAGAGAAAATATGTTAATGTTGACAACTGGAAGGGAGAGAAAATAGCAAGAACAAGCAAGGAAAAAAAAAAAAAGCAGGAAAATCCACTCAGGCAGTGAAGAGGAGGAGAGAGAAGGACACAACCACTTTGGTTCTTTTTCAAAGTAATACCTACATACTGCTTAGTTTGGGAGCCCTAGATTTACATGCAATGGCCACTCTAGCAGCAGCACCCCACCACCAAATACTCTAATCCCTTTGAATTGTCAGCTATAATATAGAAGAAAATTGACTATCAGGGTAAAACTTCTGAACCAGTATATTTTGCCAAAATTCAGTAATATGTCCAAAGAGAAAGTTGTAGAAGCAAGACGTCAGTTAATCACATACTAAAAATAAGCAACTGTACCAATATCAGTAATCTGCATATTTCTGTTATTAGTCATTCACACAGACACACAAAAAATCTTGGCCCAATCCTCTTTTTTTTTTTTTGAAGCACATCAAAGAAAAGAGCAAACAATGCCAAGATCAGCTGATCACACCTTTGAAGCAGGGAAGGGGTATCTGGTAAGCAGTTTTATTACATTCAGAGATCTGTAATACTGTATATGATTTTGAAACTATAGTTCTGTAGTGTTAGCTTGCATTGTTAAAATATATTTACAAGTGGCTGTCAGCGCCTTCCAATATTTCTGTCTTAAAATGTAGCCTCCAAAGTTTTGAGGATCTTTGAGCAACACACTTTTAATGTTCCTCCTTATTTCAGAAGAGATAGGATTTGTGTATTACAGTCCCTTCCCACTCCCTTTGGTCTGCCTTGAGTGCTCACTGCAGGGTGAGCAAATAATGCTGTTGGGCCAGAAACCTTTGTCAGCAGCACCACCCTCTGGAGCCATACCTATTATATTAGAACAACATTCTAATGGGCCATTCAGTCAACCTAGCTGTCCTTGATGGACAAGTACGCTCCAATTTCTTCTCCATAGTCAGTTAAACTTTTATTTCTGAACAGCAGATATCCTGACCAGTCACCAAATCAGGGAAGAGTCCAGTTAAGAAAAGGGAAGAGATTGCAAATACTACTTTTGAATTAGGAAAGATAGATGAAGTGATGGAAGAATGGCAAGCAAGAGATCATTCCAAACGCTTATTTTAGGCATTGCACGGTAGGTGGACATTTTCTTTGGAACACTTTGTAGATAAAATACCAAAACATTCATTTCAGTTCATTTGCATGCCCAGGATAGATGGTGCTTTGCCATCTTCTTATATATCAATTTTTAAAACAGAATTCTGTTTTATGATGATCTACTTCTGTGTGTCATCGAAAATGACTAATAAGTTGCACACCTGTTGTGTTTACTGTGGAGACTAGGATGGCATGTTACAAATGAAAGGCATGGGTAACATATGATCTGTCTTTTCCTTCAGTCGCACACATGCTGTTAAAACGTTATGCCCTTTAAACTCTCCTTTAAAAGCTTCATGCTAACAGTAAATATAACTCATCACAGTGACTAATATAACTGTTATCCTACATTTTGCTGTTTTCTCTTCATCTGTCTTGAGCCACAGCTTTTGGATCCTCTGAATGGATCCAAAGACATACAAAATGCTTCAAATAGGAATGCCTCAAAAATAATTCAGGAACTTATCCTTTATAATTTAGAAGTGTTTAAAAGAGCAGCACTACATAATATGATCTTCGTCATGAGAACAAATCAAGAGTGAGGGTCATAGATAGTTAATCTCTATTCATATCCCTATTTATTAATGAAATTGGATTGGTCAATCTATTTAATTCATAAAGCAGTAATGACAAACATTGTTGTAATTAATTTAATTGTAAAACAACATCAAAAGCAGAATAGAAGCAGATATATCACTGAAACATATCTGTGAGAAATTTTATTGGGATGGCGGGCTACTTGGAGGTTAGGTAGATGCTTGCAATTGGAGATGGGACTTTTCTGTGTTGGTACCCAAACCACAGCTCTGCTTCCCTAAGCATATTGGCCTGGATGATGATGATGATGATTTTTCAAGGGCTTGGAATTATATTTTCTCAGAATTCAGTGATGTTTCATGACGATTGTATCATTTTAATTGGCCTGTTAAGTAGTTGTATTTGAATGTCTTGAGTTTTAGGTATTACTTTATTTGATATTTTGTTTGCGATTTTATAAAGCTCTGATTATGTGCCATCTAGTCTGTGTTGACTCTTAGTGACCACATAGATAGATTTTCTCTGTGACAATCTAAACTGTGCCTTCAGGTCTTCCAATGGTGCACCCATTGCCACTATAACTGAAGCCATGCACCTTGCTGATGGTCTTCCTCTTTCTCTCTTTCCTTTCATCTTTCCCAGCATTATAGCTTTTTCCAGACAGCTAGGTTTTTGCATTATGTGTCCTAAGTAGGATAATATGAGCCTGCTCATCTGTGTCTCGAGTGAGAACTCTGATTTGTTCAATGATCCATTTGCTTGTTTTCTTGACTGTCCATGATATTCTCAGGAGTCTTCTCCAACACCAAAACTCAATACTTCTTCTACCCTGCTTCGCCAAAGTCTAACTTTTGCTTCCATAGAGTGTCACAGGGAATACCATTGCCTGCACTATTCTGAACTTTTATTTATTCTACAGTAAATTTATTTGAGGTTATTGTGAAATGAAGTGTAGAACAACTCAAAGGAATGAATGAATACAATACAGGTAGTCCTCATTTAACATATAATTGTTCAGTGACTGTTCAAAGTTACAGTGGTGCTGAATGAGGGGTTATCATAGCTGCAGCTACTGCAGCATCCCTGTGGTCACATGATTGTGATTCTGGTACTCTGCAACCAGTTTGCAGCTACAATGTTGCAGCATCCCGTGGTCACGTGATTGCCATTTGCAACCTTCACAGATGGCTTCTGAGAAACAAAGTCAATGGGGAAGATGGCAGGAGGACACAAATGGCGATCACATGACCATGGGACTCTGTGACCGCACAGGATTCACCTCACAATGGCATCTGGGACTGCTGGAACTGCTGTTGTAAGTTGGCGCAGTCATTTGTGACGTCGTGCCTTATGACCATGTCACTTAGCGACGGAGTTCCTGGTCCCAATTACCATCAGTAAGTGGGGACTATCTGCATATAGCTTGGCCACAGAATCCTTTAAAATGATATTTGATTTCTGATATTATATTATATATACCATATATTTAACTAAATGTGTATTAAATATGAAGCTAAATGCATATTTTCAGAAAAGAGATTGTTTTTTTGCTCCTTTCATACTGTTTTATGTAAAAATATTCTATAGGAAACACTTGTCAAAATAACATTATATGAACAATGCTTACATAATGACAGTATTGTACCTAATGTATAGGTACAATAGTGATGAAATACCTTCAGTTTCATAAATTCTGTATATCTTAGATCAGTTGGACCCTCTCTGGAAACAGATTTGCTACAACTGTAAATACTTACTACTAATTACCAGTATTATTTCAAAATAATTAGTTCAGTAATATTGGCATTATAGTTCAAAATGGACTTTGATGATATTGAAAAATTGACACAATCTGTTGAAGAAAATAAAACAAACTTAAATAAAATGACAAACCCTAGAAGCGCATCATGTATAATAGAAGCATAGCAATGCCACTTGGATTACAGGAAAACACTGAACATTTTTGTTTTTAAAATTAATTTGTCAAATACATTTGAAAAACTCTATTCAAGAGCATTGCAAACTCAGTTTGCTACAGGAAACATCATTACACATTCATGCTGATCTTGCAGCACGTGAATTAACAGTTGTGCAATGCTATATATCTATATCCACATATCCACACGCTCATACACATACACATAGTATTATTATGAGTATCCATAATTAGTTTATATATAGTCCCCCTCTCTCTCTTTGTCTCCTCTCTTTCTCACACACATACATACCCTAGACTAGGGAGTATAGAGTTATTGGAGTCTTTTATGCTGCAAGAAAAAAAAGGTCAAAGAATATAGAAGATATAAACCAAAATTTCTAGATATAAACACAAATATATACATTCTCACACACCTAGCAGAATATCATAAAGGAGATATATTTAAACAAATATAAATTCATTGCTCTTTCTCTTTGACGCTGTGGGGAATGTCAGGAGGTCATTTATTCATTTGCAGGAAAATAGAGGAAATAATTCAAAATCATATTGTTCTACTGTAGCTATAAATATAGTATGCATTTAATAGACCTTGATAATGATTAATTAGCTAGAAGAATGTATTTTATTCAGGAGCACTTGCATTTTCTACTTTTGCATGTGCACTGCAAAAATCTGTTAGATTAGGAAAGCTCCAGTTAGTGGGTGGATGGATTCATTTATTAGAGGGATAGAGAAATGGGTATGTGATGGTCATAGTGAATTATCCACCTGGTAAGAAGAATGAAGATATTATAAACATCTACTCCAGTAACAGTGATATATACCAGGACTAATGATGGAAGGAAAAATAATTGTGCAACCTGGAAGCTAAATTTAGCTGGGTTGCTGTATAGGTAGGTGAAACCAGGTTTGCCAACAAGAGGACAGTTATATTTAAGACAGATATACAATTGAACATGAAAACCACATCAAGGTAAAGAAGCAGTAGAAAGAAATTTGGAAGGGAAAGTCAAGAGGTTCAAGTCTCTTCAGAGTTGTTGGAGATTATTTGAAACTATGATAATGCTCCAATATAAGGTATATCTCAGCCCAGGAAAAGTGCCATGAAGTCTAAGAGAATGTCAGTGTGGCTAAGGAGAAGAATCAAAGAAACTGTGGGAGGGAGGAAAGAAGGAAGGAAGGAATTTATAACGATAAATCATCCTAGAAACAGGTGAATTGTTGGATGAAAGAGAAACTGAATTAAGTTTCTGCTTCTTTCTGCATTATTGAAATTGTAGACTAGATGCCTCCGCCTAACCTGGCTTTTTCAGGAAGGAAGTTAGATGAATGGAAACCAAATAACAAGATGATGTGGTAAGCCTAACTGATAATTAAAAATAAATAAATCCCCACATCTAGAGGGTATCCACCTGAGTGTTCATTAAGAATTATAACAGTAAATTGCTGATCTTCTGAAAAAAAAAAATTAACTTCTGTTTAAAGTTGGTATCTGTTCACAAGGACTAGAAAATAGCTAATGGGACTCTAATTTTTCAAAAGGAATTAAGAGGAGAAACAGGAAATTTAACAGGTCAGTTTAATGTTTAACAGTTTAACAGGCGTCACTGGGGGACATGGTGGTGCAGGGCTTAATGACACTGGAGTTTGCTGGTCAGAAATGGTTGGCACTCCAGCAGTTTGGGCCCAGCTCTGCGTGATGGGGTGAGCTCCCATCACTCGTCCCCAGCTTCTGGCAACCTAGCAGTTTGAAAGTGTTTCCATCTGAGAGTAGATAAATAGGTACTCCCATTTTGGTGGGAGGAACCGGCAGTGCTGTGTGGGGAGTAGAAACTGGTGGTGGACCCAACCTAACACTGGACGCGACTGATGAGATCGGGGGGGAAAGACCTACGGAGAAGGAAAAGCCCAGATGTGCTGTGACTCCCTAGCAACCGTTGCTGGCCATATAAAATAGCGGTTAATGTTAGATGGAATTAAATTGATTAATTGTATATGTATGTGCAGTTAAGTTGTACTTTGTGAGCCACCCAGAGTTCCCCATTGGGGGGAGATGGGGGGAGAATAAATCCAATGTAGTAGTAGTAGTAGCAGTAGTAGTAGTAGTAATAGTGTTGTTGTTGTTGTTGTTATTATTATTATCTGTCCTGAATAAAATAGCAGAAAAAGCAAAATGCAATCAAATACATAGAAGAATTTTGCTGAAAAGGAATCTATTTGTTTTCTTTATGTCTTGGGTTATTAGGTTTTTAGCCCTTTGTGGGGTGGGAGTGTCTACAAGCATGTAGACAAGTGTGATCCAATACATATTGTTACTTTGACTTTGAATATTATACATTAATAGTGGTTGTGCCAGCAGTGATTAATAAGGAACAGGATCAAAATGCAGGTGTTAACCCAATGTGTAATTGCTTCACCTTCAGCTTGCCAACATACCAAAATCTTCAGCTTGCCAACATACCAAAAGATGCTTTTGTTTCTTGATTCTATTTTCTTTATATTAAATGCAACATACTTTAATAGCTCAATACATTGCATTTTCATTAGCCATACTGAAATTTCTGTTAAGGTAAGTCCCAAATGGTATAAACAAACATAAGGACCAAATCATGGAAATGAAGCCTTTTCCTTCTTCTCCATTGCTTTAATATATTTAAAGGGATCCAAACACTTCCATGACCAAGTACATAGTCAAAGGCCCTGCTGCTACTATGGATGTTCTAACTTTGGACTTTCTGAAAGCTACCGTGAATCTACTGGGATTGAATGACACACAAAGTACATAAATTAAAGGTCACTGCATTTGCCAAACAATCTCCTTCTGAAGTGATTAACATGATCCCATCTCCTTCCATGTGTCCAGTTAACATATTTCGAGCACAGCTTTAATTCAGACTGAAAGAGTTACTCTATCAAATTCCTCAGCATGTTTCTTTTACTATGTAGTGGAAAGGAATGTTAAATTCACTTAACACAGGAAAACAATCTGAAAAATTCAAAATAATTTATCAACTGTACATTGTACATATAAGTAAGTAGCAATAGGGTGGAAATGTTCCCCACATTTTTCTGTTATATCAGGATGAATGGATAGGGATTTATGTCAGCCATTTGTCAATTGCCAAGGTGAAATTTGGGATCCAAGAATGCAATCTAACCACACCACAAATTATGTCAACTTTACCATAGCTATGAAAAAGAGGTTACAATATTATTTCATTGTTCTGATTTGTTAAGTCTACTGATATCATAATCACTGACTTGATGCATTTGTATAGTTAGGTAAAAGCCATATCACAAAGTTCATCTGTATATAAAACCAACATTTAATTGATTGTAAAACTAAATATTTGATGCATTTGACATCACTAAATATGCTCAGAGAATATCTAGCTATCAAACCAAATATATTCACTGCAATTCCATTCAGTGGAATTGATTTTAATGCAGAGTTCCTGTCATCTTCTATATGGGAAGAGGTTGAATTATCCCTGAACCGAGAATCCCACTTGGGAAAATATATAAGAAAACTAACAAAGCTTCACTTAGATAACTTTTACACTAGAAAGACAACAACATATTCTAGACAAAAATCAAGTGTAACAGAAGAATTTATGTACATTGAAAAATAACATATCAAAGAGAGCTTCTTATTAGTTGTTGGCATGGAGAAAGTTCAAAAGCAGTCCTTGAAGATTATATCTTTCTGACATCCACCTTATCTCTTAGAAATATTATTAATCATCATGTCAGTAGCATGTTTTATTTATATATTTAGTATCTAAAGAAGCACTTTTTGTTCTTAGCATCCTTTACCATCCTCAGCTCATTTTCAGCTTTAGCTCTCCTCTACACTTCTAGGCTACTTGTAGGTACTCTTCTTTCATGACTTTCCCTCTTTCCACCTCCAGCATGTGTCCTTTTTTGTGTTCAGACATTGACTAATGCTTTTTTGTCTAGCTACAAGTCATTGGACTTGTTTGCAATTGTGTTTTAGCATCTGCGTTTTAAAGAACTCCTATACACCTTGAGTTTCCTTGCCCATTAGCTTTTCCTGCCATAGACTCTTCCTTCTCATTGTTTTGATTTTATCAACATGTGTGTTCTTTCACAATATATATTTAACTATACTTCACTTTATATTCCATTAAAATGTACTTGCCAGAAACGACACTCCAGAAGAGAGTAGAGCTTGGACAAACAACAAATAATATTACATGAATTAATATACTGAATATAATTAGTTGGCGATAATATAAACTACCATATTTACCTGATCTCCATGTGAGTAAACCAATATTCAGATGTGACACAAACCCCACTTACCTATGTATATACACTTCCCTCCTTCCAGTGGAAATAGTAAAAAAAGAAGAAAAAAATAGGATGGTGACGGATAGGGAAGGGAAAGAAAGGGAAGGGAAGGGGGAGAAAAATAGTTGGATATGTGATATGGGGAAAAGATTACTGAACAGGGAAGAAAAGAGAGAAACCCTCTTTAGGTACTACTAAAGGGTTACAATTCAGCAGACAAGCACTTAATTTGAAGCCAATGTTCAATATGTAATCTTCAAAGGTACCTGCAGTCATCTACAGTTCCCTCATATTTGTTTGTTTTGAACAGCATCCTAAACTATTCTTATCGAATATAAGATGATCTTTCTCTCCCCCAGTTCACAAGTAATTATTTGGGAAGGAAAAAATAACTTTCTTGTGTTTAAATGAAGTAGTAAAGTAGGCTATTGAAATGGCTGAAGTAGTCACAGCTCCTCCTAGTGAAGCACCGAAATATTATTGCCCAAATACTGTTTGTTCATAGACTTTGCAAATTTCCTTAAAAGCCTGCAAAGTTTGCTTGACTTGGGAAAACATAATTAATCAAAATGCATACAATCATCTTGATTTCCTTAAGAGATTCCATACTAACAAATGCATAGAATTCACAGGGCAGCTCACCCCTACCCCAACAATGTTGAATACGGCATTAGCTTGAAAATAAAAGCACTTGTGGCAACTTAGTTCCTAAGATCTGGATAGAGAGTTTAACCAAAATGTATACTAAGATGTTTTGAAACCATGGTCATTAAAGTGATATGATTTGTTTAACAAAAGATACATATTCTACTAGTAAATATCTTTAAACACTTTTTTTAAATGTAGATGAGCTTTCACCAATGAAAATGTGATATTTATCTCCAGTCTTCTCCTACAGTTTCCCATGCCTGACTGCTCTCAAGTCTAAAATAGAGCCAAAAGCGATTTTGATTAAGATTTTGTATTACAAAACTTATGCTAATTACAACTGAATTTCATTCTCTTTTTTTTTTAAAAAAAGTGCTGTCCAAATTTTTGTCATCTGTTTTTTTTTTTTTTATGAAGCAGCTGCACATATGTTAATGCCTCCCCAATGTAGCCTATGGACAAATATTTTTCCCAGTCAGGTCTTGAATCAGAACCTCACATGGCTTCTTCAAATCTCAGATCTCCAAATCAATTCAGGGATGATTCTCACAGGCCTACAATTTAGTTTAAGATACCAACAACAACTCCAAACATTTAAAATGGAATATTTTCTCTTTTTCTTCCTGTTTTTCCTGAACTTCAAGCATATTTCTATGAAAAAATATTCTGTTATTCAACTACCTAAACAGATTATGCTACATTTTCTATAAGTGTGTAAGAATAATATTAGGGGAAAATATGAGCAAATCTTTGCCATAAAAAGAGCAAATTTGGGCTATACTGCAGGTAATTATATACTTGATACATAGTTGACATTTTAATGAGATTACACCTGGCTGATCTGATTTCATGTCATAAGACATTAGGAAGACACAAGTCTTTTTTGGTATCAGTAGCTCCTTTCATCATTATGACTCTAATGTTGAAAGACATTAACAGATCATTGCAGTGGTATTATTGGCTTCTAAGGGCCATCATATCTGAAAGCAGGCTTCCATATTCTGCATCAGCATACCCTTCTAAATATTGATCCATTGTATCTATGTTGAATGTATTACGGTATTCTTGTCTTTATAGCATGAGAAAACTTATAGTGCCGTTGCTAGTATTAAGCTGCAATCTTCCTTGTAGATGTAAATAATGAAAAGTATCACTGGCCATCAACTGCTGGGTGGACATATTCATGTAATAAGAAATCTAGGTACATACAATGGCCACTGATTTGCATTACTTCTGAAATCTCTTAAGACACTATACCAACATTTAAGCTTATTTAAATTCAGTGTTAACTCTGTTTTCCTGCATCTTTTACCTTCTGAGACAGGATAAATATTCAGACTGCAAGGACTTGTTGAAAGGCTTAGAATGAGGTGAAGTACTGGCTGTCATATCATTGCCATCTAATTTATGACTACACCTTCTAACCCAATATTCTACCTTTTATTTTAACACATATATTTTAGGAATTATTGCATACAGAATACTCATGTGAACTTCAGACATTTCCTGCAAACTAAAAAAAAAATGCTAGAAGGTCACCAAAATACACAGTGAGGAGCTTCTATGTGTAGCAGTCTTATTAATCTGCAGCCCATGGTCTGAAGGAAGCATCATCCAAAGACTCTCTACAGAAAAGGAGGAAGTTCACTAACCATAAGTGATATCCATCTGTAGCTGCCAGAATTACTGTTGCAAATCTTCCTGGTAGTGATGGTAGCTCCAATCCTTGTTGCTAGCTGGTTGGTGGTCAATAGTGACTGGATGATCAATCTAGCAATGGCACTGGGTACAGCTTGCCTGCACTGCAAGGCTGGCCATCCAATTCTTGTTGATCGCTAATAGAACATTCAAGTGTGTGGCCCTGGAGCTCCAGTCTGCACAATTGCTGTGGAAGCTAGACAACCAGGAAGTGTAGTTACCAACAAGTAAGTGGGTGGTTGGGTGGATTTCAGTTGTAAGAAGGAAAATACCATGGAAAGGGTATCAAGCACAACTTTCCAGCATTGGTCAAAACTTGGAATCTGTGCTGGTGAAAGGAGAACTAATTGAATTCTGTGGAGACTGGTGAAGGAAAAAGGCTGAGTCTGTACAGCATGCTGTTAATTGAGCAAATGCTATATCAGTTTACAGCAGGTTAATGAGTAATGTCAACACAATCAAATTATTAGTACACAACTGCCTCACTTCTCCCTTTTCAGTAGGTTTTGCTCCAGCCCCATAAACTGGCAAATGATTGACAATATCTCTTCAAAAGCACATGCCAGATATGCTGCTTAGCTGTTGCCTCTTTGTTGCATTTATCTTCTTTTTTTGGGGTGGTGGTGGTTGTGTTGTTATCTTGCAGATGGCCAAGCACATAAAATATATTATACAAAAAAGATTTTATTAGCATTTCCTCACCCTTTAAGAATTAGGCACTGTAACAGTTCTTTTCTAAGATTCTTTTAAAGGCCCAAGCACTATAGATTTCTCTTGGTTTCTTTACAAACAGTACAAACCATCTTACTGTTCTGGACCAGTAGAGTGCTGGTAAATGTTTAACAACTGGCTCTGTTGACTTCATTGCCGCCACTGCAACCGCACTGCACCACTAGCCACCAAACAACTGATTGGTGTGCCAGCTGTTGTGGCTCATCTCTGCTCTCAACCAGCTCACAAAATTCCCAAAAAATTAATTATTGGCTCTCTTGAGCCAGTAAGTGTGCGCTCCAATCACTACCCTGGACTAACATTGCTATTGAAATCAGATGTCATGGACAGGGAATACATTACAAGTATACCAAAGGTTTGGCTATGCTAGTGGCAGACAAGAAATGTTCTGTCTTCTTATACACAAGACTGTCTGTCTCTATATCTAGAATTCAGCCATACAGCAGTTCAGAGATGAAAACTCTCTGAGATTCTCAGCTTCATTTGTTGACAGCTATCTGTAGTTTCTCTCATGGAACTAAATTGCAAGGTGACCTATTAGGCGCAAACAAATGTCTTATTTTGGTGAGCCCTGTATATAATTTTACCATGTATTTTATTACTGAATTTATAGATCATATTTCCATTCAAAGGTAAGCTCAAAATAGTGAAAACATATAAATACATCATGCATCTCCAAATCTATAACAAAGAAGCATACTATAAATCAGCAAGAACATTGTAACACAGCAAGAAAAGAAAGGCTTGATTCTTAAATGCATGCCTAAACAAAAAAATCTTTGTACATTTTACAGAAAGCATGAGAGTCTAGCTCGAGGAAAGTATTCCACAATTGTTCTGACGCAACTGAAACTACGTCTCCCATTGCAGACCTGTAACCAAGGCCCCACTCTCTTCCCTAATGTTACAGCTACAAGAAGAGATGAAATTGAGAGAAATGGCTCTTTCAAATTATAGTTTTTTTACTTGTAATTGCTTTTATGTATTTATTGTTTTTAATTGTTGTACGCTGCCCAGAGTCACTTTATGTGAGATGGGCAGCTATATAAACACAATAAATAAATAAATAAATAAATAAACAAGCAAGCAAGCAAGCTGTAAACCTTTTTCAGAGCTCAAGAACTCCATGACTTCTAACTTAACCTTTTTACCTGTCTCAAGTCCAACAATTTCAATAATTGAATGTTGACTCTCTCTCTCTCTCTCTCTACACACACACACACACATAGATACATACACAGAGAGACATGTTTTTGGTAGCTGTCTAAAGTACATGAAGGGACATTTCTGGGCAACCTTCCACAAGTACTGTATGTCCAGGCACAGATTTATATGAGAATTAGACTGGACTGTACCACTTCAGACAATAAACAGAATGGTTCATAGTTAAATGGTTCTTAAGATACATTCCTTAGTCTCTAAGGAACATTCATTTCATTTGCAACTGCTCTTTCTACATGTCTGATAGGCCAGTTATGTTCCATGAAGATTCTGGGTAAGACATTTGGACCTTGTACATGTTCATTTCTTGTCATCATGTACATGTACATCTGCAGACTACCAGAATCTGAGGGCCAGAAATGTTCCCAATGGAAAAATAAACCTGACATTTGTTCTTATAGCTGATGAGAATATGTAATTTCAGTGCAACTTAGAAGTGTATTTAGTATTCTTTACAGCAGTATAAATTGCAACTAGTCGTGATGCTTACATATTAGCTCAATATCAGAGAGAGTAAGCTAGGGAATACAATAATGTGTGCTGTTTGCAGGCTAGTTAGCTACTGTGTGGAATAGAATACTGCACTAGGCAAACCTTTCATCTTCTTTTGTGTTCATATTTACAGTAACAACAACTTAGCATTAATATGCATTCAGACAAGAGAATCTTCACTTTTTACATGGAAAGGAAGATTCTGGGCATTTCAAGTGTACGTATTTATTGGCACTCACAACTATATTTGGCTTCAGTAACTACATCTTTTAAAAAAATGCATATCATCTTAATTCTGGGAATATTAATTATTCTGTAGATGTGATGATTTCAAAATAACATATAGCTAATTTGATTGCATCATAATATCACAAAGTCAATTTAAATGGTAAGGGCTGTAAAAATGATTCTCAAACTGTTGATAGTTTTGTTATTGTATGAAATCCCTCCATATTAGTCAAAGTAAGATGCTTTTTGAAGTCAGTAATTTAATTTTACCATAACAGGAACGCAAGTTCTGCAAGATTTATCATCTCAGTAAAGCTTTACTTAATGAATACTTATGCTAAAATCTTATACAATTAGAATACAGACTTTAGAGGACATTTCACTGAAAATAAATAGGTAATGGGTTAATTAGTATACCTATTTAATGGAGAAAGGTCATACTGATTTCTGAGGAATCATTTAATATTTATCCCAAACATTCTTTTAAGTAAGGTACTTAAGTACAGTACTTAAGAAAAACAAAAATAATATCACAATGGTTTTGTTTTTTGGGCAATGTGAGAGGAAAATTTTCTCATAAAACATTCCTGAAGACTACGAATAAGAAACTCAATATTAACTACTAGACAAGGCAACTGGCAATAAAACTTGATTATTTTCCAATAAACTGGATATGTTTCAAAAGAGCAAAACTCAAAATAGCTTGAGTATTTGGACTACTGGAATAAAAATTGAAAGGTTTCCTGTGCTCTGTTCGCATGAAACAATTGGAACTCAGGACCAGCTATTGCCCCCTTGCTTCTATCTCAGGGCCATAAATGTACGTGGGATCGTGGTCCATGTTTAATGATACCTGCCACTCAAGTTGCAGAAAATTTGGCTCACAGCATAAATATAAAAAACATTTTAAAGAAAACATTTAAATAAATCCCCATAAGCCACAATGAGAATAGAGCTTGGCTCTTATCTATTAAAAAATAAGTTTTGATTGACATCTATTATTAAAAAAAAGACAGAATTCTTTAATGTTTTTAAATGAAACTTCAAGGTAACTCAGCCAACAGACTATTGGGAAAAGTCTTTACATTTATACAACTTTAACAACATTTGTTTGTGAACCAAACTATTTAGAAAACTAGTAAAACCCACCCATTCATCTACATGAACTTCTCCATAATTAGTAACTTGGCAGGTTGCAGACATGGGTGTCCAGAGGGGAGCAAATGACAAGATGTACATTGTGACATCACAATGCCAACTTTGCTCCTTGTGTACTTGCACTGTAATGTTGCACACAAGTATGTAAGGGACAGAGTTTATATTCCACCATCACAGCTCACATTTTGTCATTTTGATTATATTTGGCTTGCTGGGGATGCTACTGGCTGCAGATATGCAGAAGAACAGCCTTCTTCTGCCAGGCCATGTGTTTCTTTCCTCTCAACACTCCACTCCCATATCCCCCATCTGTTCTAAACCCATCACAGCAGGAATATGACTGACCCTTTTGCCATAGTGGTTGGCTGTACAAAAATTGTACTGGGGGGGGGAGCCAAATGCAGACATCAACAACAGCCCAATTGTAGCGCTCAGAACAGTCTCATGAAATAGTCAGATTTGGTTTCATGCTCAGAATAAAATGGTATGTATTATTTCATGGTTGAAAGAAGACTCTCAAAACATGTGTTATGTCTCATGCTTGGAACATTCACAATGGCAATTTTAAGGTCAGGATATTTTGAAGTTGAAACTCTTTGCATATCCGTAACATACTTACAAAGACAGATGAGACAATCCTAAGCAGTTTGAGCCCAATGAATCATAGTTTGATGTTTAGAAGTGGCAGAACCTAGATATAAATAGTTAATAAATTCAACATGCAGTCTACATGTACCGATCCCTTTCTCAGGACTGAGAACCAAAATACAGATTATGCTTGCCACATGAAAACACCAATTCTGCTTGTAGTGAATACTGAAATACATAAATATACACAAGACCTCTTCACATGTAGTATTTGAATCTCTCTGCCATCTACTTCACATTATTATGCTTCTAGGTCAATCACAGGCAGTCAAACCTATTTTCTTCCAACTCAACTATGCTATAGCTCAAAATGCAAAACATTTGTACAAAATTAAATGTCTAAGGAGTTCTTGTTTGTGGAAATTCTTGCCTCAACCTGTTTCCCACTGGATGGACTCAGAATATTCTAGTAGATTTCACTAGCAATCTTCTCAGTGAACTAATCAGTTTCACAAGTCCCATAAAAATGTGTTGCAGCCCTGGTTATCTATGCAATATGCATCAAACTCCAATCTCACTCTGCTACCCAGACTCTGGACTTAGATAAGTCATTATTCTCCTTTCCTCCATATGTAGAAAGAAGCTCTACTTTTCAACGTACAAATATTATTGGATATATTGGGAAAAACATCTGTCTAAAAACCTATGATGTCATGCCATGATTAAAGCTTTCAACAGCCAGATAAGTTTCCTCTTGTAATAACACTTCAGATTTTTGGCAAAACTGCAGACAAATACACAAAGGAAGAAGAGGATTAGCAATTTACTTTTTCCTCTTCCTTAAAGAGCAGGAATGAGATTTTTGTTACTCCAGGAACTGATGCAACTCAGGGAGCAGGAAGCTAATTGATCTTTGCATTTTTCTATTGGTCAGCTGGAGAGAGCACCAATTAGATCATTCTCAGCATTTCAAGATTGGCAAAAGTGGAGATGATTGTACAGCTGGCTCAAAACGTTTTGGAAGGATTAGAGTGAAAATCTGCCATGTGAAAGTCCCCAAAGATGACAGCAGAGAAAGCTGAACAGAAGAATGTTAGCCAGTTTTTTTAGTCAGCTGTTTATCTCCTCTTATGTCACTTCTTAACAGCCAATTTTCCTTGGGAGTTGGAAAGGAAAAAAGCAGAAAAACATGCCTATTGCCAAAATAGTAAATTGAGATTAGTAGGAGACAGAGACTGAGTAGTTATTCCCACTCAGCTAAATTGGTGAGGTAGTCTTCAGAATTCTATACATGGTGACTATACATGTAAGCTGGTTCTGAACTACAAGTATTAATGAAGAGCTGTCCAATATTTGGTCTTAAGCTGACCTCCAAATCCCTTGTGTTACCTTGATCTTTCAAAGTTGCTTGAAGGATGTGATGTGATAGTATGAAGTCCTTCCTCATTTGAAGCTATTTCTGCTGTACATTATAAGGTAATGTAATTTACAAGAGGTATGTCTCTATGAGATTAATCTGGGAACATTGTTTCTGTTTATGGAAAATCAAGGGAAAATATATAGATTTATTTATTGCTTACTATTCACATCAGTTTATAATGAAGATGCAGAATGGCCATGTCATGTGATGAGTCACTAAACTTCAGGTGGAAGTTTCTCAGTAAAATATTCTTAGACACAGACTGAATCCAACCATCAAGCTATCTACTGGATCCTCCTTGACATTAAGAAATATAGAAGGGCTTTCTGTTCCAGTTGAACAATTTTTTCTGATATCTTGTACCTTAGTTTTCTTTGATTCTGGCTTGTTCTTTTATCCTGGCTTTTGGCTGGCTTTTTTACTCTACTTACTCCTGGTTTGTCATTTGACTCTAATATATTGTTTGCTCCTGATTAATGGCTTTATTCATGATTTCTCTTCTTGCTATTCCATAGTTTGAAATCTTAGAAATTTGTTCCTCAATCTGCATCATAAATCTGTACCTTAATTTTTATTTTATTTTAGTTTTTGGTGCCTTCAAGTCAGTGTTGACTCCTGGCGACTGCCTGGACAAGTCCCTGCAGTTTTCTTGGCAAGCTTTTGGAAGTGGTTTGCCATTGCCTCCTTGGGTTGGGAGAGTAACTGGCCCAAAGTCACCCAGCTGGCTTCATGCCTAAGGTGGGACTAGAACTCCTGGTTTCTAGCCTGATGCCTTAACCACTACACCAAACTGGCTCTCAAGAGTTGGCAACTCAGAAATTGCAGTCAGAACATTCTGCCTATGAAGAGCAGAAAAGGCCAGCTCAACATCCACTATAATTGTCTCTCCATTACAATAATTCATCATCCTCTATTTTTAACAGATCCAGATCATTTTAAAATATGTGTGCAAGCTGTTAATCACCTATCATTCAAAAAACCTTATCAGAAATAATGTATCCTTAATCGCAGCAATATTAGAGACCCATATAATCCCAGACACAGACTTAATTTAAGCAAAAGTCATATATGAAGTGTTTGAACAGATACAAATTTCCACTCACACTATTCTCTTGCTATTATCATCACTATGGCTTGTCATTAAAAATATTATTACCTCTCTTTGGACAAACCTCTATTTTTGTAAAGCACAATACTATTACGAGCAAGTTAAAATCCGCATAAAGTTGAAATGTTTGAACTGTTGTATGCTTCAACATAGGCTTCTGATTTGGTTCTTGTTTTTAATTTGAACTTGATGGGTTGGGAGAGATCTTGTAGTCAGAGTGTTAGAATACCAAAGATAATGAATTCCCTGATATATGAACTCAAGGTGTTTTAAGGTAGCTTTCTTCCACTTGATAATGTCTTTAATGTGTATTAGGATAGCAACTCTCAGATTCCCAGTTAACATATTGCTGACCAAGAATTCTAGGGTTATCAGGCATATGGCTGGATAAGGTTGGTTAAAGAGAAGGAGTAAATTGGTGCCAATGTTTACATATACAGTAGCCTTCTTGAAAAGCCAGACATTGCTGCACTAACCAGAAAAACCTGACCAAGATGGATCTTCTGAGTGAAAATACTGTGGACCAGCAATACCAATATGCCTTCAGGGGAGGATGACACTGCTAGGAGTATGTAATATGTGCCATCATATTTAGGAGTAGATAATGATCCAGAAAAGGAACTGAAGTCTACAGTGGCTGAGAGTTTATTGAGTGCCCAATGAAGATAGTATCTTCCACCACACTAAAGTATGGCAAACTAGCTTAGGTATGTAGGGAAGATTGTGTAGCACACTGAGTTCTGTCCTCCAACTGTTAGTTGCTGACCCTAGAAACAGCTGCCTCAAACATCTTCCTCACTCTGCCTAATGATAAGGCCTGCATGCAATTCCCTCTGTTTTGTGGCAAAAGTAGAAGTTGTGTGTGTGTGTGTGTGTGCAGGCAATTGTTAACTTCTAGGTTTTAAAGATGATACTAAACCCATGCCATGTCATAAATATCTTCAATTCAGGCTGGAAACATGTTTGTGGTGAACTGGTCATATGAACAGACTGAGCACAAGTCAAAACCACAATATTGTACTCACATTAAAATGTAAGTTCACCAACATCATAAACTTGGGAGCAAAACTGTGATAAGCAATCTTAAGGAAACAGCTCAGAAGTTTTCCTCACAGTAAATGTATTTTGAAGCCAGAACTGAAAACCAGCAGCATCATAAGCACAAAGTTCATGTGAACTGGCACTTAATCAGGATGGAGTGAAAAGTAACGAAATTGGAAACATTCCATCTCTCAGAGGATTAATAGTGTAAGCTGAATTACCTTTAATTGTAATTAGATTCTGGGAGGCTCAGCAGAGGACAAATCTCTTAAGTATGCTGCCATGCCAGGAATTTCAGGCAAATAGTTCTTATAAAGAAGAGGCAATGAGAAACCAATTCACATAAGTTAGTGGACAAAATATTTATTTAACCCTCTTTAGGTTATACAGAAATGATCCAGAAAACTGTATTAAATAGTTATTAAATAGTTCTTACATTTGAAGCATATACATAAACACTTCCAGAACATTTTAATTAAAATTGCCTTATTTGTTTGTTTGTAATCTAAATTTTACTGAAGGTATTCAAAGTACAATGTGGCTTCACTGTCTTAAAAACAGATCTAACAGAAACGGAAAACATTCATTCCTGGTTGCCACTGATTAAATGATAATTGCTTTAGTATACAGATATTTAATGGTATAAACAGCACATGTCTTTTTCACTATTTCTGAAATTGCTACCTATACAACTTGCTTTTTTTTTTTAATTCTCTGCTCTCCATTTTTGCAAGTCCCTACTGCTTACGAAAAGAAGAAGGACAGATGTATATACAGGTAGTCCCTGGGTTAAGAACATCAAGGTTACAGATGACACATAGTTAAGAATGGAACCTATTGTAGCAGAATTCGAATTAAATACACAATAGTTTGATTATTTTCCAATAAACTGGATATGTTTCAAAAGAGCAAAACTCAAAATAGCTTGAGTATTTGGACTGCTGGAATAAAAATTGAAATAGTTTGAGTTCATTACACAATACTACTTATATATTATTATACAATAATACTGTTCTGGCTTACTTACAAATTCGACTTAAGGACAGACCTTGGGAACGGAATTCGTTCTTAAACTGGGGACTACCTGTAATGAATAGTATACAAGTATGTCCTTCCATTAAGGAAATGGCTTGTATCAACAGAATGGGAAGAGAAGTTTTTCTACAGCTTTCAGTACACTCTCAGAATTTGCTCAAAAGTTTTGGGGGAAGCTCTGAAATAGATTCAGAGGAAACACAAGGAAATTAGATGGCATTTGCATATCACTGGCTTTCACCCAAATGAAAGCCCTTCCTTCCTGCCTTCCTGCCTTCCTTCCTTCCTTCCTTCCTTCCAAACTGACTCTTGGCAGCTTACAACAAAAAACAAAAAACAAAATATATAACAGACCCAAATGGGTTGTGTTTTTACAATTTTATTGCTTTTTTTTTTAATGCATAGGCCACCGAGAAGTGGCCTCTAAATCGTGCAAGTAAATAAAATAAATAATAATAATATATCAAAATGCTTAAATGGAGAGATGCAGTCATGCAATTAATCAGACACTGAGCTATATTATAAGATTGAATAATAAATACGATTTCTGTTCCATCAAACTGCTGTATTATACATGTACCATTGTACAATACCTCTTTCTTTCTTCCCAGTATGAAGTGGAGCTAATCTAATTTATGGAAATTGGTACTAGATGAAGTGTTGGATCTGCCTAGGGGTGAGGATAAAATAATCTGTGTTCAAGGCTGTGCTTAATGAAGTTCCCTGAGTAACAACACTCACTATCTCCCAGTCTAAGTAACTTTGCAGGGTGCTTGTGGATATAAAAGAGGAGAATTAGTTACTACTCAGATATATTATTCTAAATCATATATATGTATTTGTATATTAGAACAGCAACTATAATATGCCCCCCCAGCCTTTCATAGGACTAAACAACCATCTTTCAAAAAAGCAAAAACCGAGGTTTATAGACACCACAAATTAGCAGAAGCACAAAAAGGGGTCAGAAGCTAAATACTGTAGCCTTTTTTTCCCCTTCCTTTTTTTCTTTTAGTTGTTGTTGCCTATTTTGCTTTGTCTACTGTATTTTCTTTCAATGTGCACAAACAATAATAAGAAACAATACCGTGTAAACCTTAGTACTTAGTATTTAATACCTTAGTATTAAGTATTCAGCTTACGACAACCTTTAGTATAGAATAAACACTTTGATGTAATTTGCAGTTGTTTATTAAAGTTATATTCAGCTTTGGATGTAAAACCTAAACAATCTTATGTTTATTAACATCAACATTTTAAATCATAGTTAACACTGATACATCTTTTCTTTTTTTCTATCTTTAAAGGTCTAAATTATATAAACATTAAAGTGTTAATAATCTCTAGCCAATAATGTATAAATAACACTGTATCAAAATAATATAATATGTATTATATATGTCTTATAATAATATAATTTAAAAAAGAAGCAAAATTGATGGATAACATCAGGGATGTGTGTGTGGAGAGTATAAAAACTATTGACAAGGAATATATATACAAGCTCATCTACTTGTATTAGTCTTTTTTTAAAAAAGAGAGAGAGAGAGAGAGAGAGAGAGAGGAATTCTCCCAATATCCCAATTTCCTTTTTCCCAAATCTGATTTGTGTTTCTGCAATCCATTTATGGTATTTTCACTTTTTTCCCAAAGCAACAGTAGATTAATGTCAAATACATGTTTAGTCTTCGCAATCATCTATAACAGGAAGGGTTCTCCTCAGGCACTTGTTCTACTCTATAGTTTAGTAGACAGCATCCAGATTCTAGCAGGCACAAAAAAGGAGACACATTTGTCATTGAAGGAGCACCAGTTTCAACAAGAATTCATGTGTTCAGAAGCAAGCTGAGCAGCTAGGAATCATGGGCCAAAATAAATGGATGAAAATATGTTGATGGCCCAAACAGAAGACTTCCACCTCCAAAACCCACATCTGTTTTTATGGCTCCCAGGGCTGACTCAGTGTCTAATTTCAAAGCTTAAAAGAACTACAGTACTCCAGCATGGAAAGAACACAAATGGATGTTATGTTCTGATGCTTCAACAGGATGAGATTAAATGTTCCCATTTTTTCCCTAAAGGTTTCCCTTAGGTTTGCTGTTTTGGCAGAGACAGAATGTGGTGATACCTGCAACTCTTTAGCCCCCCCCCCCCCCCCCACACACACACTTTCTGTAGGGATGGCGAGAATAAAATTTTACACAGATACATGGAGTGGTAGTCGTGGTGTGAAGGGCTTTGGCAAATCTAACCCATACTCATAATGATGATAAATCAGCCCCAGAAAATGAAAGCAAATATGGCTATCAAGTCTCCCAATGGGAATATCCTTAGCCTCCATCTGATATTTAAATTCGAACTATGTTGCAATTAAAAACAACATTTTGATACTAAAGCAGAATTAATAAGTCTAAATTAAAATACAGTTCCTAAACTGTACCACTAGGGTTCTTTGCAGCATTCGCCCTTGTGGATTTAGGAAATATAGCCTGAACAGTAGTTTAACTATATAGCCTCCTTCATACTTTCCTGCATGTCATTCATCATTCAAAAATACTTGGTGAGTGGGATGAAACTATATTGTCGCTCAAGAGTAATCTTGGCAGAAAGGATTGTGTGGGAAGCTAACATTTTTCTAGGTGAGTTGAAACAAGATAACTTCTTTAAGTTCAACATCCATTTCAAGGAACTTGTAACAGAAAGCTGTATTATAAATCAGAGATTGATATGCACAGGTATAATTGGTTTACTTGTTTGGTCCCAATGAAATATCAACAGGACAAGCAATTACAGATATAGATATAAATACATACATACATACAAACATACCTGTGCAATTAGGCTTTATTGAACTACTTCACTCCTACTCAGTTTGTGCTATAGCCCCATTCTTCCCATCATCAAAGTTAATTTCAAAGCTACTCTGATTTTAAAAAAGAATTTACTCAGCATTATGTTATCTTCTTGGAATATCAAATGGAAGAGAAGAACACACTAATCTGTTCAAAGTTGTTCTGAGGTAGATAGAAATACAGACTGATAAACAAATTCTAGTATCAGCAGGGACTTAACAGGGTAAGATAATTATTTTACTTCAGCCTTTTTTTTTTCCCCTCCAGCTACTGTGCTAGCTGGTGTTAACTCTGGGAATAGTGGGTGTTTCTCATAACTATTTGAATCACAGACTGCTGACAGTCACAAATAATTTTACTCAGTTCCACAAAACTCTTTCACGCAATACGCAAACTAAGGGCCAGTTCTGCTTTCTTGCTTATGATATACCTTCAAGCCTTAGTTTCCTTCTGTTCTGTTTATTTAAACATATGCAATTTTAAATAAATTCTTATTGAAAACAGACTGAACAAGATACTCACTAGTCCCCAGATTAAGAATGAGTTCCATTCCCAAGGTCTGTCCTTAAGTTGAATTTGTATGTAAGCTAGAACAGTATTATTGTATAATACTGTATAAGTAGTATTGTGTAATGAACTTGAACCATTGTGTATTTAACTCGAATCATTGTGTATTTAACTTGAATAACTGTGTATTTAACTCAAATTTTGCTGCCGTAGTCTCTGATCTTAACTATGGATTGTTCTTAAAACAGAAGTTCTTAACTTGGGGACTACCTGTATTCTAGATAGGCCAAATTCAAAAAGTACAGCCATTCACAGGATGGAGAGAACCATGCAACTGTTAAAGCCAGGTTCCTTTTTTAAAAAGGCTCTAATTCAGCACCATAACATGCTTAAATACCAAGGGACTTATACATAGACGTTTAAGAACTAAGAGCATCAAGGCTTTTTGACCAGATGACAAATGTGTCAGCTTCACATTCTCTCACATTAAGTTTTTCCCATCTCATTAATAAAGAAATTTAAGTTTAATTTAAAATGTGGTTATACTTGTGCCAACTTCCCAAATCTAGCCAACATTTCCTCCATACCTAAGTCCCACTGACAATGTAACAGGACAGTTGTGAATCATGTTCTACAAATCTCATAGCATGTTTTAAATGAAAAACTTCATAGACTCATGAACTGTACAAGGCTGTTCTGTGTACAGAATGAATTAAATCCTATAGCTGGGTCAAACTAAACAGGGTTACACCTGGATAGTTTTTGGATGGGAGACTGTCAAGGAATTCCAGGCATATAGGCTAAACTCAGAAGCTGAAAAACACTACCATGAAAGAAGGCAATAGCAACAAAACAATATGAATGTGTCTATTAATTCATCAAAGGAGATTTTGTACCAAACCTCATAACATAAGAAATTCATCACATTCTTCACATTCATCAGTTTTTTTCAACTGCATGCTAAAGTATGAAAGAGGGAATAAGATAAAATACCATGAAGATCCCTTAGTCTCTCAGTTAATAAAAGCAACAATTCTATATAATTGCATATAATTGTTTAGAGAACATCTCTTATTTGATATATTTTATTTGAGCATATCCTGTTGTATGTAGTACTCATATATGAAAGATAATGCCCTAATTTTAACTACATATTTTGAGTCCCCCCCATGAAGAAATTATCTCTGAAATGGCAATTTTATTACATTTCAGAATCTGTTTTGTAAGTAAGAATTGGGCAGGATGCTGAAATTGTTTATTATTTTAGTTCCTATAGCCACCCACCTGTGCATTACTTCAGCAGTTTACAAGGCTTGAAACAACAATATAAACAAAACAGCCTTGCTGGGGATTGGAGGGGGGCAACCCACAAAAATTAACAACAAACAACTCATACTTAGTAGTGGGCTGACAAAATGTCCCAGACTAGTACCTCTGGAAAGAGCCAGTCCATCAAGGTCCTCTTGAGGGAAGGCAGGGCCAGAGCTGTACTGATCATCTGGCATATGCCTTCACCCTAAATGCAAGTTAATATTATCATTATTTACCCAATTTTGTAGCATTTCTTATACAGAAGCATCTCAAACTGGTTTACAAACTTAAAATAGACAGTAAGAATAAATTAATATCAAAACAATATATATTAAAAGGGAAGGGGGAAAAAACCTCACTGATGCAACACTCATCCTGGATAGGACTGGATGAAGAGAGATATTTCAACTGGTGCCTAGGAGATAAAACAGGAAGTGCATCATGAACTTCAAGTGTAGGAGCCTTAACAAGAAAGCCCATTCACAAGTGACCTAAAGTTGGCATTTTGCAATTCTTGACACACAGAGGAGAACCTCCCCCACTGGCCAGGGTTCAATCAGGTCTGTAATGGTGAGTGTGGCATCTCTAGTACCTTTATAGAATACAATAAAGAATGCAATTATCAAGTGAAGCGACAGAATGCTACTGTAAAGCCAATCCCTTCATTTTCTCCTTTGCCCTGTATGGTCTTATAAAAAGCTATAATACCAAATTCAAATGCAGGCTCAAAGTTACAAACAGCTGTCCAAGGGCCTAAAACAGTAGAACAACCCACCATAATTAATCAAGGATTGGGTGTATTAAGGTGCACAGATTAAACCTAATGAACAGAGAGTGGAAATGACTAAAAACAACTCAGGAAGTGTTGCAACAAAAGCAGTGAAGAGAAACAATTATATTAACTCAAAACCATATTACACATCAGCTGGTTGCATCTGGCATGCAGAATATTATTGGGGCAGATAACTGGTTTATGTACGCATGCCAATATGAGATTCATGACAGAATGCTATTGTGTTCATATCTCAAAATAATCAGAAAAGATAGTTACAGCAACCTAAATAATGCATGTGAACACTAGCGTTTTTTAAAAAAACAATGACTTGCTTCATTGAATGCTAACGTTCATGAATAACAATGATTGCATGTAACAATCCCATCACCACAGCGCTGTCAAAATGAAAAACTACAAAATGCTCATTTCTAAAATCATGTGCTTAACTTGAATTCTTGATGCTGTTATCAGAAAACTCTCTGACTCCCCCAGAAGCCTGGGTTTGGGAAACTGAATCAGTCTCATCTGCTGGAGGCTCAAGGACTTGAACTCTTATGGCTGGAATTATTCTCAGGAACTCCTGCTTATAACAAGCTGTGGGAAAAATAGAGGTAACTTTCTCATCTTCCATTTCATTTGGAGATGATGGATCTGATGCCAGTTCTAAACATCAGAGTCTCCTTTAAATATGTTTTAAAAATAATTAAATTCATAGACTACTCAGAAAGAAATCATGGAAAGAAAAACTGGACTGTAGCTAACTCCATAGCATGTTTCTGCATTCCCCATTTGCAATTCTTCCTGTATACTTGGTGCATAGAGAAACAGCGTTTAAGAACCTTTAGAATGCTTTCTTTGGGATTTTTCTCAGGCATTCTGAGAAAGAACTTGTTAATAGAAATTAGACCTGCCTTTTCCCACAGTTGGGTTCTCCATATTAACAATAAAGATCTCTAAGAATGTTTTCCTTTCCTAGATTAGGGGGCCCTTCAGACAGTCACTCATGCCCTATTCACCTTGCAGCTTGACTAGTGGAACACGCTTTGCATAAGGCTGCCCCTGAAGACCCACCCAGAAGCTTCAGCTGGTCCAGAATGTGACAGTGTGAAATGTAATGGGCATGCCTTGGTATGCCCATGTAACACCTCTGCTTCGCAAGCTGTACTGGTTGCCACTTTGCTTCTGGGTGTGATTCAAGGTGCTGGTTGTTACCTATAAAGCTCTACATGGCATAAGGCCTGGTTACTTGAGGGACTGCCTGTCTCCCATAGCATCTGCCCAGCTGATTTGTTCCTACAGGGTTGGCATACTCTGGGTTTCTTTGATTAAACACTGTCATCTCTCAGGACCCTGGAAGTGTGCCTTCTCTGTAGCACTGCCTGCCCTCTGGAACGATGTTCCCCCAAGATCCAGATGACCACCACCCCACTCTGCTGTTGTTTAAAAGAGCTGTGAAGGCCTGGCTTTCCACCCAGGCCTTTGGCGAGGGAAAGGGAGACCTCTTGCTTCATTCCATCTGTCTGTTGCAGTTGCCATCTTTTATCTTTATCTTTTATTGGTTTTATTGTAATTTCTTTGATTTTTGTGAGTTATTATTATTATTTGATCTTCCCCCAGAAATTCATGTAGCTCCCACCCTTATGTGAAGACCTGGTTGTTCTCCCAAGCCTTGGGGACAGGGTGACTGTGGAGCCCCCTTAGGTCCTTTAGCTTGTTTTATTTTTATTTGTTTTGGTATTGCTTTGAATATTTTGCTCCTTTGATCAGTTGTGAATAAATAGAACGTTTCTAGCTGTAAGCCACCCAGAGTAGTTTAGAAATTGAGTGACTGCTAAATCCAATAAATCAAATCAAATCAGATCAATCAATAATGGAATTTTGCATCATACAATCAATAGCCTAACTGCAGCCATGTTCAGTTGAATGTGGTGACAGTTTCTTTGAACACTTCTTTCATCAACACAGGAAACTTGGAGATGGCTAGAGTAAGGTCAAAGCATCTCCCCCCCCCATCTTCTCTATAGCTGTTTTTCAAAATGGAAGGTAACGTTTCTTTCCCTAAGAGCAAGAATCTACCCTTTTCACTTTCTATGGTTTTTGAATTTTGGAAATACAATTGTATTCCATTTTTTTTCTTACGTCATGTTTGGATTTTGGGGGGAAAAAATTCACAAGAATGCTCTTTTGCATTTTTCAGTGATATAGACTTTTGTAGGCAGTTCTCCTAAATACACATATTTTACAAGTATTTTCCTCTAGTCTGTGTTTTTTACATTTTTCCTAATGCACACACTTTTATAGGCCATTTTAATTAGACAAATGCATCACAGATTTCAGAAAAGTATGACAATCAAAGGATTATTGTGTTCCAGTTCACATATTTGTTTCAGCAGTGCAAATTAGAATGATCTACATTAAAATGCAAACCAAATTCTCTTTCATCCTGAGGTGAGAGATCACTGATGAGGAGATCCATATACTTACAATGTTCAGCCTTATGTGGTCTTCATAACAATATTGGATTTCTGATTCTCCTCAAAGTCCATAAATAAGCAGTATGAAATATGTGCACAATATTGGCTGATGAGATCCACTGTGCATCTTAAGCATTTTTTTATGATGCACAGCTATACATTTCAGCTGAATCTGGTCGACTGTTATTGGGCTAGGCAGATTAACCAAGCAGATTAATTCATATTCTCAAATTCCCAGTAATAACTATATAAGGAGTGGGGCTGTTTGTATAAAGTCTTAAGAAACTATGATCTTACATAGAATGAACACCATTTTCAGGGCAACACTAGCACAAGGATTGTATTTATTTTACTTTTTGCAACCTATTATATCCTCCTTCATGAAGTCTTTAATTTCTTCCATTTAAGCAAGCTTTCAATCTTTTAAGCACCACAATATTTTTATCAACATGTCCAGCCAGCTACATTAATGTATTCAGACTTTTTCAATGTCTTAAACATTCTATTGCTGACTAGGAAATAAGTGGCCATTTCTTGCATGCCAAGCACTGCTTGGCTGCATTGAATCAAATGCACAAGAAAGGAAAGATTCAGTATAATATTTTTTTACATGGATTAAAGAAATGAAAGGTAACTTAAGTAAAATCAGAAACAGTGAGCTTATTGTATTTTCCATCTGCTGGATTCTATCTTCTAATTGTTTTGTTTGCTGTACATTCGCAGTGAATGTAATTTCAAAGCATATTTTTCTTTCTGACAATATCCCACCCCCATAAACCATTTTTTAGTAATGAGTGTTTCTTTTTTTGACTTTGATGTTGCATACATTTCTTCTTTTTCAATGTTGCAGGTAATGCATTTCACAGTGAACAAACCCTGGCATATTTATTTCCTTACTTTGAGTCTCTTTAATGACATTTCTGTCTCTATGTCTGACTCTCTGTGTATATATACATTTGCATTTGGCCTTGCTATTTGCTGTTTAGTTAGATAAGTAGAACAGCATTAATCAAAAGAAAGGAATTTTAACAAGAACTGAAAGGATAGGAAGCAGTACTATTCATTTAGGGTTTAACAAAAATAATTTAATCTTTGCATTCTTCCTAACATCTTATATTTGATGTTTATGGCAATTCTTCAAAGTCATATACATTTTAATTTAGCTGAATATCAGCACAATTGTTCCAAGTAATTTTCTCCTAAAAAGCCTGACGATTCTCTAAAATTTATTGTGGTGTCTTTAATAGGATTTTATAACTTTTATTTGCTGCCATAAAATAGTCTGCCACTGTTTTTTATTGATGCAGTTTGTTTTTATCACACACACAAACACACCAGTTGAACAGTTTATGTTAGCACATGCAGCACTTCACTATATGACAAAGTATCAAGATGATTTGGCATAACCACTAGAAAAAGCACACTGTATTCTTTAAAAATGAAAACATAGAAATAACTTTGGAAAAAGAAATAAAGCCAATATGACTTCATCAATATATGCTGGTAGACATAAGAACAAAATAAACCTTTCATAAAAGCTCTTCTTAGTGTACGCTTTATTGTTCCTATTTAATATGCAGCTTTACAAAGAGAAATAGTCATTTAACAGTGTCTAATCAGACAACATAGCAGACTGCATCACTTCAGTCTCACATTTAAAAATCACTAGAGAATATTTCTCTGACAAGCCTTATTTAAAAAGTAAACAGTCTGCATACATTATTACTTAAAGGGTGTCCATGATGCCCAAGGTTACAAGCAATAAATCATATTTTTATTGCTTCAAGTAGTGGCTGAGAATCATTTGATGTAACAGACTTCTATTTTTAATTATTGGCACAATTTACAATGCTGCATTTTCAGCCTTTGCACATGAAGACCAACGAAACAGATGAAAAGCTGTGGGAAACAGCACCCTCCCCCCCAACAATTGTAGCAAAGTACAGTTGTATGCAAAAGCTTAGGCAGTGAGCAAATGGCTTGTTTCAATGGATTCCTAAGTAAACAGAAGCTGACAAAACCTCGACATGGCACCAAGTTAAACAAGATCTTTTGGCAAATATGAAAACCCAGTTACTATTTGAATGCAGTTGTTTATAGATTCAAAATAAGAAAACAGGGAATATGGCAGGTGCAGAAGTTCGGAAAGCCTTTGAGTGAGGACTTAGTAACACCTCCTTTGGCAGTAATAACAGCTTCCAAGCATTTCCTGCAGCCAGAGAAGAGTCTTCCTATTCTTGCTTTTCCAAGATTTTTTCCCCACTTGTCCTTGCAGAACACTTTCAGCTTAGAAATATTCTTCGGTTTCTTGTATGGACTGCATGTTTGAAATCTCTCTGTGTACCTTCAATAACATCCAAGACTGGAGGCTGTCAAGGCCATTTTAAAACCTTTGTCTTTCGTTCCAGTAAGTCCTTCACGATCAGTTTGGAAATATGATTTGAATCGCAGCCTTGCAGAAATATCTAGTTTCAATTTCTTCACTTCCTTTGGCTATTGGGAAGAAAGGTCAATAGACACTAGTCTGCAGTTCTGAATTTCTCCGAGGTTTATTATGGGCAGCTCTCAATTCCATCTTGGGAGAAAAAAGGGGATTAAAGGAGCCTGACGTTGGGCAAGCTGTAACATGTAATTATAGCAACAAGGAGAGATAGACTGAGAACAAACATGCTGCATTAGCTATTCTCATTTCACCACCTTCTTGGATTCAGGCCAGGCCTCTGAAGTGAGGAACTTTGAAAAACAATTCCTTGTGTTTTCTTTTAACTTTAGAATGCCTGAAGAGTCCAAACGTTAAATCTATTAATTGTCTATTGGCCTAAATAAAATGGTGGATGTGTGTGTGTGTGTGGGGGGGGCGGAATAGAGAGGAGGACAGAATGACATGGCTGGAGTCCCAAACATAACAACATTTTGTTGCAAGATTCATTTATAGCAGGGGTCGGGAACCTATGGCTCATGAGCCAGATGTGGCTCTTTTGATGGCTGCATCTGGCTCGCTGCCAAATCTTTAATAAAAAAAATAATGGGGTAAGGCTTAGAACACGTCTTCTATCCGCCGAGCGCAGGCCACGCCCTCCTCCGCATCGCATCTGCATCCGGCATCCTTGGGACTTACCCTACCTTGCCCCGCAGCATCCACGGCCAAACGGGCCTGGAGCCGCATTGTCCTCCACAGGCAGCCGCAAATCGAGGCCCCGGCTTTGGCCTAGCTCCCGTCGGCGGCCCACGCGAATGCGATCCGGGTGCACTGCTTTGCATCCTGCTTCCGCTGCCCCTGCTCTGTTGGGTGAGTCCTCATCTTGGGCTGGCCCTGTTTGTGGCCCCAACGAGGTACGAGACATATTTCAGGCACGGTGCCACTTTCCACCAATGGCCGAAAATCGAGCATATTGTATGGCTCTCACGGAATTACATTTTAAAATATGTGGCGTTCATGGCTCTCTCAGACAAAAAGGTTCCCGACCCCTGATTTATAGGAATATCCAACTTAATTTTTGAAATTTCTTCTCCTTTTTGTGTAGCTGAAATGGCAACTGCTATATGCAAGAGGGAGAAATGGCTGGGGGAGACCAATTTTGCAGAAATACCATTTAAAAAAAGCCCTAAAGAAGTGAAACCAAAACAGCTCAGTGAGAATGAAACAGGCCCAGTGGACCTGAAATGCTGACTGGTAACCAAGGCTAAAACTCGGTCGAGCATTGTGGAAAAGAGCATGCTTGAGCAGGAGCACACACCCAGAGTCACAAGAGAGGACAGTAATCAATTACATATTAAACTCTCCCTGCTGTAAAATTAATAACCAAAAAGGAATAATAATAATAATAATAATAATAATAATAATAATAATAATAATAATATCATCATCATCATCATCATCATCATCCACATACGATCAAGTAATAACTTAAAAAAGGACATCATTGGGGGGGTGTATATGTACACCCCCCCACACATATTTATATTACTGATCCATATTAAATATTTCTGTCTAAAAAAGGCATTTGTATAGATAGAAGTAATACTGTATGTTTTAATAATCTGTATCTGGATGCATGGCAATCAGGTTTCAGACTCGGTTATGGGACCCAAAAACCACATTAATCACCTTAAGGATATCCTGTGGCACAAAGGAGCACAACTATTCTTGTTCTGCTACATCTCTCAAAGCTTTTGGTATTTTTATCACAGTATTCTTCTGGAGCTCCTACAGGGGTTGGGATCAGAAGCACCATATTTCAGTGGTTCCAATCCTTTCTAAGTAAGTGATTCCAATTAATGGTTGCATGGAAAAAAAGTTGAATTCTTGCACGCTCTATTATAGGGTGCCACAGTCTCCATTCTTTCATCTAACCTGTTTAACATTCACATACATTTACTAGAAAAGGACTTCCACTGGTTCACGTTGAGGTATCATTAATATGCTGATGATACTCAGTGATGCATTCCACACTGGGCCAAATAGAGAATGCAGGAGAAGTTCCAAACTGGTGTCTAGAGGCTGTCAGGATCTGCAGGGAAGAAATGGGTTCAGACTCAAGACAGAATGGTTATTCATTCGGAGGCTTGTTGATTCTACTACAAACTTTGGCTCTTAATAGATTGTGCTTCCCCATGAAGAAAAGGCTCACAACTTGGGGGTCCTCCTGGATTCACAGTTTCTGCTAGAAGGGTAAGTAGAAGATAGGGCCAGTAGGCCTTTGCCATATCTTGCAGGTGTTCCAGTTGTGGTTTTACTTAGAACAGAAAGCAGTGAAGATGCCACTCATGTCTTTATCATCTTGTAACTAGATTAGTGTAATTCACATTATATGAGGATGCCCTTGAAGACCTCTGGAAACTTCAACTGATGGAAAATGCAGCAACCTGCTGTCAACCCTTCAAGTTAGACCAGACTAGGAAGCCAAAGTTATGAATGGTATTACGACTTTTATTACAAGGTAACAGTAACAGAATATTGCAAGTCTGAATATGCTCCCCACCCTTCCCTTTATCTTCATGATAACCAGAGAGGGTCATGTCTGAGAAGCTTTCTCAAATTACATTTCTATTCTGTACTCAGATTTCCTTTATCTAACTGTTGTCTTGGTTGTGGTACTTCCTCCTGTTCCTCAAGGTTATTCCTTCTTTCCATTACACTCAAGTGTTTATGGGGCAGCTTCACTACTGCCAGGTAATGTCTGTAATGTAATATGAGCTGCCTTGGCTGTCATTATATTTCCAAGTGTAATTTAATGTGCTGATCATAACTTATAAAGCCCCATATGGCTCATAGCTGGGACATCTATGAGGCATGTTTCCTGGAAAGTCTGCCTGCCTGCCAAAACCTAATGAAATTTAGTGAATAGAGAAAGCCTACTGAAAGTCTCCATCTATCATGAGATGTGATTGGATCATAGAAGTGGCCATTCGCTGTCAGAGCTCCTCTCCTTTGGAAGAGCTTGCTCCCCTGAAACAAGGTGAGCTCTCACTCTCATAGCCTTTCAAAGACTCATAAACTCTGTCTATTTTGGAAGATCATCAGAGACAGAACTTAGACTGTTAATTGTTTTAATTGTTTTCTTTTTTTAAAATGGATTTTGTAAGCTGCCCAGGGTCTTCTGGAGTGGACGGCCATATTAAATTGAATAAATTAAATTAAATTACATGTTTAATACAGGTAGTCCTTGCTTAACTATGGTAATTGAGACCAGAATTTCCATCGCTAAACAATGCAGTTGTAAAGCGTGATGTCATGTGACTGTATCACTTACTGATGGCAATCCCAGCAATCCCCGTTGCCATTGTTAAGCAAGGACCATGAGTTGTTAAGCAAGGATCTCACATGACCATGACTTGTGACTTCCTGCTGGCTTCCAACAAGCAAAGTCAATGGGGAAGCTGGCAAGAAGTTGCAAGTCCCGGCCATGACAAGCCTTTCCTTAGGTGGCTTGCAAGCAGGTTTGCGTGCAGGTGAGTGCTACAGAGTGCAGCCTGGCAGGGTGGGTGCTGCAGCATGGTGTGAGGGTGGGTGGGTAGGGAGTCGCTGCAGGGCAGGGGGGTGGGTACTGTGGCATGGTGCGAGCAGGGCCGGGTGGGGGGTGCTGCAGAGTGCAGGTGGGTGCCTAGGTAAGTGGTGTAGCCCAGCGCAAGCACAGCCAAGTGGAGGTGTGCTGCAGACGAGCGTGGCCTGGCACAGGGGGTGCTGCGGAGTGTGGATGTGCGCCCATCTAGGTGCTGTGGCCCAGAACGAGTGCAGCCAGGCAGAGGGTGCTATGGCCCACTGACAGCATGGCTGGGTGTCAGCTATGGAGTGCAGGTGGATGGGTGCTGCTACAGAATACGAGATCCCTGGGTTCTCATACTCTATAGTGGGTTCCTCAGGAGAAAAAGCAACAGGAGTGGGAGTGACTTATAGGAGCGACTTGCGACCTTCCCTGCCAGCTTCCCCATTGACTTTGCTTGTGGGAAGCCAGCAGGGAAGGTTGCAAATGACAATCATGTGACCGCGGGATTCTGCAATCATTGTAAGTGGGAGCCAGTTGCCAAATGCCTGAATCACGATCACATGACCGTGGGGCTACTGCAATAGCTGGAACTTTGAGGACCAGTCATAAATACCACTCATTTAGAGCTGTCATAATTTTAAACAGTTGCTGAACGAGTGGTTGTAACTCAAGGGCTACCCGTAATTATAATTTTTTATTACTGATTTATTTGCTTTGGCATTGTTATTGTTGTTTGTATATACCCTGCTTAAAGTCTTTTTAGATTGAAGTTCCATAGAAATTTTATAAATAAGTAAGTAAGTAAGTAAGTGAGATAAATGCAGGCTAAATATGAGTAAAACAATTCTTAATTAGAGAATCCTTCAAGACTCTTTTCTGATGTCCTAGTTTTTGGCTCATGGCTTTTTCTGACATTTAAATACTATTGATCCAAATAAAGGTGGTCTTTAGTCTTCTATTGGTTTGCTATAGTAGATCAGACAGCAAGCAACAAAAGCTATTATGTACCATTTTATAGGTCCTGGGGGGAAAACAGGCAATACAGCATACTAGAATTAATTACCAACAGTGGTTGCATAATTTTTTTCTGTAATCTAAAAACTTTCAACTAAACTGAATAACTAAATAGATATTGGTATACTATCACTGGTGGCAACTTAATTACAGTTTTCCATATAATCTAGAAAAATTAGATTAATAAGAATCAGATTAATGTTAACTGTGATCTACTCTGTTAATGCCAAAAAAATCTCTGATCACTGGATCAATTCTACATTTTTAAAATGTGTACTTTATTTGGCAAGATGAGGATGAATGAAAACATTATTTGGAAGCTGATCTAAACCATAAATTGAGGGATGAAAGTGGTACTGAAGTGAGCATCTGATCTGCAACATTTCATGCTTCTAAGGTAGCCAGCCTCACCATTCAGAAATTTGCTAGGAGCTCCATTTTAAAAAGTATGTGAGTTAAACAATTCATCAAATTTATTTCTTTAAAACTAATTCAGCTTAATTTAACACATTCAAAAACAAAATCTAATTTAGCATTTTTTTAAAAAGTATACATTGATTTTGAATTAGACTAAAATTGCCAAATATAATATAAATGAGAAAGGCAAAGCAGTACTATGAAATCCATCATTGTATTATTTCAAATAAAATGATTGATCGTACTTATAATCCACTCTTTCTTCAAAGAGCTCAGAAAAGTTATATATGGTACCCATGGATACATATGACACCTATTTAGACAACATATATAGGCCAGAATTGTGTAGTTTCTGTAACAGAAATGCCAAAAGATTAATATGACATGTACAGCAAATACTAGACAGACTTTAACACAAACAATGATTCTAGAAGTGCATTTCTTCCATAGGAAAATTGAGAGTGTGGCTTTGAGTGCACTAGAACGCCTTCTCTGTAACATGTCCTTGTCACTTCCTGTGCATGGAAGATGACTGTCTAGAGTGAGAATATTCTTTTAATGTAGAGGCTGTCTACCTGATCTAGAGTCATGGAAAATTATTGCTTGATATTATATGCCACCTTGGATATAGGAAGATTTTTTCTGTGTACAATTAGCCTCTATATTCAGAGAGATTAGATGAGGATAATATTGAAGATTTAAAAAGACAAGTATTTCCAGTGGAGGAGGAAACAAGATTTCAGAGCAAGGCAGATGAACTTGAAGGAAAAGGATACAGACATATACGGAGTAGACAATCATCAAATCTGAAGAGAACAGAATAAATTATATTGCACAGAGCCAGAAACAGAGCAGTTGTTACTGGAGGAGCAGAAGAATGACCAGGGCACTTTAACCCACCATTTTCATTCCCGTAAATCTGCGGAGCTATCCCACATTTATCCTCATTGCAGCTTGAAGTGGTGAGAACCCAAAGTATAACTTCTTGATGATCATCTGGTATTCAGACAATACCACTGAACCCATACCTTGCTCCTTCCACACTGATTTTGTCTGATGTTTTTGTTTAAAAATTCCCCCACTCTGTTTGATGAACTCCATTCTCCCACTCAGTGCAAAACACTAAAAGATCTTGAAAAGCTGGTGGACAGAGAGGAGCCCAGGAGCTGCAAGGCCAGACTTTCTGCAGATAGAAATATAGCCTATCCTCAAACTCTGAAAAATCCCAGCATCTCAACCTGCAAGTCAAGCAATCTGCAATGTGCGATGCGCCCCAGCTAAGCCAGGATTAAATCAGCTAAGCTACCCCAAACCTATGATGGTTTAGGATCACAACAGTTATAACAGTTCTGACTGTGTGTCTCTGTGTTTCTGTCTGTCGTCTGTCTGATTTATATGCTGTCAATTTCATTCCAACTCATGGGGGCTTAGAGCTATTAAAATGTCCATCACAGATATCAGTATAAAATGATAAAACATTCACAATAAATATAAATGTAAACAATAAATGAAAGTGAATAAACTAAACCTCAATAAATCAATGATATCCCTAAATATAACAATCCTATCACAGTTATACAATAGTTCACAATTTAATCTAACAGAACAGCAAAATAACATGCAAGTATGGAGGTTGTAGTGGAAACAAAGAAGAAATAAGTGTAATATAAATCTGATCTAATCTTTATGGAAAGGATAGGGCAACTTCATTAAAAGTTAAGAAAAATTATTCAAAAAGTGGAACCTTTACAGTCAAAACTGTAAGTGAACATGCCCTTTCTCATTAGCACCCAAGGGTGTTCAGACGCAAACAACCAACTCTTGTATGGGTGAACCACACCATTTCAAGTGAGACAGCAGAAATGGAAAACTGGACAGCTATGAAGGAAAAGGATGAATTTATGGCTACCAAGCCTGTATACATGTAGCCCACAAACATATAAGAATTCCGCTTTTGAGCTGTTTGCTAGAAAGAAGGGGACTAACCCTAAGAAGTGGGAGGTTAGCTACAGCTAGGCAGCTATTTCAGCTGCATCTTCATTAGAATTCTGTTAATCTTGGTTCTAACAGACTTTACAAAAAGAGGCTGCCACTGATAAGTAGTAACACAGAAGGAAGGGAGCCTAGAACATTTAGCCATATAATTTTAAATATAGCACCATGGGACTGCAGTTTGACCAGGAACTGTGATATGGTATTACATGATACTGATCCAGTCATTTCACTGCCACCAGGATGCTATTGCTACCTATTTTCTAAAATGCTACAGAATTTTCTACTTTACTGTGCTTGAGTCATCAGAGGCTGCCTTATTTTTGCAGGAAGCCTGTATAACAGCGGGATATGACATTCCAGAATAGGCTATCAAAATAGAAATCTTCAATTACTTATTCTCAGCACTTCCCAACTGCAGGGCTCTACTATAAGTAGTACTCAAACTTTAAAACATTGTACAGGGAGATTTTGGATTTATTTATTCAAGCCAGTGGGAAAGGTGGGGTATAAAGGGGAAAGTTAAAAATAAAAACAGCTACTTCAAATATTTTTCAGGTTCATAGAAAGTACAGACATAAATATCTAATATTCAGCAATGTGCACCTTCAAAAGCAGGCTCAACTGTAACAAAATGTGTGAGGCACAGTTGTCCAGTACAAGCTGAGATGATGAAATAAATAATTAAATAAATGCGTATTGCAATGTCATGCCACAATTCCCAGCACTTCGTACTTGTGTCCCATCGTTGGATGCAAGTACAGAAGTGACCTGACCTACTTCACAATGTTGCCATGCACATTTTGTCATTGTCTCATCCCTAGGATATGAGGTAAGAGACAAAGATAGCTACGAGTTTAAAAATAATCACAAGCAGTTTTTAATAGTGTGATAAACCAAGGATATTTCTCAAGTAAAACTTAAGAAATATCCTTTGCTAGGATTTGTGGAACCATTGTATCATTAGTCAGAGTAAGGCAATTCCATTCTTCTCTGCTGAAGGCCAGAGTCAGGTGTGTAAACCAGTCTGCCTTGCACCTCCTAATCTTGTCTGCTCCCCTTAGATGTGATAAAGGATGCAATCCCATTGCCAGCACTGAAATAGAAGTCCACTGTAAACTACTTCAGTACATGACATTTTCACCTGTGATGAAGGTGGTAGTTTGATCGAAATACTAATTTTAGATTTTAAAATCAAAATTGCAGCCGTTTTTGTTGTATCAAGCCTGATTGAGCCAAAGGGTCAATGTTATGAAACTTTTCCACAGAGACTAAGTGGTCTACTTAGATGAGCAATATAGCCACTCTCAGTTTTTGATGACTACATGATCTTGGCACTTGATAAAAGACTATCTTAGTGAAGAGAGATGACAATTCCATTTTTTTCTCTGATTCTAGATCAGTTCAAAAGCTATGGCATGTCATTCTTGATCTAAGAATTGCTGCTAACGCATACATACAAATATATGAAATAAAGGCAGACACAGAGGCTCCAGAAAACAGCGCCATGAAACAAAGCAAAAGTGACATATTCTTCTGAGATATAATAAAAGCATTTCTCCTATCATCCTCTGTATATTGTAAGCCTTGTGGATGCTGCTGAGTAAGGCTTTATTTCTGTTGGAAAATTATGGTAAGTAATTTCCAGTTTAGTTTGCATCCAGCACATTTCAGTCAATCCCTGTCTCCAGATCATAACAAACACAGACGCCAATAGTTTAGCTACCAAAAAATATAGCTCAAAGTCTATTTGTTAAACATCAGCAAGCATCAAAAATAGTTAATTGGCAAATCAGGACAAAGCTCAGATAAAAGCAAGGAGACAGAGAGACGGGAATAAAAAAAAAAGGGGGCTGAGAGCTTAATATCAACACTCTATATCATAATCTATATCTATATACAGTTATCAAAAGGACGCAGAACTTTCCAGAGCCACTGGAAGCAATGCTATACATAATAATAATGAAACAGAGGTGGAAAATGGGACACCAAGTTATCCCTCCTCTGTTCTGCATTACAAACAAAACAGTATGGTGAATGGGGATCAGGTATCTACTGTAACATTGTTAGAAAGCTGCCCTACAACTGGTCTTTTTAGCTCAACCTCCCACCTTTCACCAGCAATTGTTCTCTCGAGTTCAAAGAAAAAACATTTCTAGCATTCCCTGGAGATGCTAAGATTTGAATCCTAAATCTGATGCAATCAAAGAATGTACTCTTATCAATGAGGTAATTCCTTTCTCAGATTTTTTTTTTTTTTGGAAGTCATGGGTAGTTAGGAGTACTAATATACAGATCATTGCCAATCAACTCTTTAAACCATTTGAGATATTGCAGGTTTGCCTACAACTGTGAAACAATAGCATATCCCAAACTATTCTTCATTTTGTAATTTGTTCCAGTGTAATCAATATCTAAGATTCCTAAATATTATTAAAAAAAAACCCTATTATTTATTCTCTTTCTTTTTTAGTTAACAAAAAAATAAATAAATGATTCTATCAAGAATATATGCTATTCAGAAAACAATAGATATGTTCCTAGGACATCAATGGCTGAGAACGTAGGCTCAGAAATTGTTCTTTTATCTTCCTAAAGATAGCCAGTGTTCTGACACACTTGAACTAATCATTCCCAAAGAAATCAAAATGGCCTTGCATCGATCTATCCAATTCAGTATTGTCTATCCGAACCCACTTACTAACCAAAACTGTTACGTCAAGATTTGCAGGAAAAGCCACTTCCAGTCTTAGCTAGGGATTGCAGTTTGGATTACTTGCATGCCAAGTTCACATTCTACCATTGAGCTATGGCCTTTCTTCCTTTCTTTATTTATGCAGGGTCAAAACATACTGAATAAAGCAGTGTTTGGTCAGGCAGCCTGTCAATCAGAGAGGCAGGTGTTCTATAAAACAGCCATGGAATAACACTTCCACCAACTGTATCATTCTGTCCCTCCATAATTTATTAGCAGCCACCATCTAGGAGACCACGATTCCACATAAATAACCAAGGGAAAAAACCCTCCGTTCATACTAAGTGAGCACTGAATTTACAATATACCACTCCATATACATCCCAGGCAATTTCATTATTTCAAATTGTAGTTATGGAATGCCTATAAATTATACTGAGAAGCCTCAATAAGTAACATTTGAAAAAGGCTTTGTCATTAAGAAACAACAACAGGAAATATTTTATTTGGTCTTTTTTTCCGTTGGGAAAATCAGTGAGGCAACAGCTTTACAACAGCAAGATTATAAGTATGTTGAACAAAAGTAGACATGGAGAACACAGAGACACATACAAGCACAAACACACATACACATAGAGTACTGCCGTTTTTATTCATCCCTGTATCTGCACAGCCTATAACCTTCTCATTTCTGGTTCTGACAGTTCACAAGATAGAACAGATTTGAAAAAAGCAGAAAAACTTCTTACTGAATGAAAAGATAGCAAATGTATAAATTTTCAATTCATTTTTTAATCTGATCCAGATATTAGCCTGTTTTTCCCCTGTGGGTTGGCAGAGATTTGAGTGAAACTGCTGACAAGCTAGAAATAGTCCCAATGGTGACTAGTGGATAGATTACTGGTGCAAAGGTTAGAAGTGGAAAATAAATGGAATTTGTGTACAATGGCTTACAAATCTGGACAGAAAGCTGCTTATCCTAAAAGTGACATACTTACAAAATACTCCTCTATAAACATATTTGCCAACTTTAATATCTATAACTATGAGTAATATAAAACTATGTTTAGGTTCAATATTTGGTTTTCTCTTCAGAATGGCCAAAACTGAATGAAAATATTAATTAATTGCAGATTCTAAGAATATAGTTAATATTTTAATGTATTTTCTTTAGGAAATTCAGTCATACTGTTCTTTACCTCTCAAGGGCTTAGCTAGCATGCTTATTAATAACAGGCCTCTTCATCCTTTAAAAGGATTCTGGAGTTTTTCAGAATGCATGAGCATAGCACCTTTTTAAAGCAGCCACATTTCTTTTTCAGGCTGATTTAATGAGTCAACTAATTAAATAGGTGTTGCACTCCCATGAATTCCGACGCATCTATTCTGAATGACTTTTGAAGCATATTAAAGTTGTCCAGTATAGTGGGGTCTAGCGATGGTTAACACTTCTTTGAGTAAGGGGGTTGTTCTCTCACCTCTTAAGGAGGCTTTGGTTCACCCCTTCCTCAAGAGGTCATTGCTAGACCTCGCTATACTGGACAATTAAGCAATGCTGTGAATGTCTTATCCTGGTGCCTGGAGGCTGTGAGGGTCTGGATGGGGAACAATAGGCTTCAGCTGAACCCTGGCAAGGCTCAGTGGCTTTGGGTTTTGGGGTCTTCTGGTGCTAGGGTTATGCCATCTTTGGTGCTGGATGAGGTCGCACTGCCCCAGACAGACCCTGTGCGCAATCTGGGGATCCTCCTGCACTCATGACTCCTGCTCAAAGAGCAGGTAGCAGTTGTGGCTAGGATGGCCTTTGCACAGCTTCGTGTTGTGCACCAGTTGTGCCCGTTCCTAGATCAGAGGGACTTACTCACTGTCACTTATGCCCTAGTCACTTCCCATTTGGATTTCTGTAATGTACTCTACACGGGGCTGCCCTTGAAGAATATCCAGAAGCTTCAGCTGGTGCAAAATGTAGCAGCATGGGCAATTATGTGTGCCCCTAGAGTGGTACATGTTATGCCTCTGCTCTGTGAGTTGCATTGGTTGCTAGTTTGCTTCTGGGTCCAATTCAAGGTGCTGTTTTTGACCTTTAAAGCCTTTCATAGCATGGTGGTGGGCTATCTGAGGAACCGTCTCTCCCCGATTACATCTGCCTGTCCTCAAAGAAGGCATGCTGCGAGTCCCGTCTGCCAGGGAATTACATTTGGCGGGTCCCAGGAGGCAGGTCTACTCTGCCGTGGTGCCTGCCTTGTGGGATCTTCTACCACTAGAAGTGAGATTAGCTCCATCCCTCTCTTCCTCAAGTCTCTCAAGACCTGGCTAGGTGATTAGGCCTGGGGGTCCCAGGGAACCAGGGAGATGTTGCGATGGCTCTCTTATTAATATTATCCCCTCCTGTTTTGTGTGCTTTTATAATTATTTTTACTTGTAATTGTTTTTTATGTATTTATTCTTTTTAATTGTTGTACTCTGCCCAGAGTCACTTTATGTGAGATGGGCATCTATATAAATACGATAAATACGATAAATAATAAGCATGTGCAGCCTTGATGAATAGTATCCACATTCCAAAGAAACCTGTCAGCTGACAGAAATAAGCTTTTCCCTGCTAAACAGTTTGCGTAAGAAATTCAAATGACATCCAGAAAAAAATCTGCTTATGTGTTTCTATGTCGTTGTTTTAAATAATCATAAGATTATTCTTTTTTTCTTCTGTAGACTGCAGATCAGTCCTATTATTGGGATAGGTGAAGCAGCTGCAACAAGCAGCAAATTCTAGAACAAAAGAATGGTCCGTTCTTTATTTTTTTTCCTTAAATAGCAAGTGTCTTGTTCTATCTTAGACTGCATCATATAGTCCTCTACTCTTACTTCCAGCTTCTTAGGTATAAAGAGCAATAGTATCAACTTTTAACCTGGGCATGGAGACTGTCAGGCTTCTCTTGAACTGATACTGGAGTTAGAAGCCTCCCAGGCAGTTATGCAAGGACACCACTCTTTATAAGCCAACTTTCATTACAAGAATTTAAAAAACCATTAATGAAGAAATTCAGCAACTGCAGATGGTAAGATGCAAACCTTGTAGAGAGAAGAATCCAAGTTCAAGCTTAACATCTCTATGTGGTGCAACTGGTTGGGCCCTTTTCACTTCTGGATGGGAGGAGTGGTTGACACCTGTAATGGTATGCGGGATTGACCTTGGGAGACAGAAGGAAGAACCGCAGATTGAACAACCGGCATGTAAAAGATATCTCAGTCCACGGGGGGCGTGGGAAGCATTTCAAAATGGACCCTCCCTAGTTTTCTAGAGAGCTGGGCTGAAAGTAATGGATTATTTCGGTTTCAATTGATCAATGTCAGTTACAGAATAAAATATTATTGCTAATTATTCTGCTACTTATTAGCATCATCACTGACAGAAATGTAGACTCTCTGATTTGTTTTGATTATTATACGTTGCATTCAGTAATTAATATTGTAATTAAGATTGCTGGCTTAGCAGTGCATGTACAACAATACAGACATATTTGTTCTGGAGAGCTTACAATCATGTTACAAATACAAATAAAAGAGCTAGAGTCTGCCACCATGTTGATAGAATTATGTCTACATTCTACATAATTCTCAAAATAAGAACCATTCTTGCATATGTCCTGGATTGTATCTAGCATAGTAAATTGCTGCAATGACAACTTTAAAATGTGCAAAATGTTCAGTAAAAATTAACAAGTACATGCTATAAATTAGTGGCCCATGTAAGGTACTGTATATACAGAAATCTAAAAAGACAGATTTTTTTGTTTGTTTAACTCAAGGCAGAGGTGATACAAGCAGGTAGTAACACTGTGCAAGAAATATTCACTCCCAGTGTGATCTGAAGGATCTGAAGGATGCTCTAGCACTGTGTGTATTGTGGAAGGCAACTAACCTCAGGAGATGGTTGTGACCTGGACAATAGCTATCTTGTTTCTGAAATTAAGAGGGGACAACAAAAACATTGCAGAACAGTTTACACTGCAGGAGAGGTTTAGAGAGCAAAAGAAGGACAAGTAGACCTAAGTAAGTAACTTTGGGGACAAATGTAGACGAGAAGACAAAGAAATATTAACTTGGGAGAAACGGGAAAGTGAAATGAATCTTTTTAGAGAAACCCGTTTGTAAGAAATGCATGTCTTTAAAGAGAAATTTATGGGAAGCATGTATGGGTGTTATTTGTTTTTACTTGGTTTGGTTTAAAAAGGGGATGCATGCTGTAAGCAAGAGGGTGAACTGAATTTTTGAAAGGAGAATTTGTGGGGAGTGAATTTTGAGAGAAACCTTTTCTTGAAAGGGGAAAATAGCTGAGGAACATCTGGATAGAGGATGAGTTTGGGGAATCTGGGACAGAAATTAATTTGCTAATAAAGGAAATAGTCAATAGCATACATTTGAGACCCAGGAAAGTTAATTGGGTGTCATGTTGCTTGAAATCATCTAATCCAGAATTCTTTTTTCCAACAATGTGCTGCAAGATCCCTTTGGAAGTTCTTAAATCAGGTATGAAGGTCTTCAATCACTGTCGGTTATTTAAATATGTACTGATTTTGAACATGGAGTTAACATACTGTGGTTGTTAAAAAACCTGTTTTTCACTGGTACCTAATTCATTTTTCAAAGGTTAATTTGAGGCAGTGAATTCTACAAGCTCACTATGTGTTACATTAAAAGTAATAGGTGCACCACTGCTTTCTAAAATGTCTCTATTTGTTTCCTTTTCTCCTTGCAGATGTGGGGATTCTGTAGTGAGTACAGGAAAGAAAAGCAGTTTAGAGCTATGATGTCCAGTGATAGCTCTGGACTTAGTTGGTGAGCTTTGGCTTTGTTCACATAACATTCTTCTAGGTTTCCCCCAGAAACTGAGTAATCACAGCTCACCGAAAAGCTTCTATGGCATAACTCAGGAGAAGCAAGAAGCGTCGATGGCTGAAGATAAGGAAAAATCTGATTCAGTAGCTGAGGGAACTGCATGAAACTTTAGTACCTACATTTTTATGGAGATAGTAATTACAAGTCTTCTGTCATATAAGAGAAAAGAATAAATAGAGGAGAAAGAGGAACAGGAGAGAGAGTAATACAGGCTTTAAAATGTTATATTCTTTATTTTAAAATGTATCTTAAAACAGCTTTGTCCATCAGATATTAATTATTCAAAATGGATATGCAGCTTATGAAATATAATATACTGACATGCACACATCTACACATGCACACATATGCCCTCCCACACCTCATATAGATATAAGAATTCTGACTGGGAGGAAGAAAATCTGAAAGCTATTTCCACAGCAGGAAACAAAACACTGCATAACATTATCATGGGATTCTAGTACAGGGATATTGAAAGGCATCATGTATTTCTATGTACCCCCCTGCCTTCCTTACTATTCAACTGAATTACAACTTTTTATCCTGTATCTACCAGTTTACCTTCATTTTAAAAGCTGTTAAGTGACTGTTATTCTCCCTCTATTTAAAAAAAAAAACACCACCATTTACAGATAAATATTAGTTGCAGATTAATTGGGTTACTTTGCCTGCACTATTTCAGCACAAAGTAAGGGAAGATCTGTAATGTTTCCTGTGGCTGTAATTATGTCAGCTGGGGGATGCCAATGACCTGGCATCATTGAAAGGGAAAAAGAAGATTCGGCAATGCCTGAAACAAGAATCCTATCCTTTCAAAACCTTCCTCCGGCTCCTGTTGAAGGTAACATCAGGTAACGTTCAGCAATAACCTTACCTCCAAACCACAGCAAATATTGCCATGTTTATTCTTCCAAGAGTCTAACTACTAGGCGTAAAAACTGTTTGCAGTACAAATGAAAACTACAAGCGCTTTGAAACAGTTGCACTGCCATAGCCAGCAAGAGTATAGGCAGGAACAAGGGTGGGGAGATTGGTATCTCCTTGCTAGAGTCGGTTAAAAGAGCACCAAAATGAATACAGCCTGCTGATCATCTGCAGAATTCAGAACTGAGAGTGATTAATTAGGCCTCATTCTGTCTTGAATAGATTTACTCAGCTATTTTCAACTCGCCACACTGTTTGTAATTACCCCACATCGCACCTCCATTGGCTGGCCTGAGGTACCTCATGCATGAACGGCAATTTGATTGAGCACTCTTTTTAGTATTTCATTCGTCATTGTAATTAGCCATAATCATAGACTTCCTGGGTGCATGAGAATGTGCAAACGACCAATTCACAACCCCATCCTATTTGAATATGAATCTTCTCACTAAGCGGCAATTTAAGAAAGGGAAACAAAAAGCGATTTCTCCAGGGAATTTTGCAAAGCAATCCTGCTTCCCCCCCCCCCCGCTTAAAAAAAAAAGTTCTCATTTCAAGCGCTTGGATTCTGTTTGCTAAAAACAAGGGTTGCTTAATGAGGACAATGGCTTATTATTTCTTTAAGTGGCACAACAGGACCCAAGTCTTACAAGCCTAGTTCTTTCAGCCTTTGCCAAGGACACAGGAAACAAAGGAGCCAACAGGGACTGGAGGCCAAGAGAACTCTCTGCTTCGACTGCATTTTGGGAACGCTGTCCCAGGAGCCGGACTGGGTCGCTCGGTATTGTAGAAAACAGGCATTCTTCCTCTGAATAACTCATGCGTCCAATACTTCAAAGCAAGAGCAAAGTGGAGGAGGGGTAACATTCCTGCTGCCTTCAGAAGCACATTCATAGTGAGCCATCTAACGGTGGCAAAGTTTCTTTCCCCCTCCCTTTTAATCCCTGATGAAAGCCCTACTAGGCAAGCCTTAAGACTAAAGGCTGGAAGGAATCCAGGTACCGCTCGGGCCAAAGCGGAACGACAACAACAAAGTGAGAAAAAAATGATTTTGAAGAACATGGTTGGCACCGCATCCCAGTTAAGTCTCAGACTGTTATTTTGGATTAGGAATAAATAATAAATCTCGACGGCATATTACATGTCAGAAGTAGGAAGAAAAACTATCACATATCTTAAAAGAAAAATGAAACCGTGATTGTTAAGACTTCTAGTTGTTCCTTACAACGAAATGTATTTGAACTGAACATGGACTATAGCTCTTTAAGGCATTACTCAGAAATGTCTCAGATATTAAAATATAGAAAGCATATACCACATAATCAGGTAAGTTTTAAAAAATAGCATTATATTTGTTTTAATTAAAGAATTAAAATTAGTATTATATTATTTTTAATTTTTTTTTTAAATCCCTATTTACAAATGGTATTAAGACTGCAAAACTGATCACCCAGTTACCAAAAATAAATCTCATTGGATTCAGTGGTGGCTTGATGTATTATGGTATTAAAATCTTTATATGTCTTCTCAAAAGCTAAACTTTATGACTATAACTGAGCATGGTCCAGGGTAAATTGGTTGAACGATTTCTAGACATGCTTTTATAAAATGTATTATGTTATCCAAATACAAATTTCAAGTTTTTAAAAAACAGAATTATGCAAGTCCAAAAACATATACATGTGATTCAGCCCGTGCTATAATCAATTCAACAGATTTACCCATCTCTTTGTCAGCTAGCACTCCTGGTTAGCTGCTCTGTTACTACATTTATGTTTCTATTAGCTTATACTGAACATATTTGTCCATACCTTATAGTACAATATTTTCACCACTAAAGGTTGGCAAAACAAGATGAAATATTTAACAGTCTGATATATAAAGTGGCAATGTTTCCATTATTCTTGCCTGCAACTATGCTTTTATATCTATAAGCAAAATATACTAAAGAATTTTGAACACAAGTTGATTGAATCTGCCTGTAATTCAACACAGCTGTTCAGCTATGTATTTTTATTTTTGTGGTCATATTTAAAAGCTTGATTTATACCAGCATAGGTGGAGCTGCTTAAACAGGAAGAGAATGGCCTGAGGTTCAAATAGCTCCTCCTCTGATGACTTCTGATATACATGCACGAGATACATCCAACTCTTTTCTCTTCCCTATGGCCGAATTCTGCATATTCACTTACAGCTATTTGAGGAAGTGAGATGAGGCCAAAGGGAGTAGATTTATCCTTATGCATGCACCTTTGGCTGTGAAAGTCTCCAACAATTTTCTTGTTGGATGCATGTAAAAAGGGCTTCATGTACATGGTTGTGTACATCATTAACCCTCCCCTTACCACCTTCCAGCAGATGGCCCTGATTTTCATCCTATGGAGAGCTTCAGTATTTTACACACCATTGAACCTGTTTCCTAGCAAATGGTTCATGCTCTATCATTTCAGCACCATGCTCCTTAGAGTGATATTACATGCATTGGTCTTGAACATGATTTGTTTACATGTTTAAATTATTTACATGTTTAAATTTAAATATCTAAGCAACTTTTCAAATCTTTGTGTGCTGTATTGGAGTGTCTGAAATTTTGATGCTCCATAACTGTCAAGTGGTTTAGTATTGTTTTTTAAACAAACTGAAGTTGTTTGAGCTGAATTCAGATAAAAGACTGCATTGTAGCAGAGCATGCAGAAGTTGAACTCTCTTCCCCCACCAATAAGCATTTCATTATTGTTGTTGTTATATTTTGCTAAACTAATTGGCAAAAGTAAAATGTACAGAAAGAGTATGACTGAACAGTATTAATTAAACTATTAAATTTCAAAGCTTTCCCTAAGGATAGAGAGATTTTGTTGAATGGGATAGACTCTGATGTCAGAGTTGAAGGAGTTAGGATGGCTATATGAAAACAGAATGAAGGTTGCTTGGAGTTCATGCTTGTGAGTATGGCCTATACCATTTTTTTTTACATATTCTCCTTTCATTACTGATTTTCCTTTCCTGCCACTGGTCCACACAATTCATCAGAGATACCGAAAGCTCAGGGAGGCCTTTCCAGGATTTGGAGGGTTAACGAATCAGGAGGTTGCAAGGAAATCAGATTTGCTAGTCCCAGTTCACATACATTTAAATTAAACTCTATCTTTAGTTTTGGTATGTGCTTCAATGACCTTTTCTTCTATTGCCAACATTAGCCCAAAGAGTTAATTTTGTGAATTTTTTTTTTCCAGGCACAACTGCTGATATTTATAAGCAAGCCAACTAAAGTGGTTCTGCTTTAGTCAAGTTAAAACTTTAATGTAATTCCACATTATTTAATTCCTCAATACATAATACACTTTACAATTTACATTTTTAGAAATCCAACCACTTAAAAGTACCATTAAATTGGTTGATTTGAATTTTAAAAATTAATTTTAAATTTTGATTTTAAATATTTAGGGCAATGTGAGGTGTTATAAATGTCAACAATTCTCGTATGTGTTTACTTTGCCACTAGTTTGGCTATATAAATTGACTTTCAACTGTGGAATCATTCTGTGTTCTTCAGAGTGGTAACATCAATCCTACATGTCCTTGTATTTACTAATAACTAACTAATAAAACATTTTACACTCATATACAACTTGCAGGTTATAGAAATATACATCCATAAACTGCAGTATTCTCAGAGACTAAACTGATTAATAGGGGAAGGGTTTAGTTTCATGAAAATGGAGTAATTTGCCTCCTTTCAGCATTGTTAATTTAGAATATTTGAGGTATACTATACTTTTCAAATAATTCTCATTTAATGGTATTTTCTTTGTGTTTTTATGTTGTAGTCTGGTTTATGTCATAAATAATACTAAAGTAGATTCTTTCAATTTCCTTTTCCCCATAAATATCATACACTGTATTCACTGCATCGTAATAGAAGAACTGTAAATATAATAGTGCTATAATCATAATATATTTCTACTGAATCTGGGAGTAATGAATGGGCATCTTATAAATGGATCAGAATTCTGTAATTGCTTCTAAGCCTGTTTTTCCCTTAGTGAATTGTATCTGAATTGCTTGAAGTGTGCGGGTTAGTATTTTTGTGAAAATCTTATATATAACTGGTAAATGACTTATTGATCTAAAGTTCTGAAAGTGACTTTTGTTCTTTTCCTTGAATGAAAGTATGATGATGGCACAATTCAATTTTTGAACTTTTGGAGTGTTTTTTTTCTTTTTTTGCTTAATGTATTTTGAGAATGACCGCTACCATTCTTCTCATAATTAATGCATCACAACTAGGCAGCAAAAATACCTTAAGTATGTGTCAGTATGCTAACTATAACTAATAATTGGTGGGATTTGGGCAAAAGATTAAAGATCATAGCCTGCATAGTCTGGCCAAAATGTGCCAGAACTGATCAGTACTGTCCTTAGTGTTAGCAGGGTACAGTTATACAGGGAACCTGCATGCAACACAGGTACAGTGAAGACTGGGAAATGGTGCAGGTTTAATTATGAATGAAAGGGCTAAAATGTATTTTGGAAAGTATAAATTGGTATCATCTAGAATGTTCTGGATATGTATGAAAGTAGGAACTATTAAGTTGGTGACATTTAATATTATACTTTGGTGTACAGTGATAATGAAAGACCAGAAAAATGAGCTGGATGAAAAATTGTGCAACATTCTGAAATAATGCAATCCAAGGGGGGAAAAATACTGTGCTAGATGATGTGAATAGATGGATAGGAACAAGATGAGAGAATACAGAAAAAATGAGCCTTTTTGAGACCCATGAGAAGAGTGACTGGGGAGTTTATGCTTAGAAGATCTGTTTGCTTCAACTTAAGAAGAATTCTATTTGTATATGTGTATGGCAAAGTAAGGAATGTAAATTTTAAAAGCATGATTGATTTTATTATGAAAAATTGAGAGAATTAATGAAGGATTCAAGTGCCATGAGAGGTTCTGAATGAGGGAGAGACTTAGAAATATTAAAAAACAGACTGAAAACAGTATGTTGCTGAGTACCGTAAAAGTGCTAATGGGATGTATGGAAAAAGATTCTTGGTGCAATAATGAAATGAAACTGGCTGTGGTGGCAAAAAGTTGCACAGAAGAGAATGATTTCTGGAAAAAAAGAGATAAAGGTATTGTATAAGGTTTATGGAGAGAAAAATATAGTTGCAAAAAATAAAGTCAAAAAGAGCAAAAAACAGTTAAGATTAAAAGAAGCAGAGAAAATGCAGGTTAATTTTGATGGATATAAAATTGTTTTAGAAATAAGTGAAAAGGGTTAAACAAGAAGCTTCCTGCAGAGGGAATGGAATTAAAAAGAAAAGTAATGAAATTACTTAAGAAGAAGCGTAAGTGGGGGATACAACCAGGATTTTAGAGATTTGTACAGGAATGAGAAAGATTTGTTCTATGTTGAATAATTTTCATAAATGATTAATAAATGGCAATTGAACAGATAGCTACCATCTTAGAACAAACCAGTTTTAGATGCATTTTGATTGAACTTGCTCAGTTTTTACATCCAAGTTATCGAATGGATTGGTTATTCTTTTAACATGTGATTTATCTTTATATGCCAACCTTTTAATGATTGCAAATTCCTTGCAACATGAAATCTACCTAGTAGACTGATGTAGTGGGTAGAGTTTTTTTGGGGGGGGGAGGGGAATCTGTTTTTAATTTGATGCCAAGGTATATGAAATCCAGCATATTTACATTTCTCCTATTGTCTGCATCTCAGATATATAGGCTTTTAGTGATATAACAACAAAACTGATTATAAATAAACAGATAACTGTGTTATAATTGATAGAAAATCACTCAAGAAAAGCCAACTGCCTGTTGGTGGTTCTATATTCTCCACCACCTAAATAGGTTCTTCTATGCTGTTAACCAGAAAAAAAAAAAGAAAAAAAGAAAAAAAAGAATCATCATAGTGGACATAAGCTATTGGCATCTTTGATTTAGCAGGTATCAGAAATAAATCTAGAGGAATGTATACTCTAATCTCCAATCGTACCTTCTGCCATTTTACATTTTTATCCATACTCCCTTTCAAAATACTTAAGTAAGGTATGCTGTGTAAATAATGATTTTAAAAATTACATACTGAAAGAGGGTTGGCTCATGAGTCTTTAATTACAGCACTTAATTTGAATATGTACTTAATTAAAATAGAACTTGTTAATTTATTAGCCTTAGGTTATAACTATGATACCAATTTTCAAGCATTTAAAATGTCCTCTAGCATATAATTTATTTCATTACTCAAAAGCCATTTTGGTGATTATGTCTTAAAATTGCTGTAAAGTCAAATCAGAAGGGAACCCCTCACCCCCCCACCCCCAAGATTCCAGATGGATTATTACTTAAGGAGCATGTTAACATATAAAAAGATGGGTATGCCTAGTTTTTCTCAAGCAAACGTTCAAAGGTGTTTCAATGTACAACTTAAACACTTGGAGGGGAATGTACAACATTGTAGTCTATATTGCAATATTTATTGATTTATTTATGCAATTTATCCACTACCTCAATCCGAGAGAATGTGAGCCGGGATAATAATAAATGAAAACCAGGGCAAATAAAAATATTTCTAATACAGAAAATAAATAATAATCTTGGAGCTAATTGTTCTACACTAATCAGTTCACAAAGGCTGCCAATAGAAGAGAATATACAGAGCAAGCTACTGTATATAAACAGAAAGCAAACCCCACTCCCTTCTAGCCCTGAAGATGTTACCTAGCCAGGTAATGAAATGTCTGCAAGAAAACAACCAACCTTGGAAAACCCCAAGGACTTCACAAAGGCTGTCTAGAAACAGCCAATATTTTACAAGGTTTGAGAAGGCCATAAGAGCTGGGAGCTTCTCACCTTGGGAAAAGCTATTCCAGAGGGCGGGAGCCCCCCTAAAGAACCCCAACCATCATACCGCCTCCTGCAACACTTCCTGATAGAGGGGAGAGCAGGCACTGTCTGGCTGCCTGATAGGTACAGTGTATCTGGGAAAGGTAGTCTTTTAGACACCCAGGCCCCAAATCTCTGAGAACATAATGACCACCACCTTCAGTTGCACCACTGCAGCTCTCACAGCAATGGTGTAATATGGCAGTATTGTGACTGCCCAGGATGTAGATAAGGTGCTGCATCCTATGGGGCAGTTAATGGATATAAAACAAATTACATAGATACAAATGAGAGATGACAAGGGCATGAATAACAGTCCTGAGTGTATCCTATTCTAGTTAAGGACACAGCTAGTTCAATAGCCAGAACTGGGCAAAGACACTCCTGGCCATAACTTCCACTAGCTTTTCCAAAAGGGGCTATGAATCCAGAAGGACCTCCAGAGTGCAAGCTGCTCTCTCTGAGGAAGTACAACCCCATTAAACCTCAAAGTTCAAACGGTCCTGGCATTAGTAAGCTTCTGAATCTACTTGGGTTGAGTCTGAGCCTATTCTGTCTATCCTGACTACCTCTGGGCGTCAAATCAGAACTCCTGTTGCATCTCCCATTGGAGCCTGGATGGAGATACATAACTGGGTATCCTTTGCGTATTGATGATACCTCACTCTGAACTGGGTAGTTGTAATATTTACTATGTAGTATAATCTTATTATAATGTAATATCTTATATTCTAGAAATGAATACATTCCCCAAATTCCATCATCACCGTATACTCTAGAAATGAACATGTTTCACCAAATTCCAACATCACCTAAGAGGGGTATATTATCCCCCCCCCCACCCTCTTTAAGAGGTGATAACAAAATAGCCTGGCCATGATCAATAGGCCATGATCAGTTAGACTAATTTGGGGAAAGGACAGAATATTAGGTAAGGAGAAATGGCTGACTGGCTCCCTCCACAGGAATAATGCAACATTTTTTGTAGGTTTCACTTTTCCTGGATGATGTCAGTCTCACATGTCATTATAATCTGTTACTATTCATTCCAGCATGTCTTCAAACCTATCTCCAAGCTCAGGCAGATATGCAACTAAATTGAAAGAGGGCCAGCATCTAAATACCTCATCATAAATCTCTTTTATCTCCCTAGAGCTGCTTAAAAGTAAAAGTTATTATGAAACCAACTTAACTGAGGAAAATTTAAAAGTGGATTTTGTAAACAGAAAACTAGTCTTACTAATTGTTTTTATTAACTGAGGTGTTGAGAAATCTAAATATGGGATCAATCTTACAGATATTTGCTTGAATTAAAACAATGAGACCAAATATGTTCACACAATCATGCTCCCACTTCTTCACTGAAACTACATGTGCCCTCTCAAAACCCATTTCTGAGGATCAGGAAACAAATGTTTTGCCACAAAACCTTCCTTTAATGTAATCTTAATGTACATACTTCCCCTAAAAATAAAAAATAAAAAAAACTAACACAAATGAACAATGAAAACAATACAATGAAACTTTGGGGAAAGTGGATTTATTGCAACAATGTAATTAAAAGGTTCTTCACACACCCCTTGGACTCTGTCTGCACCTCCCCAAGAGAGGTATACCTTACAGAGTTTGGGAAGCTCTGTTCTAGAAGTATGGATTGTACCATGGTGGATTGAAAAGGAAGAGAAACTTAGTTGAAATTAGATGTTTAATCTACATTTAAGGTTTCTTCCACTTGTGTTTTTAGTAAAACCTATCACTGATAGCACTAATATTAGAAAAAAAAAACCTTATAAACAAAAAGCAAAGAATAGGAATAAAATACTCAATTTTTAAAATGGTAGATTAATTATGTATCTAATTAACTTCTGGTTAAGATGGCAGAGACAGTGGGAGCTACAGAGCCACTGTCCTCATAATCATATGCTGTGTGTACTGTGTGTGTTGGAGGGATGTTTCTGGGGTGGTACGCACCCAAATGGTAGCTCGACTTTTGGATTGCTCGGCCCAATTTGATTTGGGCTAGAGGACTGTGCTAGAGGACAGCAGCGCTTGCTGTCTTGTGGTGCTGATCACGCCTACTACACTGACCATGTCTGCCGCATCTGTGGACTTGGTGGGTTTCTTGACTTTGGCAATGGCTTTTTCAAACCAATTTGGCTGTTCTTGAGGGACCTGCTGCTTGGAGAACCTGTTCAGGCTGCTATGGAGGACTGCTTGGACTGCTTCTTGGAGGAATGGGCTGAGGAGCAAGCCAGACGACAGGCCACACCAGAAGATGGGCTGTTTTTGTCCTTTTGCTGCAGCTGCCATACTGACCGCATTCTTGAACTCAGCAGCGCTGTGGAGATGGTCCCTTCTTGTACCATCTGCTTTTGTTGTTGGATGCTGGGGCTTTGGAGCTGTAGGTTGTGGTCAGGCAGTGGGGGTTGCAGTAGAGTGGCAGACTACTGTGAACCCCCCCTTCCCCACAGAGGCCTTTTTGCCTTCCCTCCTGTAGCCTGGAGAAGGAAGAAACACTGCAGCTTTCATCTAATGGTTAAATGCCTGAGTGCTAAACTGTGGGTTTCCCACTTTGGACTAAGGATTGACTCCTTCCTCTGGGTGAGAGCCAGAGGAGGAATTGACAGAGAGTGAATGGGAAGGGTGCCCTCTACCTGTTGGTGGGAGCAGCAGGGGAAGGGTCTCTGACAATGCTAGTTTGTGTGTGTGTGTGTGTGTTGTAGTGAAGTGGGGTGGGGTGGTGGCTACTTGGTACCCTGATGGTGCTGAGAGCTGGTAAAGCTAAAGTGCCCCAGGGTGCCCAGCTTCTTCACCCAGGGATGGCTGGTGAAAAAAAGTGGGAGGTTCCCAGTCTTGGGAATTGAGGGACCTGGATATTGGTAGGAGCTGCCATTGCCGCAATGGGCCAAGGAATTATGGTGGTGATAGGCATGGGGAGATATGGTGGGAGCTGGGGAGCAGGCCATTGTTGGGGAACGCAGGACCATTGTCTTATACCAGTTTCACGTTCCAGCTCCTTGGTCTCAGCCCTAGTACCCTGTCAGCAGACCTTCAGAGGCCCTGGCTTTCGATTGCTGCTTCTAAATGCCAGGTTGTTCTGTAATAAGGCCTCCCTCATTAGTGGTTTAATCATTGATGAAAGGGCCAACTTGGCATGTATTACTGAGACCTGGCTGGGTCTGGAAGTGGGGGTAGCTCTTTTGGAGATATGTCCAGCTGGGTTTCAGCATGGCATCAGCTGAGATCCCAGGGCAGGGGTGGAGGTGTGGCAATTGTCATCCAGGAATCTCTTATGGGCTTCAGGGGCACTGCACCACAGGTCACTGGATGTGAGACCCTGTTCATTAAGTTGGGCTCTAGGGATCAGTTGGGATTGTTGCTGGTGTACCAGCCTCCCTACTGCACAGCAACCTCTCTGCCTGAGCTCCTTGACTCCATTTTTGGTCTGGCAGTGGAGTTCCACAGACTTATGGTCTTGGGGGACTTCAATCTGCCTTCTTTAGGAGTGGGGTCTGAGGCAGCTTGGGAATTTCTGCCCACCATGATGGCCATGGGCCTAACCCAGGTAATCTAGAGCCCGACAGAGACAGTGCTGATACACCAAATCCAGTTTTCCTGTTGGAGCAGTGGCTATGTGATCTGAAATTGGAGGAGCTTTTCATGTCCCCTTATCATGGTCAGATCATTCCCTGGTTACCATGGGATTCTCTAGTGCCACTATCCACTGCAGAGAGGCTGGACCCATTAGACTGGTCCACCCCCGGCAACTAATGGACCCAGATGGATTTCAGGGGGAGCTGGGGGTTATTCCTGCTGGTCTATTGCACGGTCCATCTGAAGCCCTGGTTGCCACTTGGAATAAGGGGATGGCTGAGGCTTTGGATCAGATTATGTCCATGTGATCTCTCCCTCCATGGGATCCCTGCACTTCCTGTGGTTTATGGAATTGAGGGAGATGAAACAAGAGAAGGGATGTGTAGAGTGTCACTGGCGCTCAACAAGGGACAAACTCAACTGAACATAGGTAAGAGCTGCTATTAAGGCCTAGTGGCAGTAAGAGCGGTGAAGCATCACTACTTCTATGCCCTTATTGCGTCTGCAGCCCTGTTTTGGGTGACACGAGCCCTCCTGGGTAGGGGTGGGCATGGGGAACCTCTTGGAGGGTTGTGCAGAGGAATTTATTTAGCATCTGTCAGACAAAGTCACTCAGATTCATTCTCAGTTGGGTGAGCTCATCCATCACCATGAGGCAAGGTATCATCAGTATGCTGATGATACCCAATTATACATCTCTGCCCTTGGCAAATTAATTGATGCTGTGAACAACTTACCCAGTGCCTGGAGTCTGTGAGGGTCTGGATGGGGAAAAACAGGCTTCAGCTGAACCCTGGCAAGACTGAGTGGCTTTGGGTTTTGGGGCCTTCCGGTTCTAAGACTATGCCTTCTTTGGTGCTAGATAGAGTGGCACTGCCCCAGACAGACCCAGTGTGCAAACTGGGGGTCCTCCTGGACTCACAACTCCTCCTTAAAGAGCAGCTGGCAGTCGTAGCTAGGAGGGCCTTTGCACAACTTCGTGTTGTGCACCAGTTGCACCCATTCCTAGATCAGGCAGCTCCACTCACAGTCACTCATGCCCTAGTCACTTCCCAATTGGACTTCTGTAATGCACTCTACATGGGGCTGCCATTGAAAAGTATCTGGAAGCTTCAGCTGGTGCAGAATGCAGTGCCACAGGCAGTTCTAGAACAGCACATGTTACATCTTTGCTCTACAAGCTGCATTGGTTGCCAGTTCGCTTCTGGATCCAGTTCAAGGTACTGGTTTTAACCTTTAAAACCCTTCATGGCATGGAACCAGGTTATATCTGCCTGTTCCATAAGATTTGGCAGAGAAGGCATGCTGTGGGTCCTGTCTGTTAGGGAACTACACTTGGTGGGTCCCAGAAGGTAGGCCTTCTCTGCCGCGGTGCCTGCCTTATGGAATCTTCTCCCCCTAGAAGTGAGGTTAGCTCAGTCTCTGTTGACATTCTACAAGTCCCTCCAGACCTGGTTATGCCATTGGGCCTGGGGGTCCCAGGGGGTAAGTGAGATCTTGAGATGGCTCCCTTACTGTGATTAACATTTATACTGTCTTGTTTCTTGTGCTTTTTATATTTTTAATAATGAATGTTTTTATATATTGTTTTTTAATTGTGTTGTAAGCCTCCCAGAGTCACTTTTTGTGAGAGGGGCGGCCATATAAATTTGATAAATATATAAATAAATAAAATAATGCTAGCTAACAGAGCTAAATTCAGGAATGATCAGTGAAGCTGTTAAATTAGCGGAACAATAATATCCTGAACAGATTATGAAGAGCTTTCAAGGTCTATCTCATCTGGTGCAGAGGCAGAAACTCACAAAAGATGTTAATACCAGTGAAGACAGTTTCCTTCAAAAATACATTGAAAAGAGATATTGAATGCAAAACGGTTGAGTTCACAAATAACACACATAAATCTTAATGTGATTTACAAATAATGGTTGACAAAACATTGTGGTTTGTACATCATGGGTGATGGCTAAACATGTAAAATGTCTTGAAATTCTGAACTTCTTGGAGAAAAAGCTGTTTCCTTCCACCTTTTACTGAACCAAGTTGACTTTACTATTTGAAGAACAGTGCAATCATTATACTGTGGTTTATTCCTAACTGGTTTGGTACATTTATTAAATGTAAAAAATATAACTTAGTCACACAATAGTTAATTTTACTAATCTAATTTACTGTACAACTTTTTTTTTACCCTTCTTTGTGGTTCTTCTGACCTTTGAGGCCTAGTCAAGAAAGAATCCATTGATTTCCTGATTTTAAAAAAATCAGTAAACAAGCCTACAAATAAATATGTGCTTTTTTTGGTGAAAATGGCAATGCCCCTGGAGGGAGGGACAGAAATGTATCTTGCTTTTGGGTGAGGGAGTTATACTACACTGCTTGTCCTCTGTGTACAGGGACTGCAGTGCTCTTATATACCATAAATCTTCCTATTTCAAGATAATAGAAAACATTTTGGATAAAGGTGGAGATCTGTCTGTCTGTCTGTCTGTCCGTCCGTCCATCCATCCATCCATCCATCCATCCATCCATCCATCTCCTACCAGATTTCACATGATTCAATATATGAGGATCATGTCTTATCATATTTATTATTTGGAAAGGATCTTTTTATTTAAAAAAAAATATTTCCAAAATTGTTCCATTTTTCTTATTTTGGGGAAAAACAAAAACAAAGAAAAGGCTTGGGGAGATAAACCAAAGAAAACTTTTTTCCTGAATTTTTCTGTGTTTTGTTTTTTTCCTGAACCTTCACATGTCTACTTGAGGCTTAGCACTGTATATATGTGCCTAAACACTGGGAATAGGAATTCTCAATTCAAATGGTTATATGATTGGCTGTTTTATATTAAAAAAATGTCACTGTTTTAGTTAAGCCATTAACTTAACATTCAGAGACATGGAATGCTTTCAAGTAGAGTGTAAAAATGTCTTTGAGGTTAATCTTTTGAGTTCTTAAACACACACTATTTATCTTTAAATCATTCTCTGAGGCAAAAAAAAAAAGGCTCATGTTTCATTGAAACAAAATTCGATTACAGATTAAAACAGGCAAAAATAGTACCAAAAGATTCACACTACAGCATACCATAGCATACACACAAATAAAGAACACATTTCTATATCAAGACTTGTAAAGTATTTGCTTGCCAAATCTATCCGAACCATATCTGGGAAAGAATGACTGAGTTAGCTGAAATGTCTTCAGCTTGAGTTCCCTCTTGATACTCTTCCCAATCTTTTATTTACTGGATTGTTCATTTCTCATATCTGACAGATATTTATGAACAGATAATACCAATTTCTCTCCCAAATCATAAAATATGTATGTATCAATGTATATTTTCCTTAGATAGATTGACATAGGTAAAATTATATTCTCAATATCTGGCAGCATCTACTTTAGGAGCCCATGTTACTTTGTGGAGCGCTGCATATCTAAGAATCAGACAAGATACATATGAACTTTAATATCCTTCATTTTCATTTTTTTCCCCTTGCTCTCAGTTCCACTGAAAAGGTACTGGTAGGTACCAGGTGTTGTGACTAGGTTATTTTTGAGTAATGAAATCAATTAAAGCCTCCAAAGAAGTTGGTGTCGGAAGGTTATGTTATAGAACACAGGAAAAGGTGGAAGCAACATTTGATTTGAATTGTGTGGCTAATGGAACTGATAAGACAACAGAGAAATTTCAATAGACTGAGAAGTCACAGATATATTTAACATTGTCCAGTTCAATGATGAATCAGATAAACAAAAGTGAATGCTTATTGTGCACCACAAATGTTAAGTTTCTTAAGAGAGGCATACATTTTTCACTAGTATACAAAGGAAAGAGAAAATATAGATATTTGCATGATTGCATTAAAATTATTAGCACAGACATGTGAATCAGGATGATAAGAGACTCTCTTATCAAGCACTGCCTTTTTTGTAGAATTAGTTTGGAAAACATATGAGCAAGATTACTGAGAGAGTTTCGTTTAATTATGGAAAAAGCTATAGATATTGGCCAAGCAACAAAAATAGCAATATCTACTGAAAAGAGTTAGGAATGTACAAAAACAACTGGACATTATAAATGTTAAAAGTTACTCAAATAAATTGTAAATTAAACAGCTACAGATGCCATAGTCAAGAACCGAAGCTAGGAAACCTAGTGGGAAAAGTGATATTTATCATTGTATTTAGTCTTGTCCAGTATATGGAAAAACACTGCAGAGAGTCTGACGAACTTAATTATTTCATATGGACATCTAGGATTAAGGATAAAAAATTACAAAGGAAATATTCTACACTGATGGAGGGAAGAGAATGAAAAAGAATATCAGGAAGAAGAAAAGAAAGACTATATCCAGGATTAAGAATTGAATCATTATTTTCAAATGATTTGACCAAAACACCTGAACTGTTGCTTTACTATAGAATTTGGAAAAACAGATCCAAGATGAAGGAGATTTATAATATTATGTTTTCAGACTGAATTTGGGGAAAATAACAATTGCTTCAGTTTATTCAGTAAAATAAAGTTCTACCCAAGATTTTTTTAAATCACTTCTTGAAATTGCCAAGGGAAATATTCTAGTTTTTGGAGACATGACTCCCCCCCGCCCCCCCCCAACATGGACAAATCTGCTTTACCTAAAAGGAACTCTGGTGAACTCTCCTTAAATGACTTAGACCCTATGTCACTATAATCTCTTTTTGATCTATGGAGGTACAAATATCATGCAGAGAAAGAATATGTTTACTATTCTTCAGATCTAAAATTTACTTGGGAATAGACATGTGAATTATTTCTATTATTGTTAACTAATCTCATAGACATGAAAGTTGCAGCTCCTGATATAGAGTACAGAGGATGACCTTGAGGGAGAGAAGGAAGATCCATTACCAAGGCAACAAACAGAGAAATGTGGCTTAAGACCATTTGAAGAGAGAAGTTTATGAAAATGTCTCAGACAGGCACCTCCCTTAATTCTCAGGAAGGTAAAAGAGTGAGGAGAGGAAGCACATTCAGACTTGCAAGATTCTGTTACTACAGCCATTCTAATAAAAGTAGTTTTAGGCCTACATTGCATCTGTTGCTTGGTCTGGTCTACTTGTAAGGCTGACATCAACATATGTAGATCATAACCCATTCTAAGATTAAACAGGGGAACCTCCAGACTAAAGATTTAACAAACATTAACTAATACAAGAGATATCAAATTGAAATGCCAACAGGAATTAAAGAGCTTCTTCCAAATGAATTTAACTTCTGATGTTTCTTTCTCTACAATATGGGACTTTAGCAAAGCATTTATGACAGGATTGTTTATCTCTCTGGCAGCCAATAAAAAGAAAACAATGCAAACGCAGAAGGGCATATTAGTGAATGAACTTGCCAATTAGAAATAAGACACAAGTATAACCCAATTTTGGACTTAGTACAAAAGGTTAAAGCGATTTATAATCAATTATACTTAATGGAAGTAAATAAGACCTATGAGAACCAGTTTAGTGTAGTGGTTTAAGGCACCAGGCTAGAAACTAGAAGACTGTGAGTGCTTCTCCTAGGATACAAAGCCAGCTGGGTGACTTTGAGCCAGTCACACTCTCTCAGTTTTAGGAAGAAGTTAATGGTGAACCCTTCCAAAAATGCTGCCAAGAAAACTGCATGGGCCTATCCAGGCAGTTGCCAGGAATCAAGATTGACCTGAAGGTACAACCCCCCTCCCCACATATTTTGAAAAATTCAACAAGCCAGACAATTGGCTGGCCTATTAACTATGAAAGGAACAAAGCAAAAGAACTATTACTTCTGTCTGGAATGCAACTAGAGATGTGTCTACAATAAAGGACATAATTGAACACTTGGTTAAATACAATTGAAGATTATATAGTAAACAGACATCTGAACCAGATAAGATTGGAGAGTATTTGAATATACTGTACTACTTACAAAATTCAACAAAAGGAAGTTCTTAATAAACTCATAATAAAAGATTAAATTAAAGAAGCAAAACAAATGAACAAAAATACTCTGACAAAAGTTCTAGGGTTAGGGTAACCCTAACCCTAACCCTGATGTGGCATCAATATACTACAAGATTTTTCAAGAAATGTTGGTTAAACCACTACACAGATAAGGAATGAGATTCAACAACATCAAGAAGCTTTCATCTCATCACCAAGCTTTCATCTCTCTGATCTACAAGGAAGGAAATTACCTGATGCATCCAGACTCATATCTTTATGAGATACTACTATTTCTTTAGTAAATGTAGACTGCATTTTTATGGCATTACTTACAAAAAGAACAGTGTTTTACTGAACTAATACATCCTGTCCAGACTGCATTTGTCTAAATGAAATACATGAGAGATAATATCAATATTCAATATCTTGAATGTTACTGTCAGCCCCACTGGGTAGACTAGATCAGAAAATCAACTCCACAGGAAGACTAGACTATGCTTTATTGAGATAGGCTATACAATAATAACAATCTTGCAAGTCTGATTGTGCCTCATCTTTCCTCCTTCTTATACCCCAGTGAATGAGGGAGGAAACTACCTGTGTCCTCTCCAAAAACTATCTTGCTTCTCAGGACTTAAAGTATGTTTCAGCTCTCTTTGCTTATATCACAGTTCTTTCATGCTTCTGTCAAGGTTGTCTCCCTTACTCTCATCAGTTATAGATAATATAAATCAGAACAACAAGAGAAAGGTCCTGATAATTTGGAATGGTCTTAAGATTCTGAAGAAGATGAACTGTGGCTCTCCCCTCTCTCTTTCTTTATTTTTATTGGCATTAGAGCCACTGGCAAGGAACTATAGCAAGAAAACAAAATTTTAGGAATTAAATTAATAACTCAACAACATAATCTGAAATTGTATGCTGATGATGTTGTACTTAGCCAAGTAGTTTTTAGAATCCATAAGGGAACATATTCAGCAGTATGGTTATGGTATCAGGATATCAGAACAATAAGGACAAAATTCAAACACTGACATGGAATTTGACTGAGGAAGAAAAGCAATATTTGTTCCAAATAAGGGGTTTATTATCACTGCTAGAAGGTCAAATGCTTGGGAATTCATTTGACAATAGCCAATAAAGACCTATTTTAAAAAATCAGTATTCAGAGATTTGGAAAAATATAACGGCAGACCTTCCACAGGGAGAGTGATTAAAACTGTCTTGGTTAGGAAAAATTATAGCCATTAAATGAACTACCAAGGTTTAATTTTTTTCTTCCAAATGATTCCAATAAAAAAATGACAAGATACTAAATGACTGTATCTCAACAAATTTTATATGGTCTAATAACACACTAAGGATTAAATTTAAGATAATTCAGGATTCAAAAGAACAAGGTGGTCTGGCCCCAAACTTTAAATTGCATTAATTAAGCTAGTTGTTTAACAAGGATTACAGGCTAGATTATATCACCCTTTGGTTGGGTTACCTTCACTAAGGGAGCAGACTTCCCATATGGGCTGCACAAATATCTCTGGATTCATATAAACAGAAATAAACAGCTTATAAGAGATTATGCAATAATAAGCAGCATCCTAAAGGTTAAGAACAAATATAGGAAAGAAAGTCAGTTCACACGTATCACCTCTTGCTTCATTCTTCAATATTTATTTCCATGAAGAGGAAAGCATAAAGAAATTAACTCAGTGGAGAGACAACAACTCATATAGACTACAGGATTTGATTGGTAAGACAAAGATAAATTATTTTAAAACTTTCTTTTCAGAATGATCAGAACTACCTGATGGGTTCTAAAATTTTCAAATAAGCACTATAGCTTTAAAAACACTACAAAAACAAAGGGGAACACTTACAGACTTGGCTGAATTTGAAAAACCAAAACCACAAAATTTGGAGCATTTACTGAGCCTTATTTATAAATTTATAAACCAAACAAATTAAAAACTGTATGATTGAATGGATGCAGAATTTACATACAATAATTAATATGCCACGGTGGGAATTTCAATGGAAGAAAAACATTAACTTCACACTGAATATTATACTTAGAGAAAACTGGTATAAGATGGTTTTCCACTGGTATATTACTCCAGTATTGAATTTATCCAGCCAAGGATCCACTGAGAGCAAAGCACAGCAGTTCATTCACCACAAGATGCACAATTTTTTACATCTTTACTAAGGAATAATTACTTTGTGTTGCTTAGTAATAGTACCAGTAGCACAGAAGTTTGTCTGCAGATACTAATTGTTTTATTGTAACTTGGAATTTAGTGTATTGGTGTTACAACTGATATAATGTATCTGGTCATGGCAAAGGAGTCTGGGAGTCTGTTACTTCTCTTTTACTTCCTGCAGGGGCACAATTGAGTCTCACACAGGATAGGCTTGGAGATGTTCTTCACACCTTACCTATTTCTGTGGACATGGAAGGGTGAAAATCAAACTGAACACAGAAACTGAATATCTTGAAAAGTCCGATTTTCATGAGGACTGTTTATGATTAACACAAGCAGCAGGTGGAACAGAGTCTTCTTTACTGGATGTGGGAGTGCTCACAGACAACACAACTTTCCAGCATAGCCCACAGTCCCCTGTAAGCCAACACACAATATATGACAAGACCACACCCACACACTAGCAGAAAAGCTGGACTGATCTTCCAGATTTCTTGAAGGAATAATACTTTGACCATGTATCTGTGGTTTAACTGGCTGGGTCAGTTAGCTCTGGAGTTATCTCCATGACACAGCATGTTGTCCAAACAGAGCCTGAATATTCTCTGTATTCAAGATTTTTTGATGAGTCACTTCTGCTTAACAGTTTTGATATGCATGAATATTAATTTATTTGCTTTGGGAACAAGCTAAAAGATTATATCTCTCTCCCCTCCCCCCTCCTTCTCTTTCTCTCTCCCTGAAAGATATAACCCTAAACAGGATTAAAAGGATCAAGGGATTTATTTTCATGATAATAGTGTGCCATCAGAAGAAACACAGTATTGCAACAGCACAAATGAAAACATCAAAAGACACATTGATTTTCCTGATAGTCACACTGTCAATTTGTTTTGGTTTGTTACCTGCTAAACTGCTTTCTCTGTAACCTTTTAGTTTAGTATTTTTTTTAAGGGGGGGTTGTGGAGAGAAGAATTATTGCAAATAAGACCAAGACTGAATCCTTCATTACACTTCTAACTGGCACAAGGCTTTGGATTCACCTCAAGGGGGGAGGAGGGGAAGCTCCATAGTGGCACTGAAGAGAAACTTCTCCTAGAGAGAAGCAGCCAGTTCTTCTCAGGCTGATGCTTCTGTGTGCAATTTAAAGACAGAAATGAAGCAAACTCAGGCATTTCTGGATGGCAACCTTTGTACCTGGGGGAGAAAAGGCTATCAGATCTGAAGCACGCTGTGATAACAAGATGTCTCCCCAGTGCAACTGCTTACCTGCTATGCATGCTCTGTTTTTGGAGAAAAGGTAGCTGTTTCAGCTGAATAAGGAGGGGCATTTGTTTTCCTTCTGGCTGCCAATCTACCATGTCTTTAAGCTTATAACACTGTGTGTTTCCCCTTAGGTCCATAGTAATATGAATTGTCTTTATCCAAGTGCCTAACAAATCATTGTCACAGAGCAGCATACGACCTTTCTTTTCAATCTATGCACTTTTCAGGAGTTATAAATCAGTTGACTTTCAAGCTCGATGAGATGGCATATGCCCTGGTTTGAAGAACAGATGGAGGCTTGGGGGGAAATTGTTTCTGCAGGCTTGCTACAAGAGGCAGAGCTCCATAAAAGCTAACCATTCACACTAATTTCTCCCATAAATTATACAAGAAGAAAGCACCAGCCCATTCAGCAGAAAAAATATTCATTTAGTTTTCAGAGGTCATCTTCAAATTTAAATCAAAGTTATTTCTAGAACTCAAGGAAGTTTTCAATCTAGAGCTTCAAGAAATAACAATTTGCATGAAATAAAACATTGCATTTAAATTGTTACAAAAAAAAAAAAAAAGGAACGTTAGAATTACCTGTTTAACCATACATGTTCTCTAGAATTCTAGGAAAACTATATAATGTTACCACATGACTAGTTTTTCCCAGCCATATCCTTATTTAGCAGTCACTCTTTTTCTGGACAGAAAGAAAATACATCCCCAAATGTTCAGGATTTGAACAGTGACATCAGGACACATGGCACTCAGGAAGAACAGGTTCAGTGACTCCCAGCTGTAACCTTTGGGAAAGTCAACTTCTGACTGGTGAGTGAAAAGAGAAACGGAGTGGCCAACAGGTTCATAAAAGAGATGTTGTTAGTTTTGAAGCAACAAAAGGCACTGTCCAGGGTTTATGTGTATGCAAGAGAGTATTTGAGAAATCCTAGTTTAGAGGCAGAGATTTGTTTGATTTCTCACTATTTCTAGTCTAAGTGGACGAGACCCTTTTGATTTTGACACATGCTTCAGCCACATTTAGCTCTGTCTCATTATTGGGGTATAATTTGAGGTTTACAATTAGGAGCAAATAACATTTTGGCATAATCGTCAGAATTTGGAACATATTTTATCACCATCACGTCCAATAATGCCAAATTAATTGTAAATTCATTGTCAAGCTAAAGACTGAGTACCCATGTGTCCACAATGGTTGAGAAAAATGAGAAGCTAGGTGCTTGGTATGAAGATCTGGTATGTACATGTCCATGACAAAAAAAGATCCTATTGATTTACAATTTCATGTAGACATAGAAAAAGCATAAGAAAGTAGTTTGAGAATGAATTCATCAGGGAAATGGACAAATAGTTTAATGAAAGCAGGCAATAAATCAAAGGATGCTGTTTTTGAAGCAAAGTGCACTTCTGCATGTAACATTTTATTTATTTATTTATTTATTTATTTTTCAAATATGTTACCGCCCATCTCACTACAGAGTGATTCTGGGCAGTTTACAGTAAAAACAGAATAAACATTAATTAAAATAGATAAATATTAATTAATTAAAATATGCTAGAAAAGAAACTTCCTATATGATACTTCCAAGAAGCTGATGTTAATTAGGTGTTAATAAACTCAGGGAGCATCGTCAAGGCGCCAACCATCCTAAGGGTCAGTTGTATCTTTCCTCGCCCCATGCAAGTTGGCAGAGCCAAGTCTTCAATTCCCTCTGAAAAACTGGGAGGGTAGGGGCCTGCCTCACCTCTGGGGGGAGAGTATTCCATAGGGTGGGGGCAACGGCAGAGAAGACTCTCCTCCTAGAACCCACCAGTCAACATTCTCTCAACAATGGGATCTGCAACATGCTTTCTCTGCCGGGACGGGTGGGATGGGTTGATGTAATGGGGGTGAGACAGTCCTTAGGTAAACCTGGACCTATGCCATGTAGGGCTTTAAAGGCGATAACCAACACCTTGAATTGGACCAGGAAACAAACTGGAACCCAATGCAGCTCCTGCAGCAAAGGTGTTACATGTGCCATCCTTGGGACACCTAAAATTGCCCACATGGCTGCATTTTGAACCAGCTGTAGCTTCCGGATACTCTTCAAGGGTAGTCCCATGTACAGCGCATTGCAGTAGTCTAAATGAGAGATGACCAGGGCATGAGTGACAGACTGGAGGGACTCCTGATCCAAGAAGGGGCATAACTGGCACACAACACCAAGTTGAGCAAAGTCCCTCCTGACCACGACTGCCACCTGCTCCTTGAGCAGGAGCTGTGAGTCCAAGAGGACCCCCAGATTTTGCACTGGGTCTGTCTGGGGCAGTGCAACCCCATCAAGAACCAAAGATAGTAAATCTCCAAATACAGAGGAGCCTCCAATCCACAGCCATTCCGTCTTACCAAGGTTCAGCTGAAGCCTGTTGCTTCCCATCCAAACACCTACAGCCTCCAGGCACTGCAAAAGGGTGGTCACAGCATCACTCAAATTACCCAGGATGGAGATGTATAATTGGGTATCATCGGCATACTGAGGATACCTCATCCCATGGTGGTGGATGATCTTACTCAGTGGTTTCATGTAGATGTTAAACAAGAGCAGAGAGAATAACGAACCCTGCAGTACCTCACAACATTGTTAAGATCACAATGGTTTTAAATGAATGGATTGCACATCTTTATTGCAATCCATTCATTTTTTTCCACATGCATTTAGTGAGGTTCATTCATTCATAAATGGGCATCAATCATACATTGAAGAAATTTGAATGGAAAACAACTCTTTGGAAATGGTGAAAAACTTGAGTTCACGCTATTCTTCCTGAATGTAAGACTCAAAACCTCATCCCTGAAAGTTAAGCAACTACTAGCACAAAAGGCATAGAAGGACTTGTGACTAATTCAGTGCTGAAGAATATTGTCTGTACACCACAGGCTTCAACTAACTAAAAAAGTCAGTGTGATCCTTGGAGAACTTCTTTTGCTTCAAGTGGACTAGCTTGAGTAGGTCACTGAATTGGTATTATAGCAAATCTTGTCAAATATCTGATAGTTAAGGGGGTACCAATTAATCACCAAATACTTTTGAGAACTTCATAAACACTGAATGTCACTCAGAACTATTAATCATTGCACAGTCCTCTTCCTCCTCATCTCACAACTGAGATTAAGGCACGATCCATGAGATAACTGGGGAAATGTAGCATTGACTTTCATTCAGTCAATAAACCATTTGCGCTATCAGTGTAATACCTTTGTGTATTTAAGCATGTGCAGCAGGTCATAACCCAGCAACAGTTTGTAAGTGGCAGGTACTTTTGATTGTGTAACCAAAGTTAGATCATAAATGGCAGAGACTTCTGATTTCCTAAGAAATAATATTTTGTAAGTATTAAAGAGACATTCATAGTTTCATGGGAGGAGAGAAGCAAAAATAATAAGCATAAACAACCCCCTTTACCTTTCTTTTTGAAAGTTGAAATATGGCACATACAGACTTATCAATCATGCTGTTTCCGTTCAGGTAAACAGTGTTATGCAGAACACAGAAAAGGAGTAAGGCATACTAAATAAACCTCAGATAAGAAAAACAAATTTAGGTAATCTAGTTTACATCAACATTTACTCTATCAGGGCATTCCTTTCTATCCTTTCCAACCACCTTTGTTCCACTCATATCCACGGATGGTTTCATACATTACCTTTTGTTCTTTATTGAAATACAGTAAGCCTAATTAATTAACACAGAAAAATTAATAACTGAAATCTTAGAGGTTCTGTATTCCCCAAATCAGATAAACTATTGCTTTTCTCCAGAGTCCTTTTTTTTAAAAATTCCTTGTAGTAGCTGGAATTCAAATTCTACCAAAGTCTATTATGAAAAGAAAGAGATATTTAGGGCATTTCCAGAGCAAAATCCTTTATTCTTTAGGAGAAACAGATTATCCAGCTGTTAAATCAATATACATGTTGGTATTTTAATAAATATGATATTTTACCTAAGGAAGTAGGACAGCCATTTCATTAAAATTCTGAATTATAAATATGAAAGCAATGGGAAGAAAAAAGTTAGGTTGCAAACAGCTGAAACCATTTAAAGAGAAAATTCTATGATCTTTGAACAGAAGAAATGATGATGATACAGTGAATAGTGAATAATTTTGAAAATCTGCTATGATCATTATTGCCAGCCATAGGTAGCTACATAATTACATGCAATTCTGTGGTTATTACAGTAATGTTTCAGCTTTGACAGAACTATTTCTTATTTGGATGGATTATTCTACCTTTCATTCCATAGATTACAATACTGCCAAGTTATGGAAAGAAATTATCTCATGAAGATGAAGATGATAATGATAATCTGAAGGAAATAAAAAAAAGCTAAATTGTTTTTATCCATTAAACATGAATGAATCAATACAGAGAAATAAGGATTAATACAGCCACTGTCTTTTGCCATTAGATGAGTTAATGAGACCATATAAATCCAGTGAATTATAGCCTAAATTCATGACATGTATTACCAAAGTCATTCAGATGGCAGCATATTTGGTGAGAACCTATCCCAGCAAAGTAGCTCATCTGAACACCAAACTTTGCCAATCCCTAAATCTGCAAGGTGAGCTGTAGAAGATGGAGATAGGCAGCATAAAAATCTAGAGCACCTAATACAGTACCCATTCCATGTGTTGGACTACAATTCCTCTTACCCCCAGCTAATTGTTTGAAGGCACCCAACTGACAAGACAAATATAAAGAATGTTAAGAAATGTATCCATTAATGCACAGATTGTCAGTAGGAGCTATTGCTATGGCTGATTCTATGTACTGTAGACATGTAGTCTAGAACAAAATACCATTTTATACCCTGAACAGTTTTTCTTTTATTAGGGCCACTTTTTTGCCCATGTGTGGCTACCTTGAACCTTAAATGTGTGTAAGGTTACAGTGTTAGCCTAATTGTGTGTTAGGAACATGCTGTTCCCCTGCCTCCCACAACAGTGGATATGAAGAATGTAAACGGGACCATACTCTGAGGACAAGTTCAACTCTTTCCTTCTGGATTATATATCTGACAAAAATTCCCTTCCCATTACGCTCCTACCCCCACCCCCCTCCATAATTGGAGTTACAAACAGTGGAGCAGGATTTGGGTTTATTTATTTATTTACTTATTTTATTTTATCTGTTTAATTTATATGGCCACCCATCTCAAACAAGTGACTCTGGGCGGCGAACAATCATAAAATCAATTAAAACCAATTACTAACACAATACAAAAAAAGTAGATATATATAGCAGCCGAGAAAAATTATAATCCATAGATGTTAACATAACCAAGAAACAGGGCCCTGAACAGGCCGGGGCACATAACCAGGTCTTCAGGGTCTTATGAAAGGCCAACAGGGTCAGAGCCATCCTAATCTCTGGAGGGAGAATATTCCAGAGGGCAGGCGCTACAGCAGGAGAGGCACGCCTCCTAGTCTCTGCCAGCCAACATTTCTTGGCTGATGGGACCCGCAGCATGCCATCCTGCTGGACCGGAATGGACAGGTAGAAACAACCAGCAGAAGACAGTACCTCGGGTAACCCAGTCCCAAGCCATGAAGGGCTTTAAAGGTGACAACCAGCCCTTGAACTGCACCCAGAAACACACTGGCAACCAATGCAGCTCATGAAGCAGTGGTGTTACATGTATCAAATACCCAACACCATTTATCACCTGTGCGGTTGCATTCTGCACCAGTTGAAGCTTCTGGACGCTCTTCAAGGGCAGCCCTGTGTAGAATGTATTACAGTAATCGGGCAGTTACAAGGGCATGAGTGACAGTGAGCAGAGCCTCCCAGTCCAGGAACTGGTGCAACTGGCACACAACCCAAAGGTGCACAAAGGCCCTCTTAGCCATGGCTGCCACCTGCTCTTATTTATTTATTTTTTATTATTATTATTATTATTATTATTATTATTATTATTATTAAACTTGTATGCTGCCCATCTCCCCCAATGGGTGACTCTGGGCAGCTCACAATAACAAAAAAGGAAAAAGCACCAATCCCTCCAACAATGGCTAAAATCCATAAATAATTAAAAATAGAAACATGCATTAAATCTTCCCCATACATAGGTTGGCCCCAATAAAAATCAAATTTCCCTGAATCTGCTCTTATTTTTAAAATCCTGATGAGATTTCTAATGTCTAGTTCTTCTGTCTCAGATCTTGAGTCCTGCCGTACCACAAACCACTGAGATCACAAATCCACCTCATTGGAGAGCAAATCTAGCATACTGATCCTTTGCATTACTCACTACTAGAGTTTGTACTGCAAGGGCTGGGATGTGGAGAATGTGATAAGGTGTCAGCCTCCAGCCCAAAAGCAAAGACATGGGCCAGAATGCAACGAGTTCAAAAAAAACTTAAAAAAAAACTTTACTGCAGACAGTAGTGTGAGAAGGCTGGAGGTATCTCCAAGAACAGAGAGGGGTTTTCTACAACTGTGGTTTGAAGAACTCCTTTATCTGAGTTGGTAATTTATCTGTGCTATGTGATAAATACTGGTTATGGGTTTCATTTGTTCTCCATGCCTATTTTCAGAAACCAGAGATTTAATTTCTATTTCTGATAAAATCTTGTTATACAAACTAGGTTCACAGAATACTAAATAATGAATAGACTACATTACTTGGCTTTTGTTCTGGTGTACCAATGATAGAATGATAAATGTTTGAAACTAGCTTCTATTTGGTTGACCAACAGATTGACTCTGAGGAAGTACCAACTACAAAAAAGAAATTATGCTTTATATTTCAGGATAAAAAAGTTGTATTCATTGTACTGTTTTCTTGTCTATTATGTTATATAGAGTCAGGTCCAGAAATATTGGGACATCGACACAATTCTAACATCTTTGGCTCTGTACACCACCACAATGGATTTGGAATGAAACAAACACAATGTGCGTTAACTACAGACTGTCAGCTTTAATTTGAGGGTATGTACATCCAACTCAGGTGAACGGTGTAGGAATTACAACAGTTTGCATATGTGCCTCCCACTTGTTAAGGGGCCAAAAGTAATGGGACAGAATAATAATCATACATCAAACTTTCCCTTTTTAATACTTGGTTGCAAATTCGTTGCAGTCAATCACAGCCTGAAGTCTGGAACACATAGACATCACCAGACACCGGGTTTCATCCCTGGTGATGCTCTGCCAGGCCTCTACTGCAACTGTCTTCAGTTCCTGCTTGTTCTTGGGGCATTTTCCCTTCAGTTTTGTCTTCAGCAAGTGAAATGCATGCTCAATGGGATTCAGATCAGGTGATTGACTTGGCCATTGCATAACATTCCACTTCTGTCCCTTCAAAAACTCCTTTGTTGCTTTTGCAGTATGCTTTGGGTCATTGTCCATCTGTACTGTGAAGCGCCGTCCAATGAGTTCTGCAGCATTTGGCTGAATGTGAGCAGATAATATTGCCCGAAACACTGCAGAATTCATCCTGCTGCTTTTGTCAGCAGTCACATCATCAATAAATACAAGAGAACCAGTTCCATTGGCAGCTATACATGCCCACGCCATGACACTACCACCACCATGCTTCACTGATGAGGTGGTATGCTTAGGATCATGAGCAGTTCCTTTCCTTCTCCATACTCTTCTCTTCCCATCACTCTGGTACAAGTTGATCTTGATCTCATCTGTCCATAGGATGTTGTTCCAGAACTGTGAAGGCTTTTTTAGATGTCGTTTGGCAAACTCTAATCTGGCCTTCCTGTTTTTGAGGCTCACCAATGGTTTACATCTTGTGGTGAACCCTCTGTATTCACTCTGGTGAAGTCTTCTTTTGATTGTTGACTTTGACACACATACACCTACCTCCTGGAGAGTGTTCTTGATCTAGCCAACTTTTGTGAAGGGTGTTTTCTTCACCAGGGAACGAATTCTTCGGTCATCCACCACAGTTGTTTTCCGTTGTCTCCCGGGTCTTTTGGTGTTGCTGAGCTCACCGGTGCATTCCTTCTTTTTGAGAATGTTCCAAACAGTTGTTTTGGCCACGCCTAATGTTCTTGCTATCTCTCTGATGGGTTTGTTTTGTTTCTTCAGCCTAATGATGGCTTGCTTCACTGATAGTGACAGCTCTTTGGATCTCATCTTGAGAGTTGACAGCAACAGATTCCAAATGCAAATAGAACACTTGAAATGAACTCTGGGCCTTTTATCTGCACATTGTAATTGGGGTACTGAGGGGATATCACACATCTGGCCATGGAACAGCTGAGAAGCCAATTGTCCCATTACTTTTGGTCCCTTAACAAGTAGGAGGCACACATGCAAACTGTTGTAATTCCTACACCGTTCACCTGAGTTGGATGTACATACCCTCAAATTAAAGCTGACAGTCTGCAGTTAACGCACATTGTGTTTGTTTCATTCCAAATCCATTGTGGTGGTGTATAGAGCCAAAGATGTTAGAATTGTGTCAATGTCCCAATAATTTGTCCCAATATTACTGTATAAGTCTTGTATCTCTGACCCTATAATTCATAGTCCTGGAATCTGTCTTCACCATGCCTGAAGTACTCCACCTATGTGCAGTGCTTGGTTTCTGTGTATATTCTTTACTGTTCCTTCCTGTCATGGAAACACTCCTCACTGGTCTGTAAGCCATTTGACACCGTATCTTGCAATGTTTGGCATCTCGTTTAATTACTCAGTGATAAAGGAAATGTATAGGTAGTTGCTTAAAGGCAGTTTCATTTATTGTTCATATGTGCCAGATAAAACAAAGGTTAAGCCTTGAAAGAAATTAGACTTTATTATATGAGCAACATACTATACATCTGAATAAAAAAAGTTTTGTTTACAATATTGCACTTTTTGATTGTAAAATAAAGTGTTTCAAAAATAATGAAAGGATAATAGTTTATTAAGTTGGCCAGGAAATCCATGGGCAAGAGGGTATAATAATCTCCCTTTCAGATTACAGACCCTGTCAACGCTTGCTTAGCTTTACCAGAGCTGTAATGTATCATATCATCTCTTTCTCTCTCACACACACATACACACATACATCCCTCACATAGTATGTTACTTCTGTATACAGTGTGCCTATATATATTATTCCTTTACCATCTGCAGTATATGACATGAAGTTTGTTTCAGACTGTCTATGGATTGTTCAATTGTTTGCCTTCCATTAAAATATGAGATCAAGGAAGTGGGTTTTGCTTTTATATTAGAGACAGCCAAATAATGGGAATAGAAAGAATGTTAGGATTATACGAATGTAAGAAGCACCATGCTAGATCAAACCAAAGCTCTACCTAACTCAAAATTTTCATCCCAAATCAGTCACCCACATACCTATAGAAAACCCAGCAGAAGGATGTAAGTGTAACAACATATTTTAAATCAAGCTGGCTGTGCTCCAGAGTTACTTTTACTCCTCTCCCTTCAGAAGTTTAGTTAGAGCAGCAAATAAATTGAACTGGTCCTAGCTATGACACCATTTTCACTGAAGTATGCTGGGAAGATCCTTTCTGCAAAAGTTACTGTTGAAAAAACCTAGCCCCTACAATGTTTCAAACATATACCAACAAAAATGTATTCCCAGTAACAAGGTAATCAGAATGGCATGCAAATTCTCCAGACATCATTTCATCTTAACATGGCAGTTGTTCTGCCTAATCATATACACTTGTGTTTTGACTCTCCATAACTTAGGTCACAAGGAGGATGATTCACTAACTATTTTTACTGAGATAATCCTGTTGAAAGTGCATGGCTTAAAAATAACAGCATAGTCCTGTGTGTTTTTATATATACATAAGTCAGTTGAGTTCAGTGGGTCTTACTCCTGGAAGCTGCATACAGAACTACCTATGTCTATGGGTTTTAGAAGGACATTGCAAATTGCAATTATTGTTCAAGTCATTCAGATCTGGAGTTCTTCACTGCTCATATTCTGGGTGTTGCCAACCATCATATCAAAGAACCTGGCCTCCACCAAGATAAAACAAACCCTCCACTTTTTCCAAACTTGAGATATACAGTCTATTATTATTTGTATCAGTTCATACATTTTAAGGACACAGAAGCATGGTAGTAATGCTGTTGACATTAATTCTTACTGTTGTAATTGCAAAATGAGTGAAAGTTAACTGGAGCTGAAACAGTGTTTGCCACTGAGAAAGCAGATTTCCCCTAAGAACAAATCAAGAAAGATGTTTAAATAATGTGTGTGTGTGTGTGTGTGTGTGTGTGTGTGTGTGAGAGAGAGAGAGAGAGAGAGAGAGAGAGAGAGAGAGAGAGAAACACCAACTAATGGAAAACATGATTTTGGTTTCCAAAGACTTCAGGTAACAAAGAGCTGAGATACTTGGTTCCCTAAGCACATTCAACTGGAGACTAGTTGCACTAACCTCCATTTCTATTTCTCTTCTTCCTTCTCTCTTGAGAACTCTTTTGTAATTTGGGGGTCAATGAACAGGCAGGATTTAGGGTGGGTTGCTCTGTGCTAGACTAGGGTTTGATACTTTTGTCTTCACTGAAAAATAGATTCAGACTCCTAAGTCAGCTTTGTTTGCTTTATTTGTAGACCTTAACCTAACCTTTGATTCCATTTCCAGCGAAATCCTTTGGCACAAACTTAAATCTACAGTTGATAGATGGCTTCATATGAACACCAAACTGAGAGTGAGGTGCAATATAGCAGGCCATCTCTCAGATTAGTGCCAACTACCAGTGGAGTTAACCACGGTGCAAATTTGCCTCCATTATTATTCCATTATTCCATCAGTACAATAGTGGGATATTTAAATAAAGAACATCATCCTTTGAAATTGACAAACAGTGCCATATCTAAATTGTTCTATGCACATAATATGGTAATTCTATCACAGACCACAAGACTAAAAAAGGACAAGAGAGCACTATCCCACTTTTCCAAGGATCAGTGATTGCAATTAATAATGAGAAAACTAATCTCGCACAGCTGGTGAGGGGTTATTAAAAAAACTACCTTGGATGGGAAGCCCATGAAAAAGGTAGCTTGAGTCATATTCAGAATTTGTGATGCAATATATGGGAAGCATTTTTCATTGTTTTTTTGTTATTATGTGTATGCCACCCTAAGTTGCATGTTGATTGAGCAATTATAAAAATTGTTTGAATAAAGTGAAATGCCTCAACTGACCAGAGAACAGTATTTCTTTATTTCTTTCTTTTCTCCCAAGACACATAGTATATTTCAGCTGCTATACAACAATTTGAAGCCAAACTGTTGGCCCAGCTCCTGTATGAGGCTCAATTAAATTTAGGTATCATTAATTCTAAACCAGAAAGAGTGTAAACTAATTTCTTATGAAAGCCATTTAAGATGTGTTCTTAATGCAGCCCTGGAAGAACACACAGCTGCTGAGGATTGAAACAAGGGCACGGCTAAGTTTTTATTAATACTGGCTAATTTTTCAACCTGCTGAAATATAACTTGAAACAAACTAAAATCTGTTTCAACCAGCTGTATAAATGGATCAGCGTATAGTTAATAAATTCTATAGGGCCTTTAATACTACTGTGCTTTGACATTTTGCAATCAGTGTATTGGAGGGCAAGTTTAAAAAAAAAACATTATGCAGAAAATATTTGCCCTGTCAGTCTGGGAGCACTGAATCATTGACCCTTCTTTTACTCTTTTGTGGTTTCTACAGAGATCCTCATAGTGAGTTGCTAATATCCCTCATTAGGCCATTCCCACACAAAGAGATACATTTTATATGAAATTCCTTTGGGCAAACAAAAACAACTATTTAAACTATCACTATGCTTGCATGTGTAGCTCACAGAACTTATGCCTGAATATTATATTGCTCTTATCTCAGTTTATTATATATTTTTAATTGTAATATGCTTGGTGAACCTGTGACCTGTAATAAAGCTATTCATTCATTCACCTTCTGATGCGGGAAGGACAGTGATATCCCATCTAGGCTACCTCTGCATACTACCAATGGCATATATACTACAAGATGAGAAACACCAATTTATAATGTTTTAAGGAATATTGAATTAAAAACAACAAAAAGATGGTCAAATGATCATTTTAAACATTTTCTACTAAACTCAATAAATACGGTTTGATCACTGCACATTTTATAGTTCTAGTTAATTGGGGAAAAGTTGGCTCTTGTAATATTGTGCCTTTGCTTATGGCATTTGGCAATTTTGCATCCTGTACAACCACATCAATGATACTGTCCTCTCAATGCCGTTTCTAAATAATTATGTTAAATAAATCTATGAATGGCAGTTTTGTCATCAAAGTAGTACAAATCCTATACATGAGTAGAAAGCATTTCTGCATATAGGAGAAATTAGCTTCTCTTTCCAATGGCAGGTCCTTGTAATCATGTTCAAAGCTAACTGGAAAGTCTTCTTGCCTTTCAGACCTGGTATTTTAGATGGGAGGGTTGTGTGAAAGACTATATCAGAAAAGGTCTGGAAAAGCCTTCTGTATTTCTACCTTGAGCTTCTAGACAAAAGGTAGGATATCAATGTAGTAGTATGATAGCAAGAAATGGAATGTTATCCATGATCTTGTCACAGACCTATAGAGATGTTTTGGCCTCCATCTCTCTCCTTCAAAAAGCTTTAAAAATGTTGTCACAAGCCAGCACTCTTTACAGTTGCTCCAACATGCTGGATTATATGAAAGTACCAATATTTTTGAGGTCTTCAGGAGTAATGATTTTGTAAAATGGGAGGAACTATATGTCATGATGATTAAACTGTTTTCTGTACTTGGGGAAAATAGTCCAAAATCAAAATAAAGCACATGTCCAACACACAGGGATCTTAGAACACAATCTCTTCAACACAGGAAACAGTTTAAGCAAACACTTTGTATTCATCCAGTATATCAGTCCTTGTGAAAAAGAGGTCTCACTCATTCAGTCCTTGCATTTTTAACTTCTTCAGCTCCTGCTTAGATTGCCACTCCACCCACTGTATTTCCAAAATCTCCTCTATGGATACTTGGTGCAAAGAGGTATCACTTTCTTTATCAAGGTCAGTTTCTCCTGGAAGTACAACATTCTTGCCTCTCACTATGAAGATACCTTCTCCATGGGATGTCACCATATTTTTTGCCCACATGAATGCACTGCACTGTAAAACCAAATTTGCAAACTGATTGATGCTGCATAAATAACCAATTGGTGTTCTGCCATCTTGAAGGAGGCCAGGGAAGTCCCAGTGCTTGCTTTCACTGGTACACCAGCTGCGGCTTTGCTTGAATTGTGAAGCTCCTGTGACAGGGACTCATGAACTAGTTATGTCATTATCAGACTACTGGAACATACCAAATAGAGGGTTGCCTTTGAAGACAATTTGGAAACTGCAATTAGTTTAAAATGCAGTGGCATGGCTACTGGCAGGAGTTAATCATTTCAGCAGCTAACACAAGTATTTCTGTCATGCCTACAAATAAATCTCTAGGTCTAATTCAAAATATTGGTTTGAACCTATTATGCCCTACATAGTTTGACACTCATGTACCTGCATGAGCATCTCCTTAAACTAGAATTGGTCTGTCCTATGCATTCATCCTGAGAGGGGATACTTAGGTTCCTACCACACAAGGTTAAGGAGATGGCGGCTGAGAGGCAGTCGTTTTTGGTGGTATCCCCAACATACTCCCAAGATTCATTTGGTCACCATCCTACTCATTTCTTGCAAACCTGTTAAAAGGTTCTTGTTCTGGTGGACCTATGGATGGTAGTGATCATGTTGGGGTGTTTGTATTGTTTTAATTGGGTTGTTCTTATTTATCTGGATTTTATATGTTGTGCAAGGGATATAGGAATTTTTGAGCTTTGTTATATTGTTGTAAATAGACTGGAATCTTTCTATGCTAAGGTAGTATTCAAATCTCTGTAATAAATAAATTATAGAGATAAATCAGTAGTAACCAAATGAAGCTGTTCAAATAGAATTATGCATATTTAAGCTCTATTTCAGTGAAAAAATAAGGGATTAAACCAAAGGCTTCAAATAAGTGGATTTTGAAAAAAAAATCACTGCTAGAAAATAAAGTTAACTTTTCTCTATTGCAATTGCATATTACAATTATGATACAATGACAAAATTTGTACTCTCCCAGTAGGATTTATTTAAAAGCAGGCTAATTAATACCTAATACATTCCAGAAAGAGAGCCATATTAGAAAAAAGAACTGCCAGCAATTATGGTAGTTCAAGACTACAGACTATATTCTATTAAAGTTTCATATTAATGCCTTTAAAATTATTTCATTTTGAAAATAAGACATGCATAAATCATTCAGCAACACAGTTGAGTAGAATCATAGACTGTTGATATAAGTATCTTGAGACAGAGATTTAACTGGTTACATACAAAAGCACTTCATACATTTTTTTTAAATGATCAGAAACACAATACTTTGGACTAAATGAAATAAATGACATGAAAATAAATTCTGGCTCTTGCATCATACCTTGCCAAGAACGTGAGATGGAAAAAATTCTCCACCTTCAGTTCACTGAATCAACACAGAATGGAAAGTAAATATGCGAGGAATATTTGCATGCACAGACAGCCTTTTCTCATAGATGGGCTCATAATGCCCACAACCCAAGACTATCTAAATAAAAAGCCTATGTAGCCTTACTGCTATAATAATACATTATAACAGCCTAGTTATAGCTAGGTAGATATTATACTGGTATGTAAATCACTCTTCTTATTTATTACAATGATATTCCCCTTTCTCCCAGGAAGCCGAAGGTAGCATGAGTTCTCTCCCCCTCCCCATTTTATTCACCAAGGCTATGAAGTCAGTTTGAAAGATAGAGTGACAGTTTCATGGTTGAAAACCAAGAATTCTGATTTAATCCTTATCTAACATCCCAACCAACCATTTTGCTCATCATGGGTTTGAATAAATAGCAGAAAACCTAAACGGTAAGACAATAAGTGGTTACAAGAAACATTACTTACATAATAATAACAATAGCAATACTACTTCTCATTAGGAGAGAAGCTCAATCAGGATATATGCATCTAAAAGATAATACTGCTACTACTTGTTACTGCTAAGAGATATTTATCTCTCTCTTGGCTTTCAACTGGTTCTGCCTGTTTCCTATGGGATTCCCCCCCTCCCCCCTTCAGTCTGGTCCCTGATCTTTTTGGTCAACCATCAGTCCGCTTTTAGCTGCAAGGGAGACCAGAATTCTGGCTTCCACAACCACTTTCCCCCCTTTTTTTAAAGGGCTACTCTCTACTCTAGAGAGTGCAAAGCTTTGAAACTGACCACACCTTGCTGACTTAATGCATATAACTGAAAGGACTCAAATCTTGCATTTCAGTAGACTGCCTGTTGGAAGAACCCTTTCCAGTGGTTGTTGCTTCCAGGTAAGTCCTGATTCCTCTCCTTAGAAAGCTTACAGTTTCCACATCAATCCTTACAACTGAATTTCCTTTAACTCCAGCTCTTCAAAACTCTGATTCAACAACTGCATCTCAGCTACACAAATCTAGATGACCGCTAGAAGGCAGCCAAGTGATTTTTTTTTAAAAAAACCCTCAAACTCTTTGCTGCCAGCTAGGGATCATTACATTGAACAATCATCTGGTGGACCTATAGTTTCAAAGATTAAAAAAAAAAAAGTTTATTCAGTCTATGTACAATGTGAAAGAAAAAGGAAAATAATGCAGTGCATGCAGAGTTTTGTGCATTCCAACTAGAGGAGGCTTTTCAAAAGCTGAATGATATTATACAAGGCTGGTATTTCAGCCCAGAGAACCATCAATCATGGCTCTTTGAATGTTGTACATCAAATCAGCACAATGCAGACCTCTTCCAGTTGCACAGGAAGGGCATGCTATACAACCAGCAAGATATACAGTGATATGAGTTCCTGCTGGCTCCAGGAAAGCAAAGCAAAGCAGCGGTGGGATGTGGCTTTAGACTGGTACCTATGGTGGATTCAGCCATCAGCTGACCTAAAGATAAAACAAGGGCTGGAATTACAGGAGCTTTTTAATTCTCATGTTCTCTTGATACCATGCAGGAACTTGGTAAAACCTTCTGCTATATCCAGTAAATATAAGCAGCAAAATAGGGACTGAAAATAGTAAAATACTCATTACACTTCTGTGCATTTCCCTCCGTTTCTCTTCTAAATCTTTACCACTAAAATTTGTAAGTAAGCAATATTAGCTTATGCCACCTTTTAAAAAAATAGATATAATTAAACTTAAATCTGTTTAAGTTAGTCTACAAGTCATTTTGTAATTGATGGATCTTGCCCCATCAATTCTGCTTTGTGATTTCTTTCCTGTGTTTATTAATTCAAATCAAATGTATTACTGGCTTAAGCATTATAACCTTGAGGAAAATCAAAACAGAATAATGAATATTACAGTTTCATATAAAGTTTACATAAACATTCTTATATAAATATCATAAAGTTTACATAAACATTCATATATAAATATCAGTAATAATATTCAATAAGATTAGAAAATGTCATGCCAAAAGTCATTGGCCAATATATCTGAGCAAAATATATCCACTAAATTTGGATGTAATCTTGCTTAGTAAGTTTTACAGGGTGCCAAATTATTTAATATCATAAATTATAGAGAATTATTATTATTGTTATTGTCATGTCTAAGAGCTTCTTATTTTTTTATTTTAATTAACAAAATTATGGTAGTTTAAATCAAGCTGACTTTCAACATGAGTTACTCAGATGTTCTAAGAATGGGTTCTGTGCTTCTCTTTATATTACTCCCAATATACAGTGTTTGACTACAGGCTATCCTTGTCCAGTCTGAAATCTTAGTCCAGCCAATAAACAACACACACAAACAGAGAAATTCATTCTTTGATAACAAAAATAATTAAATAGAAAGAACAGGTTAAAGATCAGCATTCATTTTTCAAATTAAATTTAAAAGCCTGCTCTAGTTACTTAAAAGATTGGCAAGTTTTACAAATAACATCACTGAGCCTTTTGGAGAGAAACACGGCTGCATTTGAATGAAGTCATTAGGCAATACATTTATTTTGAAGCCAATTAACCTTTTGTCAGAGATGTCAGAGCCATAATGGTTTCAGCAGTGGAGGTCAGTCTCTAACAGGGGCATGCATGACAGCGATTACGCTGTCTGACATATGCTGCAGACTGGGAGTGCAGCCGTGGAATGAGAATCTGCGTTCGTTAGTATTCTGCTCTGCATTTCAAAGGAGCAGGCAATCTTGACCTATCCATTTAGGTAATTAAAGCTTCCATTTGGAACTGTCCTGCAGGAAGGTGAAATTTGGGGGGAGATAAATGGCTGCTGCTCACTGTATCCAGCCACTTCCATCATTTGATGGACTGCCTGGAACAGGCTGGGTTGCCAGGTCCTCATAAAAATAGAGATGAATTGAGCAGGAGACAGTTCTCTAAGGCAAAGCAACTCTGTCATCTTCCTTTTTGCAGCATATAATTTAATTGTTCACCAAGGTAGATGGCTGACTCAGGAGGCCAGTCTCTGACTTGTTCCCCCACCATCTTCTATTTGCTAAGAAATTACTCTACTTTATTTACTTATAAGCCAACGGGTTTTTGGCAATGAGAGATGTCACTTCAATAAATGCAGCTGCCTGTCACAGCTGTGCCCTGACCTACCTTCCAGGCTATTTTGTTTCCTCTTGTATCATGCTCAAGGGCAATTGGGAAGTCACCTCTTTCATAAAACTTGCGAAATGCTGTGGGCTTCGTTGGTCTTTCTTTAAACGCTCCTGCAGCTGGAGGACCTTTCACCTAAAACATTAAAGAAAAACATTTATGCAAAAATGTGCTCCTGCCAGGAAATACATTTGTGTTCAGATCAGTGATTTAATTGAGACTATGAAATCAGAGTGCTACATATTTTAGTTTACAGCACTGTTATCAGTGTTCACCATGGAATATTTTATTTGATTGAAGTAGAGGTCTTTTTTTTTTTTTTGTCAGTGCTATCACATTTAGTACCTGGTGGAAACCGTCATGGCCCACATATAGTAGCTAGGCAAGATGAAGGAAGAAAGAACTGCACAGATTTAAATATGTAACTAGGAGAAATACAGAATCTTGGAAATGATGAAGGAATTTCCTAACCTCATTTATAATGGTGGCTGGGGAATTCTGGGAGTTGAAGTCCCCACATCTTAAAGTTGCCACATTTTTAGTAAGTTAATAGAGCAGAGCCTCTTTGAATGATTTGAAATGCTTCTTTCTGGGTTTCTCTCCACTGGACTCAGTTGCCATTTATGTTTTCAACTGACTCGCTTGTTGTCTGTTGATTATGTCTGTTCTCTTTTCCACTCCTTACTCAGATTTTCTACAATCTCTCACAGGGACATTGTTTTAAGAAAGTAATTTTAAATTTGGGCAGCCTTAAGATTTGTGCATATTTAATGCTGTACAGCAAAATGGAGACTTATTGCTATGGTGTTCCCAGGTTCTAAGGGTAATTTACTTAAAATATGCATTACATAACAGAGAGAAGATATTTTATAAATGGCAGATATCACTATAGTTAATAAACTATTCTAAGGATGAAAAATTGTTTGCTTTCAAACTCAACCATATTCAGTTTTGTCTTATTCTCTTAACTATACTGTCTAATTTAATCATGTGCAGCTTCCATAGTACAATGTTTCTTGGAAATAGCTGGAGTCATTAGTAGAAATTCTCTGGTTTGAAGAATTCACACAAATAAGAAACATTACAGAATATAACCCTCAACCAAGAATCCACTTATACGTAATCATAAGAGAATAAAGACCACATAGTTATAATAAAATCAATTTAAGACATATTTGTTTATTATGTACATACTATTAGTTTGCTTCTAATAATAGGATGTTAATTCATAGTAGTAAAAGACATGGTTGGAGAAGAACAAACTTACTAAGGTATAGCTTATTTTTTTGGCTGACATAACTATGGCTCTAACATTAAGGAAAAGAAAAAGAAAAGGGGGTAGGAAAATTTGGTTTTCAGGAGTTATTTTGCATCTAAAAATTCTAAGGAATTACAGTGATTTAGGTGTCAGATTCAGCCGGCACGGCACGGCACGGCACGGCACGGCACGGCACGGCGAAGCGCTGCTCATCTGCGCCTAGTCAATTTCACCGCCCGGGCGCTAGTAGAGAAAAAGGGGAAGTGAAACCATGAACTGATTACAGCCAGGTGGCAACGCTTAACTCAAAACTGCAAGCGGATACTTTGTATCAGCGCAGTTTCCCCTCAGGCTTCCCCTCGGGCGCTGCAAACAAAGGAAAGCGCAGAGGCTCAGAAGCGAAGCAATCACCAACGATCAAGAACTCCCGGCTTTGCCCCGCAAACAGGCAAACCCAACAAAGGCAACAACAGCACAACCCGTAGACTGCAATCAGAAAGACAAAAGCACCAGACTGAATCTGCCATTTGGGCGAGGGGGGATTACTGCAGGTAATCTGTAACTAAGCAACAGGTAAAGTGCGGGAACGGGGAAGCTATCAAATACCATGTAAGCTATGCCAAGCCAACCCTGGCTTTGTCTGTACTTACTTACATTACGCTTGAGTAAACTTCTTTGCTGAACACACGTGTCACGAGAGTTTGTCTAAGACGAACCGGGTAAACCTTATATTAGGAACATAATATGGATTGACTCATTTTGTGACTGGAATCAAACATAAGAAATAAGACTGAGAAATTTTTGATGCTGTCACCCAATTTCATGGTTTTTGTAATGTGTAACTTGTCTGTATGGAACAGCAATACAGTGGTACCTCGGGTTACGAACGCCTCTGTTAACGAACTTTTCGGGTTACGACCAGCTCCGGCCGCAAAAATTTACCTCGGTTTGCGAACTCCGCCTCGGGTTACAAACTGGATCCACGGCCATTTTCCCTGCTGCCACGCAGTCGCGGTTTCCTGTGGGCGAGATTGCGGTAGCAAGGAGACGTTCGGTGAGGCTTGTGGTGTGTTTTGTGGCGTTTTGGAAGGTTTTTGGTGTGCTTGTCAGCATGGCTCCAAAGAAAGTAATTTGCTTCGGGTTGCGACCAATTCGGGTTGCGACCAGAGTCACGGAACGGATTAAGTTCGTAACCCGAGGTACCACTGTATAGGATTACACATTTGGATTGTATCTACTGAAGAATTGTTTCAATGTTTTGTGTTGTGTTGTGTTTAGAATCCATTGAAAAAACAATGTTCTTGACTGATCTGGTCTTTCTCAGCCTAATGCTCCCCAAATGTAAACTCATCCAACAGACACCAAGTTGGGGAAAGGATGAGTTTAATCTCTTTTCTTACTTGAATAAGAATAATTATTAATGAACACAGTGAAGTTTGTTTCTAAATAGACAATTATATTATGGTATTATATTGTTAACGAGACCAGAAAATGGCCAGAAAATACACCAGTGCCAGAGTTTAACTTTTCTTCCTTTAATGAAATAAATTCCCCTTTATTTCAGTTAATCTATTTAATATGTTACGAAGTCTGGAGAGAACTTAAATCTGTTTTACAACAGTTATCCTTAATAAAGTTTGGTCATTCACCATAACTCACCTGAAATTAATTATAGCTAAAACTACACATTTCAGTGCATTCATTTCAGAGTACATCTCACTGAATATGCTGGTACTTTCCAGAAAATAAACATGCTTAGGAATGGACAGCATCTCCACAGAAAGCAAGTCAGTCATAAGTCCATCTTTTTCTTATGTTTCATTAGGAAGACAGTCCAAGACTATTGCATGTTAATGCAGTAATAATCTCACCAACATACTCTTACATAAGGGTATAAGCATGTACACAATGCTTAAATTTAACTGGACTGCAGACAAAAGCTGCAGGAATATATGATTAACCCCTCAAGTGTGATGAGGCTTGAGGTTCTTAAATACTGGTCTCCGAAGCCACATGACAAACTGCATTTAAAATGCAAAAAGACTAAGAATAAATTTGCAAGATGGCAAAGCAATTTGTTGTGTAAAGCAAAAATAATATTTATGTGCATCAACTCCTGGGTGTCTGTAAAATTGTTTGGGATTATGGCTGACACTTCTAAGCATGTTGTGAAGCATAAGCAGAACAGTTTATAGTTAAGCTGTTCACTTTGCAGAAAGTCACAGCTAAGAAAGAGGAGCGTGACTTGATTCTTTTGTGAATCATCACAATTGGAAAATAGATATTGTAATGCTATTCCATTTAATGCAAATTAGATCTATTGGAAATTAGTGACTTCTAGAATCTGTGAAAATCTCACACATTTGGCAAAAATGAAATGAGTGCAAAGAACAAGCAGAAGCTCATTTAGTTCTTATTTCTACTGTACAATTAAATGTAATGGTTTGATTTTCAAGTGTTATCTCAAAATAAGCACATGAGCCACTTTGCATAGATGACACAGCTAGCTTTAGAAATAGAGGCAAAGGGGAAGAACTGGTATGAGACAGGGAGACCTATACAGGTGCAACAAAGGGTTTCATATGAATACATGTTTTTCGATGCAAGACTTTCACAACATTTTATAACATTTAGATTTGGACTCTTAGCTAGCTACCATAGACCTTCCTGCCTTTTCTGACCAATCCAGGACCATTAAAAATTATTGAACATACTAGTTGGGTTAGTAGACCAAGTAAGTCTGCTATGTTTTACAGTTTTCTTCTACATACAGATTTCTGACATACCAAATTTCTTATCTAAAACAGAAAAGGCATGTGTCTGGACAGGGACTGCATTTATCATCTAAACTTTATGGAGTAACCAAGGGTAATCATTTCTAATATTTGGAAAGCATTAAAAGAGGAAAGTAGTATCATAAGCACTTCTGATGAAAAAAATGGCAAACCCTGTCTTTTTCAGACTAACTGGCAGCTAATATTAGTTAAAACATTCCAAATCACAAATGGAAAACACATATCTCCCTGCAAGGAGAGGGAGAGGTTGATATATGAGCTATACCTGAACACTCTGACTTTCTCCAGAAGCTTCAGTGCATTTTCTTGTTGAGTGCATGCTTGAGCTTTCCCTCCCTTCTCAGGTTAAATCTACATAGGTACAGTGTCCATTCCACCAGTGAAGCAGTGGTATGCCTGTTATAATGTGAGTATATCAGCAGCAGATGGCTACTGATAGCAAAATATTTTATGCACTCAACATTTTCATGAGAATGATGGATAATTATACATTTCTTATCAAATGTTACTCTACCCAATATTTATTTTCAGTAACTTTATTTCAGTCTTTTTCCCCTGAGTATTTCAAATATTTTATGTCACAAGGAAAATGCTTAGCAGAGTGCTTACAACAAAGGAAACAATCAATCACATTTCAAAATTTAATACTGCCTATTGTTTCACAGAATTCTTTAAGCCCTGAAAAGGCTGTTCAGTCTGATTGTCTGATGTGTAAGTACTGAGCCTCTATCAAAGAACCGCCTAAGGCCAAATTTAACAAACTGTTCAGACTATTCATATTTGTAGACGTTTCTATTCATGAATCAACATTTCATTTGCTTTTGCTGGCTTTACTATTATAGTCAATTATTTTTTTTCTCCATCTGGAATCCTTTAATTGTATAACAGTTAACTGTCTTTTCAAGATCAATCTCCTTTGATTAATTACACATAGAATGGAACAGCATGAAAGATTAATGTGCAGTTCATACAAAAATCAAAGAAAAAGTGATGTATCCTTAGAAAGCACAATTTTATTAGCCATATTTTTTTTCCAAAAGATGTTATTACTTAGTAAAACTGAATTAATCCTAAACAATGATTACTATGATTCTAATCTTTTTCGCTCTGTCCACCGGATTTCAGACTGATTTATTCCAAAGTGAATTTGTACTGGACTGTAAGAATGTTATGATGTAAAGCATGCAAAACAAAACAAAAACAAACAAAAAACTTTGAGGATCCAAGATATAAGAGGGGAAAAAAGAAGGCAATATTCTAGTAATAAGGGTTGGTACTCACTGATTTGATTAACACTAGAACTGTATATGTCAGCTCAAAATAATGAGTGTAAAGTTCCATGTATATGGATATTGGATTATAGCCTGAGATAACCTTTTCTCTCTGACCCAATTATAATGACATACAATTGGTCATGTATAATTGTGATAATCCCAGAAATGGATAAATATTCCCAATTTTAAGTAATTAAACAGCACACAAGTCATTTTATAGAAAAAAAGTTAAAGAAAATGACCTATATGAAATATTACCAGGTACTTTTCTTAATAGCAATGGAACTGCACTGATATATCTCATAAGTAACATTATTATTGTTGATACTGTTAACATTACACAGCTCTAAATGAGAAAAAACAGATCTTTTAATGGCTGTCAAAAGAAACAGTACTCTTCTTGCTCATGAAACAACACCAAGCACCAGGTTTTTTGCTGATTCAACCTTGTAAAATATGCATTCACATAGGAATAAGGCCTGTTGAACAGAATAAATCTTAGTCAAAGCAGCTCCTTCAAAGAAAGGGCTGCAGTTGCATTTGGGGCAACTGCAGGGTCTTGTCCAGGCAGTTGCCAGGAGTCAAGAATGTCTCGAAGGCAACCCCCCCCCCTTCTATATTAGAAAGGATGTAACAGATGAGGGCATGATATTCATATGTAAAATAGGGCAATGCAATACACTTCAGCAGAGGTGCTGTAAAACTCATAGGAACATGAAGGAAGCACCCCTCTGCAACTCACTGATGCAGCCACATCATTTTCAAATATTGTGTGGCTGCTTGCAGAAAGACATATGCAGATCATTGCAAATTAAAGGAGTGACAGAACCTCTTCATGTAAACATTATCACTAAAACAGGTCAGTTCCACTGTCTGCCTTTCTTTTTGGATTAAGATTATGGAAAGAAACCTCTGTATTCACTTTTTTTTCCCTGTTCTCTTTCTATTCTCTTCTTATACTTGTTCTCATTTCCAAATTTAATTCCTTTTCCTGCCTGCCCCAATGTAGGATTTATTAAGCTACCGCAATGTCCATATTAGATCACTAACGTTGTTGAAGATTCTGAAGGGCACCACTCCATTGGAAAGCCCACTGAGAATTGTAAATTAAAGTTTCTAGGACAAATGATTTTACTGTCACAAAAATGTTTACAAATTTCAAAGCATGGGAAACATTTAGATGAAATGAAAACATTACTATGAATGTAACTGCAGTGAAACCACTTTCGGTATCAGTTTTAAACCTAAAAGTTATAGTACTTTTCGGTTATTGCAGGGGTGAGAGGGGGAAAATACTTAATTCAGTTTAGATAACATTTACAAAATCTCTGGCTGTTTAAATCTACCAACTAGGGATAAGTTTAAAGTGGTTTAAGGGGGTCTGGCCACTCCAAGCTGTTTTGCTGTTTAAGGGGAAGCAATTAATTCTCTTGCCACCCTTAACAAAGATGCTGCTAGTGATTTAGGCAGTTCATCAGAAAACTCTACTACTGGCTCCACCCCATCTGTCCCTAACATCAAAAATAAATTGACATTTAAAAAAAATACAGTACTCTTTCACGATTCTTAAAATCACTTTCCTTAGCAGGCTTCTTCTGCCTGCTTAAGATATGGTAGGATTAACTTTAATGGAATTGGAAATACAGCTATGCAAGGACCCGTTTGCATCTAAAGAGCTGGAACATCCAAATAATATTACCAATATTAGAATAACAACCAATCACCAGGAAATGATTTCCCATTTGGTTTTCAGCGTAGCACCCATTTCTCCACCGTGTATCCCAACCAGTTTCTAATCACCTTTTGCCTAAATGATCAGTTGGAAGAAGATTATCCCCCTTCCCCCACATATATCTCCTTATTTCACAGCAAATTACTTCTCCACCCTTATTATATCTGTGGAATGCCAGCTAGTTATACCGTTTAAAGTATCTGGACCCTTTTGAGGAAGGATGGGCTGGAAGATCCAGTCAGTGTTAATTGTGATAGTCTGGCCAAGCATTTTGCAGATAAAATCATTTTCTTTCCAGGTTAGAAGCCAGTTGGACAGAATCTATTTGAATGACAGAGATTACGTCATGTGGTGTTATCTGGGAGGATTTTCAGCCAGTGAATCCCAAGGAAGTAGACAAACATGTCTGCAATCTTAGCTGTGACAACTAGGAACTAGATCTCTGTCCCACCTGGTTATTAAACAGCCAGGGAGGGAACTGGGAGTTGATTCCAGGCCACAGTCAATCCATCTTTGAGAGAAGGGAGCTACTGGAAGTCCTTAAAGAGGCACAGGTCACCTATACCTCAAGAAGCCACATTTGGATCCAACAGTCTGGATAATTACCTTCTCCTCCTAGATCTCTTAGCAGCTTTTGGTACTGTCAACTACAGTATCTTTCTGGACTGCCTGTGAGGGTTGGGAGTTGGAGATGTTGTAGTGGTTCTGCTTCTTCTTGAGTCAGTAGGTGTATTGTTCTATCCAAGCCCAGCAGGGTTGGTTCACAGGTTATTTTGGATTCAGAAGCAATGACCACACCAGTGTAAATACTTAAGTCTTTATTCCAACACAGCATATGAAAATAAAATAATAATATGACATGAGAAATCAAAGAATATTCAATAATATAAGAAAACAATGAAACAACAAAAGAAAGACCTTATACCCCTTCTGTCAGTCAGGAAACCCTAAAGAGGTCATGGTGGGCAGACCTTCAAAGCCAACAAACATGCAGCACTATCCTGGTTAGGTCTGCATCAAAGTTCAATCCCATGGAGATTTTTGACTAGCTTATACAGGCTCTGTATTACTGTTACTCACACCTGTTTTCAGTGGTCTCATCTCACTAGAATTTGGCAAAGAGTTTCACTGTGAGCCACCTAGAGTCACCCACTGGGGGAGATGGGCGGCATACAAATGTAATAAATAAATAAATAATAAAAAAATAAAGACAAGTCTACCTATCTTGTGTTTGGAATGCTTTGTCTACTCCTGCCAAAAATAAAACCATCAAGGTGATAGAATATTTGTTTACACCAGGTGGTGATGAGACCATCTCGAAGTTAAGGAATATCTGTTTCCTAATGATTTTGATTGACAATGAGAAAGATCATCCTACTCTGCACATGTGCCCCACCAAGGACAGGTCAAAACAAAATATATTCAAGTATAACCCTTTAGTGCTTAAAATAAATGCTTGCTTAATTCTATATTACGTACTCAACCATTACATGAGAATATAAATTTCTAAGTACCATGCACCACTATTCAATACCTCCTTACAAATCTTTTGACAAAACTACCAGCATGACAGCAGGTCCAGAGGGTGGTTGTGGAGTGAGGGGTGGGGAGAGGTTGGACTTCTGGAGACTTTGTCATGGAGAGCCTCAGGGTTCAGTCCTCTTCCAATCCTGTTAAATATCTACCTGAAGCCACCAGGGGAGATATTCCACTAGTTCAGGGTTAAGTATCCAGAACATGCTAATGATACCTAGCTATATATCTTCAACCTGGGCCCACTGGGAGATGCAGTGGAAGTCATGTCCCAGTTTCTAGAAGCTATTAGGATCTGGATGGGAAAAAACAGGCTCAGACTCAACCCCAAAAGATGGAAAGGATGTTGATTCAGAGGCCAAATGATTTCAGGACTGTAGCATCTTTGACTCTTCATGGAGGTGTGCTCCCCAGAAACAGCAGGCTCATAATCTGGGGTCCTCCTGGACTCATGACCCTGCTTGAAGACCAGATAAAGACTCACAGCCAGAAGACTGGTAGACTTCTATCTGGGATGGTCATCCTCTTTGACCGAGTGAACAGCTTCAAGAGGGATGTACATGGAGCAGTGAGGGTGGAATGGGACACCCACCTACCAGCCAGATCAGTCAAAACAACCCTGGCAATCAATAGGGTGAAATATGTCTCAGCCAAATCTCCTTCACATCCGTTACGCCCTTGCCTGGGAGCTACACTGGTTATCAGTAGGTTTCTGGTGCAATTCAAGGTGTTGGTCACTATCTACAAAGCCCTATATTGTTTAGGATGTAAGGCATGAGGGAGCCCAACAGCAAACAATCTCTGTAGCAGCTTCCCTCCTCTGGAATAGCTTGCTCTCTAAAGTGTATATGGCCCCCCACCCTCAAGGTCTTCTGGAACTTGCTGAAAACATGGCTCTTCCAGGAAAATTTTGGGGATTTACATACTGTTATGCCACTTCTTAATTTTATAATTTTTAGTTTTGCATTTTTATTATAATTTAATTGAAAAGAGCTGACTTCCCTGAACTTCTAAAAAGATGAGTTAGATTGGGCCAGGTTAGTACTTGGATGACAGATCATCAGGAAATCCTAAGGCTCTAGTCTAGACTAGAACACGGTGACCAACCTCTTCTGTACTCTGCCAAGAACAGAATGTGGATATAGCCCTACTATCAGCAAGTGTAAAGTTATGTTTATTGCCTGATATAGCCTAATTTGATATGCTTGATTGTTCCTACTTGATACCTGTTTGAGGTTAAAAATTAGTCTCAAATACTTTATAACTATTAGCTCTTATGAAGTCCATTAGCATTTGTGTACTATTAGATGTACTGTGAGGCAACTCTAATGTCTGATATGTAAAATTAAAGATTCCAGGTCTCAGGTGGACCTAGGTTTCACAACTTATGACTCAAAACTTCTTTAACTGTACACTGATATTCACTGACTGTTCTGTACAAACCTGAAGTTGTTTTTATTATAACTGCATCCTGCTTACTCAAATTAAACCTTGAGTTTTGCTACTATTGAATTATTCAGGTAGTTCAGCTTTTCTACAATTAATTCTCACTCTTTCCCATTCCTTTCCTATCAGTATATAAATATCAGTTTTCTAAAAACAATGCCACCTTCTTTCTCTTAAACATAAAAAAAGCATTTAAGCTGTATATATACCTCTATGTGTTTTCTTACAAACTCCATTTTGAGGGAACATCAAAGATATCAATTTAATTTTTAGTATTTAGTATCTGTATCTGTCTTGGTATGCTTTAGAACAGCTGAGACAGCCAAGCTAATCCTCTGTCAAATCTAGCAATTAAGGCCAAAGACACTTGAGTCTGCTGCATGTGAAAGTTAGAAAGGAGATACTTAAATGTGTTCTCTTCCTCTGTAGATTTCAATTGTATAAAAGAGAAAGTATATGTTCCTGGGCTCATAGTGAAACAGTTTCTTTTTTTTTTTTTTTTAATGTTTTTTTTTATTTTTACAACAAACACAAAACAAACATGAACAAACAAAAACATAAAAAGGCATAAAAAAGTATCTTCCATTTTATACCGTGTGTCAACCAGTTAAACTCGTTGGTGCCCCTTTCATAATCTTAAATTCTCATATCATCTATTCAAAATATACTTGTATACTTATCAATTAACAATCATTAATCATTCATAGCTAATCTATAAAATCATATATTACAAAAAATTTTAACTTTCAATAGGATTAGTAATACATTTCCATCTATCTATTATATGTGTATATATATAATAATTAATATCAAATTTCTATTATAAAATTTCTTAATCTATTACATTACTATATTTTCTCATCTAATCATTAATAAAAACAAATCCCGTGTCATATAAAATTACTTATCTTCTTACTCTAGTTTCAAATCTCAGTTTAACTCATCTCTGCACATTCCATAATTTTCAATAACTTCCTCCTGCATAAGTACTTTTTAATTTTTCCAGTTCTTAAGAGTTACAGTTCTAACCAATATCAGTTACAATATCAATTACAGTTCTAACCAAGTTACAGTTCTAACCAGATTCTTCACTACATGTTATACAATTTTTAACTATATATCTCAGATTTATACTTTATTCCAGCGCTTTGCATAATTTTGAGTTCACCCTTTTTCATTAAATATCCCAAGATATCTAACTGTTCATCCCTTTTTCTATATTATTGGATAAGAGAAAGCAATAATAAATGTCCTTTTGAACATTCTGCTTTTGGAAGCTTCTGTCAGTTCCATCATTGTTGTATTCCCCTGATTTTTTCTTTAAACATCTCCAGTAGTTTCTTTCAATATTGTTTTACTTTCTTTTTGTGCATTCTCTTAGTACAATTTTCCATTATGATCTTGTATAATCTTTTTCTCACCCTCAGTGCCAAGAACAAATCTGTCTCTTCATTTATCAGTTGATTAACCCTTTTAATTCTCAGTTTATAGGCCTCACAATAATTCTGTTTAATGTTTCTGATTTCTTGTACTATTTCTTCCTTTTCCAATGATCCCGGTTTATATTTAATTAAGTCCATTTTAGTTTCTTTAATATCTTTTTTCTTTTTTTTTACATTTTTTATTGAGAATTTCTGCAGCTCTTCTTCCAATTTTTTATAGTCATCCTCAATAGTTTAAAGATCTTTTTCTGCATTGTGTTTCTCGTATAGTCTATTATCTTGATAAACCTTCATTGAGTCAAAGGATTCTTTATCTTTGTTCTTGCCATAAATAAGAGAAAAAAGAAGCAAAAGGAGAAAAAAAAAAAAGGAAAAAAAAAAAAAAAAAAAAAAGAAGGGAAAGACTAAGCCACTTTAAAAAAAAATCCATCTGGGGAATATAGAGCAAAGCAGAGCTTCTAGCAGAAAAAAGAGCTACTGCCACTAATCAAGGCTCTTGTGACTAGCTCAAACTTTCCATCTTAATATTTTCATAATCGCTTTCAACTCCACTTTCTTGTTTATAGTTACGGATGGCACCTGTATAAACATGCACATCCCACTATCTTTTTAGAAAGCACAGAGTCCTTGAGTGCGTCACAATAAAAAAAGAAAGCACTAAAACGAGCCTCTAGATCGCAGTGCAACTTTCTTTCATTTACTTTCTCTTAACTCCACTTTCCCCATTTCAAAGTAAAAAAAAATATAAATTTCTTATAACAATAAAGAAATCTTAGTAAAAAAAAAAAAAAGGCTTAAAATAAAGAGTTATTGAATATTAAAAAAAGAAAGCCAATCCAGTTAAAAATATATATTTTTTTAAAAGAAAACATCTTATCAATTCCACTAAAAAGGGAAAGTTGAAAAGAAAAATTTTCTCCCCTTTTTTTTTAATAGGGTTCAATCTCGCCGCTTAATCCACTTTTCTTCACTTTTAAAAATCTCTTTAAGTTACTTAAGGTGTTCTCTAAGAATAGTTGAATAGTAAAAGTCCATCTCACCCAGTTGACACCCCTCTCTTCCATCTTCCTTTGGAGCTGTCCCGGCTTTCGCAGCCATTTTTGGCTGCCTCTCCTCCGCCGGCTTCAAGAGCTTCTCCTGGGATCGATCTGGGACTTGCGGCGTCCCTGAGATCCGCGGGACGCGCCCTTTGCGTTCGCCATCTCTACGGGACGGCTTAGGTCCATCGGGACCGTCCGGGGGAGGAGATATCAGCTGCGATCCTGGGAGCCCAGGATCGCCCGCCGTATCGCCGCGACGCCAGCTCCGCCCTCCATAGTGAAACAGTTTCTATTGTCAAACACAGCTTTGAGATTTTTCCCCTATCAGATTATTGCAGTTCACTTCTTTCACTCAATGAATATTTTAATGTGAGCACCTAATGTCCTTTTTAACTACTCACTCTTTAGAATATGACACTGACACATCATAAAATTCTTGATAGAATTCAAGCTTCATCACAATGGAGTTTTTCTTTTTTAGAAATGCAGTCATATGTCTTTTCACTCACTCTTCTACTACCTGTGAAGTTTAAGCTTTATAAGAGTTGTGCCTCCTTCAAAAATGTTTTAGATGAAGCACTTTGGATCTCATGTAAATGAAGCTCCTCTTTGCTGTTAATTAAAACAGCCCACTTTTTTCAAGCTTCCATGTGCTGCTTTAAGGAATCTACTCATTAAAGTTAATGCAACTCTTGAGGTGTTACAGCACATGGATAACTGAAAAAAACTTTAATAGACAAATCCATACTGACATAAATTAGGAAATAATCTCATGAAACTACAATGTGAACATAGTAATGAACAAAATCAAAATATTTAATATGCCTTTCTGTAATTTTCAAAAATATTTATTTGGATAACTGAATTATCCAAATTTTTGTATTGTATTTGTATTGTATTTGTACCCAATGATAAACTGAACTAGATAAAATGATGACTGAACAGTAAATAAGTTAGATACAAAAATTGTCTGCATAGGGATATCTGTAAGATGTTAGGGAAAATGATATACTTGTGAATCCTTGTGATTTAGAGCTCTAGCCCAGCCTGAAGGGGGAGAAATGAAGCAAAAGTATAAATCATGCTTGAGGATATTTCAGAATCTCTTTCCTTGTACTGATATATTTATTGCTTGTATTTTCTAAGATTTTTTTGAAGCCACCAGAAAGGCACTGTTAGAATCAAACAAGCAGTCAATGTTTGGAAATAATATGATGCAAGGAGGCCTTCAACCTTTATATATAACCCCATTCTGTGACTTGTAGGCCCCTCATTGTCTAACTGACTGAGCCACAAAGTCCTTCTCCCATTTTCTTGATTCTTTTTTAGGTAAGAAACAAAACTGGGATGGATTGAAGTGGGGGAAGAGAGCTTAGTGACATGGTAGAAAAGCCCCTATTTGAATCAGGGTGCAATTTTAGAAAGATAAATACTTTCCTAATGACCAATAACATCAGTGTATGGCTTATGTAAAAGCAAATTGTTGACTCCAATTTGTTCGTGATTGTTCGGTTTCAAGGTAGCAGATGGATAACAGCCGCCAAGGAGCAGAAGCAGATAACAGCAGACAAGTTGTAAATCAAAGACTTAGCAAAGTACCATTTGCAGTCCGAGTAGCAAAACAATAGTCTAGTTACATTGCCAAAAGTCACAAAGCCAAATTGGGTAGTTAGTCAGTCCAGAAGTCAGGAATTCAAGAACAGGATACACAGGAACATAAGACATGAGCTAGATTTCCAAACAGTTGGTTCCAACAGAGAGTGAAGGCAGAGCAAGCTACAAAGCAAACTGCAGCTGGCTGCAATTATTCAGGCCTCTCCCTTTGTCTTGCAAGGAGTTTCATTGACTGACGCTGCTCTACTTGCCTCTGTGTGCATCTGGATCTGGGCCTTGGGGGTTGTGCTTCATCATCTGACTGCTCCAGATGATCAGGAGATGCCTGTGGCTGATCAGCCTCAGATGATTCCTGAGGCTGACATTCCACAGGCCCAGCTGGAGCAATATCATCAAAGTCAGATTCAGACTCTGAATTGTAGCTCATGTCCCCCTTAGGGCCTCCCGCTGCCCCAACAAGGCAAGGTTTCTGAGGAAATTGTTGATGGAAACTTTGGATTAATCTTCCCATGAACATTGCTCAGGTCCATAGCCTTTCTAGTCAATAAGGTACTGGAGGCAACCATAGCACAACTGAGAGTCCAGGATGTGGGCAACTTCATACTCAGGCTCGCCATCAGTTGAAATGGGAAGGTGGAATAGAAAGACGAAGAGAGCTTGCTGGAGTACCAGGAACCAGAAGAGAATGAAATACAGGATGCATGTTGATTGAGGCAGGGAGCTTGACTTGGTATGCAACTGGGTTAAAGACAGCTTCGATGGGGAAGGGACCAATAAACTTATGATCTGATTTTTTTGCATGGATGTGACATGGTTAAATGTTGAGTAGAAATCCAAACTTACTATCCCACTTTTAAACTGGGCCCAGGTTGCCGATGCCTGTCAACAATTTCTTTGTAAGTCTCTTTAGCCATTTTAAATTGATTTTGCAAGACTTGATGAATTGCCATTAATTCCTGACAGAAGTTTTTTGCTGCTAGAAGTGAAGAAGAGGTTTGCAGGAACGGAAAAAATTGAGGATGAACACCATAGCTGGGAAAGAAAGGAGACATCTGAATAGTTGTCTGATGACCATTGTTATATGCACATTCTGCAACTGGTAAAAGCTCCAACAAGTATCCTGCTGGAAATTAATAAAACATAAATACTGCTTTAAGATGCTATTCAAACATTCTGTCTGTCCATCAGACTGGGGGTGATGTGCAGAAGACAAGTGAATTTTACACACCCAAACCCTGAAAGGCCTCCTGCCAGAACTTGGCAGTAAACTGTGGGCCTCAGTCCGAAACTATGATCATACAGTTCATGTAATCTGAAGATAGTTTGGATAAACAGTTGTGCAGTATCTTTGGCAGTTGGCAGTCCAGTGCAAGGGATGAAGTGTGCCATTTTAGTGAGCATATCAACAATAACTAAAGTAGTGGTAGTATCTCCTGATTGAGGTAAATCAGTAATGAAGTCCAAAGATACTGTTCCCCATGGTTGATTCCGCACAGGAAGAGGTAATAATTCACCTGAAGGCTTGCCAGGAACATGCTTGGCTCAACGGCAAATAGAACAAGAAGCCACATAATGATTGACATCATTACAAACCCATGGCCACCAAAAGTCTCTCAAAACAAGTTGTAGAGTTTTATATTGTCCAAAATAGTCAGCAGCTGGAGTATGGTGGCAAAGAAGAGGAACCTTTTCCTGAAAGGGTCCAGCAGGAACATAGTAACGCCCCTGGAAATGCAATTGGCCCTGATTAAATGACCAATTACTGGGCTGGTTCTGGGGCAAATTCTGAATTTCCTGTATGTGGTTTTGAGCATAAGGATTCTTATGTCATTGTTCCTGCAAGTCTTTTGACCGATCCTCTGATATTGTAACAGCTGCAAACCTCTCCAAGGGAATAACATTTTGAAGGGGAACAACATAATCGGCTTGATCTTATTCAGGTTTCTAGGACAAAGTGTCAGTTTGCTTATTATGATGACTTGGAACATACATCACTCCGAAGTTGAACCGGGAGAAAAACAGGGACAATTGAATCTGTCGTTGGTTGAGTTTACAAGTGGTTTGCAGATATTCTAAATTCCGATGGTCATTTCACACTTCTACAATATGCAGGGCTCCCTCTAGATGATGATGTCATGTTTCAAAGGCTACTTTGATGGCTAAGTGCCTTATCCCAAATAGTATAGTTGTATTCAGCAGGGCTTAGTTTTCCACATACAAGGAAAGAGTACCAACAAAGTGGGATCAACCTGAAGAAGGACAGCTCCAACTGCAACACCTTATGCATCTGTCTCTACTATGAAAGGCTTCAAAGGATCCAGGTGGCATAGGATTGGTTCGGAGGCAAAGGCAGACTTTATAGCCTCAAAAGCTTCTTGTGCCTTTTGGTCTCAATTAAATATTATTTTCTTTCTTAAAAGCTGTGTCAGAGGTATGGAGAAAGTAGCAAATTGTAGAATGAAAGTTCAATAGTAGTTTACAAATCTAAGAAATAGTTGCACATCCTTGACCCTTCACAATATAAATATAGCCCCTCTTGATGCCTCCTGGTCTTTTCTGCATCAGATAAATGTAGATGTGCACCCCCAACCTCCATGGGCTCCTCTGTCAAAGTACTGTCAGGTTTGGGTGCTAGTAAAGGAACAACAAACTTGGCAAGACTTGTATACACAATTTCTAGCTTTTCTTTGCTGTAACCTTCCAGCTATTTGGAAACATAGCTGTATAAGTCCTTGTAATGTGTCAGGGTACTCAATTCTTGCCAACTCATCTAGGATTTCATCAGCCAACCCTTCTTGGAACTGGTTAGTCAAGGCTGCTTCATTCCAGGCTAAATCTTGGTCTTGAAGACACTTATATATGAAGTCACAGAGCAGCACCCTTGTCTCAATTCTCGAAGGTGATGGTTGGCTATTTGTGCTTTCACTGGATCAGAAAACATGGCTTGTAAATGCTGGCTAAATTCAATGAAGTTATCTAATAAAGTACTATGCTGTGCTAACAAAGGTGTTGCCCACTTAGCAGCTGCTCCATGCAGTAAACCTATGATGAACCCCACTTTAACTCAATCTGTTAGGAAGTCTTCAGATCACAGGCTCATATGTCAATTACATTGAGCCCAGAAGGTAGGGAATTCAGATAAAGTTCCATTAAACTTTTCTGGGCAAGCAATAGGACATTTATGATGTGGGGAGGGGGGTGCTGTTGCTGCCTGTGCTGGCTGAGCCTGCATTACTTACAATTGAGCAATCAGTAAAGCAACCTGCTGAGTTAATTGAGCTTTTTCAACCACCAATTCTTCCATACTGAGCTCTTGCAATGTTTTTTAAAGATAAAACAAACTTTTACTCTCAGTCAGTTAAGTGTTAATGGTTTGGAAACAAACTGTCCTGTTTCAAGGTAGTAGACAGATAACAGTTGCCAAGGAGCAGAAGCAGATAACAGCAAACAAGTTGTAAATCAAAGACTTAGCAAAGTGCTGTTTATAGTCCAAGTAGCAAAACAATAGTCTAGTTATGTTGCCAAAAGTCACAAAGCCAAATTGGGTAGTCAGTCCAGAAGTCAGGAATTCAAGAACAGGATACACAGGACACAAGCTACATTTTCAAATGGTTGTTTCCAACAGAGAGTGAAGGCAGAGCAAGCTACATAAATCTCTCTGCTGGCAGCTGGCTGCAATTATTCAGGCCTCTCCCTTTGCCTTGCTAGGAGTCTCTTTGATTGACACTGCTCTGCTTGCCTTTGTCGGCGTCTGGATCTGGGGTTTGGGGGTTGTGCCTCATCATCCGACTACTTCAGCTGATCAGGAGATGCCTGTGGCTGATCAGCCTCAGATGATTCCTGAGGCTGACATTCCACAGGCTCAGCTGGAGCAACATTGTCAGAATCAGAGTCAGACTCTAAATTGTGGCTCATGACAGTGACAGTGACATTTGCCATCAAATTCATTGTCTAAAATAAGAAATGAACCATTTGGACAAACAAGTTACAGAAGACTCATCTTGGTAAACTCTCATGGGCATACTAGTAAATATTTATGGCAAATGTTGAATTGTTTTACTTCTTTGCAATGCTATACATAAATGAAAGTATTGTGACTATTTAATCCTAAACTATTGAACTATGCTACTGAATTTTGTGTAAGGATCATAGAAAGAATATTGCTATAACCATTGTAAAAATTCCAATTAACTTACACTATCACAGTTACTCTCTGTTCATTTTGTTTTGTATTATTTATGTTGTTAATTTGCTTTTGAGTTCTGCCTGGTATTGGTGGTACTTATGATTCTGAGAAAGCAATATATTTTGGGTCTCTAGGCAAAGTTGTGTAACACTCAAATAGGCCATTATAAAGTTATTTTTTTTTAAAAAAGAAATGTTCCTTTCATTTTTGTTTAACCATTCTTGCATAACTAATTAGGAACATACTATATGATTACATTCATAACCTTATATATGATTTATAGAGCCACAGAATCATGGAATCAGGGTTGGAAGGGACCTTGGAGTTCTTCTAGTCCAACCACCTGCCAAAAACAGAGTCCTCAAGCCATCTCGGATGAATGGTTGTCCAACCTTTTCTTGAAAACCTCCAGTGATGGAGCACCCACACCTCTGGGAGGCAAGCTGTTCCACTGCTTAATAATTCTCACTGTCAGGAAATTCTTCCTTATTTCTACATTGGACCTCCCTCTGATGAGCTTCTACCCATTGCTTCTTGTCCTACCCTCAGGTACTATGGAGAATAAATCAACACCCTCTTCCCTGTGGCAGCCCTTCAAGCATTAGAAGGCTGCTATCATGTCTCCCCTCAGTTTTCTCTTCGTTAAGCTAAAAATACCTAGTTCCTTTAGCCATTCTTCATAGGATTTAACCTCCAGGCCCCTTATCATCTTTGTTGCTCTTCTCTGCAGTCTTTCTAGGGCCTCGGCATCTTTTTTGTATTGTGGTGACCAGAACTGGAAGCAGTATTCCAAACGTGGCCTTACCAGTGCAACGTAGAGTGGTACTATCACTTCCCTTGATCTTGATACTATCCCTCTGTTGTTGCAGCCCAAGACTGTGTTGGCTTTTTTGGCAGCTGCAGCACTCTGCTGACTCATATTTAAGTGGTGGTCCACCATAGCACCTAGATCTCTCTCATAGGCATTACTGTTGAGCCAGGTACTGCCTAGCCTGTACATCTGGTTTTTCCTGCCTAAGTGATGGACCTTATTTTTCTCTTCACTGAACTGCATCTTGTTGGATGGGGCCCAATCCTCAAGTCTGTCAAGATCCTTCTGAATCTTGAATCTATCTTCAAGTATTAGCAATTTCTCCCAGCTTTGTGTCATCCACAAGTTTGATGAGCGCCCCTCAATCCCCTCATCTAGGTCATTTATGAAGATACTGAAGAGCACTGGGCCCAAGACAGAACCTCGAGGTATCCCACTGCATACTTCCCTCCATGTAGATATAGTTCCATTAAGGACTACATGCTGAGTGTGGTTGGTCAGCCAACTGCAAATCCATTTGGTAGTGGTTCTGTCTATCCTACATTGTTCTGTGTTACCAAGAAGTAGGCTGAGGTCTACTTTATCAAATGTCTTATTAAAATCTAAGTATATTATATCCACAGCATTTCCTTGATCCACTAATTTAGTCACTTTATCAAAGAAGGCAATAAGATTTGTTTGGCATGACCTGTTCTTACCAAACCCATGCTGGCTTCTAGTAATCACCTTATTCATTTCTAGGCGCTCACAAACCCACTGCTTGATTACCTTTTCCAGGATTTTCCCAGGTACTGATGTCAAGTTGATTGGTCTGTAGTTTCGTGGATCCACTTTCCCCCCCTTTTTGAAGGTTGGAACAACATCAGCTCTTTTCCAGTCCTTTGGCAATTCCCCCATGCTCCAGAAACTCTTAAAGATTTCATTCAGTGGTTCTGAGATCACATCTGCCAGCTCCTTCAGTACCTTGGAGTGTAAACCATCTAGTCAAGGAGACTTGAACTCTTTCAGAGCAGCTACAGTAGGTGTTCTCTAACCAATTCCTTACCTATTTTGACCTGCATTTCTCTTTTGTCTACCACAGTGCTGATTTTGACAGGTTGGTCTATTTTTTTTTCCTTTTGTGTAAAGACAGATGCAAAAAAGGAATTAAGCAGTTCCACCTTCTCCCTGCTGCCCATCACCTTATTGCCATCTTCTCCCATTAATGGATCAACCATTTCCTTGACTTTCCGCTTGCTCCTTACATATAGAAAGAAACTTTTTTTGTTAATTTTGGCCTTTCTTGCAAGTCTTAGCTCATTCTGAGCCTTAGTCTTCCTAAATCCATCCTTGCAGGTGCAGGCTATTTGCTGGTATTCTGTTCTAGCTACAAGTCCTTTTTCCCATTTTTTATACTTGTTGTTTTTGTCCTTCAGCTTGGCAGAGAGCTCTTTGTGCAACCACAGGTGCCTCTTGTTTTTCTTTCTCTCTGGTATTGTTTTTGTTAGGGACTTTATTATCTCATTTTTCAGAGTTTCTCAAGCATCCTGAACTGCTTTTCCCTCTAGGATTTCCATCCATGGGATCATTCCTATTCTTTCTCTTAGTTTGTCGAAGTCAGCTCTCTTAAAATCTAGATACCAGTCTGACTTTGTTCAACATAAGCAGCGGTGCTTAATAGGGATATGCAGAGTTTCAATGGGTGCTATTCTTCAATAATGCTTTGATCAAAGGCCTCTTCAAAGTATTCCAACAAAGGAAAGTAGGACCTCTGACTCCAAATAATATCACCACACTGTTTTGTTTTAACTGACAAATGACCCTTCTGTGTAGGTCAAAAGCCCCATTCATCCACGTGAGGTGATCAATCAAGGAGCATTAGTCTCACTTTGATATGCTGAATCAAACCACCTCTCCAAAGCAGAGATGTGATGCTCACACCTGTCATATTTTAGTTTATCTAGTATTGCTAATTTTATAATTATGATGGTCATACTGAATTTTTTGGGGGGCAGGTTTTTTTTTTAGTTGTTTTACTGCCAATACTCCATCCTGAGATCCACTGCAAAAGATATATAAAAGGTAAAGTCTCTCCAAGAGGAGCTCAACTCCTGTCTCATCTTTTTGGTTTTCTTGTCAGAAATATGATAGCAGCTTGCTGCTGCCTTCTGAGAAGTTTTATGATTTCCAAATCTAGCTTACAGCCCTGGGATTTTCTGGTGCTCTCTCATCCACGTGCCTACCAGGTGTGACCCTGCTTAGCCTTTTTCATGATGAACAATGATCAGGTAAGTGCTGCCTGCAACACCAACACTAGAAAGTATACGCACATTTAAGAAATTACATAAATACCAGATTCCTATTAATAACAAAAGAAAAAATGGAAATAGATATCAAACTACTCAGAGGTTCTAAATAGAAACAGATATTGCATCTAATAGTATTATAGCAGCATAGAAGGAAATCGTGATTCAGGAAAAGAAATAAGTTTATATCACTTTATACACATTTTAATATATCCACAATCAGAAATTAGTACCTCAGAATATTATAAAATGCATCATATGCTTTGATTAGTCAAACAAAGGGCATCACTCAGGAAATCTGCTGACACAGGGAAACATTGCACCAGTATTCTGTAGCTTTTGGAACAGGTAATAAAATACAAGTATGAAGTACTTCACTAGGGCTCATAAAATTGGTGGGTCTTTTCTGTCTGACAGTATCAAAAGTAAAATACAGATGAAGCACCAGGAATAGATTAGCCAAATATCAATCTTCTCTTACTGTTATCTTACAAAAAAAAAAAAGGGGGAGATCACAAACATTTTCTTCATAATATCTTTTCAGTATCACTATACTTTGCTATCTATATATAACTATAATGTACAAAAGAATAGCCTTTTATAATATAAAACACAAAAGAAATAATAAAATAAAATAAAATACAGGTAATCCTCGCTTAATGACCATAATTGGGACCAGCAACTCTGTTGCTGACTGACACAGTCATTAAGCGAGACATCATGTGACCATGATGCACTTATAGTCTCACTTCCACCATGGTTGTTAAGCAAATCATCTCACTAAATGATATATCATGTGACAGCAACTTGCAATTTTACTGCCAGCTTCTCCATTGACTCTGCTTTTTTTATTATTTTATTTATTTTTGTTCCTTTATTTTATAACAACAAAAAAAGAGAAAAACAAAAAGGACACATTATCAAAATAAAAAACAAGTGGAAAAGCGCTTAACAAGTGCTTAAAAATAAGTGGAAAAAATACAACAGAAAAAAAAATAATAAAAAGAAAATACAAAGCATAATTGACTCTGCTTATCAGAAGCTGGCTGTGAAGCACCCGAATCTCAATTATGTGACCATGGGAGGCTGCAATGGTCATAAGTGCAAGGATCAGTTGTAAAGTTACTTTTTTAGCACTGTTGTAACACTTCGAACGGTTGCTAAACAGGGAGTCATTAAGCGAGTACTACCTATACCAACTATAAGCCCATGGCATGCTTACCTGGGAATCAATTTTATTTAATTTAACCAGATTCATTTCCAAACAGACTTACATCGGACTGGTCTCTATCTCAGGGGTTTACCTCATATTGAATAAACATTTTGCTAAAGGAGATGCTGTCTTTTCCTGTACTATGACATTTGTGAGCAGATATCAAGTAGCCAAGCTGATTTCCTTTTCAAGAACAATCTGCATTATGCTGTAAGAACATTAACTTTCACCTGGCTTTTTCAAAAGAGAAGGAGTGTAGCCAGTTCTATTTCTGTTTTCCTCACTAATGCTTATTTCATTATCTAAGAGGCATTATCTAGCAAGCCTCAGCTTTTTCTCGCCTCCCATGTATCTCAACCTGCACATCTTCTATGACCTGAAAATACCATGTTTTGACCACTTTTCTCCCAGAGAGAGATAGATATTTTCCATCCCATTTGGGTTCCTGGCATCCTTTATTAGCACTATCTTTGCTCTTCTGGCCATGAGTTTAGCTCTATGCCTGTTGAACCACTCCTGTTTTTCATGAGATACTGGGAATATTTTATTCCTCACAATGACATTCCAGATTTTCCCTTTCTGTCATCATTTTCTTCTCTAACTCACTCTTAAGCTGTTTATTCTCCAAAAATATAAATGTGCAAACTCCATCTACCAAACAGACAAAGGCTTCTTCAAACACAAATGTACTCTCTTGGCAAACGAGGGATGCAAAGGAAAGTAGGTTGGGCAGGAGAGAAGTATTTGAGTAAGATAATGGGATTAACTTATCCAGCTATGTCCAGGATTTGGTGATACCTTTACCTTAATAAACAGTGGCATGATAAATATCCAAGAAAGTCTTTGTGGTGTTCACAGTGGACATTTAGAAAGTCTTATGGGGCTATTTATTTGGGGATGGAACAATTGTTAATAATTATAGTAATGATAGAGGAATCTTACTGTTTTTTTTAATGTATTTTAATTAATATTTATCCTTTTTATTGTAAACCACCCAGAGTCACTCTACAGTGAAATGCATGGTGACAAATTTGAAGTATAAATATATATAAATAAATAAATAAATAATCCAAACATTGGAATGTTCATATGGTTTGCCCACTACAGAAACATGCACTGAAGGAGTTGCACAATTGGAGCCAACGCATGTGCTGAATCCAGGGGAGCTTAGATTTTAGCATACAAATTCAAACAGACAAAACAAAATAGTAGGAAGAACTCAGTAACTCAACAGCAATACAAGTTCTTCATTTTGTGCCCATAGAGCTAGAATCTATAGTATATACTGTATATACTCTCATATAAGCCCATCTGTGGATAAGCTGTCGCTTGAAATTTCTGTATGTTTTAATTTTCACAGTTGGCTTACCTGTGGGTTTTCATGTTACTTTGGTTAAAAATTTGAGGGTCTGCTTATCTGCAGATAAGCTTATCTACAAGTACATATAGGTTATATGGATCCTTTAAAAAAGGTGAGGGAAAAACCTACCATGTATACTTGTGGATAAGCTCATCCCCAGATAAGCCCAACCCAATTTCTGGGATGTATTTTGACACCTAAAATTCTCAGCTTATCCATGAGTATATATGGTAGATATGCTAAGGAGTTTGCTGATTCAAAGATCAGAGAAGACATAAGAGAAAATAATATCTAGTTCTACATAATAATTGTAAAATTTAAAGTGAAGCCATAAGAAGAGTGCTTCTGGATTGGAATAAAGCTCATTTAGACCAACCAGATGTCTGCAGAAAGCCTACAAGAAAATTACAAAGAAAATAGCAAACACCATTCCCAAAACTGGAGATAACATTCATTCATTTATTCATTCATTTGTATTCTGGTGAATACCATATGATTCCCGGAGACTAACAATATTGTGCAGACATAACATCCATGGTAAATTACATTAAAACACACATATGTATGTTTGTGTGTATGTATGTGTACACACACACACATACACACATACATACACATACACACGAAATAAAACATACTTAAGATATACATGGCTAAAAAACAAGACTAAGAATTAAATACAATTAATACACAACAATTATACCATCATAACTAGTGACTACTAATAAACTTATCATCTATGAATTATTCATGAATTTATCTAATCTCTTTTAGTCATCCAAGATTGTAATTTCATTATACAATAACTATGTGGCATGTGAAGAAATATTTCCTTCTTCCATCAGCAGGAAGGCTTGCTGTAAATAGTATTCCGTTGGTGGAGGGACCCTTAACTGGCCTTATTTTCCAATTTTCCCTGGACAAGTAAAAGTGGTCTTAGAGACAGCCTGGATCTGTGGCTTCATAGAAATATTTCTGGAAATCTTACATTTCCTAGTTGGAAAGCATCTCTCCCAACTGCTTATTTTTCAACTGAATGATTGATTTTGAAATCTCAGAGGGAGATCCCTGTGGGCAGTCAGGAATGTATTCTTGATTCAGCTCAAAGGTCAAAATAACTAAAAATAATTAGATAATGCTTCTTCCAGGCAGTTGGTGGGATTGCTCTTTCTGAACTAGATAGCCCTTTACAGGAGGACTTAACTATAAATTGCCAGAAAGCCATAGTTTAGTGATTTACATAAATCAATGTGAACTATGTAATTGCGTTTCCTTTATTAGAGTTTTATATGATTTTTTTTTTTTTTATTCACAGAAGCAGCTCAGAGAAAGGGGCTGATTACTGTCTGTATATGCCTTAAATAATGCAATCAACTTGGCTTTGACCCAGACACACTGCTGATGATTCAAATTTTACTCTGGCCTAGTGTTCACTAAGTATGTTCTATACATTAGAAATTAGTTCTTGGTACACATATAATACTCCCTCAGTATTTTCCCTCAGGGACAGCTTCAGACATGGGATAAGATTTAATCCAAAGGACTGGCCATTCTGAGACACCCAAGAATAGAAAACTCCAACAAATGGTAGGCAAGCATTATTCTTAGAATGTGTTAATTCAGATAAACTCATCACTGAGAAATGTGACCTCACTTACTAGACTATTTGAAACTTATATTAATTGTAGAAGCCTGCCCCCATAGAGGTATGCTCCCCATTTGATCCCCAACTGCCATCCCATTCAGAATTAGAAGAACTGGCTTGCTGGACTAATTGCCATCCTCCCCAAATGATTCCTTTGCCTTTATATCAGTGTGGCTGATGCTATGCATGTGCTTCTCTTAGAGTTAGAAGACTGCTGAAATGATTAAAAGACTTTATCATCTGAACCTATTCTAGCACTGAAACTGCCTGCTAGAACAGTAGCAGTACTGGGTTATTCTAGTCTAAGATCTACTGCACTCTCCTCAAGTTTATCCCAGATACAACTGGACATCAATACCACTGTGGAGGGAGACAACATGGATGATTAAGTAATCATACCCATTTCAGAACAAAATTATCACTATGGTCAGGAATCACACGGGATAACATCAATGCTTAAAGCTTGCAGTTTACTTGAGACAGTGACAGTGGCCTTGCTATACTTGTGGCTTTAAGCAAATACACTGCATATCTAACCAACCCATGATTCTCCTGTGTCTATAAAAGAATATCATATGTTCAAATTAAATATAGATAACAAAATGTAATTTTTGGAGTACTGGCCCACAATGTTCTAAGATACAAGCATAATCTTCTGTTTCTCTCCTTGTAGTTATTTAACAGGTTGGGAGAAGAGCTTCTCACTTGGAGTTATGTTCAAGCTCTCTTCCAAGAGTAGAAGCAGGACCAATATGATGGAATAAACTACTAGTTCAGAGCATTTTCCAACTGGCTGTCTTCTATTTCTGCAACTGTGGCTGGTGAATTTGGTAATAGGTCTCTTGAGTAACTCAAAAGTTAGATGTTCCACAGCATAAAGCTAGGACTGGTTGGAAATAGGGCAAAGATTCTGTTAATATAACATCACAATAAAGTAGAGCTAGTACTTCTGGGTGTGCTTCTTGTCTGGACTACCTTGTAAGGCTGACATCAATCTTGCAAGTCTGAAAGTACATTTCTCCCCGTCACCTTTACAGCCCAAGAAACTTGAGAGGGTCCCTTCTGGGACATTTGCCACACCCACATTCCTGCTATGGGCTAAGCTGCCTCTTATCTGACCACTGCCCTGACTGTGGTTTTTCCACCTGACTCCTAAGGTCATTCCCACATACCATTACTTTATTTGAGTTCATCCAATCTATGCAGAATTTTAACCTGCTTCTTTGTGATAAGTTAAATCAGCTTCTAAGAAGACATTCTGCATATTCTGAATATTCTAAGGAGGTAGTAGAGAGGTAGTAGAGGCAGAGGTAGTCTATATTGTCTGCGAAGGTCACCAGCCCTGTGCTCTTATCTGAGGTGAGGGGTCTTTTATTATTAGCTACATTGGCCTCTATCAAGCTATTTGACACTAGTAGCAGGCCAGGATTTTTATGATAGAACACTTATTCTGAGAATGTGTGAAGAGCTTCTAGGAAATTTCTCATATTAAAAAGCATCAGTGGAATTTGTTGCCTGTTCAAACATTAACAAAATTCTTTTGTCAGGATCTAGGCTTGGAAGCCATACAACTTTTTCCAAGTCAGCACATTCAATTTGATAGGGCAAACACTGACTTAATAAAATTGCTTTCTGAGAAATCCATTTCCTGTTATTTATTCTGTTTAACAGATAGCTTTATTTCTGTAAGTTGAAGTCTATGAGTACAGGCTATGATCACTGCAATTTATAGAAAGATTATTCTTTACTTAATCCCTAGCCTGGGAGTTCTTATCCAGTGCAGGGCAGATCTTAATTTACTGTCATGGATACTATTTTCCATTAGGTAGGTGACAACTCTTAGCTAATTCACAAAATATAAGCAGGGTTGGTTGGTGGACCAGGAAATCCAAGAGTTGCAGACAAGATGGGGAAGTTTTAAAGAATCCATATAGTCACAATGAGTCAAGGAAACTTAGATATAGTTTGCTCAAAAATAGAAAACTCTATCCAAACTACGAATGTGCATAGTATAGGATTCTTCAGTTAATCCAAATTGCGTTAGAACTTCATACTTTATCTGCGGATCTTTTGATGGAAGACAATCATTAATTTTATATCACTTTGCCACTTTTAAAGGGAATACTAGTTGAGGCTTGTTATTAAACATTACTTCTTTCTATCTTAGTTAATCAGATGCAAGTTTTATTGTAGTGAAGAATGGAGGGATCACCACAACATATTTGTAGCTATCATCTGTAATCTTAGCAAATCTAGGAGGCTTGATAAAAGCTAAGTTTTCAGTAAAGAGTCATAATTACGAAGGTTACAGCACGTTGGGAGCTCACTTATGCCAACTAAATACTTTGTACTTCTTGGTGACTGGATAGACTAATAAATATTTTCTTTTTGAATCTACTATAGGATCAAATGTTTAGTTAGGTTCATATACAGCAGTAAGCCATAATGCTTGGTCTTGGTTTAATACAATGTGTGAATTTGGCCACTGCGTTTATTTAACAGCTCTAAAACTAACTATACCTTTGTACAATATGTGTATCTATTAATGGCAAGCCATTCTCAAAGCAGAAATGGAGAGAAGATGAACATGCTATGGCAACCAGTGAGGGAACATGAGAAGAAGAAAAAAAGCAAAAGCTTTGTTACACAGAGGGAAAAATGAGAAAATATTCTACTGGATATGAAGTAGGAAGAGATACTTTTTTTTTTTTTTTAATCAGCCTCAAGCTCACTCAGTGACTATTGTTTGTACAGGTAGTCCTTGCTCAGCAATGGTAACTGGGACTGGAATTTCCATTACTAAGCGATGCAGTAATAAAGCATGATGTCATGTAATCATACCACTTAGCAACAGCAGTTCCAGGAATCCGCGATTATTGTTGTTAAGCAAATCACTGCGGGTTATTAAGCAAGGACCTCATGTGACCATGACTTATGACTTCCTGCCGGCTTCTCCATTGACTTTGCTTGTGGGAAGCTGGCAGGGAAGGTCGCAAAGTGCAATCACATGATGATGGGATGCTGTGATGGTTGGAAATCCAGGCCAGTTGCTGAATGCCCAGATCACAATTACATGACCATAGGGATGCTGTGAGGGTCAGAACTTTGAGGACCAGTCATAAGTACTAGTTGTTCAGTGCTGTTGTAACTTCTAGTGGTTAATGAATGAATAGTTATTACCTGAGGATCACCTTTAATGGCAACTATTCTAGAATCTGAGTAAAGATTTACTACCTAGCTGGAGAGCTTAGTTTGAGCCTATCTCAAGGAATCTGACAGCTTAGTTCACATGCAATACCAAGGCATAAACCATAGGCTATAAATTACAAAAGGTTTCTCACCACAGACCAAGCCAGAACTGTTGTGCATTATTTCTAGCAGGAAAACACTTTCTGTTCTGGAATATTCACTTCTAGAAATGAATATCTGGATTGGCATGTTTTGGGAAGAACAGCAGGATATTCCATGGTATACTGGAACACTGCATTTCAAGACCATGGAGTTTTCACTTTCCTAATGATATATTGGAAGTACCCCTTTTGTTCTTTCCATAATAGCTCCCATATTTTAAACAGTTAATTGCACTTAAATATGGACAATTACTGGCATTTATAAAGGACAATTAACTCTAATAGTTTTTAAAAGCCATTTGCTTTATCTTTTTGATAGAAGAACTGATATCATTACACCAAATTCCAAACAGATTGCACTCATAGTATGGAAAGATTCAAAAGAACTGCAGGTCACATGAGGAAAAAATAAAATGTGTGCATTTGTAAGCTCTAGTATATTGTTGCCTCAAAACATGTCAACAGACAGTTTTCACTGGAAATTCATGGAATGATAAAAGATAACAATATTCAAGGTGAGCTAGACCTAAAACAAATGGCCTCAATCTGTGCGTATAACCCATTGAAAACCATCAGATTATACCTTATTATACATTGCTTTGAACAATACTGTAGTGTTGGTAGTAAGACAAAGGTTTATTTATAGAAGAGACTACAGTGGTACCTCTAGTTACGAACGCCCCTCCTTACGAATTTTTCGAGATATGACCAGCTCTGGCCCCAAAAATTTACCTCGTGTTGCGAACCACCTTGAGTTACGAACCGGATCCACGGCCATTTTCCCTCCTGTGACACGTGGTCCGCGGCCATTTTCTGCCCGTTCCACGTGGTCCGTGGCCATTTTTACACCTGTGCCACGTGGGCCGCGGCCATTTTCCACCCATTCCACATGGTGCGCAGCCATTTTTCCGCCCATGCCACGTGGTCCGCGGCCATTTCCCACCCGTTCCACATGGTCTGCGGCCATTTTTCCGCCCGTTCCATATGGTCCGTGGCCATTTTTCTGCCCCTGCCGTGTGGTCCATGGCCGTTTTCCCGCCCCTGACGCGTGGTCTGCGGACGCCGGAACGGATTAACGGTAATTACATTGAACCTTATGGGAAAATTTGCCTCGTGTTGCGACCAATTCGAGTTGCAACCAGAGTCACGGAATGGATTAAATTTGTAACTCAAGGTTCCACTGTATATGAAACATTATATTGTCATATTTATAGTAAAACTGAACTTCTGTATATCACAAGTGTTACTCTTCCAAAAGATATTACACTGAAATTTTAAAAATAAACTTTTATATCAAAACATTCTTCTCATGTTCATCCTTTTTCCCTTGTGAAAGAGAAAATGGCAACAGACTATAGCTGCAATCCTGTGTATGCTATTTTCGGAGTAAAGCTGGTTCTGTGGAAATGAGACTTATTTGTGTGGGCCACTAATTTTTTTTTTTTTTTACAAGCCAGGATTCAAAAATGTGAACTATAGGTAAATGAACTGAGAAAATAATCTTGTGTATGGGCAAAGTATATCTACTATTTCTACTGGTTTCACTATTCATTATTTTGCATGCATGGTTTTTAGGATAATAACTGGTGGATGTTATTTGCTTATGTAATGAATGACATAGGTACCAGATATTTGTGAACAGTTGCCAGAGTCTTTCTTACAGTTTTATATCACTGAAAAACTGTAATAATTTGTGCTATTTGAATACTGGGCCTGTCCATTCAATAGGGTATATATTATCATACAAATGTAATTTGCTTAGGATTGCTTTCTGACCATTACTTACAGTATATATAGCTAAATATATGTTCCAGATCCAAAGATTCTATTGTCTTTCCTCATTTTGCTTATTTGAAAGCACATCTGCATGACAAGTGTTGGGAAATTTTAATCAAAGTGATTTTAAACTGGACCCATTATTTATGAATCTTGTATCAATATATTAAAATTGCTAACCTTCCTGTATATATAGTATAATTCAGATATGCAGGATAAAAATACTTTACAAGTTACTTGCTACCTTTTTGTACCTTTTTACAATGAAGACATTCCCAGTCATCTAAGTTTACAAGCACAAATAAATTTCTGGTCAATAGAGGGGGAAAAAAAAAACTTTGTTCTATTGATTTCTTGGAGCCAAAGCATTCAAAAGGCATATGTGCCACTATGGAAAAGTAAAAAAAAAAAAAAAGTGCATTTTGAGAAGCCATACATGATTCTTTTATTTCCTATTTTTTTGCACCTGAGCTGCTTTTGCTTTGAAAACTTTCTAACATTTGTTAAGAATTACAAAGATACAGCCTGTTGCTTTTGGAAATATACAGCTCTGATTTTATATCCAGCATCACGGTAAGATATCGATTTGTGTGAGGTAAGTAGCTATATAAATGTGACATATAAATAAATAAATATCAAATAGATGATTAGAGATTCTTTATCCTGAAACAATTCCACCAATTTTAGTGAACCATGTCAGTATAATGATTATTGAGGATTTTTTGGGCGGGGTGACTTCTAGACTTGTATGAAATTATGTCACTTAAACATTTATTCAGGATTATATTCTGAATACTTCCAAGGAGTCACATACCAGAATCGACTGTGATTCTTTTTATACTAATCCAAAATGCTGATTTAATGGAGTTGTTTCAGATGGAGTTTGATGCCATGCATGCAATATGGTAGGTCCATTTCAAGGTGCCTGAACCAGAAAAGACAACTGTTGTGTTATAACATTATCAGCAGGAAGACTTTAATTTGCTTTGGCTGTTGAAGCCTGCTTGCCTTTTTTTTTTTTTTTGACTTATAAATATGCTTTCTCTTACAATATCAGTAACATTTCTGGGCCCTCTGTTATGCAGCATTTGGATACTGCTAGTATTCTGAAGTTCCCTTCCTTTGATAGTCCTTGAGAAAGAAATCTGGAGGTTCCCCTAAATAACAAGTTTTGGAGTTGCTTTAATATTTCCAGTGGCTACTTCCCAGTTTCAATTCATATGATTAAGGATTCAAATTAAGCCCTTAAGTGCCAATCCTAGACAAATCTTAGTTGCATACACACACACAGAGACACATCCACCTGATGGCAATGTTGAAGTTCCAAGTAGTAAAGCATTCAGGAACTTTAGCCTTTTTTTTAGCCCATTGACTAAGTATATATAGAAGGAGAATTAACAGAGATCAAACTGACAACACTCCATTTAGGTTACTTAAAGAGGAAGAAAAAGGAAGGAGCATTATAGATAAATGTAATATTAATCAGTAAAATGCAAGGAAAAAAGGTTGTGACTTTTGGATATGAAAGTCCTTGACTTTCATAATTAAGTACTTTTGTCATTTTGCTGATGTATGTTCTATTTTAAAATCAGAAGGATAATGGATGTGCTTCTTCAACAGTTAATTGGGTTTTATATCAGAAATGTGTCGGCTCAACGACAGGTTGACCTGGTGGTGGACTTTCAGCTCTCTCTTTCATGTCTACTGTTCAAGGTGAGAGGGTCAATCTTAAGCAAAGTGCAGAAGATTGCTTGATCCCCAAGGAAACATCTTGAAGTCATAACAACATTTACTGCAAGCTATAATCATTTTATCTTCTTTTTAACAGTTTAAAAGGAGAGATAAGCTATGCTGTCGCATGGATTTTCATTAATCAAGAGCAGTTAAAGTTTGAATGAATACCATAAATTAAAATGTGGTGCTTCTTTCTAATAATTGATGCTTAGCCTGTGTTAACTTCCAATGGAAAATTTGTACCTGATGTCAGCATCAATGCCTTATGTTAATAAAGCCTTTCTTTAAAAAAAGGAAAATGTTTTCTGGGTTTTAGTTAGCTTTAATGCAGAGAAGAGACTAGATCATATAGTCTTCCCTCTTTGCCTGCAGAAGCAGAAACTTCTTGGGACATTGTTGTACAAGTGATGCAATCCTCCAGAGGGATTTTATGAGTCCCTTAATTTTGAGCTCTTAATTAATCATACTGCTGGCCTACATGCCAGAGACCTGGTGAGGAAAGATAAATGTCAAAATAAGTCAAGCTCTATATGGGACTACCCCTGAAGACCACACAGAAGCTTCAACTGGTCCAGAATGCGGCAGTGTGAGCAGTAATGGACATGCCTTGGTATGCCCATGTAACACCTCTATTTCACAAGCTGCAATGGTTGCCGGTTTGATTCCAGGTGTGATTCAAGGTGCTGGTCACTAACTATAAAGCCCTACATGGCATACAGCCTGGTTACTTGAGAGACCACCTGTCTCCCATAACATCTGCCTGGCCAATTTGATCCTGCAGGGTTGGCGTGCTCCGGGTTCCTTTGATTAAACAATGTCATCTCTCAGGATCCCAGAAGTACACCTCTTCTGTAGCAGCACTTGCCCTCTGAAACAAGATTCCCTCCGAGATCCAGATGGCCCCCCACTCTGCTGTTGTTTAGAAGAACTGTGAAGACCCAGCTCTTCAACCAGGCCTTTGGCGAGGGAGAGTGAGACCTCATCATGCTTTCCATTTTATAGTTTTATTTTTTTAATTTTGTATTGATTTTATTGTAATTTCTTCGTTGTGAGCCACTCAGAGTTGTTGAGAATTGGGCAGCATACAAGTTTAGTAAAATGATCATTACTATTATTACTATTAGTGTTATTATCTTACCTTATTGGTCACAGCAAGACACACTGCATTGTACTCTACAACACCACACCATAACAAGCTGTGGACTGGCAAGGAAGGTGAAAAAAAGATCCTCTCAAGTGGCAAAGGAAGAGGTCTTTTTATCTATAGTAGGCTGTGGTTAGTACAAGAAAAGGAGGAAACTAATATTCAGTAATAGAATAAGAAATTGAAACATAAAATAAGAATGTAAGAAAAGGCATCCTGGATCAGAACAAAGCATAGGCAGTGCACTTTTTAGTTCACACAGTGGTTAGTCAATTATCTCTGAATAATTAACATTTTGCACATGACTGCTCCATAATGAACTGCTTTGGTCCTCATACAGACACAGCATCTCTTTGCTATTTGTTAAATCAGTCTGACTTTTAAGAAAGATGATGATGCCTTCAGAAATTAACCAATGTTATTTTCCTTCAGCCTCACAAGGAGACCTGGAAAAATCAGTCAGTTTAAATGAATAGCAAAGAAGTACTCTGTACACGTGAGAATCAAAGCGTTTCTCTAGAATAATCTGAAGGAGTGGTGAGGTCCCAAAAGAATGAAGGAGAACAAACAACATCTCCATGTACAAAGAAGGGAAGAAGGAGGACCTGGAAACAACAGTCCAGTCAGCTTAATGTCTATACTGGACAAAATGTTCAACAGATTATCAAGCAGCATGTTTGTGAGTTTTGGATAGGCGTGCTACATTTAATAGGAACCAGACTAATCTTATCTCCTTTTTTGACAGAGTTACTAGCTTAGATCAGTGGAGTGTTGTAGACATAGTGTACTTGGACCTCAGCAAAGCCTTTGAAAGAGTGACTTATGATATTCTTCTTCATAAAATGATAAAATAGGAGTAAATACAATACTACTCTTAATTGGACTTATTACTGGCTGAATGACTGCACGCAAAGTGTGCTCACTGAATGGCTCCAATTTGGAGGGAAATATCAAGTGGAGTGCCACAGAGTTGTGTCCTGGCCCATGTGGCATTCAACATTGTTATCAATGACTGGGATGGGAGGTTGAAGGGACATCATAAAGTTAACGAATGACACAAAACTGGGAGGGGTAGTTGCTACCTTAAATAAAGATTAAAAAAAGATCTACTCAGGCTTAAGCAGTAGGCTGAAATGAATAGAATAGAATTTAACAAGGAAAAATGTAAAGTTGTTCATATAGGGAGGAAAAATGTAAGGCAGAAGTATAGGATGGGGGAGATGTGAATTAGCAGTAATTAATGTGAAAGGGAGTTAGATGTTCTTGTGACCACAAGTTAAATAACAGCCAGCAACATGATGTAACTGCTAAAAAGGCAAATGCTCTCTTGGAGTGCATTAATAGGAGCATGGAGTCCATATCATAGGAAGTAATTTTCCTTTGCTTTGGCCAGACTCATTTCCAGTTTTAGGCACCACAATTCAAAAACAACAGTGACAAACTGGGGAAAGTTCAGAGGAAGATGACCAATTGAAGGGTCTGGAAATAAAACTCTTTGAGGAACTATTAAAGGAACCAAGTATACTTACCCTACAGGAAAACAACTAAGTCAAGATATGATAGCAGTCTTTAGATATCTGTAGGGTTATCACAGAAAAGAGGGAGTGGATTTTCTCCTTATTGCTCCAGATGGCAGGACAAGAACCAATGGGTTAAAACTAAAAAAGGAAGGAAGGAAGGAAGGAAGGAAGGAAGGAAGGAAGGAAGGAAGGAAGGAAGGAAGGAAGGAAGGAGGGAAGGAAGGAGAGAGAGAGAGAGAGAGAGAAAGAAAGAAAAGAAAGAAAGAAAGAAAGAAAGAAAGAAAGAAAGAAAGAAAGAAAGAAAGAAAGAAAAAGAAAGAATTCACTCTAGATATCAGGAGGATCTTCCTGACTATACAATATCAGCTGTCAGGCAGTGAAAGGGACTGTTAAATGATATGGAGAGCTTTCTTTCCATAGAGGTCTTAAACAGAGACTATATGGTCATCTGTTAGAGATGCTCTAGTCAATCCTGCATTCAATAAACATTTGGACTAGATGATCTCTGTGGTAACTTCCCACTTTATGATCATATGCGTAATAGTGATTTATACAGGTATTCACAGAAAATAAAGCTACTTCCCTTTTAACTATTCAAACTGGCAGCCATTGTTACATCTAGGATTCTGCCCTTTTATAATATACTGAGTGAAGTTATGTCTCCATTTTTATATTTTAAAATATAAAAATGGAGACATAACTCCACTTGGTACATTATAAAATTTCATTCTTCTTTCTAGCCATCTTCTCTTCACCATAAATCATTGTACCTATTTCTTTCATGTTTTTCCCATTCACCATTTTTTCTAGCCTCAAAAGGTAGCTGCATTCACACAAAATGAAATGTCACAATGTCTAGTCTGCATGTAATGCTAACTCATATCAGGAAATGGGACACAGTTCTCAATACTTAGGTTTGAAAACCATGGTTTATGGCTTAGCATTATATGTAAACTACTGTGGTTCATTCAAGAAATCATTGTTAAACAAGCCATGACTTAATTCATTTTGTAGGTCCACTCATGATAACTTAACATAGAGATCTATGTTAAGCCTAAGACTAAGATTATGCAGGCATACTTTTAAAAAGGCTCCACTTCCAAGGTTTTATGATTTAGTGGAAAAATTACCTTGGAGGATGCATGTTTTCTGGCTAATTTCTGGCAAACAAAAGGATTTAAAATCTATCCAGCAATTTTTATAATTACCACAGCCATGGATGAACCATTGGGAAACCTGAAGGGTCAGACTGGGGAGAGATCATACTGGACAACGTCTAGTTATGTGATCACTAAAGTCGACAGTGACTTGACAGCACATCATCAATCAATCTTTTTACAATTATCGAAATTTAAGATGATGTTGCTATTATTAGTAGAAGATTGCACTTCTTTTTCATATACATACATACATACATTCATTCAAATGTGTACCAAACTGGCATTACTATCATTCTTTAAGAATACGTTGTCTTTAGCACCACAAAACAGGATAAAATAATCAGTTTATAATGTAAATTATTTGTATTAGAGAAATTATAAGGCAATATTATGACATCCTTCAATCATATGATTTCTACTAAAAGGTTTATTTTTGTACCTGCCCAACAACAGAGAGAGTAAAGCAACAGGTAACATGGCACCTTTAAAACAATATTTCATTGTAAGGAAGTTACTGACTGCTCTGTCCTTCTTTAAAAATGCAGAAGGCCGCACTGAAAGTAAATTGATATTGAAATCCACAGAAATGGTAAAGAAAAAACAGGCTACTGAAACATATTCTAGGACATGCTTCCTCTCAAAGGTCCTTTGAATTCATTATACTTACACATGATAATGTAAGGATAATATATTATCCTTAAAAGTGGTGTTATATAAGCACTTGTACAGAGATGCATCCCTTTGGGGAAATTGGTTGGGAGCCGCATTCCATTCAAAGATATGGATAGACAGATCAAATTTAAAAGCGGGCAGGCTCTTCCTTTGCCATACTCATTTTCTCTCTCTGTTCCTTTCTGCCTACTCCAGAGGTTACTAAAGGAGCGGCAGAACACCAATCAACAGCCCCACGTTTCCCTGGCCTCATTGAGATAATCCAGAATATTACACAGATACCAGGGGACAATATAGTGAGATTTCTGGAATCAGCACACACTGAACTGAGTTGAGAAAAAAAAAGAGCGTGTGTGAGAGACGGATAGGAAATATTTTGAAGCAACTGTGAGAAATCGCCATAAGGGAAAATAAAACCCTGCATGGTATATATTTGCCCAGCTCCAAAGTAGAAACCTGCTTCTCTGTACAAGAATTTAATACCAGAAAGATAGCCTAAGGACAACATTTATTGTGAGGTAATAGCTGAGAAAATTAGAAGCGCTTGACTTCTGCCATGAGGCTCCAGGGACATTATGATTAATACATAATCTCTATAGATGTTGTTAAATTATAGTTTAATTTGTTATTAAGGTTTTATTATGAAAAAAAGCAAAAAAAATCTGTTATAAACTTTAAGACAGAAGAACTCTCTCATTTGTTTTTGTAATTTAAGGTGCCAGTTTATGAACCATTATAATACTCCATAAAATGTCAATGACTTGAACAAAAATAAAAGAATACGCTTGAGTTGCTTTCCTTGCGCGGATATAAATAAATAATTTACTTGTGAAATCCTTACAAAACTCCATACAGCATGAAAAGCATACCTATTAAGCATCACTTGGGAAGCCAGGATATAAACTGTAAAAATAAATAAATAAATAAATTGCCATGATTTTTGAGAGGATGCAAGACATTAGCTAAGATTCTCTATAGGCCAAATATTTGCTGTGTAAAATGTGTCACCTGACCCAGGACTTTGGGCAAGTTCTACGCAACCTTTTAATACTAAATTCTAGTCCTGTAAAATTACTCTGATTACTGTCTGAATATGGAATGCCAAGGTGCTGTAAAATAAAGATCCCCAAAAAAACATCTTAAACATTTCTCCTGATACAAAACTCAAGAGTGAGAATAAGATTTTTGCTCAGCTAAGATCCATAACTTAGCTAGATCCAGTAACTGGATCTCAGTAGATCTAGAGGCTTCCATACTTTTCTTTAAAACTTGGTCTACTCTCTAACCAAGTGAATCCTAAAATATCAGTAAGAAAGCTTACCTGAATTTTGGTTCTCTGAGCTTGGTTCTTTTTTTGCAAACGTTTCATTACCCGGCTAGGTAACATCTTCAGTGCTAAAATGGGATGGGATTTGCTCTCTATTCATATACTGTGGCATGCCTTGCCAGTGCTGGTGGGGGTTTTGTTTTGCTCCTCTGATGGTTCCTTGATTAGCATATATTTACTGCTTGATTGTATGCCTGGTGGTAACCTTTGCTTATCTGGGTGATGATTGCTGGTGAGACGATCTTCTGGTCTTTTGTCTCTTTTGAATACTATGTATATGCTGTTTATCTCTGTGTGTCTGTTAATTGCTGCCTTGTCTGAATACCAAGCTTCCAAGAATTCTCTTGCATTTTTGGATTTAGCTTGATCTAAAATGCTGAGAGTTTCCCAGCTGAAACTATGGTTCAGTCTGTCCATGTGTTGTGAGATTAAAGAGTTTTCATCATGTCTTCTGACTACTCGTTGGTTTCTCGTGGATGGTCCACGAGCACCAATGAGCAGTCAGAAAACATGATGAAACGAGAAACCAATGAGCAGTCAAAAAACATGATGAAACATTTGCAAGAAAAGAACCAAGCTCAGAGAACCCCAAGGACTCCACAGTTCAACCCTGAGCTACACATATTCACCTCTATTGTTACCTGAATTTTATCTGCTTTCATACAAGTCACTTGCTAATAGAGTTACTGTAATCAGTGACTCCTTGTCCTACTTCCCCCCCCCCAAAAAAAATCCTATTACAAATGCCATCTGCTTTTGAACTTTCTCTCCTTTATCATCCAACTTCTAATTATTTCAGTTTTGGAAACTCACCAGAAAAGCGGAAATGCCAATTTCAGTACTATATTATGTCACTGCTGATGTTCAAAATTCTTTACTGTACTGTTGTACAACTTGGGCAGTGGTTCTTCTCACTGGAGCCGGTACTGAGAAAAAAGTGCTTATTTTGCTATATGGGTACTAGAATTTAATACCAAACATCACAATACTTGCTAACTCAAATCCTTTATTCATTCAGCATCTGGCTAAAAGCCAAACAAACTGCAGACAGCACATTTACACTTAGGCTGTTCTAAGAATACTGGATATAATAAGAATATATAGGTTCACTTTCACAAATTCATTCATACCATCAGCACATGTAAACCATTGTACAATGTTACATATAATGAACTTTTAAATAAGTTCTGATTAAAATCCTATTCCACTCTAAAAGGTAAATGTTGCAAGATCTGCATGTTTAAGTACTGCCTGGTTATGGCTATTAGGGTGAATCTATGTAGTCAAAATTAGCACAGAAATTCTCCTCTTTGACTCCTTTACATTCCCTCTTTCAGACTACCTTGTCTGCTTCTAGTCGGTTAGACTGATTCCCATGGCTGTCATAACTTCCATTTCCTACTCCTTATTTCCACAATCCTTTCTCTCCCACATCTAGTAATACAGCAGATTATGCCAGACTCCATGTAGTCTACATGGCCCTTCATTCTTTTATTCAGAATATGTCTGGATTAGGAATTTGGACTTTTCTATTGAAACTTAATTTTCTAAATAAAGTTTTTCTTTTCTTCTCTTTTTTAAGGTAAACACCAGTCCCCAGGAATTCTTCCACAAATTGATCTTGTTATTTTTTTTTCCTCCTCACACATATGCTGCTGTAAAAAGCCGCTCTAACAAATACATAGTGGCAGGGATGTCCACAGGGAATAGTAAAAAAAAAGTCAAGATGGTGGTCATGCTATCTTCATTTTTTGACTGCAACTTGCATGGTGGGCAGATTGTCTCAGCTTGTCCTGATAAAATACAATACACATTAAACAAACAAACAAAAAAACCCAGTTATAACTGGAAGAGAAAGAAAACACATTAATTAATTCCTAATAGTTCATTGAGAGCCAGTAAGGTGTCAGGCTAGAAACGGGAGACTATGAGTTTTAGTCCTGCTTTGGGCACAAAGCCCACTGGGTGACCTTGGGCTAGTTACTGTCTCTCAGAGCCCTAGGAAGGAGGCAATGGCAAACCAGTTCAAAATCTTGCCAAGAAAACTGCAGGAATTTGTCCAGGCAGTCATCAGGAGTCAACACAACTCGAAGACCCAAAATGATGATGATGATGATGATGATGATGATGATGATGATGATCTCCCAGTGAGACACTACCTTGATGTGGTTGTGGGGCTTGAGTGCTCTGAAGAGGATGAGAGCTATGTGAGAGGTTCAACCATACTGGACAGGTCTCATCAGAGGAGCCAGACAAAGAGTGTCTCTCCCATAAATAATATGGTGAGATGTAATTTATAGAAACCTATACCAGATTGGTCGTCACCTGGGTCAACAAGGACCGTGCTAGGTGTTCTAGTTCCTGGATATCTGGTAACGACTGGGCTACAGGACTCAGGACTGTTGGCTGAGCAACCAGGGCCAGCAGCTGCAGGACTACTGGAAGAAAAGTTGCCTATCCGTTGCAAATATACAAAGACTGAAAATAAAGAAATAATGATTTGCTATTATAAATCAAGTCCAAGGAGAAGAGGATATCTGAAAAGAATGCACCAGTTCTGGAAAGAACAACATCCAGAATCAAATAACAGAACAGAGGCTAGCAGATAATACAAAATAAAGAATTCACAGAAGTAGAATTGGAAGAACTGCAAAGGTCTACCCAGGGCAAAGAAATCAAAGCCTTGCCAGAAATAGCTCAGACAGTAGAGACAATCCAGGGGGAGTCAGTACTGGAGGAAGCCAGCATCACTATTCTCATTCCCAAACGAGGCACCCTCTCCTCTACTGTGATGGAATGTGAGGGTGACCTTGGAAGACAGGGGGAAGAGATGTCGCCTAGGGGATGATCAGAAAAAAGAGAAAGGAGTCCAAGACAGATTAATGGCCAAAAAAAGGAACTTAGGAAGGACCTGCCCTAACTGCTCAGGCAGTAAATAGGGAGGGTGGGAAATCTGTACTTTCAGATTTGCAAGATTCTATTAATGTAGCCTTACAATAAAGTAGAATTAGCTCATCTAGTTGGCTTTCCTGTCTGGTTTACCTGGGAAGGCTGACATCTATCTTCTCCTCAGCAAGAAGAAAGTCCTCTAACTGAAAAAAAGAGGAACTGAAACTAAGTATATCTGAGCATCTAGAACAACACAGAAACAACAGAATTAGATTGCCTGCATTGAAGCTTGTTACAAAAAAAAAAAAAGCTAGCACAAGTATTAAAAGATGCCAATACTGTAATATCAAATATAAGCACCAGCTCACTGCAAGAAACAAACCAACTGATGTACAGCACAGCTATAGTTATAACTGAAGATCCTGGATGCAAAATCAACAAACAAGGAAAAAAACCAAACAGTGTGCCACCAAAATGGAATATCAGGTTGGAAAATAAGATCAGCATGCTAAGATCAGATGCAAGCAAGCTAGAACAGATGAAAACAAAGAAGCTGAAGAACAAAAAGACCAAAGAATACCTGATCAAGAAATACCACCTAGAGACAAGGAAGATCAAGGAAGCACTGGAAATAATAAAGCAGCAAATAACAGCCATAGCCAAGAAAATCAACAGATATGAAGCTCAAATTGCACACTACAGGCAGAATCTCCAATTTCAGTTGAATCAGAAACATTTCTACTAATCCATCAACGGAGAGACTGCAATGAATCAGTCAACACCTGACAAAGAAGAAACAGTGCAGTTCTGGGCACAACTATGGGACAACCCGAAGAAATACAACAAGAATGCAGCTTGGATAAAGGAGGTAGATAAGAATAAAAAAGAAGCTGAAATGAAAGAACTTGTAATAACAGCAGAAATGGTGGAGAAAAGGGCAAGGAAGATCAAGAATTGGTCAACACCAGGTGAAGATGAACTGTATGGTTTTTGGTTGAAACATCTGACTGGTCTGCACCACTCATTGCCAAACAGTTTAACAATATACTGCAAGGAGGTAAAATTGAAGATAAGTTGCCATCTGGCAAAGCTTACCTGATAATAAAAGATCCAGCAAAAGGGCAGCACCAGGCAACTACAGGCCAATTAACTGCTTGCCAACAACTTTCAGATTGCTAACTGCTGTGTAGCTGATGCAGTCCAACAGCATCTAGTTGAAAACAAGCTCTTTCCATCTGAGCAGAAAGGAAACCACTCAAATAGCAGAGGAACAAAAGATCAGCTCCTAATTGACAAGACGGTTTTGGAAAACTGTAAGAGAAGGAAGACCAACTTGATTGTAGCTTGGATTGATTACAAGGAGGCATTTGATTCTCTGCCACATGACTGGATAATCAAGTGCCTAGAAATAACAGGAGTCAGTAGGAACATCAGAAGCTTTGTGCAAAGATCAGTGGCACAGGGGAAGACACAGTTGCTGATCAGTGGTGATAGATTGGGAAAGGTTAACATCAAGAGAGGAATCTTTCAGGGACACTCACTATCACCACTACTGTTTGTGATGGCACTGATTCCTCTATCAACAATACTGAACCATACTGATAGGCTATGGCTAACAAACATCAAAAACATCTGCCAGGGTATCTCACCTCCTTTCTGATGATCTGAAGCTGTATAGAAAAACACCATCTGAAATGGAGTGAAGACTGAAGGAATCAAGATGCCCTATGGAAATAACATCAAGAGTCTGGATGAAGTAAATCGCTACAAATACCTGGGCATCCTTCAGGCTGACAACATCAAGCACACTGAAGTCGGCTTCAAGAGCTTCTCCCCGGATCGATCTGGGACTTGCGGCGTCCCTGAGATCCGCGGGACGCGCCCTTTGCGTTCGCCATCTCTACGGGACGGCTTAGGTCCATCGGGACCGTCCGGGCGAGGAGATATCGGCTGCCATCCTGGGAGCCCAGGATCGCCCGCCGTATCGCCGCGACGCCAGCTCCGCCCTCCAAGCACACTGAAGTCAAGAAGAAGGTTAGTCATGAACACATAAGAAGAGTGAAGAAGGTCTTAAAGTCCAAACTCAGTGGCGGAAATATCATCAAGGCAATTAACACCTGGACAATTCCAATCATTAGATATACAGCTGAAATAGTGGACTGGACTCAAGCTGAACTAAAAGCCCTGGCTAGGAAGACCAGAAAAATAATGACAATGAATCATGCCCTTCATCCACGCAGCGACATTGACAGACTCTCTTTACCAAGGAGAATAGGTGGGCATGGAATGTTACAAGTACACCAGACAATTGAAGAAGAAAAAAACAGTACTGGAAGAATACCTGAAGGACAGTGAAGAAGATGCACTGAAGCTAGTATACCATGAAGGCTTACTTAATACCAAAGAGACCAAACTGGCCTATAAGAAATATCAAATAAAGAATAGAAAAGAGACATGGCAAGGCAAAGTATTACATGGCTAGTACATAAAAAAAAAAAAAAAAACTAGCAGGTAAAGCAGGTAACAACAAGACCTTGCAATGACTAAGAGCAGGAAAGTTGAAGAAAGAGACAGAGGGCTAATTCTGGCTGCACAAGACCAAGCCTTAAAAAGGAAAGTTAGAATTGAGAAGACAGCAACAGACAGCAAATGCCGCCTCTGAAAAGAAGCTGAAGAAACAGTGGACCACCTAGTTAGCTGCTGCAAGAAGATTGCACAGACTGATTACAAACAACAGCATGACAAGTAGCAACAATGGTGCACTGGAATATCTGTAAGAAATACCACTTGCCTGCAAGCAAGAACTGGTGGGACCACAAAACAGACAAAATAATAGAAATTGAAGAAGCTAAAGTGCTCAGGGACTTTAGAATTCAATCAGACAAGCATCTGCCACACAACACCCTAGACTTAAGAACTGTTGATAAGAAAGACAAAAAAGTCTGGCTAGTGGACAATGCAATACCTGGAGAAAGCAGAATAGAAGAGAAAGAACTGGAGAAAATCACAAAATACAAAGATCTTCAAACAGAAGTAGAACTGTGGCAAAAGAAAGCATAGATAATATCAATAGTAATAGATGCCTTGCATGCAATTTCAAAACATCTGGAGCACCACTTGAACACCATTGACATTGATAAAATCACCAGCAGTCAATTGCAAAAGGCAGCTTTACTTGGAACAGCTTATATCCTGTGATGACACCTTTAATATTATCAAACATCTGCCTCTCCCAGGTCCTTGGGAAGGACTTGAGAGGTGGACAAAATTGCCAAATCCAGTCTAAACATCTGTCTGTGCGATCAACCATAATAATGTTAATATGTTGCTCTCAAAAGTGAAGTTATCTGATCTATTCCAGTATACAGGCTGTAGATGACAACTGTCCTATATAAGCAAGCTGGAAAGAGATGTTGAAATAATCTTCTCCTGGACCAGACAAAAATTGCTTATTTTGCTGCCTTCTCTTTAGAGGAACTTAGTTATATGTCCCTGATTTGATGATGTCTGTGCCTTATTTAGTATTTTAGTGTTCCCCATTTCTTTGTAACACTTCAATCTGTTCTTCTAAACATATGCATAAGATCTCATATTACTTTATGCTTGAACCCTTTAAAAGAAATGACCTAAGCTACTAAATTGATACTAATCAACATGTACTTATGTTTATCACTCATAGGTGGACACCCATAAGATACATAAATCAAAGTAGTATTTTGTGTACCATATGTATAACTAGTACAAAGATAGCTGGGAACACTATGTTGTAAATATAAACAGGACAATTTTGAAAACAACAAAAAATAATGCACACTGTCTACAGACAAAATCCTGAAAAAGTAGATTTATATTTGCTTTTCAGAAAAATCAAGCTGTTCCTAAATAAACAGAAGCTTTCATGTTTAAAAACTTAAATGGTGGAATAGTATTTTCTTTAAAATTCAAACTTTACCTATTTAAGAACTATCCAAGATATCTTATTCCTAACAAAATTATGTGTCTTGCTTTATATTATTTTCCTAAAATGCTAAGCCCAGAACTATCTGGGAAATAGCAGAGAAACTATAGCCACAGACACTGGCCTCTTAAAGCTTTAGCTTCCTTTACACTGCAGATCTGCTATTCAGGGTCATAATGGAATTTATTACCTTTGATTCAAGGCCTTGCTTAAATTCATTTTAAAAGCTCTTCTCTTTTCCTTTCCCTCATCAGAGAAAAACAAGCACCACTATGGCTAACATTTCAGGTATCAGTATAGCTGGGGAAGTAGCATATTGGAAAAGCTTTTAGCTAAAGCAAAGCCTGACAATCTAATAATTTATTCCACTTCTGTAAGTAAGAATTCTAGCCTTTGACTCAAAAAGGAAAACACTAATGCACATTATTTAGCTTGGCTTCTTTTCTACATATTGCTTTGGAAAACATTACCCATCATACCATCATAGGCAATGAAGAGAAACCTTTTTGTGTTCAATTAACAAATCCTGAAATATTTTTTCAAGATGTAAATGGAATGCAAATTGAGTGCGCAACCTGAAATAAAAGGTTTAATACCATCTTCTCCACCAGACTTGTTATTGTCAGGGTAGAAAACCTGAGATAGGGATTGAACAAGGAAGGACTTGAGTTGGTGCATCATCACCTTTCTTCCTCCATTTGCTCTTATTTCTGCCCCAAGGCAAACTGGAAATGTTGAAAAGTCTTTAAATGTGTTTAAAGTTTTAATCACTTTGCATGGAATCGAATAGGGTTTATTTACAGTCTTGGAAGTTGGAAAAGGAAGTAATTATTTCCTTCCCAGCTTCATTGTTCAGATATATCTATAGCTGTTTTTTGAAAAATAATTCAAAAACTATGTGGACTAAAATATAAATGTAGAAATAAAACTTGGCATTCTCTGAATGCTTTCTATCAGAGACAACTCTTGCCAAATTGGGAATAATAATCACAAGGCTGAAATACTGTAATATCTTGCAAAGAATTCAACAGCTTCAGACCTGTAATGTAACAACTTTTATAGGGTAATATTACATTACCTGATCTATCTTTTTTTCTAACTAGACTAGTTGATTTCCCAGTAGTTCCATGTGTTACTTCTAACTACTGTAATACAAAACACTAGAGAGTGCTTTCCTACAATGGAAAACTACTGCTAGTGGTACTTGAACAACTTATCACCTTTGTCAGATAAACTACATTTCCCCTCTGTGTTTTATCCGTATATGTTTATGGACAAATAAAACTACAGTATCAAAACTGTAATCATTAAACGTTACCTCATTTTCATGGTTCTTTTCTGGCAACTGAGATTCTGAAAACTATAATCACTATAGAAGTGACACCAGGTTCTTCATCCAGTTCTAGATGTCCAAATGATCTTTACCACTATAGAAATGTCTTAATTAAAAATATCAAATACTGTGCATTCGCAGCTTATTAAACTTCAAATTCAAGAATAGCCAGCAAACCTGGGACTTAAGTAAGAATCCTGGGATCTTTATGCAACAACTTCAGTTTATTAGTCCTTATATACTTTTTATAATATAGCACTTGATCTTATTTGACATATATTTTCCTAAATAAGCAATTATCAGGTCAATATACTGCAGCTATCATGCTAAAGATATCTATTGGCTGGCCACTTCCAAGAGTGCCACATTTATCAAAGTCTCCATTACTGTTGGAAGAAACTACTAAATTTCTTACAGCATTTTTGCCACGATGGACCACTTCCAATATAAAAATATTGCTATATATTGAACTATACACTTACATTTATTGTTACATCCATTTAACTCATAATTTATAACTGAAACATTATGGTTGTACACAAGAAGAACTGGAGAATGCATTATTACAATTACATGGTAAGAAATTTCATTATCCATAATGCATTGCTACTTCAGAGTTATTTTAAAAACTGAAGCAATGTAGCTGATGAAAATCTGAGAATTCCAGTATTTGGAACAATTTTTCAGTTTTATAAAACCTTCTTTCAGTTTCTCCAAACTCTCTTCTATTTCATTACTTAAACCCTGAAGTGCTTGCAGCTCTGCTCTTAAGCTTCTCTTTCACTAGGATTTTAAATCATCAGTCTGTCTGGAATAGAACAGGCAGTTGCACCTAGGTGATCTGGTCTAGGTTCAAAGCTAAGCAGTACCATGTTTGGTTTGTACTTGGATGGGATACTACTATGTCATATCAGGACTAAATGTTAGACTAGGAAGTAAAAAAACCAACCCCGAAGAATGCAATGAGAAACCTTTGTGGCCAAGAAAACTGCATGGTTGTGCCCATCAGGAGTCAAACTCAACACAAGGGCATCTTTTTCTTTATTTTTATATCATGTTCAGTCACCTAAAATTACTGTATGTATCTTCAGATCACATACTTCAGCCATAAGCTTCCTCAATAGGTAGCTGAAAGTTTGTAGTCTCTTCATGGATTGTACTCACAGCAGCCTTGACTCAATTGCTTAATGTTTTGTTCAGCTCTCAAAACCACTAACTTTTGTTTAAACTCATGGGCCATACTAAGACAAGCTACAGTGCTAAAATGACCCAAAGAGTTGGCATGAAAATCAGTGCTACACTAAATAATCTGCAATCTTGAACCTTGTAAGATCTCAGACACTCTTGGTATTGATAATGCATATATGGGAACTCTCATACTGCTTGGCAATACTAGTGCATCCAGATCTCTATTCAAAAACTATAAAAGAAGAATGGCTTGTACTGACTGAAAAGCAGTGTGGGTGAAGATGGAGACACCAGAATGTTTGCAGATTGCACCTTATCTGTGTTTGCACAACCCCAAGCCCATGCTAGCCAACTGTATTTTAGTCTTGGGCAAACTCAGCCTGTGTGGCTACTTTATGGCGAGCAGGTTGCTCAAAAGCAACACAAAACTGAGCTGAGTAAAGTGTGCTGTATGAACATAGACTATGGCTGTGATCTTATAAACTTGCTCCTTGGAAGAAGTCTCATAGAAGTAATGAGACTTACTTCTAAGTACAGATGCATAAAACAGTGCTGAAAAACTGTGGAAAAGAAGAATAGAAAGGCAGAGAGATGATAATATACAAACTTACAACCCTTATGCATCATTATGTCTGGGCATTATGCAAGTAGACATTACTTTTTCGCTGGGTAGGAGATATAAGTAACATTGCAATATTATACAAGTTCTATCTAGAAGAAACTTCTGCTGACAAATGGTTTTTAATCCCAGAGGAAGTGCTATGCATACTTATTACAGAATAAACTTCATTACATGCTATGAGGACTTGTTTACTCCTGAATAAAAATCACAGTATTAGTATAGTATAGGCCTCATCTATCACTGACTTATTTTGAAATAACTATGCATAGAATCACACAGCACTTCTCCATATTTAATATATCACAATGCTTTAATCATCTCTCTCTCACACACAAAAGAAAACTCCTAAGCTAAGAAAATAAGTAAAAAAGGCACGGCTTTGCCTCTTTTGGGAAAGTGTAGTTTATATTTCTGTGTATGAGTTCCAGTGAGAAGCAGCAGAGATATAGGTAAAGCCATAGAGTTTTATTTAATGCTTACTTTATGATAACCTTGAGAGTATTTTGAATGTTTCATAAAAATTAGAACGTTGGGAGATTTGGGCTCCATGGAACAGATGAAATATTGAAAAACAATAAAAGCGGTACAGGCAGGAATCATAATAATCAGAAGTGGACAAAAATTGCAGAATTGGGTCAAAAGCAAACAGGTTGTTAAGCTAGCTAAACCCAGAACAGACACTCTTAATTAAAAGTCAGAGAGGAGCAGCATCTCTCAATCAGGAATAGCTTCTTATAATCTGCCCCCCCCAGGTGTATGGGATCTACTGGATCTCAAGTCAACCTGACAAACCTTGGGATGTGCTGTGATCGATCGTTAAGGTACTTGGATAGGAAAACACAGCGGGCATTGCTTCAAGTGCGACTTTGGTGACAGGGTGGTGGGTGAAGCTCGCTTAGGGAGCATTTCGGGGACCTGGCAGGCAAATCCTGCCCCCCGGAGCCGTCACGCCGGCCTTTCCCCACCCTTTGCAATCGGCCGGCCAGCCCTTTCCTCCCTCGGGCGATTTCAATGACAACCCACAGGGTCAGAAAGCCTTATACTGTAACGGCGTCGCACGTACCACGGTGTTTTTCATCATCGCTTTGATGGTGAATCCATCGCTGACCTGCTTCTTCGTTCTTCTTGCGTGTCGCAGCGGCTCCTGCAGCTGCTGGGGTCTCTGCTTGGGGGGGCTTACGCCCTCTTTCTCTGCCACCATCTTCTCCGGCGGCTGCTGCACGTGGGATTTGAGATCAGGATTTTAAAAGGAAACTACTTGGGTACGCAAAAAGGTTGGGGTTTTTTTCCCGCCCAAAAAAATTCTAATTTTCGTCCCTCTGCATGTACTGTCTTCACCCCTTGGTTTAGCCCCTGGGTAGGCTCCTGTATGGATTCGAGGAAGAGGAGGAGGGGGAAGGGGGGAAATATATGCCTGTTTCTAACACCAACTCACTTCTAGGGAGTCCGTTGCTAGGCAACGTATCAACAACCAGCCGCGGGAGCACAAGGATTCCACCCTTGTCGGAAACCTCGCTCCCGCTGAGCGGACTCGATTTACATACGCATGCGCAATCGGAGTAGCTGAAGTCACGCGACGCCGTGAAGTCATGGAGTAGCTGAAGTCGTTTGCCCTCAGTTTACCGAATAGAGAGAGAGGTCGCGGACGGCGGCGACATGGCCGGGTTCGGACAAGTGTTAAGATACGTGGAAAGCAGGATGGGCGTGTGAAACGCTCGGTCGCTTTTATTAGGCCCTCGCTAGCTCTAGAACTTTCCAGTGAGTGGTTTTCCCACCAAAAGTAGATTGTTCTGGATCAGAAAATGCGTGCGCCACTGGCTCCCTAAGAGGGAAAGTTACATGTTTCAGAAAGCGGAGCAAATTAGAGAGATTGACTATCCCCATATATAATACCCTGGCATTTTAAAGGGTTTAAAACCTTTTTCTAAATTTTATTTCCAAAGTACATTTTATATACAATTACCGAGAATGAAGAGGCTATTAATTCCATCCGTTTGCGCGTTTCCTGGCCAGTAAACTCTACTGGCTTTCTACGGGATTTATTCTCAGCCTATCTTCCCCTTTCCTGCAAAAAGGATAGGAATGTCAAAAGCGCAGACACGTAGAGCACACTAGAAAGTTTTTATTTATTTATTTTACAGTACTCTTATCCCGCCCCAGTCTCAAATGACTCTAAGCGACGTACAACTTCAAACAAAGCAATAATAAATAAATCCAAAAGACCATCAAAACCCAAAAAGCACACACACACACACACACACAAAGCAACGTATCACCCCCCCCCCACACACACACACACGATCAGTAAACACCTGTTTTAATTGGACTGGTGTTACTTTTATGGTCAGAAAACAAATAATTGCAAAGTGGACCGCTGTGTTTTTTTAAAAAAATTACTCATGCTTTGAACATTCCTGCTTTAACACGAAAACAGTTTTGTCAGATGGACTCTGTTAAACTTAAATCTAATACAGAAGATCGTACTTGTCCTACGTCTATCATAAGCCGATGGGGGGAAAAAAACCAAACCACGAATATCCAGTGAAGGAATTGAATTCACCTCGCTGCCCTTTTAAAGAGCATTTGTTCTCGGAAGTCTCATTTCTTGAGTGGCGTGGAAGTAGGCAAAGACTTAGTTCTAACCATGCTGTACTGTTTTTTCTATCTATCTATCTATCTATCTATCTATCTATCTATCTATCTATCTATCTATCTATCTATCTATCTATCTATCTATCCATCCATCCATCCATCCATCCATCCATCCATCCATCCATCCATCTAGATTTTTGAGACAGATACACATTTAAAAATGTTGCTGTTGCACAGAAATCGGAGGTCCGAACTGCGCGAGCAATCTCATCTCAAAAGGCAGGCGTTCTTCCCCTGTCGGCTAGATCAATGCGGCACCGAGACCGTCTGCCTTATACAGAACGCGATGATTCAGGAGACTATACAGTATGATCGAAAGAAGGCAGTCTGGCCGCTCGATTGACACATTTGATTCCATGCGTTACACGCGGAGTCCTTCCGCGGCAGGAGGAAGGGAGGGAAAGGAGGTGAGCACTACATTTCCCAAAGCGCTTTGTAACGTGGCTTTGCTCGCCTGCGCACTGGGCACCTTACCGTCTCGCCGGCCTGCAGGGAGCGTAGACCCTCAAGTTTGGCTTTTGCGCTTCGAATGTGAACAGAGCAGGGCTTCAGAGCGCCCCCCTGGCCGCCGCAGGCCATGATAGGTGAGTGAGATTCGGATGAAGTCCTCCACCCCCCCCCCATTGTTTTGGGGCGGGGAGGGCGCGAGATGGCGGAAAAGAAAGCGGGACAGTGAGGTGGTACGTCTGCTAGAGTACAGCTGCACCTTTGCATATACGTACGATTTCACAACTCGTGCTTTCAGGTTTGGAAGCAGATACCCCACATTCATTTAGTTCACAGGTTACCCCAGTGCGCACATTTGCAGACTTTCGAGATATTTTGATCTTTTCCGAAGGCAAGATGACAGAGGAGGACAGGGGACAAGAGAAACCCGTGTTTAACTGAAAGCATTACCCTAAAGTCGCGTGAGAGCATTTGGGAGGAGACTGTAGCTATTCAGATTATTTTCTGCATAATGTTGTGGTATCATGTTGCACTGAGCTGTTCTCTTCCTAAAATGATCTAATCCAGCAATACTTCATTGCATGGCTCATTGCACGGGACCTCTTGCTTACAGCAAAAACTGGAAGAGCTCCCATCTGATAACAACACCAATGTTTGTTGACATGCTTGCTGCATGACATTTGTGTCACCCGCCCTCCTTCGGAACTGTTGTGCCTTAAGTATTCCTTGTATCTTGTAAAAAAAAAAAAAAAGTTTTGTTTTGAAGGAAATGAAATGAAACTAATCAGCAGCTAATCATAAGAAGTAGTTGAACTGCAAGTTACTACCTCTCCTTGCTTCCTGCCCTGTTCCAGAGGCTGGAAGGAAGCAGAGAGTTGCGGATGAGAGATTCACTGGACTTTGCCCCTTTATATCTTCAGTTCCTTGGGGAATCGGAGGTAATTGTATGAAGAAAGAAAAAAGGAAAGAAAGACAAGTGCAATAGTTCTTGTGTCTCCTTTGCTCATCTTTTATATTATATTATTTTTTAATTAGGAAGAATCCAAATCAGCCTTTTTGAACCTGGGGAGGGGCTGTGTTCACATGACACATTGATCAAACACACAAACTTCCCAATCCTTTTTTTGTTTAATGTCATGTGTGAACCCATCTAGATTGGTTAGTACAAAATTTAGTGTATTCTATGAATCCAGAAGATTGTGTTAATTAAGTACAGTAAACCATTTCTGAGATAATCATGGACTCCGTATTGGATGGACCTAGTTGACTTATTTGGCTATAAATCTCTTCATTGAAGTGACTGAAGTAAACCAATGTGGAAGATTTGTATGGAATGAAACAGCCCTAGAAAACATGTCATATTTACAAACACTGTAAATTAATGTGGCAGAAACGAAATGGCTTCTGTAAGAGCCAGTACAGCTGCTGATTTCTGAATAAATTTCTCCCTGTGCTTGATTCAGCTTGATCATCTCTAAATTAAAACCGCCAAACTTTCTCCACAATGGTTATAGTTACATATGATGCTTATCTATGGTTGAGTGTTCACCATGGTTTACTGAATTAATCAGATTGCCTGTGTTCACATAACACACAGAACCGCAAACCAGCCAACCATGTTTTATTGCAGCACGTTGTGGAAGCTGTTTTTCTTCCTCCAGCTGATCTGTGTTAAATTTCAAAAGATGGGGACAAAAATCCCAGCTAGCAAGAAAGGTACCATTCTTGTGTTTAAATCCTTGACCACATTAAAAAACCAAATTATCAGTGATAGCTTCAGATCAAGCACAGTCTCACATGAACTTTTTCTGTTCTTTGGTTTGTGACCATAATAAATAAAAGTTTTTTTTTAATTACATAAAGGCAAAACCAATTCTATAACTCACTGTTCACTGTCACTCATGCCATAGTTACTTCCCAATTGATTACTACAGTGTGCTCAACATTGAAGCAGAAGCTTCAACTGGTCCAGAATGCAGCAGCGTGCATGGTTTTGGGCAGCTAAGGTTTACCTGGATTACACTGCCGTTGCGTGAGCTGTACTGGCTTCCAGTTGTTTTCTGGGTACAATTCAAGGTGCTGGTTATCACCTTTAAAGCCCTGCCTGGCACAGGGCCAGGTTACTTGCAGGACTGCCTATTCCCAAGGGCCTCTGCCTGTCCCAGTTCCCTTCTATTAAACAATGTCATCTTGTGAGACCAATTCATTCCAATGAGCTTGCTGTTTAAATCTTCCAAGTAGATTTCACCCAGATAATTTCACCCAAATGCTAACTTTTCATGGTTCACTTCTGTTATTTTGATTCCTGTTATACCAATAAGAAGAATATATTTTCTTTTTCTGCTTTATCCACAGTGATTAAAAAACCCTTCCTTGATAAATTGTGATTGATCTGTATTTAAAAGTGTACTTTTGGATTGAATCATAGATTTGAGATTAATAAGTGATTACGCTAAAGTGGACTGAAATATCTGAAACATATTCAGATCAGCAGCAGTTGTTGTTTAGCAATATTTATTCATTTCTGAATTATGTGTGTAGACCCCGTGGGAACATCTCCCCAAGAAACTGTCCCATATTGATTTGTGGAATATCTAAAAACCTTTTGGAAGTTAAGCTTGCCATAGGGCTACCAGATTTGAGCTGCAAAGGTCTGAACAATCAGATGTCAGCAAAGAATTGTTGTGGTTTGCACCTTACTGCTGCCCTCTTGATCATCTGGGTTTCTGTAACACTGTTTGGCTGTACTACCATGTGGTATCTTCTACAAGTACTGTGGAAAAATTAAATGAGGCCCTTGTCAGTATAATGGCTGCCTTTATTCTTATTTTTGCTACTATCTTGTATTCTAAAGGGAATTTTAAGAAATCTGATTTTCAGTAAAAAGCTTTGTGTATATTTCTGAAGTGTACATATATTGAAATATATCCTTGCCACCTGTTGCATTTAGTTTATTGACTCTTATTGTTATCCAGAATAGAAGTATTCATTTCCTTCTGTATAGCAGTGGAGAAATGTAGACCATCTGCAATCTTATATTAGATGCAGTCATCACTACTTGCTGTGTGCAGTACATCTGTATATCAATCTAAATAATGTAACTTGCAAGTGTCTCTGATGGAGGGGACAGCTCTTGGATTGGGAGGGTCATCCTACCAAAAAACAGATCATGGAAAAATCCCAGATTTCAACATGCAGCACAAGATCATTCCTCAGATTGCAGGCTAAGGAACTTCTTATCTTCAGCCCTCTTGGAATCCATTGTGCTTTCTCAGCTCTTATTTGCACATCTGTTTCCTCCAGAAGCAGATGCTGTTAGGCATAAAGAGACTGCTTCAAATGAGTGTTTTGGTCTGATAAGAGGATGAACAGTTCCTGTTCCAGTTTCTGTTGCATGTTGTAGAAGCTGTTTGTCCTAGGTTATTTTTTGAAGGGGTTAGGGGCTGCCACTTAGTGTTTGTATATATAGGATCTCTCATGTGACAAAGAGGGATACATTAGAAAATACATTGCAGATATTTCTGCCAAACCCCACAAATTCCAATGCTACTGAACACTGAAAAAGTGATGGGTGCCAGTCACTTTAGCCAAGAGGAGGGCTGAAGAAGACCCAGATCCAATTTTATCATTCACAACGCAAGACTGATGAAGCAGCTATCACTTTGGCAGATTCATTCATGAAAATCAACCTGGGACATCACTCACACACATAGTTATAGTGGGTTGGTTTGGTTTTGGCTTAACCTGATGGATTAATCCATCAATTATGGTTTGTAAGCCATGGTTTAAAGTTTAGTGTAATTGTGAACGCAGCCATCTGAAGTTTATTCAACAAGTGTGGCTTAGCATTGTGAGAACCCAGATACAGCCTCCATTTCTTGATGTAAACGTTGGATGGCATACATCTTACACCTAGCAGTGTTTTGTGTTTTGAAGCTTGCATTTCCATTCATTTTACCTTAGTTAAGAACAGGAGCTTAAGATGACAGTAGGCATGCACAATCCATCTGCTGTTCCTCTGATCTATGGATACAGATTTCCCCTGTCCATCCCATCTTCTCTAACTTAAGTTGAGGACTTATATTGGCACTGACCTCAACCAAGATACCCTCTAATCTCAAAATTTAGTTAAGAGTTTAGGAACACTGGTCAAATCCCAGACCCTGCTCCTGAACATGGCCATTAACTTTGTGCTCCCTTCTTGTTGGGTTGTCTTGCACTTTAATATTTTAATAAGCTGAAATAATTCTGGACATACAGTGTGCGTTTTTTCTCTTCCTTGAGTTGGCATCCTCTGTGGAATTAATTCAGTAGAAACAGATGCCCAAGATTTCAGAATAATTATAATATCACTAAAAGCTTCATAACCTGATTACTAAAGCCTAATGTTCAAAATTTGATTTTCAATGGTCTTTCAAATTATTCCCAGTCTTAATAAAAAAGAAATGTCAAGATAAAATAAAGCAGTATTTAACTATCTATGTATAGGTAGATAAATTTTAAGGCATTCAAGATATATCTAGCAAGCAAGCATACAGGTAGCTCTTTAAGGGTTTTTTAATTATATGATTGTATCTTCTTAATATCTCTGTATAATGGTATGTGGGAAAGACCTTGAGAGATGGGATGAAGAGATGCTGCCTAGGGAACGGTCAGATAAGAGACAGCATAGCCTGCAGCTGGAAAGTGGGCAGGGCAAGAGGCTCAAAAGGGACTCTCCCTAGTTTCTCAGGTTGTAAAGGAGGCAGCAGGAGAATTTTACTTTCAGATTTGCAAGATTCTGTTAATGTAGCTTCACAGTAAAGTAGAATTAGCTTATCTGGTCATGTTTCCTATCTGGTCTACCTGGGAAGGCTGATAATCTGTACAGTTTTATGTATGCAATTACAGTTTCCTTATGAGGATTTCTGATATGGGTGTTTGGGCCAGCCACTCTCTCTCAGCTTAACTCCCCTCACAGGGTTCTTGTGGAGAAAATAGGAGGCTGAAGTATTAGATATGTTTGCTACCTTGGATTGATTATATGTGTAGATAGATATAGATATAGATGTGTGATAAAAATCTAATCATCATTATTATCTAGTGCTGGTCTTCCACTAGCAAAAATGTCTCTTTCGCAGAAGTAGAAAGAACAGTTTCCCTGTATATCCATTCATCCTCCTGTGATCTGCTGCAGAGGTATCAGCATTAGTTTTTACTCCTCGTTCCTTCAATATTTTAAGTGAACCTGCTGTGTAAGAATGGCCCCACTTTGCAAGGATCCTTACTTTTGTGAGTCCCTTCTGTGGGAAACTTCTCTTCATCATATGCCTTCTAGCCATACCAAAGTATTAGAAATAATGAAAATAGGAGCTGTAGGCCAAATGGTTTTGTTTTTGCTGTCTGGTCTCTAGGATCCTACTTTAATTTGCTGCTGTTTTCATGAAGTTAATTTCTTTTACATTGATGCTTTTAAAGCACCACAAAGCATACTTTCCCTGTGTGTAATGCCAATGTTGAAGCATTTTAAATGCTGTAGAAATCACAAGGGAGTTTTAGGATTATTAGAAATCAGATACCTGAAGTTCTCATCAGACTCAAGTTGCAACGTTGGGGGTGGGGATGATGCCATCCAGTTTTAGACAAATACAGAATATAACATTTATAGGTTTGAGTTTTAATTTTTATAAAGATTAGAAAATAATCCATGTAGTTAGTGCACATGCCACTCATTTTAACATGAGTTGAGCACTGCCTTTTCAGAGTTAGTTTGTTTTAGCTTAAGGTTAAAAATCAGGATTGTGGATTCAGTATGAATTATTGATTTTTCAGATTTGATTGCCAAGTTTAAAACTTGTTTCACAATACTTTGCAAAATAAATGTGGTTGGCATTACTTATACTTTGGCACTGCTGCTCTAGCCTGCTCATTTGGTCATCCCAGAGTCCTGGCTGTTTGATCCCAAGAAGACTTAAAATGAAAGATCTGGGCTTTGGCAGTATTGGTAGACTGGAAAGTTTACTGCAGGAACTTTCCCAGCTGGGTAAACTCTTAGAGCCAGATGGTAATGTAGATTCATCAGTGATGACATCCTTATGCGTTTCCATGACAAAGCCAGCAGGCATGTGTAATTGCTTGCTCAAAAGTGTATGACTGAAGTGGAAGAAAGCCAGGACCTTCACATGCATCCAGTGAAAATGCTATGGAATGAAGCAGAGATCTTCTCATTCTATTAGTAGGTCTAAACGCATGCCTGGAAGAACCATTGGGAAAAGAGTTGGTGTTTTAGTATCAAAAATTGGAAAGACCAAGTGATGCTTGCTGATAACTTTGGACTTAAAAGAACTTTCAGAAGACTTCAGATTCCTTTATGACTTGAAACTACAGAAGCTACAGGTAGTCCTTGACCTAGACCGTTTGGTCAGTAACCGTTCCAGGTTGCGATGGCACTGAATGAATGGTTATATCCAGTCCTCAGAGCACCAGCCATCCTAGCACCTCCATGGTCACGTGATCACAATCTGGATGTTTGGCAGCATATTCTCACTTACAACTAGTTGTCAAGCACCCCACGATCATGTGATCGCCATTTGCAACCATCCCTGCTGGCTTGCCAGAAAGTCAATGGGGAAGCTGGCAGGGAAGGTTACAAGTCACTGGGGTAAGTCTTCCTTACCCGTGCATCCTCCTCCAGGCTGTCTGCACTCATGCTGGCCACTCACACACACCCTCATGCACCATCCCTGACCTGCGCAGCACCTCTCGTGTACCCTTCCTGACCCTAACCCATGCTGTGCCTCTCACTCACCTCTCACACCTTCCCCAACCCACCCTGACACATGCCGTGCCACTTGAACATCCCCTTGCACCCTCCCCAACCCTAGTGCACCCTCCTTGTGCCACACCACACCTCTCGTGCACCCTGCCTGACCTTGCCCTGCACCCCTGCGACCCTCTCAGTCCCCCACCTGGTAGCAGCCACTTACCTGCCTGCAGGCCTGGAACTTGCAACTTCCTACTGGCTTCCCCACTGACTTTGGTTGTGGGAAGCCGGCAGGGGGTTGCCTTGTCTAACAACTGTGGGATTCAGTTAACGTTGGCAACTGGAACTGCATGGATTGCTGTCATTAAGCAATGCGGTCACACTTTACGATCACATTGCTTAGCAACAGAAGTTTCGGTTCCAATTGCCGTGGTAGGTTGAGGACTACCTATATAGAAAAGTCATCCTTTGAGTCTGAGTTCTTAGATAATGAGAGGTTCTTCAGAAAGGACAAAAGGAGTTGCTAAGGGCTTCCACTGAAGTAGGGTAACCTGAAGTTCATCACTGAGTCCTCTTCAAGGATTGCTGACTTCAGACACTTTCAGGTTGGTCTTAATAATTTTGCTTAGTCCCACAGCACAGTTTCCAGAGTTAACGTGGTTCATTATAGGAAATGAAAGAAGAACCAGGAACCACTACTGATGTTAAAAACTCAGTTGTTCCACAACAGTACAGAAAATAGTTATTATTTCTGAGAAATAATCTCAGAATGGTTTAGAATTTATTAAATTTTATTTAAATGAGCTCATTTAAATACACATTAAAATACAATAATTCAATTTCCGTAACAATAAAACTATATCCCGTAGTATCATAATTCATCTTAGGTGTCCAAGCCAATTAAATACAAGTGAAATATAGTTTGGTAACTTTCCTATTATACAACTGACCTTAAACAAGATCACTTTAGAGCCTTGAATATTTTAATGCTGGATTCGAAACTTACACATACAGAAGAGGTTAACAGATTCCTAGCCAAAGAGATGAAGGGACCAGGAATATATAGGTAGTCCTCAGATTACGACAGCAATTGCAACCAGGATTGCCATTACTAAGAGATGCCATCATAAAATATGATGTCACATGACCTCATCTCTTAGCAACAGCAATCCCAGTTGCTGTTGTAACCCCAGGACTCCATGGGTCATTAAGCGGGAAAAGGTGAGAGTCCCAGGTAAGGAGTATGGGGCTTGCACAGGTGCTGCAGGAAGGTGGAGGGGTGCTGGGGCAGGTGCTGGGGAGCCCGGGTGGGCTGGCGAGGGCCGCGGGCAGGCACTGGGGAGTGCAGCAGGTTAGTGGGGTCTGCGTTTGGGCACTATGAAGAACAGATGGGCCAGTGGAGGTCACAGGTCACAGGCTGGGGGACGCTCTGGGCAGGCAAACACTATGGAGGGTGGGCAGGGGGTGCCACAGAGTATAAGATCTGGGGGTTCTCATACTCGATAGTGAGGCTTCTTGGGAGAAAAAGCAGCAGAAGCAACTTGTAACCTTCCCTACTGGCTTCCCCATTGACTTTGCTTGTGGGAAGCCAGCAGGGAAGGTTGCAAATGGCAATCACATGACTGTGGCTCACTGAGATGTATTCACAAGCCAGACACCTGGATTACAATCATATGACCATGGGGATGCTGCAAGGGCTGCAACTTTGTGGCTGGTCATAAGTCCCTCATGTTCAGTGCTGTTGTAATTTTGCACAGTCGCTGAATGAGTGGTCATAACTCAAGGACTACCTGTAATTGTTATAAAAATAAATCTGTCCCAATTAGACATTGCAACTTCTTGATTTTCTCTACCTATTACAAGTAATATTCATTTAGTGACTGACTCATTTAGTGACTTCACAGTTATGGTGATGAAGAAGTAATTTTGCACTAGTCCTTGCATTTACGACCTTCTCAAGTTTGTACAGCAAAGGAAAGCTGAAGTAAGATCGTAAGCACAGTTGCGGTTTCACTTAGCAGCTGCTGTGCTTAACAACCCAGTAGCTGGTCCCAGTTGTGGTCGCTAAAACAAGACTACCTGTATACTGTTCCCAGCTCCCAGGGAAGCTTACTTTAGGTGCTGTTTAGAGAATAATGGAGACTTGGCAGATGGGAAAGCCTAATATGGTTTCTCCCCTCTTTCTTTCCAAACCAGAGAAGACAGGAGACATGTTAGTATTTCATTGTACAGATTGAACCAAAACTCCCACCATTCTTATCTATTGGCATTTTCCAATGGGATTACAGTATTGCAATTCCATTTCCAGGCAGAAACAGATTCCAAAGAATTGAGTCACTGGAAACATGTACTTGGATTTTTGGGGAAAAAGAAATAGAAGGTGATAGGTCTTTCCTGAAGTTAGTTCCACCCCACCCCCTACCCCCTTGAGGACTAGGCTTGGTTAGGTGATGTAAATGTGCATGCAAGAACAGAATGGAAGAGGCAGCCTGCTTTGGTGAAGACGTTCCAATTCTTCCATGTTGCATTCTAGGAAGCTTCAGGTCAGCAAACCTGAAGGCCGTGGCAACATCCGTGCACGTGTCCTATCACTGAGACATCAAGCCAATTTAAAGAGTAAGGCGCAGAGGGAGTACCAGTAGGCAGGCAAAAGTCAGGACTGGAACTAAGCATCAATAATAGAGCATGATCAAGAGGTATAGCCCTGGAAATCCATTGATTCTGCACAAAATAGTCCATGATCACCAGCTGACCAATCATGTAACTCTTTACAAGTTTTTTTTGAATTAGTCTGCTCTCAGGTGAGGTCTTTAATGCCTCTGCTTTCAGAGCTTCATCTCAGCACCAGCTGCTGCTCATCAAGGCTTAATTATCAGAGGGACTACTTAGGAGCCAGGAGTTGCATTTTTGTGTCTTTGCAGCTTCTGACTTTGAACTAAATATGTATTTTCATTCTTGGGCTCGGTGGCGTCTCTGCCTCTGGAACAGACTCAGCTGCTTGGATCCCAGAGCTTGCATAGGATGACCCTAACACAGCTGCTCATTTCAGATGAGAACTCCTCTTTTTGGCAGACTGTCTTCCCAAAAATGGGCAAGGCCAGGGATTTAATTTAATTTTAATATAGGTAACATGGGTACTCCTCATGCATTCATTTCTTTTTTCTTCCTAGTGCATTCTAATTATAGTTTAGCAGCATTTAGTGGGGGGTTGAAGGTTTTACCCAAGACTTTGGGGCCACATGTTGTGTGTTCCTTAGGCGACTATCCAGAGTAGCTTAGCATTTGAGTGCTTCTAATCCTGGGTTAAGGAATAAAAAACAACAAAGAATAAGAAACAAATGTACATGAATAGCTTATCTGGATTTGAAGAACCAAATACAATACTTTCATTTAGACCAGAAAGGGTTTAAATATAGCATAAACCATTCTATTGTTGTTGAATATTTTGACACCCAGTGTGGTGCAGAAAGATTTCAGCTTGTAAACAGGACATCCCCCTTCTCCCCCCACCCCTTATTTGCACACCCCAGCAATTGTGGGATATTATCACAATTCTTAAGAGCAGCTTTCAATGTTGACTAGAGGAAAAGAAATAGATGCGTCTTAAAGAACAAGCACCATCGGGTTTCACCCTTTGTTTTTATTTGGTTCTTTCTGTTTTTGGCTCTGCCCCCCCCCCCCTTTTAATCTGTTGAAATAGCAGATGAAGCTAAAAAAACCTTTTCTCCCAGTACTTCTAATAGTTTCCTCCAGAATTATCTTATTGGAAGAAAATACTCCATCTGCTCCATTCCTTAACATAGCAGAACTTCTAAGTGAACTGTGTGACAAAGACTGGCTGAGTTCCATGCCATGTGGTTTGTGGCCTCAGGCAAGATGAACACAATCTGTTTCTCCAGTTTTAGTAAAGGCAGAGATGGGGTCTTTCATTTGGCAAATGCGAAATGTGATTTGGTGATGCTTTTGTTTTATGCCGTTACCTTATAATAGTAGCTTCCCTGCTGCCCACCCACGTTTTCAACCGTAGAGGTAGGCATGACGTACACATGGTTCAGCTATCAGATTCAGCAATAGAATTCTATTTCCGATCATGTTTTCCAAGAACATTTTAGGCCTTTGGCTGCTTGACTTCAGACACGCACTTGAAATTTACAAATAGCATTTTAAAAACGTTTCATGGTTCTTTCCAATAGCACACCTGTTCTTCCTGCCATGTAACACTGTTTAAAAGTGTCCATTTTAAAAAAAATTATATTACGCATAATACGGATGAAACCAGCTTTATCCGTGGTAGAATTTCATTTTTACTGGTGTGGTCATCTCTTCATGCGTGTTTTAAAAATTATAGCATTAAACATTTAAGAACAAACTGGCCGTGCAGCATTCATTTGCTTGGGTTTAAATGCTTGTTAAAATGGTGAGGACGCTGAAATTGTTGCCTTGGATGAGTTCATCTTGAAAGGCATCTGTCTCCCGAGACGCCATATAAAGAAAGAATGCCAGAAACTCACAGCCTATGATGTTCATCCTTGTGTTTGGTTTTTGAAAGTTCTCTATCAGATATAAGCCTCTTGGATTTCAGTATCTGCCAGGTCATAAATCTGGGCAGCTGAACGGATTGGTGCTGCATCCAAGAAACCACATTATGGGTTAGTTTGCTGAGTGAGCCCAGCTGTTGTGGCTTGGTCAAGAAACCATGGTTAAAAACAAACCATGCCTAAGCTTGATGTGTGAATTGTGTGTAGGAATGCCTTTTATGTCCTGCCAAGCTTCATTCTCACGCTAGGCAACACTGCCAGAAAGAAAGGTGATAGAAGGGGATTACTTTTGTCCCCTTCAATAGGGCAGAACCAGTGTATTTTATTTGCCTTTTTGTAACCCTTCAGGTACCTGCCTGTTCTGAGTGGCAATCTCGATAAAGCAGGGTTGAGTCAGCGACTGCCCTTGTTCCATCCTCTACCCATTCTGGTCCTGATGTATGTGGCTTTCCCCGGCTCACAGCTGTCTTTACTGAGACCATCATATTATTTACAAGAAAACATTCATTTATGTTTATTTACAAGAAAACAAAGTCATACAACAAAATCAAAGTGCCTGTTCTATGGATTGAATGCTGGGTGCCATTTACTTGGGTTGGTTTCAACTTATTTCATGGCAAATTGGGATTCTTTGGAGAAAAATGGAGACTTTTGGCTGCCTCTGTACGTGTGCTACTTTGTTAGTGTCTCCTGTGCCTGTCTCTTCTTTTTTGGGGTGTTACCACTGCTTAAATATGTTTTTCCTCCCCCCCCCACCAAATTGAGTATACTAATTAAAAAGAATGTGCTAAAGAAGCGTGTTGGTGATAACAATTCAGGTGGCGGAAGAAAATGAAAAACTTTATCAATTGAGAAAAACTTGGAAATTCTCAAGTGTTTTGAAAGAAATGAAACATCATAGAGGCTACTGCCCTAAATGAGGCAATGTTACAGACTGTAAGAAGAAATGCTGAGAAAATAAATACAAGCTTTTTAGCAGAAGCAAGTAAAAGTGCTACAAAATCTATTAGAACGAAACACAAAGAATTGGAAGAGATGGAATGTTTATTAAGTGTTTGGCTGGAAGGTCAGGCCAAGAAGAGACTGCCGCAAATTTTCTAACAATAAAAGAGAAAGTGTTAGCAATATATGAAGACCACAGGAAAAAAACTGAAAATCTTGATGTAGTGCCTCCTTCGACTGTGTAAGTACTTATGTATTGGTTTGGTAGCATTTTAGTTACCAATGTGTTTTCATTTTGAGTGGTCTACCCCTAATCCTATTCTTTCCATAAGCCCTGTTATTCATATTGCATGATTTTGCGAAGCACAAGGGTTTCCCGGAACGCAGCTATTGTACTACATGAGAACTGATTGTAAGGTCAGAGCAAGTTAGTATTTGGATTGGAAACTACCGGGATATTCCAGGCTGCATTTTAGTTTGGACAGTCAAAACATGGAAGGGAGGGAGGGAGGGAGGGAGGGAGGGAATAATCTACTTCCTTCTTGTTGCCAAGAGAGCGAAACTGATGCTTCCACGTAGTCAGTAACAACTGAACTTGACTTAAGGGAATCTTATATCTTTAGTCACAATGGCTAAACTTCTTCACAGTCTCTCCAGATCCATAGCGCTCACTGTCTTCTTTCCCGGTAGGTCAGGATCATGTGGATGTGCATCTACTCAGGGCATCAATAAGCCGACACTTGTATTTGGAGCAGGGATGTCTATTTTCATAGTGAAGTATTGCTGTTCTTAATAAAACAGAAATAGATCAAAAGACTTAGCGATAATTATTTGTATTGTCATTCATTAGAATAGGTCTTGACTTGTGCCAGCACTTGTCAACCTGTATATTAAGCTCCTATGGTTAGCTTTTATTTTATTTGGCCGATCCTGGTTATAGCCCTGTTTGTATTGTCCATTCCCCTGACATAGGATAAGAAAGCCAACTGGTGAGAAAACAGCGTTAAATGAGAGTGCAGAATTAGACACTTAGGTTAGTCAGTATATAGATGTTGAAATCTTAATTTCCAGGTAGGAATGTGAAGCAACTATAGGAGCATAAAGTATATTCTCAGTAGAGAGACTTAATTTGCTCTGCCATTTGCACAGATGTAACTGAAGAGAAAACATCAAGATGTAAAAATATTTGTTTCATTTTAAATTAAACTGTTATACATATTGAGTTGCTGTAGATCATTACTTGAAAATGAAGATGCTTTAAGTTCTGCAACTATATCAAGATTTTATACTTTGTATTTTTCTTAAAGTAGTAGATAATACTGCAGCATTATTTTTCCTCAGCTAAATTACCTATTAAAATAAATGTGCCAATCGAATGGCACTGCTTAACTTGCATTTGCCTCAAAATATGCTTGTTGAAGTTCTTATTTGTAAGTAAACAGCAAGATGTGTTATATATTCTAGTTATATTTTGGATTCAAATATACATCTCATTTTGAAATCAAATACCCATTCAAGATATCTATCTAAACAAGCCCTCACAAATCAGTCTGTGCCATCTGGATCAGGGATGTCAACTGCTATATTCTCAAAGGTTGTCTTTTTTTCTAGAAACTACTGGGTTCTTTAGAAGCTTCAGGCCTGAAGCCAGAAGTACATTTGCTGTATGAACAAACATCTTCACAACTGTTTTTGTTTCATAATAATGTTGAAGATACTGAACATGGAGAGCTTCCATTATTGAAATAACATCTATGGGTGCTTTGCAAAGGACCATCTTCTTTCCCCATGTTTGGAAAATAGACTGTATAATTAGAGTCCATTGGAGTTGGAGAGGTAATAAATACATTTGAATCAATAAATTACTTATAAACATTGAGTTGCCGTTAGGTTTTTATGTATTTCTAACCCGGCATCCTATGGAGGCAGAGCAGGTGACAAAGGTGAATTCAAATTCCATTTAACAGCAAGGATACCCTGCAAAACGTTTTAAAATCAGGCTTAGAAAAGAAGAATAGCCTAAATTCACACTTGCCAAGTTATATATACATTGCCTGGAGCATAAGCAGATATGACCATCCCTATGAGAGATTAAACTTTGGGTTTTCTTTGCCAGAACTGCAGGTCTTTTGAAACTATGAGACTGTCTATAATCACCAGAGTGAGTCTTTGAACCTGGCCTGGTCACATCTTGCAAGGCTAGTGAATATCAGGAAGACACCTGATACAGAGATGGCAGCTTGCTCTTAAAGTGCGCACTCTGTTAAAATGAATGTCTGAACTGTGATTATTGTAGTGTAGCAGGCAGACAACTGTGTAATATATTTTCAAATGATTGGGGAAGCAGAAGGGTACAGTAAATAAAATACACCCCCTCCCCCAACCCACATATCTATACAGTATATAGCATAGGTCCTTTTTCTTATCAAATTTTGCTGTTGTGCAGTTTTGACTGCTTTATCTCTGCAGCTTCAGATAAAGATGATCAAATATACTGAAAATTAGCAGCTGCTTGTGCACGACAGAGAGGCAAAACAGCATCTTTCTGCCATGGCCTTCTGTTGCTAGTTGTTTGTCCACTAGCGTATTTTTTAGAGAATCGTGTATCAAAATGATAGCAGCTGAAGACACTTCTATTGCAAAATAGAGTAAGTGACCTCTATTTTTTTTATATCTACTTTTAAAATTTGAATAAGTCTATGAAAACTGCAGCTTTGAAATGCATGAAAAGTGTTTTGCAGAACATGAACATGTGGTTGTTTCTATTTTAGAACAGTGTTTTAAGTGGTGTAACATTTTAAAGTTCCTGTCCAGCGTTCATAGCCGCCGTCCTCCTCCTCCTCCTCACCACCACCAACACCACCACCCTTTGTTCCATGATTTTGGTTCACAACAAACGAACCAAATGTTGTAACTTTGTTTTCCTTAAAGTAATCATGTATTAATATATTCCCTTTAATTCACTTTTAAAAATCCTTGTTTAAAGTAGTAAATATTCTCCGTAATCCAGTGAATAGCTTGCTCTTGAGAAATGACAAGTGATATTGATTTTAGTTGCTTTTCATTATTCCCAGAAGCATAGCAATTGTAAAATGTTTTCAATTCCTCATTTCTTTCTATAGATTATGGTGCTTTACATTGTAGATTGCCGATCTGGACAAGATTGATTAGTATTGACGCTTGTCAGTGTTTAACTTAAAAGCACTGGAGATGGGCATTGTACCAAAACAGTCAGATCGAACACCAATCAGGACTGCTTATGCTAGCTGGCTTTCTTATTGTTGCTGTAAATACAACACCAAATCAGAGTAACGTGTGTTAGATCCAGTCATAGAAGCACCCCTGTCTTCATTCCTTGGATATTTCTTTTCATTGTAATTTGCTCAATCATTCACATCTTTTCTCCCTGAAATACTTGATTCTGGAGTTGGTCGTTTGCTGATAAATGATGTCAGGGCTATAAACTGAAGACCAGCAATTTCAGTTTATTGTCAACTTGGCTGCAAATGCAATTAAACAGAATTGCCAACATTCCATTATATGTCATTTCTGCAAACTTATGCATGTTTCCCTGGGATTAAACCCAGCTGAACATTGTGGGATTTACTTTTGAATAAACATAGAATTGGCCTGCATATTTTGTATGCTTGTATTAAATGTTAGGCCAGAACAATAATGGCTGCCTCCCATCTGCTCATTCTGTTTCATACAAACTTAGAACTGTGGAGCTGGAAGGGGCCACATGGATCAATTTTTTTTTTTTGACCACATGAATCAATTAGTCCAACCAATTAAAAATAAATCTAATATTACTAATTAAACTATCTTTGAGATTTCCAGCCTCTTCTTAAAAACCTTCAGAGGTAGAGAACCCACAGTGACCATTAAGTAGGTAGATTCTTCTACTATGTTCAGATTTTATTGTCAAGCTTTTCCTTATATTTAAATATAATCTGGGTCACTACAATTTATACCTTTTATTTCTGGTCCTAGTTTCAGTGGCAATGGAAATAGTACCTATGGAACCTTTTTATGTATCTGAACACTGATATTATATCTCCCTGAGTTGTCTTTTCTCCAGACTGAACATCTCAGGTTCCTTTAGCTGGCTCTCGTAAGACATGTCTTCAAGTCCCTGTATCATTTTTGTCACCCTTCTCTGAATCTGTTCTAACCTTTCAACATCCTTTTGATGCCTAGAATCATACACAGTACATCAGATGTAGTTTCACCAGGGCAGAGTAGAGGGGAATAAAGACTTCATGTGTCTTTGATACAGTACTTCTTTCTATGTACCCTAGAACTCCATATCTTGTATGTGCGCTGTATATTTTTCTTCCCTGAAAATACCTCACATTTCTCCCTGTGAAAGGACATTTTGATGCTATTAACCCAGTCCTGCAACCTGCCCAGATTAGATTGTAATCTCATTCTTTCATCATGGATGTTGTCCAAACCTCCAGATGTTGTATCATCTGCTAATTTGATAAACATTCCATTAATTCTGTTATCCAGGTATAGAGAGTAAAGGAGATGGTTTTGAGGGAGAGAACGATTATCAAATAGATGAGAAGGAAAACATAGATTAAGTCCATGAAATGTACAAAGTGTGTGCAAAACACCTCAGACAGATACCTCCCTAAATCGCATGGTTAGCAAAGAGAAGAGGGAGCACACTCAGACTTGTAAGATTATGTTACTACAGCCAGTTCAAGTAGAAGTAGTCTTTAGTCTTCCAGGTAGTTATTTCTTGGTCAGATCTGCCTTGCAAGGCTGACATCAGGTCATTTACAAAAGTGTTGAATAGTACTGAATCTATCTTAGGTACTATTCCTGCAGACCCTAGTGCACTCAGAGATTGCAGCGAGTTGGAGACTGTAGTGCCATCCAATCCACATTTTAACAACTTGTCAGGAAGAATGTAATGTGAAACTTTGCCAAGCATTTCAACCTTTGTTGAAATCAAGGTAAATTATATTCATAGTATTCCCCCTGTCTATTAAAAAAGTTACCTTGTCAAAAGAGAGAGGGAGGGAGGGAGGGAGAAGAGAATTGTCTCACATGGCCATTTTTGAAAAAGCCATGCTGAGTCTTAGCAATCATGGCATTTTATTTAAGATGCTTACAAAAGGCCTGATTTATTATCTGCTCTAACATCTTTCCAGGTATTGATGTTAGGCGCACTGCTCAATAATTATTGGGATTCTTTTTTCTCCCTTTATTGAAGAGAGAGGCCATGTTTGTTCTTTTCCAGTTCTCTGGCACCTCTCTAGTTCTGCAGAATTCCTCAAAAAGAGGTGAGAAAGATCCCAATGGCTTTTCAGCCAGTTCCTTCATTATTCTAGGGCACATTTAATCAAGGCTTGGGAATTTGAAGATCCTTAGCTAGAAGTTCCTTTACCACATCATTTCTGACTTGTACCCTCCCTTGTTGTGTTCGTCCTCAATCTGTGCTATTCAAATCACCATTTGCTTTTAGATATAGAGAAAGAGGCAAAATAAGAGTTGAGTTTTTCTGTTTTTGCTTCGTCACCTATTAAGATTTCTCAATTTGGATTAAGTAGCAAGCCCGTTGTCTCATTTTGTTGTCCTCTTGTTGATATAATTGAAGAAATCCATGCTATATTTTGCCTTTCTTGTTAGGTGTAGCTCATCTTTCTCTATTTATTTATTTATTTGTTTGTTTGTTTGTTTGTTTGTTTGATTTATCTCTGCCCATCTCCCCCTAATCTTCCTGAACTTATTCCTGTTTTGATGATAGTGAATTGAGGGTGGCCATCTTGATGTCAGTTTCAAAGGCTCTGATTCCACCCTTAAGAAAGGATCTCCCAAATGGTTTGGGGAAAAGTGAGCTTACAATGCTTACAGGTTATGGTTTTTTTCTTTATTTTATAGAATCTTTTCAAATGTAACAAAAGATTACATGAACACTAATTTTGTGAAGTTCACAAATTAATTTTTTAATTAGTGAGTTTGAAACATTTTTCCCAAGCAGACAGAGTCCAAAATGGGGCAAAAGCAATCCAGACTCAGTTAAAATAATTTGGGATTTGTTAGCTCCTATGTAATTTCCATTTATAAAACCATTCCTCTAGAAATATATTCTCTGCAGAGAATAGGACTTGTTCAACTTTTAGAAAGTACTGTTGAAGCAGCATATATATGTTTGGGCTATTATAATATTTAGGATACTGAACTAATTCACATGTATAAGGTATAAACCTTATATAACCGTATAAGGTATAAACCTTATGGGGTAATGGGGTAATTCACCTGTAATACTAAACTGTGGTTTGGTATGGTGATATACACTGCATCACAAGGAACCATATCCAGAATATGTTTTTAATAAAATCAACTGATTGTTTTTGTATACATCTTTAACAGCAAAAGAGTTTTATTGTTATTGTTCAGAGAAACTGAACAATAACAATTGTTTTCCAAGCCAACAACTGAATTCCAAGTCAAATTAGATTGACATTTTAATCATATTGTAAGAAAGATATTAGTCTGAAGAAGACAGAATCTGGCTTCTGAATGCCAATTAAATCCAGCAGAAGCATGTGACATTTCAGCCTGGAGATTAGTAAAAGTTTAGTAGTCAGAAAATATTTCTTTGGAAAAAATGGTATCAATGGTATACAGTAATTGATATAAGTGTGTATTTCACATTGTCACATGAGTCCAAAGAAAAAATGAATTTGATTTAAGGTGGTGCTGAAAGGTGCAGTAAGCATGGTCACAGGCCATCTGAATCACCTCTTTTCCCTTTAAATCTGGGATTTCTGTATAGCTCTTATATTTGATAAATCCTGGAAAATAGGTGAAGGGCCAGATTGGAAAAAGATAAATATCCCTATGGGTGTGAAAAACATTCCATGTACAAACCATTCAATTCATGGAATAGCTTGTTTTGAGTGGCCTGTACCTGAATCAGAGCTCTTGTATTATGAGTTGGGTCTATTTTGTTTCAGGCAGAAGTGGTTTGGGGAGAGATGGGTAGCGAAGTTGCCAAGAACACAGCTAGCTGAGGGGAGATAGGGAGGAAGGAACGTGGAAAACTGGTCGGCAGGTAGGAATGAAATACATTAACTGAGAGGCGGAGGGAAGGTGTTAGGAGGGTGGGAAGTGGGAGGGCAAATGGGTTGAGGATGGAAGAGATGGATGATTTGCATCAGCCCCCCCTACTCCTTCATCAGGATCTTGTTTTATTTGAAACCCAGAACAACCAAAGAATTATGAATGTCAGCTCTGCCAAACTATGGTTTCTCATTAAACTGGAGTGGGATAATAAGTGGGGTGGCAGTGTCATGAGCCACAATTCAGAGTCTGACTCTGAATCTGATTCTGACAATGTTGCTCCAGCTGAGCCTGTGGAATGTCAGCCTCAGGAATCATTAAGCCATGATGCACCTAGGTTGTTCAGCCGCAGGCATCTCCTGGTCAGCTGGAGCAGTCAGATGACGAGGCACGACCCCCAAGCCCCACATCCAGATGCACACCAAGGTGAGCAGAGCAACATCAATCAAGGAGACTCCTCACAAGGCAAAGGGAGAGGCCTGAATAATTTCAGCCAGCTTCCAGCAGAGAGATTTATGGAGTTTGCTTTGTCTTCATTCTCTGTGTGAAAACCTAGCTTGTGTCTTGTGTGTATCCTGTTCTTGAATTCCTGCCTTCTGGACTGGCTGTCTACCCGATTTGGCTTTGTGACTTTTGGAACTGTAATTAGACCACTCTTTTGCTTCTTGGACTACAAACGGTACTTTACTTTGCTAAGTCTTTGTTTTGCAACTTGTCTGCTGTTATCTGCTTCTGCTCCTTGGCAACTGTGTCGGCTACCTTGAAACAGAACACACAGGGTCAGTCTTGGGTCTTATACTCTTCAAAACCTGGATGAACCAATGGGGGAAAAACATATTGCTTTTGTAGAGAATAGATATTGGGTAGAATACCTTCCCCCAAAAGGCACATTTACGAAATTCTTGATAAGTTACAGAAGTGGGTTGAAAACAATAGAATGAAGGGCTAGGTTCTTCTCCTAGGGAAAAAAAAGGGCCTGCTATAGGTTTCAAGAAAATAGTGCTTGGCAATAGTACTTATGAAAACCATCTAGGAGTTGTAATCTCTGAAGTGAATCTTCAAGTGGCTACAAAATAGACTAATACAATTTTAAGCTCATCTGTAGAAGAACAGGTTCCAAATTACTATTCAGCGTTGGTTGCACCTAGGCTGCATACTTTCCCTAGTTCTGGGCATCATATTCCAGGAATAATTAACGTAAAATGAAACAGATTCCAAAAAGGTCAACAAGGGTGATCAGGGGGACTGTAAGCTGAGTGCTACAGGGAAAAATTGAGGAGCTTGATACATTTGCCCCTGAGAAGAGAAAATTAAAGGCAGGCTGTGATAGCACTCTTCAACTACAGTACTTGAACGGGTATCACAGAGAAAGCTTTTCTGTCATCTCAGAGGTAGGACAAGATATGGATTTAAATTACAGGAAGACAGATTCTAGCTGAAAGTTGGGAAACTCTTTTTAACTGTAAGAAGAGTTTGATTATGGAACCAGTTTCCTAGGATGTTAGTTGGCTCTTTTTCTCTGAATGTGTTCAAGCAGGCTCTAGACAGGCTTCTGTTAGGGAAGGTAACACTTAGATTCCTATACTCAGCTAGGGGGTTGGACTCATTGACCCAAATGGACCCTTCGAGCACTAATCCTGTGATACTATTAATAGTACTATAATTATCATGCATCTATAATAATATAGGCAAAATGCAGGGATAGGATAAAAATAGCAATTAATACTGCAACGTAGTACAAATAGTTGTAAAATCACAATATAAAATAAAGAATCTCTACACCAAAAGGCCCATGACATATAATAAAATCAACATGTGTATATTGAAATGAGTATTATTTAAACAATAATGGCTTTATAGAAGTCCAAGAAAAAAAGTGTTTTTAGTGCTTTTTTTTTTTTTTTTTAAAGATATATCTGACACCAAACATAATTTTACTGGGAGTCAATTTTGAAGAATGAAAGCCATTGGCGGAAAGCTGTCAACTACACCATGGCTATTTTAGTATGCAGGAGAATCAGTCAGTGCTGGTCTGTTAAGATCAAAAGCACAGGTTTATGGACTACCAGCAGGTATTTCTAAAAGCTGGGTGTGCACAACATGGACCCAAACATTGGGATGTATGGCTTCCCTGTATGTTCTTTGCATATAGTGAAGTGCTTCAAGCTTCCACTAAATTCAGTCCTTTTAAGCCGCTGTGTGGGAAGAAGCCAAGAAGGGTGTTAAATGTAGTGGAGGGAAGCTGGACTAACAAAGTTCCAGGTCCAAAGAACCTGACTGTTCTCATACAAAGAGAAAAACTGAAAAAACAAAAATCAATGACATGGCAACAGTTTTACATATTCTTGTGCCAAGACACACAAAAACACTGGTACAATACTAAGGCTAGAGAGAAATTTACAAAGATACAAGAAAAAGTGTTGTTCTGTTGCCTAGTTAGGAATGCAAACTGCAAGGTAGATGGTGAGGTCCATTAATGTGACCCAGGTGGTGTGGTCTGTCAATTACAGAATAGACTGGGGAGGGAGTGTGTGGAAAAACCAGAGTATCCTGTAAATCTCTTGAAGAAACAGATTGAGAGAAAAGAAAAAAGTCCAGTATTGGAGTTTGCAGATCAGAAGTTTTAGTAGAGCAAGTGGGTAAGTATTTGTCAGACCCATACACAGAATACTCTGAGATGTACATAGATCCAGGCTTACCTTCATAGCAGAAAGCAGTCCTAGAAGAATTCAAAGAAGCGTGAATTCAAATTCAAAGCAAGCCAAGCACTATGAAGACAATTAAGCAGAAATTGGTTTCATAGAGAAACCCTGAAGGAAGAAGTTAAAAAATCATGCTACAACACAGTTACTTGTTTTTGAACCTTCTCACAATGAATGTCTTCAGCTGTACTGTTAGTTGCTAAGCTAAACAGAGAAGTGAGATTTTGTGTTGACTTAAGATATCTTAACTGAGTAACCAAGTTTAATAGTTACTGTGTGCCATGAGTAGATGAACTTCTAGATCAGTTAAATGAGGCAACATATTTACCTGCATTACAATTTAGTAAGACCTAGCATCAAATCCCTCTGGAGGAGACCTTCAAAGAGAAAATGGCCTTTGCTACACCTCAGGGACTGTTCCAGTTTACAAAAATGCCTTTTGCCTAAAATGGAGCTTATGTGACCTTCCAGAGACTCGTGGACAAAATTGTTCCAGGTTGAGGGAGATTCTATGAAACTTACCTGGATGATATTCTTATTTACAGTATTACTTGAGAAGAACATGTGAAACAATTAAAATATGTTTATTTCCAGTCTTAAAGTAACAGGGTTAACCATCAATCCAGCCAAAGGTCACTTGGAGTTTATTGAATTGTGTTTCCTGGGTTATATCACTGGTCAGTAAGAAGGTAAGCCAGAAGAGAAGAAAGTGCAGACTATTCAACTCTTGCAGCCCCCAACTACCAAGAAAGGAAGTAAGATCATTGCTGGAAAGGGTATGGACAGCGTATCCCTCCTTTTTCTGCCAAAGCAAAAGCCCCTACTGACGAAATTAAGAGGAATGAGCCTAATAAAATTTACTGGGTTCTTGCATGTGAAAAAGCCTTTGAAGTGTTAAGGACTGTTTTCTGTAGTCATCTGTGTTAAGAGGACCAGATTTTAATTTTCCATGTGTTTTGTAAGTTGAAAGAGACGGGCTAATTCTGGCTGCACAAGACCAAGCCTTAAGAACAAATGCATATAAAGCCAGAATTGAGAAGATAGCAACAGACAGTAAATGCTGCCTCTGCAAAGAAGTTGAAGAAACAGTGAACCACCTAGTTAGCTGCTGTAAGAGGATCACACAGATTGACTACAAACAATGGCTGACAAAGTAGCCACAATGGTGTATTAGAATATCTGCAAGAAATACCATTTTCCTGCAAGCAAGAACTAGTGGGACCACAAAACAGACAAAGGAATGGAAAATGAAGAAGCTAAAGTGCTCAAGGATTTTAGAATTCAAACAGACAAGCATCTGCCACACAACACCCGAGACTTAGGAAGTGTTGATATGAAAGACAAAAAAGTCTGGATAGTGGACATTGCAATATCTGGAGACTGCAGAATAGAAGAGAAAGAACTGGAGAAAATCACAAAATATAAAGACCTGCAAACAGAAGTACTGTAGAATGACTGTGGCAAAAGAAAGCAAAGATAGTGCCAATAGTTATAGGTCCTGTAGATGCAATCCCAAAACATCTGGAGCAGCACTTGAAGACCACCAGCATTGACAAAATCACCACCAGTCAATTGCAAAAGGCAGCTTTACTTGGAACAGCTTATATCCTGCAACAATACCTTTAACACTATCAAACCATCAAACAACCACATCTGGCTATCCCAGGTTCTTGGGAAAGACTTGATAGTGGATAAAAATGCCAAATTGAGTCTAAACATCCAGCTGTATGACTCCTCCTCCTCTAATAATAATTTATTAAACTTGTATGCTGCCTGACTCTCAATGACTTTGGATGGCTCACAACAATCAAATTACAATAAAATCAAGGAAAGATAAAAGATGGCAAGTGCAAGAAGGTTGGAAACAGAGTGGTGCACACCTATATTAAGTTCACATCATAATCTGCAAACATATGTGCTTAGGGTTGCTTTGGGTTGAAATCTTGAATACAGGAAAAAAAATATTGCCCTAAAAAGGCAAAATATGGTGTTTTCAACTAGGGCTAGGAAGAGGAAAGAACTCACAGTAGAATGCAATGATGTTAGTTACACTTGCTAATTGAGGCTAGGAAAACAAAACTATTTTGCTACCTACTTTAATATGTTTCTTAATAAAAGGATTTTAAAAAACCTGAAGTACAGTCTTGCATTGGATTTTCTAACAAATCCTGAGAACTCATAGGACACCTCAATCACAGGACCCAATATGTAACACTAAAGAAATTCCCATTGGTAATGGGAAAGTTTAAGAAAGAGAAGCATTCCATAAAACAATGAGGTAAGTACTTATGCAGCAATACTAATGGAACTTAACTGTAACAATAATATTTGGTGTGGATAGATGCTAACAACATCAACAGCAATGATAAATCATTTACCTTGGCCACCAGCAAATTGTTAATGACATGACTCAATGCAGATTTCATACAATATCCTCAAAAAAGGGGGGAAAGGGGGGTTCTCCTGAAGTTACTAAGAGAGAGGGAAAGAGAGAAAGCAGTTCTCTGAAGAACTTTAGCTAGAGTGGGAAGAAGAGACACTGGGCAGAAAGTAATAAAAATAATAAATTCAAAGTTCAAGTAAATAAAAAAGGAAACACAAGGATCAAGATTTTTTCAAAAAGTGGCATAAATAGGCACATTTCCAAGACTTGGGAAAGGAACCAATTGTAGTTTACTAACCTTGTAAGAAAAGGGACAAAAAAGAATGAAAAGGGATAATGTAGTTATTATTAAACTAACTTCAAGTTCAATACTAGCCGCTGGTGTGAAAAAGTTACTTGTCATTTTTTTTAAGTCCTAGAATTCTTGGAAAGCTTATTGCAATAAGTATGAATCAATTCAAGAACTTGTGTGTTCTCATAAAGGAGTGTGGCACTGAGTGATGATCTGGCACAATAGGCACAGTCTACAAGCTGCAAAACATGCCCAGGAATTCTCTTCAATGTCACAGATTCTCAGCAAACAAGCCGATGTGGAACATTTTGAAAGTCTAGGTAATCACTGACATACGGCATTGCAAAGAATTGGAGGACAAGAATAATTGAAGCACTTCAGGGCAATCTGAGCCTCAGGATTTTTGGAATACCGTTATTTGCTTTGTTTGTGTGCTGTGCCTCTTAGTTGGCCTGGTGCGCCAAGAGAGATGCCCCTGTCAGTCACCAAGGAGGTTGCCTTGAATTATTAATAACTGGACAAGTTTAATGTGGCCTTATATCCCCTGAGGCCTCAAAGATCATGTACTTGGTAAAAACCATTGTACTTTCCGCAACTTGATGAATTGGGAGCATTAGAACACACACATACACGCACCCCTGCATAGCGGCTGCTTGTTAACACTAAAGGGAAGGAAGGTGCCTTGAGAATGCATCAGTGTTTGAACGTCTCCAGAGGACAGAAAAACTCTGTAGAAGTAATTGCAGAGAAGGGAAACTTTAAGCTTGGAAGTATTCTTCCAGTAGTAATCTCTCCCATTAAGCATTTCTGTTCTATTTTCATTAAAAAGATAAAAAATTAACTCCAAGTTTAGAGAATAAGAAGTAAGTAGGCTAGTCTAGCTTCAGTCTTCCTAACAATTTGACATTTATGTCCAAGCACTGAGGATGGCTTTAGGAGTTATAGCAACAGCACAGTGTGAACTAGGTATAATGAATGAGGAGAAGGAAGTGCTAATCCTTAGCATTTACCAGTAGTCTGTCAAGTAAGAAGAGTTACTAGAAGAGAAGGTGGGTAAATAGTACATGTTTGTCTTGTTTTATATGTGCCACTGCTCCCTTTGAGTGAGAGCCAGCAGGTCTGGGGGTGAACTTGGCTGTGTTAACCCAGGTTTCAGTTGTACCCTTGGTTGTATGGGTCACCAAAAATACAACTAGGTGATATTAAAAGGTCTTGAGTAGAGAGATTGGGCTTTCACTGCACAAAACATTAGACATTGTCAATCTAATAATGCAGGCACACTGGTGCGTATCCATATGCATCTCTTATTTGTAACCAGTTTTGCTTAGTATAGCTGGCTCATTAGTTTTCTTATCATATTCAGGCCTGGCACTGAAGCAGAGAAAAAATATGCTGATTGCCTTACTCTGTTTAAGTGGTCAGTACAGAACTTGCCTGCAGTTCTTCCTGTTTTATTTCTTTATTTGCTGTATTTCCCCTGTGCTTTTCAGACTGTGTTTTCTCCCTGAGCAACTTGTATTAATTAAAAGAGAAAGATGCATGAGGGAAGGGAAGCAGAAGGAAAAGGGCGAGGAAGGAGATCAGTTCTTCAAGGCCATAACAGAGTGAACATTAAGGTGGCATTTATATGCAAGTCAAACTAAGCTGACCTTCCCTGCCCAGAGCTCTAGCTTGTGTAGCATCTTGTCTCAAGTAGACCCTGGAACTGATTGATGGGGCCAGAATTGACACGGATGAGGTCAGAATGATGTGCTGTCCTTCCACTCTCTGGTCCATGGGTGCCTATTGAGGGAGGGTTGCAAGGACGACTTGCATACTTGTGTCATTCATCAAGACATAAGTATAAAGTGGTGGCATTGCATGACATCACCATGGATTGCTGTGGATGCTTCAGATCTTGTCCTTTGACAACTGTTGGTAGAAGCTGAGTGTTTTATACAGCAGGAAGGAGCCCAGCAAGTTCCCCACAACAACAACTTTTTGGCCAATGAAAGAGGTTCAGTTTCTAAAATAATAGCCTCACGTTTGGTTTTGACCAGATGTCCACCTCTCTAATTTGGGACCCTCAGGGTTTCCCTGATGTGCAGTCTAACATTCTTTGCAGATGCTTAGATACATGACTTCTGGCTAGGGTTTCTTGCTCATTGTCTGCAGTATTAACTCAGGTTTATTTATTCTCTCCTCCGTGGGATATCTGAACTTGGTTTGAAGCTGCGTCAGCCTGGAGAATAATTATTTGTCTTAATAATCATTCCAAAAGCCACCCCAATGGACAAGTAATTAGTGCTTCATAACAGAAACACATTCATCTGTCTGTATATTTTGGGTAAAGTTCCTATTCCACTTCTCTTCCTGGCATCCTCCATGCCATTGAGATCTATTCCGGATGGTTCCAGACCACTCCAGAATGCTGCCAAGATGCAGATGGAGTGGGAATCTCTACACAAGCAGGTTTTGCTAGTGGACTAACATCATTTAATACAACTCCTTGACTGTACCATTATTCTTAGTTTCCAATTTTATTTTCAGTTCAGCTACAGAGACATGATCATATAATAGGCCAAAGCTATCCCCCCCCCCCACTTATTTTAGTCATTTGGAGGAGCAAAATACTTCCTATTTTAGAAACTGGCCACAGGAGTTATAGTTGGCAGGGAATTTGTTTCACCCCATCTTGCCAGATAAAACATGGCTATTTTCTGTTCTTGGAATACTGAGTTTTTAAAATTGCTGTTTGCCTTTGGGAAGTTGAAACACACTTTCACTGAAACACTTTATAAAAGGTTCTAAAAATCTGCCTTGCTATTATATCTTTTGAATTAGGGTTTTAGACTCTCTTTGGGAAAGCCTAGAATTTCTGGCATAGCACTGTATGACATTTGGAATGTAAGTCCCACTGAAGTTAATAAGAGACTTCTGCAGATCCTTAATTTTATCCTATTGATTTCTGTGCAGTTTAGATTGCAATCCTGTTGTATATTTACTGTTGCATATTTCAGTAGCAGATATCAATAAAAGCCTTGCTCCTTCCCTGTTATTTTTTTCCCTCTCAAAAGTTAGCTAACACTAACCCTAATCTTTAAGACTTTTGTGATATTATCACCCCTAGAATTATTGTTTTTCCTCACACCTTTCCCTGGTGTTCTACACTTACATATTCAACAGGTGATATTGTTCATACTGAGATTAATCTTTTTCGGAAAAAAAATACTTCATCTGTTGCAAGTGAGGTTCTTCTCCAAGGCAGGAAAATGAAGCAAACATTTTTCAATGGTAATGTTCTCATTTAGGAGCAAAGAAACTTCTTTATACTAGTCAGAATTTTTTTCAGGATTGTCTACAGCATTGTTTCTCAATCTCAGCATCTTTAGCATCTTTTGGCTGGGGAATTCTGAGAGTTAAATTCCACACGTCTTAAAGGTCCTGATGTTGAAAAACATTTGTCTACAGCAACTACAAGCTACTCTCCAGGATTTCAAGCTGGTGTCCTACCTCAAGAGGCCAGGGGTTCAACTTTGGACCTTCTCCAAGTAAAGCAGAAATTCTACCACTGAATTACAGTTACAGACTTCCATCAGTATAATCTTTTTCCCCAGTGGTTTTTCTGATATTGGCACTTTCTGACACTAGGCTGAGATCTTTTTCATTTTCGTGTACATTTAATGCTGAATGAAAGAGGATTTAATTGTAAACCAGATATAAAAAAGAAAGGTAGAGAGGAAGGAGAAGACCAAATTCATGGTTGGATGGAATTGATCAACGAGAGAGAGATGAGAAATTTAAAGAATAAAAGGCAATTTATGAATGGTGGAAGTAAGAATGGTTTGCAACCACAGAAAGGTATGGAGAAGTATAGTGAATGGTATTGCTGTAAATTAGATTTAGTGAGATTTCCTTTTCTTTTTCTCTCTTATGTCCTGCCTCCAATTTCTTTGCTCACTACATCTCACCCCTTTTCTTCCTTTTGGATAAAGTTGCTCCCTCCAAAATGGAATCACATGTTTTGTATGTATGTATTTTAATGCACAGTTCTTACTTCAATTGTGGATTACTGTACTTTGGTTGAAGGGCAATATTTTCACACAGTGTTTTAAAACTGGCTGCCTTACATATTCTAGGTAAACAGGTTCTGCCAGAAATAGAGAGGAAACCAATTACATTAGATTACAATCATAGAGCTATATTTATTATGCTGCTACCTGTACTTGCTCCATTTGTACATATATCCCAGTTACTGAAAATTATGGGATACTATAAGAATAATTTGTAGAGCAATAAAAACACTTCTATCTCTAAGTGGTTTTGGGTCAATATAAAGATAAGTAATCAAATTATATCTTTGAAATGTAATGTTTCTGAAGTTCCCAGGAATCTTCAAATGATTTTTTTTAAAAAGAGTTGTCTCTTCTCCTTCCACATCTGTCTCAACTTGCTTACATAAAACCTAATAATAATAATAATAATAATAATAATAATAATAAAAAATCTGCCTAGCCCAGGTTCTTGGGAAGGACTCGATAGGTGGATAAAAATGCCAAATCTGATCTAAACATCTGGCTGACTGTGATAATAATAATAATAATAATAATAATAATAATAATAATAATAATAATGTTTTCCCATATATATTGTTACATGCTTTCTATTTCTCCGAGTGGCAAGCAGTTTTTAAGGATGCATGTATAGTACTTGATTTTGGCTTTGTTCGGAAAGAAGAATGATCAGAGTCTAATACTTTTCTCTAATATTGAATATGCTAATAAACATAGACTTTTTGAAGAGTCCACATCAGATACCTAGAGAAACAATCTAGCACCATAAAAATATTCTCTTCCCTCTTTCAGAGTCTCTCTGCCTAGCTTCAAAGTTATACCAAGCCATGGATTGTTTATCCATTCCTTACCAATTTAATCTTTGTTGACTGGGTTTGTCTGACATAATCCATACACCATGGTTTATATATCATGATACAGTTCATACACTATATTAAGCCAGAGCTTATCTTGACTTAGTGCAATGTGCAAATCTAATTTGTAATCATGCTCAAGTAGCACATTAAACCAGACTTAGTACCAACATAGAATAAATGTTCCTGGAAACTATTCCCAATTGCATATGGATGCTTCCTCCTATTCTTTCTCCTTGTATCTGAATGACTTGTGATGCCTGGTTGGCCAACATTTCCTGTTGTATCATTTGAAACTGATGACAGCCAGACACAGTAGAGAAACAGGAAGGCTAATCTCAGTTTCTTTCTTTTGAAAAAATGGCCTCCTGGCATGAGAGATGGGGGTGTAGGGTAGAGTGGAGAAGACAAGGCATTTGAACGGTTATCTTAGAAGTGGCAACTCAGTGAAGCTGCTGAGAGACTGGGGAAAAAAAAAACTTAAGAGAAACACTACGTAAATCCAAAAGCGCTAGAGAATTCCTGGAAGCTTGGGATTCAGACAGATCAGCCATCAGTAGACACATATTGATAAACCACATTTATTTGCCATTCAAAAGAGACAATAAAAAAGCTAAGAAGGAAGCAAAAAAACCCAGAACACATCCTCTCCAGCAGCCAACACCCAGATAAGCAGGGATTAACCCCAGACAAAAAATCAAGCAGAAAACAATACCCTAATCAAGGAACTTCCAAGGAGAAAACTGCACCCCCACCAACATTGGCAAGGCAAGCTACTGTATATAAACAGGGAGCAAACCCCACACTCGCACTGATGATGTTACCTAGTCGGGTAATGAAACATCGGTAAGCAAACAACCAAGCTCAGAGAGCACCAAGAACTCCACTACCTTAATTAATTTGCTTCCTCTTAAAGCAGGGTTTCCCAAACTGAGGTGTACCTCAGGAGCCCAAGGGAGGTGTGAAGAACCTTTTAATTACATAGTTCCAATAAATCCACCTTTTCCAAAGTTTCATTGTATTGTTTTCGTTGTTCATTTGTGTTCATTTTGGTGTTTGGATTTTTAGCAGAGGTGTGTACATTAAGCTGCCTAGAATCATGTAAAAGTGAGATGGGCAGCTATATAAATCAAGCAAATAAATAAGTACTTATTGTACTAAAGGGAGGTGTGATGGCAAAAAAAGTTTAGGAACCCCTGTCTTAAAGTCTTCAAGATTCTACATTACCTAAAATAATATTAAAGATGCCTTCTTGAAATCTGTATTTTTCTTGCTTCCTTGATCTTGCTTGCTGTGTGGGGCTTAACACCTGCACACCCAAGGAACCTATGTGCAAAAAGTAAAATGGAAGCAATAGGGAATAGCTTCCTTTTCAATTGTTCTTGAGAGTGGGGAATCTGCCCTGAAACAGAGCAATGGTTAGCAAAGTAGGTCTTAGAAAGAAGGTTTAGTTACATTGTAGTGATAGGCATACCCTAGCATATAGCTATCTACTTCCAACCAGGAGAAGGATCAGAGAGCAAGTACTCTGTGCATGTGTGCCTGGGAACAAAGGCAAAAGGAGGGGTCTTCAGACTAGCATTCTTAGAGCAGACAGAGGGGTAGACCGAAGGGGGAAAGTAAGTTAATTCTGAACTCTTTACCTACACCCCACAATAGGTCAAGAGGTGCTGAAGAATCAGCACTGCTTCCACCCTCAGCCCCTGATAACATTTATCCCTGCATCAAACAAGGCAGAGAGACTTGTAAATGATGTGACTGAGTATAATTTTCAGGGGCAACAGAGCATGCAAAAATGGATCTCTCCTTGCTCAGTAGCATATACTAGCATTTCTGTGCTAATACAGTACATCACCCTTTTCCTTCCATTTTACACACCTTTGCTTTGTAATAAGCAGGTTTTGCATCACTTTGGTATTTCCATTTCTACATCTCAAATCAGAAGGGGAAGGGGTCACTTCATCACCTATCATGGATCTTTTTAAGTGTTTACTGTACAATACATTGCCAAAATGAAGGCCATCTATTAATTTAAAATTGAAACAACATCACAAATTGGAAAGTATATATTATTTCATAGGAAATGTAGAGTATGCAATGGTATGCCAGCTGCACAAAGTGTTACAGCAGATGAAGTTTTCTGTGATGATCCCATGGTATATGCAGAGAACTTCCATATTACTGGTTGTTTTAGTCAGCAATAGAAAACCATGATTCTTTCATAAGGAAGCATTAGTTTGTGGATGCATACATAGATTCCTGAAGAATCCCAGGATTACAACAGTGAATATAATTAAAATGTGCAATCTGTGAAATAGACAATGAATTTTTATTTTGGGGTTTCATTTGGTCTTGATCCTTCTTTTATTAATTCAGTTTCCCTCTCTACAACAGAGGCTCTTAGTTGTCAGGTCATTCACGCCGTTCTTTTTGCATTGCAGTTTGAGATGAAACTATGAAAGGATTCAGCTTTTTACACACTGTAGGATCTATGAAGTAGTTTATCTCTAGCCAAAGTTAGACAGGAAATCCTTAATTTGTAAGCTGTCTTGATTGGTTCTTTGTTTTGGAAATTGAAAAATTGTCTCGAGCGTTCCCTCATTGTTAAGACTACTGAAATTAAGGGCTGAGGCAAGGGACAAGTTGTTGCATTCTGACTTATTTACTTGCTTTCAGGAGAGAGAATCCTGCAGTCACGCCCAGTGAGTACATAACTGCTTGCTGCCTCACAGCAGCTACCATAGAGAGCAATTTAAAATGTTCTCTGGTGTAGAAGCTGTTTCATGTGCATCTGACATATTTTATATACCTGGAAAGTTACCACTTGGCGGCATAACTTTTATTATAAGATTATCCCTACAGTAGATAATCCTGTGCTGCTCTCTAAAACTCTGCATGAAGTGATGTATTCTCCTGCCATTATGTTTATAGTCTTGGGGTGTGAAATGCATTACTTTTTACATTGTATTGTTTATTGTTTCATTTGGTGCTAAGACAAACAACCCTTCATTTCTTGCAACAAGTCTCACAAAAGTCTGGACTGTAATCTGTTCTGACAGGGCAATGGCCCTCTCTGTGCAAAGGCAATATAAAAGGCAAAAGTTCTCTCCCTGCATCTGTACAAAACTCAAGTCCCCTGGCTCTTCTTTTCACAGAATTGGCTTTTATTGGGAGCCATTCCACCTGATGATAATACAGATGGAAGAAGGTGCTACAACACCTTTTTGATTTTCCTCTTCCCAAAGAACTGCCTTAGTGCGCAATCCAGCTGTGTAACTTTATGACTGAATTAATACTTTGATTTGATTGATTTCATGTTCTCTGGTTATCAGACTGTAAGCTTTGGGGCAAGGATTGGGTTTGTACAGTGTGAAGCTAACTTCCTCCAGAGTGAGTTAGTTGCAACAAACGCAACTGTCTTGTGAGCATCTTAAAGATCAGGAAAATTTACTCATACAACTTTTTGTGCCTCACAGACACTTCATCAGATGCGTGAAATACTGTTCTGAGAAAGACACACTTTCCTTAAGACAGTTTTCTGTGCATCTGATGAAAAAGCTTCTGTGATAATAACCATGTTAGCCTTTCAGGCAGCCCAAGGTTCTTTGCTGCCTTAGATTCTTATTTCTTAAATTGCAGGAGGCTTGGTGTTGACAAATAACTCCTCTTATATTTTCCAAAGTAAGTAATTAGAGTCCTTCTTACCCCATTCTCTCCAAAAAGGAGAAAGGAATAGAGCAGACAGGAGACATTCTCATAGGAATATTATATTGCAAACACCACTCAAGATACTGTATTTTAAAATATATACTATATTCAGATTAATAAATTGCTCAATAACGATGACACAAAGCCTGATCCATTGCAAAGTGTCAACAAATGTATATTGTAAAAAGACATTGGAATGTGTACCGAGTATACTTATTGGACCTATTTGTGCAGCATGCTTAAACCTATTTACTAGAAACCCAGTCCGATATCCTTACTGGTGGTTCTGGCAGCGTACAGTCTCGCTAACTGGGTCAAAATTTCTGTATCCGTGACCTCCAGGAAGTGCCTAGTATCCCATATGCCTTGCACCACAAGAGTATTTCCTAAGTTTTATTATATCACCAGCTTCTTCCTTTCTGGCTAGGCAGGTTAGAATAAGCTTGGGCATTGCAGCCAATCAGTATTTTGGAGGTATGATCCAGGCCTAGACCATGACTTTTCAGTGACTGCTCATCTTTAGCTGTTTTTCTTGGAGGAATATTTCTGGAAACTGCAGTTGGTTCTTCAGGTGAGATCAGCTGGTAATCATGGATACCTCTGTAGAAAGTGGTACTTAAAAGGAGAGAAGAATTGACTGAGACTGTGAATTCCCAGGTTTGACAGGAGCAAAGACACTGCTGTCAATTGCACAACTTGTAAGAAGCATCTGGCAGGTTTCTGAAAATGTTTGCATTGGGAATGCGGGGAACAGCAAATGAAATTTGGCTGAAGAAACCCCAACCATGCGGCTCTATTAGACAAAGTGGGACTCCCTTGTTTGTAGTGTTATCACATTTTTGCTTTTTTAAACAGTTCACAGAATATTTTTATTATCCAAACATTCCTGGTTTTAACTTTGTCTTCCTTCCCTTAAGGGTGCTTTCTCTTAATAAATTGCACTCCTGTTGGTTTTATCCCCAAAGCTGCTAAGGGATTACTATCAAATTACCTCAGGGAACATTGCCTTTCATGCCTTCCCCTTGGGACCCTGAGGTAGCCTTCGAAGGTCATTCTCTGGTAGCCCTAGCTAAGTTATGTTAATGGAGCATTAGCTACTGAAGAAAGGGCTCTTTCAGTGTTTGCATTTTGGTTATTTAGTTATTTACCCATTTACTTGTAGGGTTTATTTATCATCTCAATCAACTAAAACTCTAATAATTTGCAATATCCACAATTAGAAAAAAATATTAGTATATAGTATGTAACAGTGCAATACAAACCAGTCTGGTGCTGGTGGCTCCACATTGATCCATCCCTAGAGGCTCTTCCCCCTTGGAAGTGGGAGCCACCCTTGACGCAGGGGACAAGTTATTCCTAAAAAGAGCACCTCCTTCCAATAATGTATGTTGTCAAGTCTCCTTCTGTAGCACAGTATGATGGGAGGGGACATCAGCAGGGTTAGGATCCCTGGTCATTTGGATTGGGCGAGCAGAATCTACCGAGGAAAGGCTAGACTCTTAGATATCCAGGCCCTGAACCATACAGGGCTTCATAGGTAAGGCCCAGCATAATTCTACTCAGAAACACTTCAGGAACTAGTGCAACTCATGCACTAGTTATGGAACATGGAAGTCCCAAGGCTTCTCTCTCAGCAGGGTTGCTGCATATTGCACCAGTTGAAGTTCCTGAGTGGTCTTTAGGAGAAACCCCAAGTGAACTACAGGAATCTAGTCTTGAGATGGCAAAGGCATAAATGACTACCCCAGTTAATCCTAGTCCAGGTAAGGCTATAACTGGTACAACAGCCAGTAAGGGCTCTTCTGGTCACAGCTTTTACTTGCTCTTTCAGCAAGAGCTGAGACCAGAAAGACCCTCCAAGTTACAAGCCTGTTCTCTCTAAGAGAACACAGCCCCATCAAGAGACAAAGGTAATGTTATCCTTGGAAAAAGTGACTTCTGAAACAGCATCCACTCTTAGCTTGTTGGGATTTAGCCTGAGCCTGTTTTTCCCCCTTCAGGCACTGGGTTAGAACTTCTGCCACATTCCAATTTGGCCCAAAGTGACAATACATCATTTGCATATTGATGATATGTTACCCTGAACCATCAGATAATTTCTTCTAACAGCTCCATATAGATGTTACAGGATTAGCACCCATGCCCCCCCCAACCTGGTAAAGTGTCCAAAGACCCAAACTTTTCATTCCTGTCCCAGTGACTGTACTTCCCCACACTCAGGTAGGAATGGAACCACTACAAAACACTGTCTCCAATTCCCAGCTCTCTCACATAATCCAGAAGAATACTGTGGTTGATAGTATTGAAAACTACTCAGGGATCATATTCCCACTATCTATATCCTACCACAAGTCATCTAGTAGAACAACCAGTATGGTTTCTGCCCCATGCCTGACTCCAGACTGCCATGTATTCATATCCTCCAGAACTCGCTGAAATTGTTGCCCTGTTAAAAAGTGAAGCCTGAAACTAAGTTGGTAGTTCTCTATTAGCATTGGCTCCAAGACTGGACTCTTGAGTGGCTGACCAGCACCTTTTCCAAACTGCTGGAATCCCTCCCTCTTTCCCTCAAAGAGGGATTGACTACCGCCTGGGTCCAGCTTCTTGTCTCCTCCCTGGGTGTCTTGACTCACCTGGTTGGGCAGAAATCTAGTCCATATGTGGCAGAGCTAATGCTGCAGAGACCCATTTCCTCAACATTCATAGATTCAAAAATCTCTCAGGTAATAATAGCACAAGATGCTGCCTCTGTCACGTCAGCCAATTATGTCCATCAAGTTTCTAGCTTAGAACGAATATATGTGATTTTATCTATGAAATAAGAGAGCCAGTTTGGTATAGTGGTTAAGACACCAGGCTAGAAATCGGGAAACTATGATTTCTAGTCCCACCTTAGGCACAAAGCCAGCTGGATGACCTTGGGCCAGTCACTCTCTCTCAGCCCTAGGAAGAAGCAGGCAATGGCAAACCACTTCTGGAATCTTGCCAAGAAAACTGCAGGAATTTGCCCAGGCAGCTGTCAGGAGTCAACACTGACTCAAAGGCACAAATAAATTAAAAAAATAAAATAAAAATCCATGAAATGCTCAGACCATCACATTCCATGTTAACTATGGGCTTAACTGTGAGCTCTTGTGTCTAGTCATATGCTCCTGTTGGCTTCTTCCAGGTAAAGAAACTCCAGATGTCTCTACCTGTTTCATTTCCCAGAGCTCCTTAGAAATGCAAATACATTTTAAAAAGAGAATACACTTGGGTTTGCTATGGATTATAGGCCCTCCTGGGAATGACAGTCTGTCCCATTCGTTCAGCAGCTATACCTGCAGGAATACAAGCAATGATGTATTTATTACACAGTACATTTCAAGGTGGACTCAATGATAGAGCTGCCTAAGTTGGCCTTTCTGAATATAGTAAAGTCTTTTCTGTATATTCCTTTATTGAGGTATGAAGGCTGATCACGGGAGACTTGACATCTCTGATTTAGAAGAATTGCAAGTGGCAAATCAGGCAAAAGAGAATATATCATCTGGAGTGTGAAAGCAATAGTGAAGGCAACAAGCACTTTAAAAAGTCTTACGCTCTTACTGATGATGTAATGTTCCTGTACTCTATTTCACCCCACAACTTATATGGCAGAGAGAAAGGAATCAATGACTGGAAATTTTCTGTAGGTGTCCTCTATTACTTTGCTACATTATGTACTGGCCTCCTCAGTTGAATACAGGGAGCTAGGCCTGAGCTTACAATGTATAAGGGGTTATCATATTTCACTTTCAGAAGAGAAGATGCACTAGAGACAGAGTGCTTATGCAATTTATAACTTTATTTTTGTTCCTCTCCTACAGTAAACCTGTGAATGGTTCATTAAATCTTATAGGTTTCTTTGATTGCTCTTGCCAGAGCTAACTGGGCCTGAAGCATTGTTTCAAAGACAAAACAGTCACTGCCACTTAAACCAGGGTTAGTTACACGATCTCTCTCTTTTCAGCCAGTCAAGAGGCAGCAGAGAAGAGGCACGTCCTCTACAGGGAAGTGCTGCCTCTTTTTCAGGGACTATCATCAGATCTGATGTTTCAGAATGATTTTTCCTTTCGGCCAGATTGAGTATGACTGCAACTGCAAGGTGACATGTCCACAGAAATACAGATACATGGCAAAGCTAGTTTAACCTGAATACTTTCAGATGATTTTTCTTTAAATTTGTGTTAAAAATCTACTGTATATATAAGAGGTCTTCTACTCTATTTGCTCGAGTCAACTGCTTGTATTTCTGATAGAAATCAACCAGATACCTTCAAAAACTTAACAGATGAGTTGAAGATAATGCCCCCTCCCCCGATTTCTCCACTGGGTTGTCTATTATACTGAGTAGTTGACAACTGTTACTGTAAGGCAGTGAATTCCATAATTTAATGATATTTTTTGTTCAGTCAAAAGCTTCCATTTGTTTGTCCTGCATTCAATGCCTATCAATTTTTCTAGGATCCACATTTCCTATGAAAGGATGAAAGAACTTTTTACGTTTTCTCTCTTGCTATAATTCATTTTACTTCTTTATAAAAAATTTAGACTGCTTTTCATTTAAAGAGGATCAGTTCCCACTAAACATAACATTGCTAATAAATATAACAGAATCTTTCTGTGTGTGCGTGTGTATTACAAATGATAAAACCTTTTATTGGGGAGTTAGTGGGAAAAAAAATAACGTAGGAGAAATCAAAGACTGTACCAGACAAACTGGTTTTAACGTATGGCAGAAATATTCCATAGTGGATATTTGCCTAATTTTATAAATAACCCAAATTTTATAAATTTGATTGTCAGTGCTGAGTCTTTCAAGGTCGGAAGCAAAGTGCCAGAGACAAAACAAAACCATTATCAAAATACGGTGTAGATACCCTCCACCCCCAAGGCTGAAAAATACGCAGCAAGAAGTCCATGACCATGTAAGGGCAGGAGAAAGAAACATAAGATTTAAACCCTGGAGTTATAAAGATAGTGGGCTGGATAGCTAGATTCTGCAGTAGCAAATCATTAATAAGGTTTTTTTGGTTTCAGTAGAAGCAACTTATCTACCCAAGCCTTATTTTTGACTTTTCGACTGTCAGCTCAGGCATGCTAGTTGAATCTCTAGAGAAAGATTTATTGCTGTGCCCTAGGAGAAACTCTAACATTTAATCTTTCATTTAATCATTAGAGATTTTTGTCAACTAAACAGCCATAGATGGGCATTGTCTCCTGGACTCTGCAGTTGTGCAGGTAGGCAGTGGTACATGGAAGACAACTTGGCCTCCAATTTCAGCAGACAATAAAAGGCTGGGATATAATGGTTGAGTGAAATGTATGTGGTTGTATCTCCTTTACCCACTCCTATCCTCTTTTCCCACTTGGAAGAGGAGCCTGGTTCCTATTATGAATTACCTTTTTTTCAAAACATTCAGCTCTTGTATTTATAATCTTTTGGCTAGCTGCACTTCATCCCCAAATCAGTTTCATTTGAGCACATGGGGTTGGTTTCCTTAATCTCAAAATAAGGTAATTGCAAAGACCTCTAATGTGATAATTTTTCAATAATAATAATAATTTAAAATAGAAGTGGACACTATTTTACCTTTCAGATTAAAGGTAAAACTGAGTCTTAGGTTTAGAAAGGCTGAAGACTATTGAGTGATGAGACAACTTGGAATTGCAGACAAGAGAAATGGGCAAATGTCCTATTATGCAATTAAAATATTTAGGGACATACTTTTCCCTTTTGATGGCCCAAGAAATGTTTGGAAAACTTCATTAAAATTTTCTCAAATTTCTCTGGCTTTACCATTCATACTACCGTACAGCCTATGAGAAAATGCATGCTATAAATAGGCCGTTACAGCTACTTACTAGTTGGTTTTATTTAATTAATTTAATTAATTTAATTAATGGGGAAAAGAGATCATTTGTTGTATTTTAAGAGAAGGTGATAAGTTATTAAAATTCTTTATATTTATTGTGATGAATGGGAAGGTCATTACTTTATATATTTCTTTTCTTTTTGTATGCTATGCTATGCTATGCTATGCTATGCTATAATTAAATACGAACATGTGGTTTCAAGAAACCTATTAGAGAGGAGCCTTCTTCTTCAAAACGTTTTGCTCAGATATAACCCCCCAAATAATACAAACTTGCACAAAAGAAATGCAACCAGACCATACAGGATGCAATAAAAAGTTTTGAGAAGCATATTTTTTTTGTTGTCAGTCATTAAGTCGTGTCTGATTCTTTGTGACCCCATAAACCATATCCTGCCAGGCCTTCCTGTCCTTCACTGCCTCCCGAAGTTTGCTCAGTTTCATGCTCATTGCTTCAGTGATGCTATCTAACCATCTCATCCTCTGCCGTCCCCTTCTCCTTTTTGCCTTCAATCTTTCCCAGCATCAAGGTCTTTTCCAAAGAGTCCTCTCTTTGCATTAGGTGGCCAAGGTATCTGAACTTGAGCTTCAGTATCAATCCTTCCAATGAGCAGTCAGGGTTGATTTCCTTTAGGATTGACTGGTTTGACCTTCTGGCAGTCCAAGGGACTCCTAAGAGCACCACAGTTCAAAGGCATCAATTCTTCGGCGCTCAGCCTTCCTTATGGTCCAGCTCTCACAGCCATACATTGCTACTGGAAAAACCATAGCTCTGATTATACGGATCTTTGTCAGCAAGGTGATATCTCTACTTTTTAATATGCTGTCTAGGTTTGCCATAGCTTTCCTCCCAAGAAGCAAGCATCTTTTAATTTCATGGCTGCAGTCTCTGTCTGTGGTGATCTTGGAGCCCAAATAAATGAAGTCTGTGACTGCTTCCATTTCTACCCCTTCTATTTGCCAGGAATTGATGGGTCCAGATGCCATGATCTTAGTTTATTTAATGTTGAGTTTCAAGCCAGCTTTTGCAGTCTTCTCTTTCACCTTCATCAAGAGGCTCTTTAGTTCTTCTTCACTTTCTGCCATTAGGGTGGTATCATCTCTATATCTGAGGTTGTTGATATTTCTCTCTGCAGTCTTAATTCCGGCTTGTGATTCTTCCAGCCTGGCATTTCTCATGATGTACTCTGCATATAAGTTAAATAAGCAGGGTGACAGTATACAGCCTTGTCGTACTCCTTTCCCTATTTTGAACCAATCGGTTGTTCCATGACCAGTTCTAACTGTTGCTTCTTGGCCCACATACAGATTTCTCAGGAGACAGGCAAGGTGGTCTGGTACCCCCATCTCTTTAAGAATTTGCTACAGTTTGTTGTGATCCACACAATGAAAGGCTTTTGCATAGTCAATGAAGCAGAAGTAGATATTTTTCTGGAACTCTCGTGCTTTCTCCATGATCCAGCGAATGTTGGCAATTTGATCTCTAGTTCCTCTGCCTCTTCGAAACCCAGCTTGTACATCTGGTAGTTCTTGGTTCATATACTGCTGAAGCCTAACTTGTAGGATTTTGAGTATAACCTTGCTAGCATGTGAAATGAGTGCAATTGTGCGATAGTTTGAGCATTCTTTGGCATTGCCTTTCTTTGGAATTGGAACGTAAACTGACTTTTTCCAATCCTGTGGCCACTGTTGCGTTTTCCAAACTTGCTGGCATATTGAGTGCAGCACTTTAACAGCATCATCTTTCAGTATTTTAAATAGCTCAGCTGGAATACTGTCATCTCCGCTAGCTTTGTTGTGAGTAATGCTTCCTAAGGCCCCTTGACTTCTCTCTCTAGGATGTCCGGCTGAAGGTCAGTGACCTCACCAGCACGGACATCAGGGACATTAAGATCTTTCTTGTATAGTTCTTCTGTGTATTCTTGCCACCTCTTCTTAATCTCTTCTGCTTCTGTTAGGTCCCTGCCTTTTTTGTCCTTTATCATGCCCATCTTTGCACTACACGTTCCCTTGATATCTCCAGTTTTCGTGAAGAGATCTCTAGTCTTCCCCTTTCTATTGTTTTCCTCGATTTCTTTGCATTGTTCATTTAAGAAGGCCTTCTTTACTAATAACATTAACAGTAAGATAATAATGAGATAATGAAAATACCGAGAGATGACTGGATGGTCTGTTGGGTGATAAAGAGAATAAGAATGCAAAAAGATGATAAAGATATTGCAGAGAATCTGAATGAATTGCTTGTGTCTCTTTTCAGTATAGAAGATATGAGGACTGATACTTGTGCCTGAACTGATATTCCACAGCAAGTAACTGGGTACCTGATTTGATTGGGTGATCACGTGGAAGCTATCTGGAGGTTGAGTCATGACAACTGGACTTCTTTTCTTTTTGGCAGAGACGTTTCGCTACTTGTCCAAGCAGCTTCTTCAGTCTAAAAGCATTGGTTAGGGGGAACCCGTGGAAGCTTCATTAAGCAAAATGCAGCAACCAACAAAGAAAAAAAAATGCTTCAAGGGAAGCAAGTAGAACTCTGCCCCTGGAAATATAGAATGGGGATGTGTTAGGAAGGATCTTCAGGAGCTGAAATATCTTAAGAACTAAGAAGAGCTGTGCTGATCAGACAAAGGCCTGTTAATCAGCATCCTGTTTTCCTCCAGATGACTTTGTTTGAAAACAGTAGTCCTCTCTCGTTATTCTTCCCTTAATTGTATTGCACTTTGAAGATACACGTTATGTAAACTAAGCTGATGTAGTAATGAACAGTGAAAGAAGTCATACAGTAATTCAAACTCTGAAATACCTGTTCAGTTTCCTGGATAATTGCCTTCTTTAGCCATATGTTCCTTTCTCAAACTTAGTTTGACAGGTCTGTGGGAAAAGTTATCTCTGTTGTTTACTTTGTGCAGTGCCAAGCCCATGATGGATTTTCAAGAAAGAACAGCTCAACAGTTGATATTTTGAAAGTCAAGTTTTAAAAACTATATCCTAATTTGAAGATAATTTGGGAGGAGTGTGTATATGTATTTTCCCCAAAGAACATAATAGTCGAAAACTAACCTGGGAGGCTATGGCTGGGTCTTATTTCTGCTCTAATAAAATCAGCCCAGGCAAAATGAGAGATGCCCAACTTTCCTCTTCATTTGGTCTCAACGCTTTTTTCTTTTGGCTTCCGTGCAAAAACCTGACCCCTCTGTATTAGTTTGCTAAAGTATTTGTCTTTCATGAAAGCCAATACAATCAGCAGAGCTAGCATAAAGGACCATCTCGGGTTGCATTATAATAGCAAGACTGTTCTGTGACCATGTTCTACAGGCAGACTGGAGGTGACAATATTATTTACTTTTGTTGCTTAGGGTCCAAGGAGGGAATAAATTGCTATTGATTTTTGGAACATTATAGTGAAGTGTCTTAATGTCAACAGAAGAGCTGGGTGGCAGGACAGCAGGAGAGACTGTATGGAGACTGCTTTTTAAAATGAAATGTTGTTTTCCTCTTTAAACTGTTTTTATCTTCCTCCCCCCCACCCCACCCCACCCTTCCCCTTCCCATATACCTGTATAAGCTAAGAATAAGAAAACTTAACTGCAAATACTGCTTCTATTATGAATAACCCCCATTATTATTTTTAAATGAAATTACTATATTCAGTGTTTAGTTCTATTATCATAGTCCACCATCAGAATGACTTAGTGTATATTAACTACTTTATCTGAGCCTATTTTCCAAATATATTGGAGTCAAAAAATAATTGTTTGCATGAAGGAATGCTGCTGATATTCTTTGACATATATACCCTCAAAGCAGTGGAAGGCGTTAACTATAACATGTTTTGTTCTTTGCTTTTGTTTTTGTTTTTACACATTACCATTTGCAGAAAAAAAAACCTTAATTGCTTTCCATTTTCCATGAATCTTCCCCCTTTTGCTTCTCTCATTCTAACGGCAGCCTTTAATTTTGGATTTTTTTATAGTTGCACTACTGTGTACTGGCACCTGCTGGGAGAGATATATATGGAAAATCTACAATTAGCCTTGGCTGCATAATGTCAGCCCTTTTCCTTGAGTTAACGGTGCACACCCTGTTTAGATGACTCATGTTTCTGAACTTCCCTTGAGGCTCCTTGCTGTCATCCCTTTCAGAAGAGGTGAATTGCATGCCAGGCTTCCTGGAATTCACAGATTCATCAGAATGCCATGGTAAATGTGAATGTTTCAGATGACTTTTAAGCTTGTTGCTCCAAAAATGTACAGCCCTTTCCCCAAAACCTTTTTTTTTTTTTTTCCAAATTTTCTCTGCTACTTTTCTGTACATGGCGCTGAGGATACTCTCAGATTTAAAATGAGTTTGGCAGCAAAGATGTCCATGCCCAGAAGTACCTGAACAATGGGCGGGGTGTTGATAAGTCATGTCTTTTCCTTCTGGTGGTGGTTTGTAGAAAACAGCTAATCAACAGCTCTCTCTCAAGGACTTGTTTGTATCTTTCCAAATTGTACTCTTTAGCATCAGTCTATATGATGAAAACCTTGGGGTCCATTATCTTTTCAGTACATTGAAGAGTTCTTTTTCTTTTTGTCTGCAATTGATGCCCTGTAGCATATTTTCCTCATCAGAGTAGCCTTTTCCACAAGGATACTTTAGCTAGTGGTCTCTGTTTGGGTGTTATTGAATAGGATGGTTTTGTAGACGGAGTAGCTATTCTTGTCTGATCTTATGTTCTCCAGAAGACTCAGATGACCTTGTGGGATCTGTGGGAGTGGGAGTTCATTAGGAAAGTGTTTAATTCATGTTCAATAGGTCTTTGATCTGAATAAATGCAAGAAGATGGTTGAGTTACTCAGTTGCAGTAAGATTACCTTAGGGAAATTATGGCAAGGATATATGAACCGTGACTTAAGATATGCCTAAATGCCCTCCACAGAATTAATTTTTAATATAAAAATAAATCTAGAAAATGCCTCCAATTTCAATGTGCTTGAATTAAATCTCATCTCAGGAATGATTATTATTTGTTTATTGAGAAGGGCACCCATATACGTTTAATAAATAAATAAATAAATAAATAAATAAATATGGCTGAATTTTGCAAGCTTGTGGCGATATCACTGGATTTCATGCAAGCACACTTAAATTGGGCTACGTTTTAAAACATATTTTTAAAAATAAATTTACTAATATTAAGATAATAATTGGTGAATGTACTCATTACTCTCCACTCTGAATTATGGTATAAAGTTCACATATAGGAAAAAATATGGAAACATAATTTTTCTTTTGTCCGTTGGAGGTTTGTTATGTTCTGATTTCACAGGGCACTATTCTTTAGAGCCTTCTTGTTGTCCATCACATTAGTTAATGTGGCTGGTTGGCAAGATAACAATTTTTATGATGCAGAAATAAAATTATGTTGAAAAAATATGCTTTCATTGAAATCCCAGTTTAAAAGGTAAAATGATGTTATTAATTATGATCAAAATGTCCCAGATGCTGAAGAATTAATTACTTCTTCTATTTGTCATGTTATAAATCTTTTGGCAGTGGTGATGAAATGTGAGCAAGATGAATCTTTTAAAATTGCAGTGACACAGTGCTTTTTATGTGTAACTTCTTTTCATATTAAATCTGAATGAAAATGGCTTTTAAGATGTGCAATAGAAGAATATCACAAAATGAAACCTACATTATAAATCAAGTTGAAATTAAATTGGTTTGCGTATGTGCATAAGCATGTTTAAAATATAATGACATGTTTTGTTATATGCTTAAAATAATTCTGTTAGTAATTTGGTTGCAGAACAAGACTTTAGTAAATAATTATATGAAGTACCAAGTGCAGAAAGGAAGAGAGGAATTTGGTTAATGTGATATAGAAATGTGTTATTTGGGTTTCTAAAGCATGCAAAAGGTATAACGTGGTAAAGGCTACATAATACTTGATGTTCTGTTAATATATATCTCTGTAACACTGATTCACCCAGTAGGGCAATACATTTTCAGTTTGTTCCTTGTAAATGATTCTGTTTGTGCAATAGACACTGAAGCATGACGTGCCATCAACTCTATGTTGCTAGTTAGATTTTGTAATTCCTCAAGGCCTCTTCCTTGCAGAATTTACGCCTGTTGAACTTAATGTATTCATATTTTATTATTATTAGAACAGATTATGGAAAATTACTAAATATATACAAAATTGCCTGCATTGTTTCAAAACTTGCTTTATGAACTCACTCTGCTTCCTGACCAGGTAAAAATGTGGATTCATCCTGAGTTGTGCTGTCACATAAAGAACATCTTTAGCATAAACAAATGGATGCTGCAAAGAAGTTTGGTTTTAGTAGCATCTAAAAGGCAAGACACAATTGCTTTCACAGGCAATGGGGAGTTGGATCACTGTAAGGAAATTCAAAAGGAGATACACCATAGATACAAATACATATGCCAAAGTAAAACTCAAGTGGGATTTCTTCTATGCAAAAGCATCTATTGAAGTTACTGAGATGATTGATTCTATATCCCATTCTAAATATGGTGCTGGTACTGTGCTGCCTCTGAAATATAGTTTTGAGAATAATGTAACATGATTATGCCAGTTGTAGTACAGAAGTATTGAAAGAAGAAAACATCTGGAAAATGTACTGGTCAGTATAGAAATACAAATGTAGTAAATGAGATCAAAGTGTGTGTGTGTGTGTATAAATAATATATATACTGTATATATATATATATATATATATGTATGTATATGTATATAGTGGTAATTTATATAAAACACACATCTAAGACACAAACTCTAGAATCTATAATATATTTTCAAACTGTATCAATGGAATTCAATTTTAAGTCATCTAATTCTTTCAGATGATTTATTATACACTAAAATAATTTATTTCTATAACATTTGCTCTAATTTGGGGACTAATTAAGTTTTTTTGCTTTCTCTGGGGAAATGAATATATTAGAATTAGGCATAGCCTCCGAAACATAGCCTGCATCTTTCTGAGCAAGACAGTGTCTCAGCAGAGGAATTTTAATTATTTGCTGCTCTCAGTGTTAGCATATTCTGTTCCCCTGATTTTAACAGAACAGAAATTAAAGATGCCATATTCTTCCCAACATTATGCCAATGTACCATACAGTCATAGTTCTAAGATGCTGGTGCTAAATGTATGAGTTTTTTTAATCATCATCTTGGATTTTGCTTTTCATTTTATCTGTGTTCAGTAGCCCAATGCACACATACACATGCTTACAAGGTATGCATAATTTCAGATTTAAAAGAGTACTGAAATACTCTTGGAAGATTATACGAAGCTTGATAAACCTAATCTTGCCTAATTTTTCCTAAGGACTATTTGTTTTTTATAGATTTCCTATGCTGTTTTTCCTTGAAACACGGTGCCAAAATGAATTTTGCAGCATTGTAGAATGGAGGGGCAGATGAAGCTGAGCGTAGTTGAACATGGAGACTATAGTATGATTCAGCAAGTGCAGGGTCATTACTGTAGCTTACCAGAACTATTTCAGATGCTTGTGATTGTAAAGACCTGTTTGAGACATGTAGCAACATAGTTGATGGACAGTAGATATTCCTTTCCGATAGTAAAATATTGGATTAGGAACCAAAGGGATTCATGGGAGCCAAAGAAAGAGATAATTAGCATGCTTTGGGAACAAATAAATTACTAATGTAACAGTAGTTACTGTGTTCCTAACATATACCCCAATCCCTCTGAGGAACATATTTCACAGAATATGATGTATAACATAACTGTCTAGAAAAGCAAGTATCAGAAGTAATTTATGTTTCAACTATGAGGTTGAAGAAGTATGCCAGTGTAATTGCTAAAATAATGGCTGGGTAATTTTAACTATTTGCAGATATTGGGATGGTTGGTTATGTTTTACATACTGATCGCCCAGAAAGAAGAAGCTAGTGACAAATTAAAATTTGTAATTAAAGCACAATTTAGTATGAAGAAAAACATAACAAAAATAAATACCGAACATATCCCCAACTTGATCAGGCAAGACTTACTTACATGACAAAGTTTTGCCTAAATGTATTCTTGCCTGCCACAGAAGGACACAGAGAAGGACCTAGCCAGACCTTCTTTGTTGGGGAATTCTGTTGGATGGGAAGATCTTTCCTTATGTTCCATCAAACCAAATGCTTATGGTGGTGGGTCATTTTAATGTGCTTGAACATTAAAATCTTTTACAGAGATTTTAATGTTCAAGCACATTCACAAAGAAGTATTTGGATTAACCTATACCAAGCCTGTAGAATTTATAGACTATATCTAGCAGTTCAAATTGTGCCTAGAAACACAACCATAACTACTACAGTTATTTTTACAAGTGAGTCATATGTTCTGTATAACCAATGCCAGGTACAAATCTAAGTGTTTTGGACCAAGTGAAATTTCCTTAGGACCATAACATTCTGGGCAATGGAACTGGTGGTTTATTGGCAAAGCAAGACTTGGCAAGATCAAAAGAATTGGGTAAAAATTGGAATCTTAAGAGCTTAAAGAAGAAGAATTAATGCTGGAGAAGGGATTAAAAAACCCTTAATATGGCTACAATTGTATTACTAAAAGAGTTGAGATAGGATTTGCTAAAACAGAATTCTTACAAATATGGCATCATAGAACTAGCCAGGTTGACAAAGGAACCCCCAGGTTTTTAGCAGATCCTTGAAAATTTTGGGCAAATGCCATCACTGATTACTTAAATTTAGTATAATTTGAATCTGTTTTAGCTTTATAGTACCCTGCCAAATTTGCTAATAGAAGTGGCTGCAAAGACAGCCAAGAAATAGAACAGAATGCTCTACTCCACTAAGTTCATTAAGAACTACTTAATTGGAGTTCTTGTATATGGCAGCTGTTTTGGTTCATTTTCAACACTACATTGGTAGCCAAATGGGTCTCAGTGCTAGAATAGCCAAATAAAGTTACCTAATTAATCTAAACACTTTAACCATTCTAAATGTAAAATAGTTTTCTTATTTTTGTGTCACAGGTTATTTCTCAAGAAGCAAATAAAACATGTAGCATTTATCAACATGATAGAATTCTCTATTATCATGGTATTAGTCAACTCAATCTCCGTAGTGCTAGTCAAATAACATTATTTTAGTAGGGATAGGTGCCTGATACCTTCCAGTTGTTTGGACTTTAGATCCCATTATCAGCACTAGTCTGTAGCTTTAAAGAATGTCTCTGGAAACCTTGAACAGTCATAGTAAACAAACATGTCCAGTTCTTTCTGTGGAAGAATGTCTTCTCCTCTGCCCTCCCTCTCCCTAAAAAGCCAAAGGTAAACTGAAATAATAGGAAACATCTGGGGGGACTGAAGGGGGTAGGGGGAAGTTATCTCACAGTTTGCTTTTTAGTAAGTGGATATTTCATGAATAACTGCATCTTTCATAATATCCATGATATGGTCAGACAACCTCCTATTTCTCCTAACTGCTTGAAGATAGTTAACTGAATCACTGTTTACTCCATTAACCCTCTGTGTGTGTGTGTGTGTGTGTGTGTGTGTGTGTGGACCACAACCTAGGCTGGGTTTATGCAACATGCTAGAATAAAATCTGACTGTAGTTCAGAAGTCAGCTGTAGGGACACATGATATGCTCTAAAAATTGAAATGTGCCCATTGAGCAAAAAACACTATCTACTTTAATTCATTTACAAGGAATAAATTAAAATGGCTCCTGAACTGTACAGGAATCGAATTGCTCCTTTGATTAAAGAACGCCACCAATCAGGACCCAGGAAGAGCACCTTCCCTGTTGCAGCACCTGCCCTATGGAGTGAGGTTCCCCCTGAGACCCAGATGGCTCTCGCCCTTTTGGTGTTCCAAAGAGCCCTAAAGATCTGACTGTCCTCACAGACCTTGGGCCAGATTGGCTGGTGCCACCTTGTTGGAGGTCAGTTGCTGGTGGGATGTTTTGGGATGTGCCGGGTTCACCATTTTGCTTTTTCTCCTTTTTTCGTTTGAGTCTGGTTCTGTTGTTATTTGTCAGTTTTGATATTGTTTGGGTGTATTGTGAGCTGCCCAGAGTTGTTTAGAGTTAGGCGGTATTGGATAGAATTAATTAAATAAATGATACTTAGTTATTGAAAGTGTCATATGAAGCAGCATTGCTTCCTTATAACAAAGCTTTGTATGCTCTTCTGTTCACCCCAAGAAAAAAAAATATGTTAAGTATACACTCAGAACAGAAAGATGTAATGTGTCTTTGTCATAAAATCATGGAGTCACAATTAATTACATTTCAGTTTTGGCTGAGCTTTCTGGCACATCTCTCTGTTTCACTGCACTGAATTGTGTAAAAGACTTCCTGGAGTCCTAGCTTTCCAAAGGGGTAGATCACTTTTTTTAAAAAAACTGGCAGTCTCCAGGTGTTTGGAACTACCGTTCCCATAAATCCCATCCCACTATGAAAGACAGAATTATAATCAAACACATCTGAAGGATCTCATATTGCAGAAGGCTGGATTTTATCTCTAAGTTGTATTGCCTGTGAAACAGATATGTGAACAATGGTATTACAAGTAGTGCCCAGGTTACAACGGCAGCCAGGACTGGAATTTCCATCGCTAAGCGATACGTTGTAAAATGCATCATCATGTAACTGCATTGCTTAGTGATGACAATCTTGGCAGTCCCAGTTGCCATCGTAACTCAGAGATATGTAGGTTGTTAAGAGAGGACGTCACATGACTGGAATCCTAGTCAAGCAGGCTGGAGGGCAAGACCTGCAGGTAGGTGGGTGAGTGAGTGCTGCAGGCTGGCGCTACTGAGTGTGGGTGGGCCAGTGGGGGTCACAGGCAGGGATTACAGAGTGCAAGCAGGCTGGTGGGGGATGTAGGCATGCTCTATGGAGCATGGGTGGGCTGGTGGGGCTGCGGGCAGGTGCTACAGAGCATGGGCAGGCAAGGAGGTGCTACAGAGTACAAGATTTCATGCTCTGTAGTGGAATTTTTCAGAAGAAAAGGCTGCAGGAGTGACTTACAGGAACAACTTGCAACCTTCCCTACTGGCTTCCACATTGACTTTGCTTGTGGGAAGCCAGCAGGGAAGGTTGCAGATGCTGATCACGTGACCACAGCTTGCTGCAGCGTCATTGTGAGCTGGGAACCCGAGCAGCTGGATCATGACCATGTGACCGTGGGAATGTTGTGATGGCCAGAACTTTGAGGACCAGTCATAGGTTCCCCTTGTTCAGCACCATTGCAACTTTGAATGGTTGCTGAACGAGTGGTTGTAACCCAAGGGCTACCTGTATTTTTTTTTTTCCCTCTCTCTCTCTATTCAATGCTTACTTGAGTTTTGCCTGTTTCTGTGACTTCCTTGATATTTGGGATATCACTTTCTTTTTAGTCTCTTCAGGTCTATATGATCAATTCTTTAAATAGTTCGTACTCTCCCAGACTGGGGAAGAAGTGTTCCACAAAGAGCATAGTCTACAGTATAATCTGCCACTTCCATCTTGCTCCCAAACCTGAGAATGTATCAACATGAGAAGGGCTAGAACCTTAAGAAGACATTGCTCAGGTCTTGCTGGTAGACCTTGAGGCTATGCTACAAGAAGAGGTGTTGTAGCAAAGTTTAACATTAGTCTTTTTTACTAACACAACATTAATGACTTTCAGTCATTATTGACTTGGGCTTGTTTGTAGTGGCTGACCTAGAGGTGAAAGGCTCCACATCTTATTTCCAGTCTCTGGAGAGATCTACTCTTCCACAATTTAACTTGATGGAATGCAATTATTGGTCAATTGATTTTCATTGATTGTGCTATGGGCCATAAACATGATAATGCTCTGGTAACTGCCAGCCATTAATTCCTCTGGGATGTTCTCTAGGCAGCATCTTGAGCCACAGGAAAGCCACTTATAGGTGAGGACTCAGATTTCAAAACCTGCAGTCTGTGTAGCTATATAAAAGCATAATATCATATTGATATGGAAACCTGAAGAGGAGGGCAGGAATAAATCCAGAAACAAAGCGGTCCTAAGTAATGTTTATGTGTTAAAAAGTGGGACAGAATATAAATAAAGTAAGTGAATTGCACACATACTGTTTCTTTAACCAAAATCATCTTTCGCTAGGATACTGTGAAATGGGTATCAAAGGAACACCTAAGTGTTCCTCAACCTTGGGAACTTTAAGAGGCGTGGACTTCAACCCCCATGCTGGCTGGGGAATTCTGGGAGTTGAAGTCCACACCTCTTAAAGTTCCCAAGGTTGAGGAACACTGACCTAAGCAATATGGCTGTGATCACCTAAACAATATGACTCTTCGTTCCCATCTACTGGTTGTCTGGATTTTTCCAGCTGAAATTTGGCAGCACTTATTGACCAAAACGGCTGTGTTTGCATTACACGTGGTTACATGAGCCACGATTGACTGAATTAACAAATGCTTGTATTCCCACAACACACTAAAACATAAATTAACCAAACTCAAAACTAAACTAAAATGTATTGGTGTCTAGAGTGCTGTCAAAACATAGCCAGTGTGACAGGAAAAAGCTAGGCACATTTAGGACAAACACACCCAAAATCTGTCTTTGCACTTACCTATGATGAACTGAGTCAGGATTTACTGAAATAAAACACAATTTCCTGGAGGTTTGTGGCACATGGAACTATAAATTAGTCACAAGGGCTGAATTCATAAATTAAGTTGGGCTAAAATGTGGTTGGGTAATTTGTTTTTCAGGGCATTGTGAAAATCCACCTTAATAGTCTTTTCAAGTTGACTGGCAGTATTTGCACAATAAGGTTAACATGGACTATTTCAAGGGCCATCATTCTGGGAAATGCAGAGGAATCTCTCACCATTTCATTCAGTCTTGCCTAGTTTCTTTTCTAATTGATTTATATTTATTAAGAATTTTCATATAATAAAAGACAAATCAAAAAAAGAAAAAAAGTGCAAGAAAAGAAAAAACTAAAGTTAAGAAATATATAAATGATTTCCAATCTTCTTTTCAACAGATAATTACAATCTTATTGTCCCTCCTCCCTCTTAAATATTTTGCTAATCCTCTCACCCCATCATTTAAGCCGCATCTTTCTTAATCTTCAAATCCATAAATCATCAATTCATTATTTCCTTCTTTCAGCAAAAAGTCCATATAAGATTTCCAATCTTTAAAAAAAAAATTCTGCTCTTTGTTCTCTGAACCAAACAGGTCAGTTTTGCCATTTCTGCAAATTCTGACATTTTCCCAATCCATTCCTCCACTGTGGGAATATCATTATTTTTTCAAGTCTTGCCTAGTTTCTCATGAGCTCTTGGATCAAGAATATATCAGCAAGTCTTCATTATGTTGATACTTACTGGCCAACCAAATAGCTGGGGCATGGTTTGATAGCCAACCCGTGTTTGGGTTCACATAAGATGGCTTGAGTGAGTCAAGGTACTTTGATTAATGATCACTTAAGAGCCATTTGAGACTAGAAGGGTTCCTTTCCTATCTTTGAGTTGACTAGGTACTTGGGTTTACCCACCACATTAGACCTAGAAATATCCTAATTTAGGGGATTGTGCAAGCTTGCCTTGTGTACACAGGATTCACTGTATCAGGGTTCCTCAACCTTGGCAACTTTAAGACGGGTGGACTTCAACTCTGCTGGCTGGGGAATTCTGGGAGTTGAAGTCCAGCCATCTTAAAGTTGCCAAGGTTGAGGAACCCTGCACTGTATAAACTGCCAGATTCTGACTGCAACAGCAATCAGGAGATACAAAAAACAACTCTTCATGGCCATCTACAGGTGGTCTGGATTTTTCTAGCTGAAATTTGGCAGCATTTGTTGACCAAAATGGCTGTATTTGCATGACCCATTGAGCTCTAAAACGAAGTTTAGCCTAGAGCTCAAACCCAGGTTGTATGGTTAGCTTGTGATTCAACATATTCCAGAATCTGCGAGTAAACTGGTTCCATTAACCATGGAGAAAGTGTGTCATATTATGGCAACGCTGATAAAAAAGATTAAAATAGCACAGTCACCAGTGTATCTTTTGGTTAGAATGATTGCTAGCTAACTGCCATTTATTTATGTTTTGATTTGGCCCCCCTGAATAACTAGGGTCCTTCCATGTGAATAGGTGAAAGAGAAATCCATAAAAATGTCTCCTCCTGCTTTCTATCTAGTAGACAAATTTTTGTAGTTGTCATGCTAAAATTGTGACTGAAGTATTTGTGTGTGTGTGTGTGTATAGAGGCAACCACACAGACATTGTTTACTTTGATCAAACACTTTCATTCTGAATTTAATCTTTTTGCAGTAAACATCCATAATATCTACCCAGAGAATATTACACACATATAAAGGTTACCGTCTAATTTAGAGAAATAAATGTGCTTTATATTCCATTTAATATATTGCAGACTATAAGGCTTCTGTCAGAAGTTGAGCTACTTAAATAATTACTGTAAGGACTGTGGCAGTGCAGTCTAGATAGCTTGATTGAGAAATTCTTTGCAAGTTTAGTTCCAAAGTGTTATGGTAGGAATTGTTCAGAATAAGTGAATTGTATATAGTGGGTTTAAGTGAGATATGTGTGTTTTTGCCACACCTGGAGTTTTACAGGAACAAATATTCATTCATTCATTCATTCATTCATTCATTCATTCATTCAACAAATTTATATGGCCACCCAACTCATACACAGTGACTCCAGGCGGCTTACAAAGTGAAATCCCAAATATAAAAAAATCCATCAACTCCCACTCCCAATATTGCCATCCTCCCCTGTACAGTTCATGGTCAACATCTTTTGTTTAATTGGTGTTATTGCTGCTTGCCTTATAATACTGACATTCAACTATTTGAACTCATCTAGTCAAGTTCATGTAGTGAAACCTACTTTACTATAAACATATATAGCCGTGGCCTGCCTAATAATCTACCCTGAATTAAAAAGAGAGAAACAGAATATACCATTTAGGATTACTTTTATCTGAATAAGATGAGACAGGTGGATAAGCAGTCTAGTTCACATGACCCAGATACAGATTCTTCTGTTTCCAACTGTTAGAATTTGTAAATATTGACATAGTTATTCATAACTAATAATTTGACCACATAATGACTTATCAATTCACAAAAAAACAAAAATGCTTTTTCTTCATCCTAGTCTTGGAATATGACTTAATCTTTTATCAGAATGGATCTATTTACTAAAAAAGGTTCAATTTCCCAAGCCTGCCATATCTTTTCTGAAAATCTTGGCAAAGAGAATAAGGAAAATAATTGAGACTGCTGTTTCTGCTGTGGGTGAATGGGAATTTCTGGTTCCTGTCAGAGAGCAAGTAATACTGCTACAGTGTTCTTAAGAATCAGATTGTTGACAATGTCTCTTGGTGCTAACAGTATTTGACAAAATAATCTTTTAAGATGTTTGCTTTGGGCATTTTTTGTGGGGGTGGTTAAGGATGCTTAAGTTCATGTAGCATGGAACAGGTTAAGAAGAGTTAGAGAGTTCAGATGGGATCCACTGTTCCTTCCAAGGTTGCCCTTCCTAATGATTGACAATACATTTAACCGTAACAGAAGAGGAATTACAGAAGGTACTTAATTGGGGAAGCCTGATAGAGACAGTGATGTTTTGAATGTTTTTCTGCCAATTGAGAGAAACTTTGAATGGATATCACTTTAGACTTGAAAGATGAGGAATTTGTTACTGGTAACATAGTGCTATTTATTATGTCTCAATATGTGTTGAATATTGGCACATACTGTTTTGTGCATTGTTGTTGTGTTTGATAAGACTTACAGGTAGTTCTTGAGTTAAGTCCATTAGTTCAGTGACCATTCAAAGTTGCAATGTCACTGAACGAATGGTACTTACAACTGATCCTCAGAGTTCTGGCTGTTGCAGTGCGCCCACAATCACATGATCAAAATTTGGGCGCTTGGCAACTGGCCTACATTTACGACCATCACAGCATCCCACAGTCGTGTCCTGAGCAAACTGACACTGCTTCAGCTCCCCCCACCCACCTATTTCCACCCGTTTCTGCCCTTTTGGCCACCCTGCACTCTGCAGCCTTCCCCTGCTGCATCCCGTTGCTGCTGCCAGCTGACCTTCACTGTCTTCTTCCTCCTGCTGCTGGCCCAGGATCCAGGCACTGGGCAAGGGTACAGCCCCAGGATGCATGCAGCAAGCATGGCAGGGCGGCAGAGCCTGGTCTACCGAAGGAAGCTCAGCAGGCCTGGCCAGAGAAGAGGCAGTGGGGTGGAGCTGGTAGAGGAGGTGGGGTGGCAGAAGCCCCATCTTCTGACACGGGTGCAAAGAGCAATAGCCCGCAGACTGCAGAGAGTGCAGCGGGACAGGACAGTGAGGCAAACCACACTCCATCACCAGGCAAGGCAGGGGTGGTGGCTCCCTGGGCAAAGGCGGTGGCTGTATGGGAGGCGCCATTTGGAGTGGCAGTGGAACTGAAGAAAGCAGAGGGGTGAGGGTTTCCCGGAGGCGCAGTGCATGCTCTGCAGTTCGTGTTGGAAGAGCTCCTGGAGAACTGGCCTGCAGGCTTCAGTGAGGGGTGGAGGTGATCCCGGCACCGGTAGAGCTCAGCCCAGCCTTCCTCCCGCAGTGCTTCACAAAGGGCCTGCGGCTTCTAACACGAGCTGCAGATGCCATGTTTTTTTGTTTTGTATTCTGTGTTGTATTTGTTATTATATTGGGTGCTGCTCAGGGTCTGTTTAGAGTTAGGGTTGTGGTTAGGGTTCTAGATTCTGCGATCAGTAAGAATTTAAGCCTATCCAATCTAATTGGGAAATGTTGTGCTGATCATAAGGGAAGGCTTTTCTTTTTCAAATCAGATGTCATAATATTACTTATTCATAGTTTTAACTATTTCTGGAGGAGAAAGGTGTGGTATTATCTGTATCTAAAAGAATACCAAATAAAATATATCTTCTGATAAACTTCTTGTTTGGGCCAGTTCCAAAGCTTTTGTTAGCTGACTACATTTGGGGAAATACAATGAGCACATATTGAGCATTTCTTTCTATCTTCCTGCCCTTTTAGAGCAAAAAAGTTATTTTTGTAATGTGGATTTTATTTCTCAACAGTAGTCCATTAGTTATTTTGAAAAAAAAAATATAGGGACTTGCTTTCCAATGGAGGGAAAATAAAACAATTTTCATTCCTTTTCTTTAAGAATGCTTCTGTCTAAGATAAAGTACTGTTAGCCTCAGTTGGTTTTTTGTAGACATTTGCTCAGTCATCTTCATATTGGTTGTACTTCTAAGTGTTCTGTGATTGATGATATGTTTTATAGTTTCAGTCGAAAACTAGGCTAAAAATAAATGGCAATATGATAGACTATCTTCAGTAGGATTTTGTTAAGAAGTGAAACTTATTTTTATTCAATTTTAAGAGTAAAACTGAAATTTCTGAATCGTGGATGCTTGGGTTTTGGTGTTGCTCATCCATTCAGATGGATCGTTTCTAGACAGTTTTGTGTGGCATGATGAGAACCATACTTGAAAAATTGGTAGAGCTGGGACCCATTTGGGTGGAGGTTTCAGAGGTTTTTAAAGAATAGGTATCTTAAACCCCTGCAAGAGTTAAGCGCCCATTATGCCCTTTTACCCACCCTTATGCCAAAAAGCGCAACTGAAAGGTTAAAACCTTGACCCCGCTTGGGCTCTGGGGCTGCAGAAGGGTTGCTGATGGGCCTACGTACGATCCCCAGGCTTCATTTTTGCATACCCAGATATAAAACATTTGAAGAGGATATCTAGCAATATTATATGTTCTTGCCCACCCTCCTGCCCTTTCAGTTGTGCTGAAGCCACTGCCTGTATTTGCTTCTTCTGCGCTCAGTCTTTCTATTTTGGCTGCTTGGTCTGCCCTCGCTCCCTCCCTTCCCTTTCTTTTGTTCCCACATGTCTTCCCTCATGAGCCACTTTTGCTTACTATTTTCTTCTTTGCATTCAACACATCATATATTCACAGAGAGGGCCATCTGAGCCTTTGTGACTACTTGCTCATTGCAGGAATCTAAATGAAAGCATCCTCAACTGATGGCTGTCCAATATTTGCCTGAATAAATCCAGTGAAAGGGAGCCAACCGCTTCTCTGGGTAATTGGTCTCACTATGAAGCTGCTCTCGTTGTTAGGAGATTTTTCTGAACACTCAACGTTCTAGAATGTGCCTTCCTTCATTCCATGTCCTGTTTTCTGAGACGATAATCAACAGATTTTGCCCTTCTGTGGAACACCCTTTCAAAATTGCTGTCATATTTCTTATTAACCATCTTTCTTAAGACTAAACATGCTAATTTTCCTCAGTCTCTCCTTGTAAGACTTAGTTTACACTGCCCTGACCACCTTCATTGCTCTTATGTGTGCCTGTTCCAGTTTCTCTGAATATTTCTTAAATGTGATATCTAGAACTAGATGCAGCACTGGTATGAACAATTTAGAATATAATGGAACTATTGCTTCCCATGATCTGGAACTACACTTCAGTTGATACACTGAAAATTAACTTATATCCTGTTCTAGTTTTATAAGGAACCATTGGTTTGCACAGTAGGTCAGCCGATTGTATAGGAGTCATTACAGACCCATTTATTACTTTTCATAGCATGGCAGGATCATGAAATGCAAAGGAGCATCATAGTGTGTATTCTATAAAGCTGTGTAGACAAAATAAAAGGATACATTTTTTTTTCTGATCTGTTAGCCTTTCTTCTTCTGTGAAACTCTTAAGCATATAGGTAGTCTTGCAGAGTATGGACTTCTCTTTTTTCTTTTTATCTAAAGATGGCAGTACTTGTTGAACTCTTGGCTGAGTCTTAGGACAAGAATGATCCCTTGCAAGGTTGGATTCTGTAAAATGCAGAAAATAAAGCAAGATGAAGAGGGCAAAGGCTCAACTATGAGACCATGTGGTCTGAGAAAGTTTCATCTATTCGTATTTCTGTGACAAGTGAAAATAAGAAAAACATACAATGCACCAATGCCAGTAAAACTGTAAGATGTTAAGGATTGTGGCTCAAATCAAATAAGGATTGACTTGTGACAACATTATTTGGCCAGGTGGTATGGTGGCATAATTAGGAAATGTTGTGCTGATCATAAGTACAATTCACAGAATCCCCTTTTCTGAAGGCCATGATTGAAAATGTTTATTCTGATAAAGTACTTTTGGAGTAGGCTAAGAGAGTTTACCAGCTCCTAACCACACACACATATATGCACACATATGCACACATATGCACACATACACCACAGAAAAGAATTTGGATTTTTCCCCCCACAAATCCTATTTTAATTGCAACTCATTTTTGTGTGTAAAGATAAGGTACTATGAATGTAGTTGAGCACCACAGGAGCTTTTACAGTAATGTAGTTCCTTCATTATTTTCCTTCTGCTTTTGTTCTGTTTCTAAAATTATTTCTTTTATTAAATGCTTAGATTGATTCTTATGTGAAATGAAGATAAATAAGGTTGAAATGAAGCTAAAGTAATAGAAAATGGGAGATATCAGTCATTTGGACTATTCATCTTTCAATAAATTGCTTGAATTGGCTCATTAGTTAAGAAAATAGGGATTTGCATTTTCTTAACTAATGCAGTAATTTTTAGGAATAGCAGATCTATAAATGATTTGAGGTGTAAGGGTAAGATAATAGATTTCTTGTTTCCTAAAGTAATTTAATGAATTTAATATAAATTTAAACATAGCCATTATAGTGGAGACAACATTAATGTGGAGACAACATTAATGTAATGTTACAGGAGGAAAATTCAACTGGTGCTAAATGAATGGGAAGATTCATTATAGAGAACATGTCTTGCATGTATAATGTCCCGGGTTCAATTCCCAGCATACAGATTACAGGAGATTTGCAGCCAGTTTGGTTAAAAACCTCCCTTAGACCTGGTGGAATCACTCACTGCTAATCAGCTGAATAGTTGGACCCCGTGTAAAGGCATTTTAGTATGTTCAGCTTATAAACACTATTTACAGGAGTCCTCTATATAACTAGATGTCCTAACAATTCAATCCAAATAAGTGCTACGCTAGATCAGAGTAAAGATCTGTCTGGTCTAGCATTCTGTTACTATAGTGGTCAAATAAATGGCAAAGGGAGGCCAAAAGCAGATATTTTAAAATTACTTAAATATGGTATTGAGGGTGCTACAGTAAAGTTCATTAATGGTAGTTCTACTGTTTTTCAGTTCCAGTCATCCTTGTCTGAAAAGGGCCCAATATGTTAGGGAAGGTTGGATTAATCAGATTTTTTCACAATGTGACCATATGTCACAACCGAGGGCTGGCTGTCATCCTGCCATTTGAGCTTGAAAACATACATGCTATTCTTTTTTAGTTGATAATAGGAGTTGGAAGTGGAAGACATAGCACATTTTTTTTTTGAGTAACTTTTTCATAGGAAAGAGCGTGCTGCTGTGTTGCCAAGGAGGGATAAGAAAGCTGGAGGGTTAAAGGAAGAAGTGGTTGCTGATTCTGAGATGGACTAGACAGTTTTGAATTGCTGAAGCCATATTAGTTCCAGGGAGGATTGTGGAGAAGACTGCTGAAGAGTTTTACAAGTTTGAGGGTGGTTTAAAGACCATGAAAAGGAGGAAACATTTTTAGGCGATGCAGATGGATTCCAGGGGGAGCTGATGAGAGCAAAAGACCACATTGTGTCACTCTGAGTGAGAATGCCAGCCAGTGTAATTATCCCCCTTACTTAACTCTAGGTAGGAATTTAGAAATAGCAATATACACATTTAATACGCATTTAGTCAGCATGATGGCTGGAGAATTCTGGGAATTGAAGTCCACACAGCTTAAAGTTGCTGAGGTTGAGAAACATTGATAGAGAGTAAAAAGTGAGTTAAATTGGTTCAACAGATACACATAAATCAAGGCTTTTGTTTATAATTTTATTGCCACTTCACTATTGTTGATTATGGAGATTACAGGGTGGCGGGATAGTGTGGGGAAAGGAATGTGGCTTGATTAGCTGCAGAATGAAATATTTTCTGAATTGTTTTATATGCCTGAAAATGAAACTAAGGGGTTATCTTTTTTGGTTAATGGAAAGAAAATATTCACAAGAAGGCAGTGTGTGATATGTGTGAATCAATTCTCATGAACCTGCGTACAGTTACAGTACATACATTAAACACTGTCTTGGGATTCTCACAGTAGGAAAAGGGAATACTGTAAGTAATTACTCAGATAAGGCCTTTAAATGGAGGACTAAATTAATGACCACTAGAATGACAGGTGATAGACTCTTGTTGACGTCTTTTGGAGGGATTGCTGACAGATCAATGCTGTGATCAGTAAAGAATGGCTGGAGTAGTGCAATTGGAGTGTGAAATCCAAATAAAATTCCTTCCTATAGGAAGGAAATAATCTTGTTAATGGACAAATCACTAATTGTTAATAGACTGGTTAATTAGCCAGTTGTAACCCCTTAATGATTTAGACAGTGTGACATATCAATTATTTCACAGTACTGCAATATACTTTACTTCACCATTTCATTATTTTTTTTAAGTCAGAATGCAATAGCAACAACAAATGGGATGATTATTTTTGTGGGGTGATATTCCTAATGTGATATTGAAGCGTCATCAGAGAAAATGCATATTCTTGACATAACTAGTGACTAGTCTTAATCATACTTCTACTGAGAATTTATTTCTTTAGACTTTAGTTGAGCTATACACCCGTCCACCTCCCACTTGATCCCTAGCAACTCCCTTCAATGACAAAACATGTTGGGACATCGCGATGGAAACTCTGCCTCTTACATCTTTGTGTGCAACGTTATGACACGCGTAAGGGCAGAGTTTGTGTTGTAACATCACTATGTACTTTTGCCATTTTGACATCACTGATGCTGTGCGTGGATATTTCTTGGGTTGGGTGCTGTTGCACTGGAAGAAGAGCTGTGTGGCCACTATCACTCCTTTTAGCCAGTCGTCCCCATCTGTTATCTAGTCACCACACGCTTGCACAAGAATTCTGACTGCCGCATTTTTAGAAATATACCTAGTCAAACTTTGAAATACAATTTGTAGTAGAATAAGTTTTAGTTTTTTCTCTTGTCTTCTTTAAGTTTCTTTTAATTTGCAGTCAGAGGGCAGGGCTTTTTGGGTTAACAAGTGGAGTAAAATGCTAAAAATAAATACAATTACAAATTGTCAAATTTGAAAACATGTTTGGGAAAAAAACCAAGGTTTGGTGGGAGAAAGAGATCCAGACTAGGAAGCAAGGCAGTGTTTCATCTACAGCCCCTCTCCATCCTTTCCAGGAAAGATAAGGTGTGTTCATACAATTCTTAGGATAAGCTTTTTTCTTGATCTTACTACTGAGAAATGCATAAGCCCTTTATACTGAAAAGTAAGGCAAGTGTAAAGCAAAAGCAGGACAAGTCCTATTTGGGGGATGGAGGTTTGAAAGTAAAATATTGCAGTGAATAATAGACTTTACTGTTGCTCTTGCCATCTTTCATTTCTTTCAATACAAATACATCTGTTCTTCTAATTAGTCCTGAGAGCTGATTTTTCCTTGATTTGCACGCGTGAGAGCGGTTGCATTCACCACCTGTCTGTATAATTATTCTGAACACCACGCATAAGATCAAATATTGTTAAAGAAAATTCTTTATGAAAGCCAAATGTTGCACTAGAACAGGGCTTCTGCCACGCTGCTGAGTCGGTAGCATAGCATAATTTATAGATAATTTTTTTTGGATGATGGATTGGGTGTAGGGATCTCTGGGGGATTGCATCCCATTACAATAAATACTTATTGCATTACCGTTTTTTTAAAGTCTTTAAAATTATTCTTAAGGCATGTTCTGAAAAATAGGTTTTGAATATGAAGGGAAATGGAACTGAAAATTTAGATTCATTGGAATTCCTGAGCTGAAATTTCATCTGATTCAAATGGAGACCATGGTTATATACCAAACAATACCTGCATTATAATAAAACACATTTTCATTAGATAGTTAAGTGTCATGAAATTAAAAACTATTTCCATCACTATTCGTCATATAATATTATAATCTGGCCTGAAGGATATACAAATAGACATATTAAAGCAATTCCAATTACTCTGAAAGGTCAGCTTTGTACTTTGAACACCAGGCAAATAACTATAACATTTGTGGCTGGACAACTGCTTTTATTCCACTAATGAATAATAAAAGAATAAAGGCATTTTTGCAAAGTATCGTTATCAGTACACTTTTCATTGGTTTTCAGTTAATAATATATCTAAATGAACTTCAGTGAAAGGCAAGGCATAAATGCCGCCCAAGATTTCAGTTAATAATGACTTTCCTTTCTCTAACCCCGGGTCTGCCCCATCACTGCTTTTCCTTCTTCTAAATAACTTCAAAGTAATTGGGTATTTCATTTTAATGACTAACATTTAAATAAGGAAATATCCATTTCCCCATTTTCTTTGTCTTAACTTTCAGAATAGGCACCATAGAGATTTTGTTTTCTACTGCTAGTTGTATCTAATTAGTTCACGGGTCTCCTTCAAAGCACAGGAATAGAACGGGGTGCCATATACTTTTGGTTTGATTACTGTGCATGTTCGTACTATTTTCGAGTAGATTTCTGAATAAAGCACACATATGGGTACAAAATACACACTTTATCATTTATCAGGTAACCTAATACTGTATTCACCTAAAAGTAAGATGAGTCTAAGTACTCTGAATTTAAGGTAAACCACTAAAAGGAAAACGAGGCTGTTTATGTACCTATATTTCTATATATGCATACACACAGAGATAAAAATCCTATGCAATACACAGCTTCACCATCTTGTTAACCAAGGTTATCAACTGCAGCTGAAACTTTATCCCTCCCTAGTAAGTATCAAAATTTTATGTGTCTATGTATCTGTACAGCTAATATAGATATAGGTATATGCTACATCAAAACTTACTCTACTGACATAAAAAAGTAGAGGCAGGACCAAAAAAAAAAAAAGAACTACTGTTCAAAATAAACTCTATTTTAATCTCTCAATGGTATATGCTAGTCTGTTTCTCACATGGCCACCGTCACACCCGGCAACACCCAATTCATACAGATTTTCATTCCTTCTTCTAGCAGAAATAGTAACAAAAAGGAAGGGAGGGAGGGAGGGAGATGGAATGAAGGGAAGGCACAGCTGCATTGGAGAAGGGAAGAAAGAGAAAGGGGACAACAAACTGGGGAGATTAACAAGGTTTACTGAACTGGGAGGAAAAGAAAAGAGAGAGAAACCCAGATTAGGCATTACAAAAAAGGTTAAATTCACCAGGCAAGGTACCCCATTCAAATGTCAGGGTAATCTTCAAAGGTGTTCAGCTTTTCAGCAACTATGTTTGCACTAATTTACAACCTTGCATATTCCTTGGGTTTGAACATCTTGTTCATTTGTATAAGGCAGTCCATTCAATACAGGATAAGATCTCAGGAGAAAACTTCAATTTTCAATTGGGTGAATAGAAGGTATACTTTGCAAACTTAAAAATTAATCCCATGTTTAGAAGTTGCATGTCACTTCTTTGAAAAAATTAGGTAAAGCATGAAACCTTTTCAAACCCCTAAAAAACTCCAAAACTGCATCATCATCATCATCATCTTCATCATCATCATCATCGTATAATCCGCATCTTCTGCTGACATTCACACACTACCAGAACTCTTCCTCGGGCCACATCAGCATCCGTAGGAACTTGCTTTTGGCATCATGCCACATGTTTCTCCCCTTTTGAGCATGAGTGTAACATAATAACACACATAGAAAAGGGACAGCCTTGTATTGTAACACCACAGTGCTCCTGGCATCAATCTGACTATTGCCACCATGGACACTGCTGTGTTGCCTCCAACCCAGGATAACTTTCCCACTCCTGGATAATAGAAACTAAGAAAATAATACCAAGAAAAAACATATATATATATATATTAGAAAAAAAGATCAGTATCATCTCTAGCAAAGGAAATTTAAGTTAAAAGTGAAGGTTTTGTAGTTATATACAACCATCTCTTCAGTGTTAACTCTGCAGAATCCCAGAATAAAGTATCTGTTCCTCATAACATTGCAAATATTTGTTCTACATATCCATCGTTTTATCATTTTCCTTAGTTACTTCTTATTAAATATTCCTACCCAGAACTTAAGGACTGAGCTCATTGCCTGAAATCTAGTAAGTTGGTTTTGCTTCCCTTTCTCTTTTTTGAAATTTCTGCTTCATTTAACAACTGGCTCTGGATTTCGTGAATACGCGTGATCTATGCTCTTATAAATACTTTGACGAGAAAGAGTGTTCCTGCCACTGCTTTGAAATTTTGGTGTTTTGCTTTGCAGTTCCTAGGTTTTGTTTGAATTATTTGCCTTCATTACAATTAATTGGTTCCTATGTGTATACTGGCTGAATATCACTGCATAGCAACCAGTTTTAAAAATACATATAAAGCATTATCTATTCAGTGATTGAAAGACAAAATTATTTCCTATGGCCATCAGTTTTATTCCATTATAATAGTACTAAAGTTGACACACACTTGGCTTTCTACTTGAGTAGTGGCTTCCTGCCATAGGAAACCTGTTTTGCTTATTATAGTGCAAGAATAGGCTTTGAGGGGCAAGGGGTATAGGAATTTTAAGACTTTGACAGAATATGTATAGATGCTCTCACATAATGTCTTACCTGTTCAAGAAAATGTTTGCCGAGATGAGTGAACCAAACACAAAAGATTGAAATCCCAGAAATTCTATATGGATCGTGCCAATCGGATCTGCGAAACCCAATTCCTAAACTCTGAACTTAACCACCTTAATTGGGTCCTACAAGCGAATGGCTACTCCAAGAATGAAATAAAAAGAGCCATCAAACCAAGAAAGCAACATGCGACTGAAGAAGAAAAACAGCCACCCACCAACAAAGTATTTCTGCCCTATATCAAAGTGGTCACAGACCGCATGGGAAAACTGATGGAAAAACACAATTTCCATACAATCTTCAGACCCACCAGAAAAGTACAAGAAGTGCTAAAATCAGCAAAAGACAAAAGGGATCCCCTCACCGCCGCAGGAGTATACCGCATACCATGCAGTTGCGGGCAAGTATACATCGGGACCACAAAACGCAGCATCCATACCAGGATAAAAGAACACGAAAGACACTGCAGACTACAGCAACCAGAAAAATCTGCAGTAGCTGAACATGCCCTCAAGCACACTGGACACAAAATCCTATTTGAAAACACAGAGATACTGGACAACACCAACAGCCACTATACCAGGCTATACCGGGAAGCCATTGAGATTCACAAACACCAGCACAGCTTCAATAAAAAAGAGGAGAGTCTAAAAATCAACAAAACCTGGCTACCAATCCTGAAAAATACAGCCTGCAAAGGTCAACGAACTCAGCTCAACCACCAGGACCTGTGAACAGTTCACACAATGAACTTGCTAATCACCCCCAGCAGCCCCTCGTTAACAATTCAATAGAAGAAAAAACCCTGCCTAATCCCCAGGAAGATTCACATGTATTCTGACACCAAAACAAGCAGCCACTCAGTAACCCAACCCCCCCCACACACCCCCAATCCCCCCCTTTCCCCCCAGATCTCTATAAATACCCACAAAAAGGGTCACATCACCCTGGGCACAGAGAGAACTGCTCCTGCCTGTGCTCCTGCACTCTGAAGATGCCGGTCACAGGTGCTGGCGAAACGTTAGGAAACAAAACTTCCAGAACACGGCCACACAGCCCGGAAGACCCACACCAGCCATCTATATGATTTCTTTTTCTTTTCTCCTGGGCAAATGGCGCACTCCTCCCCCAGCCCAAAAAACACACCACTGAATGTCACTGAGGTGTGGCTAAGCCTAGGGGTTTTCTTGGGATCAAAATGATGCTAGAAGTTGGCATTTTTCTCTGCAGCATGCTGATTTTCTATATTGTTATTGTTGCTTTTTTTAAAAAAATGAAGTAGCAGGGCAGTGAGCCTGGTGTGTAGTAAGAGAGGTCTCCATATGTATTATATTGCCTTGTCCTACTCTAGGAAGAGGTATTTATGTTACAGCTGTGTATGAAAATGATTTGGAGAAGGTGGCAGGGGAGCATGGGCACAGCAGCTCTTTAAAGTAGCTGCATCTTTTTTTAGGCTTCAGTGTAAGCCTGAAAAAATATATATATATACCTGCATGTAGGAAGAAAAAAAGGTGCAGTTAAAGATATGCTGCCCTCACACCTCTGCAGGTTTTGATTCACTTATTTCCAACTCATTTTCAAAACGTACACATCCCTAGTTTGAGTCCTATTAATGATTTTTTTTTTTTTTTTGCAATTAAGGTTGTCTTTTTAATTAGTCAGGACATCTGAATGCTTCATCTGTATATCCAATGTGGAAGTATAAAGAAAAAATGATGACATTCCCCAGCCTACTTTATTTGGCAAGATTGAAATGGTACATACACACTTACAGAGAGGCAGCAGGAGCTACCTTGAAGAAAAGTGGAGCAAAAAATCTGAATCAAACTTGTATTGTTCATATTTCATTAAAACTCATGTGTGGAGAACAATTGGATTGAATGTCTAATGGTTTGAACTACAGTACTCTCTTTGTCCCTCAAGATGAACTTTATTACCAGTTAGTACACTACTACATTCTACATGTTCTGAGGGAGAAATAGTTGGGTTCTTAGCAGAATAGTGTTATTTGAGATGTTCTTTTTTCCATTGCAGGTGATTTGCTGGAGAATGAAGAAACTCAGTCATGATAATCTCATCTTCTCTGTTTTAAGCACCTTTGTAATAAGGCTGACATATCTACTTGAAATGCATTATGAACAATCCATCAGATAGATTATTTGTTTGTTTGTTTGTTTACAATACAATTTTGTCCCAATCACCATGTATCACTTGGACAGTATATATCACCATACACTGTATATCATTTGGACAGTTACAAGAAATGGAGGAGGGGGGGCATTAATATGAAACTTAATGTATATAAAACTCCTAGAACCACCTCAAAGATTCTTATAAATGCTAAAATAAATGATCAAATTAAACCTTATTTAATAGCTTTGTATTCTAGCATATTTCATCTGACATTTTCCTTAGTTTCATTTACAGTCAATAGGTTCACACACTGTGCTAAAACCTAATATGATTTGTTTGGTTTTAACTTAGTGTTTTATGTTAATCCTGCCATTGTAGTGTTAAATGGTGGCATAGCTTTCTGTATGAAAACTAAGCAAGTGTTCATCAAATCAGGTGTAAACAAACTATGGCTTAGCAGAAGGATGAGAATTATCCTGAATGCAACCCCCCTGTAACTTATCTGCAGTCTCTAGAGACCCTCAAGTATAAACAGGTCCAAAAATGCCGGCCCTTTATTGTTTGGGGGGTATGGGCACATTAAGGGGCAAAATTGATATTTTAAGCTTTGTACAAGCCTTGGACACCCATAGCATTCCTTAAAAATCCTGATTCTCCCACAAAATGGGGAAAAATTCTATTTGGAGTGGGGTTGAAAGGGCATCTTAAGTGTTGTTTCCTGTTAACACCCTGAAATAAAAACAGTCCAAAAAATGTCACCCCTGTCTGCCACTCCAACAATATCAAATTATTGCTGTCCATGGTTTTTGTAACTCCAGCAGAACAGAAGGAGATAAGGCAACCCCTAGGACAGAAATCATGGATTTATCTACAGTATCTGTGGTCAGCTGGAGTCAAAGACAAATTGATGGCACATAATCAGGACAAAAAAGATTGCCCACTTTTGTTTATTACACTGTGGGAGCTGAATTCTAGGGGCATATTTTGCCCACATATCCTGAACCTCAAAAGCCAGAGATACTAAAGATGTGATTAACTTCCTAATTCTTGACTGATTAAGAAGAAAATAGCAAACCTTTTTTGTTAAAAAAGGATTCAAAGACTTCAAGTGAGAGTAAGGGATGTCCAGACTAAAGTTTAGATACTGGATATGGGTTTGGCCGAGGCTAAGCCTCTTCTAGGTCAGTCAGTGCTCAGTAGTATTGCATTAGGATTTTGTCTTAAGGATGCTGTTCTTTCCTAAAACCCTGATCTCCTACTCTGGTACTCCTGTCTTCTGTGGTTTATTCCTCTACCCAGTGTCCATCTGCTTGGAGATTATACAGCTGCTTCAGGATTAGGGGTAAAAACTACAGGGCCGATAGATACGGAAAATATTGAATCCTGTCCAAATTCTCTCCAAATTCTATTCTGTGGCCTAGATTCTCAACCAAGGGAGGTTGTATAGTTTCCATGATCCTATCCTCTTAACACCTCCAAAGAAGAGTCAACAAAGGTGATCATAGAAGGTTCTAGGCAAGATATTTTGCATCTTCTTTAGTGAGAGATTCAGAATAGTCCTTGGAATCCTTTTCCAGAACCAGAATCTAAGAGCTAGCAAAGGGATCTTTTATGGGTAGGAATCCCTTCTCTTCCTATCATGTTAATCCTGTGCACCTTTCTGAAATGTCATAAGAAAGAGGAAAAAAACCTCTAAAGATATCAAAATGTTCATATGAATCATGGAGAATGTCATAAAAATGCAGTTTGTGTCATTCAGTGAAATGTTAATGTCTTCATGCAGGCTCCCATAATATATTGATATGACATCCTAATGTCATCAGCAGATGATGAGTATGATTAGTAAGTGGAGGGCATTCGATCATTTATTTATTGCTTAATGGGTGAAGAAGACTTGTCACCAGTTTTAGTGTATAAATATACACTTCAGACATTCAGAAACCAAGTAACATAAAAAAAAAAGTTTACCAATATTTGGAGGGCAAATAGGTGGAAACGCTATTTGGGGCGGTGGGGAGAATACTTACACACAGCCTTAAAAATGTTATGAAAATATGCATCTAGCAGAAAAGAACCATGAAAAAAAAGGGGAGGAAAAGATGGGGAAAAGCACTAGACGGTGAAAAGCCATGAAGCATTCTTATTCCTGTATTACTTAAAAGTATCTTGTATATTTGAGGCTTCTATTGCTCTTGTAGGCTGAGACAGTTTTTATCCTGAGAATATGGCAGCTTTCTTGAACATTTCTTTGCCTTGTTACCCTGAAATAGCTTTTCTCAATAATGTAATGTTTGTTCATAATAGCAAACCCTCTGAGCTCACATCAGTGTTCAAGTGCCAACAGGATAAACTGCCTGAGAGGAAAGGGTTCAGTTTTGAGGGATAATATTTAATCATAAAGGCTCTCCATGCAAATAGCACAGATCAGTTCAACTCAGTTGCTTGATCTGTCCACCATGCTTACATGCTGAATGGCTGAGTTCACATACAGTGGGGCAAAAAAGTATTTAGTCAGCCACCAATTGTGCAAGTTCTCCCACTTAAAAATATGAGAGAGGCCTGTAATTTTCATCATAGGTATACCTCAACTATGAGAGACAAAATGAGAAAAAAAATCCAGAAAATCACATTGTCTGATTTTTAAAGAATTTATTTGCAAATCATGGTGGAAAATAAATATTTGGTCAATATCAAAAGTTCATCTCAATACTTTGTTATATATCCTTTGTGGGCAATGACAGAGGTCAAACGTTTTCTGTAAGTCTTCACAAGGTTTTCACACACTGTTGCTGGTATTTTGGCCCATTCCTCCATGCAGATCTCCTCTAGAGCAGTGATGTTTTGGGGCTGTCACTGGGCAACACGGACTTTCAACTCCCTCCAAAGGGGTTCCTTTCCATGGGGTTGAGATCTGGAGACTGGCTAGGCCACTCCAGGACCTTGAAATGCTTCTTACGAAGCCACTCCTTTGTTGCCCGGGTGGTGTGTTTGGGATCATTGTCATGCTGAAAGACCCAGCCACATTTCATCTTCAGTGCCCTTGCTGATGGAAGGAGTTGTTCACTCAAAATCTCACGATACATGGCCCCATTCATTCTTTCCTTTACACGGATCAGTCATCCTGGTCCCTTTGCAAAAAAACAGCCCCAAAGCATGATGTTTCCACCCCCATGCTTCACAGTAGGTATCATATAGTGTGGTTCTGGGATTTTTGCTCACCGTTCTTGTGATCATTTTGACCCCACAGGGTGAGATCTTGCATGGAGCCCCAGATCGAGGGAGATTATCAGTGGTCTTATATGTCTTCCATTTTCTAATTATTGCTCCCACAGTTGATTTCTTCACACCAAGCTGCTTGCCTGTTGCAGATTCAGTCTTCCCAGCCTGGTGCAGGCCTACAAGTTTGTTTTTAGTATCCTTCGACAGCTCTTTGGTCTTGGCCATAGTGGAGTTTGGAGTGTGACTGTTTGAGGTTGTGGACAGGTGTCTTTTATACTGATAACAAGGTCAAACAGGTGCCATTACTACAGGTAACGAGTGGAGGACAGAGGAGCCTCTTAAAGAAGTAGTTACAGGTCTGTGAGAGCCAGACATGTTGCTTGTTTGTAGGTGACCAAATACTTATTTTCCACCATGATTAAATAAATTCTTTAAAAATCAGACAATGTGATTTTCTGGATTTTTTTTTCTCATTTTGTCTCTCATAGTTGAGGTATACCTATGATGAAAATTACAGGCCTCTCTCATCTTTTTAAGTGGGAGAACTTGCACAATTGGTGGCTGACTAAATACTTCTTTGCCCCACTGTAAGCTGTACGGAAATTCTGATTTAGCATAGGTGTAGGCAACCTGTAGCATCGCAGCATCCCCCAACATTGATCATAGTTCCTAGGCAACTGTATTTCAGTAATATCTGGAGTGCCATAGGTTACTAACATGGCTTAGTATTGCATGAAGCCAACCCTTGTAGTTTATAATCCATAAAACATGTTGGGAGAAATCAGCCTATTATGGCTTTTTCAACAAAACATGACTGAAGAAGCGTAATGTATTCTGTGAACCTGCTCGATGGGTTTCCAGAAATAGGCAAATTATATCTTGTTTTAATTTTTTTTCAAATAATGAAATATCTTTTTCTTTTTTTGCAGGGTGTTTGTCCTATTAATATTCCGTGTTAGGCATTTAAAATCCAAATTTATGTTGTAAGCTTAGAAAAGTCTATACCTGTAGTGCATAATGTAGTAGTGTCTTCCTCATCTTCTTGGTGCATTTTATTTTTATTTATATTTCAAATTTAGACACTGCCCATCTCACGAGGAAGTGACTGTATAGTTCCTTCCTTTTGATCCAATTGTATCTGCTCCAATTCCTCTTTACCCCTTTCATAGAGATCTCTCCCTTTTTGAACTGAATTAAGTTGATATTTCTGTTGCTTAAAGGTTAAAATCACTCCTTCCAATTTATCCAAGTAGAATGGTATCCTCTTCTATTTAAATTTATCTGCCAGAAAGGTGTATTCTTTTTTCTTACACAATATCCTAATTGGTATCTCTTTGAGCAAAATTACTTCAGAATTATTTATCCTTAACTTAGTATTAAAATATCGTAGAATTTGGTCTCTTCCTGACAAAGTGCACAAGTAAATCTCTTGGTACTTTTCTTAATTTTGGACAGCTTGTATTCATTCTGTATACTTTGTCCACTTCTGCATCCATATCTCCATCCCACTCCAAAAACTTTGTTAAAGATTCAACAATCTCTTGCAGATGTTTTCACCAGGTTCTTTTAGAACTGCTCTCAGTCTTAAACAAAATTCTTTCTCTCTTAATTCCAGTAGTGCCAAATTGTCTAAAATTTTTGCCATCTATCGATTTATTATTTCTGTTTTATTTTCCAAAATTTCTCTTTTTTCTTTGATTTGTTTAACCTCTCCACTCATCTTTGTTACAGATTCTTCACATTTTATATTCATCTTTTCTTTCATACTTGCCAATATTTTCCCCATTTTCCCTTCCAGTGTAGCCAGATGTCTTTTAACTGACTCAGTCACCGATGCAGTTACTGATGCTGTGACATTCTTCCCCAATTCTTCAAACATCTTTTGTAAAATCTCTGGCATAATTCCTTTTTCTGTTATTTATTGTCCCTCTGTAAATGATCCTCTCCTCCCTTCTGTAATTTTTGCTGCTTTTCTAGTAGTAGATATTTTTCCTTTTTAATTTGTAATCCAGAGAGGAGAAGAAAAAAGTAAAAGAGAGGCTATTTTTCCCTCTATATTCGTAACACTTCAGTCCCTTTTGGCACTGCATAGATCTATAGTCATGTGATCTCTCATCACTTCCAATTTCCTTTCTTGCTGTACTTATCTCTTTGTTTAATGATGTCAGCCAATCATCTTCTTTCGCAAGTTTAAACAATTCTCTTTCCAACTGAGGCACGTATTATTTATTTAATTAATTCAGAAGTACTTTAAATACAGTAATATTCCAAATTAAGCTGTATCTTTAGTCCATTTTTAACTTTCACATTTCAAACTCTTGGCAAGATTTTTGCTTTTATTTTCTCCTTAAGTTGTTATAATTATTTCTTTGCTTTATACATTAATCTTTTCCACAGGTTTAAGGTGCACTTACTGAGTGGTTTAAGGTGCTCTGCTGCTTGGAAGATCTCTGTATACTTTGAAATTTCTCCAATTTAATGTGCTCTAGAAAGTGGATTGGGTGAACCCAGTGTCCTTTAGGGAGGCTCCACATAAGGATGTGAGTGTGATGTTTTCTCCCTTGGGTCCTGGCGCTCTTCTCACAAGTTGCCTGCAGGATCCCTCCCTTACTTCTGGAGCTCATGTAGGTGATCTTGCAGTTTCTCCATGTCCAGAGAAGCTCCGTTGGCTTGGGCTCACTGCCCAGCTGCCAGTCCTCCCTCAACATTGTCCCCAGCACTCAGAGATGCATTAGTCCTCCATATTTTCCACCCAGAAGTCCAATTACAACCAAAATGTATAATGATGATCATTGACAATATGTAGGGGCTGAAATTAATTTGGATGAAACTAGGATTATGATATTGGGAGTATATGCCCCATATGACAATAAAGCTATATTTTTTAAGGGACTTATGGAAAAATTAATAGACTTGTCTTATGAAAATTGATGTTTTGGGGGAGATTGGAATGGCGTGGTTTGTCCACAGAAAGATAGAATATCTGTAACAGGAATTAAACTAATCAAGTTAAATTACCGAAAATATTTTTTGAAATGATGGATAACTTTGAGCTAATAAACATGGAGACATAAAAATGGTGACTCTAAAGAATATACTTGCTTCTGTTAAAGACAAAGATCTTTCTCAGGAATAGGTATGTTTTGGATTTCTAAGAAACTTGCTACGTGTATTAATAAAGTGGAGATATTGCCAAAGACTTTTTACTTTTTTACTTTACTCTACTCTACTCTATTCTACTTTACACTCCACTTCACTTCACTTTACTTTTGCCTTCGAGTCATTCCTGACTCCTGGCGACTACCTGGACAGGTTCCTACAGTTTTCCTGGCAAGCTTTTGGAAGTGGTTTGCCATTCCCTCCTTCCTAGGGCTGAGAGAGAGTGACTCGCCTAAGGTCACCCAGCAGACTTTGTGTCCAAGGTGGGACTAGAATTCATGGTCACTTACATTATACACCAAATCATTAATAGAATGGTAGGGGGTAAGGTAGGTCTAGAATTAGTATTCTTCACGACTTTTGAAGTTGGTCAAATAGAAGTATATGCAATAATCTTGAAATTGCTAGCTAAGAGAAAGTAAAGCCTTGCTTCAACATGATGCAGACAAGATGATGCAGGGCATGCAGACAAAATGTATTTACATGGAATTCTACACTCCTGGGCTAGTACTGATTGTGCAACATTAGTATGCCATTGTGGTTGTGTACATAACATCAGAGGACCAGTTCAGACTGAAGCCAGATGCTTGGCTATAAGCCTAACCGGATTATAACTTTGAAACTTGGAACATTTTGCCATGTATTCTAACAGTACAAAGATATGATTTAATAGCTATCATTCATTAGTTATATGGAATGATATCATTGATTCCTTAGAAATTTGATGCTTGACACTTTGGATAGAGATGTTCCCTTTGTCCTGGCTGCAGAACCGAGGCTTTGCTTAGATTATCTAACAGGAGAACACTTCAGGGCACTGTAGTGGGAGGGAAAAATACTGTATTTAGAACCTATATTCATTGGGGCGTTGATGATATTTTTGGAAGCATGACCATCTACTTTGAATTTGATCTATTTTCCAATTTTATTTTAATCTGCATGCAGATACTTGACCATTAAGGTGAGGTTCATCCTTGTCATCAATAACAATATTAATCAAGAAGAGGAATTTAGTTGAATCAGACCAGAATACTTTTAGTCCAGGTTTTTATTTCTTTAGCCAGCCAAATTGTACATCAACAACCAACTTATGAAAAACTTCTCCCAATGCTGTTTGTTCCAATTATTGAGTACTCAGATATAGACTAGGTTTAGATTAATATTAATTAGATTAATTCATGGTTTGCTTAAGCTTGAATATTGTTGACTAAACAGTTAGCTGGGTTCACTCAACAAGCTAACCCATAAATCATGTTTTGCAAAATAAAGCGGTTAAATGTATACATTGCACTAAGCCAAAATTGAGCAAACCACAATAAAATAATGTGTAAATCCAACCACAGATTTCTCATGGACCCAAGACAATAATGTATGGAATACCTGTATTCTCTTGCAGTAACTCTGATTAATGGAGAGAGTTCATTCCATGTTTCATTTTATTTCAGGACCAAGTAAGAGTTCTGGTTTATTTTAAAAGTAAATTAGTAGAATGCATTGCTGTTACCTAACTATGTGGGTGGAAGTGAACATCTGTCTTTAATTAAATAAAGCTTGCAGTGTTAACTGGTTCTACAGAATAAAGAATTGCTAAGGGGAAAATGATACTCCAGAGCAACGTATGTTTCTGTAAGCAAACTTGCTGAAGTAACTATCTGGAAGTCTTCAAAAATATATACTGGTACTGGATTAAATCTGTCGTTCATATCAAGCTATTAGTTCATTTTTACAGAAAGAGGCTTTTATTTTGATTGTGATAAGGAGAAAACAATTAAGAAAGTAGATACCTTTAGACATATATGATAACAAGTCATTGATGTTTTCATTTCAGATTCTGTTTGTGGCCTTATGTAAACATATTCATCTGTAAGCTAAAATGAAATTCCACCACTTTGAGGAAAAGATTTCTTTCCATTTCTAATATGGAAAAATGTTTTATGTAGAAGAACACTTGGTGTTTATTTATTTGCTTGAACAATTTATATGGCTATGCACCTCACAAAAGTGACTGTATGGAGTGCACAAGGGTTAAAAACAATTTAACAACAGCCATAGGGCCCAAGGTGGCAAACACATATCCAACTGATAAAAAGACAATATTAATGAGCAAAACCTGCCAACCATCCAGACAAATGTCTGGGGCAGTGTTTCTCAACCTTGGCAGCTTTCAGATGTGTGGACTTCAACTCCCAGAATTCCCCGGCCAGCACTGGCCGGGGAATTCTGGGAGTTGAAGTCCACACGTCTGAAAGCTGCCAAGGTTGAGAAACACTGGTCTGGGGGAATGCCCAGGTCTTTGATGCCTTATGAAAGGCTAACTGGTTGGAGCCATCCAGCTCTCTAGAGGGATGCTTTTCCATAGGGCAGGTACTGCTGCAGAGAAGGCCTGACTCCAAGGTCCAAGAAAAGGACATTGTTGAATGAAAAGGACCTGGAACATGACCTCCCTCTTAGATCTGTGGGGCGAGCAGAGACAGTGGGGGAGAGGCAGTCCTGTGAATATCATAAGCACACCTCTTGTACCCTGAAATAGTACAGTTCAAGTACCATTACATCCAAAGTACAATGAAAAGCCAGAGTGGTAGATAGTAATGTGGTGTGGCACATGTTACGGTTGTAATTTCAAAACATAGACATCTCAGAGAGTTATGAATGGTTATCCCCCCCCCCCTATATTGTGTGTGTGCCTTCAAGTCAATTTTTGACTCCTGGCGACTGCCTGGGCTAGTCCCTGCAGTTTTCTTGGCAAGATTTGTTGGAAGTGGTTTGCCCTTGCCTTCTTCCTAGGGCTGAGAGAGAGCGACTGGCCCAAGGTCACCCAGCTGGTTTTGTACCTAAGGCAGAACTAGAACTCATGGTCTCCCGGTTTTTAGCCTGGTGCCTCAACCACTGTACCAAGCTAACTCTCTCCCCTCATATATTACTATAATCCTATTTGTCATAATAAGAAAGCTTGTTAAGTATATACTGTGAGAGGTGTTTTGCCAAAAAGGAATACATTTGTGTTCAGGATCCATTGTTGGATCTACTCATTCCTGAATATGTGATTACTTAGTTCATGGTGGTTGAGTAATCAACACAGGATACGTTATCTAGCATTTTATGGGAACAATTCAATTTCCTATAGCAGTTTTCAGAATTTCACCTTGAAAATTACTAGAGAATGGATAGCCTGTTTGCAAAATTGAAGGAGCTTATTCAACTGTGATGCAGGGCAAGTGTGCAAGTGTTTTGAGCATGTAAAAATAAAAGAACATTTTTGCATTAATGTTCTGTTTACTATAGAATTAAAACCTGACAGGTTTTGATACTGGAAGATGACAGTACATGATCCTTTTTTAAAGTTACCCCTTTTCTGTAAACTAATGACCAAATATATCAAGAGATATTAAGGATTTTCAAACTCTTTATGTCAGGGAATATTTCTCTTTTTCATTCACGGAGCTGAGAATTGGCAAACCCATAAATCAGAGGAACAGCAGTAGACACTGGTGCTAGCCAAATTAGGAACTGAGTGATTTCTACAGAAAAAAAGAAGTAGTATTGAAAATAAACAGGATTGTGTTAAGCAAAATAAGGTTACATCAATAACCAAATGAAAGCATAAAAACAAGCTAGATTGTCAGAGTGCATTTGAAATGGAGCATAAAAATGACATTGCTGCAAGACAAACACGGTCAAATGCAAAGTAATAATTTGTGCCTTATGGCCAAATGTGCGGTCTTTTCAAGAAATATAGTTGCAATTGTATTGATGGGTTTATCCCTAAAGCCCCAGCCATTGCTACATTTGATATAACAAATGAAGCTTACACAGTCTGCTGTTACTTGTTACCGGAGGAGCGGGGGCAGGATGCATATATATTAAATTGTTGCTCTATTACATAATAATAAAACTGACAGGATTGTTTAAACAAATGAATAAATGCAATAGAAGACAGTTATGGTCATGACTTTTCTCCCCTATACAAATGTGTGTGCGTATGGATGTCTGAATTGATATCTACAGAGCTCATATTTCCTGCAGCTCATAGAATTCTGCTTCCAGAACACCGTGGTTTTCAAAGCAAGTGTCCAACTCACTGACATGTCTCCCTTCCCCCCCCCCCTTTTGTTGAAACAATTTTCTCACATCCTTCTTGAACTATAAATTTATACTACAAATTCCTTGATTGGTTTGTACCATTCCCCCGTCCCATTTTCTCCTCTGGCGTGACGGCAAGAAGTTTGGGGCATAAAATAGACATTCTCTAAGAATGAAAGAGTTTGCATGTCCTCCACCACACCCATATTGGAAGTAGTAGGTGCTTTTCCTGAACAAGCTATTGGTTTTATGCCAGATTTTAGTTGTCGCCACAGGAAAGAGATCTGCTCCCATCTTTTCAAGAATGCTACAAATAGAGGGGGCTTAAAGATTTCATTTGTATGAATTCAGGCACAATGAGACATAACCTTCACAGGCTGGGCCGTTTTGTGTATTAAAAATATTTAGTATAACAAATATTTAGTATGCCATGGCTGGTTTTATTTTTAGGTTTGTGCTGTTAAGGATAAAACATAAAGGAATCAAGCGGGTCTTTCTTATTTATTTAAGTCAAATTCCATCTTTTTGTAATTAGATTTTCATAAAATAGGACATAGCTGGCTGAGAAGATGCAAAACTTTTTCTTGAATGCTGTCAATCCAGCATCTAAAACTCTGGGAAGTTCTCAATATCAATTCAAGACTGAAAATGAGCTGTAAGGAATAAGCAGAAAAGAACCATACTGTAATATAAAAGCTCTCCAAGTGTTGAATCAGAAGGCTCAACTAATAAGGTGTCTTGGCTTGGAGCATCTTTACTCCAGAGACTGTGAATGAACTGAGCTTTGAAGTTTGGATATATAAAAATGTTAAATTCAGTGTGTGAAAATAAGGAATCTTTCTTTACATATTACTAGATCTTTTGCAAATCAGGTAATTGAATATTATTAATAATATATCTTTAATCACTGGGTTAAAATGTAAAAGATGTAGAAGGAAAAAAGAGTTCTCTGGAGAAAATTTAAACTGGTTAATAATAACCAGTAGCTGTAAAATTGGTACAAAGATTTGTAGGTAATTAGCTAAGAGAACGATAAGACCATATGGTCAGGCATTATGTGGTACTTTCTTCATGCAAAAAAAGAAAAAAAGAAAAAAAAATGGCAGAACAGGCTTTTCCCCCTAATTAATTTGTGTTATCCTTTGATTTATGCAATGTGTTCCATACGAAACTGAAATGTAATTTGTAAATTAATGTAAATATATCAACAGTGTTGGATTATCTTAGGCAGTGTTTATATTGCCAGATGGAAAAGCTGGTGGGAGACTATTTTTTATCTAATTGTAGGTGGCAGAAGACCTACTTGCATTCCATTTTTAGTATGTTTCTGGTATTTTACTGTTTTTTGTTTTTTTTTTTGCAGTGACCTTAATTGATTTATTGAGACAACAGTTTCAGGAATTAATACTCACATAATGAAGTTTGAAGTGCTTTGAATGAATTAGATCCTATGCCCAGAGTAATTTGTCCATGAAAAATTGTATACACATTCATGAAATAAGCATATAGTTTTTCAAAAGAACAGTATTCTAGGAGGAAATGTATATTTAGAGAATGTGCTCTATCTTTTTGGCCTTGCATGAAGGGGGAAAAAGGTTTAGAAACGAGGCATTGCATTCAATTTAAATATCCTTTCCTTGCTCTCCCCCCCCCCTTTTTTTCTGTTCTTTACAATAACATTGTTCCAGCTTACATACAAATTTGACTTAAGGACAACCTTTGGGAACAGAACTGATTCTTAAACTGGGGCTGCCTGTAACTGATCTCAATCTCTAACACAAGGTCTCCAAATTCAGCCCTTAAATCCTTGAGATAAATAGGTACATAGATTCATCAATTAAATCTGTGTATTGCTCAGAATAGAGTTAGTCCCTTCCCCTGGCTTTTGGAAAGGATCAGGAATTAGATCTTTTTATTGAGGAGGTTGTTGATAAGCCAATTCTACAGGAAATTTCTCCTCAGCTACATTGGCTGAATCACTGAGCTTCTCATTTTCCATTTTCCACTCTTTTTTTTTTAATTACTTTATTGCCTTTAGTTTATTGTAGCAATAAAACTAAATACAGCCATATATTTCAAAATGTCTTCAGTGTGCTACTTTTGAATAGAATGCACTTTCAGATTCTTATCCAGAATCTGTGTTTACCAGTCAACTATGAATGATGGGATATGGAGTGGGAAGATTGTCTAAAGTTTTATTTATTTATTTAAATCTGTGTTTCTCAACCTTGTCCAGTTTAAGATGTGCAGGCTTCAACTCCCAGGATTTCCCAGCCAGCCATTTTGTCTGGGAAATTCTGGGAATTGAAGTCCACACATCTTAAAGTGGACAAGGTTGAGAAACACTGATTTAATTGATTTGTTTGGATGTCAACTTGCAAATGAATTTGTCACCTTCCATCCTTGACAGCTGCCTGTTTGACCTCTTTTGTGAAAGAGTTCTAATCCCCATTCTTTTATGACTGCTTGTGAGAAGCACTGCCTCAGCTTAACCATACATTTTACTTGTTACTTACATTGTAAAAGTACCCATTAATTACACTTGTGCAGTTAGGTGCATTTCACTTCTTATTTTTAGTGAACAATATGGCATAACTTTTGTGTTTTCTGCAGAAGTGTATGAATGCTAGGCACTGCCACATACCATCTACCATTTCCATTCTCCAATCCCTCCAAAGGCTATAGAAATTGGGTCCGCAGTCTCTTTATTTTTGCTACCCTTGGAATTCTGACAACGGCTAACAAGTCCCAGGAACCAAATAATGCTTCTTTCAACCAACCAATAGAAGAGTGGGAAAAATAATTAGGTGTTCCTCGGTGTTCCATCGCATGAGCTATATCTGGTCCTGGAATGACAAATATTCCCTTTGTTCCCCCCACAAAAATATATTACTCACCCTCCCCTCCCATACATTCAATACATGCTATGTACATTTGTCAGGTTATTCTGCAAACCATCTGAACTGTTGGTATGAGGAGAGAGATGCTTGGCATCAAGAATCGTCGTTGTATATAAACTCCCACTGAATGGTGGGATGATGGCATGAAATGAGTTGTAGGTTGCAGTGACAAGCCTCTGAGTGGATGTGGATGGGGAGGTAGTTATCCAAAAGATGGAAGGTGGCAGGGGTTTGTGCAGAGTATTTATGCACAGGGAAAATTAAGCTGCGCAGTTTTTCACATGGAGTGTGAGACTAGCTAGAAACTGATTAAGAGTCTGTTTGCTAATGTGGTTGCCTTTGGAATCTATAGGAAAGCTAAACAACCTGTCTTAACCCTCACAAAGTTTCAGCATCAGCTCAGATTTTGCAACTGAAGTTACAGTGCAACCAAACCACAAAACAATCAGCTTACTTGGCCAAAGAGATGAGATCATCAAATCACAGGGACATGGCATTGATTGTTACTAATGCCACAAGTAAAAACCCTTAGATTGTGATGTTTGTGTGACTTGGAGTCCATACTGTAAATAATATGAAAAGGAGGGTATAGATAATTCAGAACAGACTTAATAGGGTTGCTTAATAGGAGAATATGTTAACAATGCTAATTCTTGTGTGAATTACTATCCATGGGAATGCTGAATAAATATATTGTTGTTGGAGAAATGTAACTATTAAGTAGTGCTGTCCAAAGTGAAAATTGCCTATTACATTTTTGAAGGAGGACTAAATTCAAATGGCAGGTATTATTTTTATATATATATGTATATATATATATATATATATACACACACATACATACATGCATACATACATACATACATACACACATACACACAAACTCAAACTCAAACTCTTTCTTTGGTTCACCCCTATTTTATGGATAAATTTGAAATCTTCCAGAAAGGATTTCAGTCTTCCAATCATATAGTTTTGGAAAACTCAACATGAGTTAGGTATAAATCATCTGTGAAACATAGTCCACAACTTGAAAGGTTGGCTGACATTAAAGAATGCTAAGGCAGAAGACTGCTGTCCTCAAAGTACATTCTAGCTTTAGTTTTAGTGTTGTCATTCAGAAAGAGAAAGATGATTTTTCTCTAAATGGAAGATAGCTAACTTACAACCCTGCTGCATAGCTGTTTGTTATGATCACTTGATTTTTCCCCATCCATCAGATTACACTGATAATGATGTTCAAATGCTTTTGAGTCAAGAGTTGTAGATAGAAATTGGCATCTCATTTTGGAGGCTCCATCACAGAGTGTTTGTCTAGTCCTCTTACACAGAGGATATTTGAAGGTACAGCTTTCAATTTCTTTGTGCTTAGTAATCACAATATCGCTTTGAATGTACAATAGTGGCAGAAAAGAACTCTTCATATGTAATTCTGAATATATTTTAGAGTGCAATATGACAGTGCTTGTGAATAGAAAAATTGCTCATATTGACTTTGAATTCCATGCATTTCTAATAAAACGTCAATTACTGTATCGAGAGAGAGTTTGATGCCTGATCCAAAATGCTTCACAAAACTTACTTGACTTGGAGCTGGTCTCAGGTTAGTATTGTCAGGCAATTGTTGGGGTTCACAGAGTGACACAGGCACATCAGTTGTGAAGAATCAGCCAAACTGATTAAAATGCACTGTCAAATGCTGACAAAAGGCTTGGGGTGAGTTCCCAGACAAACCGACTGTTTGTGCTTCATTAATACAGTAATGAGATGGGTAAGCAATAGGAACAATGGAAGAATGGCAGGTTAGCAAGAGCTTCCAAATGTAAAAGGCAACTTCCATAGTCTTTCTACTATAGAAAGAGAAGGACAGCCACATCCAGCTTTGTAGTAGCTTCTCTGATAGAGCACTCCAAGTTTCCACTCAGCTTCCACAATAGCCTGGCCAATGAACAATCTGCTTTTCCAGGCTATGAGGGAGAAGAACAGATCTTGGTAGAGCTATGATCCTTAGTATCAGAGACTAGGACATGTTCAGAGTCATCAGAAATTCCCCATGTTGTGTATCTTCAGATGCAGGTCAGGTCATTACTGTTGGGACACAGAATGGATTGCTGATGGTCCATTAATGATGATTCCCATCCAAAGCAAAAAAACTGGAGCTGGCCCTCATCCAAATAATTCTTACACTGCTGAATAAGTCATTGTAATTTACTCTGTTGTAGATAGCATAATTGAAATGTATTGATAGTAATTGCAATCTTTGTTCCAGCACATTTCTGTCCTAAAGGATAAACAAATGAAAGAAGAATGGGACTTCCTGAGAAATGAGATCCTGGAAGTGCAGTATTCCCATGTGGGAAAAAAAAAATGTGAAAAAATGTAGGAAGCCAATATGGATGAATAACAAGCATACTGCCAAGTTGATAAGCAAAAAGGGGGTGTATAGAAAATAGATTTATGGGGAGTATGGAGGTGATATACTGTAGGCTTTTGCTAGATGGGGAAGAAAAGGGAGAGAACCCTTTCTAATATTAAGAGAAGTGGGAAATGCAGCTCAGTATTGATAATGGTGCAGTGAGAACCACTTTGCTCCCCTAAATGTATTCAAGTCTCCAGGGCCAGATGAATTACAATTATGAATTGCAAATTACCAGGAAGTTGAAAGAGCTGGCAGAATTGAGCTCAGAACTGCTGACTGCAATCTTGGAAAACTAAGAACTGGTGAGATGCCAGAAGCCTGGAGAAGAGTAAACATAGTCCCAATATTTTGAAAAGAGGAAAGAAGGAGGAGCTGGGAAGCTACAGGCCAGCTTAACATCAGTACTGGGCAAAGTAGTAAAAAAAAGTGTCAAGCAACATGTCTGTAAATTCTTAGAAATTAATGCTCCCTGTCAAACTTTCCTCATTGCAGTCTAGACTCAAAATAATTAATGCAAGGAACAAAAATCAAAAAGCTCTGATCATTAGTATTAACTAAAAGAAAAGATAAGGTTACAATACAAGAATTCCAGCAATTACAAGTAATCTTATCTTAGCAATCAAAAATGGGAGCAGCAAGTCTGTTGCTAAGCATTGTGGTTACTAAGTGGAAAATCACATGACCATGACATGTTTATGATGTCACTTCCCATTCCCATTGAAGGAATCACCACGGTCATTAAGTGAGACATCATGAGACCGCAACTTGGGATTTTACTTCCAAGTTCTTCATTAACTCTGCTTGTTGGAAGCCAGTTGTGAAGCACAAGAATGGTGATCATGTGACTGCGGGATGCTGTGGTGGTCATAAATGCAAGGACTGGTCACAAAGCTGTTTTTTTACAACCTCATAACTTTGAACGGTCATAATGAGGCAGTCAGTAAGTGAGGACTACCTATTTTTGTTGTTGTTGTTCAGTCGTTAAGTCGTGTCCAACTCTTCGTGACCCCATGAACCATATCGTGCCAGGCCTTCCTGTCCTTCACTGCCTCCCTGAGTTTGCTCAGTTTCATGTTCATTGCTTCAGTGATGCTATCTAACCATCTCATCCTCTGCCGTCCTCTTCTCCTTTTGCCTTCAGTCTTTCCCAGCATCAGGGTCTTTTCCAAAGAGTCCGCATTAGGTGACCAAAGTATCTGAGTTTGAGCTTCATTATCAATCCTTCCAATGAGCAATCAGGGTTGATTTCCTTTAAGACTGACTGGTTTGACCTCCTAGCAGTCCAGGGGACTCTTAAGAGTCTTAAGAGGACTACCTATATTCTACATTAAATGAGAATATATATGTAGGCAACACAGGTTGACAAAACTCTTGTCTGTTTCCTCCCTTTTTTCTATGTAGGGGCTGGGAGCTTCTTTTGTGAAAGTAGGGCAGTCTATATCTGTTCAGTGTTGATAACTGTCATTCCTATCAATGTGAGAAATAATCTTACTACCATTAGTTAGCCAGGAGCCAGCATAGGTTTATCAAAAACCAGTTATGTCAGATTAGCCTTATCTGTTTTTATGACAGAGTGACTAGTTTGTGGATGTAATTTACACTGAACTCAGTAAAATGTTTTACAAAATATTTTGGACAAGATGCATAAATGTGAATTAGATGATACTGCAGTTTGGTGGATTTGCAACTGATTGAACAACTAAAGTCAAAGAGTGCTTGTAACTGGTTATGCATAATCCTGGAAGGAAGTACCAAATGGAGTGAGTCCCTTTGTCCGTGGCCCATTGCTATTCAGTATTTGTATAAATGATCTGCATAATGGAATGGAAGACACATTTAGCAAGTTTGCAGATGACACTGAGCTAGTGATATTGGCTAATATATTTTTAGGATAAAATCAGAATTTAAATCACCTCAACAGGTTGACGTTCATCTGTAACAAATATATGGTTTTGCATCTGGGTAGATAATATCAAATGTATACGAACAAGGTTGGGTAGTTTTTAATAGAGACCAAGTGGGCATTAACTTCTTCAGTTCACATATCACTCTACTTGCTCATAATCAGCTGGTGATCTAGATCCTTGGAGTAATAGATCGCCAGCTGATTATGAGCAAGCAGAATGATGCATGAGCTGAGGAGGTTAATGCCAACTTGGTCTCTATTAACATAAGCATTGTGTCCAAATCATGGGAAGTTGTAGTTCCATTCTACTCTCTTTTGGTTAAGCTGCTTTAGGAGTACAATTTCCAGTTCTAGACACCCCATTTTAAAAAGGATATGGAGAATCTGGAGAGGGTTCCAAGAAGAGCTTCAAGGGTGCTATAGATCTGGAAACTTTCCCTGTGAGGAAGGATTACAGAAGCTGGGCATGTGTAGATTGCAACCAAGAAAACTAAGGGAAGATAAGAAGTTAGTCTATGTAAAAGCTGTTATGTGCAAGCATTAGTAGATCTGTTCTATGTTGAAACTGAGAATAGGACAAGAACAAATTATATTGAAATTAAAAGAAAGATTTAGCTTAAATATTTGGAAGAGTTTCGTGATAGGAAGAGCAAGTCTGCCTAGAATACTTGGTGGAGTACAACTCATTAATGTTTTTCAAAACAGGGCTGGCTGCCTACCTGTCAATGATGCATAGTGGCTTCCTGCACTGAAGTGGCAGTTGGCTGGAATGGTAGGAGTGTTCCTCGTGATGTCCTATCACTTTGTTCATTAAGAAGTAGTCTTTCAGTTTGTCATGGCATCATCCTTTAAATCCAGCTAGTACCTGTAGAGAATATAGAGCAATCATTCTCAAACTTGACAACTTTAAGATGTGTGCACTTCAACTTGCAGAATTGCCCAGCCAGCATGTTAAAGTCCACCCATCTTAAGGTTGTCAAGTTTGAGAAACACTGGTATGGAGGATGACCTTGCCGGAGAGAGGGAAGGTCTGTTACCAAGGCAACAAACAGAAATACATGGCTTAAACATGTACAAACATGTACAATACAAAGAAATTTACGAAAACATCTCAGACAGGCACTCCCCTAATTCTCAAGAAGATAAAAGAGGGACGAGGGGAAACACATTCAAACTTGCAAGATTCTCTTACTATAGCCATTCCAATAAAAGTAGCTTTAGTCCTATGTGGATTCTGCATCTTAATCTGATCTACCTTGTAGGGCTGACAGTATCTTCCTTGCCTTTTTCCTCATCTCTCATGTGCCCTAAGTTCAGAATTTATTATTTCCTTCTGTTCTTTCATAGCTATAGAATCTTTGAGAGATTCAGCCATTTCTTCTAATGGACATTTAATGTTATCCATTTTAGCAATTACCTGATTTTTTACTAAGTCCCTATATGGCACTTTTTGCAGTATAAAAGTTGCCCCCAACCTGCAGAGAAAGAAGATGAAAAATAAAGGCAGAATCTGGGATCTTGGAACCGTAAATAAGAAAAGTAAATGAAGTTGTATATCTGAATGTATAGGTAAGCTGTAAAGGCTGGATGTTTTCATGGTTTTTTGTGGGTGAATGCATATCCAAGCTTTACCAACTTTCTTTTAAATAAAGTTTTATATACAAGTGATAGGTTGCTTTCTCTTGGAAAAGTATGAGATAAGAGCCATCCAAAATCAGTTGTTAATTTATAGGATTATTCCATCTACATGCTAATTTAAATGCCATATAGCCTTTGCATTTTCTTCCTCACAGGTTATATGATTCATCTAATATGGCATTATACAATATCATATAGGAGCACATGCCACAAACATATGTGATGTCCAAAAGATGCCAATCATCACTGCCTTTACATCTCTTTCTGTGGGAGTACTTTGCACTTTACAAGTAGACATATTTTATGCATAATGTAGTTAATGTTCTCCTGTATTGTAGTTTGAGGACTTTATTATTAGTAAGAAGCAATCAATTAAAATCAAGCAATAAACCTTACTGCTCTTCCCTAAGGCCCATGATAATATTTTGCAAATAATGCATTTTCTTTCTGTTTAATTATCTCATTTAGATATAATGATCTTCTAGAATTATCATATCAAAATAGCTTGCTAATTGGTTGGGATGAAATGAAGACTCATTCAAAATATGCCTGAATATTTTGCTCTGAAAAAAGTTTGTACTGTGTGGGAGTACAAGTTGAAAAATGTTATGTCAGTTTTGTTGACTTGGTTCTTGTAACAACAACACAAAAACTCAGAGGGAGGAATACTATCTATCAGTGCTTTGATCATCACATCTGCTTCACAGTAAGTTCTTAGAAGAATGTAGGTACACTTGAGAAATCATAAAATATTTGTTTGTTTGTTTGTTTGTTTGTTTGCATGAAATAATTCCGCACCATGGTAACCCACAAGTCCATCTCAGGAATGCCAATCAGAGAATTAAAAAAAACCCCAAAAACTAACCTTTTCTTGATTTCCTGTTTGGTCACAAATTATTCATCTGATGGCATGCCTTCTTGAAGATGTTTTACAGCTTCAGAGATACAAAGAGGTTCAGGATTTGTGATTGATCCTCTGATTTATTATGCCAGATCTAAAAATTTAGAGCTTTAGGGCCTGGCTGTATTTCCCCAAGAGAGACAGAGAAAAGTATTTAGGGTGAGAAGAGAGAGAAATGATAGGACTGCATATTTTTAAAATTTCTCAAAAGCTCTGTTCCAAAGTCCCATCTTATGTACAGATGACCTGAATTCTTACTATCCTTAACACTGCTCTCATTTGGAACTGGGTGTGACACTGCAGCTGAGAAAAAATGGATCAACTACAATTCAGCATTTATAACCATGCTTCCATCTCAACACAGGGATGAGGGTTGTTCCCTTTGTATGAAGGGATTTGTATGAAGATCCTCAGGCTACTTTCATGTACTGTGTCCTTGATCATGATCTCTTCAAGGCTTTTTCCATTCCAATCCTCCTGCAATGGTGCTGCCTTGTAAACATAAGACTGTAGGAAGCATTTATGCATATAATACTTGCATTTCAACTTTCAGCTTTGAAATTTTGATAAGAGATGTAGATATAGATGTGGGTGCTGGCCTTAGAGTTAAAAAAAATCAGTTTTATTTTGTAAGAACAAAGTGGGCCTACAGAAGGTGTTAGAAAGAAATGTATATTGACTTTGCCTTAACGCTCTTTGGTATAAGAGGGAGGGAAGGAAAAATGCTCTTAGACTTTCAGGATTCTACTACTATAACCTATATCAATAAACTAGAATTCCAGTATTTCTTATGGGGTCTGTTTCCTGACCCACTTGCAAACTGGTCCATTATCTGGAAGATGAATAGCCAGTTTCCCTTTCCATCAAGGTGGTGTTAACAAGAGAATGAAGAAATCTTCATCCTGGTGAACGCAGAGATAAATTAGGTGCTAAGGTAAAAGGATCTAGTTGTCAAGATTTCTGTTCCTTAATCGCTTTTTCCTTTCAATAAATCTGCTTCAAGAAGCTTCCTTGAGAATCTAGCTGTCTGATGTAATCAGTTGCCAAGAACTTGTCTTGGGAAGTGAAGTGTGGCTCCTAGCACATTGCAGTTCTTCTTCCCAATTGTTGGTGTGGCAGTTAGGCTTTGAGAAAAGTCCGATTGATGTAATTGTTTATCAGAGGCACTGCAGCTGTGACCTCCTTGTCTCCCCACACCCAGAGTGCACTTGTGGCACAAGTACTTAGGCTTGGGGGGGAAAAAAATCTGGATTTGCCAAAGATAGACAGACAGACATTTTTAAAAAGCCTATTTGCCCCATAAAGAGGCACTTTTAGAATATATAACAACGGTGTTTATTATTATTTATTAAATTTATATGTCGCCCACTCCCCAGTGACCCTGGGTAGTTTACAAATTGTTTAAAACATTAAAAACAAGAAAAACAACAAGAAACAAAAGAAGGGTAAAGATGGCAAGATTGTAAAATAAGATGGGAGCAAAGGAAAACAACTCAGATTATAAGGAGGCTTCAGTCATCCTCGCCAAAAGCCTGGATATTGCTTTTAATATATAAACAAAGTAGAGGGAAGGAAAAAAAAACCCAAACAAGACAGATGCTATCTGCATGGCACTCAAGGTTAAGCCTAGCTCTCAGATCAGAAAAAGTTAAGCACCCCAGTTGGAGAAGACTGGCAAGCTGTAAATTTAGTGGAATTGTATATTTATTACTTCACATATCACAGAGGGCTTTGAAAATTAGCACAATTTTGAATTGTACTAAAAAATGGATTGATAAAATGAGATGCAGTGAAATGAGGTTGAACTAGTTTTAACTAGGTTCAGGAATAACTGCAAGAGCATCCCTGATATATTATCATCTAACATCATACAATATTCCCTCCACCAATTGAATAAGAATGGTTTTGATGGAGAGAAAATATTTCCTGCCTGCTAGTGCTTTAGCTGCAGGCTGATAAATAGCATGGTTGAGAATCAATTTCAGCATCGATCTGAAAGATAATCCTATTCACAACCACCACGTACAGGAATTTTTTTATTGTCAGATATGAAAATGAATAACAATAAAAGAGAAGTCGGTATGGGAATGAAAATTAAGCATACAGCAAAAGAGACAATTTGTCTTCTGCCACGTGTGAGCTAAGACCTTGGCAGTCTGGAAGTGCGATGGGAGATGAAAACCTGTACGTATGTAGGTTGTGCGTCTGTGTGTGGGTGTGTATTTTTATCTACACCCCAGATTCTGACACTGGAAAAATAAGTTTAAACGTATGATGTTTTAACTGCAATATATGTGAACAATAATTTAATGTACTGTATAAAAATCTACAGGATGTTTAATTATAGTAAAGTAGTTTGGTTGGTCCCAGGAGAAAGTGGTTGCAGCTTTGTAGAGCAAGTTTTTGTGAATAAGGCTCATTTAGAGATTATCCCCCCTATTATTTTTATTGCCCTTTTAGATTTTCATATATGTACTTCTGAATTAAAACCAACATTAAACAAATGAACTTGCTTGCAGAACAGCAGTGACATTTATTCTCTGCCTAATCTGCAGCCTCGCCTATATCTCTTTCGATGGGGTCCTGCAACTCTCCCAAAGCAGTTTTGGAAAGTAACAGTGTCTATTTAAAATATTAGGTATTTTGATTTTATTTTCCTTTACAGTTTAAAGAGATGAATGGATGAGCAAAATCACCTCCATAATGAAGTTTTTAAGAATGTGTGTATGTGTGCAAGAAAGAGAGAGGAAGGAAGGAAAGCATCACGTTTATGGTATTGTATTACTTTGGGTGCTTCGTAGTTATTTATAAAAGGAAGTACTAAATTCAGTAGTAAAATTGCAAAGTTATGAAAGTGAACTGAAACCACTGGTTTGTTAACTTAAAGTGACATTTACAATCCTCTTTTTAAATGTAGCTTTTAAGAAGCCCTGGCTTATTTGATACTCTTAATTTTTTATGTTAATGCTGATTTGAATTAATATTGTTCTTTTTATTGCTCTAAATGGTCAGATTCCATTAATGTTTGAAACACCTAAATCAGTTCAAATTATATGAGTGATTTTAAGCATGAACGCAATGTTTTTGCTTCTGGAAAGCCATGTTTCAGGTGCATGGGAATTCAGTTTCATTCAAAGCAAACAGTTTAGTGTCTATCAATATTTCTTTTGTTTCACATCCATATCATTTTCATTGGCAACATTTTAATATTCCTGATTATCAAACAATTTTATGTGCAAGTCCTTAGGAAGATGAAGAAATCCATGACTGGCCTATAATAGTAAATTATTACTTTTGTATAAATGCAAATAGCTGCTCAAGCTTCTCCTATGAGACTAAGAGGCTAAACTAATACATACTATATGTCTTTATCAAGATACACACCAATTTTAACGTCTCTACCCATAACTATTTAAGTTACTGCTAGATCGGAATAATCTGCTACAGGGAATCATGGCTGTGTGCTTCTTAACTAAAAAGAATAGAACTGTTTTAAGGATCAATAGGATCACAGTTACGTTATAGATAGTTATCCTCCTGAACTTTAAATTTAGCAAGTTTGTCGCTGTCAAAGATTATGTCATGACAGTGTCCATCTCTCAGATATTCATAGATCTGGTGAGATCTGATTAATGCTATTAATGTGCATATGTTGCTGAACTCACACTAGAGTTCTCTAACGTGACCTTTTGCTGTTGAAGGAACCTTTAGGAAACGACACATTCGACATCAGAATTAGTTTTGTGGCTAAATCAATGAAATGCATGGATTTGAATGAAAACACCCATCTTTCATCACTTTACAATTGTTAGACCTAACAACATATTCAGGAAAGCTAGACTATAAGCGGACTCTTCCACAGATGAAATCCAAAAATTACAAGGTAACCTGTCAACGGCACTGATGATCAGTTAATTATTCAGCTGGATTCAGAACGTGAAGAGAAAAATGTAGATAATACAACTTGTATCAAGCTGTTTAAACTCAGTAAAATGTTCACAGCAGATCTCAAAGGCCAAAATGTTCACAATGAAAAAGCGATTACACTAAACATACTAACATTTAACATTAAACAGATTACTGTTCAGAGTCCTCTTATGCTGTAATCCTGTACATACTTAACATACTTACCTAGATGACACTTGCTTTCTAATTTACACAAGATGATATGCAATCCATATTTATGAAAATTAGACAACTGCTCTGCTTTCTGTAGAAATTGATTTCCAAACATTTTCCACCATATTAATACCGTCAGTTTATTCTGAATCCTCTTAGTCAAGTTCGCATATAATAACAGGCTTTTCCCCAAGGCAAGTGTGATAAATACATGTCTTTGTTAGGTAACAGTATGTTTCAGTGTTGTAACTGTAATACTGGGATATGAAAATGGCAAAATCTTGTTCCACAATGTTTAATTAGACTTCCATAGTTCATCAAATCCAGAGCTACATGGGCAAACAGCTTTCTTTCTCTTTTGTGATTTTTATTTATTGAGTGTGAAAGTTATGTTTGGTTATTAGAGTGAGAATGAATGGTTTTTACATAAGGATATGGAACCTAATGGAGAGTAAAAGTGCAGAAAGTGAAGAATATGGTGTGAAAATCCCCACTTTAATAAACACAGTTGAAAATTAAATATTAACTTTTTTCATTTGCACAAAATGGAATTGTTGTCAGCAATGTTTATTGTCTTTTACAAGTACAGTCTGTAAGAAAGAATTGATAAATACAAGAGGAAGGCAGTAAAAACCAGGGCATGTAGTAATATTGCATGAAGAGTAGAAGGGTGATAGACATTTTGATCCATAGTCAGCAGCCAGTAAAACCAAGATAGCTTCATGAAAAGCAGCTTCTCATCATTTACATATTTATTTTACAATATTTGCAAACTACCTTAATCAATTAAGACTAAGAAAATGTACAACAGTGCTTTATATAGCAAGAATGTATGGGTCATTCCTACTACCTGATATAACACAGGGCTTTGGTTTCCTCTCCCTCACAGTTCACCAATGCATTGCTTGTAGCAAGATACTTTCATTAATTTAGTAATTAGATTTCAAACAATCATAACTGACTTGATGATGCCAAAAATGATTGTATTGGAAGGGTGCTCTAAAAAAGTTAATATCTATATCGAAACTCTGTAGTTAGAAACTATGCTCCACAAGCCTCCAAGAAAACTTTAGGACAGCTATACATCTTGTTTTGGAGGAATAAACCATAATTCCTGCAATAGAACAATGTAAAATAATTTGCTCAATTTATTAAATAGGCAAGTCATTTTGCAGCATCTAGAGTTCAGTACAACTGATCAATATGTTGTTTGACATCCTTTTAAATTCCATAATAAGGACCTCCTCCTGGAATAATAACAGCTGGACCTAGCATCAAAGTACTGCAGGAAGGGTTTCTAATTGTCTTTTTCTGTGGAATCTCCTACCAAAATTCTTCCTGCAACAATTGCTTGATAATAATTCATATTCTGAATGCACTTAGACATTAGAAGCCTCTTCATTTTCTTTGGTAAGAAAACTGTTTTTTTTACTGTCATTATGAATATTAGGCTTGTTTTTAAGTAGCTATTCATGTGGAAATAATGATAGCGCCCAAGGTGGTTTACTGTGCTTGGTCTGTGTTTTTAAACGAACCAAGCTAAATTGCACTTCTCAGATTAATATGCAGATTAGATGAGAATTTTGGACTGAAACTTTCTCTAAACATTCCAGCTGATTTCTTTGCTAAAATCAAGTTAAAACCATGTATATTAGAGGTACTATAAACATTAGCCTATTAAGGAAAGTTGGTAAAACGTATAGGAAAAGTGATATATAATAATGCATAAACTAGGGAAAGTTGTATCATATTAGGGAACAGTACATACACATGTAAACATAGACTTGTGTGAATATGTTATGTTAAAATTAGGCAATATAGATTTAAGACTGAAAGAATGCAAAACCAGCAGAAGTCATATGCAATTTAATCCGTCCATTTCCACTTACTTTCTAAACTTAGCTAATTTTTAATTACAGGAAGAAGTTGCTAAATGCACTGTTATATACAATAATGACTGTGATGATCAAGGATTGTGCATTGATTTTAACAGTATTTTATATTAGTTGGACATCAGATACAGAGCTTCCAAGTATATTAATCTCAGAAGTCAGCTGGAAATGGGTCTGTAATTATTAACATATTATTAACTTTGGATCCCTATATTTTCATTTCTGTATAACTTTCTGTATTAAAAGTAAAAGTATTCTTGCTTTTATCAGATTTTTAAAATTAATAGTTTTATTTCATAACTTTCACATTTTATTTTCTTAAAATAATACAAAATGCTGTATATTTACCATTTTTTTGCATTTATGTAATATGTAATATGAATTCATATGTAATTTGAACAAATGTAGTAAATCTATTATCTACCAGATTAAAAAATAAGAGCCCACTAGCAATGCCAATATTTATTTTTTAAAAAGAAAAAAAGCTTACCATTTCCTTGATAAATTTTGCTTAGCTTATTTTTTGTGTCTTACAGTTTTGGTGTTTATTTTTGTCTAAGCAATATTTCTAAAATACAGAGTGGGAAGCCTGTAGTCCTGTGTATATAAGTTGAACGATAATATCCAGCATTCTTCATCATTGACCATGCTTGCTGGAGATGTGGGAGTTGAAATTCAACGACATATGGAGGGCTATAGCTTGTCCACTCACTGTAAATTCACCTAGAATTTCACATGTAATTTTGTGATAAGTCCATTGTAGTTATGTAGTTGTCAAGTTGTATTTGTGACTTTTTGTTGTTATCTTGCAAACTTCATACAGAATGCTTATGATCCATAACCTTGATAAAGCCTTTTGTCTTGAGAATAGAGAAGGTAAAATGGGTTCATTTTGACCATTTTAATATTAACCATATTCCATTGGATGGAATCTGGTTGATACGGAAATAAAAGCTGAATCGTTGTGTCACACTGGTCCCAAACTTTTCTGAAAAACTGCTAGCTTTCAAACTAATATTTTACTTAGAGGATGGTGGCAGTAAAAGAAAAGCAAGGCCTACCAAATATAAATTATTTACCCACTGGAGACAATTTAATTAAGGTAATGTAAATTATATGAATTTTATATAAGAGATTTATTTTCAGAAGTGGCTCTGTGAGCTGCCTGACTTTGTATTTCAGTCTGGCATTGCTTGCATACAGCAATTGTGATGAATGACCTTCAGTTCTCTATTTCTGTAATCACACTAAATGCAAGAAGGAAAATAGCATATTTCCCTTCACTGTCATCTTCAATTTTAATGAGCATAAATACCACCAAAGGCTGCCATATTTAATTTTGTCTGTACTTTATTCCAACTGCAGGTTTTTAAATGGCTTCACTATTTAGGAGACAAAACTTAATCTTAAAAGCTGGAAAACTGTAGAAGTTTCAGATCTGAGAAAGAACATAGAAAGAAAGCCTAATAGATGACAATGTTTAATCAGGTTCCTTAACCCATTTTGCACTAAACTTCATTAAGTTTCAAAATTGAAAACAGCAGCGCTTCTTCCTTATGCTGATCACCCAGCCACATGTCTCTTCCTTACATAATGGGCAAGTTTTTATTTTATTGATTTATACATCACATTTATATAGCTGCCTATCTCACACAAAGTGACTCTTTTACATAATAATAATAATATATTAATAAAACATGAATAATATAATAATGCATAGATAATAAATAATAAAGTTCCATTATTGGCAGGCCTTATTGTAAATATTGTCTAGAATCTATACCAGTGACAATTTGCAGGAAGCCTTCAGTGATGATTCAGTGACCCCGAAGGGCTGAAATGACAAATGGGGCACAAAATAGGGTCACAGTTGCACCTATTGCTGATTCCCAAAGAAACCAACTGGTAACTTTGCAAGGAGAACCAGCGCCCTGCTGGAACAGACCTGCCGTCTCTTTATCGTCTGTTGTCTCATAATGGACAAACCCATGCTCCCCAGCCCCACGGGGAGGCATCTTTCACCTCTTGCTGTTCCTGGCAACTATTAATTGGATGCCTGCTGCCACTGAACTTGGAAGAATATAACGCCACCGTGACTGGCTGCTTAATAAATCATAGTAATGACTTTCCAGCTGTTTTAGTTCTTAAAACAATAGACCATTTTTTTCCTAGAAAGTCTAAAAACTGCAGGATAGCTTACAACCTTCAGTCGCACTCTGTAAGTATTGTGCATGTATGGACTACATGAAATTGTACAAAGTATTGTGCGTGTATGGACTGCATGAAATTCCTGTAAGGGAAAGGGGAGAGGTGTATTGAAAGTATTATCATTCTGACCACTTTTTAAAAATACAGTCAGTCAGATCCCAACAAACTAAGGGGGAAATCTCCTTTACTCTACGACAGATGCTGTCAAGCTTCTACTTCCTAATTTCTGAACCTCTGTCAGCCCTCTAAGGTAGGCCAGGTCAGGAAACAGACACCACAGGGATTTCAGGAATGCTACTTTATTGTTGTAGGGTATATTGACAGGATCTTAAAAGCCTGACCAAGTTTCTCTCTGCCTCATTTTACATTAAACAAAATCAAGGCTTGGTTATCTCAAGATTCCTTCTCATACTGACTTCAGTCTCTAGACCATCTAATCTTTTCTGCAAGTTGCTCCTTAAGGGTTTATTCATAATTTTCCCCAAGGTCATCTGTAAATTCCTTCGCAAGTCCTTTGCCTGCTTGTTTATTTTAAAACACAAGTCAGCAGCCTACTTGTAACATCCGCTGGAGAAGATGCCATTCTACGGGAGGCTTGTGTATAATCTCCACTATTTTCACGTTACTTACATCTTCATAGTGATTAATGTAATACATGTATGTGTGAACGTAATTCTCCGGTTATTTTATATTGATTCTGTTTCTGTGTGAGAAACGTGAAAGAACCGTAATATCAAGCCATAATTATGGGTAGTACACCTTTTTCCATAACTCTGCTAATCCTAATCCTGACCCTAACCCTAACTCTGCTAGAATCTTTTTATTTTTACTGTGCTGCGTAAGCTTGTGGTTGGAGTTATGGAGATGGATATTTCCAGAAAGTGGCTTTCAAAATCTATTGTTGCTTGGTTTGGGGGGAAGTTGTAAAACACTGTTTTTGTTTTGAAATGTTGCTTTAATATATGAAAAGAACAGAAGAAAAGAAAAAGGGAAGAGAAGTAAAAAAAAATCCATCAAAATAGAAAAAAGGAGAAAAGGAAACAGTGGGAACTTTTGTACATATAGAAAACTACTTAGCCTATATTTTAAACACATTGTTAAACCTTAATCACATGGAATGATACTGATTAGTTTTTACATTACATCAGTCGAGAGCCAGTTCATAAACAGAAAGCAAACACATATTGGTTATCACACTGTCTTTCCAGCATTGAAAAGTAATATTTTCTGCTGCTCCCCATGCTTCATAAATCCATAATTCTTCATCTAGGATAAATTCCAAGTACGTGGTATATAGTGGAAAAATACATTCTCATGTTTCAGTTCAATTCAAAATACAATTCTCATGTATTGATCTTTGTAACACCAGATTAACATATTTATGGATATTATCCAGTAGTGCGCTAGAGCCAGCCTGTACTGGCTTGCAAGAGTCAATTGTTAAATTTTCGGGAATTTTGTGAGCCAGGTGACAGCAGAGCTGAGCCGTGATGGCCTGGCATGCCGATCAGCTGTTTGGCGGCTCACGGCATGGTGGTGACAGCAACGGCACTATCAGAGCCAGTTGTTAAACATTTACCAGCACACCACTGATACTATCCCAAAATGGGGGTTTACTGGAACACGCCTATATCATCTGAATCTATCATTTGTATAATAGATTGTATATACTTCTCTCATAATTAGGTCAACAGCCAACCCTTTTAAAACATTTTTCTGAAGTATCCATAAATGTGAAAAAAAGAATTCTGTTGAGTTTGTCAGAAGATCATAAGAAACATACTTAACATTCTTTAAGACCCTTAGCTATTGACACTTGAATACAGAATATCTAACTTTTTATTCCAGGGTCCTGGGAAATAACTAATGTCTACCTTCCTGATATTCTTTAATTGCTTATTAAAAAATACTGTTGACTTAGTTATGTTAGTTTCAGAGATTTAGATGCTACTAATGCATCTGGACCAAACAATGTAATCAAGAAATTTGAACTGAATATTCTACCATTTTGCAATTTATGGCAATCCAGATTTCCCTTGCAATAACACCATTGGTTTAAAGACTGAATGAGCAATACATTGACCTAAAATATACATATACCTCTTTGACTATGATTTCCTCCCAAAAAGAAATACTTGCAATTTTCAAAATTAGTACATCTCCATGATTATCAATGGCTCTCATTATATCCCAATCAGTGCTCTTCCAGTGGATTGCCCCAGACTATCACGGCACACATAATCTTCTACAGACTAACAGTTGAAGATCTTCTATGGAAATGAACAGTTCCACATTTATTTTTTTTAACCTCTCTAGTTCATCTTTTTCATTTGTTGTAATGTGGAGCTCCCTGCAGTTCAACTGATTTGAAAGAGTCTAGGTCAGATGCTTGCTAATTGCTGCTTTACTTGGGAACTGATTGTGTAATTAGAAATCTCCTTAATATAGTAGTAACTATTAAAGTCAAACCATTTAATCACTTCATACGTCCTATAATTGTTTCAGTTCTAAACTGGGCATCCAGAACACTTTGAAAACTCCTATTAATATAATTAAAGTTTAATTTAAATTTGCAACAATTTCTAGTGCCCTGCAGCAAAAGTCCCAGTGTAAATTTAGAAATATTGATCTGTACTTTCCTTTCTTTCTTGCAGAAACATGCCATGTAAGTGATGCATAAGAGTACCATCCCCTTTGTCCTACACTCAGCTACGTAGGAATGATCTATATAAGCATGCTGTTCCATCTAGAGGCATTTTCGGATAAGATAACTCTGTTTAAAAGTCAGATCATTTGCTTCAAAGAACATTTTTTTTTGAAGTACCCAATAGAACATCTTTTCATAGAAATAACAGATTTGGATTTATTTTCATTTGCTTTGGAACTACCAAAACTAAGTTTTCCCTATCCACATTATTACCTCATTCTTCAGCATCCTTCCACATCTGTTCTAAAATCTAGATTAAATTCTGATGCATATATGTTGAGTATGGCAACGTTATAGCCAGTGAATTTATTCAGTAATGTACATGACAATCATTTTTAAAACAATCAAGTAGTTTATTAACATACAGATGCATCTGCAAGTACATAAGATATTAGCAGGTTGTTTGAACTGGGAAAGAATTGCAGATTGTGGTTAACACAGAAAGACTAAACTTGTATCTGAATCCATAATTCATTCTATGGTTGCTTTCTTTAACCATCACTCACTGTACCATCCAAAATCTGATGGATTGTCTCCATCTTCTGGCCTATTGGCTGCTGGTGTTTGTTATTAAAGTCCAAAAATGGCTTGGGACCTATACCAGCCTCTCTTAAGATGTTCAAGGGAATATCTGTATTAGAAAATACACTTGATGTAACAGCTGTAAAAGAATTTTAAATGCTGCCATGTTGCTTCATTCATGTTATTTGAGCTGAGTGGCTGGCAGGCAGAATGCATGAACATCGCTCTTGTTAAGTGTGTATGTTTTTTTACAGATCCTTGAAAAGCTGTAATGGGGCAGAAAACCAGCAATTGCCAATTCTAAACCACAAGACATATATATATAGCAGACTCAAGGTTCAAACTTTATGTCTCTTTTTCCCTCCTGTGTCCCCTAATGGACTGCAAATGGGTCATTTGTCAGTGGGGAGGGTAGTTGATACTTGTACATTGTCAGTGGAAGGGACCCAGCTGGTCCCAGGCACTTTGCATCAGACTTTGGTCTTTTTAATCCTCACACTCCAGTAGTGGAAAAATCCTCACAGCGAAACACAATATCGTAATCTCTTCAGGGGCCAAGTTTTAAAAAAAAATAGTATGTTAAAATGGCATATGTTGCTTAGTTTACTCTCGTTTGTTTTGCCTTTTAATTATCATGAGAAACTTGTATTCTGATTGGTATCATATATCATTCAGGTTTTGCATGACTAGTGCTGATTATATCTTTGCACAGTGAGCTGGTATCTACTACTGTTTAAAACCCTTCCTCCCTCCCTCCTTCTCTTTGTCTTGTACATACATAGATACTCAAACTCATGACTCTTTCTGTTCCCCAAAAACGTCAATATCTCAGAGAGCCATTTATACATCAGAGTAGAATTAAAATATGAATGAAGAAAAGCAGAGTGACACTACCAACGTTCAAAATACATTTTCATCTACCAGTGAAAAATTAGTACTGAAAAGACTGGCCAAAATAGCCTTAAAAATAAATACCTATAAATAAAGGATAAAATATTTTCATTTTCTTTAGATAAGCAACTACCTTGAACCAATGGTTGAAACTTCAGCTCATTAATAAATCTGCTGCATTTCTAGGATGAGATTGGCCACTCAGAAAAGACTTGCCAGCCAGTTCATAAAGATACTGACAAAGGATCAAAATCACCATTAATTGAAAGGGATACAGAACTAATTCAAAGCACTTTCTTTCCTTTGGAGTGACTAATGTATACTTAAATATAGGATAAATAAAATATATAATGTTCATCTTCATTTCCTGCCATCTTTTAAGGGGTGCCATAATTTGTGAGGGAAATTGTGGCCAGGGCTAAAGTAAGAGACAGGTATTAGTATATTTTAGGATACTACTTACAGTTTGAACAAAGAGTGAAATAGTTATTTCATGTTCAAGACCATTGCTAAGAAGCAGTTCCTGGATGCCATCTTGGAAAATGGGAGAATTTATCTGTGTGCTATTTATATTCATCAATTCTATTGAAGTATTTTTATATTAAAAGAAAGGGATTGCATCCATCACCACCTTTCAGGTTAGCAAAATGAAAAAGAATAGTTTAAGGAAAAAAATGCAATTTTGCCTCTGTTTGAATACCTTTCAACATATTTTCAAAAGACAGGTGAGAGAGGTTATTATCATTTTTTAAAAAAATATTTTATTATACCATAGAAGGAGAATATATGTACACACACACACACACTCAATCCTTTTTATCTGTGCTTTCTGTTTCCGCAGATCTGCTTATACGCTTCTATAAAAGTCTAACTCATTTTTCATCAAACGTGGTCTCAACAGAGCTATATGCAGCCATGAGTGGTAGGGAAAAAAACCTGAGAGCCCTATCGTGCAGTATTGACACGAGTTACACCAAGAGAAACTACATTCTTGTTCTCATGGTGTTGTGTTAACAAGTCTCCATGTTGTTCTGATAATAGTTCATAGGTTCTCACTAGGATCAATACTTCAATAATTGTGGTTTCTGTTTCCACGTGGGTTTTCAAGAACGTAGCCACTGCGGATAACAAGGATTGAGTGTTTATATATGTTGATACACACACACACACACATTTATGTACACATACACACACATAATTGTGTTAACAATATAAGACAATAGCAAAATTAAAGGAGAAGAATAAGTAGAAAGGCCTAAAAAATTATTTTAAATCAACTTAAATGTTGCTCAAAACTCATTCTTGCCTTTTTTCAGAAGAAAAAGACTAATTCAAATGTTGACATGCAACATATATCAATAACCACTTGCAGCAAATCAAGTATATATTTATTCTTCCAATGTAGAATCATTCTTCTTTTGGCTATCCATCATGCATGAAAAGTCTATAATTCTTGATATATTATTCCAGATATATTGAAGAAGAATATACACATCCCTCACATATAGCCATCAGTTTAAAGTCACGTTGACAGTCTTGGTTTTCAGCCCAAAGTGTAGCAATAATAGGACAAGCCGTGTGATTTAATGTTCCAGTTCCTGAAACACATCTCCAATAGTCGGCAGTTGTAGCAAACCCTTATTAAACATTCTCTTGGGTGTCAAATATACATGAAACAAAACTTTATTTTGTATTAATTTAATGTTAAGATCAAGAGACTAATTTCACATCTTTTAAAATAACCTGTTCAAACTTCTTTTTCCAAAGGTCATGTAAATATTCAATACCACTTTTCATCAAATTCTTTCCATTTCTTATAAAGTCAGTTGCTGACTTAGATACCTTAATACCTCAAAACCTGTCATGCATAGATCTTATCTCCAGTCTTCAAAGCTCATCTAAAGTACGTAGATGCGGGAGAATGAATCTACAGTTCACCCAGTTAAATATCAAGCCACTTCCTCAGTTGTTATATAGCTGTATCATAAAAATATTAGAAGTGCCTTGCTGGAACAAACCCAAAATCTCACCCAATATTCTGTTTCCAACAATGACCTATTTTCCTGATGCATCTAACATCTTCAATTCATGCACTCTGGGATTTTAATTTTTAGAAGCAATTAGATGGTTTTGTTACACAGTGAGTTGTACTGCACCTTTTCTGAAGATTCTTTGCTTTCCCTTTAAAAAAAAAATACACTTACCTCTCTGGCAATCTTGCCTAAACTGGATCTCCACAGCAGATTTTAGAACTCCTGTTAGTTGAGCCAGATGAATAAATAAATAATGATGATCAGACTTGATCTAAAACTTCTGGAGAGATCAGGTTGAGCAAAGCTGCTTTGTGCCTTAAGTTGTAGATTTTTGCCAGAAAATGTATAATAGTTTAAACATTTTCAAGACAGGAAGAGAGATACAGGAAGCTTCTTACTGTAAAAATAAGAAATCCAGTGGCACTTTAAAGACTATCAAATTTGTTCTAAGCTTTTATAGATAATGAAGTCAACTGAGATCTGCAACATCTTAAACCAGTATAAGCAAGGTAGTCTGCAAGATTCTTTCTAATACTTATTATCTGTTTCTTTGTACTTCTCAAATTTCTAAGCTGTCCAACTCTAGAATGACTCTGGGTGGCTTCACATTTAAAGTTTTTCATTTAAAAGGCAGAGGTGAAATGTGGAGATAAAACCATTTCCTAGAATTAGCTAATACCACATCTACTCGCACACACAGGTATACATATGTGTCTGGGCATTTCCATTTCTTTCCTAATATAATTGATCTGGTAGATTTCCAGTTCAATTAGCCACAAAGAAAGTTAGTCAAGAATCATTCTGTCATGGAGGCTCTTCTGCTTTTCTAATTTGATTGACAGAAGAAGTCCTATCTTTACTTTGCTGTCATATAGTTTTTATCAGTAATAACAGACAGTTGACTGTTTCAGCAGACACTGAAATAGACATTTGTATTTCTTTTTAAATACTTCTCTACAGCAGGCGTGTTTAAGAAAATTACTTTTTCAGCTATTCTAGCCTTCTGGAATATCTTTTAAATTTTTTACAATGATTTGTGTTAATGTAACTTCAGGATGTCATCTTCTATGCATCGTATGTGCCAAAAAGAACAGGATGAAATGAATTTGGTGATTATGCTACAGTTTTCTGAAAACCATTATTTTAAAGTAAAATGTATCTTAAATAGTTCCCATCAATACAAAACAGCTATTATCTGCTATGTAAAGCACTGACAGAAGCTTGCATTCAAATAATCAAATATTGCCTGGTAATTGTCATCACAGTTGATAAAAAGTTGGTGCAGCTGATTTTCTTCAGCTGATAAAAATGGGTTCAGGAAGATGTTGACCTTTACAGTAAGGAAAGTGGATGCTTGTAAATTGTTTTTATGCTGCATGTTGGTTCTTCCCAAGTTTCCAAATAAGTACTGAATTTTCATCAGCTGGCTTGACATAAAAATCATATTGCATCATATGTATGTTTTTTTCAGTCCATGTAGCCTCCAGGTTGTTTGGATCAACCTAGTACAAAGACTACTGGTCAATGTTTGATTACCATCAGGAAGGTTCAGAATCACTGTAATAAGGGCAAACCAGCTCAAAATGATGCAGAACTGGATAGGGGAAGAAAAAAATAGAAGTTTTAGCTCCTGGAACATAGGATAACTGAATGTGAGGTGTCCAGAACAAATTATTTAAGAACTACACAAACCTTAATTAAGCTTCACTCTAGAGACCTACATGGTGATTTTACGGTAGAAAATATACCATTTTTTTTAAAGCCCAATTCTGTTAATGACCAGTTATCAGGTATTAAAGTCTATTTCTGATTTTGCCAGATGCCATACTCCAAATATATTGCCCTTCTGACTCCAAAATTCTGGGACAGTTTTTCAATTACCAATATAGTATTGTGATTGCTTTTTTACCAATGTGTTTCTTATTTCTCATTTTACATGGATGCTATAATCCTTTAATCTGCCAGTGGAACCAGCACACGAAGAGGAGCCAGAATTACATCTGTTAGCTTCTCCCTCAACTCCTCTGTGTAAATAAGTATTTGAAGAAACTACCTGCTCATACTGTGCCTATATGGTTGGGAGCCTATAAATTTTATCCTTATAACAATTTGCTGGTTAGATGGGTTGTGCTGAAAGACTACACCCAGATAAAAGTCACTCCATGTGAGCCCTGGAAATAAGACACTGCTGATGATGTAAGGACCTTGCTGGGTCAGGCCATAATCTACTCTTCTGTGTGTCACACAGTGGCTAACCAGACACATTCACAGAGCTCACAGATATGGACAGATAGGGATTGCATATGGTCTTCTTCCATGGCCGCTCTCCACGACCAGGTATTTAAGGTACTCATGGTTTATTATTATTTCTATAATTTTTAAAGCCTTGTCAGCCCTCGAAGGTAGGCCACGTTAAGGAACAGACTTACAGGGATTCCAGGAGTGCTACTTTGTTGTTGTAGAGTATGTTAACAGAATCTTGAAAGGCTGACTAAGTTTCGCTGTGTGCCATCTTATACTAAACCAAATTAAGGCAGGGTAATTTTGAGTTTCTTTTTCAGAATTCCTGGTATCTCAGGACTGTGTAATCTGTTCTCCAAGTCCCTTCTTAATGGCTTGCTCCTTCTTTCTCCCTTTAATGGTTCTGTCACATCTTCAGCTTTAAATTCCTTTAGACTTCATTGCAGAGGATAGAGTGAAATCTGGGTGTCTCCAGTCCTAGTCCAGCATTTTTAACTATTATATCACACTGACACTCCAGTTATACGATATGCTAAAAGAACATATTCCCATGCCATTAGGAATTTAGAGGGATGATTTCTGTAATTTGAGACTGGATTCCTCTGTGGCATGAATATGGTTACTTATAGTGTAGCATCAGTGCTGAATCTTCATAGGAATATGGAATCATCAGTTTCACCCCAAGATCCTTGGAACTGATCCTTGGGTCATTTCATGTATGTTTTCAGCAGTGTGATAAATGCTTGCAAATATTGTCAAATGCAGTCTGTCCCTCACAGCAAGCCATTTCTGCTAAGTGGATCTTCTTTCATTTAGGCAGTACTGTACATGTACCATTTTAATGTGATCTGGGTACTTTTTTTAATTTTATGTTTGCTGGTATCCGTATGTTTAATTTTTTTCTGGGTGTAGCAGTAGCTTGTAGATGCAATCAAAAATATCTGTCCAATGACTCTTGAGCTTTGGTTACTCAGTTCTTGCACATAGGTAGTCTGAAACACTAATGACACTAGCTTTATCTTCATGCTAGAGACAAAGAGCTATGCCACATTTAGACTATTTAGGGCCATCTGAAAGTCAATTGGTTACTTGTGTCACCCAACAATTGATGAGGGAATAATTGCAATTGAGTATAGCATACTGAAGGCAAGCAACTATTTTTTTCTGGCAACTTTCCAGCGTTGCAAAACTAGTAAGGAATTTGGATCTAGCCACCAGAATTTCTCATTTCTGAGCCTTAGATAAAGTTTTAACAAATGGATCAGTCTCTGTCTGATTGCAAATTCAAACAGTTGTTACAGTAGATTGCGTCTGCTGATTGGGCATTAATCTTGCTGAAATCAAGAGAATGTAAAGGTTGTTGAAGAAGTTTCAATAAATGCTACGCTGCTAAGAGCTTATTGTTCACACCATCTCCAAATGAATTATCATGACATATGTTTTGAGTTTGAGCATCGTTTGCCTGAGCAAGAAAACCATTATAAATAAGCCAAATGCATCAATGCAGTTCAGTCATTTTATTATATGTTTTATATAGTTTGAGCATTTTGTTTTATATTTTTCCTGTTAGATAGTTTCTGTACACAGTTCCTAAAGTTGCAGTGTTCTGATGACTGATGACAGCATTACAATAAAATTAGTTTTTAATGGTTTTCTGTGGGAATGTATGTTCAAGTCTTTGGATCCTGAAAAATTCTGTATGACATTTTATACCATTGTCTCTTACTTTGAGGCCATGCAATTTACATTAAAGTTTATAAAATATTTTAGGGGCTTTTTAATTGCTTTTTTTCATCATTTCAAAGTCTATTCCCCTTTCAATTGTTTTTTTTTCCCCCATTTTTGTTCATTGAGATTTTTGTACAATATATGCAAGCAAGTTAACTGTGGAAAACATCTTTAAAAAGAAATACAGCTGTGACTTTTCAGGAGAGCAGTTGTTCCTCTGTTTGAAAAGCTATCAAAGCATATTATTATACATGAAAATAGCATGTACATGTAACATATTTGTTTGATCATCGTAATTAGTAATGCTTGTTCTGGAGGATGAAATAGTAAAGTCTTCCTCATCATGGTATCCTTCAGATAAGTTGGAGCTGCAATTCCTAATAAGTTCCAACTGGGATTATTAGGAATTGAAGTTTTTGGGGAAGAATAAGATGATAATTACTCGATAGGAAGAAGGGCAGAAGACATAACTGTATGTTTTCTTTTCTCTTCATCCTCCTCCTTTTTCTCTTTTTCTCTTTTTCTTCCTTTCTTCCTTTTTGTTTATTTTGTATACTTTTGCTGTATTGAAAGATTCAAATAAATAAATAGGAATTGAAGTTCTAACACATCTGGTAGGTGCCATGTTGGAGAAGGCTGAGCCAGATTGTTGCATTTAAGTGAGAAGCTCTCAAATACATAAAATTATTGTCTTCCTTCCCACCACTTCTCATGTTACTTGCTGCCTTACCTTGGTTGTAATGAGAATTTCTGTTTATCTTTCTTCCCCCACTAATTCTGAGAGAGAAAGAGAGAATGAATCTCTTCATCAGACTCAGTAATAAGGTAAAACCTGATCCCTTGCACTCCATTCAGTGTGGGATAATAATGGATGGGGGATACATTTTAATTAATAACATAAACATTTCAGCCAAAGCAGAATAGAAAATGATCTGTTGAGACCCTTTGACTAGTCCATTTCTAGATTCAAGTCAAGTGACCTGCTTCAACCCATTGATATGGAACTAATTATTTATTTATGCAATTTATCAACCACCTCAAACATCATGGATGTTAACATTATTAAGATGCAAAACTATAGGGATATGAACTTTTTATTGGAGGAACTTACTAGAGCGAAATGGATATTTTATAAGCCACTTGTTCCTGTCTTCTCTGTCATTTGTGCTGCCTTTGTGAAATTGGATAATCTTATTTCCATGTTTGTTTCAGTGTTTGCTAATTTCATGACAGGTGTTAGTGGTAGCCTTTTGAAGTCCTCAGTCCTTCGGTCTTCTTATCTGAACAAATTCTGTTTACCACCTGGGTAATAATCATAAGAGTTAATTGGGGCAGAAGGTATTCCTTTCTTTGGAGGTGCATACAGAGTATCTTTATGGTTCTAAAAGTCCTGTGGGTTTCTTTATACCACATCTTTTACAATTGGAAGAGACGGGTTTTTGGTCTCCTTTCATTTATTCTAAAATTCATATTTAATCTCATTGGCATTTAAATTGCACTCCAGGGAAAGCATTAAGAATTGCAATCCTGTTGAACCAAATAGGAGGGAGGAGTTCAGACCTAGCAACGTCTGTCTCTGACTGTTTCACTATGGACTAGTTGTGCATTTGTTCCATGTATTGAAGAATCTTCCTTGCAACTGTAATTGTGAGAAATCCATTTAATTGTTACTTGATCATTATTATTTTGTGTTTTGTCTTTATTTCTAGAGTAGCTGATTGACCTTATGTGAATAATACTTTTGTAAGCCGATAACATTGTGCTTCATTTTGACTATGAAATTAGCTTTTTAGACTATAGAATACAGTTAAAGAGACTGTTCTTGGCTTGAATTTATGAATCTAGTACAGTATTGGAGATATGTGGGAGCATTGCTCAAATGAAGGCAAGACCAGCTGGGGAACTATGAGGTAACTCACGGAAAAGGAAGAAGGAGTGTGTTTTATTTCTGAATATACATTGTACTAACTGCTATCATCCCCTTCATGGATCACTGCCTTGTCGTGGCGAAGGGGCTTGCGTAACTCAGTGAAGCCATGAGCTATACCGTGCAGGGCCACCCAAGACGGACAGGTCATGACAGAGAGTTCTGACAAAATGTGGTCCACTGGAGAAGGAAATGGCAACCCACTCCAGTATCTTTGCCAAGAAAACCCCATGGACAATGTTAAAAGGCTAAAAGATATGACGCCGGAAGATGAGCCCCTCAGGTCGGAAGGTGTCCAATATGCTACTGGGGAAGAGTGGAGGGCAATTCCAAGTAGCTCCAGAAAGAGTGAAGCGGCTGGGCCAAAGCCGAAAGGACGTTCAGCTGTGGATGTATCTGGAAGCGAAAAGAAGGTCCGATGCTATAAAGAACAATATTGTATAGGTACCTGGAATGTAAGATCTATGAACCAAGGCAAGCTGGATGTGGTCAAACATGAGATGACAAGATTGAACATCGACATCTTGGGAATCAGCGAACTGAAGTGGACGGGAATGGGTGAATTTAATTCGGGTGACCATTATATCTACTACTGTGGGCAAGAAACCCTTAGAAGAAATGGAGTTGCACTCATAGTCAATAAGAGAGTGGGAAAGGCAGTAATGGGGTACAACCTCAAAAACGACAGAATGATCTCAGTGCGTATCCAAGGCAAACCATTTAATATCACAGTCATCCAAGTCTATGCCCCAACCACTGATGCTGAAGAAGCTGAAGTTGACCGCTTCTATGAAGACCTACAACACCTTCTAGAACTAGCACCAAAAAAAGATGTCTTTTTCATCATAGGGGATTGGAATGCTAAAGTAGGAAGTCAAGGAGTAATCGGAATAACAGGCAAGTATGGCCTTGGAGTACAAAATGAAGCAGGGCAAAGGCTAATAGAGTTCTGTCAAGAGAACAAGCTAGTCATAGCAAACACTCTTTTCCAACAACACAAGAGACGACTCTACACATGGACATCACCAGATGGTCAATACCGAAACCAGATTGATTATATACTTTGCAGCCAAAGATGGAGAAGCTCTATACAGACAGCAAAAACAAGACCAGGAGCTGACTGTGGCTCAGATCATGAGCTTCTTACTGCAAAATTTAGGCTTAAATTGAAGAATGTAGGGAAAACCACTAGACCACTCAGGTATGACTTAGATCATATTCCTTGTGAGTACACAGTGAAGGTGATGAATAGATTTAGAGGATTAGATTTGGTAGACAGAGTGCCTGAAGAACTATGGACGGAGGTCCGTAACATTGTACAGGAGGCAGCAACTAAAACCATCCCAAAGAAAAAGAAATGCAAGAAAGCAAAATGGCTGTCTGATGAGGCTTTACAAATAGCTGCAGAAAGAAGGAATGCGAAAAGCAAGGGTGAAAGGGAAAGATATAAGCAACTGAATGCAGATTTCCAGAGAATAGCAAGGAGAGATAAGAAGGCCTTCTTAAATGAACAATGCAAAGAAATCGAGGAAAACAATAGAATGGGGAAGACTAGAGATCTCTACAAGAAAATTGGAGATTTGAAAGGAACGTTTAGTGCAAAGATGGGCATGATAAAGGACAAAAAAGGCAGGGACCTAACAGAAGCAGAAGAGATTAAGAAGAGGTGGCAAGAATACACAGAAGAACTATACAAGAAAGATCTTAATGTCCCTGATGTCCACGCTGGTGTGATCACTGACCTTGAGCCAGACATCCTAGAGAGTGAGGTCAAGTGGGCCTTAGGAAGCATTGCTAACAACAAAGTTAGTGGAGATGACAGTATTCCAGCTGAGTTATTTAAAATACTAAAAGACGATGGTGTTAAAGTGCTGCACTCAATATGCCAGGAAGTTTGGAAAATGCAACAGTGGCCACGGGATTGGAAAAGGTCAGTTTATGTTCCAATTCCAAAGAAGGGCAACGCCAAAGAATGCTCAAACTATCACACAATTGCACTCATTTCACATGCTAGCAAGGTTATGCTCAAAATCCTACAAGCTAGGCTTCAGCAATACATGAACCGAGAACTACCGGATGTACAAGCTGGGTTTTGAAGAGGCAGAGGAACTAGAGATCAAATCGCCAACATTCACTGGATCATGGAGAAAGCACGAGAGTTCCAGAAAAATATCTACTTCTGCTTCATTGACTATGCAAAAGCCTTTGATTGTGTGGATCACAACAAACTGTGGCAAGTTCTTTAAGAGATGGGAGTACCAGACCACCTTACCTGTCTCCTGAGAAATCTGTATGGGGGCCAAGAAGCAACAGTTAGAACCGGTCATGGAACAACCAATTGGTTCAAAATAGGGAAAGGTGTACGACAAGGATGTATACTGTCACCCTGCTTATTTAACCTATATGCAGAGTACATCATGAGAAATGCCAGGCTGGAAGAATCACAAGCCGGAATTAAGATTGCAGGGAGAATCATCAACAACCTCAGATATGCGGACGATACCACCCTAATGGCAGAAAGTGAAGAAGAACTAAAGAGCCTCTTGATGAGGGTGAAAGAGGAGAGTGCAAAAGTTGGCTTGAAACTCAACATTAAAAAAACTAAGATCATGGCATCTGGACCCATCAATTCCTGGCAAATAGAAGGGGTAGCAATGGAAGCAGTAACAGACTTCATTTATTTGGGCTCCAAGATCACCGCAGATGGAGACTGCAGCCATGAAATTAAAAGATGCTTGCTCCTTGGGAGGAAAGCTATGGCAAGCCTAGATAGCATATTAAAAAGCAGAGATGTCACCTTGCCGACAAAGATCCGCATAGTCAAAGCTATGTTTTTTCCAGTAGTAATGTATGGCTGTGAGAGCTGGACCATAAAGAAGGCTGAGCGCCGAAGAATTGATGCCTTTGAACTGTGGTGCTGGAGAAGACTCTTGAGAGTCCCCTGGACTGCTAGGAGGTCAAACCAGTCAATCTTAAAGGAAATCAACCCTGATTCCTCATTGGAAGGATCGATAATGAAGCTCAAGCTCAGATACTTTGGTCACCTAATGCGAAGAGAGATCTCTTTGGAGAAGGCCCTGATGCTGGGAAAGATTGAAGGCAAAAGGAGAAGAGGACGGCAGAGGATGAGATGGTTAGATAGCATCACTGAAGCAATGAGCATGAAACTGAGCAAACTCAGGGAGGCAGTGAAGAACAGGAAGGCCTGGCGCAATATGGTTCATGGGGTCACAAAGAGTTGGACACGACTTAACGACTTTTTTTTTTTTTTTTAATCTGCGCTCAGTCGTTACCGACTCTGCAGTGACTGCTTGGACGAGTCCTTGCAGTTTTCAAGGCAATTGTTTCGGAAGTGGTTTGCCAGAGCCTCCTTCCTAGGGCAGAGCTGAGCTGGCGAGCGCAGGAGGCGGGGTTTCCGTTGCTTCGCGCCCTTTTTCGGGCGTGCGCGGTTTTTCGCGCTTACCGGCAACTGCTCCCGGCTCCTTTTTTTGCAAGGCGCCGCCAGGATTTTTCCTCCCACCGGAGTGAGAGTCCCCATTTATCTATTCACATGAGTTTTCGAACTGTTGGGTTTACAGGAACTGGGGAGGAAACAGGAGCTGACCCTGCTAACGCGAAGGCTGGACTCGAACCGCTGAAGCGTTGACCATTTCTGGCCGGCAACTTTCAGCATCATTAAGCCGCTGCGCCACCGCGTCCCCTCTGACTTAACGACTAAACAACAACAAAAACTGCTATAATAAGAGAACAACACACTCAAATAACTATACAATTGGTATTACATTTTATTTGTTTGTTAGTTTGTTTTGCTTTTAAGTTGATAGTTGGATAAAGCTGGATTTACTGTAGTGCAGTAGAATATTTATTTTATTTTTATTTATTAAATTTATATGCCGCCCATCTCCCCCAGATGGTGACTCTGGGCAGCTCACAATTAAACTTGAAAAACAGCAAAAGATATAAATATCCACATTAAATTAACTAAAAAAAAATCACACTATATAAAAAGACAATATACATAAAACCATTACTTTTCCAATTTCCAGTCTGCTAATTTTTAATGTTTATTAGCTTTCTGCTTCTAACAAGTAGATTATAGCGAGCACACAAGAAATATGTGATTGTCTGTTTTTTTTTTTGGCCCTTAGAATGATCAGGTTTTCAAAGTCATACTTCCTTTGGACTTCAATCTAGTTCTCGAATCCCAACACGGTGCCAGGGTACACAGTTCAGTCTACAACATCGTTACCCACCAGGCTCCATATCCTACATGTTTTCAGTTTTTAAAGAACAGTCTTTTAATTAATTAAAAAAGAAGTTTGCACACTGCAAAGGTACCACCTTTAAGCATCATATTTACTTTCACAAATGCTTCTGTTCTCACATAGATTGAAGAAGCATTCTCAAAAAGATTTTGCCTAGAAGTGTTTCTAGAAAATAAGTAAAAAACTGAGATTCTAGAGAACACTTTTGGGGGTAAAGAGTCTAGCAGGCCATAAAATAAGATTATTAGTTTGCCTTCTGTTAATTGGTGCTGTATAATTGTCAGCCATTTTATGAGAGTGCCCATTATATGTTCTCAACATTTCAGATGTGCCATTAGCTTCAAAAGTTGTCATTTTTGATGTGAAGGAAGATCAACAAGTTTAAACGTTGTGCATCTTTTTAAAATGGGTAAAAAAAAGGGACATGTTGCAGGTTTTGACTGCTTCTTTCTTACTAGATCTGTGGGATAATGTTTGTATTCAGTATATATGAAAACAGTAAATGCTTGAACCTTGCTGTAAATCTTGAATAACACTACCAAAATACCTTTAAACCCTTCCTGCAGCAAGATCCCTGGCAGCTAATAGGATAACGGAATCTTCAATTCTGTTTTCTCCCATCGTCATTTCTTTTTAAACTCAAGACCTTTCCATTACCTTCATTTTAAAAAAAAATGTTCATGGGTAACTATGGCTATTTTCAGCATGGAGGATATCAGGTTGTACTTGCCTAACATTTAGCTTCTAAAGTTGCAGAGCCTGTCGGGGAAAAAGAGAAGGCAACCCAAAGGAAGCAGCTCAAGGATTCAGATTCAAGTTTAATGAGCGAGTCATTCAGAACTCTTTGCCAGAATGGGCAAGTTGCCAGTTTTCATTCCCCTGCGTTTATAACTTTTAAAACTTAAGATACTTTGCCTTTCCTACTTTGGATGTCATTTGCACATGTCAGAGGTTGGCTATTTTGTAGCTATGGATTTTGGATTTGGATTATTGTTGTTATTGTTGTTGTTTGAAGTATCAATACAGCTACAATTGTTTTTACTGAACAAATCCATAACTGCTAGGAGACTCTTTCCTCTGTCGCGTAGGAATCAGAATTGTAACATTTCTTCCCAAGGCTCTTTGAGAACAGATGTTAAAAATTAAGATTGTAGAAATCCTTTGAAAGACTTGCTTCAGAATGCATGGGAGCGTTTTCAGCGTGTTGAAGCAGCTGCATCTTTTCCCAGATTCATGTGTTAATTGGAAAGCTGCTCCCAACTGGTCTAATATACATATGTGTGTGTAATGGAAGGCATGTGTGAGGAGGATACTGGAATGGAAGATCAAGGCTATCAGGAGGGAGGGAGTGCATTCCAGGAGAGGGCACAAGGCAAGCGCTTTCTCAGCCCGCAGCAAGACCATGAGAAGAAGAGGAGGCTTCGGCTAGCCGCTCCCTAGAGTCTCATGGGGTATATCTACTAGTTGCTTTAGCATAGATTTAGTCTGGCGAGATTCTGTCTTTAGGGTGTAAGCAAATAAAGGAACTATACTGGACTGAGCCGTCTCATCGTTGTTCTTGGGCTGGGCCTGACAGTGTGCACAGCTACATGCAGGCAGAGACAGAGCAGCGTCCAGGGCAATGTGTCAGTGTGCAAGCCTTGGAAAAGAACATAATTGCTTTAACCATTTGAAAAGAAGTGCTTTGGAAGACCCTTCTGTATGTTCCAAAACACCTCTTTCAAAGGAGTTGCATGTTCCTATTAAATATATGTCTGTGATTCCCCAGTACAATTTGTCTCCTTTTTAAGTGCAAGCACTATGTTCTCATTCTGTGGAACCTTACTAGCTAGCTATTTTCTTTTTCTGCTTCTGGCTATTTCTTGGTAACCAGAAGAAATGTCTTGAGACTGGGCCCTTTATGCTTAAAGCATGTTGAGAGTAGCTCTAACACACCTTACACCACCATTTGTTTTTAGCAGCTGGAATGGAGATATAATACATTGCTAGTTTGCATCTTGTACATTTTTTAAAGTAAACTTGGAATTCAAAATAGTTATGATTATTCTGTACTTCTTAGTTTTTTTTCTTTTAGACTACTATAGCTTCTTCGTTTTCTCTTCCTGTTTTGAATGATCTCATCTTTCTGTAAGTTTAAAAGAATTAAATAATTGGAGAAGAGGAAAATAGGGACATACACATTTATTTTGAACTGGTTAGTTTTGCATCCCTTATAAAGTGTAAACGAATAGCTTCTAGAAACAAAAATCCCATTATATTTATTTCTCTTGTGGATGAAATAAATTGACATTCATTTGCATTTTTTATTTGATTTCTTCTGATGTGATTAAGTTGGCATATAGAGAATACTGCCATATTCTGTTTATACTTCAGTAGAATACATGGGGTACACAGTTGGAGAATTTGCTGATTGTCCCTTCCAGCTGCAGTTTTTTATGCATTTAACAAATGTTCTGAACTTCAGGAGCCACTTTAAAAAGTTGATGTCTATTGCAGAGGCATGGGAACGTGATGAAATTACACTACGCTGAGTCCTTTGATACTGGCCTGGAGAAAAAAATAGGAATGAAAAGTAGTCTGGAAAGATCAGTGTATCTTAAATTTTAGTCTAATTGTATTAAAAATGGTGCATAGTATTGAAAGGGATGCTAATGTTTTAATCTGTTTGGAAGATATGCTGTCATTCTGTAAACTTCTCTAAATTCTAATTGTTATTTCTTTATGAAATATTTGCAACTGGGTTTTGGACAAATATAATTGTTTCATAGCTATCAAAAGAGAATGCCGGCCTCTAAGCAATCCCATACTGTTGAGGAGTTAAGTCATAATTTCAGATTAAAAGCGCACGGCCAGAAACATTTACAAATAAGAGTTACAAAAGAGTTCCCTCATTGATTAGTGCTTTAAGAAGATTATATACTCTGGATTTGCTGTTTTAAAAGAACTAGACCAAAAAAAAAAAAAGACTCCAAATTAGTTTAATATATATATCAACTCTAATTAGGTTGGCATTCTCATTTTTGTTTTGATATCTATAGTAAAATGTTTTAGCAGTTACATATTATAGTATACAGATTGATAAATACAAATTTTACAGATGCATCCAAAAATATTGGTATCCCTACACTTTTTCCCAAAGAATTCCAATTTGCTGTGAAATAAGTTGAAACTGACACAAGTAAATGGCACCCACCATTCTTTATCCCATAGTCCGTAGAGACAATTTGCTTTTGATGTATGATTTAAAATATTCTTGTAAATACTATATATATTGTACATATTTAAAATTGAGAGAAACCATTGGGGTTTCTGAATGAAATACAAGGCAAAAAATTTCATGCCACTGTCTGCACAGAGAGGGAGAACCATCTGCATACATAGATCAGTTGAACCAGTTTTGTAGCACTGAAGGAAATGCCTTTTTGTGGCTTTTTAAAAAAATAGATTACGTAGTTGAGGTCTTCTCAAATATTATTGAGGTTATCTCAAATATTGTTTAAAGGGCCATTCCTAGTCTGTGTCATGGCCATTTTTTTTTTAATGCAGACTTTGAAATGCTCAATAACATTTCTGTTTATAAGTCAATGGTCACTCAGTATCAATCAATCAGTGAAGCATTAGGGCTGCAGTTTCTGAAAATGGTCTACTTCTCCTGTGTATTTGCTTGTTTTAAATTTGCTATTTTTAATGGCTTGGGAGTTTTACTTTTTTGCAGCGTAGGTGGTTGGATATCCTGCAAACCCAATCCAGAATGTACAGAATAGTTTGGGTCATTCAGCTTCATTTGTTTGAACCAAACTCAAATTAACTTTGTTGACGCAGAGCGATCAGTTGAGTGAGTCCTTCTCCTGATAGGTTTTCTTGTTTGTCAGTGTAAAACAAATTACTAGGCTGCAAATTAAAGGAAAGGAACTATGGGGAGAGATGCTGCTTAACACTTTTCCTTTTTCTACTTGTTTGCTCCTGAAGCAGTTTTCCCTCCCTCCCTCCCTCCCCCTCTGCTTCTAAAAGGTTTATCTTTACTTTGTAAGGAGATATGTAATTGGGTGCCAATTCTGCACTTTTATAGTAAGTTATTGGGCCGTTAGAGATATCCTTCTGAAATCTGTCAAGCTTATTTTATTAGAGCAAGGTGTAAAATCACCATTGTTTATTCAGATTTTAAAAGAAGAGTACTGTACAATCAAGCATTCATAAAACCAAAACATAGTAAGAAAAAGTTCAGAACACTCACAAAAAAAGTATCATATCAACTTAAAGGAAAAATACTCTGATGTTTTTCTGAAGTTTATTGCAAATGAAGTTGAGTAAAGTCTGTTCTTGAATGTATTTCTTTTGTGTTGGATGTCTTTCACATCATTTTCAGCATGATGACAGTGTCACAGATTCTGTAAAATTACTTGTCAAAATGAGATGCCATTGATATCTTAAAGGACAAAAATGGGGCATGCATCATCATTTCCACATCAGTGTCCAATATTCCTTACCAATAATTCCATAAAATATGCAAAAGCGAGACATCACTACTGTACTATAGTCATGTAAACACCCACTTAGGTGTAAGGCAAGAATGCAGAAAGGAAAATAACAGTGAAGAACTCAAGAGGTAGCACGTATTATTTATTAAATAAGGCAATGGTGGAAAAGTGCAGAGAAGTGGAGAAAGATGCCTCACATTGGAACCGAGTGAAGAGGGAATTAAAGGTCAATTCCTTGAATGAAAGCTAGTGGTTTACTATCAAATGAACATGGGTAGAAGGGCTTTAGTCATTACTAATAATACTCAGTGCCCTGTTGGTTGAGTCCCTAAAATCTGGTATACCCAATATACCAAGGAATTTATATTGATCTATTAATTGATTGCTCTTTTGCCATCCCTGAAAAAAATGGCTCTTTGAGTACAATATAAGGAGCTACCTTTTTATGGCTGTACAGTGCTTCAAATTCAGTTCCGAAAGTTGCTTCAGAGTGTGCAGGAATGTGGATGTAGCATCCATCTGCAACTCTTTAAAGCAGTCACATCTTGTCCCAAGCTGCTTTCTTGTCCTTGGTTTGAGAAAGTTTGGAGACCCTACTGTACAGAAATCTGGACTGAGTAAAGTTGTTTTATTGCATACACCTAGTGATGACTGCTAACCTCATTGCTTCAAGCAGAAATTGAAATAAATAGAACGGAAATGAACTGTGAGATGACTCTGTCATCATACCAATAATTAGACACTCTTCATCCTCTTTTTCAGTTAACATGCTTACAGGGTAGATCAAATTAAGTTCTAATAAATCCTGTCCTGAGGTGGTTCTGTTCTAAACATTATTTTAAAACAGAATATCCTATCATATGTATACATGCAGCAAGACTGGTGTATGCTATCATACCTGACTATATCCAAAGAGGTTAATCTCAAAGTATTCAAGGATGAGCATGTTCCCTGGGTTCAAGTGAACTGAAGCAAGGTGAAAGGGTCAGGAGATACAAAGGGACAGTGAGTGATGAGTTGCCTAAACTCATGGGGTCCAGGGTTGTGACACTATTTTTCATACTTTGTCGAGCCTTTGTCATCTGCTTTACTATACTAGGAAGATTGTGTGTTGCAATGGTAAGATGCCAGCTGGAATGGTCTATAGTTTTCCTCTTGAATGAGCAAACCCAGTGTCTAAATATGAGCAAGGAATAATATGCCAAAATGCACATTACCTTTTGGGAGCTCAGTGGTATGTACCTGAGGGATTTTTAGAAATCAATGGCATATAAATCTTTGCCTCAGGGGAAATGTGCATGTACCTAAAGGCAAAATTTAAGTTTTTAAGGACTGAGTTCTCTAAAGAGGAAAACACCCAGAAAGCAAAAACTGTGGACTATAGCAATTTTGCTTCATGAGTCAGACTTTTCGGTAGCATGCCAGCATCATCCTTTGGAATTCTTTGTTTTTCAGGGATGCTCTCTTGATAAGTAATGTTTCACTTTTTCAGTGTGTGGCTTTAGGAGAAAGTGGCTTTATAAAGAGTGTTGCAAAGTGTATGGATAAACACAGAGGACATATAGAGATAAATAAACATAGCTTGATATTTTACTGCTTGGAAAAAAATGAATTCCTAATCTATGCTGGAGGGGATCTGGGACCTTGTAGAGTACTACCTTGCTTTCAGGAAATTACAAGTAAAATTTAAAGTGTAAATTCTCTCTGTGCCCATGTTATCAAAAGCAAACAAGACAGCTGAATCCATCCTTTTCTTAGCTCTTCTCCTATGTTATGACCTGCGGTTACAACAATAACCTTATTTATTTACTTACTTATTCTCTACAAATGATGAGCTGGTATCATAAAAGAGCAGAGTTGGTTCTTTGTGCACACCCAACAAGTTTCTCCTTTACATTTACAAATTGTATGTTTCCTGCCAAGCTGTTCCATTTGTAGCAAGAATACAATATTTAGACTGGGGAGAATCCTGCTAAACCTAGGAGCATTCCAGCGCTTGCAAGCATAGTTTATTTATTAGATTTATACCCTGCCTTTCATTCAGGAGCTCAAGGCAGCATATGTAGCATTCCCTCTTCTTATTCCCCCCCCCCCCCCACACACAACAACCCTTTGAGATAGTTTGGGCTGAAAGAGAATGATTGGACAAAAGTCACCCACAGAACATCTTTGTCTGAGGTTGGACTAGAATCAGAGTCTCCCCATTTCTAGTCCAACACCTTAACCATTATGTCTCTCTGATGGCCATTGTTAGTGAGGTCTAGGTTTGGCACAGTTATGTACATCCATAGCACTGCAGGGTATTTCTAACTTTTGTACTTTTTTTATTTCACTAATAAGTTACTCAAAAAAGATGAGAATGTTTTCAAAATAAGCTTATTATCTTGAATAGCAGTTATTGAGAGGAAATGTGCTTTTGGGATGTGTATGCAAATCATTTAGCTAAGCAACACCTTTCATTTTTCTCTCCTTTTTGGACTGAATCTATTTTGAGCTCAACAAACGAGGCACCATCTATTGAGTAATGGTGATAATGATCTGACATTTGCGTGGTACATTTCAGCCAGATAGACCCCAAATGGCTTTATAAATGGTCTCACTGGGTGGTACTAATTGTGTACAGTATATAGGAAGCACTTCACCAAGCATTAAAATGTAAATACTGATAAGTTTTAAGGTCTGATTTCTTTCTTTCTGTAGTTTTAAATTACTGGCAACAGTAAAAGGCTGGACAGCTTCCTTTCATTGTTGGCTTTTGGTAGTTGGATTTTGCACTTTTTATTCTAAAAAACTGATGGACAAACTGATCTTTGGGGGAAACTATGGTCTTCCTAATTTGTTGGCTCAGTTGTCCTGGGATTTCTAGAATATAGTTTGGATTTTGCTCCATTTTATGGCATCTCTGTATACTTTTAGAAGAGAATGTATGTTGGCATGTTCAAACAGTGTCCTTGTCACATATAGTCCTTTACAAAAAAACTCTTAGTATCTCTCACTAGCAAGGAGCCATCACAGGGAAGGACATTTCAGAGCTTTTGTATCCCTGAAATCCTTGTGTGCTGTTGTCAGGGATTTCCCAATGTTGCTACCAAACTGTAATTTTAAATGTGATCAAACAGAAAAATTTAAAAATATAGGATAGAGAGTGATTTTATGATTCCATTAATCTACCTATGGAGGCTGTGGATTGGATTCTTTACCTCTGGAGGATTTCAAGAAAAGGCTGGACAGCTTCCTTTCATTGTTGGCTTAGCTGGTCTTCTTGCACATTGCAAAGGGTTGGACCAGATAATCTTTCTGGTCTCTTCCAACTCTACAGTTCTATGAGTTTATGATTCTATAATCATATTTACTACATTTCATTTTAATTAAACGTACTGTAAATGAAATTTAATTAAATTTGATTCTACCCACTACTTTTTCAAATGCAGCCTTTGGCTTGTCATTTAAAGGATAAGTGCATCTCTAGAAAAAAGTAAGGTACCTCTGACTTTAAGCCCCTTAGTGTATGGCCACAGCACCTAAATGATAATCATAATAACTGCAACAAGAACAAAAGTAACAATAATGGAGTAAGGAAGGATGTGGTGGTAGTGCTACATTAAATTAGGCATGGTATGAGAAAGTTAATTCCAGAACTTGGAGATATCCAATGAAACTAAATGGTAGAAGATTTGGGGCAGGCAAAACAAAGTACTTCTGCCCTAGTACCACATTACAGGGATATTGCTCCAACTGGAATCAATCTGACTTGTAAGATCATCTCGGGAGAAAACAACTCTACTTTTAAGAAGGAAAAGAGGCTGAAACCAAAGGGACTTCCTTTCAGTAGCAATACTGGCCCTTTGGAGCAGCCTTCCAGTTAAAATTGGAAATTTGCTAAATGTGGCCTTTCCTTGGCCACATTTAGGAAAATACTAAAAACTGGTCTTTTTCATAAACTGTTGTTGCTATAGAATTAGCCACTGATTTCTGTTGATTTAAGGGGTTTGATTATTTATGATGTATTCATTTTAAATGTTTTTAATTAGGTGGACCATGGATATTTTAATTCTATTCCCCCCCCCCCAATCTTGTAAACTATCAAGAGTAACTATGGATTGTAGCAGGATAACAATGCAATAAATAAATAAATCAAAAGGTAGTGATGGCTCTCAACATGGATTACTTTAAAGATTTAAATTATGCAAATGTAGGGAAAAGAAGAGTGTGAATATTACCTTTAGTTCTAGAATCAGTACGCTTTTGAATACCAGTTGCTGGGTAACAGTAGCAGGAGATTTGCTATTTCACTCACCTTATGATTATGGATTTAAAACGGCATTTGGTTGACTATTGTAGAATAAGTCTATGGTACTAGATATCCAGTGGGATTCTTTTCGTGTTCCTAACATCCTTAGAATCTTCCTTGCAATCTGAAATTCTGTGGAGAGTTCCTGTTTGCAAAATGGATCATAAGCTGAACTTAATCACAATTTCTCTTTAGACCTTCACGGTATGCATAGAAATGTCTGGAACTGAGGGCAAAGCACACTGGAGATTATGCTCCTTTTTATGTACCTTTCATACACCTTTTAAGCTACAGATTGACCACTAGGTGCATGAAGTACTTAATTCTGAAGTGTGCACAAATGTTTAGATCTGGTGCAAGCACTTTCTCCGTAAAAGAAGAAGCAATCAGTGCTTTTTCTGGGGCTCACATGATATTTGTATAGACCTAGGAAAAAATATGTTTGAGTTAAGGAGGTGGTGACAAGTTGACACCAGCTGTTACCACTTCTTTATTGCCTTATTAAATCACACGTGTTTTCCTCAGCCTACATGGCTGCCACCCAAACCCAGGAAAAGATGATCAGCTTCTTTAAGGAGAGGGTGCCCACAAATGATCCAAATACTCCATAACTGGTGTAATGAAATTCCCTGAGATTGGGAATGGTATCCTGGAAAATATTGCAGCTCCAGAACATCTGTACATTCCTTTTTAATTAGGCCAAATGGGTAGCAACATCTCCCCTGCATTCTAGTCAAACGCATATTCTTTGTATGGACCTAGTACGTGAACTGGGGGATTCCAGCTAAGTTATCTCAATATTTCTTTACAAAGAGAAGTTGCAGGAAAAATTTTGCACACCCAGAATAAAAATTGGGGGGAATGGGGGGTCACCAAAATGTAGGGAAAATCTTAACTAATCTTTTCAGGACAACTTACAACTGCCAGTTTTTGTTTTAAAAAAGAAGTTCAGGGCAGGGAGGAGTACATAAATGTAGGGGAATTACTTTCCCAGCCCCCTGTCAGACCCGTCCTACTTCCCATCATATGTTCTCTGAATCTGATTACTGTATACCTAAAACCCAAATGAGATCTAGTGTCCTTGCATGCTATAGTAAATATACACAACTTTCTGAATTGAGAGAGCATTCTCTGTCTGTCTGTCTGTCTCTGAAAACATAACCAAAGTTTGCTTATGGGTAAGCTTTTATTATCAAAGACTTATTATTTGGCAGGCTGTATTATTTATTGCAAAGACCTAGAAATTTTCAATACTGAATAAATTCAAATGACATATTTAACAATTTTGCAAATACATGTTATTTACATAATCCCTTTCACAGTGATATACATAATATTGCCATGATCTGTTTGTTTTAGTATTAATTAAAAAGCTAATTTGTCTTCTAATGGTCCTTAAAAGCTCTCAGGGCGTCATTTCATTCTGTCTTTATTTATAGATTATGACCCAAGAGACTCATGCAGAGTATGCCATGTTCATCTAGGTGGTCTGATCAGAAGTTATATCCCCCCCTCCCTGTTTTTGGTTTATTAAAGGCAGATGTATTTATCTGTATTTGGATTCTGAAGTTGAAAAGTAAGGACAAAGTAATAAGCGGATGATGTTTTTAATATTGAGATGAATTTATTAGAAACACTAAACCACAGGAGCACATGAGAAGTATCTCCTCTTCCACAGCATAGGCTATGGACAAAGACGCCATCCTTCCTTTCTGCAGAAAAATATTTGACTTTTAGACAGATGTTCTCCATGTTTCAGATACAGAACTCAACCTTCATAGAGAAAGTACAGACAGCTTTTATGACTATGACTCAGATTTATCTTATTATCCTCTCAGTTGAACTGCAACAAAATATTGACAGATATAAAATATACATTTTATCATGGGCAGAGGATTTATGAATGTGGGTTAGTTGCTATTCCCCTATCCACCCCCTGCAACTTATGAATGTATATCAGATTTGCTTCTGGACGATCTGCCCAGATTGTGCAAAAAAGTAGGGATGACAGTAAACTCATTCATCAGTGGCAGACAATGGTATTTGGGGCATTGCACTGCCCAAAGATGGTTGATGTACACACACACACTTCGTTGTGTGAACATATACACCCAGAAATACATTGCACTGTAAAGTTTTGTGCTATTTGTTTTTAATTGTTTTCTTTTTTACTGTGTGAAGTTTCTTTCTTTTTTTACTGTATTCTTACTTCATTTATTCTATTTTTCTCTAAAGTGCCTTCACCGTTATTCATTGGTGGAAAGGTAAGGTATAAATACAGAAGTAGCATAAAGAAATCAACCTCTGATGTTGCTCCTTTCTGTGATTTGGAATAGTTTTGTATGGTTAGCCAATGGGAGTAACTCACTCATGCTATTATCTTTCAGAATGATCATGCAGGACAAAAATGCTCCAGTTCCACCTCCCTAATTAAAACTAAGCTAATAAATATGCAAACAAGTAGAGGATTTACTTCATGCGGCTGATGAATCTTTATGTAATAATAAATCTGCTGGTCTTAAAATGTAACCAGATACTCATGTTATTAAAGTCTGAGCAAGTGAAATGACATCTTCTTGCACTAACCCCTTGTTTACCATTAACTTTCCAATAAATCTAAGCTCAGAACTATAGAGAGAGGGGAAGAATACCTACGTTCTGCTCTCTAAAATGCTATCTACTTTTCATGGCACCATCAGTAGACAGGTAAATTGTGGCCAGTATATTATGGACAGTTTAGTGGCTCAATCTTCTGTTAAGTATGTAAACTTTCTAATGTAAGTATCAAGGATCTTTGTAAATTAACCAGAAAAAATGTAAGAGGAACCTTTCTGGTCATCACATTTCTTTCCCTATTTTTGTAATGCAGAATTTCTATATGATAAATCTTACCATTTGGTATATTTAAAAAATTGAGATAGACTATGTGAAATTTCAGTGTTGCTGGCATAGTCATATGCTATTTTAATATCATATTAAAATAGAAGCCCAAAACCAGCATTTTAATTAACTGGACTGTAAAGAAGGTTTTGTCCTTCTATTTTATGGATGATTATACTGATGAGTAATAAAGGGATGATATTTCTTTCCTTCCTCTCTTGCTAAAGCTATGCAAAAACACATGTTGGCTTCAGTTGACTTCAGTGTTTTATAGAGTTATATTAATCCCTTGGAGGTCCTGTGTACTTGGTTGCTCATTTATAGGTACATTTAGTTTGAAATAAAGGGGAATTGAGACTGTTCATATTCCTGTATGACACCCCCTGTAAAAACTCAGGATTTCTTTTTACAAACTACTTACTGCAACGTATACTTGAATGCCATAAGAGTTGATCCCAAGCCTTTTATAATGTGGTCCAACAGAAGAAGTTTGTCCTTGTTCTCAATTAAGTAATTTCTTACATCTTTCTGCTATATTAGTATTACAGCTGCTACTTATAGGGATTCAGTAGATCAAAGATAGATTCTGTGATCTATTAGTAGATTCCAAACTATCTTTGTATGAATCATTTCGGAGTTGTTTGCTTATGGTCAAATTCTGCAAATTGTGCAGCCTCTATCTGCTCTAGAGTTAATTATTCAACTTGTTCCTAAACTGATCTTTGCTCTAAAGATTTCATGCTCTGCTCTGTATTTTCTTTAATTTTCAGAGCTCTCCACGGTAAAATACACTAGGGCAAACCAGTCCACTTAAAGCTATTTTAATAGGAAGAAGTTAATTAGGATGATTTCAAAGCCATAAATGCTAACAATAATGGAACTTTTCAAGTAAATATGGTCCTAACTAGATTTATGAGAACATGTGGCTGGTGCCAATCTATGTCTTATTAGTAAATAAGATATGTGATGTGACATAATTTCCTGATCCCCTCATGTAGAAACGTTTTAAATAAAGTGACATGTCTTTTGCTGTCCCCTGTTACATATGGGACACATCTACATTTCAAATGGTTTAAATCAATCAAATCAAGTTGCTTTCTGTAATGAAACTCAGCGGCCCTGAGGTGTTGTGTTCATGCATTCTCCCTTCTGAATACATCTTAAATGCAGCAGCTCAACAGCTGTCAATCTCCCTGACAACTAATATATGCATAGTAATCTTAATTCAGAACTCAGCAGGGTGTGGCTTTATTCTAGTACAAATGAGCATGAGGAATTGTTGTGCAAATTAAATTAGGACATGATACCACATTTTCTGCTACTGCCATTGTTCTGTCATTTTCATGCTTAACGTGTGTAGGCTAGCAGATGGCCATTTCCCAGGTTATGCATGCATGGGATTGAATTCACTCATCCTGTGAGCAGTGTTACGGTTATGGAATGATCCCATTGACTTCCAATGATTCACAGATGCTCTAGGAGATCCTGCACTGAGTAGGAGGTTGGAATAAATGACCTCTTAAGTTATCTTTAAGTTTAAGTTAGGATGCTATGATTCTGGGGATGGAATTTGAGGCAGCCCTGGGTATTTTAAAAGTTTGGGTCTTTGTGTTTATCTTTGGATCTTTATATTTTCTACTTTACTAGTCATATAGTTAATAATAGAAAGAATCTAACCTTTCTTTTAAGGCAGGTTCAAAAAATGTACATGTGTGTGTGTGTGTGTGCATGCTTGAGTTATTCAGTTATACGTATTTCTCACTGATGTTTTGTGCTTATGGCAAATGGCACTGGATTATTATAGGAGATTATCAGCAACAGTTTCAAGCCCTCTGTGTGAACCAATTCCACTCCTGGCCAACTGCACTTTCTTTGTACCCTCCTAAACATCTGTTTTACTTGTGAGAACAGTGTGAGATCTATGTAGCACAGGATTCTGCTGGAGAAAGGACCTGTTGGAGAGCCAGTGTGGTGTAGTAGTTAAGGTGTGAAGTAGAATGAAGGAAACCCAGATTCTAGTCCACACTCAGCCAAGGATATTTCTTGGGTGACTTGGGGATACTCAGTCTGCCTCAGCCCAACCTACCTCACAGAATAGTTCCCGTGGTGAAAAATAGGAGGAAAGAGTGTTGTATATACCACCCTGAGCTCCTGAATGAAAGGTAGGGTATAAATTGTCATCAATCATCATATCCTCCATTGAATCATAGCCCCTTCTGTGAATAAATAAAGGCTTTTAATTCATGCCATGCTACATTGGCTGCATTGTGGCTAACTATTCAGGCAGTTGTCCCCCAGTAAATTAACCTACGAACACCAAGAAATCATACCCACTGTCTTAGATTGCTTCTTAATTTGACTTCATTTTATGCCAGCTGGAACACTATTTTCTCAGACTTGTCTGGATGAAAATTGTGTCAAATAATTTCTATATTACAGGTTAATTGTTGAAAGGATGGAGAAGATGTATGTAGAGGGAGAGGGGACTGATTAATGGACCCAAACAGTTCTGAACTTTATGAACCAACAGTGGTTTTCCAGAAATCATGTTATGGTTTCATAGGTCTAATTACTTTTATTTAGTTAAGAAATCAAATATTTATAAGTTTTGAAAAGCAAAAGCTCTACATTTTTTACCCACAAAGCTCATGTTAAAGTAACCATAAAACCTTTTATATATTTTCATGCCTTACTTTTTTTTATTGTTAAACAATTTCCTTTTGAGTGGCTAAATTGCAGTAAGAAGAGAGGCAAGCATTTAATGGTATCCAGAATGTACTCACCCAAATATGCCCATTACAAGGGAAATCTCCCAATCTCTTCTCTCTTTTAGATCCCATTCCATCACACTTTGTTTGGAAAGTGGATCGAGTCTATCTATAGGAGAAAATTCTACCTACAGGAGAAAATGAGAAAATTATCATCATCATCTGTAGAAAAGCACATGTGATACAGTGGAACCTCGAGTTACGAATTTAATCCGTTCCGTGACTCTGGTTGCAACTTGAATTGGTCACAACACGAGGCAAATTTTCCCATAAGGTTCAATGTAATTACCGTTAATCCGTTCCGGTGTCCTTGGACCACACGTCAGGGGCGGAAAAACGGCCGCGGACCATGCGGCAGGGCGGAAAAATGGCCGCGGACCACGTGTCAGGGGCGGAAAATGGCCGCGGACCACGTGGCAGGGCGGAAAAACAGCCGCAGACCACGTGGAACGGGCGGAAAAATGGCCGCGGACCACGTGGAACGGGCAGAAAAATGGCCGCGGACCACGTGGAATGGGCGGAAAATGGCCGCAGATCCGGTTCGTAAGTCGAGGCGAGTTTGCAAGTCGAGGTAAATTTTTGGGGCCGGAGCTGGTCATATCTCGAAAAATTCGTAAGTAGAGGCATTCGTAACTAGAGGTACCACTGTATTTTGATGAATTTGAACTTATTTTCTGAGTTGTATTTGGAAACAGGTAGAACTATAAATCCCAGTATGTAATATCTTATTACAGGGAGGATAGAAAGTGTTCTACTGTAGTTAGCCATCTCACACTTTCCCTTCTCAAAGGTGAAAGTTTAGACTGGGAAGGTTGTGTTGGACTCATCATTCAAATCATTTGTTTTCTTTTGATTTGATCTAATTTATTATTGCCATCTAGGAAAATCCTTGAAAATCATTACAATTCTTTTCCACTCAATATTCCCCAGAAATAGCTAAATACACAGCACATTCATTTAGTGCTCTGCTACAGTTCATTCGGTTTTCCGAATGCTCAGGCATTTGTCAAGCATCCGTAAACCTGAGGATCAAGTATCGGACAGGGCCAATATGGGGTAGGAATAAAAAAAATAAATGATTGCAGCTGCTGTCTTCACTTTTTTACCTTCCCCCGGACACCCCTGATATGGCATGTGGGATGTGGAAGAGTTGCAGTGGGAATTCTGGGAAAACTGAACAAAGAGGGCTGGCACACTGTGATTGTGTTCCCCAAAAGAGTAGAAGATGTTTTGATTTTTGGTTATGTTGATAAATATTCCCGGTCTTGTATGTTGGTTGTGTAATATTATTGATTTCTTTTTATTGCATTGTTTTTAACCTAATTTAACCTAATTTGTAGAGGTTGAGATTTATATCCCTCAGAATCTTTTGCAACGGGAGTGGCCTATAAACCCAAAACGTAAAATAGAATAAAAACAGATTTTCCCACTGTTCCCTGTGGCTCCATATCCCACTCCTCTGTAGAGTTTGTAGAAGGGATGGGGGTATATAATGGATGTAGTTGGGTGAGAAACCCATTGCCTTTTTGATATTCTGTCATTCCCTGGTTCTAAGGCATTTTGCACTTGCCAAACAAAAGTATTTCATCCATGGCCAAGGTACTTAAAAGGCACTTCTACACTATCACCTATTCCTCAGTGGAGTTTGAATCCAACTTTTGGTTGTTTTCATTGCTGCTGGCCTTGCAGTGCTGGAAAGCATGAGCACCCTCCACTGACCGGCCAGAGAGTAAAAAGCAGCATTCAGTCAGGGCCCTGCCTCTCCATCTACATTTTAATTCTGTGTTGTCTACATTAAAGTCAGAGTGGTTGTAGAGACAGTGTCGTCCTCCATCATTTGTGAAATAATAATTCCTTGACAAGATATTATAGCATTCAGAATGGGAGAGGTGGCTGGGTTGAGTCACGGCACTGAAAGTCTATGCTAAAGGGAAACCAGCCCACCATTCAGCTGTCCAGAGTTTCAGCAACTCAGAAGGGAAATAACTGCAGCTGTCATTTGAGATATACTACAGTTGAGCTAGAAGTAAATAGCTCAACTGATGAAAAGGGATGAAAGCATGGGATTACACAGGAGTGATGTCAGTTGGGGAACAGTGCAAAAATTACATGGGAAATGGCAAAGATGATTCCCCCCACAGGTGGTTTTCCAAACTCATAATGCTTTCAATAATTAACTACCTTGACAATCATTGTTAGTGGGTAGAAAATATCCTTATCCAGTCATTAAGGCACATAAGGAAACAAATTCTATATACATTAACTGTAACACATTTTCTTTAGCTAAAGATACCAAAATCTTCCTCCTCCTCCCTGCCCCCATCCCTCTGGCCCATTGTCATTTTGCTCTCATTGTTATGTTGGTATCTTCAGCTGCAATAAGGAGACCAGTTCCATTTTTAACCAACTACTGTATCTAATGACCTAGGCTCTTGCTGTAACCTATTGAGGCTACAGTAATGTGTGCTGAGTGGAAAGATGATGGTGGTGATTTGCAGACTATCTGGCCCAACTGATTGTTTTATTCAGGAAAGGCAGAGCTAGAACATCTCCATAGTGAGCTGTCTGACCTCCTTCAGAAGGCTTCCAGTGAAGAATACAGGTAGTCCTTGCTTGACACCCCTAACTGGGACTGGAGTTTCCATCACTAAGTAAAGCAGACATTAGGTGAAGCATCATCTGACTGCACCGGTTATCTATGGCAGACGCAGTTGTTAGGTGAGGACCTCATGATTCTCCTGCCCTGCGGTGCTCATCTCTGCTTCAACTTCCCCCACCTGCCCATCTCCCACCCCATATCTGCCCTTTTGGCTGCCTTGCACTCTGCCACCTATCCCTGGCACCCATCGCCAGCCCCAGCTGACCTTCACTATCTTCTTCCTCCCACTGCTGACGAGGTGTGCCTGGCCAAGGCAGCTGCTGGCCTTTCACAAGACCAGGCCTCGCAGAGGTATCATGAAGGACCAGCAGCTGCCTCAGTTGGGTACACCTCATCAGTAGCAGGAGGAAGAAGACTGAGAAGGTCAGCTGGGGTGGCAGGGGATGCCAAGGGTAGGTGGCAGAATGCAAGGCAGCCAAAAGGGTAGTGATGGAGGGAGATAGGCAGGTGGGGGGAGTTGAAGTACACACAATGGCAGTTTTGTGTGCCACATTTACTCCTTTTTCTTCTTTACGCTGAAGATAGTTCTTAATGACATTGGCTGTATGTTTGGGGTTGTTGTCCTGCTGCAGAATAAATTTGGGGCCAATCACACGCCTCCCTGATGGTATGGCATGATGGATAAGTATCTGCCTGTATTTCTCAGCATTGAGGATACCATTGATCCTGACCAACTCCATTTGCAGAAATGCAACCCCAAACTTGCCAGGAACCTCCACCATGCTTCACTGTTGCCTGCAGACACTAATTCTTCTACCACTCTCGAGCCCTTCGGTGAACCAACTCCTGTTACAGCCAAATAGTTCACATTTTGACTCATCAGTCCAGAGCACCTGCTGCCATTTTTTTGCACCCAGTTCCTATGTTCTTGTGTATAGTTGAGTCACTTAGCCTTGTTTCCACATTGGAGGTATGGCTTTTGGCCGCAATTCTTCCATGAAGACCACTTCTGGCCAGACCAGATGGGTGTACCTGGGTCCCACTGGTTTCTGCCAGTTCTGTGCTAATGGCACTGCTGGACATCTCCCAATCTCAGAAGGAGGTAAGCTTGATGTGTCTTTCATCTGCTGCATTAAGTTTCCTTGGCCAACCACTGCGTCTACAGTCCTCAACGTTGCCCGTTTCTTTGTGCTTCTTCAAAAGAGCTTGAACAGCACATCTTGAAACCCCAGTCTGCTTTGAAATTTTTGCCTGGGAGACACCTTGCTGATGCAGTAGAATTACCTTGTGTCTTGTTGCTATGCTCAATCTTGCCATGGTGTATGACCTGTGACATGAAACTGTCTTCTACAACCTCAGCTTAGTAGCAGAGTTTGGCTGTTCCTCAACCAGTTTTAAGCCTCCTACATGGCTGTTTCTGTTTCAGTTAATGACTGTGTTTCAACCTACATATGACATTGATGATCATTAGCACCTGCTTGGTATAATTGGTTAATCATACACCTGACTCTAATCCTAGAAGTTCCCTGACTTTGTGCAAGTGTACAAGGTGTGCCTACATCCACAGGAGATCTGTGGTTAGTTGTTCAAGATGTTTGGAACAACCTACCTGCCGAGTTCCTTCAAAAACTGTGTGCAAGTGTACCTAGAAGTATACCTAGAAGAATTGATGCTGTTTTGAAGGCAAATATTGATTTGATTTGGATTTCTCTTCTGTTTGCTCACTCTGCAATTTGTAAATTGATAAACATAAACAATTGCAATATATATTTTTGAAAGCATTCTTACTTTACAGCATTTTTTCACACCTGCCTAAAACTTTTGCCCAGTACTATATATATTTATTAATAAATACAGTGAGTTTATGTAGTGTCAGTGTTGTATACATATGGCAAACCTATTAAATCACTGAACAACAGTTCCTCCATAAAGTATGAAAACAATTAAAGAGAGAAATTATTCAGTGGTAAATAATGTGAAATACTAATTTCTAGTTGTACTAATTTGAAGTGTGTGAAAGATTAACTTGTTTTTAAAAATAATTATAATGGTATGCATTTGTCAGTGTCTCTTATTTACAAGGCATAAAAGGTTGTGGTGGTTTGATCTTCTGATCCATGGATAAATGATGCATATTGTAAATTTGCTTCATTGTCTGTTTCATTAATAGTCTGTAGCATATTGATTGAATGATTTAGTTTTAAACTCATGGGTGAAGGAGGACCCATGAAGCTTTTAGGTAGGAAAAGAAAATACAGATCCTCCCAAGGTGTCCCTGTATGCTGAGATTTCATTGCAGGGACAGAGTTCCTCTACTGACCCATAATTATCTTTGCTCATTTCCAGCTATAAAATATTTCCCTTAGGGTTAAATGCAAGCCTCAGGATCTGTCAGATGTGAATTAAACCACAAGAGGGTTCCAGCAGAGATGCATCTTTGTTCCATCACTATTTAATCTTTATAGTAACACCTTAGTAGATTGTTTTGACTATCTTGTCTTTTACCTTCTTAAATTAACCCCTAAACATAATACTGTCCTACTTGCGGATGATGTAATACTTTTGTCGTAAAGTATCATAGCATTCTGAGCTTTAGCTTCTTATTCTAGGCAGGGATTTCTAACCATCAGTTATAGCAAGACCAAAATGTTAGTATCTGCTAAAAGATCTTTGAAACATAAATGGCAAATCACTAGCAATGCCGTAGACCATGAGCCAAGTTATGACCTGGGAATGGTCTTTGGGACAATTGGGGCCTGGGTACACAACAGCTTGCCACTAAGTAGTGCCCAGAGAAGTGCTTTGTAGTGGTAGTAGTAGTAGTATTAATAATAAGGCAGATATTTATCACAGAGTCTTTGAGGCTGGAGCTGTATCCCAAATGCAGTACTGTATGGCTCTCAGGTGTGCTTTTACCACAGTTTTCCCAAATTGGAAAGGATTCAATCTTTTTTTTTTCTCAGCTGTCTTCTTTGTAGTCTCACATGTGCCTAGTGCAGCACTACAACTGGAAGCAGGCCTGATTAAGGTTGAGGCCAAGCCCTGTCTTTTACTGATTAATTATTGGCTTAATTAAATTTCTTCCTAGTGGGCTTAGCACCACTTACTATGATTGACAATTTTCAGTCTAATTGACATAGAAATGTAGAGTCCAAATTGGCTTTACTTGGATTCTCTTTTAATTGCCTGTGGGGTTTGAAGAAGTGAAACAGACTAGACCAAGAACTTTAGATTGTGAGCATCGACAGGATTTGGCTAAGCTACCAGATATAATTTACCCTGGGGAATGTTTGAGTTTTTCCCAACCTACCACAAAAGTAACTCAGCTAAGCACCTTGAGGCAGCACTGGTCGGTCTTAATATTTAACCTTTAGAATTCTTGGAGGGTAAATTTCATGATACCAGATCCGCCCTTGGGGCTTAGGGGAGGTTGAGACTGGGAGATTCACGTTTTGTTACTCATTTATCACTGTATTTGTGCCATCATATTTGTGCAATCGGTTCTTGACTGATGGACCAGGTAGATCTCATATATTACTGTATATGCTCCCTTTTTATTGGCAGACACAAATACAGCTGTTACTGTTCGTATGGCCAAATGCTGCAGCTTGTGGAGGCTGCTAAATGACCCTTCAGGAATCAAATTAGCAATGAGCTATTCAGACCTTGAGCTTTCTCTGGATTTTTGTCAGTATTTTTTGTGCAGATATTTGGTTTGCTTTGTTAACTTCTTATTCTGGATTGGCCAATGATTATAATAAAGATTTTATTGAAGTGAGCGACTGAGTGCTTAGGTAGCAGAAATTTGACTACTTGTTGTTTCCCAAAAGTGAACAGATTGAATTAGATAAAACAGTGCATGCAGTCTGCTTAACATGACTGCTAGAGGTAAACTAGTACAGGGTTCCTCAACCTCAACAACTTTAAGATGGGTGGACTTCAACTCCCAGAATTCCCCAGCCAGCATGGCTGGCTGGGGAATTCTGGGAGTTGAAGTCCACCCATCTTAAAGTTGCTGAAGTTGAGGAACCCTGTACTAGTATATGCTTTCCCTCTTTTCCTTGCTTAAGTTGCTTGATTCAGATAGTTTCTAAGATGGAGACAATCTTGTATGATGAAAAAGTAGTTGTGACCTCTTCCCTCCTATCATGCACATTACAGAATTTAGGAATCCCACTGGGAACCCATTTTATATGATTGCATAATCCTCTGTGACAGTTATGCTGTACATTATGATATGAAATTGGTGGAAGGGGAAGGTTTCATGGTCCTCTTTTCCATCATGTGAGCAATTGCTTCCCAGGGCTCTGTGACTTTCTAATCCTCATGCTCATACTCATCAAAAGTTACAAGGAGTCATTTTACTTACTGGGTTTTTACTCTTTCTTGAAATCTGAATTTGCCTTCCACAACAACTTGTTACTTTTTCGACAGGCACTCCTCCAGTTATTTTCTTCAGCTATACTCAATGCTTTCATCCAAGCCTGGTTGTGGGAAAAGGAGTTTGGGGCTAAGTGCAAAGGAAAGTGTTGGGACTGAAATGATGCTGTACCCTGTGTACTTGTATCACTTTGATACCTCCAAATTCTCCCACACTCCTCACTTTGGATGTGATTAGTAGTAGACATTCTTCAGGACATTGTTTGACCATTGTTACACATAGTTTGGCTTTCACAGTGCTGTTGATTTGTCCCTTATTGGTTTTGTTTGCATAATGCACATAATGAACCTATTTTCTGGCTTTACATAGTATTGTCCATGGCCTGGATTTGCACAATATGCTAAACCATTAAAAACAAACAAAAAACAAAGAAATCAACCCTCAAACAAATTCCAGATAATATTGCACATTTAGCCACAAATGTAGCCCCTGACCTTCTGCAACAGGATGGTTCCTACCTCCTAGGGATCATCTGACTGTGACATGGACTGATTGATCAGTGAAACGTGTCAGATTGCATACAACACAAAATGTCACATTTGTTCCCTGCTTAGCTCCAGTAAGGCTAAGGACAACTTTAATCTGCCTCATGAGGACACAGCAGAAAAAAGGGATTGCTTGGGTATGTTCGTGCTGTTAGGTACAAGTGGGGAAAGGCCTTTAGACTACTGGAGCTAGAAGAGACTATTTAGGCTATCAAGTCCAACCCACTCTTCAGTGCAGGAATCCAAATTAAAATACCCCCTACAAATTATTGTGTAGCCTCTGCTTAAATGCATCACTGGAGGTTTCCAAGCAAAGGTTGAACAACCAGTTGCCAGGGCAGGGGGTTGGACTAGAAGACCCCAAGGGTCCTTTCAACCCTACAATTTTAGGATTCTATGATTCACCATCCAGTAAAGAAGAGCCCACTTCCTGTGGGTAGTTGGTTCCATTGTTGAAGTACTTTTAGTATAAAAAGTGTTTTTCTAACATTCAATAGAAATCCTGTAATTTAAATCCTGTAATTTAAATCCATTAATCCTTTCCTGTAATTTAAATCCATTATTTCATGTCCTGCATCCCTGAATAACAGAGGACAGATTTTGATCTTGTATGTAACATCTTTCTAGCTATTTGAAGATGCTATCCTATCTACTTACTCTGATAGCCAGATCTGCAAGCTGTAGTGAAGTCAAGTCAAGGAACACAGTGAAAAAATGCGACTAAAATTAAATGTAAAGAAGATCAAACTAATGATAACAGCTACAACAAACCACCTTAGAATTGACAGTGAAGATATTGAAGTAGTGGATAGCTTCTGCTTTTTAGGATCAACCATCAACAGTAAAGGAATAAACAGTCAAGAAATATGTGAAAACCTTGGAAAAGATATTCAGATGTCATAATGTCTCTATTACTTACAAAGATCAGAATAGTGCAGGCAATGATATTCCCTGTGACACTCTATAGAAGTGAAAGTTGAACTTTGATGAAGCAGAATAGAAAGAGTATTGATGCTTATGAACATTGGTGTTCGAGAAGACTCCTGAGAACATGATAGACAACTAAGAGAAGAAACAAATTGATCATTGACAAATCAACCCAGAGTTTTCATTTAAGGCACAAATGACCAGGCTCAAATTATCCTACTTTGGACACATTATGTGAAGACCTAGCTCTCTGGAGAAGACTGTAATGCTAGGAAAGTGGAAGAAAAGAGGAGAAGAGGTTAATCAGCAGCAAGGTGGATGGACTCAGTTACAGTGGTGATGGGTGCATTGTTGGAAGACATGAAGGAGTTGGGGACAGATCTTCATGAAAAAATGTAGTTGCTAAGATTATGTATCGTCAACGCCAACTTGACAGTACATGATCAGTCAATCAGTCCTATCTACCATCACCATTACCCTTAGTCTCTTTTCTAAAGATTAAACATTCATCTTCATAGGATTTCGTTTCTAGTCTCATGATCATCCACACTGCCCTTCCACCTATTCCACCTTATCCTTGTTAAAGCATGTTGCCCAGATCTGCACACATGGTGGGATTTGACCAAGGCAGAATAAAATGAAATGATTGCAACCTGCAATTTGAAAACTCTGCTTTTACTGATACTATCTAAAGTACATTTAAAGATAAGGACAATAACATTTATTCTCCAATCATCAGGTCTCAAGAATTTCTGAAAAATGATACTTAAGGATTCAGTTATCAGCAAGTTCCTTCAGTATCCTAAGATGCAATTCATCATGTTCAGAATATTTAAATTCATTCAGAGTAAATGGGTATTGCCTGACCATGCTTCTATCAGTCTCAGGCTTCAGCTCTGACTGTTCGTGCTGCTCTTCACAATTTTCTTGTGGAACACATACCTTCTTGTTGGAGAAGCTTGAGACAAAACAAGAGTTCCATAGCTTTGCCTTTTATCATTTACCTGTTAATATTTCGTCATCTTCATTGATAGCTGGTACATGGATTATTTTTTGCTCTCTTTTATTTTGAAGATATCTAAAGAAGTGCCTTTTCTTGTTCTAAGCTTCTTTTGCTAATCACAACTCATTTTAAGCTTTAGCTTTTCTGTGCAGTTCTAAGCTACCTGTATGAAGCCTTCCCTGCTGATATTGTGCTCTTTTACCGCTTACTGTATATGTAACTTTCTGTTGCTACTACTTCATGCCTCTGTGAAAAATTTAAAGTTAGCTTTGGGGAACCATTGCTGGTCTCTTCTCCTTAGCTAAATGAGCAATAGGAGATGCAAACAATAATATTGCTTTTATTTTTTCTTCCATTTATTTTAGCCCAGATGCTTTCTTAGACCAATGGTTCTTAAACTGGAGATAATACCAAGGGGGTAATTTGGGCCTATCCTGGGGGTAATGGATCAAGTCATAATTGCTTGTTCGTGAGTTGAGGATCCAGTTTGGGACTGCCAGTCCTGAGACACTTGTGCAAAACAACAGGGTCTGGTGGGGTTGTTGTTGTTCTCATTGTTGTTCTTGTTGTTTCTGGTGAGAGTTATAACATTATTTGAGGCCAGAAAAGGGGGTAATTGCATCAAACAATTTAAGAACCACTGCTAATAGATTTGCCAAGTTCGTTTGCTTGGATTTCTAAACAGGAGAAGATACTTTTAACATAAAGTGCAACTTATCCTCCCTCCCTCCCTCCCTCCCTTTTTGTTGTTCTTCTTTCTGAACAAACTGTATATTTCAACATATTTATGTAATTTGCAGGAAAAAAATGAATGTGACTTCTCTGCTTGGCTTATTTTTGGTAGTTATTCTGTGCAGAATGTCATTGCTCTTGGGGAATTGAGATAACACAACATATTCCTCCATATATCAGATTGGCTGCTGAATTTCAGGGATATTGGTTTGCATTATTCTGTATTTAGTGGTATGGTTCATTTTCTTGAGTAATAGCAAGCCATCTCCATGTGATACATTGTTCTGCTGTCTGACTGCAATTCAGTCTCGTTTGGATTTTGTGCATTGATTTGTATGTAAAGTGTGAAACATTCTTCCTCACACTTTATGACTTTTTGATTATTTTCAGCTGATAAGTCATTATATATACTTAAAATGTTTATTACTAAGCTGAGTGTTATTTGCAAGAATGACAGTCATAATGTCACTCTTTCCTACTAATTTATATAACTTTTGAAGTATTTTTGAAGCATCACTTTGCCACTTCTGGAAATGCTGATTGTTGTTGCTATAGCCATTCATCTACCCTACAGATTGATTATATATTCTGCATAATTTGTTTATGGTTTTCATTTTTTTTCCTCAAGAAAATCCAAGATGGTCCATATCTAAGCCTGTTAATAAGTACATTTCAGAGACCATCAAAAGCCAGAAGTTAGGCAAAATAAATTTTAGAAACCAGTTCCAGCTCCCTTGTACATCCAGCTTGAAAGGGAAAGTCCTCGGTGTCATGTTTCACAGGAGCCCTCAGAGGTAAATCATCACTCGCCCAACAGTTCACCCTTAGCTCAACTTCTTGGCTTGACTTGATAGGCATGGATTTTCTGGATTGGAACTTTTAACATGGACGAAAATGTAGCCAAACACTTGATTGCCTGCTGCAGTGCACAGGTGTCAGGGAGTTTTATATATTCTCAAGAGTTTATATTCAAGTATTTTTCCTACCTCCCTTCCAAATCTGGTACAGTGCCTAGTAACCTTGAAGTTGGGAGGTTGTGATATGCTTATATAATTGCCATCTCCATCCTGAGAATTGGTGGTTCCCACATTAGCTAAATTGGGCAAGGTCAGAAGCAAAGGGCTTGAGACAAGACCAGTCCATTACAATAAAAAGGCATAGGTGTCAACTGCTTGTCCTGCCCCCAAATGAATGACTCTTAATCCATTAATGGGAGAAAGAGATAAGATTTGAACCTTGGATCTGCTATATACATATCTTGAATCTTTCAGTTTGCAGTTGCTGGTTCTCTTCATGCTAACAGCTTTTGTCATATCAAGAACTGTGTCCTTGAATCTCTGCCTGCATGTCTTCTAGTTATAGTATAAGTCTTGGTGAAACCAGGCACCAACCTTTATACCCAACATCCTTACTGTATGCACAACAATCTCCATTCTCACATTTTATTAAAACTTATAGGACATGTTTTTCACCTCTCCTCAAAAGAGTATGGGGAGATCAGATACCCTAACAGGGCTGTAGAAATTAATTGCAGGCAGAATGCAGTTTTTCTTGAGACATCAAGGTCTTTCTATAGTCTTTTCCAGCTCACTCCTATTAAACCTATTGGATAATGACTTAGATGAAAAATCCTCATGCCACTGAAATGTCTTTTTGTGTACTGCAGCTGCTATTGTGATATTGATCATTCCTATTGTTGATCATATAGTATAAGGCATGTCATGTTTATATGATACAGTTGAAATTTTCAATAGGCATTTCAGAATGCATTATTAGAATTTATTTTCTGTTTTAATGGATGTTAATAAATATGGACCTCTGACATCAATTATAATAAAATCCTAGAGTAGCAATTCTTTCTTTTCAGAATGAGAGCTTTGGAAGTTATTGAATGAGGCCAACTAACACTTTGAGGATTTTTAATTTCCGTATCAGTGGAGTTTTTTTTTTAAACCAGGTAATAGCTTTACAGAAGTATAATGTGGTGCTTTTAAAGTAACCCAGACAATCATTAGGGTGTATAAGGGCAATATTTCAACTACAGATAGTCCTCGCTTAACAACCCTAACTCGGACTGGCAACTCCGTGGCTGAGCAATACAATCTTAAAGTGGAATATCACGTGACCGCACCAACTTATGACAGCAGTTCTGTCACTTCCGGTTCTGGTCATTAAGCAAATTATGCATGATCATTAAGTGAGACATCACGTGACCATGACTTGCGTCCTCCCACTGGCTTCCCCATTGACTTTGCTTGCCGAAAGCCAGCTGGGAAGGTTGCAAATGGCAATTATGTGACTTCAGGATGCTGCAACTGTCATAAATGTGTGATGGTTGCCAAGCACCCAAAGGGCAATCACATGACTGTGGGGACACTGCAATGGCAGCAACTTCAAAGACTGGTCATAAGTCCATTTTTTCAGCACTGCTGTAACTTCGAACCATCACTAAATGAATTACTGTTAAGCAAGGACTACCTGTATGTGATGATTTTAAATGTGTGGGTTTTTTTCCCTTGAATTTGTGGCTTTCTGTGTAGCATATTGTGCAGCAGTATTTGTATACTGCTTTCAATAAACAGGTCATGTCATATAATGTAACATGGCAAAAAGGGCTTCAGGCTGTTTTGTGGAGCGGTGGACTTAGCATCTAAATCACTTCTGAAGAATTTGTTCCTTAAGGAATTCCTGTTATTTGGGTATGAGGCTTATAACAGATAAAGATGTGGTACTTTTTTTTTTTTAATTACTGCCACAGGGAAGACTGTGGCAGGTCGAACTATGAAAATTCACAAGGGACAGCTTTCTTTGAAATGTGGAAAATCTTCAGCTGTGCTCTAGGAACTGTCTTTGAACTGAAGTCAAGGAGAAAATATCTCTTACTACCTTTAACAACAATGTCAGTTGCAGCTGACCTATAAGAAATGACTGTATTAAGTTGTTTATATCAGGGCTAGACAAGCAGGAATCCACAAACCCGTCCTTTGGCCTCATCCGGTTCCTTCCTTCCTTCCTTCCTTCCTTCCTTCCTTCCTTCCTTCCTTCCTTCCTTCCTTCCTTCCTTCCTTCCTTCCTTCCTTCCTTCCTTCCTTCCTTCCTTCCTTCCTTCTTTATAAAAAGGAAGTGGGCATGCTGCAAAGCAAAGTAGGAAATTCTGCTATCCCCTTTATTTCCAAGAATGCCCATAGATCCCATAGACATTCTTAAAAATATGTCTATGGGACTCTGGTGCCTAGTCTGAAAATAAGTTGGGGTGGTAAAGAATGTATGGAAGGCGGAAAGGGCAGCAGAAAGCAACCTCACCAGATTAAACAGTATTTTACTACTACTGCCCATAGTCACCATGGCAGTCGTTTTGTGAAAAGAGAAGCCCTACCACTGCAGTCTTTTTCCCTGAGAGCACCTATGGCATATTCCCCCATTTGTCTGCCATGGGGTTATATGGTAATTTACAGGGATAGAAATTTTGAGAACTGGTCACAAAGTTCCTTTTTCATCACCATCATAACAGTGAATGGTCACTGTCCTAGTCCTCACTAAAAGAGGACTACCAGTACTTTTATTGGAACATTTATAATAATAGACTCTGAATGTGCTTCCCGCTCCCTCCCTATATCTTAGTTTGAACTAGGGAGGGGCTTGTCTGAGGCGTTTCCACAAGTTATTATCTTGGTCTGGGCTCAAGCCTCACTTCCCCTGATCATTGCCTTAGTAGTGGCTCTTTTTCCTGTCCTTCAACGCCGTTCCCTATACCCTCCACAACCCCCCACCCTTGCAGATACCATAGTATATTGATTGGGATTTTTAGAAACATTTTCAACATATATCATCTGCCAGTCCTTAAAGTAGAGCTAAATAATGTAGAAGAGAGCCAGTTTGGTGTATTGGTTAAGGCATCAGGCTAGAAACCGGGAGACCGAGAGTTCTAGTCCTGCATTAAGCGCAAAGCCAGCTGGGTGACCTCGGGCCAGTCACTATCTTTAAGCCCTAAGAAGCAGGCAGTGGGAAGCCACTTCTGAAATCTTGCCAAGAAAACTGCAGGGACTAGTCCAGGCAGTCACCAGGAGTCAACACTGACTCGAAGGCACGCGCACACACACACACACACACACACAAATAAGGTAGAACTGCATGTGCTGCCAAAACTCCTAGCAATGACATCTAAATATAAAGAATATAATACAGCTTTATGTAAGTTATACTATTGCTTAATCATGAAAAACCTATCTGATCTTCCCTTGTACATATGTGAAATAGTTTTATTTGCCAGGCATTAACGTATGTCTTGACCAAGTGCTATTCCAATGTGTTTGGCAATCATTTTTGGCAACACACAACTATATTAACAGGAGTTACTTGCTGTAGTTATTTTAAGAATTCTAAGAAAGACCAGAAAAGACGTGCTGCAGGCAGCATATAATTTCCTCTCCATCATTATTTTTTAGACAATTGAATCTCTGGGAGGCCGGTGTGTATGAACTGACATTTCTGTATTTTTTAAAGCTTTCTTTCAATTTTCTTTCAATTTTTTAAAGCTTTCTTATTCTTGAATAAGGCTAATACATGTATGAATGTGTGTGAAGGGAGAGATGTATACATCATTTCCATTATATACATTCTGGTCTCCTGAAAGGATTTAGAATAAGAGGAAATTAGCTGCTGTTAGTCTTCAGATTGCAGATGAAAACTGTCTGTTCATTCCTCATGGAAATGTAATTTTAGGTCCTTTTTGGACCATAAAGCATGTTTAATTTAGTTAAGACAATAACATGATAGGGATTCTTACTTGGAATCGCCTTTCCAAATCATAAAACCATAATATGCTTCCTTCTAAAATGATAAAACAAACTAAAGTTTTACAGTACCATTGTGCTGTGGTCCATGTTTCAGAAATTGCTGTCTCTTTTTGTCATTCCCAGATGTATCAGACTTCAAAACACTCAGGATTTTTTTTTTTTTAATGTCTTGTTCTTGGTCAGTGTTTGTCAGGTTCAACTCCAGCCATGGTTTCCCAATGGAGGTTGATTCAGACACCAGCATCTTCCAGCTCAAGGAGGCGGTTGCTAAGCGACAGGGAGTTCCAGCTGACCAGTTACGTGTGATTTTTGCAGGGAAGGAGCTCAGCAATGACTTGACACTAAAGGTAAGTCTCCCTTGGTAGTTCTGCTTCTGGGATGCTGCCAGCTTCACTGCCTCTGCCTTTAACACTGCCAATCTGACATTCACGCCTGAGATCTAATAGAATAAATAGCGCCTGGGGATTCCTTGAACTTTACTCCACACTGCTTCATTAATTCTGACCTTCTTAATTATGCATTAAAACAGCAAGCAGTAAGGATAGAGAAAACGGAGAGAATCTGAGAGGGGATAGAGCAGAAGAGATCTCTGCTCAGTGAATAAATGTTTACTGACTACAGGAGCACATTTTCTGTATCTGTTCAATTTCTACACTGCTTATTCCATTTGAATCTTAATGAAGAAGGAAGTGAATAAATGGTTCTGAATCAGGCTGTTCAGTCGTCGGGTGGTCTAGAATATGTAACCCAAGTGTGACCCCTGGAGGATAGTTGTGAAGCTGCTCTTGCTATGTGTGTGAGAGCTTGGAGAGAGTGCATGTGTTGGTGAAACAGAGCATGTGGAGGCCTGAACGCAGAAGGTTTTCTTAAAGAAGGAGGCTTGCTGATTAGCCAGCATTCATGGGAAGGGAAGGCCCTTCGTGAGCTGGAGATGGCATTGGTGCACCTGCTTTGTTCTTAGTGCTCCACCAAGTGTACACTGGGTTTTAAAGGGTTTTATAAGGAAACGTAGAGGCACGTATCTGAGCTCCCCACAAAAAAACACACTGCCTAAATGGAATAGGAGAGGAAGGGGGGAAATTTAGCTAAAGAAAGGAAGAGGTAGAGTGACGGAAAAGGAAGCATGAGAGTTATACGTGAATTTCAAGATTTGGGCTTCATTGTGATTTAACAAGGGGATGGAGGGGTTAAGGCAAAGTCTTCATGAGAAGATGAGGAATTTGTAGAACAGAGACCCAAGACTACAGAGGGAGAATGTACTACTGTTTAGTTGCAACTTGAAAAGGTGCTTTTTGCAGGGTCCCAGTTAGCTGCTTTTTGGGGGGGGGGGGGAGAATGGAATGGCCCCATTCTACCCTTTTGGGTTTTCTAGCCAGCAGAGATTAATTGACCCTCATGTTCACAGGTTTTGCTGTGTGTCAAGTGGAGTGGGTGTGGGTGCCGTGTCCAGATGCAGGAAGAAGGGCTGCTGACTTGGTGTATTCTAATGTCTCTTATGTGGTTATGACATTTATCACTTTGCAAAATGCTTTAGGAATGGTGGTCACACAAAAGAAACTATTGAAATGCAAATTGCTCTTGGCATTCTCTCCCACACTGCTTGGTATTTAACCACCTATTCCTTCTATCTCAAATGCCTCTGTTAGTTTTCAGGTAGCTCTCATGAAATCAAAACAAAACAAACAGAGGAGTAAAAGCCTTTCTTTGCTTTCAAGACTATATTCTCTTAAACGGCTCTATTTTTTTTTTTTTAGGAGACTTTTCAGTGCCAAATACTAGACCTGGAGAACTGTGCTATCCTTTCAGAAGTTTTTTACACTTATCTGTTTGCTGCCTGCATTTGAATGTTGAATGTTGCACTTGTACAATTGTGCCAGTGTGTTTCTGGGTGAAATGTAAACTGTTATCTGAGTTTATTCAAAATAAGGAAATGACAGCTTTTTGAAGTGTGAAACAAGGAAAGTACAATGGAAGGCCTAGCTGTTTTCATAGCAATAAGTCTGTTATCCCATACCTGTAAGCTACTTGGGTACCTTATTCCTAATTTTGATTTCAGTATTAGGCTAGCCTGCCTACACACCTGCTAGTTCATCTACTGTCCTTGCTAGTTTTATTGAGACTAATGTTACAAACCTGAAAGAAGGCTGAGTGTATGTATGTGTTTATTCGTGACAGTATGTAGAAATCCAATCTCCAGTCCTGATTAAGTCAAATTTAGTGATGGAGAATGTGGAGTGGAAGGTAGAAAAATTGTTTCTACCACAATAATACATTGAAAATTTGGATAAATGTTGTATGAGTTGGTCTCAAGGTTAGGTATGAGGCAGGCATACACAAAACATTCCTTGTGATTACACTAAATGGAAAGGAGAGAGAAATTCAGTCAGCCACAGGAAGAGGGATATTCCCAGTTCTAGCCACATCTACTCATTTTAGGTGGGTTGGGTAATACAAGGTTGGGTAATACAAAGTCCACAGGGCTTTTTGTCCTTCCCTCTTCATAGATGCTGTTTTGCTTCCTGATTTAATCTCCATGTATAGAGAGATGAGGCAGATTTCTGGATAGATGAGCACAAAACCAGAGAGGCTGAAGCGCTAACTCCAACAACATTTTCTGCCTCTGAGGTGGCCCTGTTAAACTTCAGATCTTATCTGGTCATTGACCAAAATTAACTAACTTCAGATGGCTTAGTAAGTAACCCTTACCATTTTTGTATGATTCTGGCTGTGGAAGAGAGGACTCCTCTCTGAGCTGTTGGCTGTTGAACTAAACCTATATGCATGGAAGGGCTTAAATCCTTTTCAGATTCCGTTCTACAATCTGAGCCTTTAGGCAGGTGTCAGTCCTTTGGGGTAGGCCAGGTTGAGAAACAGACCCAGCAGGGATTCCACAAATACTCTTTATTATAGTAAGATAAAATAATAAGAATATTGAAAGCCTGTCCACGTTTCTCTCTGTCCCCTCTTATGCTAAACAAAATAAAGGTGGGCTTATTTTGAGTTTCTTTGTCATGCTTCCCTCTTTTCTCAGGACTGTGTAATCTCTTCTGCTGGCCCCCACATTGGCAGTGGAACTGCAGAAATAAAAATTGAAAGTTGAGTAGATAAGGAGAGTGGGCTGGAAATGTTTGGAGCATAGCTGTGAAGAAGCAGAGTGCACAGAAGATGGGATGGGCTATCAGCAAACACAGATAGATACTTGCCAGCTTTATTTAAAGACTCCTACCATGGGATTTATGAGGTTTCTCCCAGAGTAACCCTTCAACTAGAACACTTTCAGCCAGAGATTCAATATTCTGATAAGATTTTCTTTAATTGCAGATACTATAAAAGTTCCTAATAGGAAAGAAAACCAACTAATGTAAACTCTAGGCATCATATATAGTAGGCCTCATGTTCAAATGCTATATCTCTTTCTCCCACCCTTACATTGTAATGGGTTGAGAGCCATTTGTTTATCAGCAGGAGAATTCCTTGGCTTCTGTGCTTCTGACCTTGACAGGCACAGGATCTGATATGCCTATGCATACCAACCTCATTCAGAACTAGCACTTTGAAGCAGAATTGAGAACACAGTAGAATGGCAAGATCTGCTGTGATTCTACACCTGTAAGGCAAAGCATGCAGAAGTTGATCCCTCTACCTAATGCCCTAAGGGAACACACTTTTTTCTGTGACTCGTGGGATAGCCTCAGTAGATTGCACCTATTTATTGTATAGTCTTAATTTTTAAGAAATCAAAATGCAAGCCATGAATTATCAGTATCTTGTTCTAAACACTTTAGGTGTTCTTTCTCATTTAATTAAACTTTTTTTTTTTTTGCGTGTTTCAAGTGGGGGGGATTATGTGCTGGAAATAAATTGAACACATTCACCTTTGGCTTGATCTGAATATTTTAAAAAACGATGTAAATAATGTTTGACAGAATATGTGTGTGGTAATTTGATATCTTTCTAGTGAGATCACTGGAGGGTTTGAATAGTGAAGGCAATGTGACTGTCTGCTGTGAGCTGAAATTAATACAATTAAACAGTTTGGAAAGTTCCATAAGTTACTGTTTTCAGAAAGTAAATCACTGGAGCGTTTTTAGTGCTTGCTTTTCTTAAAAGGGTCTTCATTGGCATAAGGAGGATGACCAGAAATAGAACAGGTTGGTTTCTTTTGCATCATAGTAGTCCCCCTTACTGTTACATTTTTTTATTAATACGGATATTGGAGGCCATATTGGGGAAAAAACTATGATCCAAAGACCTGATTGTGACACTACGGGATTTAGAAATTAACAACAGATCTCCAAACCCACTTTTTACAAACTATTTTTGAAACATTTCACTTTTAAAAGCGTTGCCAGGAAGGTCACTACACTTTTAGATCATCCTTGAACATAAGGGAATGGTTATATTCCTGCTGTTTTAAACCCAGACCTATGAATCTTCCAGTCATTTTTAGGCTTGACAAAGACAAATGCTTCAAGATATCAGGGTTATACATTAAAGTCCTTGCCTCAGTTATTTTGTCCTTTTAGTTCTGAATCTTAGCTCTTGTTTTGAAATTAATAAATTATGTAAATACAGTGATAGGTGCAGACCAAACTATGTGAGAGAATCAGGCTATCTGATTTAAAAAAAACCTGTTTAAATTAGTTTTGCATTACAAATCCAGATCATGTTGCTCATTCAGTTACTTTTCATATGTGTAAGATGATATTTATACTGGTGGATTTTCTGTTAATAGAAAATAGGTTCAGCTGAGTTATGAAAGTTAAGTCCAGATGCTGAATTAATGAGTAATGAGTAATGATCAAATATAATTATATATGTCATTTTTTCCCTGGCTGTATTCCCACCAAATTGTTGGTAAGCTATAATTTCCATCATTATTGTCCAGTTTTTGGATTGATGAGCAATGTGATCTAGAATATTAACAGAAAAGGAATTAGGATTCAGATTGGAACCCATCGCTAATTTTTATAAAGAACAAAAAGTAATCTTATTATATCTTAGTTGTGCAAACCTTGAGTCAAAATTGTAATTACAAGTATAACCTGTTTTGAAAGGATAAAGCTTATTGTTTGACTTATTTATAGGTATGTTGATCCATAAGGAAAGATTGAGAGTTCTTACTTGAATTTGTGTTATTTCATGTTTTATAATATGCTATGACATTTCCTTTGTAAATTTTATGGCATAAGTAGTATTTGAACCTCTGTTCCAGGCAGTGGTTAGTAGCTACACTCATTCTAAACACTTTAAATCTCTCATATTTACCCGCTCCCCTTTAATAGAAATGTAACCAATTACAGTGGTACCTCGGTTTACGAACTTAATTCGTTCCGGTGACTCTGGTCGCACCCCGAATTGGTCGCAACCCGAAGGAAATTTCCCCATAAAGTTCAATGTAATTACCGTTAATCCGTTCTGGCGTGGAGGACAGGGAGGCAGCTATTGCTTGGAGGGAGAGTCCCCCTCCCTACGACCACATGTCAGGGGTGGAAAATGGCCGCAGACCACGTGTCGGGCGGAAAAATGGCCGCGGACCACGTGTCAGGGGCGGAAAATGGCCGTGGACCACGTGTCAGGGGCGGAAAAATGGCTGTGGACCGTGTCACGGGAGGGAAAATGGCCGTGTATCCTGTTCGTACCCTGAGGTGGAGTTTGCAAACCAAGGTAAATTTTTGCGGCCGGAGCTGGTTGTAACCCGAAAAGTTCGTTAACAGAGCCGTTCGTAACCCGAGGTACCACTGTACAACATATAAGTTAGCATGAGTCATCTATTGGAGCCCTGAATTATATGTTTCATTTGTTCCTTAAGTCTCCTTCAGAAACACTTCAGAGCAATAATGTCATATCCAAGGTCAGGACCATCATCAGTTTTAGCAGAATCTCAGTAGACATGGGTACTTCGGTAACAGTGACATCTACCCTGTTAGCAATGGATTCTTCCAAGGGCAGCAAATGTGAAATCCATGACTTCTTCTGACTGACTCTGTATGCTCTTAGATGCTACTCATAAATGGCTCTATATCAGCTTGGGGAGTAGTGTGAAGTGGATCACCACAGGTCTCTGTCCTGAGCCCTGTGCTGCTCAACATTTTTATTAATCACTTGAAGGACCACTCTTCTTCAGTCGCCTGATATTTCACCAGTTTTCTAGGATTTCTCAAAGATCACCAAGGTTTGGCCAAATCATCAGCTAGTTTCTTCAGTAACCTAGGAAGCAGTTAGCTGGAAATTTAAGTTCACTCAAAATAATTAAGAATTTTATGATCATGTTTCTAATAATTCTGAAGTTTCAATCCTGCTTTACACAATTTTCTGGTGGAATACATCTTTTATGTTGGAGAAGACTAAACCAAAATAGGAATTATTATCTGTTACCATTTTGCTGTATCCACCGAACAGCTAATACTGAGTTTCTTCTTCTTGCTATTATTTTTTTATTTATTTTGACTATTTTTGTTACACTCTGCATCCTTCATCAATCTTAGCTCATTTTGAGTTGTTGTTTCCTATACCAGCTGCACAAGTTATATTTATTTATTTATTATTTATTTATTCAATCTGTGTGGTTGCTCATCTCAGCAAGTGACTCTGGGTGGTGAACAATATTAAAATAAATGAAAAGCAAATTCTCATCATAAATACAAAAATTAAAATACACAGCAGCCAAGGAAGATGTCACTGTTAATGGTTGTTAACACATATACTCTATAGTATACATATATACGATATACTCTTCTTTGGTGATTTTTCCTCTCTTTGTCTTTTGTAAATGCTCTTTTTTGTTTGTTTTTAAATTTTCAGTAAACCTTTTATGGAGCTATTCTGGCTTCTTCTGCCTCCTTCATTTTTTCCTCATTGGAATTGTTTGCAATTGAGCTGTTAATATCTCTTTTTAAAGAAACTTCTACTCATCTTGAGGTCCTTTCCCCATTAGCTTTTTTCTGACATGGAAGTGGATTTATCAATGCTTTGAGTTTATTAAAATCTGCTATTCTGAAATTCAAAATATGTGTTTGATTGCACTTAGCTTTAGTTTCTAAAATCAAGAACTCCAGCATTTTGTGTTACTTTCTCCAGTCTATCCTGTGCCATTCTCATCCTCTAAAGGAGTTATCAGTAAAATATCAGAAATCTCTTGGAAGGACCATGCATAGCAGAGTTTGTTTCCCAACAACTGTTGTAATAATTACAATCTCCCATCACTGCTGTTACTGAATCTGTCTTCTCTTAAGAATTATAAAAAGATCAGTTAGATAAATTTCTTCCAAGAATTGTTAATGCATAATTTGCAATGATAAGAATAAATATTTTTATAGGCAATCATGGGAATCCCAGAGTGTTGCTCTAAAAACCTTAACTGTACAGATTTGACCCAATTGTTCTTGAATTAATAAATGCAATAGATATTGGTAAAATTGTTCCATTATTCAGTGGCCTGTTGCATCAGATATTCTATTAACATTGTTTTTTTCCTCACTGTCAGTTTTGTCCTATTGTTTTCATATCAATTACTGTTTAACATCAACTTTTAGCTTTATTGTTTATTTCTTATCTTGCATTATGATGGATAAAATGTAAGCTACCTTGATGCTTCTTCTTAATATATTCTGTAAACTTCAGATTATATATTCTGAAATGCATTAATATCTTTATCGAAGTAATTGACTATTAAATAAAAATAATAGATGAAATATTATTAACCTTAAACATTTAACACAAAAAAGAAGGGTAAACAGTTTGGCAATGTGAAAAATCTCAAAATTATTAGGGCAACTTCAGTAATCTAGAATTCTTCATCAGGCAAAATGAAGAGGTGGTTGAGAATCTGCATTTAATCACAAAATAGAAAATGAGAGAAAGTTGCAGATACTAGTTTGGCTCATCAAAGAACCATCTGAAAAGATGCTGAGGAGGAGAAGAAACAGCTATTTTCTGGGATTGTGAAATCTCCCTATTACTTGGAATCTCCTTCATACTTTGCATAATATATAGTTTCCTTGTCGAAGTAGAGAAGGAGATGTTAAGAAAGCGTGTATTTTTAATTGCAACAAAGCTGGAATTGTTTACAGAGATCTACCATCTTTAGTTTATCAATAAGGACGCTTTCTGATCTCATTAATGGAAACCATTTTATCCATCTGTTAACTGTCCATAACCATAATTAGAACTGACTCTGCCCATTCAGTCATGTCACTGAAAGTTCCCTCCCATTATGAGGTCATGAGGCATGAGCGAGATGTGTGTAAAGAACCATGGAGATAACCTTAGAGAATCTATTCAGAAATGTTAGAAGAACAAAAGCATACCTTAAGCCTGGAAAACAGAGAAAGCTTTAGAAAAAGGCTCAGATTGGCTTCACTCTACATAATTCACTGAGACATAAGAGGCAGGGAAGGGAAAACATAGTCAAGCTTTCAAGATTCTGTTACTATAACTTATATCAATAAAATATTGTTCCAGTCAGACTTGTGGAGACTGTTTTCTGACCTGGCCTACCCTGAAGGTTTGTCAACATCAGACTTCCTCCATAATACTGAATGAATGAATGAATGAATGAATGAATGAATGAATGAATGAATGAATGAATACTCCCCTCTTATGGAATACTGTTCCCAAGAAGGCTACCCAGCAGAATGGATTCCTTTACTATTCCCCACCCATGCATGCCTCAGAGTGTTAGAGGACCTTCTAAAGCAGATCTATGAAGCCTACAGGAATATGCATCTGGAATAGAAAGTCCCATTGTGTGAGAGGAAAACCACTTCATAATGAAGTCCCAGATCATAGGCACCCACTGCCAGCCATGATGATGCCAAAATGACAAACCATGCATTGTAATGTCACACACGAGTACATAAGAGGCAGAATATCCATTGTGACACACACTTTGCCACTTGTCTTGCTTATGTAACTCTTTCACAGATATATAACTCAGAACCTTTAACTTGCTGTTTGACTATTACAGACAGTCAATGGACATAATATAGACCCTTTAAATATGCATAGATGCAGATGAGTTGGATTCCAGCTTTTTGCCCTGTATCCTTGAATACCTGATGCCTGCATAACAGTCATTCAGGCTAAATCAGGGACTTGTTTGCATTAGCAAATGTTTAGCAATTTGCTAAACCGGGCTCTCATAATTTCACCCACTAAGACAATATAGACAATGACAACCTTCTTCTTTATCTTTTCTGAGATTAAAAGAAACGTGGAAATATTAGTAAATATGAAATGATTCAGTAAAGCTGTAAGAAACTGCAATGCTCAGTTCCCAACAAAAGCAATTCCTCTTGAAACTCAGGCAAGTTCAAAGAAAAATCAATTTATTGAGAAGTACTATACGCTTTTAAGGCATTGCTGAAACTAAAAGCCTGTGCGCACCAAACTTAATTTTACCCCCTTTCCCATTTCATCTGCCCCTCCTATCTCGTGCCCCTCTTGCACATGTCACTAGGTCTCTCCTGGTCTCACATTGGTACGGCCTTGGGCATTCCTGAGAAACAGATAACAGTCCATCTGCGCCTAACAGTTCACCTTCCAGCTCTCCCCCCCCCCTTTCCTTGTAATGGCAGAAAGAAGCAAGCAAGCTAATAAGCCAGTTGATTGATTACGAGGATACTGACAAAAGCTGTAATTAACAATCGTGACAATAACTTGTTAAGAACATAATGAACCCTGATGGAACCAAGCCAGACATTTTTCTAGAACGTCATTTTGCTTATGGGTCAAATGGACAGCCATCAGAAGCCCAGAAGCAGAACATGTATTCAGTAACCTATTCTTACACATGCTCTCCAGCAACCAATTTAGAGAGAAGCTTTGCCTCTAATACTAGAGTGAATAGAAAGCTTTGAGTAGACTCCTGATGACTACGTGGACAGAACCATGCAGTTTACTAGAGGTTATATATGCCTAAAATACTAGTCACCATTCATAGTGTGTCTTTCATGAATTTCCTGAACCTGCTTTTGAAGCCAAACTTGACTGCCATTGCTACTTCCACAAATCTGCCTTGAATGTTCTACTGAGTTCCAATATAATAAGAAAGGGAGAAAAACTTTCTTGCATCCAATTTTTCTGCATTATACAATTCTATCATTTATTTATGGTAAAATTCTACAGTGTTGTAACTTTGGGTAATGTAACAAACTATTCTTTTAAGCTCATGCTATATATTTTAAATATTTCAGTTCTGAAGACATTACTTTGGTTTATGTGACTCCTTTTCCATTTCTTTCCTCATTCTTCCACAAAGCTGTTTCCCTCCAAATGCTGTTTACAACTCTTTTTGAAAATACTTGGAAAAAAATACTTACACCAAACTCACAAAAGTTGGGTGGACAGTTACATCCTCTGTTGTCTTTTGTGGGGTGGAAGGAAGAGAAGAGTACCAGGTTGGCAGGAAGATGGAAGAATCAACTCTGCAAGTTAGGAACCAATCCTGGAGATATATATCTTTATTTAGCTTGAGCAAAACACAGTCCTTACTGTATTTTGCTGGAAGTATAAGACCTTCCATTTATCACTCTGTACAAAAGCTATTCAAAAATTACACTTAAGATCTCTTAAAAGCATCTCTCAGTTCTTTTCTCAAGCAAAGAAAGAACATACAGCTTTTAACTTTAATATTTTAAATTAATTTGGTTATGTTGTTTTACAACAGTTGAGTTCATTTCCACAGCCACACATACACTGCCATTTCTTTTTGTCTGCTGATATAAATAGTTATTATTTCTAAACCCAGCAAATGGCATTTCAGTTTTCAAAATAAGAGGATGAGGCTCAATACATTTTAAATACAAAACCACAAAAAAAATATAGCAAAGCGCCCTGAAGAGCACCATCTGATCTACCAATAAAGAAAATGCAGAACCCCTGTTGTTCATATGATGAAATTGGGGCCTGACTATGTGGAGTAGGGGAATGTAATCAGTATAGTAGAGCCCTTCCCTGACCTCCAGGTACTCACGGGATTTTCTGCATAGAATCTGTAGGCACACGAGGTACCTACTTTTGTGGTTTCTGTATAGAATGAGATTCTTGGAAACAATGTTAGAGTTTTACCTCTAATGATGGAATGGTTGTATCAGTGTTTCTCAACCTCAGCAACTTGAAGAAGAGTGGACATCAACTCCCAGAATTCCCTAGCCCACCTGAGAACTGAGAGATGCTTTTTAGAGATCTTTTGTGCAATTTTTAAATAGCTTTTGTACAGAGCAATAAATGGAAGGTCACTGGGTTATATGCTGTTTAGTAGCAAAAGGGAGTGGGGGGAGGATGAAAATCAAAGGATCAAATGCATTTATGCAATTCATTAGCAATAGCCTAGCTATGGCATACCCACTTATGGCATAAGTGCCTCCCAACCTATCAATATTTTGTGGGTGAGTGGTAAACAAGTATGTGGGGAAGTATGTTTGAATTTGGAACTAGCGGTCCTTATTTGAATGCATGAGGCAGACTGATTCTTCTCCCCTTGTTCTTCAATAAGTCTGGAGCTTTTACTAAGCCTCTGTCATGCTCTCCTTTCCTATCTTCCCAAAGAATGTGTATGTAAATGCAGCATGAAGATTACATGACTGAAAGAAAAAATCATGTTCATGCTGTATTTACACACACGTGATCGCTTCTGACAGGTTCCTTCTCTTGTCCACAAACTGATCATGCACAATTCAGCTTTCTCAGAATCCCTCCAGATTAGGAATCAACACACCCCTAGTCACCTGGCATCGGTTTTGTAGGCTTTGCGTTGCATCTCTTATTATAGTTCTTGCTGTGAAGCTTTGGGCTCTCCAGCCAGTCCCATTCCAATCATGAAATGGGAACCTAGTCAGTGCATAGAAGGTAAAGATGGCAAAAAAGAACCCAAAAGAAACAAATGCAGGAATTAGCTGGTGAGTGAGACTTTTTGCTAGGAAAAGCAGATGAAGGATTGTAAATAACTTATATGATTTCATCTTATAAAGAAATTAAGTTCTTGATTATTTCTTTTTTATTTAATTTTAAAAATTGCACACCACCTTTCAAACCAGACTTTCTCAGGGCAGTTTAAAGCAGACTACAAACATATAAAATTCTAACCCTAACCCCTGAGATTCAGAAGGCCCTGGCCCTTTTGACCTTCCAGAAGGTTGTCAAGCTCTGGCTTTTCCCCCAGGCACTAGGGCCGGGATCTTAGGAGGAGCTCAATATATTGCGTGTGTTGGCTATAATTGGTGCCCTGGCTTTCCCTCCCTTTATATTGGATTATTTTTAACTTGTTGGTTATGGAATTTGTTTGTTTGGTGTTAATTGTTAGTCACCCACAGTTCTATATTTAAGATGGGTGACCATATATTTTTTCTAAATTAAATAAATAAATAAATTGTGTGTGTGTGTAAATAAATAAATGTTTATTTGGTAGAAATAAATTTGGCAGCTAAAAATAAAATAGGATTCAAAGAATCATGCAATTTATTTTGTGTGCCCACCAAAATGAGAAGGAAAATATTTAAAAACAATCTGCATGATATAGAATGAGAACTAGATGAAAGGAGGGAGGGAATCAAGCGTTTATCCTAATAATGCTCGAGCTGTTGTGGGTACCTTTAAAGTAGCTCATTTAGAGGCTGGGCAATATAATAAAACCATAATGAGGCTAAGCAAATATTATGGCAGTGATTCATCACTCTCTGTATTGTTCCATGCAAATCCATTTACTTGGTAATTATTAACCATACCCAAAGTCTGCAAAATTCTTGGAAACTGCCTATAACTGGAAGAAGCAATCATAAGGGTTTCCATCCAGAAATCACATAAAGCTATGATGCTCTGTTCCAGAAGGACAATTCAAAACTCTCCTTCCTCCCTTCTACAAGCCGGTTCAAAGAAAAACCCACAAAAGCAAACTTGAAGATTCATAGATTTCCCCTTCTCTTTCCTCTTCTGCTTCCTCTTGTTCTTGTTTAAGGAAACAACTTTTTTCTTAATAACTCTTCTGAATTAGGCAAAGTACAGTTTGTACAAATTGAATGTTCCTTCTAAATACAGCACTCATTTATTTATTTGTCAAACTTGTCTACTTCCAGAAATTCAAATGACTCCCATTGGTTAGCAATAAAAAGAACAACAATAATAATAACCTAATCCAAGCTAGGAGTGACTACTTCCTTACTCCCTGAAGACATTCTGAAACAACTCAGTCTTAACTAGTCTTGCAAGGTCATCAAGGTAGAGTAGGTGCCAGCCTGACCTCAGGAGACAGACTGTTCCATATGACAGGATCAAAACCCATAGTTTCTGGGCTCCTGCTCTCCTCACCTCTTGAAAAGGAGGGATTTTCAATATCTTAACCTGTGAGGAGTATGCTGGATAGATCAATTCCATTTGAAAGAGCAAGTCTTGAAGTGATTTGTGTTTTTGTATTTTACTGAAGGAAAATAATCAGAACATGGAGAAGGAATAGAGACTCTATATCTTCCATAGTCTCCCAAACCATTATGGATGATCTCTAACCATGGAATGGATGATATCCTGAACTAAAATATGGAGGATAAGAAATGTTATATTTAAACTAATCCATTGCACAATATTTTTTAGTTATTTCTATTTTTATTCTTTCTGTTTTGCTACAACATGAAGGCTGTGGTCACACATAACAAACACTAAGGCATGGATTTTGATTAACAAATCATATTAGGCTAATTTGCATATAATGCTAAGCCATAATGGCTGAACACAGCGTCACATTAAGTCAGAAGCAAACAGGCTATATTAAAGCATGATGTTATGGATATGCCAGATCATGGTATTTTAAAATAGATTCTGGGAGCAAATTTGAAGCTTTCTACTTGTGTGTTCCTAGACTGCACAATTTGTAATTTATCTGTGGAAAATCTAGGACATAAATCAGTGGAAGGTACGTTATATAATTTTATCTTTTTAGAAGTTTGCTATTGGCTGAGAATGCTCTCCTCCCTTTTATTTTACTTGGTGAACTTGCTCTTCTTAGTGAATTAATTTCATGCAGGCATCTCTTATTAAAACAATTCACCTCTCAAAACTTCCCAAATATGGATAAAAGACAGAAAAGGTACCTGGAATCATAGCATCCTTTAATAGATTAAGCTTCTTTCTTTTTGGAGGTTCATAAACTGTATTAAAAATCTGACAATGTCACATAGTCAGGCTTTAGTTAGTTAGTTAGTTAGTTAGTTATTTTGCTGTAGAATCATTGTTGCAATCTGGAGAGTGTGTAAGAAGATCACCACTGTCTTTGGATTCTTAACTGCATTAGCAATAAAATTGTATTATGTGATTCATAAGCATTTTTTCTATACCAGAGGGGTGATAAAAATGATTAGCAAGAGCCTAGAATCAGACTTATTATGAATGCTCCAACCAAATAACTTGCTTTGTTACATAACAATGTGGTAATTACATGAACAGATGATTCTGATTGACTCTTTGGGGCATTGAAGCAGACATTAAATAAAATGGTGGCTGCACTGCACATTTGCTCTGTGATTTTATGTGTAGCAATCTTCAGCTGAAACATCTGCTATAATGAACTTGACATTTGTACTAATGACAGCATCAGTTTACTTAATGTCCTGCATTAAATTTGCTTCCCCAAAGAGTTGTCCTTTTATCAAAGACGAGGGCAAATTTGCTGCCGTTATTTTTGCAAAAACACATGTTGCTTCTTGTGGAAATAGAAACAGGAGAGTTTGTGTTTCCAGCCCCATATTCCATATTCCACAGTACAAATGTGCACATATTAAATTTTGTGCCAGAACCTCAGAACAATGAACCTAGATTGTAGCAGTGCATGTAAGCAATTGATGAAGACAGACTCAGATCCCCTGATGTCCTTGATTGATTTTTCTTTTTTAATGAGAACTGAAAGATAGGATAACATCATTAACTAAAAGACAATAGCACTCTTACCCAACATGAATAGCCCCAATTCAAACCATTGTGGATAATTCTTTGACATTATCAAGCCAGACTGAAGCACTTTGAGGTCTTATTGATTTCAGTGGAAGTGTATTAACCATTGCAAATGAGTAAAGCATACCCAGAGGCAGGGTGCCTCAAGATTTGGTAATTCTGCCATAATCAGGTCTGGAAGTTTCTGGCCAATGCTGGGAATAGGATGCCGAAGGAGTTGAACCTTATTACGATACCGCAAAGACCATGATACTATGATGCAGCAAAGATTTTCTGGCATGTGCTTACATTACCTCCATTGAAATGGTGTTTAACTGGGTCTGGTTTTGGCTGGATTGTGTCCTTTGTTCATATTTGCAAAGAAAAATTGTGTCTGTTCTTTAGGGTTAGCCTTCTACCTCTGTAGATTATTGTCCAGTGTGTTGGACTATCATTTCTAAAATCCCCAGGTTGTACACAAATGTGAAGGGCATCAGATTGAGAAAGATTACTGTAGACGTTACTGCTAAGTTTTTAGAAGCCACCCCATTCAGGATCCAAATAAATATTTTCAAGTTCACAGAAGGTAGAACAGGTTACCTGACAAATCAGTGTTTATTTGCAAGAGATATTCTGTGTAGAAACATAGAAACATCTGCAAGTGAACTAAAAAATAATGACAGAAAAATCTTCACATTTTTGGGCAACTGAACCAAATCATGTAAGAATAAAGGTCTGAAGCAGCGCGCTGCATATAAAATTATAGCCTGATTTCTCATTTTGCTTCATAGCGGCATCATGTCTGCATAATACAGTGCAGAAGAACATATAGTGCTGCAATATTACAAGATGTGATGCGGCAGGAGAAAAAATAAATAAGCTTTCACTGTGACATGAGTTTGATTGCTTGGAAGTTGCAGAGAGATTTGTAATTGCTGCAAACATAATACGGCCAACCTTGTATAGGCTAGTAAATATATTTTTAGCTCAAATAACAATGTCTCAAATCACAGTTTTAGCCAGCTGAAAGGTGATTATTTAGCCAGCATGGCTTTATGCTAATGCCTGCATACAAATGTAAACTAAATGCAGTCACTCAATTTTATGGGTGATTGATTATGCCATAAAGCAGAAGCTTATGGAGAGTTTGTGTGGAGAATGATTCCTGTCCCCACACCCATTATAAAAATTCTTCCCACCTTACAAATCAACAGATACTTCCTGTTGGAGTGAGTGAAAGTGTTAGTCATAAAGACAACCCATCCTTCTCTATAAGGAATATTCTTTAGGATATTAAAAGATGTTGAAAATATTCACCAGCTATGGGTGTTTATCTCAGGTATCTTTGAGGTCAAAATATCTGGGTCATAGTTTTACACTTCCAGCAAAATATCTTCTTGAGCGCATAAACCTTCAGTTAGTTAATAAGCCAGATAATTGAGAGTATAGCAGGTCTACAGATCCTACACCAACTATGATGAATGTGTCCCGTTTATTAGTGTGCAATATAGCTACATTGTGATTTCCATATTATATTTGCATACCACCAAATCAGGCTGATTTACAATGGTTTACAAGCAGATAAAGCCAAAATAAGGTAACATTACAAAGATAAAATAATCAGATAAAACAATAACCAATAAAAATATAGTAACACAATAACCATAAATGTCAGATCCAGTATACATAGTATCTTTTTTTGTGTATAGATTTTATTAAAAATTTTACACAGAAAGTAAAAGCTAACACAAACTAATACAGAATAAAGAAAAAGAAAGGAAAAAGGAAAAAGACAGTGCTGAAAGAAAAGATAAAAAGAAATAGAAGCTTCCAATTTCCTTTGCAGCCAATAAAAATATGATTAGAAAGTTATCTTTTACTCTATGATTACAAAAAAAAGCTCACTTTTTTCCTATTATCTTTTTTTCCTAATCATCAAACCACAAGTCATAAGTGCATTTTTTTTTCTGTTTCATTCAAAAAGTCTATAAGGGGCTTCCAGTCAGCCATAAATGTAGATGTTGTCTTTTCTGTAATCAAGGAAGTCAATTTAGTCATCTCTGCAAGTTCCATCATCTTCACCAACCATTCCTCTATTGTGATTAGTGTTGAACCTTTCTACTTTTGAGCATATAGTAATCTTGCTGCAGTTGTCATATACAAAAACAAAGTTCCATGGCATTTTTCTAGCTGTCTGTCCATTAGTCTCAAAGGAAAAGCCTCTGGGTTCAATTGTACATTACTCTTTAAAATCTTCTCAATTAGTGTATTTATTTGTATCCAATTTTTTTGGCTTTTTTACATGTCCACCATACATGATAAAATGTCCCTTCATGTTGTTTACATTTCCAGCTTAAATTTGAAGTACCTTTATACATTCTGGACAATTCTTTGGTGACAAATATCAACAGTATATCATTTTATAAAAATTATCTTTAAAACTAGAACATAATGTAAATGTCCTTTCAACCACATATTTTCCCATTGATCCTTTTGTATATTGTAACCAAATTTTTAGCCCATTTTATCATACATTCTTTCACTTCTTCTTCTGTCTCTTATTTCAACAAATGTTTTTACATTTTAGCAATAACATGTTCATCATTTGTACATAATTCTATTTCAAACCCAGTCTTGCATTTTTCAAAACCATAAAATCTTTTATCCACTTTAAGCCTTTCTGATAACTGTACATATGAAAACCATTGACAAGTATATCCTTCTGTTATCAAACCTTCTCTTGATTTTATTTTACAATCACCCTGAGAAAATTCTAGTATATCATGCTATGTTAAGGCTTTATCTTTACTTATCATTTCCCATCTATAAAATGTTTTTGTGCTGAGAGCCACAAAGGCACTTTTGGGCACAACCTAAATTTATATTTATTCCATACTCTAAAACTGGGCCCCCTAGCAATGATTATTGAAATCTACATTAACCTTAGCTTTGTCATACCATAGATATCCATGCTGCCCAAGTCTGTAAACTCTATTTTGAGCTAGCATTATGCGTGTGTGTGTGTGTGTGTTTAGCAAATAAAAGTGCTAACATTTGAGATGGCAGAAGCAAACAGTGCAGTTACATTCTCTCATTAAATACAGTTGCATATTTGACTGAAAGCTCTAAGACATCAAAGAAAAAATTAAAGAATTCAGCTAATACCAGAAGAGAAACCCAATCAAAAAGAAATCAATTTCATTAATGGCTCTCTTCCTTTTTTATTACTCTCAGTATTCAGTTTTTAAGATTGAACAATGAACACTATAAAAATGAAAGACAACGAAATGTAGTTAACTGATTAAAAAGATACCAGTCAATTATCCTCAGTATGTTCCTAAATCTGTAACAGAAGTCAAAGTATGAAGAACGATGTATTATGAAAAGTTGAGTGCTCCTCGGGGGTTTTATGACCTTCCAAAACATTTTTTCAGAAAACAAGATTTGGCAGATTGTATTTCTTTTTCTTTCTTTCTTTTTCCCCCTAAAGTGAACTGAAGTACCCTCTGCAAAGGTGATGTGCTTGCATATTTAAATTAGTAGATTTAGAGTAATCACTTCACTTTTTTATTCTAGTTTTAATTTTGGATCTTAGTTTAACAAACATAAAAAATGGCAGGGATGCCTAGAACAAGCATTACTTCCATTGTCCTGATTTAATACTGACCTGGTACACATGGAAATGTGAGGAACGGTAGAGCTTACTTGAGGATATCAGTGTTTTCCAAATATTCTTTCTTTGCTTCCTTGGACTGATTTTCCTTTAAGTCTATTTGCCACTGTACAAAATTCAGAATCTGTTGTTTTTTCCTATAAAAGATGTATGAGTTAATTTATGTCTTTTCACTGTTGTAATGACAGTAGCAATTCTTTTATTTAATATAGCATATTTCCCATATTGGTTATGTAACAGTTGAATTATTTAAGGAAGGTGTAAATAGTTTAATGTCCATAGGCACCAATATGGTCTTAAACATCTTCCTTGGCATCAGTCAGTTTCTCTTTTTTGTATATATAATTTTATTAAGGATTTTAATTACAACAGTAAAATCTAATACAAAAAGAGGGAGGGAGGGAGGGAGGGAGGGAGGGAGGGAGGAAGGAAGGAAGGAAGGAAGGAAGGAAGGAAGGAAGGAAGGAAGGAAGGAAGGAAGGAAGGAAGGAAGGAAGGAAGGAAGGAAGGAAGGAAATATATAAAGTGACTTCCAGCCTTCATCACAAGTATAAACAATTTTAGTAACTCTTCTCTCCCTCTTAGTTTACAACCAGTGGTCTCTTCATCCCATATCCCATCTCTTATCTATAAACAAATCCATGAAGCATCATCTTTTCAGTCCTGGTGTCAGCAGAAAATCCATTCAGGTTTACCAGAAATAACAACAATATCCTATTTTAAACTTGATCAAATAAACCAACTTTATATTCCTTGCTTTTGCTTCTAACAGTCTTAATCTTTAGTCCATTCAAATAATGTCGTAGAATTTGATTTTATTTCTTCTTTGTTCCTTCTCACAAGATTCTTCAAAGCTTTAACAAGCCTCTTTTGTAAATCCAATATAAAAATTATCTAGGTCACTCTCTCGGTTTATTATTTATATTTCCCTTTTGATTTTTAAAACATGAATCAGTTTCTTTTACATGTCCAGTGGGACATCCTTTTCCATGTCATTCTCGTAGCCTGTCACTTGTAGATCCACTTTCAGTGCCATCTCTGTCTTGTCAAATAACACTTGTTCCTCATCTGCCATTTCTTCCATAACATTCCTATAACTTTTGGACATACTGCTGTGGCGCCCACCCTATGGAACATCTTGCCGCCTGAGGTGCGGTGTGCTCCCTCCCTCATGGCCTTCAGGAAAGAGATCAAATCCTGGCTCTGCCAGAAGGCCTCAGGGCAGAGGGGGGCCCGCACCTGTGGAGATGGCTGGTGGGGTGAGGGGTTGTCCCCCCCCCCCAGCATCTTACAGGTTTTTTGGGGCCAAATTATAGGAGGTTTTTAGGCCATTTTTAATATATGTTTTTTTTAACTATTTATAGATTATGTCCATGTCTGGAGAGTCCTGTGTTTTTTTTCTTTTTTATTATTGTGAGCCGCCCAGAGTCACCCATTGGGGGAGATGGGCGGCATACAAATTTGAAAATAAATAAATAAAATAAATACTGTACTGTGCAAAAGTTTTAGGCAGGTGTGAAAAAATGCTATAAAGTAAGAATGCTTTCAAAAATATATATTGTAATTGTGTTTATCAATTTACAAAATACAAAGTGAGCGAACAGAAGAGGAATCCAAATCAAATCAATATTTGGTGTGACCACCCTTTGCCTTCAAAACAGCATCAATTCTTCTAGATACACTTGCACACAGTTTTTGAAGGAACTCGGCAGGTAGGTTGTTCCAAACATCTTGGACAACTAACCACAGATCTCCTGTTGATGTAGGCTGGCTTAAATCCTGTCTCTTCATGTAATCCCAGATAGACTTGATGATGTTGAGATCAGGGCTCTGTGGGGGCAAAACCATCACTTCCAGGACTCCTTGTTCTTCTTTATGCTGAAGATAGTTCTTAATGACATGGGCTGTATGTTTGGGATTGTTGTCCTGCTGCAAAATAAATTTGGGGCCAATCATACGCCTCCCTGATGATGGATAAGTATCTGCCTGTATTTCTCAGCATTGAGGACACTGTTGATCCTGACCAAATCTCCAAGTCCATTTGCAGAAATGCAGCCCCAAACCTGCAAGGAACCTCCACCATGCTTCACTGTTGCCTGCAGACACTCATTCTTGTACCACTCTCCAGCCCTTTGGTGAGCCAACTGCCTCCTGCTAAAGCCAAATAATTCAAACTTTGACTCAACAGTCCAGAGCGCCTGCTGCCATTTTTCTGCACCCAGTTCCTATGTTTTCGTGCATAGTTGAGTCGCTTAGCCTTGTTTCCACGTTGGATGTATGGCTTTTGGCTGCAATTCTTCCATGAAGACTACTTCTGGCCAGACTTCTCTGGCCAGTAGATGGGTGTAGCTGGGTTCCACTGGTTTCCGCCAGTTATGTGCTGATGGCACTGCTGGACATCTTCTGATGTTGAAGGGAAGTCAGCATGATGTATCTTTCATCTGCTGCATTAGGTTTGGCCAACCACTGCGTCTACAGTCCTCAACGTTGCCCGTTTCTTTGTGCTTCTTCAAAAGAGCTTGAACAGCACATCTTGAAACCCCAGTCTGCTTTGAAATTTTTGCCTGGGAAAGACCTTGCTGATGCAGTAGAACTACCTTGTGTCTTGTTGCTGTGCTCAATCTTGCCATGGTGTATGACCTGTGACATGACACAGTCTTCCACAACCTCACCTTAGTAGCAGAGTTTGGCTGTTCCTCATCCAGTTTTAAGCCTCCTACACAGCTATTTCTGTTTCAGTTAATGACTGTTTTTCAACCTACATATGACATTGATGATCATTAGCACCTGCTTGGTATAATTGGTTAATCATACACCTGACTCTAATCCTACAAGATCCCTGACTTTGTGCAAGTGTACAAAGTGTGCAAGTGTAAGAATTGATATTGTTTGGAAGGCAAAGGGTACTCACACCAAATATTGATTTGATTTAGATTTCTCTTCTGTTTGCTCACTTTGCATTTTGTAAATTGATAAACATAAACAGTTGCAATATATATTTTTGAAAGCATTCTTACATTATAGCATTTTTTCACACCTGCCTAAAATGTTTGCACAATACTGTAGTTTATCCATAGAAGTAAACATCGCTATTGCCATTGTTGATACCAACTTCTGATTCCATTTTTCAAAAGTGTCCTTCAGTATTTTCAATGTTATAATGTTTTGGGTCATTTTGTAAGTCTCAGTTAAGCTTGTGTATTTTTCTCTTTTAACTAATATTTTTAGTTCCCTTTAGTGTCCAATTTCTAAAATTGCTTATCTTTATTGTATCTTGCCAAAAGTCCAAACAAATCTATTTCCCTTGGGAAGGATTCTTTATAATTAATTCCAAAATCTTACTCCAAATTTATCTAGACCCTTAATCTGTTTATAACTTTCTAAGATCAATGTCTTATTTAGCTTTTTGCTGTTTATTTCAATTTTTTTAATTCTTAAGTTTATGATTAAAAGGCAGACTCACCTGGCCTTTTTCAGACTTGTCAATCCGAAGGTCTCTACTAGCTTAAAAGTACTTAACAAGCAATTTCTGAACACAATTAGAAAAGGAAGTTTGCGAATATAATGTCCTTTAAAAGGTTCCAACCACGGAGGGTCCAGTGGGGAAAAATGGCAGGCTGATGCTCTCCAAAGTGCAGAGAGCCATCACAGTTGAGAATGCTGGCCAGGAGGCGAATTCCGGCTAGCACAATCTTCCTGGATCAAAGGAAGATTGAGAGATAAACTATGTATGTGCCAGACAGCAGTTCCTTCTGAGTTAACTGTAGAAACTGAAACGTTTTTGCAGCTGGCTCATGGGTTTAGCTGCCGGGAGACCTGTAATTCCATCTACACTCCTAACTGTGGTGCAGCCTTATGGACATTGCAGCCTTGCTTCTCCCCACTTCTTAATCACCTTGCGAAGTAATTAATTACAGATGAAGAGAGATTTCCTCTGCAGCAAAGATAAGATTCCTTGTGGTGAGTTAAACCTTCTTTTGAGATTACAAAAAGGAGGAGGAGGAGGAAGGGGAGAGACTTTGATTTAAAGATTCAAGAACTATTTTCAAAAGCTCAACTAAGATAAGAAAGTTTTTAAAATGGACAAGGGGACAGGTTTTTTTTCTTCCTATTTTTCTATTCCTATCTTTATTGCTTTTACTTTTGACGAAAGTGCTTTGCTATAATTTTTTATTAAGCCAGCCTGGTGTGGGAATGTTGCTAGCTATCCATAAATTGTCTATGTGATAGAATCTGCATAATAAAAGATAAAGCACACACATACTGTGACGTTTAGTTGCCATGGACACACAAGGTTTGTTGTGGTGGAAGTCATTGAGAGCCACTAAAGTGAAAGTGTTTGAAACAAGAACATAAGGGGGGAAAGGCAGAGGCTTGTCTTTTTATTCTGCTGGCTTGAGACTTTTTTGCTTTTGGATGAAAAGTGACTACTAAAAAATGGCAAAAGAGGGCAGAAGAGGCTTGCTAGAACAACCTACAGGAAAAAAAAATAATTACACAAGATATACTTCAGAAATTTCTTGAGTAAATGGGAAATGAACTGGATGTTTTTGGAAAAAGAATGGATGAAAGATTTGTAAAGCTAAGAGAGGAATGTTAAAGATATTAAAAAGATAGACAATTGTATAAAACAAATATCTGGAGAGGTAAAGCAAATTAATGATAGAGTGGAAATTTTAGAGAGTAAGTCAGAGGTTCAAGACAGAGAGTTGGAAAGAGAACTGGATAACCTGGCTTTGCTGGAATTGAGAGAGAAGGAATTCTGTTTGAGATTTAGAGTTGTTCTAGAGATTCAAGATGAAAATATTAGAAAGTGGCTTATTAATGTTTTGGCAAATTTTTTGCATCTAGAAGAGGAAGATACGGAGGCAGAAATTGATAAGATTTATAGAATAAATTCTAATTTTTCCAGGATGAGAAATGTCCCTAGAGATATTTTGGTGCACTTGGTTAGAAAGAAGACAAGGGATCAAATCCTGCAGCAATATTTTAATACAAGACTGAAAATGGATAATACAGATATAATTGTTTTGAAGGAGATTCCTATTAGAATTTTACAAAAAAGAAAAGAATATTCCTTCTTGGCTGAAAAATTAAAATAGAAAAAGATCTAATTTCAATGGGATAAATTGGAAGGTATGATTTTTACTTTTAAGCTGCAAAGATTTAGACCAGTGTTGTCCAAACTTGGCCACTTTAAGATGAGTGGACTTCAACTCCCAGAATTCCCCTGAAATTGTTGAGGACTGTAAAAAATGATTTTTTTGAAAATAATTTAAATAAAGGTACTGACATGAGAATTATTTGTTTGGCAGGCAAAGCCTTTATTAGGGGTTACCTGATACGATATACAGTGGTACCTCGGGTTACGAATTTAATCCATTCCGTGACTCTGGTCGCAACCTGATTTGTTCGCAACCCGAAGCAAATTTTCCCATAAGGTTCAATGTAATTACTATTAATCCGTTCCGGCGTCCGCGGACCACATGTCAAGGGCAGAAAAACGGCCACGGACCGCGTGGCACGGGCGGAAAAATGGCTGCGGACCGCACGGCAGGGTGGAAAAAACGTCTGCGGACCACGTGGCACGGGTGGAAAAATGGCCGCGGACCATGTGGCACAGGCGGAAAAATGGCCGCGGACCATGTGGCATGGGCGGAAAATGGCCGCAGACCACGTGTCACGGCGGAAAATGGCCGTGGATCCGGTTCGTACCCCGAGGTGGAGTTCGCAAACCGAGGTAAATTTTTGCGGCCAGAGCTGGTCGTAACCCGAAAAGTTTGTAAGCAGAGGCGTTCGTAACCCGAAGTACCACTGTAACTCTGAACTTAAGAAGAAGAGGCAAGAGAAAATACAAAATATTTTAGATGGGATCAAAAGAAAATAAGAAGAATTAAGGAACTCCCCAGGAAATACAAATATCTCCCAACAAATTAAGACTTTGCAGCAGCAATTATCTAATTTAACAATAAGAGAAATGGAAATAAAATTGAATTATGCAAAGCAAAAACATTTTGAATTTGCGAATAAACCAGGGAAATGTTTGGCTTACAAAGTGCAAAAAGAAAAAGAAAAGAGAAGGATATTTAAACTACAAGAGAAAGACACCATATTAATGGATAACATGGTCTTACAAAAAACATTTTATCAATATTACTCTTTTTTATATAAAGGGCAAGATATTCCATTGGAGAAAATAGATGAATATCTGAGAAAACAAAATTTACTGAAGATTACAGAAGAACAAAGTATGAATCGACCTATAATGATAAGGGAAGTTTCAGAAGTAATTAAAAAGAGTAAACCAGGGAAGGTACCTGGGCCAGATGGATTATCGAGTTTGTATTATAAATGCTTTGAAGATGAACTTTTACAACCTTTACAAAATACGATGAATTCTGTTTTATAGGGTGAAAAAATGCCAGAGATTTGGAAAGAAGCTAATATAACATTAATACCTAAAGAAGGACAAGACTTGTTTTTAGCAAGGAATTACAGGCAACCATTACATTGCTGAATAATGATTATAAGTTATTTACAATGATTTTAGCTGAAAATAATTATGCAAGAATTTATTAATGAGGATCAATGTAAGTTTTTACCTAAAAGGCAGTTGAAAGACAATGTTAATGTGTTGAGGATTTTATGGTTTTGAACAAAGTAAGAATGAATTTGAAGTAGAATTATGTACTAATTATGAACATGTTATTGCTAAATTGTATAAACTTTTGCTGAAATATGAGACAGAGGAAGAGCAAGAATATTATAGCCAAAACTTTGGCTATAATATACAAATGGAACAATGGGGAAATGTGTGGTTGAAAGGATTGAAATTTCCATTATGCTCTAGCCTTAAAGAGAATTTTTATGAAATGATGTAAGTTTTTACCTAAAAGGCAGTTGAAAGACAATGTGTCGGATATTTTGGAATAGTTGGAACAACATAATGCAAAACAAGCCACATTGATCTTTAGAGAGGCTTTTTACAATTTGAACTGGACTTTTTTTGTTTAAGGTTTTGGAAGATATAAATTTTGGAGAGAATTTTATAAAATGGGTGAAATCTATTTATACTTCACAGACAGCACAAATAATTGTTAATACATATTTAAGTAAACCATGTGGGATACAAAAAAGGAACAAGACAAGGTTTCCCACTGTCTCCTCTTTTGTTTATTTTAGTTCTTGAAATATTGAATCGAGGTGTAAGACAAGATGAGAGAATTGTAGGCATAAAGTTCAAAAAATAGTCATACAAGTTAAGAGCTTTTGCGGATGACTTGGTGTTGATTTTGGCAGACACCTTAAAGGAAATCAAATTTTTAATGAGTATATTAAAAGAATTTGGTGCATTAGCAGGTTTCAGGATTACTAAATAGAAGACAAAGATATTAACAAAAAAAACATGAAGATACAAGATCAAACAGAATTGATGAATAAAATGGGTTTTAAGATTGAGAGAGAAGAAGGTAAAATACTTGGGTATAACAATGACAAACATAAATTATATGTTATTTCAAAATAACTATGTTAAGACATGGAATGAAGTTTAAAAAATATATGTGAAGATGGGAGAAACTACAATTGGCACTGTTGGGTTGAATCTCTGTGATTAAGATTAATGTTCTACCTACAATGTTATTTTTGCTTTAGACAATACCTATTTTGACAACTGATGTACCATTTCCACAATGGCAGAAGGGTATATCTAAATTTGTATAGCAGGGAAAACCCCCCAAATCAAATATAAGGTACTACAAGATGCAAAAGAAAGAGGAGGATTGGGTCTACCAGATTTGAAATTATACTTTGTTGCCTGTTGTTTAGTTTAGATGAAGGAGTGGATGTTGTTAAGAAATAGAAAGGTATTGGAGTTAGAAGGACACAATTTGAGATTTGGATGGCATGGATATCCATGGTATGACAAAGCTAAGGTTAATGTAGATTTCAATAATCATTATCTTAGGCGGGCAGTCCTTAGAGTATGGAATACATATAAAGCTAAGTTCTGCCTGAAAACACCAATACCAAGATGCATTTTATAGATGAGAAGTGATAAGTAAACATAAATGGTTAACTTATTGTAATAGACTAGAATCCTTTCAAGGGGATTGTAAAATGAAAGCAAGAAAAGATTTGATCACAGAAAGATATACTTGTCAATGGTTTTCTTATGTAGGATTATCAGAAAGGTTTAAAGTAGATAAAAGATTTTATGGTTTTGAACAAAGTAAGAATGAATTTGAAATAGAATTATGTACTAATGATGAACATGTTATTGCTAAATTGTATAAACTTTTGCTGAAATATGAGACAGAGGAAGAGCAAGAATGTATGATAAATGGGCCAAAAACTTTGGCTATAATATACAAATGGAACAATGGGGCAATGTGTGGTTGAAAGGATTGAAATTTCCACTATGGAAATTTCAGAATTTTTATGAAATGATGTATCATTGGTATTTGTCAGCAAAGAAATTGATGAGAATGTATAAAGGTATTTCAAATCTTTGCTGGAAATGTGAACAACATGAAGGGACATTTTATCATGTTTTGTGGACATGTAAAAAAACCCCCCAAAATTGGATACAAATACATGCATTACTGTAATTCAGAAGATTTAAAGGTTAAAAAAAGTCATGGAACTTTGTTTTTATATATGACAACTGCAGTGAGGCTATTATATGCTCAAAAGTAGAAAGGCTCGGTGTTACCCACAATGGAGGAATGGTTGGTGAAGATGATGGAACTTGCAGAGATGGCTAAATTGACTTCCTTGGTCAGAGAAAAGACAACATCTACATTTATGGCTGACTGAAAGCTCCTCATGGACTTTTTGAATGAAACAAAAAAAAAATGCACTCATGACTTGTGGTTTGATGATTAGGAAAAAAATGGATAATGGAAAAAAGTGAGCTGTTTTTGTAATCATAGAGTGAGAGATAGTTTTGTAATTATACTTTATTTGCTACGGAGAACATCGGAAGCTTCTTCTTTCTATTTCTTTTTATTCTTTCTCACTGCAATTTTGCTTTTGCTTCTTTCTTTCTTTCTTTCTTTCTTTCTTTCTGTCTTTTCTCTTTGTTCTCTCTATTATGTATTAGTTGGTGTTACTTTTTATATTCTCTTTAAAACGTTTAATAAAATTTAATTTTAAAAAATGCCAACCATGGTTGTGAGCAAGAGGGCTATGCCTGTTGTCTCCCAGTGCACATAACTCACCAGGAACTGCTGTCTTGCAGTCTCCTCGCAAGGACCAACTATTCAGAGCACGTATGAACAATCTTCCATCCTCTCCTTATCCGGAGAGGTTCCGAAGAGCCGGTCTGCTCGCCAGCTTTTCATTTTTCGCCACAGTCATTGGCTCCACTTTTCGCAGAGCTGTGTTCAGTCCGCCGTTTCTTCCTCCAGAAGTCCAGCATCAGCCACCTTTTCTGTCCCCAACTTAATTTTTGTTTTAGATTCTTTAATGCATACATCCATACATGTCATACATTTATAGCAAGCTGGCATACTGCCAATCAGTGTGCCAACATCATCTTATTTTCAAGAATTCCTTTAGACCCTATAGATACCTTGTATGCTGAAAATCAATGAGGTAGGTGACTCGAATCCAGAGCATTTGTTTCACAATGTTACCACAAGACCACAAAAAACAACCAACAATATAAAATGAGGCAATAGAAAATACCTTGGAGACAATAAGGTATGATGAAGAGTAACCCTGTCTGTTTGCTTTCTGGCAAATAGGGGTAGTATAACTAGCCATACACCCCAAGACAATCATTTTGAGCCCATCACATGCTCTCAAAATTCAAAATATGCTTGTTTGCCCCCACCCCCAAAATCTCTATCTTTAAGCCTGAACATTCAAGAAAGACAGTATATGATAAAACTCAAGCTTCAGGTGTCTTCAGCAAGTGGCAGGACCTAGCCAGCCTTGACAGATCTCAAAATGAATAAATGTGGTCAGAGTTGGTTAATATTTACATGTGCGAAGGTGAATCTAAGGCTGTGATCCTGGATAAATTTGCCAGGGAACTTGTGTCAGTGGGGCTTGTTTCAGAGTGCATATGTATAGGATAGTATTTTAAATCTTCAGCATGCTACTCAAATGTGCAGTTATAGTTGAAGGCAGGCATCTTCACGGAACACTGTAGAATTTTGTTTCATAGAATCCTAAATGGAATTATTATCAATGTAATATTTAATACAGTCTAAAGAATGATTGCAGTTTAGGCAATCCATAAGTAGCTGATGCAGTCCTTAAAGCAATAAATATTAATGGCTAGATTCCAACATTGTGGGCAGCCAAGCTTCTTGATAAGCACGTTCACCTTTTAAAATAATGGTTTAAATGTTTAAAAATAATTTTAATATTTATCTCAAAGACTGCTTGAAGGATGAGAATAGTATAGGACTGAGGCCTGAACACAGAGTAAGAATATAGGAAGAGAGAAGAGAATGTGGAATCTTTAACTCCTTATCTCTGATCCATTACCCTTTGGGAATTCAGGAAGCTGCCCAGAGTCAGGTTGGAGTCAGGCAGCATTGTAATAGAATAAATAAACCAACAATTTTTTGCACAAGTAGAGCATGGGCTATGTTCTCTGGAACCAGGTGCTGTCTACATGTTTTAGACTTTAACTCACGCAGTTCCACTGTCCAGTATCAGAATCTCCTTAAACACAACTCAGCCAGTTCTCATGATCTCTCCATGTGTTCACAAGCCACTCCAATATTTTCTTCCTGATCTTCCTCCTTGTCTCAGGGGTGGGGTGGGGGGAATCTCTGGACTTGCAGACTCCACTTCACTCCATGCTTACCAAGTGACATCCCCTCCAGCAGCATGTCCTGCAGCAACTGCAATATAACACACACACACACACACACACCATTCTCTGCTTTTCCTGCCTCTTTTTATGTTCTATACCCAGGACATAAACATGCCATTACCTTCCAGCATTTTTCCCTTTTCATCTGCCTGCTCTTGATCTTGTACTGAGTTACCTGCCTTCCCTAAAAAACCATGACCTTTCCTGCTTTCCTTCAGCCAGGCACTTCAGCCTGCCACAATAATGTAAGACATTGACTCAGTTCTTGATGCTAACTTCATTATCACAAAACACTGGGAATCTAAAGTATATATTTTATTATATTGTATTCAGAAGTATACAAAGAGTGGGAAATTACGTTGGAAGAAAAATTAATATAACATCAAAGAGGTAGGAATATCCTAACATGAAGGATAAATTTAATCATACTGTAACTAATGTTTTTCTAGATAGATTACTCCCAGCTGCAAAAATGCAATTTTACATTAACATATTAAATATTGATAATGAAAATTTCTCAAGGCCACATATATAAGTAAATGTGCGTGTGTATTATCTTATTACTATATATTCTTTCTTTTATACAATTTCATAACTTACTATTGTTGCTATTCTTTGTTATTCTATATTTTTGTTTTATATAAATTTTACTTTTAAAAAATAAGTAAGCTTATTGATAATGTGGTCTGGACCCTCGAGTATATGAAAAGCCAAAAGCAGAAAAGTTTCCCTATTTAATACACAAAGTTTTTCACTGAAACACAAAGAATTCCCTATGATACCCTGAAATCCCCCCCAAACTGAAGATCCCTCCTTTCCAAGATATTCATTAAATTTGTGATACTTATTAATTTTCCTTTATCAGATTTCATTTTTTCCAAGATTACTGGAGTAGAACCAGATGTTTTGAAAAGCAAAGTAAAATAGGCTCTAGAAAATATTGCTAACAGCAAAGGAGGTGATGAATTACCAGTAGAAGTGTTTAAAATCTTACAGCATAATGCAGTTAAAGTGCTACATGTGGCTTATAAGCAGATATAGAATAAAACAGCAATAGCCTGGAAAAAAGCAATAATGTATATTCCAGTACCAAAAAAGGGTAGTGCAAGGAATGCTGAAACTAGTAAACAACTGTACTTATGTCACGTACTAGGAAGATAATGGTCAAGCTTTTGGAATTCCAAAATACTTCATATGAATAAGCAGGAATCTTTTTCCCTTTGGCAATAAAAACATCAAAATGCTTGCTTTATGTAGTCCCATTATAGCAACTTAAAAGATAACACAACATTCTTTTTCTTTGTAATAGTGCTTCTATGGATACAGTGTAATTCTATATCATCTCCCTTTGTATATTAGAATCTTTTCCTAATATTATAATATTCACAAATTAAGCAGTCATCTGCAAGGTTATCCAATGTTGACACACAATTAACCTCAAACTGATCTGCTAATGGGAAGATAGGACAGCACTGCCATCTGAGACTTCTTTCATCACATGTATTTTATTTTATTTTATTTTACTTCATTTTATTTTATTTTATTTTATTTATTTTGCCTTAATATTTTAATGTTTTTCAGTGGCTAATCCAGTAATATAAATTCATGTAGAATCCTTTCTTCTTTCATTTTTGTTCTTACTGGAATTTTGATGATATACAGTGTTTGCAGAGCTTGTACAGTTAGCATTTGGGGTTAAAAAATCTCCATTCAGACACTATCTCTGGGCTGTGTATCCAGCTAGCTTGCCAGTCAATGTCATGCCTGATTTCATCTAAGTGATCCAGTATCTTTGCTGGTGAGAGATCCCAGCAATGAAATGTGGGCTGGACTGTGTTATAATTTCCTCTACTACACAAGGATAAGAAATTATGAGTAACAAACTTCATTTCCATTTGCAAGTTACTCAAGTTTCAAAGGGCAGCCAATAGCTGTAAGTACTTCGTATATTCAGACACCTGTAGAAGTTACAGCCTTCCTAATTTTCTGTGACCAGAAAACATTGTGATTAACTGGGATAACAACAATAACTGGTTCAGTGGGAATTCTAGTGCTCTCCTATTTAGCAAAATTTCAAATTCACAATATATGGGGGAATTTGGGGAGGACGTTGACCTATAACTGTCTCATAATGCCTAAAAATATAACTGGTTAGGCATTTCACAAAAGTTGTGGTTCAACGTTGTGGAAAACTCCAGGTATCAGCCCTCCCAGGTAAACCAGACAGGAAACACAACCAGATGAGCTAATTCTATTTTATTGTGAAGCTACATTAACAGAATCTTGCAAGTCTGAACGTACAAATCTCCCGCTCTCCCTATTTACCACCTGAGTAGATAGGGTGGGTCCTTTCTAAGTTTCTTTTTCTGGCCTTTACTTTGTTGCGGACACCTTTCTCTTTTATCTGATCGTTCCCTAGGCAGTATCTCTTCCCCCATCTTCCAAAGTCACCCTCGTGTTCCATCACACCAGGAAATAAATGCAGAGTTGCTGTAGCCTTCCTTTTGCATTGAATTTGGAGGTGTTGAAGAAAAAACTCATGAGACCACACCTCCCTCTCCCTTCTCAGCTGCTTTTACAGTGAGGTAATCCTGGTTCATTCATCTAATCAGTCAAGACCACAAACTCAATACTCAGTCTCCAAATGGTTTATTTGTAAGGGGCTGCAGAACCTGGCCAGTCACAAAGAGGACACATTATCAATGCTTCCAAGATGAAAGGCCCCCTCCCAATACCAAATACTGGCTATATCTACTTTACAGGAACGAAGAGACTCAAAGTACAAACAAATTATTCATTACAAGCACTCCATACTGGGATACAGATGAAGTCATGGTAAGATAAGTATGCGTATTAGAAAAAATATGGACTAAGCAATTTCTTATCTTTACTGTGTGATGTGCCAGGCTGTACTACATGCCACTGCACTATGCCCATATGGTGCTTAATTCTAACAAATACAGACTTCTCCATTTTTCTACAAAGGGAAAACTTTATCAGCAGAATGTTATCTGTGGCCATATCCCAAGAGATAAAAGGGACCTTGGGTACAATGGTAGCAGAGGATATTGACCACAGATTGGTTTTGATTTGCTTGGTATGCCTTGAATGGTTAAAAGGAAGCCTGATTCTTGAGGGACTTATTGATTTTTTTTTCATTATTATTCAGCGCATTGACTGTTTCATAATACTCACTTCATAACTAGAAAGGATAAGAATGCAGTATGTTGTTTGTGCCATTACAGGAGTTGCTTTTCCTCTCTGAATGAATAAAGGCTTGTGGATAAAATTATGTCAAAAGCATGTTATTTCTCCTCCTCTCTGTATAAATTGAGGAGCTGGAAACTTGGAGGTTACTGGAAGAGTTAATTGTTTTCATTCCAAGCACCATTAGGCAAATCTCCATTTTCTGTTTCTAAGCATTTAGGTATTAGTAACCCATTCCTATCCACAGCCTACACCAGTGATAGACCTTTGAATAGGAGATGTCATTTGAATTAACCCTCTTGGTTTGGGAGATTAATTTCCCTATTCTTGGTAGCAATAAAAGCGGACAGCACACATAGATAGAGATATTTATGCTATCTGGCTTTGCTTCCATTCTTTGTTTTCATTATGAGATACTGTGATATGGGGGTAAGAAGAGGTGCAGTTAAACAAACATCTTCTTAATTTCCCAGCATATTTTTAAGTATCGTGATCAAGTTGTGAAATAACAGATGCTAAATGCTATGTGATACAAAAGCATTGTGGAGAAAGGGGAAATTGATATACTGTTAAGCATGATGTTTCAGCCACAGAATTAACTGGGTAACTTTGGACCAGCGATCTCTCTCAGCCCAACATACTTCAGGGAGCCGTTGCGGTGGGGAAAAGCAGGTCTTACACTGTGCTTAGAAATAAGGGCATACCAAGTAAAATTGTTAAAAATATTTCAGTATTAAAAAAACATAGATTGATATGTTGGAGTACCTATCAGTTCACATCTGCATGTAATCCTATTCACTCGATTTAACTAAACCGTAGGTTTGTTAGGCTGGTTGTGGGTGCTTTTGTGTACATTCACAGCAGTTGTTTTGGTTCTGACAGTTATTAAATAGGCAATGAAAGAATATACACCATCTTTGTTCCATGAAATCCAGCTTCATGATTCAGTATTGTGTAGGGGGTTCTATAGCAAGGTACACATTGGGAATAGTTTTCCTCAAAAATCCAAAATGAGGCTGTCAGTAGGCAAATTTTGATTTATTTGAATTTTATCCTTTCTGTTTAACTGATTTTATGGTTTCTTCTTGAATACCTAATTCTACATAAAGTAATATTTTCACCTTTCTGGCACTCTGAATTATTTACTATGCCTCTGATCCGTTGCTTCTATGTCCGTATGTTTACACACGCACAAACATTTTTATGATTGGGAGTCAACACTGTTGCTTTATTTGTTGAGCTTGCATAATTCTTTTTTGTCTGAAAGTTTTTGTCTTAATTCTCCTAGAAGTTTCATATCTAACTATGGATGTATGCTTTAGATAAACACTATATTATATAAATATGACTCTCAGAATCATTTTCTGGGAAACCAAAATGCTAATATGCTATTGCACTGCTGCACAATATGTGTGTTTTTGATAGACATCTGTTTTGTCACTGTAGCAACAGAATGATGGACAGGATAGGCCTGTGATTAGAATCAGCACAGCTCTTTATATGTTCTTATTTTTTTCTTAATTGAGTAAAGTAGCTTTCAAAGCAAGATGTTTGGTGAACGCATCTGTGGGACTTCTCGAAAGCCCCCCAATTTGGATGCAACAGTAAAACTTTACTGAGGATTGTTTATTACGAGTATTGTGTGTGTATGTATGTTTGTGTGTGTGTGTATGTGTGTGTGTATGTATGTGTGTGTGTGTGTATGTGTGTGTATGTATGTATATATGTAAAATTATATTTCCCTTTTTGGTTATCAAAAGCTGTCTCAGTACCGTACGTGATAATATTATTCAGTAATGTAAGAGGCGTTTCCCATGGATAAGCTGTCTTGGAAGGAAGTCTGGGCTCAGATCAAAAATTCATTTATAAAAAACACTGAGGGATCTTTAGTGATAGAAGAAACTTTTTTTGGTTTGCAAGTTGATAAGAACTTTGCAAATTCATATTTGTTGTAGCTTCTTTTTATATAACCAGTGATGGCAGTTTGAAAGAGATCAGGCTTTATTACACAAATATATACTTGCTAAAGATTACGGCTGCCTATTTCACTTTTTAAATTTTATCTCTCTCTATCTCTGTGGATTTCTTCCTTTCTATTTTATTTTCACTTAATTCCTTCTAATTAGACTTCAGTCTTAACCTTGAATATTTTTCTGTACTTAATATCTTTATCTTTCCAAACAGTTATTTATGTCACTCCTCCTATTCTCACTACTTTCTAAGTATTTATCTGTTAACACTTTCTTGACTCCTTTTATTATTGTGCACCTTAACTAGACTTTTACTGCTTTTACTGTCTCTCCTCTTGAGCTGTCTTTCCACTTTATCTTTCCCTAGAATAATTTGTATGCTTCCCTCCACATTCTTCAAGCTTCTGAGTTTTGGGGTCCATAGTCATCAAGTCCTCCCAGCTTCACTTTGGAGTTTCTTGTGGCTCTCTCTCTCCCGGATGGCTATTGCTCACTTCTCTCTCATATGCAATTCTGTATCTTCCTTTAGACTTCTGCCTTGCCCCCAAGTAAGGTATTTATAAGTAAATACAGGAAAGTCTTTTGCCAGTCTCCTCCTTCTTGTCCCAGCTCCTCACGGACTCCATACTGTTGCTTTCTGGCTCCTCTTCCTGGGCCCTGGTAGCCATCACCACTTGTAATGAATTCTGCATGACAAAGGGTGGGGGAAATGGCAGTCCAGCAGAGATCTATTAAATTTACTTTTGGTCATCTTGGCTCTACAAGATCCAACTTTGTATATGGTATTACATCAAAAAGAGATATAAATTTTCCCACATTCCAGACCTGTCATTGAAACTACAGACTTGGTCTTGCAATATAGAAAGCATCTTATGAGTTTCTGGGTTTATTATTCCCCAGCTATGGTAATAACACAGCTTGATAGAAGAGAAATACACATTAGGAGACAAGACAGTAACAATGGGATGCAGTGCTGTGGTCTAATATCACTTCCTTCCATATCCTACCCCCTTTCAGGCTTGTGGCTCAGCAAGTTATTTCTTATCCTTATTGCAAATTGGTCCTGAAGTGCCAAAGAGTCCCAAAGCTTGGTTCACATCTTGTTGATAAAAAATAAATAGGCCAGGTCTATCCAGTTATTGGGAACAGGAAGGAAATACCACAAATAAATGTCACTTGGTATGACTGTAAGGATGTTTTATAAACATCTAGTGTATATTCCGAAATCTTGTTCAAAATCAGAGACAACTGCACATGCCAAATGCCATCTGGGAATTTTGATGCTACATATATGAATCAAAATGATCAGAATTAGAATTCTTCCACTTTTGCTGGAATACCAGGCCTGCAGGTGTGCTATTTTCATGTATTTATACCACAGTGTTGTACCCATCTTCCTGGGAGTAGAGTCAGTTGAGCTTAGTGGGATTTACTTCTAATAGTTATGCATAAAATTACTTGGTTGGTGTCTATATGTGTGTTTGTGTGTGTGTACAGATGTGTACGTGTATATATATCTGTGTGTATATTGTTGACTCTTGCCTCCTTTGCCTCATGCTAAGTGTGAAAATAATTGAGCTTTTCCCAAGTTACATCTTAAAAACATATCAATATTTTCTTTTAAATCCTACTGTTGATTAATATTTACATTAAATAGGAATATATTGGCTTCTGTAGATCACTTTCCCCAATCTGCTGCCTTAGAGATTATCTGGAGGGCAACCATTTGAGGAAAACAGCTGTATGCTGTTTGAGAAGCGGCACAGTCTCCATCTGTAAGGATTTGGAACCAACACATGCATTACCTTCTCTATCTCTGTGAGTGTATGTTATGAAATAGCAGTTCTCCTTGCCTGCATCTAATGAGAGCAGACAACTGTAAAATTGAAGGACAGGGCAAATATTTGAAATATAGAATATTATATAGGCATTATTGAAAATCTCAGTGCTACTGAATACTTGCAATGCATTTTAGATCTGATTCAGCACTATTCAAGTTTTGATTGGACTTAAAATTGAACTTCATTTGCACTCTATCTTCTAATGTCCTACTTGAAGTGTTCTAGACTGAACTGGGGCTGTCTTTCCAAACTTGTAGCTTTCCAAATGCATTAGAACTGCAACTCATGGGATTTCCATTGTCCATGGTAGCTGAACCTTCTGGATGTTGTAATTTCAACACATCTGGAGGGCACCAGGTTAGAGAAATGAAGAACCAATTATGGGAAGAAAGGATCAGTAGATAAATGTAATGCAGATGCCATAATTTTGTAAATTATCAGATTCAACCCTCAATCCGATCTGATACAAAAAAGAATTGTACCAGTGATAAGGTAAGGAAAGTATCTTATTGAGTCATATCTGAAATAGTAGCCAGTCAGTATATTTGAATAACCTGAATAACTTTCATTGTAACTATTTCAAATAAAGAACAAAAAATACTGGTAGTGTTGTGATAGCCAAGTGAAAACTCCTATCTGTTTTTTCTAAAATGTAGGTGATGAAATTATAAATAGTACTTCAGTATTGTGGATCTCAGATCTTGATTCTTCAAAACTTTGCTTTTTTAACTCAGGAGGCACATTAACAGGATTCCAGTTCAAGTGTCTTCCTAATGAAATATGTTTTACAGTTCCTCTCTATTTTTTGTTGAGACACAATACTTCTCTTGTATAATAGTCTTAGAAAGCACTGGGGTGCTCCCCATTTTCTTTGAGAAGGAACAATCTGATAGATAAAGGACGGGTAGCAGCTTGGGGCAGATGATTTTCAATTTGTGTCTAATAAAAAAGTACGTGATAACAGTAACAATAAACAAATCTGGAACAAAACAAGTTAGGAAGAAAAGGCCAACTTCACAGATACATAGAAACATTGTTTAATGGGTAGGCACAAAAATAGCTTCAGATGTTTTCTGGCTTCTGAAACAATGCAGGGTGGAAAATAATGCATAAGTGACTGATGGCAAAGTAGAGATGTCTTTATAATGAGAAACATTTTCCTTTTGTGAAAAGACAGACAGCCTGGATTGCAGATCAGCCCCCACACTTCACACCTGTATGTGGCAGGAAGGAAAAAGTATCACTGATTGCTTTTAAATGTATTGTTTAAATCATTATTGCTTTTATGTTCTTTCTGTGCCAGCAATATAAATGTACATTTGTGGGAAAGAGAAGAGGATGAATCTGAATCCCATCTCTACTTTTTCATGCCAGCAAAACAAATGAATTCAAGGGAAAAAATGATTTAGCGCTTGAAAGATCTATTCTCTGTTGCCCTAGTTGATGAAGTAAGAATGTTACATTGCAAAGTGCAAATTGGTAGTCAACTATCATAGTTCTGGCCTTTGAAAGTCAAATAGTTTATATCTCGGCTTCAGCTTATGTTAGGAGCAATTTAAGCTGCCTTTCTTTCCCCCTTTTCTTCATTCCTCCTTTTTTCCCCTTCTAATTTAAACGTCAGTCACGCAGCCATTTTTTATTACAAATTTCAGAAGACATCAGAGAGGGGCTGATTTCCCTGCGTGTTAAGGTAATCCTTTAAAGGTCACCGTCTAACCAATGTGAACTTCCAAGATAAGGTGCTGAGAATGGGTATTTCTTTTTTGTGTGTTATTCTGTGATAGGATATTTTGAGAGCTTACTTTGAAGTCTGAAGTCCTTACCTGCTGGATTCTAGTTGGCAAATGATGACTTATTAACGTTTTGCTGGTGAGCATGTACGTGCACTTGTTCCACTGGCAGAGAACCAAGCTTTTAATAGTTTGTTTATGACTACATGAATGTAAGTGGAACTGAGTTTGGAAAATTAAATTATTTTAATGGAGAAAGATCAGATGACCCTATTGGCAACTGAATAAATAAGTTTTAGGATTTACAGGCAGTAGAAAAGGAATGTTTGTTGTACTCTTGTCTTGTCAAGCATGTGTTCTTCTAGCAGGCTTCCATTAAAATATTGCAAATATAAATCTGATGAACTGTTTAAAAGGTAAGGGAAGATTATATTTTATTCTTTAGTCCTTTTGACAGGAAGAGCTAGTATGGTAATGATTACCTATCACAGGCAAAAGGAAGAAATCTGATCTCTCTGAGGGCCCACCACTTGTCAAGGTGAAAGAAGAAAAGTATGTGGAAAGAAAGAGTGATTGTAGGACTGGATTTTCTGGTAGTATGCTTTGGAGTAGTCACTATCACTGTACATGTGAATATCAATTCTTTTTTAAAAAAAATATGTATTGGCATTGAGGCGAGTATAGTTGCTTTCTTACACCTGCTCTAGACTTTTAATTCTTCCCTCCATACTGAATACAAAGGTTATCAGTATAGCCTGTTGTATTCAGCAGGCATCAAGATTTCTGAAAGGTAATTGCTTGAGACTAACCAAGTGTTAGCTCTATTACAAAGGTAAAACAAGTATACATTTGTACAGTTAATGATAAGAAAATTATAACAATAAAATGCATGAAATAAGGTGTGGGGAATAAATAATACTAATATATAGTCTTTTTTCTTTATACCTAAATTTTTGCAGTATAAATACTTGCAAGCAGAAGTGTGATTAGTGATATCAAAGCCATGTTAATATCTAGTAACCAGAAATATATTTAAATATTTTAAAAATGGGCAAACACACTCTTTCAAACACTGGAGACCGCAATATCAATATATTTATAGTATCAAAAGCCTAAATATTTAACGTTCATACCATTTCAGGCCTACAAGCTGAGAAGTGCACATGAAAAGAAGTACAGAAGGTTTTTCCATTATCTTTTTAAAATATGAATTATTGAGCTTAGGTGAATTTCATTTTGCAAAGGAGTTGCAAACTTGGAGGATCTCAGTGGAAATTGCTGTGCTCAAAGATTTCACAGGTATAATCTGGTAGGAGAACAGAATTCAGATAAGCACTTCATTAGCATTGTTAAAATATATAAAGTTCATGATATTATTATATGATGGTGTGATCATTACTCATATAGACTGAATTTAAGCCCATGAGATGGAAAAAAAGCTTTTGTATACTTTTACTGATTATCTGATTCATTCAGTCATTTTCAGCCTCAATCCTACCTAGATAGGCCATTAAACAAGGAATTAGGAGGAAATTCTCTTTACAGTTATTCTCATCATGGCTAATAATAACACTGCAATAAAAATGAAACCTCATTAAAGCTGTAAGTGTTTGAGGAAGGAAATGAAAATGTAAAATTGCAGAGGCTAGTAGACTTCTAGCATTACTAACACAAAGTCTTAATATTAAAAAGGAAGAAAAGGGGGCATTTACTGGCAATTCCTTTTTAAAAAGTCAGATTCACTTCTTATTTGATGGTTATACCTGAAAATTAAAGAGAATGAATCTAAAACTCTCCAGGGAATAGGTTGCTGATAGGTGATAAACTTTGCAGGTGCTCTTGGAAGATGTTATCTTAAAATCCACATTAACCTTGACTTTATTGTATCACAAATATCCATGCCACCCAAATCTCAGGTCATGTTCTTCTAACTCCAAAAGCCTTCTATTTCTCAGCAGTACCCACTCTTTCATCCAAACCAAGCAGCAAGCTGCAAAATCCAGTTCCAAATCAGGTAAACCCAATCCCTCCTCTTTCCTATGCATCCTGTAACACCTTATATTTAACTCAGGTTTTTTCCCCCGCCACACAAATTTAGATATATCCTTTTGCCACTCTTTAAATGGTGCATCAACTGTCAAAACAGGTATTGTCTGAAACAAAAACATCAATCTAGGCAAGACATTCATTTTTATCACAGCAATTCTCCCCAGCAATAACAACTGTAGTTTCCCCCATTTTAACATGTCTTTTTTAACTTCATTCCATTTCTTAACATAGTTATTTTGAAATAATGTACAATACATATTTGTCATAGTGATACCCAGATATTTTACTTTTTTCTCAATCTTAAAAATTGTTTTATTCATTCATTCTGTTTGATCTTCTATTTTCATGATTTTTGTTCACATCTTCATCTTCTGTTTGTTGATCTTAAAATCTGCTAATGCACCAAATTCTTTTCATTTTCCCATTAATGTTTAATTTCCCTTTAAAGGAACTTCCAAAACCAACACCAAGTCATCTGCAAAAGCCCTTAATATATAACTTTCTTTTTTAATCTGTACTCCCATAATCTTCTCATCTTGTCTTATATCTCTGTTCAGTATTTCAAGAACCAAAATAAACAAGAGAGGAGACAGTGGGCATCCCTGACTTTTTCCTTTTTGTATCTCACAAGGCTGCTTTAGATCTCCATTAACAATTATTTGTGCTTTCTGTGAAGTATAAATCAATCTTACCCATTTTATAAAGTTATCTCCAAGGTTCATACCTTCCAGAACTTTGAACAAGAAAGCCCAGTTCAAATTGCCAAAGGCTTTCTCTGCATCTAAGAAAATCAGTGCAGCTTGTTTTTCATTGTTGTTCCAAATATTCCAAAATGTCCTACACATTTCTAATATTGTCCTCTAATATTGCCCTTTAACTGTCTTTTAAGTAAAAACCTACATTGATCCTCATGAATAAATTCTTGCAAAATTATTTTCAGTCTATCAGCCAGAATCATTTTAAACAAATTGTAATCATTATTCAGTAATGATATCGGCCTGTAGTTTCTTGTTGAAGCCAAATCTATTATTAGGTATTAGTAATACCTAAAGAGGGACTAAAGATCCCGATTTGATCTGAGATGAAGCTCCAGAAGAGACACCTGGAACACTGTTGGAGGAAGAATTGAAGCAAGTCTGACATGGATATTGCCCGTATTAGGAATTACCTCACAGTGATAAGGGTGGTGAAACATTAATATTTCTCTGCCTTTATTGCGTCTGCTGACAGCCGTCCAGCAGCCTTGTTTAGGGTGACCCGTTCCCTATTGGGTAGAGAGGCCCCCCTGAAACATCTGCTGGGCTGTTGTGAAGATTATTCAGGCTATTTGGCAGATAAAAATCATTCAGATTTTTTCCATCTTGGACTCTGACTGGGCAGAGCAGGCTGAGGTGCCTGGGGTATAATCTGGTATTGTGATCTGGGATGAGTTTGAGCTGGTGACTCCTGAGGAAGTGAACAGGGCTCTCTGTGCTGTCAGCTTGGCCACCTGCTTACTGGATCTGGGTCCCTTCTGGGTTGTAAAAGTGGCCAGGCAAGTGACCCACAGTTGGATCCATGCGGTAGTGTCGGCCTCCGTCAAAGAGGCAGTGGTGTGCCTCCTCCTCAAGAGGCTGTCCTTGGACCCAATGGTTTATGATAACTATCCACCAGTCTCCAATCTTCTCTTCTTGGGAAAGGTTATTGAGAGGTTGGTTAGTCTTTAGCTGAGGAGAACCCTGGAGGAAATGGATTATGTAGACCCATTTCAGTCAGATTTCAGGCCAGGATTTACATCTTTGGTCGTGCCTATTGATGACCTGTGGTAGAGCTGGGATGATGGTGGTGCATCCATCCTTGTGCCCCTTGATCTCTTAGCGACTTTCAATACCTTCGACCATGGCATCCTTCTGAGCTGGCTCCATGGGTTGGGGATTGGTGGCACTGTTTTATGTGGTTGTCTTCCTTTCTCCAGAGTTGGTTCCAGTCAGTACCAGTTGATGGGGAGAGATCATCCTCTAGGCCCCTCACTTGTTGGGTGCCACAGGGTTCTATTCTCTCTCCGCTCCTTTTGAACATCTACATTAAACCACTGGGTGAGGTCATCCATCGGTTTGGGGTTTGGTATCATCAGTATGCTCCTCATACCCAGTTATATCTTTTGACCCCGGGCTGACCAAGTGAGGCTGTCAAGGTTCTGTCCCAGTGCCTGGAGGCTGTGCAAGTTTGGATGGGGAGGAACTGTCTTTGGCTCAATCCTAACAAGACTGAGTGGCTGTGGGTGTTTGGACCGCCCAGATCTGGGGATATTCCAACTTTGACCTTGGATGACATTGCACTTCCCCATTCAAGGATGGTGTGCAATTTGGGGGTCTTCCTGGAAGGCTTTTGTCCAGCTTAAGCTGGTATCCCAGGTGTGCCCTTTCCTAGATCGGGGGCGGGGCTTCAGACAGTCACTCATGCCCTGGTCACCTCATGGCTTGACTACTGCAACATGGGGCTGCCCTTGAACACCACCCAGAAGCTTCAGCTGCCCATGTAGCTACATTCTGGACCAGCTGAAGCTTCTGGGTGGTGTTCAGCCCTGCTTTGCGAGCTGCACTGGCTGCCGGTTTGCTTCCAGGTGCGATTCAAGGTTCTGGTCGCTATCTATAAAGCCCTATGTGGCATAGGGCCTGGTTACTTGAAGGACCACCTGTCTCCCATAGTATCTGCCTGATCGGTTTGATCTGGCAGGGCTGGTGCACTCCGAGTTCCCTCAATTAAATTATGTCACCTATTGGGTCTCCGGAAGCATACCTTCTCTGTAGCAGCACCTGCTCTCTGGAACGAGGTCATCCCTGAAATTCAAATGACTCCCACCCTACTGGTATTTCAAAGGCCCTTAAAGACCAGGCTCTTTGCCCAGGCCTTTGGAGAGGATGACTGATGTCCCTTTCTTCCTTTCTGTTCCCCTCTGGGGTTTATTCTTTGGCATTGTTGTTCTTTTGTCTTGCGTTGTTTTTTTGTGTGTGTTTTTTATATTGTTTTTTGTTTGTAAATGTTTTAACAATTGTAAACCACCCAGAGTCACTGGAAGTCAGTCAGCATATAAATTTAATACATTATTGTTGTTCTTGTTTCCTATTCCATGGAAAATAGGAAGAGCCCATGCATTTACTTAGTGAATACCATTTTTAAATTCTGATAAAAATGCCCCCTTCAGCTTCATGTAAAGAAAGAAAACATGTAGTCTAGGACTTCAGTAATGATTTGTGCTAAACATAAACAACAGCCTTTCACTGCTAGAAGTTTTCTAATTCTGTTTGCACTAAGGAAAATGTGGGGATTAAATCTACCACCCTCATCCTACCCGCGGTGCCAGCCACATATAATGCAATCTTTATGGCTCTTTGGGTTTCTGGAAAATAATGAGAAGAGAATTGATGAATGGGAATGGGAATTTCTCCTTGTTTTACTTTAAAGGGGGGTAGGACAGAAGAAAGGATGAATGTTTGACAAACTAAGCAAAACTAATATTGAGGAAATCATGAGCTTTTCCCCGATAATGTTTGATATAGATGCAAGAAAAAGGGCTTCTATAGATGTAAGGCTGTGTTATCTTCAGTCTAGTTTTTAGAACTCCACTGCATTAAATGATACATTTCTTTGTCCAGTTTACTTGCATATCTTATCTCCTCCCTGTCAGTGTAATTCAGCATATTCAATAGCGTGACTTCTCTCTCTGTTGATTTTCAGAGAGTTAGTCTATGTCTCCAGGTACTTGAATTCCCACAAGACTTCAATTTCATTCACACATGGAGTCAATATCATCATTATTCTGCAAATATAAGAGCATTATTCTGGTTGTGTATTCTTGAGTATGTTAAATGGAAGTTTTAGGCTGGTTATTTTACACACTGAGGATCTTAACGATTTATAAGACTAACCTGGTTATCACAGTATGTATCTTTCGAGGGAATGGCAGTGCCTAGCTTATTATTTAGAATATAGTACACTTCATTTGTATTGTAATTTTATTTGGTACAGTCTCCTTCCCATCATGGTGCCCCCAGAATGGCTTGGGATGATGCTACACTTATAGCATCATCCCAAATTATGTATCTTTGAGTTGCATATAATGATGGCTTCCTATAGCAGGAAAAAACAAATAAAAAACCTTTGTGCTAACACGTCCCATATAAATTAGGAATTCATGTTATGTGATGGGTCTGATATATCAGTCCAGGGGTTCAAAGAGGATTGTAATGCTTATTTCATTGGGTCAGTGACTTATCTCTGTAACAACTCAGTACATTTACCTTGGAGCATATGTAATTGACAGGTATTCACTATTCAAAATCTCTCTTTGAATCCACCTGTCAGATGATGAGGAAGTTTGTGATTGCTGTGTTTCCCTGACTTCTGATTGGGAAGAAAAGATTACAGGAACATTGCGGTATGTTGTTACTTAAACCATAGCTACCTGTATTCCCACAAGTAGCATGGATACCTGGAGGAGGCAAATGGTGAACCACAAGGTCATCACATCAATGCTGCAGCTTATATTCAGTGCAGATCAGATAGTGCAGTGCAAGTACATAATGGCATTAATTCTATTAAGACGTTACTGTGTGTGTGTTGTCATTATAGCATCAACAGCTTTGGACACTGTTGCATCATTGCATATATAACATTCCTTTATTTTTGTATTCATTTATTCAAATGAATACAGATTATCTATATCTTTAAAATGCAAACTTTATTTACATTTCTCTTCCAACCTGTGAAATATAACAAGTGTATCTGATAGGAAAACATCTGGGGACAAAAGTGTTAATATCTAGTCATAGAAAACTGCATATTTTCAGAATAAAGAGCTGATTCAGGACTGGTTGAAATCCAAGTGAAGTTTTAAAATCCCCTTTGGGTATTTTACCGTTTAAATCGCTGCAAAAACATTTAATTTAAGTTCCTATATTCTTTACCAGGTTGTGCAGTGAGTAGGTATATAATGATTTTCTTTTTTTTTTTTAAAGTGACCTGCCAAAACAAAATCCATCAGAAGACAAACATCTTATTTATGTAGGTTGTTAATATCCATCTCAAAATATTTCTCTGCATACAGAAATAGGTATAATTAGAAAAATTGCATACGAAAATGAAAATTGCATATGAAATACATACAAAATATGTTTGGGTGAGTGACATATGAAAACAAATATAGATTTTCTTCCTTTTCCAAGTATGCTGAATTTCAATCTTTATAAAATGGGCTAAGAGTTGAATACACACACACACACACACACACACACACACAAAATAAAAACCTCTTAATAATTTTGTTAGGTACCTTGCCTGTCTCTGTCTCTCTCTTAAGCTGTCCATTCACGCTTAAAATGGTTATGGATTTTCCATTTTTCAAAGTGTGATCTCCCAGCAAAATCATGCCCTGGGAAAGTCTGGGGTCCTAAACAGCTGAAATCAGTGAACTCACTTCATGCTATTTCTCTAGATTCAGTTTGTTTTTCCCTCAAGGGGGCATCCTCGTTTGATTTCTGTATTATCAATGAAGAGTTATCTTCCTCCTGTTCTTTTTACAGCCAATTAAGGGAAAGGCAACTTGATAAGGGTAAAAATAGAAAATTAAAAATCATAGCCAATTGCCTCCTATATGCAATTTAAGTCAGGCTGTTCCCTTTCCATCGAAGACATCAGGAGTTTGTTATTTCTCTGACTACAGGCTAGGGGCAGAGCACAGAAGGCTGTGGGTATAGCTGTGCCTAGTAAATTTCTGATGCGCGCAGCTTGAGGTACAACTTAGAAATCTGTTTTTCCTCTTGATCAGAAAAGGGAGAGGGTGGAGATGAATGACTTTTTGCCTTTGTTTTTGTTTTATTTTTTTGTGGATGACCAGTGGCACGGGAGTAGGGTGCATCTCTAGTTGCATTAGATCTCTCAGAAGCATCCAGTAACACCAAACATGGAATCTTTTCGTGCCACCTACAAGTGTAGGAGACCAGAGGCATTGTTTTATTTTGGAAATGTCTCCTCGGGGGTCTAGCCATTTTAAGTTTGGTAGTGCATCAAAATGGGAATGTGACCCTCAAGACCTTTCCCAGGATTGGCTTTTAAATGATTCTCTAGCTTGGTATAAAAATAATGAAGTTAAAAATTTAAGATACACTTATTTGGATGTCTTGCTTGATCCTGTCTTTATGAAGATGAGGATTCAAGGTTGCTGAGCTTTAATTAGAGATAAGACATTATCTAAGTTTAATGCTGATAGGAATCCCCTTATTGACTTTTTGCGTGAAACAGAAAAAAATGAAATTATGATATGTGGATTTGATGATTAGAAAAAAAGTAGATTATAGAAAAAATGTAAGCAATGATGTAACCATAGAGTAAGAGGTTAATTTACATTTATACTTATAACTGCTGTAAAAAAAATCAGAAGCCATTTCTTTATATTTCTTTTCTTTTTTTTTCTCTCTTTTCTGTACTTTTAGCTCTGTTCTTTTCTTATTTCCCTCTTTTTGTTTCTTTCTTCATTCTAAATATTAGTTTTGTTAGTTTTTATCTTTCTCTTTAAAAAAAAAATTAATAAAGTTATATTAAAAAAAAAGTTGAGGGCCCGAGAGAGAATGCTTGCCTGGGGGAAGAGGGAGTAGCATAAAATTGTTGCATGTTGTGCTAACATGCATGTTGCATGTTAAAATAATTGTATGTCTGATTTTGATATTTTGGCAGATATGTCCACTCCCCATATGCTTTTGGTAAATGGGCTCCTGGGTTTGGCTCTTTTATTAGTTGCAGATTTAGGATCAGCTAAGGGGGAAATCACTTTTCAAGATGGTATTCCTTAAGGATCAATATGTAGTTGGAACATCTTTGATTTGGAAGGAATGATCTCTGTGTGATTAAAAGGGCAATGTTGCTACATAAGACATGGAAATTATGATGATTATGATTTAAATTTATTTGTGTGTGTGTGTGTGTGTGTGTAGGTGTGTGTGTGTATGTAGATATCAGGCCCTGTAGACAATGTATTATCTAAATTACATTAAAAGTTTGAATTGGTTGCCATTTTCTTCTAAACGCTTCTTTATCTGTTTGATGCATGACCTTTCAACATTCTTAAATACAGTAACATATTGTCTGAAAAAAAATTAATCAAACATTGTGATTGGCTTATGGGGCTTGACTTTTGTACTCCGTGTGTGTGTGTGTGTGTGGGTATACATACACACATACATACACACACAGTATACACATACATACATACATATGCTCATATATATCTCTGTGTGTTGTATATACACACATACACATGCACTCAGAATTTTGTAATGTAACCAAGGCTGTATGCTGTATTCTTTCATTACATAGTGTAAAATCATGGTAAAGCACCACAGCTTCAGACCAGCTACCAGGGAAAGTCTGTAAGACTATTCCTGTTATTATTCAGACTACACAGAGCCTCTTCTGTGATTATAGTCATTTTAAACTTAATTCTAAATTAGATTGTTTTTCCTTTATTTTTTTTTTCTGTACTTAAATTATTTATGCTGTTTTTCTGCCACATATTTAGGTATGATATTTGGGTATATTGTGGCATGATAAGATTAGTATTTTAACCATGAAATAAGATAATAAAAGGTATACAGTGATGTGACAGTGTATCTCTTGACTTTTTATCTTCCCTGCTCTGGGTAATGATCAGAGAAAGATTTCTCTTTGAAAGTAGTCTCTCTCTTTTAGAAAAGTAACACCTTTAATAGAATATGAAGATGAATTTGGTCTGTCATTCCCTGAGGACAAGAAGGGATAGTAATGAATATACCGTTGATGGGGCTTTTGACCCTCCAGAGGTATTTGCATTACTCTAGGGTCAAGTGATTGTAATATTTAATTATTTGTTAAATATGTATGCTGCCCAACTCCAAATGCTGGGCTAGTCATAGGGACACCCATTCTATGCTCACAAAAATACTTTGGGAAAACAGTCCTGAGCAATTTTATCAAGTGCTGTGACTAATCCATATCATACAGTTTGGAAGCTGCTGATAAATGAATATTCAGGATGTGGCATGTTATAAACTCAAATAATCCACTGTCTGCAGGAAAAAAATGTTATCTTCTTAATTTAGGATACTGAAAGTGATGATAAATCACAGTGATAAAATATTCAAATATGTGGCATCCTTTTTAAGAACTGCAGATTTAAATATTCATAATCTTCTGGAAACTTACCTGTTCTAATTTTGTGTTACATAGGACATTAAAGAAACTATTTATTATTCATTCTAACAATATTAATTTATGTCTATCACCTGGAAAAGAGATTTAAGACAAACTAATTATTTCTATTTAAAAGTAAGTCCTGTGGGGTACTCCCAAGCCTGCTTTACATTTCAGCTCTTTGCCCATATTGTGAGAATTGAGCTACTGGATTCAGTAAAATTTGTTTACTGAAATGTATTTATTATTGCAACTGAGGCTCTAGTTGACAACAGGATTAAAAACCAATGAAGAACAGGAACAAAAATAGATGATGATGATGATGATGATGATGATGATGATGATGATAGCATAATAGCACTATTATGAGGATAATCTAACTCAAGCCACACAACAACAGCCATGTCAAGAAAAAAACACATTGACAGGCTCACCCAACCTGCAGGCCCCATGCCCGCAGGAACATTCAGGTCTTCAAGGACTTTAAAAATGCCAGCAAGGTCAGGGCCAAATGGATCTTGGGAGATATCATGTTTCAAAGGCCTTTGCCTCTATTTTACCTCTTCTTAAGCATGTATATGATTTTTCTGCTAATCACTTTATATTATTGATTAAAATATTGATTAAAAATTATCTTTGTAATGAATTGCTTAAAATGACTATAAGAGAATAGATGTAGCTCAGGGCTGAAATGTGGAATCCTTGGTGCTCTTTGAGCTTGGTAGTTTGCTTGCAGACGTTTCATTACCTGACTAGGTAACATCATCAGTGCTAGTGAGTGTCGGGTTTTCTTCCTGTTTATATACAGTTAGCTTGCCCTATCGAAAAACAACCCAACTAACCAACTGCTCCATTATCAAAGTAACAACCCAACCTCCCACAAGAGGAGCTGTGTAAGAACATTATTCAGATGAGCACAAACACACCGCAGCAACCCAGAACACCAGAAAAAGGAAACAGATTGCCTATACAATGTCTTCCATCAAAATGGATATCCATGCAACTATCAAAAAGTGCCTGACCACTCAACCCATAAGTACAGTTATAAATTTACCTCTTACTCTGTGGTTACAACATGACTCTCTTCTTTCTATAATTTATCCTTTCTATTCATCAAAACCATAAATCATAAGTTCATTTTTTTCTGTTTTATGCAAAAAGTCCATAAAGTGTTTCCAGTCAGCAATAAATGTAAATATTGTCTTTTTTTCTGATCAGAGAAGTCAATTTAGCCATCTCAGCTAGTTCCATCATCTTCACCAACCATTCCTCCATTGTAGGTATTGCCAAATCTTTCCATCTTTGTGCATACAGTACAATAATCTTGCTGCAGATATTATATACAAAAACAAAGTTCCATGTTCAGTTCTTTTTTCTAGCTGTTTGTCCATCAATCCCAAAAGAAAAACCTCTGCTCTCAATTGTATATTAATCTTGAAAATCCTCTGAATCAATGTATGTATTTGAATCCAAAATTTTCTAGCTTTTTTACACGTCCACCAAGCATGATAAAATATCCCTTCTTCTTGTTCACATTTCCAACATAAATTTAAAGTGCCTTTATGCATTCTAGGCAATTTCTCTGGTGACATATACCAATGGTACATCATTTTATAAAAATTATCTTTAATATTATAACATAGTGTAAATTTCAATCCTTTCAACCACATATTTTCCCATCTGGTTATATTATAACCAAAACTTTTACCCCACTTTATCATACATTATTTCACTTGTTCTTCTGTTTCAAATTTCAATAGAAGTTTATATATTTTTGCAACTACAAGTTTATCATTTGTACAAAATTCTATTTCAAACTATTTGAAACTTACAGTGTTCAAAACCATAAACTCTTTTGTCTTTTTTTTTCTTTTGTCATTATCTTGTGTAAGAGAAAAGAATATTCTTTTTTGACTGAGAGATTGAAACAGAAAAAGATTGCATTTCGAGGGGACAGATTGGAAGGTGTGATTTTTTTACTTCCAAGCAGCAGGTGAAGGAATTTCTAGAAAAATTTAAAGAGGAATTGGAGGAGATTCAAATGGAGGTGTCAGATGAGACTACATAAAAACTTCAACAGGTGCAACAGGAAACCAAAATGGATGATACTGAACTAGGTGCTACAGGTATCAACTTTCTAAATTTTTGGCTCGGTTATGGATTACAAATGCTTAACGTGGAATATAAATGGAGCAAATGCTCCTCAGAGGAGAAAAAAAGTAATTTATTATTTGAAAAAAATAAAACAAGATATAATTTGTTTACAAGAGACACATATTAGAAAAAAAGACATAAATATTTGATTTATAAATTTGGGGTAAAGAATTTATTTCAGCAGGAACTAAAAAAAGAAATTGAGTTGTTTGTATTAACTGATGAGCATGGCAGATTTGTTAGGGCGGAAGTTAATTTGCATGGGATCAAGACTCTGATATTGGAAATTTATGCCCCAAATGAGGATAAAGTACTGTTCTATAAAGGATTTAGACTAATGGGTTTCTCTTATGAAAATTGGTGTTTGATGGGGGATTGGAATGAAATGATCTCCCCAGAACTGGATAGAACTTCTGAGAAAAGTATTAAAATTACTCAAGGCAAATTAACATTTTTTTTTAAATTTGATGGACAGTTTAGGGTTGGTTGATATGTGGAGACAGAAAAATGGCAAGGAACTAAGGCCACCATAGGTGAAATGGCAGCTTCAAGTCTGAGGCCATCTGAACTTAGTAACCCCCAACCCTCCAGAACCTGGGAGAAAAGCTCACAATTGGGGTACTGTTCCCAGTCCAAACCATGGCATTGTGTTCCTCTCCAGTTGGTCAGGCCATTGCTGGCTTCTTCTGATGTCCTGCTGCCTCCATTGCTACATAAGTCATCTTTGTGGGCTTCAAACAGGTAAACAGGCTAATCTTACACTTCCACTCCTGTTCCAGTCTTCCCAATGGGATCTAGTTTTCCCCCACATATACCACATCCTAACAACCATCCAATTCTCAATTTCCCCAGGCATGCCAAATGTGGTACCATGCCCCTTATTCAATTCCTTTTCAACGTAAGCAATTTTATACAGAGCTCAGAAAAGGAAGAAGTAATAGTAAGCCCCCTAAGTGTATTGAGAATCATGAGAATTAAATCAGCAGCGTTACTCTTGAAGACAGGAAATCCTTGTCGATTTCACCTTTATTTTAAATCCAAAACTTAGTATCTCCAGCAGGTATTAGAGGAAAACTATGCATATTAGCACTTTTTATGTTTAAAAGGGATATTTGGTACTCCATTTCTAAGGTTCTTCTTTAATGTAATGCAAACTTGAAGTGACAGTAAATGAAGCCATGTTCGTTTTACGGTATTGTTGACTTGAAATTATAGGGGAACACATGGCTCTTTGAAGTCCAGGACTCACATTGTTTCAAGAACTCCAAAGGGATGGCATTTTAGCCCTGTAAGGTGGAAGGTCACCCAAGTAATTTAGATGTACCATCACCAAACACATCTGAATCAATTGAGTTCATGATCAGTTGTCAATCCATGTAAAATTGACAATAAGGAGAAATGAAGGTGGTTCCAGAGGGAAGAGACTCATGCTGATGCATCTAGAAAGAACTGTTAAAAGTTCTGAAGATATAATTGCATCAGTATTTTTGCAAAGTGTTCCATTTTCTTCCCTCCAGGAGTCATAATTTTTTGTACTCATACATTCCCCATGCTGTTGCTTTGTGATTGCAACGGAGATATCTAAATTAATTCTTGACTAATAGTATTGCTTAATTTGAAAATGAATCTCAGTGTTTCAGTATATTAACATAACTATGTAGGAATTCTAAGAAAAAAGGCAGTTTGGAATTATTTTAGGTGTTAGAAACTGAAATTACTAATTTCACAACAACTTTGAAAACTTGAGTCTAGACATAATTTTCAAAAGCTTCTTGTCAATAGAAGCTGATTTAATGTATTAATATATGGTGAACTATAGATTATCTTCCTTTCAGCTGTACTATAACAGGATATAGACTAGCCTACCATAAAGTTGCTTTTGTTTTGATCTCCTTATAATGCTTATTAGTATTATAAGGTATATAAAATATATGGATTTTTAAAAACCTGAGTGACAGTCCGTTAGAATGAAATCTGGAAATGGTGTTTGTTCTGCTTCAAAGTACTGGCTTTGAATCGCAGAGAAAGAAAGGATCTGTTTAAGGGTCCACTCAGAACTGAAGTGCTTTGCTAGTGCCTGCTATTGTTAACAGTTGAGAAAACACTTCCATTACAAGCTTTCCTTCCCAGGTGCTTTGTTCTGTAACAAAGTGTATTCTGAAAAGATGGAGTCTATCATGGCTGTTCTCCCTTAAGAGGACAGTAAGCTTCCTTTTAAAGTATAACATAAAATTTGATTACTGGCCTCTAGAGCTTTCCTTGCTTTAGCATCCCCCTTTTGCTTACATTAGAAAAGAATGAATCAAGGAAAAAAATTACACTTTGCAGTTAACAGTGTACATATGGATGCATAGGTATCATTCAGAGTGCTTAAGTTTAATAGAAGTCCAGAGTTCCTTTTGGTAAATGGGCGGCTGTACAAACAAACCTGTTAAATACATTTAAATATTAAATAAATAAACAAAATTCATCTCTGCAAGTAGAGGGCTGGCTGTTATGGGGTTAAAGGCCTTTATCCCCTATGTCATCTACATTAGCAGGGTCAGTCGTACTATGAAGAAGAGTGACGCAACTGCCTCAGGAGGCACAATGTAAGTTGTAACCCCCCAAGTGTTTCTCCTGAGCTTGCCCACCATTTCCCTTTCTTGGAGGGTAGAGCAGTTCCTACCATGCAACCTGTCTGGCATTTCCAGTGCTACTAGCGTATTGCCCTCTGCTGTGGCAACAAACTGTACTCAACTGTAAGGATTGAAAAATAGTTAACTGCCAATCCAGCTGGCTTCTCTATATGGGAAAAGAGGATGCCATCATGTCCTTTGCACCACGCAGCAAACTGCATGGAGAAGGCTAGTTCCGTCAACACATCCTATACTATGCATACACACAAATGCAAAATTATTATATATATGAGGAGGTAAGGCTAGAGGCTCTTGTCAAGCTCCAAGGATCACTATGCAACTGCTGTTCTAGCCTGGCTGGATCCTTAAACAAGAACATTCTGATTAGGGCTGGAAATACATTGCAAACTTTTTAAGGAGTTCCCATGTGTATTTCATATTACTGAAAAACTGCTTCAGTGTGACACATGCCATCACCTCCTACACATTTCTTTAGCAGTAGTTACCTGACCTGTCAGACTGGGTGAAAAGATTGGGTAATGATGGCTTCATTAAACAGATTTCCATCTAACAATCTTAGAAGTGACTTTCCAGACTTGGAAAAGTATTTTTTAAAATACTTTTTAGACAGAGCATGTGAAATTACATACCATTATTCTGGACTGTAACAAAGTGTATTCAAACAATTTCTCTATTACTGTTATAGCCATGTTCAGTACGTAATTGTTTTAAAAATAGTTTACTATATTTAAGAAATACAGAGTGATACACCTCTTACATTCTCTGTAATGATGTAATTTGCATATCTGTATCAGCTGAAAAGGGTTCTTATTTTACCACCCTGTTTGCAATTTAAGAAAATGGAGGACATCGACATTTGGGGTTGGGGGAAGGGGAGTGATGAGGAAGAGATGTGAAGTATAATATTGTCAATGAGATTTAATTACTAGCAGCTTCTAATAGCTGCCTCTCCCTCTGCTGCACAAAGACAGTTTCATGTTGGAGAAGGAAGGAAGGAAGGAAGGAAGGAAGGAAGGAAGGAAGGAAGGAAGGAAGGAAGGAAGGAAGGAAGGAAGGAAGGAAGGAAGGAAGGAAGGAAGGAAGGAAGGAAGGAAGGACAGTTTCCAGCCTTTGTTACTGCCTCTGCAGGATTACTGTATCTAGGCTGCAAAAATCTGAAAAAGTCTAGATGGTAGCAAGGAGATGCAGAAGACTCTTTGCTGCCACCTACTGTCCTTCTGGATTTTGCAGCCTAAGTATGGTAACCACACACCGTTGCTTGCCATAAAATTGGCAGTGATGAAGGTAGGTGAGCAGTTGTACATGAACTTTAACCCCAAAACTCACACCCCACTGAAAGATTGAGTTTAAATTTGGAAAAGTTCTGTTCAGTAACCTTCAATGAAGTTTAGGATTTTCAAAGCTTTCCCCAGTAAGTGAATGTGTGGCCACTGAAGAATGCTAATTTAAATATGTTCCATCTATTTCCTTGTTATTTAATGTTTCTTGTAGCATTTTGGTGGTTCTGAATGGGTTTTCTCAATTTCCATCATAAGAAATCACAATGATTTTTAAACACTGTTCACTGCAGGAAAGTTTGGGCTGATAGTGATTGGTCAAAAACCATCCAAGGGGTTCAACAGAGTCATGTAATGTGATGAGGGAATCTCGTTTCTTACGATCTGCCACAATATAACATGAAACTTGATTATTATGAATGTTAGGCATAATGTGATCTCCAATGTGAATTCAGCTACTCTCACTGAAGGTAAAATGATGTTTTAGTACATGAATACAGCTGTTGGAAATGAGAGCGAAGCAATTTTTAGTGCCTGATCTTTTGGTGCATGCGTTTCTGGCAAATGTTAGTTGACCACTGATTTTACTAGATTTACTTCCAGTGACTGTCTAAATGTTGATAGGGCTGCTGCCCCAATGATGAAATGGATAGGTATGATATGTTTTTTAAATTGACTTTGCAAGGCCAACAGATAAGTGCAGAGCTGCATTCTAGAAATTGTAGAAATGGGTTGCTTTGTTAATCAAACGTTTATCTTTGGTCACCAGGGGAGGATTCAATAGTATTATGCATTATAATTGTAAAGTATAATAATTAAACAAAGAGAGGATAAAAGAATGTTATCTTTGCTCGGGAAATATTCTTTCTGCCTTCTGTGCAAAGCAGATAATTAGGTTTTAGAGCCTAATTGTATATGATTGAAAAGATTTGGTACTCCTTTTACTAATGCCCTGTAGTAAGAATGTTTAAAATCTTAATAATTTATTTCATATAGATGAATTATTAATCATAATACAGAACATTTACATTAAAAGCAAACATGTTGGACCCAATTTTATATAATTTATGCAGAAGGATGTGACTGTATACTCAGTTGAAAGTTGTTGACCTCAGAAGTACGAAGTATTTAGTATGTGTTGGTAGAAATCCTACCCATAAATATTTTTGGATAAATCCATTAAGTATAGTCCTATGAAGCTATGCATATGGTGTCTAATAGACTTCCAAATAGTTATCATTGGGACACAAATCTTGCCTTTTCTTTTTAACCATTACTGTCATCTAATTTAAGAATAGGCAGCCGCAAGCAGAGAAATAGATGAGAACTGGTCAAATGATTGTCTCTACCAGTATGCATGAGAGGATTACCTCAGACAGCTGATCTTGATGTTACAAGACATTTGTTTTATTCAGTAGTGTTGTGTCTATCAGCAGCACTATACAGAGTAATCTAAGTATTGTAGGATAATATTTATTAAAGGAGGGAGAGGAGAAGCAGTTACCCTCCTCACACATGGATACATATACATATATGAAGTCTGCTGACTCATTACAGACTAAGCCTTGTTAAAGGAACCATATACTACAAGTAGTCTCTGATGATGCATTGGGAGGATCCTCAGAAACTAGTGAAACAGGCAAAGCTGTGTTTTGTAATTCAGAGGGACCTGGAGAGTGGATATACGTCAAACACTTTGTCCTTTAAGTTTGAAAGGGGTGGGTAGAAGCTGTTAGTCATAATCATGACAAGATGTTTGTTCTCTCAGTATTTCATATAATATTGTTCAAAGTGCTGATGGTCACCTTGAAATAATTCCCATGGACTGGTTTTGAAAAGAAATCACCTCTGTTGTTCCTCATTTCTCACATCTATGGGGAAAGTGCTGATCCGCATCCCACTTTTACAAAAACCACTTTCACAAAACCACAGAAGTTATGAGCATGATCCTGCACTGTTCCACAATATACTCCCATAGAAATATTTCCTACCCAGATCTTTGGGGCTGACTTATTTTTTACAGTCAGTAAAACTTGTAGGAAAATACCTTGTTTTGACTAGATTAGATGAGTTTTTATTTAAAAAATTAAATATTTTTTTTTCATTTTCCTTTTTTGCTGCTTAGCGTATGCCATAATAATTTAAATGTAAATTTGCGTAGCAGGATTATGCTGTTCTTTTGGGCTATAGTTATGTTTTATGGTGTTTGGGTGCTGCTTATATAATTAATCAAAACCAATATTTAATTAAACCAAATCTAACTTACATGTAACCTCTAAGATTATGAAACTATTCAGCTTACCATGAAATAGGTCATTATGTCAGTGTCACTTCATTGACATTCAATCCAAAGTGTACAGAATTATGCTCATGTATATAAACTCATTTACCATAGTATTTGAAAGTCTAACTTGGCTTTCCATTTGTGTTCCTAGTGTAAAGTCTACCCGCTACACAATAATAATGTAAGGCCTTTTTGTTCCCTGCATTGGAATTATCAAAGCAACAGACACTGGTTAGAATTGCAGCACCAGAATCCAGTAATTTGGTGTTCTTAGGTTTCAAATGTTATAGCAGTCAGTGTTAAGCGCAGCAAATGATGATAATAGTGCCAGACCTGCTGATCATTCAGTTACTACAGAGTATAGGGTAGACAGATATTATAGTGATTTCGATGTGTCTCATTTCCCCATGTATTTGTATATTTGAAAACCCTTTGCAAATGTTGTTTTGAATTTCTCAACCCCCTTTCGATATGACTAGCTAGTTTAAAAATGCCTCTATAATTTGTGCTAACGGAAATTTCACTGAATCTTAGCTTCTAACAATCCAATTAATTTTAAGAGTAAAGGTATTTGATTTCATATGAATCTTTCGGAAAGTCTGGAAAGCATTTTAATCAATTAGCGACAATCACGGTGCTAGTTAATTTGAAATGAGTTGCTTCAGCTTGTTACCACACTGGTGGATTACAAGTACTGTTTCTTGGCACCTCATGCAAACAGTTGCAGGTTACATTGTCATTCAATTTATTGTAGTCTTTCAGATGTTAGAGAACTATAACATTACAAGTGCCTGAAACTAAGAAATGTCATATACAGTATATGCAAATATGAACAAATATGGCCACAAACCCATTGACGGTGACTAGGATTTGAAGAAAAGTATTGTAAGACTAACTAATATTTTCTTGGCTTTTGCAAAACACTCAGTGGGAGCCACTCCTTAAAGTAGCCATTCAAAAGTTTGGCATGGCTGCTTCGAGGTTCTCTCCAGATCTGAACTTGCATGCACATGTTCAGAAAAAAGTTCTGCTGGGTTAACTGGTGAAACTCTGTTGAATGAATTACACAGCTCATATAGTTTCCTGGATTTCTCTCTCAAGTTAAAATGACAAAGTTATGGTGATTTTCTACCAATTAAGCTTATGCTGGCTACTGAGGCCTATGGTATCTCAAAAGAATGCATTGATTTTCAAAACTTTAGGGGGAATATACATATACATGCATGCACATACATACATATACATACATACACACAGGGGATCTTTAAATTATCCATTTGTTTTCCCCAGGGTTTTATGAGATACTAGCTCTTCCCTTTCACTCTATTTTTATTAGAGAGTACATTTAATTAACATGGAAACTAAATGAAATTAGGAGCATGCCTGCCATGAAACATTAATGCAAAATGATATAGTAGTTTAAGCCAAATGGAAAGGGAAAACAGAAGATGACTGGCTTGTTGCTGGCCAGTTGGTGTTCCTATGCTCACATGTGCTCTCTCCCTCCCACACACACCGTCATAGTACTTTGAGTGGTGCCAACTGGCAAGCAGTGAAGAGCAGAGAATTCTGTGTGCAGAGTATCTGGCAGTTTATTTCCCCGCATTCGCAGTGCTTGCTTCCCAAATTACGCCTTAATCCAAATGCTTGTTATACTTGCCCTATGTTTCAACTTGCCTTTTTTTTTTTTTTTTTATCCGCACTCAGTCGTTACCGATTCCACGGTGACTGCCTGGACGAGTCCTTGCAGTTTTCAAGGCAAGGTGTTTCGGAAGTGGTTTGCCAGTGCCTCCTTCCTAGAGCAGAGCCCAGCTGGCGAGTGCAGGAGGCGGGGTTTCCGCTGACTTGACTTACACTAGTTTTTCTTTGATTTTTTCATTTTACTGGCTCCCCACCACCACCTTTTAATGTGCTATTTATCTCAGTGCCTTCAGACACATTGTCACTTTTAGACATGATATGTTAAGCCACGTTTGTTTTACCTGTGGTTTGTTGAATAAGACAGAATGGCTGGCTTCACTAGCATAAACAGGTTTGCAAACCAGAGTGGCTGAACTCTCAGAATACAGAAAGAATATGTATGATAGAACTGTCCCTTTGACTGTTACCCTGCCTGTTCACTGTCTAAGGCATTGCTAATGTGAATCACTTCCTTCAGCCTTTTTTCACAGGCACATGTATCCAAAATGCATGGTTTGGCTTATCCAAACCATGTTTTTACTGTAAATAGACCTCCCTTCTGTTCTAGTTTTAAAACCTGCTTCACTAATTCTTGCTCAGGTCAGATTCCCATTCTCAGGGACACTCACATGCAGATACAGAATGCCTCAAAATGTGCATGAAATAATCCAATGTTGGGGATAGACTTAGAAAAAGAAGAAGGGATGAGCAACTGAGGGAAAGACGGAACAAATGTAAGGTTGGGGAGTGAAAAACCAAGAGGGGTCAAAATCCACAGATTCATTTCTCTCTCCCTATGACTTAAGACGAATAGCACACTCAGGTAAGTGTGGGTGTACGTTCCTGTTCCTGTGTCCTCTCTCCTTCCCCCACCTTTTGTCTAATTCTCCGTTCCTGTCCCTTTGTAGCTAAATGCTGATGCTGGTTTTCTTTCTGTCTTCCCTCCTGGTATTCAATAGCCATTATCTTGACAGCTGCCATCTGCTCTCTCTCCTGCCTAACCTGCCTCCTGGAGGGAGCACATGCTGCAAAGCTGAAGCCATTGCTGTATTTGGGGAACCCAACCATATCTGCTTTCACCTACAGCTGATGTTCCACCTGATCTCTGTTGACTGATCTGCCCCCTGTGGAAATAGATTAAAAACTAAAGCCCAGACTCATGGTATCAGGCCAACTCTTGCTGTTCCTCTGCTTGCAACCTGCCAGTTTGTTTCTCAAACGGTGCCCAGATCTGGCAGCCCTTGCAGGCTGTCACCCCAAATAAACTATTGCCATGATCTGTGCTACATTTGATGCCTGACAACCCTTATGTTTGCCTCTTTTTCTCACCTCCTGGTTTATTCTCTGAGGCAGATTGGGCTGAGAATGGGCAACTGCCCCAAATCATCAGCAAGTTTCCATAATTGAAGGTGGTGTTGAACCTGGGTCCCCTCATTCTGGTCCAACACCTGAACCATTATACTATGCCACACTTAACCTCTATAGGAATAGATGTAGCTACGTGAACATTCCTGTCTGAGAAACAGGCAGTTGATTGAAGTACCAGGATATAGTTTGGAATGTGAAATCTCTAAGGGGAAATATCTGTGTGAACCTATTTAATTTGGCATAAACTCTTGAGTACTAGCCATGGTATTTGTGCTTGGCTCTACGGGAGCAGCCAGGTCTTTGGGAGTATTTTTAAGACATCCAAGTGGTTATAACTAACCTATTTGTAGAAAGGAAACTAACATAAACAAAATATTTCTAACCCACTCTTCCTACTAGACTTTACTTACCTGACACTTTTTTTTAGAATGCTGTATCAAAATTTCCTAATAAAGTAAAGTAAAGGTTTCCAAAAAGGACAGATGTATTTAAATAGTGTAAAGTAGCTGTAGCTGTATGGCAGAGAAATAAATGTATATGGTAAGTTTCTATAGAATAGTTATTCTATAGAATAACTTACCTTAAAAGCAAAATAACTCAAGCATTTTTACATTTTCTGCTTCAATTGTAAAAATCTGTTTCTTTTCTGAAATTAAAACTATTCTCATTAAAAAAGAGAGACAAATTTATGTCTAGATATCATTCCATAAAACATATTCAAGAGGAGATTTTTTTTTCTCTGATGGAGTTTCTGTCACATTAGGCAGGAAAACGTAGTTCGCTGCCTAACCACTCTGACATATTTAGCTTTGCAAGGTCTGAATAATCAGCTAGAGTAAAAAGTGTTTCTGACAATATGACAGGGATCAATCGTGTGTGTGTGTACATACATATATGCATACTGTAGTGGTTAGAGTGCCACCCTGTGACGTGGGAGACCAGGATTCAAATCTTTACCAGTAGGAGTCCTTGGGCAAAGACCCCCTAACGCCTCACCTGCCTACCTCAGATATGAGAGTGACACAAACTAAGAGAGTCATGCTGGCTTGGATGTCACCCAGCTTAACAAAGTCTGTGCCAGATGCTGGGGAAACAGGACAATCTGACAATAAATGGGCAACTGGAACAAATCATACATGGATGAGACAAGAGAACCTGGAATTGATGGAATGCTACTACAATAGTAGACCTAATGAGAGGGGATATGTGCCCCACTTTTTAATCTTTTCTTTCATTATCTTTTTATTATTGCCAAGGAGAGTGTTAGCCTTGCAAGGTAGTCCAGACAAGAAGTACAACCAGGCATAGTAGCGCTATCTTTATTGTAAGGCTACATTAACAGAATCTTGCAAGTCTGACAGTACCCCTCCTGTCCCTCACTTTTACTCTCCTAAAAATTAGGGAGGGTCCCTTCTAAGACGCTTTCACCATCCCCCCCACTTTCGGACTCAAATTTTGTGTATCAGACCATTATCTAGGCTACAGCTCTTCCTCCTGTCTCCTGAGGTCATTCCCACAGACCATTACAGGGAGAGAGGTAATTGTAGGCAAAGCAGCTTTAAAAGAAATCTTTTCATTGTTTCAGTGTAGTGATCTCAGGGAAAAAGTTATTTCGCCTATTAAACTAGGAGATTAGAGCTTAGGTTGGAAATTTGCATAACATAAAAGGTATAGGGTTTTTTTGTAAGAAATATTGATAGTTTTCTGTCCTGAGGTAGAAAAAGAAAGAGAGTCTGCTTTTGGTTTAGCCTTTTGGTAATAACTTTTAACATAACAAAAGCTAAAGATGTTATTTCTTTAAGTATTTGTGACTCACGTTACCTAGCTATTGGAGAATTTCCTTCTCTGAAGGGATGTTATCCAACTAGCTATATAAAAAACCCATCATTTATATAAGAACATTAAAGGCAAAAATATAATAAAAGAAAACAATAAAAGTACAGTTGTTGTAGGAAGAGATGTTCCTTGAGATATAATAACCTATATCTCTGTTTTCCTCTCTCTTTAAGGCTTATACATAATACCGGGAGAAAGTCCAGAAGCTATACATTCTCCCTTACTCCTCTCAGTCTTTTAGAGTGACCACCAATTAAAAAAAAAGTCTGGGTTTTTCAGGTTGTCCAGTAAATGTTTTTCTTGTATATTTTAGAAATCTTTTGACGATAAGCATGGAAAAGGTCTTTAAGATTATCTTGAAAACAGTGGTCATCAATTTTGTTTCTTTTTAAATGAAAGAGTAACTTTTTTTGCCTGTCATTAATTATAATTATATAAGACAAGTGTGCTTGTTTTATCCCTGAGGTGGACATTTCATAGTCCATTTTTATAAAGTATGTGAAGTTGCTTTCATTCAACCAAAATGAGCTCAGTGTCAGTCCATCATGCTTAAGGGGCACCTAATCATCACAGGACGCGCCAATCAATAGCAAGCCAGTCAGAGAAGAAGCAATACCACCAATCAAGTCATCCTGCCCAAATCCACACAAGGCTGGTAGGACAAGCTGCTGTATGTAAACAGCCAACAAACTTCACTTCCCCGTGTCAGAACGCTGATGATCCTGCCTAGTCTGGTAAGGAAACGTCTGCAAAAAAAGAAGAAGAAAAAAGCAGGCTCAGAGAATACCAAGAACCCAACATGCTTAGGGAAGGCATGAAAAATGGTGTGACTTAAGGGAAAACTGAAAAAATTGAATGGAGAGACTTGACGCTTTCTGAGAAGTATTCCATATTACAAGTATCCCACTTGTAAGATTTTATTGCAAACTCACCTGTTTTACTTCTGCATACCTGCTCTTCTAATTTTAGATTTTATTCCAGCGTGTGACACATTTTTGTCTGTGTGAGAGAGAGAGAGTGTGTGAGAAAGATGTGGGTTCCTTCTAGATGTGTGGGTGTTTTTAATGGCTTATTAGTTTGCGACTGAGGGTGCTGGTCCTAGAACATTTCCAGAATCTAATGAAGGAAAGTTCCGTGTAGTATGAATTGGACAAGATCAGATCTCAGGTAGAAGAAAGAGTGGGCAAGAACTAGTAATACTTGCTTTCATTTAGTCTCTGTCCTGCAAATGAAGATCAGGCATCAAGTTCAGTCTATTACATGAGGCAGAGTCAATTGAATGGCAAGGAGCAGAACCCAGAAAGATGTCTTTAATGAAATCAGGGTACCAGTCAGATATGTGAAGCCAGGAAATTAGCCTTCACATTAAGGCTCAGAAGCTGGAGAGCAAGAGTAGAGATCATACAATGTTGCTTCAGAACAGCTGCATAAAAGATTAACCTCAAAAGCTGGGTAAAGGTAAGAATTGTAATGATTCATCCTTTGCTTTTAGTCTAAGAAGGAAAGAGAGAGGATTGTGTAGGTTATGTTCTGGTGGCACCTTGCTAACTTCTGGGCTGGGTTTTCCTGACTGACTTCAGTGACAGATTCCAGGTTTAAGGTTCAGAAATCAGGACAGTTAAAATCAAAACATACTGAAGGCAGCCTCACAAATGAGGCAGGGCAGGTAAAAATAAAATTGGCTTTTCTGTGTATGGTTTTGTGGAATAAAATAAAATTGGCTTTTCTGCTTGGCTTTGTGGAAATGACTGGAAGACCAGGGTCCATAAATCTAGGACAGCTGAAGTAATTGCAGTGCTATTGTTCTCTAAATCCTATTACTGATGGAGAGAGTGAGCCATGACAACCTTTTAGTTTGGGAGAAAAGAAAATCCACATTTTTGGATTCTCCTTGTCTTCAGGCAATCTGACTTTCTCCCTTGATTGATTGCATCAACACGTGTAAAGCATGGCTTCATAGGGTCTTTGCGGCCAGCAGCTGCTGATTTGGACAATGCACGAGCTGCAGTCCCCAAAGTGGGAAGGGCCAAGAAAAATGTGACTGGAGTTAGGACAAAAACTAAAATTGAATGAGTTGAATTTAAACTTTGATTTAATTAAAATAGAAACAATTAAAGTTGAAATGATTAGTTTCCACTATACTTAGTAATTTCCCTTTTTCTTATACAGGTAGTCCTCAGGTTATGACCATTCATTTAGCAACCATTCAAAGTTAGGATGGCATTGAACTAATGGTACTTATGACCGGTTCTCGGAGTTCTGGCTGTTGCAGCGTCCCTGTAGTCATGTAATCGCAATTTCCAACATTTCCAGCAGGCTTCCCACCAGCAGAGTCAATGGAGAAGCCAGCAGGAAGTTGGAAGTCGCAATCATGAGATCTTTACTTAATGACCTGTATGGTCCTCGCTTAACGATGGCAAACAGGACTCCCAGAATTGTCATTGCTAAGCAATGTGGATAAGTGATGTTGTGTTTTATGACTGCATCGCTTAGTGATGGAAATTCTGGTCCCAATTGCCATTGTAACCCGAGGACTACCTGTATTAAAAATTCTACTTCCATGACAACTTTCAGAGGGCTTATGGAGATTGATCCCAAGTCTCTGAGGTGACACGTAGAACATCATGATATATGGAATTCAGAGCAAGGGAAAGTGCTGTACAATGCATAATTGACCTCAGTTTATGCATTTTCATTCTGTTATTTCCTTTCAAGTGAATTAAATACACTGCATATGTTTACATAGCCTTTCTTTTCCTCAGATTTTGCATGCTTTCATATACTACCAGAAAATGCAAGAATTAAATTGATATGTAGATAAGAACTCTCTTGCCTTCCTTCTAATTTGCTTGCTTGGGCAGAGTGCTACTGAGATCCAATAGGTCTCCTGGGAACATTTTTTTTTTTTTTTACCAAACAGTGTGAAATTGTTCAGGAACTGGGAGAAAATGGAAGGTAGATATTATCTCCTGCTGTTGATTCACTGTAATTCCTTCAAATGTCAAGGAATTATTCCAACATGTAGAAATGTTCACAGTTGCAATGATTAAATCCAAACATAGTTTGAAGCAGTCTAAAATGCATGGATTGGGTTTGGGTATGGACAGAATAAATTAGAGACATTAGGAAAACAGCACTGTTTCTTAACAACCCCAGTTGTATTGTCAGGAGCCAAATGTAGTTCAACTCCTTATGGAAAACTCATTTAGATTAATTTGTGCAGCAATTGTCATGGAGAATTTAACATTTTTTATTCATAGCTAATCCCTCCCCATTTCATGTGATTAAAATACTGGAACTAAAGAAAGTTGGTGGATTTTTTTTGAATAATGGTTAGTTTGTCACTTTAGCCACCATAATAATAAAATGGTAAAATCTTTGTTTGAGCTAATCTCAGTTGCTGTTATACTAACATGTCCATAAATCATAAGGAGTCTGGTAGCACCTAACTAATTTTATTAAAAGGCATAAGCTTTGTAACAAAGTTGGAAACAGTACTACTAAACTGCTGACTTTTGGCCACCATAGACCAACATGGCTCTCCTCCCACAATAATATGTCCATGTTGCTCTTTTAGTCAGAATTGGTTAGCCACTGTCTTCTTCTGATATGCTTCCCTCCCCCCTTCCAAGGGTAGCCTGCAGCCCTGGGTCTCCCATCAAGCTGCTATTAGGTCTGACTATTCAAATGCAATTTTTTAATCCTACTTCCTGTTAATTATGTGAAATTACATGGGGTGTCAGAGTTGTATTTTAGGTATTTATGCTAGAACAGAAATTGGAATACAGATAGTGCTGCAAAAAAAGTGGGGCTCCCATTAATAAACTTGGACTGGGGAACAATCCAACTGTGTTTAGGTGCAGAATCCATAGATGTGAGTATGCAGATACCATTTGAAGAACCAGTTACAGCTAAATAATCAGTTGTAATGTGGGACTGAGGGAGCAATTAGAGAACAATCTTTGCCGAAAGCAGACAGAGGGAGAGACTGAGAGATTTTTGACTCAGAACCCTAACCATCCTCAGTTCCAATTCTAACTTTCACTAAGAGGCAACTCCCCCCACCCCAAAAAAAGAACAAGGGATTGTAGGACTGTTATAAATAATATGCAAGCAATTGACTTTATTTATTTATTTAAATTTATATGCCATCCATCTCCCCCAGAGGGTGATTCTGGGCAGCTCACAGTTAAAATCCAAACGGTAAAAACAGTAAAAATATAAATATCCATTTTAAATTAGCTAAAACGTAATTCTATATAAAAAGACTATACAATTCAAGATTACGGTGGGGGGGGGAGCAGAATCGATTATCGCACCAGCCAATTCCAATAATGTGAGCCCCCATCGGGCCCCCAGGCCATGCCTTTGCACTTGGATTACCATTACTAGGACTATTTTAACTGTTTCTCATTACAAGGCAGCCATGCAAGCTTGGAAAATGTTGCAACTGCTTTAATGATTTAAAGAGAGGATGGTGTATATACTCCAGTGCGTTGCAATACACCTGTTTGAAAATAGTTAGCACAGCAGCCCTAGCCATTGCTGCAAAGGTTGCAGTGGCAGAGAATATTCATGTCTTGAAGGCTTCAAAGCAACGTTAAAAGACTAGCGTGTGTGTGCACCTTCAAATCAGTGTTGGTTCCTGGTGATTGCCTGACTGACGCTGACTCGAAGGCACACATTAGTCCCTGCATTTTTCTTGGTAAGATTTTGGAAGTGGTTTGCCATTGCCTCCTTCCTAGGGCTGAGAGAGGGGCTGGTCCAAAGTCACCCAGCTGGCTTTGTGCCCAAGGCAGGACTAGAAGTCACAGTCTCCCGGTTTGTAGCTTGGTGCCTTAACCGCTACACCAAAATGGCTCTCTAGCTTAAAAGACTAGAGCATGCTTTATCTGGATTAGATCCTAAAATGAATCATATGTAAATCCAGATCAGGATTCTTGGAACTGTACTGAATTTATAGCAAGGTTGAACAAATAACAGTAATTTTAGTTTCATTTAGTACCTCCTTTCATATATCAACTATCACACAATGAGATATCTTTGATCTTGTCTAAACTCAATCAGTCGTTGTGGCTTCTAAATTATGGTTTGTGCCTGTATGTGTTGTGCAGAATCAGATAATTTCAGGTAAACAAACTATGGCTTAGTGCAATATTGATCCCATCAGTTTCTGTTTTCTTGAATAGAAGCCCAGTTCAACCCATTTTCCATCAATTTACAGATTTTATCATCAAACCTTTATTGCGCCCACAAAACCAGCAATCAGATAAGAGTAACACAAGTAAAAATAAAAATATATAAAATTAAAAAGAGAAGAGATCAGTACAAATGTTCAGATCTAGGGAGAGACAGATAGAGGCAGAGACAGTGCATATAGGCATGGATACTTTGGAAAGATATATCCAGACAATGGTCATATAGAAGCAGCGGCAAATAGAAGTCATACTCTCTGCCAGGGAATTTCTTCAGGATAGGGTAAATAAAAGTTGTTCAGGATTGTACAGCAAGCAATGAAAGATCATGTGGTTCAAGAACTCTGCTAAGCCATCCCCACATACAGCATACAGTATAAACTGATATAGGGGAATATTTCTGTAGCACCTGTGATGGACTGGAATTGTGGGGGCCAGAATCGAGGAGTAAAGAATGCTCTTTCATCTCCCGAAGCACGGGGAAGAGATAAGAGGTTGAGGCTGGCACCTCCCTGAGGAATTCACTCTGTTTTGACTGGCTGACTTTGGGAACTGAGGTTTCAGTCTGGGAAGATTCTTGATAGAGGTTGCAGCTCATGCACCTTGTTGGATTGAATCTGCATGGTCTCCTAGAGTTCCCTGGGCTAAACCTGATCGCACCCCAACAGAACAGCAGAACTCAGTGTATCCAGCCTGGCCAAAGTGAAGGCCTGGTGAAATTTTGGGACTATGACAGATGAGAGATAAGAGGCTGACACTCACCCATTTGAAGACTCCATGTATTATGAGACTGGGAACCAGTCTTAGGTTGACTTGAAAATCAGTGTCCAAAATATGCTATAAGGATACTTCTGGAGTTTTCAAAACCTAATGGTCAAAGCATCATTGGAAGCTTGCCAACAACTTTTTTTTTTTTAGGTTCACTTTGAGAATTAGTGAGCTCGACTCACTAGGAAAAAAGGTAACTGTAGCCAAAGTTAAAAACAGGACACCAAGTTCTAGCATCTACAGAGACTAAGCCTGTCAATAGAAGCGAATATGTGTAGCTCAGGATTAAACTGTGGAGTCCGTGGGATTCTCTGAGCTTGGTTCTTTTCTTGCAAACGTTTCATTACCCGGCTAGGTCTTCAGTGCTAGAATGGAATGGGGTTTGCTCTCTGTTTATATATTGTGGCATGCCCTGCCAGTGTTGGTGGGGGTGTGGCTTTTTTTTTTCTTCTATTTTTTCCTCTGGTAGTTCCTTGATTAAGGTATTGTTCACTGCTTGATTGTGTGCCTGGTGGTGACCTCTGCTTATCTGGGTGATGACTGCTGGTGAGGAGATCTCCTGGTCTTTTGTTTTCCTTTCTATTGTCTCTTTTGAATAGTGTATAGATGTTGTTTATCTCTGTGTGCCTGTTGATGGCTGCCTTGTCTGAATACCAAGCTTCCAGGAATTCCCTTGCGTTTTTGGATTTAGCTTGTTGTAAGATACTGAGTGTTTCCCAAGTTGAAACTATGGTTAAATCTGTCCATGTGTTGTGAGATTAAGGAATTTTCGTCATGTCTTCTGACTGTTGGTTGGTGTTCATGGATACGCTCTGCTAGCCTTCTGCCTGTCTGTCCTACCTAGTGGTTGTTACAGTCCTTACACTGTATGTTGTAGATGACGCCTTCTTGGGCTACTGGGTCTTTTGATTTGCTTAGGATGTTTTGGAGGGCTTTAGTTGGTTTGTGTGCTGTGGAGATGCCATGTGGTTGTAGTAGTCTGTTGGTAGTTTCTGAGACATTTCTGATGTATGGCAGTGTTATCCTTTTCATAGCTTGTGTCGGTTGTGTTGTAGTAGGTTGAGTGGTCAGGCACTTTTTGATAAAGTTGCGTGGATATCCATTTTGCTGGAAGATGTTGTATAGGTGGTCTGTTTCCTAGTGTCATGGAAAACCTAAGACTTTGATTTTCTGATAAATTTTTACTAGCTATTCCTCCGAGCGGAAAGAGGCCAAAGCCCTCAGTGCCTTTCTTATTCCCACCTGGGAGACAGACATAATCATGACAATGTTTGCACCTAAAACAGCTGGAAACAGTTGGTCTGCTAATGCAGCGGGGTGGTGAGTGGGACAAAGAGGGACTGTTATTGGGTTGTATACCTGTACCTATACCCATACCCATACCTATACATCTATCTCTCTGTCCGTCCATCCATCCATCCATCCATCCATCCATCCATCCATCCATCCTGTACATACACACAACTTAATACAAGTTTAAAAACGGGCTAGAATGCACCCCTGCCTCCCCTTTCTCTGGGTAGTAACAGTTCCAGGGGGAATGTACGAATTTGGCAAAAATTCATTTGCATTTTTCTGTGCACTTCCTATAACATATACTGTGTATGTTTTTTTCTAGTGTGATCATCCCACCTTCAATTCATGCACTATTTGCAAGCTTTTTAATATATGTATTTTGTATATAATATTATTTAATATTAAATTTATGTGTACTTTTTGAGTTGTAAACGACATCTCAAATTCTGATATGATCATTTTGGCATACCATTTTTTATTATTTTTATTAATTTATTTCTTTATTATAAAAAATAATAAAGGCAGGATAAAAATTCTAAAAAAAACAAAAGACAACATTTTACGTCTTATATACTAGTTCAGGAAGTTTGACATGACAAACACGTGTAAAGTTTCAGACCAAATCAATTTCTTTTTCGACCTTTACAACCAGTGCTTCTTACATCTGGGTTGATGGCACTATCCACTACAATATTATTATTGTAATGCTAATCATTATGGAGCTGATTTTAGTGACTCCACCACTAACTTAATGTTGGCTGAATTGGATCCCTGTATTCATGGAAATTGTTACTTCCTACAAACACAGGGTTCCTGTGACTGATGGACTTTCCTGTCCTTTTGTTTAAAAAAAGATGTTCTTTCATGTGTTCAAAATATTATAAAGCCTTACCACCCTATCTTATTTCTTCTTCAGGGATCATATGACTGCAGAATGTTTTAATAAGAAATATATAATAAGAAAGGAGATAAAAGTGATGAGATCTCACACTGCTCAGAGCGCACTCAAGGAAGAAGGAAGATCTGCCCACCCCAATTCTGATGAGAATTAGGCCTGTGCTCCTTTCAGATCCCTGCTGCTCAAGTACCCTTCTCCTCCATTAGCAAACATACACTTTGGAAATAATCAAGAATAAAATACTTTATTTCCTTCTCATATATCTGTTGGTCTCTAACTCACTAGGGTAGTGTTTCAGTAAAGTTTTTGGACTTAGGTACAAGGCAGTTATATCATTACCAGAGGGACCAGAGGCTTCACGTTGTGTAGAAGTCCTTCCTTCCCTGATCCCTCACATAATTTAATCCAAAGGAGGGACATCCTATCTGATCCAATTTCTTTGTTTTCATCAATCAGGGCCATATACTTAAGGAGTCTTCACAGGGCCACCACTTAATTATATGAACCTTTCTCTTCCTTTTCTCTTCATCAGAACGCATGATTTTGGAAATGCTTTAATGCCTTCTATATACACCACATAAACTGTGGTGAAGCTTATACAGGGCTGCCAAATCTGGGCTGCGAAAACCTAGATGACTACTAGATGGCAACTTGTATGACAGGTGATCATCTGGATTTCTGCAACCTAGATCTGGTAGCTCCAGTTTATAGAAGTGGGGTTAGCATATCATATTTTATACTTTAGTCTAGTCCTTTACCATGCTGATTCAGTTGGAGTAATTCGATAGCATAGAATATAAATAAGCAAATGTATTCTTTTCTTTTCTTTCTTTTCTTTTTTTACTAAAAAAAAAAAAAGATTTCTGTTTTGAACTTTTTTTCCTAAATTACTTAGCCTGATTATTAAATCATATTAAATAGGAAATGACCATACTGTCACAGTAGAAAGAATCTGGGCATATGGATGAATGAAATTAATTCATTGCTTGGAGAATTAAAGTTCTTCAGGAAATGCCATAAATCTTCATGATCTATATAAGTGCTTAAAATTTTAGCATTTGGAGATTAAATTTAGTTGAAAGATTTTAATTTTTTTTTTGGAAGAGCAAGCTCGTGCTTTTAAATAACTCTCTGGTGCCTATGTTCTGTAAATCTTTATGCATAAAGTTGTTCCTATTGATACTCATAATAACTTGCACCGCTTTGATATCCTATTGATTTGCATGTTACAAACAAGAAGGAAATTGGTTTGGTTAAAAAAGAGTGTTTAATATTGTAGCTTGCTGGCTTTTTTCTTTAATTTTGTGGGTGCTATTGATTACTCATACGTTCACAAATGAATTTCTATTCATGGAATGGTACGTCCTCTTGTTTTTCCCCCCTGGATCAAGTTAGCAAGTTGTGCGTGTGATACTCAGGAACAAGAAATTCATTCACCTGGCAGAGGTCATCATCTCAGCATGTGGACATCATTGGATACAAATTAATTAATGTGTTTTAATATTCACTATTTTTCTCAGCATGTTGCCTAATGAGTACTTTTAATGGCATTTAGGGTTTTTTTTAACAGTGTATAAAAGTTAATACATTTGTCCATGCAAATGATCTGACATGGGCTGATTTCTGCTCAGATATGCAGAGAGTAATTTATGTTCCAACAAAAGCAGTTTCTTAGGTGAGAAGATCACAAGTGGGCAAAGGATACCCCTATGCCAGGTGGTTCACTGACGGAATTTCTCATGCAGTAATTGTAAGACTATAACCGAAGTACCTTTAAACAGGGCGTATGCTGAAAAAGAATGGGGGAGAATTGGTTTTGTTTTATATAAGAAACCAATTCTCCACTTACTTTCTAAAGGATATCTAAAGAATATGAGATACCTATACAGTATCTACATTGACTTCTCTGGATGGATAAATATGGGATGAAGTGACCATTATATAATCATTTTATTTTTCCAGATCACAGTATTGTACTAACTATGGTTTTGTGTGTTTATTCCATAAATCTTTAGAGCAGGGGATACAGTATTCTCTGTTCCCTGCTCAGATTGCAATTTTGTCAAAAGCATGAATTACATTTTGGGAATTGCTCAAGCTTCAACATAAATCACAGCTGAATAATAATTTGCTTCAAGTTTTCTTAAAAGGCACAAGTTATTCTACTCTACTGGATTCTCCTCTTTCACAGAAGCTCTAGTTCCTGCTGGCTGAGGGGATTATCTAATCCTCAAGGATCAGTCAGGCTAGTTAATATCTTATCCTCACACAAGATAAAAAATGTGGCGGGCCAGATGTTGATTGAAATTTCTTTCTAGGGACACAAATAGCTGATTGAACTTTGCATCATGACAGCTGGGTGAATTAATTTGTCATGTTTGGGGGTTGATAGTTCTATAATTATGATAACCCCCACAAGCTGATATAACAGGCAGCTTTTTGAGAATGGCACAGTGTGTAATTGAGTTTGCTGGTGATCCCAGAGCCATGCTCAGAAGGAATGTTCACTCTTAACAGGTTTATTATTAAAACTGAAATCATATATATTTCAGCATCCATATCCATACAGTGGCATTCATTAAATAGCGTGACCGACGGACTAAAGACAAGTTCATTTGATGACATAAGATAACCTGGCTTATCTTAGTCTTTTACATGAAGCTGCTGGATGATGTCATCCAGTGATTTGGGGGGAGGCATCATCAGTATGCTGAAGTTACTGAGCTTTATATCTCCACCCCAGGTTGTCTGAGTGATGCTGTGGAAGTTCTGTTTCAGTGCTTGGAGGTTGTGGGGGTATGGATGGGGTGCAGAGATTTCAGCTGAACCCAACCAAGACTGAGTGGCTCTGGGTTTTAGACCTCCTGGTTCCAGGGACCTTCTATCTTTGGTTCTGGGTGGGGTGGCACTGCCCCAGAGAGAGCTGGTGCACAATCTGGGGGTCCTTCTGGAGTTGCGGCTCCTACTCAAGGTGGAAGCAGTGGCAAGGAGAGCTTTGTACAACTTTGGGTTGTGTGCCGGTTGCACCTGATCTTGGACCAGGGTTCTGTGCTTATAGTCACTCATGCCCTCGTGGCCTCTAGACTGGACTACTGCAATGTGCTCTACATGGGACTGCCCTTGAAGACTATTGAGAAGCTTCAGCTGGTGCAGAATGTAGCGGTGCAGGCAGTTAATAGAGCTGGTTATATGGCACATGTGACGTCACTGTTCTGCAAGCTGCATTGGCTCCTAGTGTACTTCTGGGTGCAATTCAAGGTGCTGGTAGTCACCTTTAAAGCCTTTTATGACTTGGGACCAGGTTACTGAAAGGACTGTCTGCCATGGCGACCTCAGACTCAGATGAGGAGACCGACAATCAGCAGTCAGTTCCAGAGTTGCTGGACGAACCGCTGCCTGAGGAGCTGCAGGCAGAGGAGGTGGGGCTGTCTGGTAACCAGAAGAAACAGCTGCCGTCAGTCTCTGAAGATGAGGAGTCTGAGCTCCCCCCCCCCCCATTGCAAGGGCTCGCTGTGTGGAGAGCAGAGCAAAGGCATTCTGCAAGATTCCTCGCCAGAAAGGAACCTCACCCTTCCAAATGAGCAACACCAGGGTTGCTTCTATTTAAGAAGAGCAGGAAGCTCAAGCCCCTCCGTTGGAGACAACCGTTCATTTACCCAGACTCGGTGTGCTTTGACTCCTGATTTGAAACCTTGTGTCTTTGACTCCGGACATGGACTGGCTGATGAACCTTCTATAACGTTTGGACTCTTGAACTTCACTTAACCACTCTTGTGACATCTGTTTTGGATTGGAACTCTTTTAAGGCAAATTTGCTGAACATTTGGGGACTTGTTTCTTTACTGCGTGTGCATTTGCACTCACATTTCTTTTGTTTATTTACTTCACAAAACTTGTCAGTAAAGTTTGCAACCACGTATCTGTGTGCTTGTATGTGCTTGGCCTGGGACAGGACTGTCTCTCCATGGTTGTTTCTACTTGTTCTACCCAATCCAGCAGGAAGGGCATGCTCCAGGTATCATTGGCTAAGACGTGTCAGCTGTCAGGGCCCAGAAGAAGAGCCTTTTCTACTGTGGTGCCCACCAAATAGACAGACAGACAGACAGATCTTATGACCATTGCCATTATCTCTCAAGTTACATCAGGATTATGATTCAGGTTTTAATAGGAGGGCAAGATTTTATAGCAAGGCCCAAAGTTGTGCCTTGGATGCACTCAGGATAAACAGCACAATCCTACATAGGTTATTCTGAAATACAGCATTCGGTAGGGGTTTTTGTTTAAATATTGAATCTTCCGTTCCACATACCTCTTAACAGCATCAAGGTTTGCAATACATGAAATACATATGAATCACTTAAAACGTGTTCTTAATACATGTAAATTTAATCAGCAGTCCTTAGCAAGTGCTAAAATTTTAATAGAAAGAAGCAGTTCAAAGTACTTTTAATTAAAGGATTGTTTATGAACATGGATAAGAGACTGAAGTCTGCCATAGTTAAAAATTTACATAACTCTCTGGAAGAATGGGAAATACTTTTTAAAGTTTCAGGTAGCAAGAAATATACAGGCAAAAATACATGAATCCAGGTTTTACCAGTGCTACAACATGTTGCCTGTTTAGAAGAGCTTTGTCCTTGCATTTATCATATATCTGAAACAGAAGCTCAGTCAGGTGTCCTACTCCGTGCCGTCACCTCTGCATTTTAAGCAAGGTATGGTTATGGCACACCTGTTTAGATTAAGAGTTCCACAATAATAGTTTGGTTACTTGTTCTGGAGAGTCTACACACGCTCCTGCTGATGTTACAGTAATATATTGGGCAAGGCCGAGAGACATATTTCCACTTTCCCTTCTGCCTATTTTTTATTTCTTTATTTGAAAAAAATGATATGCCCGCCTATATTACATAAAACAACCCTAGGTGGCTAACAAACACACAAATTATTAAAAACAAAACATTAACATTCTAACAGGCCATAATAGTAACCACTCATAAAACACAAAAAATTCTGGGCTCACTTCCCATCCTGACCCAACGTCTGACGGAAGAGCTAGGACCTAACTTCTGGAAGACCAGAAGGGTGGGGCCCTCCATATCTGAGCAGGGAGGGTATTCCATAGGGTAGGCACAACTACAGAAAGGCTCACTTCCTAGGTCCCACTAGATGACATTGAATACAGGGGACCTGCAGTGAGCTCACACTATTCAGCCTGGTGGGATGGGTAGAGAGCTGGTGCCACAAATAACCTGGCCCCATGCCATACAAGGCTTTACAGGTGATAGCCAGCACCTTGAATTTCATGGCTGCAGTCACCAGCTCTGTGAGTTTCTTTATCCTAGGGAGATAAAGTTTGTTATAGCTCCAACATTTATTTGCATTGGACTGGCACTACCTTTTTGTATAATCTTGGCTTTTTTAATCCTAGTACTGAGCAGCAGGCTACCTTTTGTACTGTTTTCATTCATCTTAAAAGTACTTTACACAAAATCGTTCACTATATCTTTCCACTATATCTATCCCTGCTAACCATCTTTGTTTCCACTATCTACAGCGTTTGCACGTGCTGGTTTGTACATATAGAAGCATGTTGAGTCACTCAGTTATAATACATTTAAACCTACTGGGTCTCCTGGGTGCCCGTTTAGCCTTGACTACTGCTAATGAGAGCCAGTTTGGTGTAATGGTCAAGGTGCTGGCCTAGAAACCAGGAGACTGTGAGTTCTAGGCCTCTCTTAGACACAAAAGCTGCTGGGTGACTTTGGACCAGTCACTCTGCTGCAAGAAGATCGCCCAGACTGACTACAAACAATGGCATGACAAAGTAGCCGCAATGGTGCATTGGAATATCTGCAAGAAATACCATTTGCCTGCAAGCAAGAACTGTTCTGTGGGACCACAAAACAAAGTAATAGAAAATGAAGACGCTAAAGTGCTTTGGGACTTTAGAATTCAAACAGACAAGCATCTGCCATATAACACCCCAGACTTAACAATTGTTGATAAGAAAGACAAAAAAGTCTGGATAGTGGACATTGCAATACCTGGAGACAGCAGAATAGAAGAAAAAGAACTCGAGAAAAATCACAAAATACAAAGACCTGCAAGTAGAAATAGAACGGCTGTGGCAAAAGTAAGCAAAGATAGTACCAATAGTAATAGGTGCCTTGGGTACAATCCCAAAACATCTGGAGTACCACTTGAAGACCATCAGCATTGACAAAATCAGCATCAGTCAATTACAAAAGGCAGCTTTATTTGGAACAGCTTCCAAACTGTGATGATACCTTTAATACCATCAAACAACATCTGCCTCTCCCAGGTCCTTGGGAAGGACTCAATAGGTGGATAAAAATGCCAAATCCAGTCTAAACATCCAGCTGACTGTGTGACCAACAATGATAATAGTCAACAAGGACCGCACTAGGTGTTGGAGTTCCTGGACATCTGGTGACAAGTGGGCTACAGGACTCAGGACTGTTAGCTGAGCAACCAAGGCCAGCAGCTGTAGGACTACTGGAAGAAAAGTTGCTTACTCATTGCAAATATACAAAGACTGAAAACAAATAATGATTGGCTATTACAAATCAGGTCCAACGAGAAGAGGCTATCTGAAAAGAATGCATCAGTTCTTGAAAGAACAACATCCAGAATCAGCCTATATCCTGCGACGATATCTTTAATATTAGTAAACAACAACATCTGTCTATCCCAGGTCCTTAGAAAGTTTTCGATAGGTGGACAAAAATGCCAAATCCAGTCTAAACATCTGGGTGATTGTGTGATCAACCATAGTAATAATTCTGGCTGGGAAACTTAGTCACTGTGACAGTGCTGGAAGAATAGAAAAGAAATAGATTTTAGTTATGGCGAGCCTTGGTAATCCCTCTTTTTTCGAACATATTTCAAATTGTTTTTTTATTAGCTGATTCTTCCTCCTTTAGGTTATCCCCAGACATACTATTTGTTAAAACCTGCCAATATAAACTGCCTATGGTCAAATTCAGTTGTTCTTCCATATTCAGAGGAAGGATACCATTGAAGTCAAGTGGTTAAAAGAAAATCAAATGGAAAGGTTATAAATTTTGTTTGCCTGAAGAAGGGATTAAAGAAAGCTTTTGACTTGAATCTTAGCTAATGCCCAGATTTTATATTATCTTTCCAAAGGGAGAGACATCTAATGCTTTACTGTCAGTCTAGACTTAACATAAATCTTCATATACAGTAAAGGGTATCGCAAATGACAGATAGACTTAAATGAGCAGTTGCAGAGTGTGTACTTCCCTCCTTACAATATCTCGAAAATCTATCATTTTAGTGGACTGATCTAAAATGAGTTACTTTGGATATTCAAATAGTGAGTTCACACATTCCCAGTTCACCACTTATAAACAGAAAATGTGGAAAACAACCCTTGCAGTCCAGGTTTGATATCTGAAAAACAAGGATGATGCATTCTTGGTTTGTGATGTGCGTAAGAGGAAGAGATAGGTACGTTCCATGTGCAATATGAAAACCACAGTATGTGTGTGTGTATATATAACATAATACAATACAATACAATACAATACAATACAATACAATACAATACAATACAATACAATACAATACAATACAATAATATACAGTACACTACAGTATAATAAATATAATATAATTGATAGAAATACATTAGGAAGCTGAAAAGAACTTGATAAATTCATTTTGTTAGAATAATTTGTGTGCCTTTGTAACACACAATTAAAATTTATTTAGAACAGCACATTAGGTTACAACTCTCCAAATTTTGGCGCTTGCAGTCTCAACATGTCCTCGAAGGCTTCTGATTGGAGGCTTCCCAATGGGGTAGGCAAATTTAGCATAAACAACCTATTCTGCTTTGCATACTATGAATACAATCACAATACACTGAGCCAGAGACTGATTAAACAGTCTGAGTTCACACAACACACTAAGCTACCAAAAAAAAAAAAAAGTTTTACACTAACCAACATTAGCATATTATTCAAACACAGCCAATATTTTCTAACTTGCCTGGGTAGGCATGTCATGTTAATACAACTTGTGACTCTGAGACATTAAAGTTATGTCATAGCAGTCAGTTGGATCCATTCTGAATATTGGTATTTTGGCACATCAACTCATGATGTCCTGGTGTTCGTGTTTTCTCCCTCGGTGAAAATCTTCTTGATTAATGTTTCTAGGAGGCACTTTATAAGCATTTTAGAAGGATTCCCTCAATTGAACATACTTCTGCTGAATACTGAGTCCTCCTCTGCTATCTTAGCACTGATCCTATGAGAGTTCCTCAGCTGGACCAAATATATAATTGTAGCTCTTCTGGTTAATTCAGCTATCCTAAGTTTGGTATATGTATCTGGAGAGAGAAACATAGGAACACACACACACACACACAATGGCATTGTTCCAAAACATTTTGATTCCTGAATAAGTATGAATGCCCACTCCCCATTTATTTTATAAATCTAGTAGTAGCAATTCACCACTTTTAAATAGTTACATGAAAGCTACTTATTCCCCGAGATGGAATTGCTTCTTCCATGCTAATAGTGGGATTATTGATCTGTCCAAATGTAGCTGTTTTAAGACAGCAACATATTTTTTCTTCTCCCGCCTCTCCTAACTATAAAGATAAAATGTCATACCACACAACTTCTGACACATTAAAGTTTGACAAGGAGAACACATTATGAAGAGGTCAGATGAGCTAGGGTAACATTGCTAGGCTTTCTCTGTATGGAAATTTTGACAAATATTTATTTTCTTTCAAGCTCAGTGGGCATGTCAGAAATCAAATGCACTGTGAAACCTTCAGCGTCCTTGCTTAGAAATGTTTTGCAGCGGAAACATCCCTTGGGGTGGGAGAAAAAAAGCCATACAAACATATTTGTGGCGACAGGCTCTCATGATTTCCTCCTTTGTCAGTGTATCTGGCCTAGTGGAATCGTTACATGTGTTTCTGTTGTTTGGAGCTCTGCAGGGTCATAGCACATCCTTCAAATCATTTTCTCCCTTCCCTTTTCCTCGCGATCAATGGAGATGCAGCCCACAGTGGGGTGTAAAATGATATTCATGTATCTTTCACCAAGAAAGAGGTGGACACGTGAGGAAAGAACATTTGTGATAAGAGGGAAATCAGAGCAAGATTGCTTTTGATAAAAGATTGATGAAGAGGTGTTCTGGGTTTGCAGGAGAAAACATTTGGGGAAACAGTGGGCGCCCAGAGCTTTGATAAGACTTGCACAACATTTTTCATTTTAATATTTATTGCTTGTTTGGAAATTGATAGGCAGCTGCTGCATGATGAGGTCATGAAAGGGGAGGTTATTTCAGGAAAATTCATTATTTCTTTCGGTTCCCTTCTCTGTTTCAATATTAGGTATCCCTCCCATTTCCTCGACTATTTTTAATGTAATTTTCTGCCAACTCATAAACTATTTAGGCATTTATCCAGCACATAGGGGAGCTTGAAATAGTTTCCTGACCAACGTAAGCCTAGAAGGTTTCCTTATTTAGTGGATAATTAGATATCCATTAACCGTAATTTAGAACCTAAATAATTGCTTATGATTCCAAATATAGAACAAGAAAATCATAGTTTAGAGTAGCAGTGGATGTACTCCCTTTGACTCAGTTACAAAGTACATTGGCAATTACAAGCATCATTGGAGAATGTGAAATGAAGAAAAAAGAAAGAAAACGGGCTATTTAGAATAACGTCTTTGTACATTGATGTGGGTATATGTGTGTGGGTGTATATGTATAATTTGCTGTCTCAAAGTTGACTTCTTGCTGCTGCTGCTGCTGCTGCTGCTGCTGCTGATGATGATGATGATGATGATGATGATGATGATGCTGATGATGACGATGACGATTATTATTGTTGCCTGCCCCTGCCCATGCTGAAGCATCTTGAAGCAGTTTATAATAAAAGCAGAAAATACATAATAGAACAATACATTACTATAAATTAAAACAATATAAAACAACATTGGGTGAGGTGACACTTCCTCAGACAGAGGCACTGTGCTGTCTGGGGTCCTCCTGGACTCACTGCTCCTGCTTGAAGAGCAGGTGGCAGTTGTGGCTAGGAGGGCCTTTGTACACCTTCAGGTTGTGCGCCTGTTGTGCCTGTTCCTGGACCGGGAGGCCCTGCTCACTGTCACTCATGCCTTTGTGACCTCCCATCTGGACCACTGCCATGCGCTCTACATGGGGCTGCCCATGAAGATCATTCAGAAGCTTCAGTTGGTGCAGAATGTGGCAGCACAAGTAGTAAACAGTACCAGTTATTCAGCTCATGTAACACCTGTACTCGGTGAGCAGCATTGGCTTCCAGTGTGCTTCTGGGTGCAATTCAAGGTGCTGGTTGTCACCTTTAATGCTCTTCATGGCTTGGGACCAGGTTACTTGAGGGACGGTCTCAAAGTAGTTGGCCTCCCAAATATCCATGGGGAGAATATTCAGGAACATCAATATCATCATAGAGAAGGTCTGCCCATAAGCAGTTACCGGATGACATCCCACATTTTTTGGTACATGTACCAGGACTAATCTGACAATCTCATTGATTAATGAGCCTATAATAGTGAAGGAGATCTGACAGACAACTTGATCCCAAACTGTTTAGGGCCTTGAACTTAGCTCAGTAACTAATTGGTGGCAGTCAATGCAGTTGCTTTAACATAGACATAATGTGTGCATGGCCAGTGCCCCACTCAGCAACCTGGCTGCTCTATTCTGCATCAGCTGCAGTGCAACAGTGGCTACACATGTAGATAGAGAACATTGCAATAATCTAAATGTGAGTTTATCAGTGTCTGAACAATCATAATTAGTCTGTCCCTGTCCATGAGGGGATTTTGTTGTAAATCAGCTAAGGCTGGGAATAGGTGCTCTTAGTCACAGAGATCACTTGAGCCTTCAGTAATAATGACGACTCCAGGAACACCCTCAAACTATATATTTATTCTTTCTGAGGGAGTGTGGCTCCTTTTAGAACAAGTAAACTCCCTAATTCCTAATTCCTGGGAACCACCCATCCACAAGGTCTCCATCTTATTGGGATTAAGTTTCAAATAATTGGCCCTCATCTACCCCATCATTCCAACCACATACTGGTTCAGAACTTGCAGAGTCTCTCCTGACTCAGGTGTTAAGAAGAAGTAGAGCTGAGTGTCATCTGAATATTTATGATGATGATCCTAGGGTTCGTTTTTTATCCATCTGTCTGTCTGTCTATCAATCAAGTAGCAGCTGGGAACAAAATAGTATTTTGTGGCACCAGAAAGCATAGCTATCAGGATGTTTAGGGACAGTCACCCAGTACTACCTAAAATTGTCTCTGCAAGTTGGAGCAGAATCAGTGGAGCACATCCTGCCCCCCCCCCCCGATTTACAGAGATATTTCAGGAGAATATCATAGAATATCGTATCACACTCCTTCTTCCACTTTCCTGCAGAAGGTCATCTATCAGGATGACCATGGCTGATTTAACCTCTGAAACAGGCCTGAACCATGCTTCATAGGGTTGAGAAAAAAAGGATCCTGTAAAAGTAACTGCAGATAAACTCAGATCTTGTTTAGTACACCAGGCAGAATAGCTTCCCTTTGGAATACATTGCATAGTTATGAACTGAGGAAATTCACATTCAGAGCCTATTATTTCTAAATTTCAGCAGTCAGAGTTGCTTGTATCTTGATTATTGACTTAGTTCTCCATGGAGTTAGAGCCTCTAAAGGTTAGTAACAGTCCTAATGATAGTATTTCACTTTAGGAATCATGCTCAAACACAAAACTATGGTTTACAATTGTCCCAACTGAGGCTTCTGAGTTTGGTTTGCTAGCTGATCACAAACCATGATTTGTCATTGTGATACCAATAGTAAATCAGTTTAAAATTGCTTATTATGTTTGTATTCCAAACACAGTATTTTGGCACAAGGACTGAATTGAACCAATTTAAATATTTGTAAACTAAATAAGGGAAAATTCAGTAAGTTCTGTCCCTTGATAATTTTTATTTAGCAGCTTTGAGTAGTGCCAAGGCTCCCTGTTTGAGTATGTGTGCACACAGTGTGTGTTCTCTTATACGCAAAATAAAATGTGAGTACCTACATAAATACAGATAGTCCTCGCTTAGCAACCACAGTTAGGACCAGCAACTTCATTGCTAAATGCTGCAGTCGCTAAGAGGAATATCATGTGACCACAATGGGCTTGCAGCATCATTTCCCATTTGGTTGTTAAGTGAAACATCATCTGAACGTGTCTTGTGATTTTACTTCTGTGTTCTCCATTAACTCTGCTTGTTGCAAACTGATTGCGAAGCATGCAAATGGTGATCATTTGCAGGACACTGCGATGGTTGTAAATCCAAGGACTGATCACAAAGATTTTTTTTATACCATTATAACTTTGAATGGTTGCTAAATGAGGCAGTTGGTAAGCAAGGATTACCTGTAGAATAAACTAATGTTTATTAATAATAGATATTAAAGACTATCTACAAATGCAGTTTATTCTAGTATGAGCAAGGAACTACATTTTATATTTCCAGCACAATCTAAAAATTTCATCCCTGCTTTTGGAATTTTGGCATATGAAAAAAAATGACTATTCCAGAAAGGAAGTGTACATGATGGGAAATGCTCCAAAGATGAATTTACTCTGTTTAATTTCTTATCCTAATTTACTTTATTATTGATGGAATATTGAACTTAGAATAGAGATATTTGGCTTCAGATTTCTGAGCCAGATAACATCTTTCATCTCATACTATCTGTGGAGTTATTGTGATAATCAAATAAGAAAACTTGGTGTAAGCTGCCCTTATTTATTTGGAAGAAGAATACAATGTGAAGAAGAATAATGAGTTAAATCCAAAACTCATGTTCCTTAATAAATTACCTCCTTTAAATCTTCCCATTAGTCTCATACTTTTTTCTTTTTGCTTGCTTCAGATGATATTAATCAACCCATATTTGGGCTTTGTCAATGTAAGGTTCACCCTTAACTATACATCACTTCTCTGCTATGGCCCTTGTTTAGGGATGGTCTTCCCCAGGAAGTTTATTTTACCTCAACCTCAGTGACCTTCTAGAAATTGGTCAAACCAGAGTTCTTGTGAGGATTTTACTCATATTCCTCTACCATCCAAGTAAAAAAAGCATCCTGTGTTATCCAGTTCATTTGAATTGCATTCCATAAGTTAGCATGAGAAACATGGAATTTTTCAAACAGAGTTATGTTTAAGCCAAATTTTGGGGGAAATGTTCAGGTTCTGCCAGTTAGATCTATCTTCCATCTCCAGCAAATGATTGTTGCATTAGTCAGTCATCAGCAGAAAATCAGAAGAACAGCACGTGTACCTAATCAGCAGCATTCATGTCAAACCTCTGTAATCTGTTATCCTGAGTATCATTTGGCAGATTGCGTTTTGTGGCTCATGTTCTTCATCTATCTGTGCTGTTCCCTTAGTGATAACACAATTATGTCAGCATGAACGCTGAATGAAGGACACACCTAACTCACTGACATTACAGAAATTATTTTTACTTTAACAATGGAACATTCTGGATTCAAAGCAAAAACTAACACAAACCTGTGAAATGCCATTTCTCTTTGTGCTTATTAGATTCAACCTTCTCTTTTTATTGAATGTACAGACACAGTATTGATTGTGCTTGGAACAATGGCCCAGAGTAGATGGGCTACTATAGCCCTGCAGCTCAACTAAGTTGCAAATTTCAATAGGTAAAATAAAGCCATTTATTTAATCATAGAGTTGGGCAGTGCCTACGAGGACATCAAGGCCAACCCCTGTCACCACTGCAGGATCCACTACACTATCTCCGAGAGATCCAGCTTAAGTAAGTTTTTATTCAAAAAAATATCTAAGGATTTTACTTTGGAGAACACATTCTTGAGGGATTGCTTCCTGGAAAGTCAATCTCTACTTTCTGGAGTTCCTTTTCAAGTCAGTTAATTTACCACATCCTTTTGAGAAGTATTGACTTCTAAAAATACTGACAGGAGTATACTTCTCTGACCAGAATCTTCTATTTTGATCTAATTCCCTGAGAAGGTTGAGTTTTTCTGCATACCCTGAGAAGCCCTCTGTTATCCAGAGACCACCTACATAACTGTCCTTTTTGAAACACTTTCCTAATGAAAGTTGAATTAAAGTCATAGGTTCCCTTGTTTTTGTTTTCAATATCCATATTTATGAACAAACAGGGATCTTTCCCAAATGTTCAGAATAGCAGATGGAACCAGTAGGGAGAGTGAATGTGCATGTAGAATTAATAACAATCTGAAATGATAAGCAGGAGCTCAAATTCAATCTGGAAAATAACACCTCTAGGTGTAACCTGATTTTATTCTTAAGTTTTTGTTTTTTAATACAAAAAACAAAATGCCTGGAATCCAATGAAATATACATCTAGTTTGCACAACCAGTTTGATGGAGACCACTGAGACTTGTGTTACTTGACTGGCAATTCTTAATGCCACCTCCAAGCTTATTTTAAAACTAAGCAGGATATCAAAATGAATTTGTGATGAATTATAGAGTTCTGCCATTAACTTCAAATGCACAATCTAAATGGCCTTACAGGACCTTAGATGTAAGTTAAGAGCTTATTTTGCATAAGATATAAGAATTATACAAATGATTAAATTTGGTTGCTTTCACAATATGGATATATTGTTAAAAAATATCGATCTCAAGAAGTTCTTGATCCTGAATTGCCCACTTCCTATTCTATTCTTGAAGATCCCCCAAGGCCTTGAGGTTAGATGTGGGCATCAGAGGAAAAAGGAAATTAGGAAAAAAAAATCTCTTCCTCTGTTTATGCCAGTGGGGATTTCACACGATCAGAGTTTCTCTTACAGGGGCTTTGGATCCAAAGAAGAGGTTTTGGAACTTTTCATCTCCCCTAATTAATTACAATTAAATGTTTAACTATCACTCACTAAAATCCTCAATTTCTGCTTGTAGATATTTCTTTGACTGATTGTTAAGATGCAGTGTATTCCAGTGTGTATAGAGGATGTATCTGAACAGGTGTTCTGGAAAACTGGTATTTCTTTTTTTACATATATATAGTAATTTTATTAAACATTACAATTAAAAAGATAAAAACTATAAAGCAAGTAAAAAATAGAAAAGAAAAAAATGAAAAAAATTGAAAAGAAAGAAAAAAATAAGAATATAGTAAAGAAAAAGAAAAGAAATATATAAAGAAATGACTTCCCCTTCATCACAAGTATAAACAATTTTAGTAATTCAATCCCCTTCTCTTAAAATACAACAATCTCTTCTTCTCATATCTCATCTCTTTTCTATAAACAAATCCTTAAACCCTTATCATTCGTCCTGATGTCAGCAAAAGTCCATTAGGTTTACCAGAGATAACAACATATCTATTTTAACCTTAATCAAATAAACCAACTTTATATTCCTTCCTTTTACTTTTAACAATCTTGATCTTTAATCCCTTCAAATAATGTCCTATAACTTGATTTTTTTTTCATTTTTTCTTTGTCCCTTCTCATAATTTTTTTCAAAACTTTAATGAGTCTCTTTCATAAATCCAATATAGGAAAATTATCCAGGTCACTCTCTTGGTTTGTTATTTGTATATCCCTTTTAATTATTAAGACATCAGCTGGTTTCTTTCGTATGTCCAGTGTAGCATCTTTTCCCATATCATTCTTGTAGCCCGTCATTTTTAAATCCACTTTCAAATCAGTCTCGGTCTTGTACAGTAAAACTTGTTCCTCTTCCATAACATCTTTTAAACACAGTCTATCTATAATGGCAGGCAATCTTAAAATTAACTTCTGGGTCCATTGTTCACAAATATCTTCAATACGTCCAATGTTAAAGTGTTTAACTCCATTCTGTATTAGTAAGTCAAATTTAAATGTTCTTCTCCTTTAATTGTAATTTTCAGTTCCTTCTGGTTCCCTCTAGTGTCCAAACTTCAAAGTCCCATCCTATCATTTTTTAAATTTTTTTTTTACGAATTGAGAACCACAGCATTTTTCCCATGGGAAGGGTTCTTACGATTAATCCCAAAGTCTTATTTCAAATCCATCTGAACCCTTAATCCATTTGTAACTTTCCAAAATCATGTACTAATCATCCTTTTGCTGTTTATTCCAAAAAAAAAGAAATTTTTAAAAAGTCCTTAAACTAAATTTAAAACTTCTTTCACTAAGGATTGAAGGAAACTCACCCAGTGCTATAAAAACTTGTCATTCCAGAGGTTCCTAATAGCTGAAAAGGAATTAGCAAGCAATTTCCTAAAGTGATTAGAAAACAAAGTATGCAAACCTTGTGTCCATAAAGGCGCTGACTGCGGTTTGGGCGAAAATGGTGTTCATTTGACTCTCAGAACTCTAAACTCACTAGAGACCACTGTCTTGCAGTCTCCTTGTGAGGAGCAACTGTCTGGAGCACTTGTGGGCAATCCCAAATCTTCTTGTCTGGAGAGGAATCACAAAGAACCAGTCCCCTCGCTGGCTCTTTATTCTGCCACAGTTCAGTTTGTCATTTCTTCCCCAGAAGTCCCTGAAAACTGGTATTTCTTCACCTTCAAGGTACGCTTTGAATATGTCCTTATTAATTTTAGCCATCAACTGAAGTACATTTACTATATTCAGTCTCTCTTCATTTTCTGGAATAGCAAGAATAATTTCCTCCTTCGAAGAGTGGAAAAGTTTTTGATTCTATGGAATTCATTTGCATATAGTGCCTCAGAGTGATTGAGAGCATCACGATTGCATGTTTTTAAAGTTTGCTTCCTTTAATTTGCTATCAATTGCTATTAGAATTCCTCAGAAAGAAAGCTATAAAACTCTAGTAGCATTTTGAGCTCAGAAAAGCAATGAATAATTTCATGCAGATATTGCATATACATAAATGTGTCTCTTATCTTTCTGACCGACATTTAAAAGAAGTGAAAGTACAGAAACAGGAAAGATTATTTAGCAAAAACTACATACAGATACACTAGCAAGCTTTTAAATGTTTTTTGGCATGATTTTATTTTGTTAACACTGCCCACTTAACTCACTGTACTTGGCATGTACTAGAAAATATTATACTTTGTGAATGCAACCCTCTCACCAATAACTTTTTGCTATTATTTTGATCTCTGTATCTGTGTTGGATTATATATTGTGCAAATACAGTAATTTATTGCAAGTGTAATTTTGATTTTAGAAATGTAAAGAAAGCATTTGCAGAAAGTTAATGAGACCTCTTAGGTATATCTGTACTTCATCATGAAAACAGTGTAGATTCAAGGCGCTCTAGCACTGTAATTCCAAAATGGTGTATGCATAATCTGTGTAATTAGATCCAAGCTTATGTCAAACATTATGAAATAAGTTGGTTTACAGTAATTTTATTAAAGATTATAATTGCAACAGTAAAAACGAATATAAACTAAAAAAAGGTAGAAGAATAAAAGAAAGAGTAAAAGGTGCAGAAAAGAAAGAAAAAAAGGAAAAAAGAGAAATAGAAAAGAAAGAAAAATAAGAATATAGTAAAGGAAAAGAAAGGAAATATATAAAGAAGTGACTTCCCCCTTCATCACAACAAGTATAAACAATTTTAGTAACTTACCACCTTCTCTTAAAATACAGCAAATGATCTCTTCTTCCCATATTCCATCTCTCATCTATAAAGAAATCCATAAAGCATTGTCACTTCAGTCCTGGTGTCAACAAAAGTCCGTTAACGTTTACCAGAGATAACAACATATCTATTTTAACCTTGATCAAATAAACCAACTTTACATTCCTTCCTTTTACTTTTAACAATCTTGATCTTTAATCCCTTCAAATAATGTCCTAGAACTTGATTTCTTTTCATTTTTCTTCATCCCTTCTCATAAGATTTTTCAAAACTTTAACAAGTCTCTTTTGTAAATCCAGTAAAGAAAAATTATCCAGGTCACTCTCTTGGTTTGTGGTTTGTGTATCCCTTTTAATTATTAAGAGATCAGCTGATTTCTTTTGTATGTCCAGTGTAGCATCTTTTTCTATGTCATGCTTGTAGCCTGTCATTTGTAAATCCAATTTCAACTCAGTCTCAATCTTGTCAGGTAAAACATGTTTCTTTTCCATAACGTCTTTTAAACACAGTCTCTCCATAGAGGCAGATGTCTCTGTTGACACTGTTAAAATTAATTTCTGGGTCCATTTTCAAAAATATCCTTCAGTATGTCCAATGCTAGAATATTTTGTTTCATTCTGTAATTATAAGTTTAGTTTAAGTGTTCTTCTCCTTTAATAGTAATCTTTAGTTCCCTCAAATTCCATCTTATGTCCAATTTTTAAAATCTAATTTAAAAAAAAAATCAAAACAAAACTATTTCCCCATGGGAAGGATTCTTTATAATTAATTCCAAAATCTTATTTCAAATTTATCTGGACCCTTAGTCCATTTGTAAATTTCTAAAATCAAAGTTTTAATCACCCTTTTGCTATTTATTCCACAAAAAAAACCCAATTTTTTTAAAGTTCCTAAATGTATATTTAAAACTTCTTTCACTAAGGATTGAAGGAAACTCACCCGGTTCTGTAAAACCTGTCCATCCAAAGGTTCCTAATAGCTGAAAAGCAGTTAACAAGTAATATACAAAAGTGATTAGAATAAGAAATATGTGAAGTCAGTGTACTTTCAAAGGCGCCGACCGTGGTTTGAGCAAGATGGCTATTCCCTCATCTCCCAAAGCTCTAAACCCACAGGAGACCACTCTCTTGAGGTCTCCTCATGAGGAGCAGCTGTCTGGAACACTTATGGGCGATCTCACGTCCTCTCCTTGTCTGGAGAGGAATTATCGAAGAGCTGGTCTACTCACCAGTTCTTCATTCTGCCACAGTTGTCAGCTCTGCTTTTCAGAGCCATCTTCAGTCTGCCATTTCTTCCTCTGGGAAGTCTGGGAGTCCCACATTATGAAGTAAGTTGGGAAACAGTCTAGATTGAATTTGAATTTTTGTACAGGAACAGAGGTTTTGCATACATTAATGGATTCTGATAATAAGACATTGTACTTGCGTCATTATTTGAGCTAGTAAGTCTCAAGCACGTACTGACAGGATTTGCATTAGGTTTCAGGCTCTGTAATATCCCATTTTTCCTGAGAGAGTGACCCATTTTCTAATGCCTTGTTTGTCACCATTTGCTCATGCAGCAAAAGTAGAACTAGCAGATCTGGGATGCAAGATCTAGATGACAGCAAAGAAATATGGAAACTGCTATTTCCTGTCATCTAGTGGTGGTTTGGATTTTTGCACTCCAGTTCTTATAATTCTAAGTAAAAGTAAAATTAATTGGGCAGGAGGATGGTCATGTGGTTTTTCTCTACTGATTTTCTTTCTGTGCACACCAGTTTGAAGATACATCATGCAATCCGTCCTCTGAGTCTTAGAGGGAAATAATAATATTGCAATCAAATATAGTGTTTTTACTTTTTTCTCTATTGAAGACTTTTTATGTTTCTTTTTTTTTTTTAGTGTGTTACTTTATGTGTCTCTGAATTCTGCCCCTGAAAATTGATTTTACATTAAAGTGAATGTGGTACTTTGAGTTTTAAAAGCTATTTCATATGTGACAGCTTTGTCTAGTGTTACAGTCTCAGCTCTGTAGTAGTTATTAATTTCTCAATTGTTACACAACCTAATTGTGTCATAAAAGAAAAACTATTCTCTTATAGTTGTGCTTACTGGAATGGTAAGTATAAAAAATAGCATGAACTGGTTTTATACTGCTAGGCCAGACTTTATATAGTGCTATTTACTTGTATTATGATTTAAATGGCATTATTATACATTTACCATGTTCTATTTTTATTTAACCAATACTGGCAGACCCATTTCCCTCTGTGCACCAACAATAAGTAAGATAAATCTGGAATCCACCATAGATTGTTCAACATTTTGTGTTGAATCGCAATTGGGATCTAGAAATATTATATCAATGAATCAGCTTAATAGATTTATACTATTATACTAATTATATTTATACTAATATACTACCCCATCTAGGTAACAAAATAACATGTTCTTCTCTCTTATATGCTATTTTATTATTGTAATCATTCTATGAAGTAAGTCTCTTCTAAGCAGAGAGTGTGCTGAGCTCAAAGACATTCACTTAAATGTAGAGCTAACTGCAAATTTGAACTTGTGATTTCCCAGACCTTTTACTCAGTCCTGCCAGTCTGTCAAGCTCTGCCTATGAATTAATGCTCCTTCTCTGCTTCAGACTTACTAATTCTGCCCTTTCCCCAACCAAATCCTCTGGGTACTTTTCTTTTTTTTTTTAATTAAGAAAAAATATCACAGCTTCAAATATCAGTTTTGTGGAGTACCTTATCTCCACTTTTGCCACTCACTATGGGAAGCAACAGTTCTGAAACTGAAGGAACACAACCCTAAATCCAGGCATTTAAAAAACGAAGTATTCATATGAACACATAGGTTTAAACTTTAATATGGTCCTCTTTTTCTCGATATGTCACTTCTCCAATGATATGTCCAAAATGGTTCCAAAACAGTAATCCAGAGAAAGCATACAGAACAAACAAGGAGATGTGTACTTCTTGAATATGATTTGTCTTTTTGATCACAGAAAATAAGGCCATTTGATCTTGAGCTGGATGATCAAATGGGCTAACAAAGCTCAGTCTTACGGTGTGTGATTTTCCAGTAAAAGGTTGCTTTTGCTGATTATGCCAGTAATGAACTCTCTCTAAAAGTTATTACAGTATGAATAAATACATCTTTAGAACTAAAGAAGGGTTTTTTCAATGGTCTTATGAGACCCCCTACAATTCTCAAGTTGATTTCAGAAAAAAATACTGAGAACCACTGTTGCAAGGCACTCTAATGTCTTTATGATAAGGGTAGTCCCCAGTTTAAGAACGAGTTCCTTTCCCAAGGTCTGTCCTTAAGTCGAATTTGTATGTAAGCTGGAGCAGTATTATTGTATAATACTGTATAAGTTGTATTGTGTAATGAACTCAAACCATTCTGTATTTAACTTGAATTTTGCTAGAATAGGCTCTGTTCTTAACTATGGGTCATCCATAAACAGGATGTCCTTAACCTGGGGACTACCTGCATATACATTCACAAGGAATTGTCACAGAAGCCCTCTAGAAATGGATGGGATTTGGAAAGTAGCTACTAGCGGCTTAAACCCTGTAACTAAATCATCTTTGGTAGGAATTTTGCACTCTGACATGACCTTTAATGGCCATCAGTTAACATAGTAAAATATTTATGGAGTAAAAATATCCTCTTTTCAATGTGAACACAAAATTTGATCGTGAAAGCATTATATCAGCCTTCTTTGGTTAATAAAATAGCACAGTCATTGTTCTCACAAGTCTCTGATGTCTGGATTATTACTTTTCTTGGAAAGGGTTTATTAAATTCATTTTAAAGAATTGAATGTGTTTTCATATTCTGGAACTTTGCATAATGTATCAGTGTAAGTATAACAGTTCTAAATAAATTAAATTAAAAAATGCTGTTTGTCAGATTATAACCAGAAAAGTCAGAAGATGGTGGGCGGCAGAGAATGAAGCAAAGCCATATGGCTGAATACATTAAAGAACAAAGTAAACACACAAACACACACTCACAGAGAGAGAGAAATATAAAGACCCCACCAGTGAAACTTACTGAAAGAAGGAGAGATAATAGAATGGGGAGGAAAAATAATGGAACTGAGACAAAGGAAGAATCAAATGTCGACAGTGAACACAGAAGCTCCTTTCTTGTTCCTCCATCTACCTCCATAGCTTCTGTTACAACTTATAGTAACGTCATGTCAGGCCTAGCCCAAGGAACTTCCAGAGACCATGTAAATTCAGTCCAGCAATGTTTATTAGCTACAACCTCCAGCAAGAATCTTCCCAGACTGAAACCCCAGCTCCCAAGTAATGCCACCCACAACATCGTGAATTCCTCAGGGAGGTGCCAGTCTCATCCTCTTATCTCTCCCTCGCGCCTCAGGAGATGAAAGAAAACGTTTTTCTCCCTGAGTCTGGCCTTCATAATTCCATTCCATCACACGTCACTAACTCTGTGCAGGCCTTATTTTGGTGGCTAAATACAAGTAGTCCTCGCTTAACGATCATTTGTTCAGTGATCGTTCAAAGTTACAATGGTGCTGAACAAAGGGACTTACAACCAATCCCCAAAGTTACAGCTGTTTAGTCACATGATCAAAATTCAGGTGCTTGGCAGCCCGTCCGCACTTACAACCACAGGGGCTCTTCAGCTCCCCCCACCCCCATCTCCTCCCCCCCATTTATGCCCTCTTGGCCCCCTACACTCTGCTGCCCTAGCTGACCTTCACTGTCTTCTTGTTCCCGCTGCTGACCAAGCATGCCTGGTCTGGCCCTTCACAAGGGAGCTGCTGGCCACACAAGGCTTTCTTTCCAAGGTCGCACATAGCGGTTTCCTCACAAGACCTGGGGAAGATGGCCTCATGTGGCCAGCAGCTGCCTCATGAAGGACCAGGACAGGCATGCCTTGTCAGCAGCAGGAGCAAGAAGATGGCAAAGGTCAGCTGGGGCAGTGGAGCACAGGGCAGCAGGGACTTTGAAGTGCAGGATGGCGAGGGCAACTGTGGCTGGGACTGGGCTGGGGCAGCTGGGGCTTCCCAGGGCAGCTGCGCCTTCACATCACACCACTGGGCTGCACTGGGGTGGCTGAGGCTTCTAAGAGTGGCTACAGCCTCCTGCTGTTCTGTGGGTTGGGGGCTTCTTGCAGCCCCAGAGCCACAGTGCACCAAGAAGCCCCTGAGCTGCAGCGTGGCAAGAAGCCCCAGAGCCGCGCAGTTCTGGGGCTGCTTGTTGCCCCAACAAGGCAGGGTGCAGGGCAGCCAGAAGGGCAGAGATGGGGGGGGGGGAATAGGCAGTTGGGGGGAGTTGAAGGGGAAGCAGTCTCTTACCTTAAAAGGCCATTTGGGGTTGCTGGGAGTTGAAATTCAGCAATCTGTTATTGCCACAGGTTGCCCGTCCCTGCTTCTTTGTAAGCTGGGCTTATAGTTTGACTTCAGGGCCTGTATTCAGTATGTGGCCATTGGGAGAATGAGGGTAGCCCACATTCACAACATCAGGGATGGGGGGAAGGGATAGTTGGCCCTGTTTTCTCCTCTCTGGCATGGGAGCACAGTGGTCATTCTTTCACATGCATGAAGAATGTTTATCTCTGTTGTTAATTTTAAAAAATGAACTTGAAACTGTTTTGGACTTCCACACATCTGAATATATGAATTTACTGATAAGGAGCTACTAAAATTCCAAGCAGAAGTATGATTACTATCTGTAAGTATGCAAAACTTTCTTACAGAGCTTGCTGGGTTTTTTTATAAATGCAGGCTTTAGACACCTCCCCCCAAAGAAAAAGTAGTTTGTTTATTTATTGCCCAGGCAAATAGATTGGGGCTGTTCAGATGCACCATGGTTTTCTCTTACAGACCTAGGAACCAATGATCCTAGGACTTCCATGCTTTTCCCACCCTGCCCTCCCCTGGTACCCCTGATGTATTGTCATCAGAAGCTCCTAACTCTGGCATGGAAGTGAGCATACTTTTTTAGGTTCATGCCTGTTAATGCCGGAAGTGTTAAAATGTAATGTAATGTGCATCCTAGTGCAGCTGTGGCTTATATTTATTTAAAATGCAACATATTCAGGAAAAATGCACCAGTTGTCTATGGTATTTATGTTTACAGTTGATAGAAATTACATTAACGTAAAATAACAGTTGTGTTATATGTGTGTGTGTGTTTGTGCTTTTGTTAGATTTATATCCCATCTTTCCTCTAGGAGCTCAAGGTGGTATAAGGTGGTGTTGATTGATTGTCAATTCATCAGTTACAAAAAGTAGCATTAGTGCACATACGATGACATTATCTTTAAGTGTCCTAGATCCTTAGGAAGGATCTGATAAGTCAAAAGTAACAAATTCCCCTAGGACTATATACGGTCTTTGTAAGAAGCAGAAGCAGCAACAACAATGATAACTACACCTAGGGATCAGGTGCTATTCTAAATGCCAAGTGTTAGGGAGCCAGATTAATATTTGGAGCAGCAGATTATGCGTTGTCAGAGCCACCATAGAGAAAGCTGGCTTTCTAGTCCATGCTTCTTCTTTTACTTTACATAACGGTGGAACATGCAATAAACATTTCCGGGATGATTTAACCAGTTGGGCAAACTCATTGTAGACAAGGTAATCCTTAATACAGCCTGTCACCAGGCCATGTAGGGCTTTATATGTAATAAGCAGCACTTTAAGATGAGCTAGAATCTTACAGGAATCTCTAAGATCTGTGATCTTTGGAGATATGGGTGTTATCCTGCTTTAGCAAGTTTCATTCATTAACATATTGATTCTGGATTCTGCCCCAGTTCTAATAGAGTGGTCCAATTGTGTCTTGATAAGACATGAGTCACACATAACTGGCACACTAGTCAAAGCTGGGCAGGAATCTGCAGGCACAGAATGAGTGGAGAATGCACTGGCCAGAAGGCTAGTCAGGGAAATATATTAGACGTAGTATCATGCCCAACTTATAGTCACTGCACTGTCTGCCATTTGAGTCCAAGTCAAAGTGCTGGTTCTCACCTATGAAGTTGTATGGCCTGGCATCAGGTTTCATCAGAGGCCACCTTGTTAAATGTGAGCCTAGCCATCCTGTCTGAGTCATCTAGTGAGAGCTTGGTGAAGGCTCCATCTGCAAGGGAAATAAGAGGGGTCATGGCCCAGAAGGCAGACCTTTTTCTGCAGACCTTGCATTGTGGAACATTCTGCTCCTGGAAGTAAACATAGTCCCTACCTTTTGAGGTTCCAAAAGGCACTTAAGGCCATTCCTTTTCAACAGGCCTTTGGCCCAGGATGAAAATTTTGAACATCCGTTTAGTTTTTATGTAATATTACATTAGTTTTTAATTGTTTCCTTACTTGTACACTGCTTAATGTCTGAATGATTGGGATAGTCTATAAAAACTATACAATTAAACATAGGCATAGACAATGAGGTGGCACATGCTTTAATACTGGGGGAAAGGTAGTTCTCTTTCTGGTTGCCCCCTTTTTCCAGAAAAAAGTGTTGAAAGGTGGTGTACAGAAGTTTGGGAAAACTTTGAGGAGATCTCCATTGGAACAAATGTGGCCCCCAATGTAGAAAAAGCACAAGTTAAAAGTACTCTTGCATAATTTTTTAATAAAGTCGCCCAGTGGGTTCATATAAAAGTTTGTGTATGCAATTCACTTTCCAATGATACTTATGCAATACAAGGCTCAATGCCATCTTTATGTACAGCATTTCATCAAGGTTGACTGGTTTTGGTGGTTTTGTTTAAGGCATAGAAATGTCTAAATACTCTGACCTTGTTGGTGAAGTAAGTAATGCTCACTTTGGCAATTTACATTGGTAACTTCTTCTTAAGATTCATTACTTTTAACATTCTGTATTAAATATGTTTGAGAACTATTTAAAAAATGAGGTTGGATGAGATGATAATGATGATTTCAAACTCTAACATGTATGGGGATTTGATTTTTTTTTCCCCTCCAGAATTGTGATCTACCCCAGCAAAGTATTGTTCATATTGTTCAGAATCGACAAAAGAGTGAAAATGAAAATTGTGGTGTCCTACCAAGCAATGGAGGGGAACCCAAAAGCCTAACTCGTGTGGATCTCAATACCAACCTTTTGCCTTCTGATTCATCTGGGCTTGCTGTGATTTTGGACAACAAAGTTCCTACTCCATCTGATAATTCAGGTAACTCATTAAAAACCAGCTAAACAAAATGAAACTACCCATTCAGAATAAGCATGTTTTTCATGTTTTTCTTTCTTTCTTATAAAGGTTTTTGGGCAGCTTCAAAATCATGGCATACATATCCATAAGGAGGAAAATGATGACATGTGCATGAAGATATCATCATACAAATGCCATGCAATGTATTTGCATCAGATGCTGGGATACAAGTATGCAAGGGCAACATTTGTTAGATGGTAACATTGCACCTGCCATCATTTTAGCATTACTGGGATTTGCTCCTGCTGTTGCTGAATCATAGTCTTTTCTGTAAAGTTATCAAAATCCAGAGGTGTATTTTCAAAGTTCCTTTAGCCCACTTTTTCTCTTTTTAACCAACACATACTGCAATGATCTTAAGTTTACCTGAATTTTCTCTTGTAATTTTATAGTATTCAAACTCCATTTGGGAGTCAATAGTCAGACATAGTCTTATGCATACATATTTAATTCTCTTTGTTTAATTCTTGTTGTCAACCCAGGAAGCAAACTGTCTATTTTCTCTAATCTCATTTTAAATATTTAATAAGTTTTTTTAAAAAAAATCTAGCAGAGATAACAATCATTCAGTTCTAGTGCAAGATATTGTTTATCTCTTGTCAAATTCTAATTGTCTCCCAAATTCAGAAGGCACAAAGGCTGAGCAAAAGAATGTTAGTAGAATCTTCTTGATATTTGGGCAGCACTGAAATCTGGAAAATTTAGGGATCATATCATTGAATTATTTGGGATGCCTTTTAAAAAACAGTTTTGGAAGTTAGGACTAAGAAAGTCTCAAGAGGTACATCACCCAAACCCAGAAATAAAGAAGAACACTTATTTAAAGCAATATCTGGACTGAGATTCTTTTGAGTGTCCAAGTGGCACTGTTTGGATCTGTATTGGTAGCCTCGTTGTTGCAGCACTGTGTGTAGCAATTGAGCAATTTGTTCAAAGAAGTGTTGGAAGTAACTTTTGGCTGCTGCCTCCATTTCTTTGATGCTTTCCTCCCCATAGAGAAGTCCTCCTGAAGACATCACAACCTCTTCCATCACTGTCTCATGACCAGCTACTTCCACTGGAACAATTAATTAGGTGAACAAACTGAGAGAGTTGCCATAGGGAGCTCACTGAATCCAGTCATAGCCAATTTCTACATGAAAAAATTGGAAGAAAAGGCAGTAGTTACTGCACCCCTAAAGCCATCTATCTGATTCTGGTATGTGGATTATACTTTTGTGATCTGGAGCCATGATGAAGAAAAGTTCAAGAAATTCCTAGAACATATAAATAGCATCCACCCTAATATTCAGTTTATAATGGCAGAGAAGGATGGCAAACTTGCATGCTTGGACGTTCTGATCATTTGGAAAGGAAATCAATAGTTAGGGCATACACTTTATTGAAAACCAACATGCATGGATCACTGTATACATAAAACTATATAATTTCTCTGTTATTTCAGGTACTTTGAGTTGAGAAACAGAAATAAAGATGGTTATAATGTTTATAGCAATCTCCCCCTTACCAATTATATTGGCTTTGACCCTTCCTGGAGGGGCAATTTTAGAAAGGAGATGATAAGAACTAATTATATTCAGTGACATAATTATTTCTCCATGGTATAATTGGAATTCCATTTTCTTCCCCATTTTATTAAATATACACATGAGCAAGCTGAGAGACATTTTCTAGAACTTTGCAGTTTGGTGCCAGTAATAGATTCACGGCACATAATCAGTCAATAGATTGATGATACCCAACCTGTCTTTCTTTACGTGTAAATCCAAAGAAGCCATTTGCATTCTAAAGTTATGTCTGATTTTGGTAAAGTGGTGGATAAGGACAGACATGAGGGAGGTGCTCCTGATCAAGGAACAGGATCAGGGAACAGAAGCTCAATCTATATTAGATGGGATTTAATGCCCCAGAAGACTCAGACATTTGACTTGTGAATACTTATGGATTTATCGTTAATGTAGCTACCCAATTTCATATCTTAATTGTATCCATATTAGCCTATTTCAGTGTGGAGGGTAATGTGGCTGCTTTTGAAAAGTGATAGCAAAACTTCATCTGGTCCAAAATGATGTGGCTGAACAATCAATTGGGACTAGTTGTAAGAAGTTTCTGCCCCTTCCTTGTTATGACAACTTCAGTGGATACCAGGCATGATGAAGAGTGCTGATTTGGACCAACAAAATTATATGATCTGAGAGCAGACTATTTGAAAGAACAGATATTTATAATGGGTGCTTGTGTATATTTTAAGTTCCTTAGGAATGACTCATCTCTCTGACTCACAGCTATCAAAGATTTGTTCATTTAGACTGTCATAAATAATCTTGTGTCTTTTTCAATTGGGTAGTATAAGGAAAGAAAAAGAAGAAAGGAAGGAAGGAAGGAAGGAAGGAAGGAAGGAAGGAAGGAAGGAAGGAAGGAAGGAAGGAAGGAAGGAAGGCAGGCAGGCAGGCAGGCAGGCAGGCAGGCAGGAAGGACACAGTTTTTTCCCCCCCCAGTGACTCAGGCTCTGGAACTCTGGAAAAAAATATTTTTTTAATTGCCTTACAGGGATTGGATGAATTTCAGAAGGGAAAAACAAAAGTATGCTTTCCAATTGGCAGGAACTTTTGCCTCATCCTACCTTCTGGCTCTTGGGCTTTAGTTGGTATAATATTCCTTTTACAATTCCTTTAAAGGGAAAAGTAGTCCCTTCACCGAAATCACTCAAGTTGTGGTTTGTTTTGTTTTTGCAAGTTATCAGATAAATATATACCACCGTGTTATTTTACTTTTAAATCCAGCTAGGATTGATCTGGTTCCATTTGTTTCTTTGCAGATCATTGAAATGTACAGCAAATAGGCTACCAGAACTGGTCTGCAAAGATCAGATCAGTACCGCAAAGAGTTGTTCAATTTAGACATCAGGGAAAGAACAGAACTGAAAAATATTAGATACAAGCATAAGAAGAAATGAACATGAACAAATGCTTCTATGCCTACTTTAGCCCTCATTCTAGCTGGTCATTTATTATTCTATCTAGAATATTAAATTTATCTATTAAGTAGAATTTGTTCATGAACTTATAAAAACTGCAGGTATATACTCAGAGCTTACAGTAACATGAATATGTTATTGATATTGCACCTAGCATCTAATAGGTGCTTCAAGCTGGAACTGAGTGCAACCGAGTCCTTTGAGCTAGATAAAGAGCAAAATAATCTCTTGACAGTACCTTCCTGGAATTATAAGGACAAGGTTTCTTTCAAAAGACTAAAAATTGTTCAGTTATTGAGCATCTACAAAAATGTTCTGAGACTCATTTTGCCTAAGGCAAAGAAGCAGTCACAATTACGGGACTGCTTATCACATGTCCAAACTTACACTGTCAAATTAGTTTCAGGTCAGGAAACAATATGATGCTTATCCGTTTTAATGTTGCATTAATCTGAATATTCAAGACCTGAAATAATCTGTGGGTTTTATTTTGATGGGGGAAGGAGGAGGTAGATACCTTTTTCTTGAGAACTCCATTGAAATGTGAGCACTGATCCATCTAAAGGGCCTCCAGTAATCCATGCACTTCTATAGTGATACAGTGCAGTGGGAACAGCTATAAACACTCAGCAAATGAATCATATCCACCAAGAGCACAGTTACTACTGTGTATGACCTGTTTTCATCTTCCCTCAAAAAAACCCGGATACCTAAAAATGTACCATTTCATATCAGAAGAAGTCCTTATGTTCAGTACAGAGCCTTTTTTTTTTTTTTTATGTTGGAACTAACATTTCAGATGAACAGCTTGCTTGTTCGTACTAATCTTTCATGGATTAACCAACATTTGATGGATTAAAATAACATGATAGATTGCAATTAAATCAGCTTTCATCCATGCTCATTGGTCTGAAATAATCATTTCAGGAAAGAGGTGAATTTTCTTCAGTGTTCATGTTACATTGGGTTATCTTTTGAAGTTTTATCAAGCTGTAGGTGTAGTGATGACCATAACAAACTGTTTTTCACAAATCTTATGTTGCTTTTCCCCAAGATAGGTGGCCATAAGCAAATAGGCATATAGTATGTGCATTTTTTTTCTTTACATTAATATGATCCAGGTGATAAATTGCAGCTCTTTTTCCATCAATGAAAGATCGTTTGCTCTCTGAATAAAAAGATTAATTTGCTCAGTACAGAACAGATTTATGTACTGCCTGCAAGTATAAAAGAATAATCTTTGGGAATTTTTGTAGAAAAATCCCTTTTGAGATTAAGGAACTAAGAAGAATCAAACCTGGTCAAGCTGACCAGGGCAAAGCTGAGAGAGGAGATGAAACATATGCTTTTTTGCATGTTTCTGTGTGTGTGTGTGTGTGTGTGTGTGTTTGTGTGTGTGTGTGATAGAGAGAGATGATGATGATGAAGAAGAAGATGATGATGAATTTATCTTTAGAGGTGAAGGAATTAGTGTTGTCCATTCTAAGCAGAAATATTCATCTCATGCCACAGTTTATCACCTTCAAAGGTTCTTCATTCATTAATGGTACTTTGTACTCTTCAAAAGAAGGGGAAACATGAAGAAGCAGATTCCTTTGTTCTAAAGTACATGGATCCTTTCAAAGGATGGCTGAATTTGTTTTACTTTCTACATTCTGCCCCATAGACAGCCAGTTTGGTGTAATGGTTAAGGCACCAGGTTGGAAATCAGAAAATGGTGAGTTCTAGTCCTGCCTTAGGCACAAAGCTGTGTGATCTTGGGCCAGTCACTCTATCTCAGCCCTAGGAAGAAGGCAAGGGCAAACCAATTCTGAAATATTGCCAAGAAAACTGCAGGGACTTGTCCAGGCAGTCACCAGAAGTCAAGAGTCAAGACTGATTTGAAGGCACAAAATAAATAAAAAATTCTGTCCCATATTCCCACTGATTTGCCTTTAAATTTGATATTTATATACATATTTAAATTAAAATACACACACACATTTTCATAGAGTTTAAAATTTGTGTCCATTTTTCTATGCAATTTCCCCTAACATAAAACTTTTGTACACTATTTTCCATAAGTATACCTACTTTGTATGCAGCTTTTTTTATTTTAATGCATTAATAGAACCAGATTGTTATTTTTACACATGTCATATGTATGGCATCTTGCATGACATTTGATTCAAAATGGCTCTATTAATACTATTCCAGTTCTATTTTTAGTTTAACAAAACAATTATAATAAGCATTATCTGCAGTACTTTAACAGAGCAATTGTTCCAGACTCTAGGAATTGTCATATTATGTAAAAATATATTTAAATAGATTCTGATTTCTTCCTGTTGCGGGGGAAGATGTACAAGATTTATATTTTTCAGGGAAAAGTCTATTTGTTGAAATGCTACATTTAGAAGTCATATTTCTTTTCAACTCTCAAAGAGAATCTGTTTTACATTCCAAGGCATAATATTTTATTATACTTGGGATGTGTGTATCTGGGCAAGGTGCCACAAAAACCCATCAGACTCTTAAATTTGGTGCTGTGGGAAATGAGATTTTGTAAAGTAACCCACATTTTAATTAACTAGTTTCTATTATTTAGCAAGTGACAACTGAAAATGTGAGATAATATGTCTATATCTATAGATATGTCTACAGAAAGTATTTTTCTAAGATTGTTGAAAGCAGCCATGCTTGTTGCTCTCTTTATTAAAGTTCAGTACTTTTGCTTTGCTCTCTGACATAGTTCTAAATCTCATAATTTGCGGCCCCTGTTGACCTTCTAGAAAGACCAGAAAGTGCTTTTATAAGACATTAACATAATGGAATCTTTTTAAAATGAAATGATAAATTGAGACTATTTCAGCAAATGGAATGCAGACTGTGTAATTTATTGCAGTCCATGCCAGTGCTGGGAACCTCATTCATATCCTAGCTATAATAAGAAGGGTTCCATTTCCCACTTCGTTCACTTTTTACACGTTTGCCAAAGAGATGGATGTACTTTTGAATCAAGCCTGAAATTCTTTGGGAGATTCTTGACTAAATTGCCAGTGATTAAATTATCTCATAATTTGACATGATTTAATTGGAATCTCATTTCTTAACTGGGATTGTTTATGGTGGGAAAGGCAATAGAAGACAACTATGATCATCTTTTGGTTCATGTGGAAGAATGAAATTGCTAGCCTTTTGCATTTTTATTCTCCTGTAACACTTATGAGAGCAGTGGAATGTGCAGTTAATGGCAAATCCAATCTCAAAGAGTCAGGCAGGATTCTGGAATATTTTGCATGGAGCTTTCATTTCAGAATGGAAGCAGTTATAATTGGTAATTCTGCCAGATCACAGAGTATTGCAGATCAAGCTGGTTTCTGCCTGAGTGAAGAAGTAAACAAGGAGTTGCCTTAAGTAACAGCAGCAAATACAGATACAGTAAATGGGGAAGGTTCCATTAAAATGTATCTGACCTAGAATCAGGAATGCCCCAAATCCACAAAAATGCAGGAGTCTGTGCATGGGAATTGGGAGGGGAGAGGCTTAGGAAGGGCAAGTGGCAATAGAGCATTATAATGTCATTATAAAATTGATAAGGCTTTACATAGTTATGAAGGTGGTGTACATAATTGTATCATGCATATGCTGTTATTTTGACATTGTGGCTGGTTACAGATGCCTGTGAGTTTGTGAATCAACAGTCAGAGGAAAAATCTTAGATTGTATGAAAAAATATACAGGTAGTCCTCACTGTCCAACCACAATGGGGACCAGAATTTAGGTCGCTGAGCAATTTGGTCATTAAGCAAATCAGAACTGATTTTATGACCTTTTTTACAATGGCCATTAAGCAAATCACTGCAGTCGTTAAGCGAATCATGTCGTTAAGTGAATCCAGCTCCCAATGGACCTTTTTTCCCAGAATTCGCATAATGACCATGTGATGTGCTTAACAACCACGTGATTTGCTTAACGAACATGGTGATTTGCTTAACAACCATCATAAAAAGGTTGCAAATCATGATCACGTGACCATGGAGGTCGTAAAGCACTTCTCCCAAAACTGTCATAACTGCAAACTATCGTTAAATGAACAGTCATTAAGTGAGGACTACCTGTATAAGAAGCCAGTTTTTGGAAGAACATCAAAGGCTGGCATAGAAGAGGGACAAGAGGAGCAAGATTACCTGTTTAAGCCCCCCATGGCTGCTGTTACTCCCATACATGAGATTCTGAAATATAGGAATGGAAGATTCATTTCCTTCTCACCTGGGTCCCTGTAAGAAGAGCCCCATTTCCTTTTGATTTCATATAAATTGTGTTTGGCTGTATGGTCTGCATTACAAGCAATTTAACCAGTATTCCAAATGTGTTCCTCTGTTCCTTCTATCCTGCCACAGTATTAACACCAATCAGTTTTCAACCTTGCTTCCCATGTGATTGCAACATGGTCTTGTTTCTTTACAACATTTGTATAAATGCTTTTGTCTGTTTGCTTCTCTTTTTTTGAGCTGCTGTCAACATTGTCTTTGCCTTAGGACTAATGAGTTACGTGCATACTCCAAAATTTAGTTTATTATTTTATTTTTCTCTTCTTGAGCTGCCTAGTAAAGTCATTTCTATGAATGTGATGGAAATGAATTTCTGATCTTTGTATATTCTTCAGTCCTAATTTAAACACTATTGGTCTGAAAAAGAAATGATGTTAATGTAAGATTTTCTATGAAGTAATCTATGGATCTTTCTGCATCTATGTGCCTTTTTTTTTTTTTTTTCTGAATCAGACCATAGGTGTTGTGGATTTTGGGGTGATTTTGCAGTATTCACAGAATCATATAAACACAATTGACTTTTGGGAGAGGATATGTCAACTGACTTAAACACACACATGTATTCAGCACAAATATAATTCTAATTGTGGTAAAAGGAGTTCTGTGCTCTCAGTCCTGCTTAGTAAAAAATAATACCAAAAAATTATCACTGCTATTGTCTGAGCACACAATCAAATAAACAATAGGATTAGGAGAATTAGGCCCATAAAGTCTAGGATTTGGACTAATAATAGATCCTGCTTCTGGAATTCTGTATATTATATATACTACTTCTAGGTCACATACAATTTCTATGTTATCTTTCCATACAGAATTCTAACCAATTGATCGACATCTTTCTCTTTGTTCAAAATAACCTTGAAAGACCCCCAAACCAATTGCTTACTTTCTTTCTTGGTGCTGCGATGTGAATATATCTTTCAATGGCTATGATACATCTCATACATTGATATGCAGATGTCCTCTGTGACAGTTGTTATGAATATTTAACACAGTTACAATTTATTAAGGGTTTATAATACCATTCATAACATACTTACTAATTCATAAGCATGTCTGTGGCTTTTATGTTCTATCAAGTATTTATCACTGACCCTTACGAGGAAGTGTTACAGATTTTTGTGAATAATTTATATATTTAATATAAAATTTAATGCTCCAGATTTCTGTTGAGGCTGCATTAGGCTTCGTGGCATTTATTTTGTTTCCCATATGACATATTCAAAGCAATGATTCTTCAAAGCTCTTTGATACTGGTTTTGAAACTCTTCCTCTCCCCACCCCAGATAATTTGCTATGTGATTCGCCATAATCTGATTCTATTAGGAGTCTCTTTTCTTTCAGAATAACTGCAGAATATTTACATAGTGTTAACTAGTGGTGTCCACCACACAATATTAGATTAAAACAATTTAAGGTGCTCCTCAAACAATGTGATTCCCAATCTTTTCCTCCTTAGTCTGTGGGTATTATATCATGACCTTCAGTCCAATTATTTGCTATTAATGCTATTAAGATCAATATTATGTGCTTCTTGTGACCAATTCCAGTTAGCATTTTGGTTGCAATATTTAGGAACATTTATAGCAGCCTTTCCCAACCTTATGTTGGATGACAGTCCCCAATTTAATCTGCATGGCTATGTGGAGAGTACAAAACCCAGTTAGGATATTGTGAAGAGCCAAAGCTAGACTATTAAGGTCATTTGTTGACATGCTTAATTTGCAAACATACACAAACTTACATACATGAATATCCATTTTTTTCCCTCTGAGTAGATTCAATGTTTTGCCTTCCAGTATAGAAAAAGAGAGAAGTAACAACATTGCCCTAGAAGATGGTTTTTGCCCCTGCCTGAGGGCTGGAGGGATGGGGTGGGAAATTGAATCCATCTCATATTTCTTAGTGTGATGTCCATTCTGTCAAACATGATGCCTTGACTTATTAATACCTCTGCTAGTTAATTCTTTGGGAAGATTAAATGAGAATATAGTCTTCCTATTAGCAGATTGGTTAACTAGCATTTCAAGAAGGGTTGCTAAATATTGTTTGGTTGCCATTATCGCAACGTTGACTTATTAACCAGTGAGTATATCTGGTATTGTGTGTTGGAAACATACAAATACATTATGTTGTTTGATTTTAATTAGATTTAATTTTTACATTTGGTTTGCCTTGTTACGTGTTCAGTGAATTTGTTCTTTGGATTATTGGTCTTGGATTGCAAATAAATCTATAATTATTATTGTACAAATGAATCATACCATACCCTTTAGGGGTAAGAGTTATTATGCAAAGTGCAGAAAAGAAGTAACAAACATAAGCAAGAGAAATTAAATGCATGGGATAAGAAAAAAGAAATATAGCTAAATCTGGTTTACACCAACACCATTCATTCTTTCTGTGCCTTTCTATCCTTTCAGACCATCCTGGCTTCAATGATATCCATGCGCCAATTCATATGTGGCCTTATGTTATTTAAACATTCATCTCTCTCTTTCTGAGGATCTTATCTGTGTCATCCAATCATGATTTTCTCCATCGTCTTCTCAAGCCACTCACTCTTCTTTTACTTATTTATTCTGCAGTTTGATCCTCATTCATTCTTTCTATATGACCAAACCATGTCAGTGTACATTCTTCAACATACTTTTCTGTACTGCCCTCTTACTCTTGTATTTAATCCAGATTCATTCATCAGCCATTCATTATTGACTCGTTCTCTCTCTCTCTCTCTCTCTCTCTCTCTCTCTTTTTGCGCAAACACACACACAGCCTAAGTATCCCATTCCCATGAATTCAACTTACTTTCATGTTTCTACTGAGATACCAAACTCTCACTTCCATTACCAAAATGGCAGGAGCATTTTCTTATGCACAACCATTTTCATTTCTGGACAAACATTGTGGAAGTTAAAAGAAAACTAGAGGACAGCAGGGTGAATGAGGCTGACTGCAGTTTATTGACATATTTCGCACCAAGGGGAGAGTTCAGCTTATTCTTATATAAGGTAGTAAACATCTATTCATGCTTTAAATTAGTCACCCTTAAAATCTATATTCCTTCAATCAGTGCTGTGATCTGTAAACTTGTAACAAGATTCTTCTTTATTCTTAAAAAATCATGCAAGCCTTTGTTAAGATAAGGTGGTTTTAAAATCTTTAACCTGTATCCCTAGAGACTATTAAGTTTATACAAGTTACATAGTAACACATAGATACACATACTTACTTAGTGACACATTACATGGTTTAGGCTGTGGTTATATTACATAGTGCATCTCATTCAGCATCCATGCTTTTCATTACAAAATAATTCTTCCGGTAATGCAGCACTCCCACAACATTCATACAACAGATCACATACTACCCAATACCTTTCTATGAATATTTGCATGTCTTACATTTTCTCCATCCATTTTCCCATCTTTAGTAAGCATTCTACTAAGGTACACAAATTGTTCTACTTTTTCATCATTTAAATATAACTTGCAGTTGCTCACATCATTTCTTTTTCTTGTATTTTGACCGCCCATCTCATATACATGACTCTGGGGGGCTAACAATTAAAACAAAATGAAAACGAGATAAAATAGCCAAAAATTAAACACAGCATCAGTAGCATAACAATAGTTGCTGAGAGCATTCATAACATCCCACATTCAGGTCAACCGTGAAACATGCCCACCTATATTGCCAGGGCCCCAGGCTAGATAGCAGAGCCAAGTTTTTAATGCCTTGTGAAATGCCAGCAGGATCAGGGCAAGTTGGCGCAAGTCTAATCTCAGGGGGCTGATATTTCAGAGGGTGGGTGCCATGGGAGAAAGTCCCATCAGATGGAACCCTCTAGCAGATGGGACCCAAAGCATGCCTCTCCTGCCTTTTCCTTTTCAAACACAGCTACCTCGTACTTTGATGCATTACTTTTCAGATCTATACTCCTTATTGCATCATATTACAGTGGAACCTTGAGTTACGAATTTAATCCGTTCCGTGATTCTGGTTGCAACTCGAATTGGTCGCAACACAAGGCAAATTGTCCCATAAGGTTCAATGTAATTACCGTTAATCCGTTCCGGCGTCCGCAGACCACGCGGCAGGGGCGGAAAAATGGCTGCGGACCACGTGTCAGGGGCAGAAAATGGCCGCGGACCATGCGGCAGAGCAGAAAAACAGCCGCGGACCACGTGGAACGGGCAGAAAAATGGCGCGGACCACGTGGAACGGGCGGAAAAATGGCCGCGGACCATGTGGAACGGGCAGAAAATGGCCGCAGACCACGTGGCACGGATGGGAAAATGGCCGCGGACCACGTGGAACGGGCGGAAAATGCCCGCAGACCACGTGGAATGGGCGGAAAATGTCCGCGGATCCGGTTCGCAAGTCGAGGTAAATTTTTGGGGCCGGAGCTGGTCGTATCTCGAAAAATTCATAAGTAGGGGCGTTCATAACTAGAGGTATCACTGTATATGTCTAATAATTGTTGCAAATTATTCAGTTTCTCAATCAACAACATGGCATTGTCTGTATGCAGGCATATGCATATATTAATGTTAGGCCTGGGTGTACTCTTGAATTATTTTGTTGTATTCAGTCTATAATGTCACTTGTATCTGAATTGCATATGATACGTCTTTCTTTTTCCTTTCTTCTCTCTGTGTGGTATTGGCCTGTGATATAGATTGATTAGCTTTCTGGGTTTTTTGCTGAATGGTGAACACTGACATGCAGCACTGATAGACTGCTACTATTATTATAGGGTTTTTATGAAAAACAAAATCTATGTAAAACAATGGTGTTGAACTATTTATATGCCTATGTCCTTCTTATGAACATAAATGTGCTAGAATACTAAAACCTAGTAAGTAAGAATGGTAGGAAATAATTAGCTAATGTCAGTGAGGGAGATAGCGGGTGAAGGTCAAGAGGTCATGGACCCTTTGAATGCCAGGTTATCTAGAACTGCGGCTTCTGCCAGTCATAGAGACCCACAAGTTGGAACCTTCTCTGAAGGAACAAATGCCAAATCAGACCAGGTGATAAAGGTCCAGTCCAGAGTTCCAAACAGCCAAGGTGAGAATGGACTAAATCCAATCAAGTCCTTAGAGGAAGGGGTCCTCTGAAATTCTTCAAAATGATTCCTAATATTCTCTTTGAAAATGGGGTGGGGGGAGGTATATGCTGAGGATCATATCATGGAAACTGGTCACTTTGTTCTTCTGCTTTAGCATGACTTGGAACTTGCATGTGAGCAGTCGGGATCTGTCCACAATCAGCTTCTGGCCACTTCTTTGCTGTTAGAACTGAGCTCTTCTACCTTCTTGGACCATATAGCCAATTTGATTTCTGGTGTGTCCATGTATATAGGCATCATTTTCATTGTTAGAAGATAGCATTAGCAATAAAGAGATCATTGGATTGGCAGAAACTGGTCAGTTGTTCTCCTGCTTCATTTCCATTTCTAGGCCATATCATCCAACTACATTTTCCTCCTTACTATTTCCAACATTGATATTCCATTCTTCAAGCCCAAGGAACACATCTTGCATGTTTGGCCAATTTCACACTGGACTTAACCATAAAACTCATCAGTCTCCTCTTCTTCTGCATCAGTGGTTGGAATGCAAACTTGGGTAATTGTCATATTAAAGGATTATTTCTGAAATCTAATTAATATTATTTGGTCATTGACTGTGTTATATCCAAGTACTGTCTTTCTTGTAACCCTCCTATGAAGGCAACATTGTTCTTTTTTTTTTTTTTTTGTATCCTGAATAAAAACAGTAACATATATTGAGGAAAGTGTCCAATTCTAGTCCATTTCAATTTGCTGAAGCCTGAGATGCTAATGTATAGTCAATTAGTCATCTTTCACTATATTACTAGGAAACATGCTTCTTATATACGTTCATACTTGTACATTTGAGTTTCCCACTTTCATTTTGGCTTTGGAGCTTTGGAGTTTCTTTTTGCTGGACACCAACATCATATATAATATAGCCACATCATAAACACCATTTCTGAAAGATCCTGAGCAGCTTGTTGAATGTCATCCAACCTGAGGGACCCATGATCTAGTATTATATTATCAATCACTTTATCTTCTCTATCCATTTAGTTTTCTTGGTAAAATACAGGACTGGTTTAGTGCTGCCCTCTCCCATGCAGTATGAATATATGCCCTTCCCATTGTCATTAAAGTGATCAACTGCCTCCAGCATCTTCCTACATTGCTGCTGCCCATTATAGGCTCCTGCTTGCCTTAGCTAGGCACCTGGGATAATGCCTTGGGTGACCCTGATGGGATTATATACTCTTGGCATACACTTTCAGTGTTCTTCAGTCATCCATCCCAGGAACACCCCCCAGCCACAATAAACCAGCACCGCAATACCTGAAGGGGTTGAATAAAATAAGTCCTGCATATGAATCAATGTAGAACAAGTCCAAAATATTAAAAGGGTCACCAGGATTTGAGACTATATATATGAGTGGCTGGATAGCATAGTGGTTAGAGTGCTGTGCTTTCATGCAGGAGACTGGGGTTCGAATCCTGGCTGGTACCTACCTTACCAGTAGGAGTCCTTGGGCAAAGACCCCCTAACGCTTCACCTGCCTTCCTTGGATATGAGAATGAAACCAGCTATGAGAGTCATGCCGGCTCGGATGTCACCCAGATTAACAAGGTCCGTGCCAGATGTTGGGGAACCAAGACAATCTGATGATAAATGGGCTACTGGAACAAACCATACATGTATGAGACAAGAGAACATGAAACTGATGGAATGCTACTACAAAAGTAGACCTAATGAGAAGGGATATATGAAACGTATGAGGGAATTATGGATGGGCAGAAGACCTACATCCACACTAACTGAGAAACAGTTAGCTACCCAATGGTTCAACGTAGTGAAGAGGAAGCTGCTCTCACAACCTGAGACAGACCAACTACACATTGCATCCTGGACTCAAGAAGACCCAGAAGAACAATTGGATGGACAGCCAACACCAGAAGCTGGAACCTCACTGCCACCCCCTCCATTACAGAGCACAGCAGCTGATATGAGGTATAAGATCATGGATAAACTAGCTACAGTCAACCCTCAACACTGATTACCAAGGCTCATTGGAGAAGTACTATCAGATAGTATGCTAGAAGATGCCAGAGCCCTCACGACAATCCCTACTACCACCATAACTCAAACCAATGAACTGGAATATGCTACAGTGCTATAATCCTGAGATGCTTGGATACACAATCAAGAAGAACAGCAGTAATACCTCCCCCACCAGAAAATGAGGTTGGAGGCTAAGATCAAGGCAACTTGGAGAGAAGTTATCAGATGATGGAATTACAAAAGGGTGTGGAGATTAAGGATAAGACTTGGCTACTGAAAAAATACAAGAGCCTAACTCCATTAGAAGCCCTAGGGACTGCTAAACAAAGGCTCACAGCACTGGCTACTGGGCTAAGGAGTTACACTAGAGAAGCAGAGGCCAAGAAGATAAATGCCCTGTTCTCCAAAGAACCATCCAACATGTACTCCCAACTGCAGTGCAAAAACACAGTAACACCAGAGCCACCATCAGAAGAAACTGAACAGTACAGGAAGAACATATAGGAGAAAGAGAAGACACATAACAGCAGTACAAAGTGGCTGCAGGACCTGAGACCAGACCACAGCAATCTCCCAAAACAGGAACCCGTCACCATCACAGTAGCAGACATCCAGCAGAGGGTCAAGAACATGAGGAGGTAGATAGCACCTGGCCTGGACATGATCCGCAGCTACTGGCTAAAGAAACTAACAGCAGTGCATGAATGCCTAGCAGCACAGATGAACCAGCTGCTAGCAGCAGGCTCCCACCCAGATTGTCTAACACAAGGAAGGACATTCTGATCATCAAAGACCCCCATAAAGGTTACCAGCCAATAACCTGCCTCTCCAGAAAATGGGAAGCCCTATTGGGCATCTTAGCTGCCAAGCCACAGGACCATATGGACCAGTACATGAGTATAGCTCAGAAGGGCATTGGGAATAACACCAGAGGCTCAAAACACCAGTTGAGTCACCTGAGACTCAAGGTTTAGACAGACCAATCTGAGCACAGCCTGGATTGAGTACAGGAAAGCCTGGCACTATACAAGGGCAACAGGACACTAAGGACCTTTCTCAAGAACTCAGTGGGACTGTGAAAGACAAAACTGGAAGACAACTCAAGACAGCTCGGACAAGTGCCCATCAAGTGTGGCATATACCAAGGTGATGCACTGTCCCCGCTGCTGTTCTGCATAGGCTTGAACCGCCTCAGCCAGATAATCACAAGGACTGGATATGGATACAAGTTCAAGAGTGGAACTACCATCAGCCACCTCCTCTACATGGATGACATCAAGCTGTATGCTAAGAGTGAATGAGACATTGACTCGCTGATCCACTTGACACAGATCCATAGTGAGGATATTGGGATGTCATTCAGACTGAAGAAATGTGGCCGGATGGTAGTAAAAAGAGGGAAGGGAGTTAAGACTGATGGGGTGGAACTACCAGAGGGCCACGTAGCAAACATACAGACCCGCTACAAGTACCTTGGTATCCCACAGTCACATGGGAACCACAATGAGGAGGCAAGAAGACAGCAACATCCAAGTACCACCAAAGGATTAGACAGGTCCTGAAGAGCCAGTTGAATGTGAAGAACAAGATCCACTCCATCAACACATGTGCCCTGCCCATCATCAGATACCCTGCCGGTATAGTGACCTGGCCAAAGGAGGACATGGAGGCTGCTGATATGAAGACCCAGAAGCTCTTCACAATGTACAGAGGTTTCCACCCGAAGTCTAACACACAGAGACTGTACACCATCCGGAAAGAGGGCAGGCGTGATCTGGTGAGTGACAAAGCCACTGTCTTGGACGAAACCCAGAGCATCCAGGAGTACATCAGTAAGATGGCACCCATAGATGAGCTGCTGAGCGAATGCCTGAGGCAGCAGCAGACATGGGAGGAAGTTCAAGGAGAGGAAGTGCCATGGCAAGACAAGACCCTGCATGGGACGTACCATCAACAGATAGCTGAGGTGGCTGACACTGGGAAATCCTACCAGTGGCTGGAAAGGGCTGGACTAAAAGACAGCACTGATCATAGCAGCACAACACACACACACACACCAGTGTTCGTGTGGGGTGAGTTAAGGTTGTGCTAAAGTTTTTATATTCACTTCTGGGTCTCCCTCTCCCCACCTCCTGAATTTTGTATAGGAACAAGCATTGGTATTTAAACTGCAGGCATAGTGGGAAACTATCTGAACACCAAACAGCAAAGACCACAGCAGGAACAAAGTGTTCAAACGCTACTCCCTTGCTAGCCTCTGGCTTGGGAACCTGCAATAGTTAGCTTGGATACCTTTTATTAAGCGAGGAATAAAAAGTGCAAAATAATACTTTGTACTAAGCCTAACACTTTAATCCTTTCGCCTCATCAGAGCTTCATAGAAAGAATGTTGTGTCAGTAGTGGGGAGGCTACTAAATGCCAGACTACTAATTCTTACATATCAGTTCTATGCATTAAAGATGATCTTGTTCAAATATATGGAATGAAGTAGAATATAAAAATGGAAGTAAAATCATGGGTAGAAGATTTCATTCCTCATGAAAATTTTTGTCCATTGGACTTTTGAGAGGTAGTAAACTTAGTAAACTTAGTAAAAAGCACTGAAAATTACATTGGCTAAAACGCTGCCAATAGCTTCTAGAACTATGGCCTTGACCCTGAGCCTTGACCCTCTTGTCCTTTGAAACAGCCTTAAAGATCTGACTCTACCTATGATGAATTGTGTCTGTTCCTCTTCTGTGGGTGCTTCTTACTCATTTTTCTTAGTTTATTGTTAGTGTTTTTAATCCTCTGCAAGCCAATCAGAGTCAATTAACGCAAATAGACAAAAAACAATGTAAGAAATATGTAGAATAGTAGGACCTGATTTATATTATTTTTATAATAATTAACTGCTATTCTTTTTTCTTGCCAAATCCCCAAAACTGAACATATGAACTGAACGTAACTTCAATTGTACATGGGGAACTTTCAGCATGATAAGAAATTTGGGAGTATAATGATGCTGTCTACATGAGAAGGAAGTACGATGGATTCTGTCTGTGGTGTACAGATCAGAAAGATGCATGGGTTCATACAATACTAAGGCATAATAGAGGGAAGTCTGAATAGAGGAAGTGAGGTTAATGCGTCATTCTGTTGATATGCCATTGTTCATGCATATAGTTTTATTCTATGTGTTATAATGTATAACATTCAAGATCTGTGACATACTGGTAACTGCAGTGAGCTCATATATACCATTTCTGCATTGTGAATGGAAGAAGATTAATAACTAACTAGATATAATGCTTGGCTTTATATATGACTTCTCTAATTCTACATAAGGAGATTCTATGCATGATGCAATAATACAAATACTTGTATATTCATATCAGCACTAATATCTACTGCTAGAATATTGAATGGCTATAGAATGTTGATGGCTATAAGTTGGCTTCCAAAGAAGACAAGAAGTTATGTTATTCTGGGCATACTAGAATAAATCTATTTATTTTCTACTGAAAGCATCATTTTTATTTTGGCTTTATGTCAGCATTTTTGGATGAGAAAACAATTTGATTAAATCAGCTTTAAAAAGATACCAGCAAATACTTGACATGCACTGTAAGGTTACCAGTTTATTCTACACTAGATCATTTGGTTATGCAGCTGCCAAAAGTGAAATTTATTTTGCTGCATTTTAAACGTGGAGTCTGTTTTTCTGTCTTGCAGTACTGAGAGTGAAATGCAAATAGTTATGCAAAGTTCCATGAAAGAAGATCATAATGCTTGAAGTTCAATTTAGCAGTGCAATAAGATTGCAGATAAATAGACTGGGAAATCACTTGTCACTTCTTATTATTTTTATTAATATAAGTTTGAGAAGCTGTAAAAACTGGATATTGAAATAGTAAAACGGATACTCAGTCAGCAATGCCGATTTCTTTTAGAAAGTTGAATGTCATGTCACCAGACCTAGTACCTGGAATTAATGGAAGATGTAGAATTAGAAACCAGAATATTCAAACCATACCAACTGCTTAGGAGAAGTATATTTTTAGATAGGCAAGTATTTTATTTAGTGTTAATAAATAAACACTGAGTTAAGGAATTCAGATATTTTCCTAACAGTAAATCTGGCTGTGAAAATGTCCATCTAATATTTTTCAGAGGAAGTAATATGGAAACCGTTTCTTAATTCTGATTTATTTTATACAGTTTGGGGCATAGCTAATATCTTTATATTGGTTGACAGTGCCACAAAACACAATATTTAAATTCTTCATTTATCAGTGATTCCCTGATATAGCATTCTGTTTTCCTGCACAATAAATTAAAATATTTAGGCTGAGAGCTTACTCGATGTTCAAGAGCTTGAACATTCTCATGTTTTTCTTTAAACAATAGATCCCATGATTTCTACCAATTTGAAAATGCAAGTAACAGAGAAAGTGACTATTTGAAAATCATAATCTCAGGTTAGGCTGATCAAGTTCTCTCCATGTAGTTTGTACATTACTAAGCAATTCCCCAAATATGCTTTTAAATCAGATTTTGAAAGATCTCGTGTAAAAACTAATGCAAAATGTACTCAGATGGTGTTTCCTGACTTTCTCCTTATACTTCCTTGGGTCATAGCCAATGGATGTAACTTTTGTCAGATGGCTGGATAAAAAAATTAAATAAGGCCAGTGAAATATAATTGTTTCTTGTATTGTGTACCATGATATTGACAAATTCACTTTCTTTTGTTGCAAGCTGCTCAAAAACATTGCTGTCTAGAAAATAATTTGGGTCAAATTCAAAATTTGTCAGCAAAGGTTGGGGGAGGAGAGTAAGCAGTTGGAAGTAATTTGGACCAGCAACTGGATTTGAAAAAGACATTAATCATAAGTGTCAGAAACCAGCTGTTAATTTCAGGCTGGAGAAACATAACCACAAACACATTCAAAGGGTTTTTGTTTTGTTTTTTAGATAGATTCTGACATTAAACCATTTATACTTCTTTTTCAGAGACGTGGGAACTAAATTCAATGTTTGGATAAATGGCATGGCAAATAACATTCTTGAATATTTTATTTATATATCAAATTTGTTAAAAAACATCTTGTTAAAAAACAACTCTGGATGGTTTACAAAGAAGTTTAAATCAACTAAAAATACAATACCATTTCACCCTGATCACATCAACCTGTCCCACCTGGTCAGGAGGAGAATTATTCAGGAGGGGTCCTGAATAAACAGAAAATAAATGTAATCCAAGAATAGATGTTAAATTGGCAGGTAGCTTGGGGAGCATCATCAAGGCACCAGCCACCCTCAGGATTGGATAAAATTCTTGTTGCCCCATGCAAGCTGGCAGAGCCAGGTCTTTAATCCTTTCTGGAAACCTAGGAGGGTAGGGGTCTGCCACAACTCTGGGGGGAGAATATTCCAAAGGGTGGGGGCAACAGCAGAGAAAGTTCTCCTCCTGGACCCCTCCAGCCAACGTTCTCTCACTGATGGGGTCCATAACATGCCCTCTCTGCCTGACCAGGTGGGACAGGTTGATGTGATGAGGGTGAAATGGTCCCTCAGGTAACCTGGAATATGCCCTGTTAACAAAATGATGTGAGTCAGTTTTTTGTCAAACTGTGGATTGAACCCAGACCTGGGTCTTACCATTGCTCCTGATACAACCCAGAGCCTCCTTGTTCCTCCTTCCTTGTGTTTCCAGTCCAACTCATCCCCATCTACACTGCCATCCATTCCATCTCTGAGCTGCAGTGTTGTTTTTCTTATTTGCCATGGTTCTGCCATGGCATCCCCAGGCTCAGGACAGAATATTGTACAATGCAAGATTCAATTGTAGCAGCAGCAGCAGCAGGAGCAGCAGCAGCAGCAGGAGAAGAGAATGGATACTCAGAAAAGCCATGGTCAGTGCCACACTTGGTGGCAAGAATGGCAGCATAGAACCTGGGAACTTCTCCTGACCAATTTCTCCTTACCCACCCCTAAGGGCTGGCTGAGTCACCTGAACCTTATTATGTTTGGTCGCACAGTCAGCCAGATATTTAGACTGGATTTGACATTTTTATCCACCTATCAAGTCCTTCCTAAGGACCTGGGATAGGCAGAATTTTTGATGGTGTTAAAGATATCATTGTAGGATGTAAGCTGTTCCAAGTTAAGCTGCCTTTTGCAACTGACTGATATTATTATTATAGTTGATCACACAGTCAGCCAGATGTTTAGACTGGATTTGGTGGTGGTGGTGGTGTTGTTGTTGTTGTTGTTGTTGTTGTTGTTGTTGTTATTATTATTATTATTATTATTATTATTTAATTAAACTTGTATGCCACCTGACTCTCAATGACTTCTCCCTTCCCTGAGGGATAGATTAAAGATCAGGGCAGTTCACAGGAGAAAATCATAGTGAATAATTCTAGTACATTGTTTCTGTTCTTCACATTTAAGTAGGGGTGTATTTAGGCTGCTACTTTCACGAACTGTCACTTGAAATACTTCTAATGTCCTGAGCAGATCATCTGTCATAATATATCTTCCTGAACATGCACAGTCTGTGCAGGTTTTCTATCACTATCTGCTTTGCTTTGCTTTTTTTACACCTGTCTGATTAGACTCCAAGAGGATTACCCTGTAATTCCAAATGCTGCTCATACTGACCAATGCTCAACCAGTCCTCCTGCCTCTTCCACTAGTTCCAATATACAGTAAGTAATACTGGAGGAATGATTTAGGACAGTGTTTTTCAAACTTGGCCACTTTAAGATGTGTGGACTTCAACTCCCAGAATTCCCCAGCCAGCATGGCTGGCTGGAGAATTCTGGGAGTTAAAGTCCACACGTCTTAAAGTGGCCAAGCTTGAAAAACACTGATTTAGGACTAATGAAAAGAAGCTTGGAAAGCCTTTGAAGTGCTCTCCAAAAGAAAAAATGGCTTAGGTACAGCAAGGGCTCCCCATCCTACCCTCCAGGTAGGTCTTGTGGAGGTAAAGAAGAACAACCACAACTCTGCATCTCTCCCCAAGTTGCACTGGGCATGGTTTAGCTGTCTCATTGAGCCAATCAGGAGACTGGCCATTGCCAATACTGCTTCTCATCTGGGCAGTGCTTAATGACACCCCAGCTACCTCTGATTCAGTTGTGCTGCAATCTCGGTACCTAAGTCAGCCAGCGTGAACCAGGGAAAATCAGATTGTTTGTACAACCCCAGTTGGTTGGTTGGCTTCGTTGCTAATCTCAGGAATTCCCTCCACCCCATCATTTTTTTCTCAGATTAGTACTGCAGCCTCAATTTTTATCTGACACTTATGTGGGGAAAACATTAGTGTTCTGATGCTGGAGAGGTTGCTGTCTGTACTTCGACTTGGAGATTTGTTTTCTTTTCTGTATCTGCAGATACAGATAAAGTAGCCACGTTTGAAAATGGTGAGTCACTGCCATTTTACAAATAGTTGAGTTGAGTTTTGAAGTCCTCGCAAAAGCTCCCTGAGAATGGAAGCTTTTAAGAGTTTCTGTTATAAACTTAATTGTTTAAGTAGAGTATTAATAATAACTTAAAAAGAAAGTTTGGACCTGTTTCAGCATCATGCAGCTCTTAATAAGGAGTGCTTTCTAAGTATATTATTTGCATCATATACTTAATTATAAAACTATATGGAAAATGTAAATGATCTCTTGAAAATAGTATTGTACTTCATCAGAATTTTGAAAAAGTCCACTGACTCCCTTAAATACACTTAAAAGCTTCTTGAAACCTGTGCCCACATGTTTGAAGTAGTTCTCTCAAGCATTTCCTCTAAATTGTATATAATTTGGGGGTCCCATGGATAGCATCCAGGGGTATTGTAGATAGCTTGGCATCTGTGGGCACTATACTGACAACCTCTTTTTCACTCAAGACAAGAACCAGAAAAATGCAAGTTTAAACCCAAACTTACCTGTGAACGCTCACTAGTACTAGGTCACTGTAGAGAGTAAGGAAGGACCTCAACGGAGATATGCAAGCTCTGTTACCAAAGCAAAGAGGATTGAAACATATCTTCAATCCACATCAGACAGAAAATATGCAGAAGAGGCTCAGATAGACCCTTCCCTAATTCACTGGAGTATAAGAAGGGGAAGGAGATACAGCACAATCAGACTTACAAGATTCATTTATTATAGGCACTCTCAATAAAAGTAGTTTTAGCCTTCCTGTGGAATTGATTTCCTGGTCTGATCTACCTAATGGGGCTGACAATAATTTTGGTCCTTTTCTCTGAACTCAAGGAACTCTTATTGTAGGATAAAATTGGAGAAGACAACTCTATACACTCTGTCCTGGCAGATGGGCAATAGATAAATAAGCTTTATGTTTCCCCCATCTGCCCAAATCAGGATAAAAATCATCAGTTTTTCTGATTAATGGATATCAACTGAGTACTGAGCCCTCCTCCACTGTACTTGAAAGGCAGCATATAAATAAATTATAAATATTTTATGTGATAAATAGGAGAAATAGTAGTTATCTCATTTGAATTAGTATAGCTTTCTCTTTTTTCATCTATTCTATCTTCTCTGTCAGAATTTGACATTTCAGCACATATACAAGTGTTCCCGTAGGACTTTTAAGCAAATCATTTTTCTTTATATAAGCACATACTAAAGATTTTGTTTCCATTTCAATGCCCTACCATTAAACCAATCAAGGGAAAAAAATTGTATTAATATAATGATTGTTTTGATCTGTCATTTGCTATGGGTAGATTGATTTACCTAAGGATGTTAAACAGTCAGATTAGATTACTGGCCCCAGGGAAGTTTGTATTGTTAAATCAAAGAGTTCAAAACCAATCAGATAGTTAACTTAGCCATTTTAAATTAGATTTAATGTGGAGAATTGAAAATAATGATTTTTTTTTAAATCATCTAGGTCATATTAGAGCTTCTTTGACAGTTATTTTTGTGTGTGTTTGTTATTTAAGTTTCAAGGCCACCCAAGTCCACAGTGACTTTGGTCAGCTTATGGATTAAAAACAAATAAAGAAAACAAAGTATATCAAGAAAAAAGAAGACCACTGACCAGAAGACAGAACCAAAACCAAACAAACAAACCAAAGGGGCTCAACCACTATCCTAACCCAAGGTCTGGGAATCAGGTCTTTAGCAGTTTGCGGAAAGTCAAAAGGGTGGGAACAGTGGGAATCTCCAGGGAATATCATTCCACAGGAGAAGAGCCGTCACTGAGAAGGCCTTCTTCCTAGGTCCCATAAGATGGCACTGCTTGTTTATGTCACTGGTCTCCGTAGGGTGGGGTAAAAACATCAAGATGGCAGTTATAACTGTATGATGGAAGCCTTGCTGTTCCACAAGCTGACTGATGGTATAGGTGAAGGTTTTAAAGACCAACTGTACTTGATTACAATTCCAGCTGTGATCTGACTCATCTCTGGAACCACCACATTGAAGAAGGGTGTTTAAGACACTTTAAAGTTGTAACCGTGAAAGCAATTATCCAAAGTTTACTGAAGATTGAGACTGGAGACATAGATATTTACTACTGTGGTGGATAACTTGAAAGGAGATGGTACATTAAGATTCTGACATAGTTGGCTGCAGCAAATTCATTCCAACTCAGTGGAATATGTCTCCATAGTCTCGTGTTTTATGTCAACCATACAAAGATGGTATAACCAGAATGGGCAGTAATTTTTCTATATATGGAATATGCATCAGGTTATAAAAATCCAGCAGTGTACCTCCTGTTGGCTTTTGTTATATTTAATCCCACAAAGATCTTTCACAGACCAATCCTGTATATGATTATGCACCAGACACATATGGTTCCATAATGTTAGCATGTACCTGCCAAGAGAATCATGATTAACATCAATAATTACATTTTCCTGTAGGAAGAGAAAACGCATGGACAATAACTTTGAAACAGCTCATTTCCTTGTGTGTACGTGCATGCCCACACATTAAGCACCATGCCTTGCATGTAAAAGTTGGGCCTTAATATTTTAATCAACAGTTGCCATATCTGCACATTTTAACAGCATGCCAGTGCTATAAACTGTTAATGGAAACTCCGTGAAAGCCTAGATTGCTTGATTGAACAGAGAAGACAAGGTTGTAAGGTTGATACTGCAGCAATTTGAGTGATTGCCGGCGCTGCGCCTTAATTACAATTTTCTGTATTAATACTACTTCAGAGTTGATGTTGTATTTGAGGCAGATTTATTTTCACCTCTTTTAGCCCCTGAAAACAAAGGGAGATAATCTTAATCAAGGCTGTTTGTGAGAAATTAGTCCTGACGATTCTAGGGGAACAGGGACTGCTATTGTTAGATTAGGAGTTGTGTAGCTAGTGTGGCACAATACATTCATATTCTTTTAATTTATTCTGATTGCCTCTTGTACTCATTGCTGGTGATATTGCTTTCTGCAGAAACCCAATAATGTGTCGACAGAAGTGTAAGATTGCTATCAGCCAATCTGCATAAAGCAGCAGACAGGTTGATGAAAATGGCCATTTAATCCACTCTCAAAGATCTGAGGGCACCTCCTGTAGCGCGCTCAGCGTTTAGCGGATTTGCTGCAAGAAACACAACTGGCAAATTATCCCAGATCTTTGCACAGGTCCTGCTTGTTAGCATGCATCCTCTGGCACTATTCTAGGCATACTTCATTTTTTCTTCTGTTAAGTTTAATGCAAGAAACTAATAGAACTGGGGCTTGAGTTAGGCAGAGTGGTAACCTATTAGGATTTTTTGTGTAAGTTTTTATGAGGTATAGTAAGTAGGAAGTATTATGCAATTTCTGCTGTTCCCGACAGCACGCTTATGGATTTTTGCTTTCATACTGCTTTCTTGCCATAATTTTGCAGTTACTATCAATATCTATTCGGTGTTGGCATTACAACAGGAGAGCGGCTGTCGCAAAAAATAAATGCATCAAGTTATATGTACCTCATCACATCTACTACTTAATTGTGTTTAATCAGAAGTAAGTCTTTCTGTGTTAGAACTGCAGTCTTACTTAAGAAAATGGATTTTTTCTTTAGTTGACCAGTGGGGACTGCACTCCCCACCCCACCCCAAATGGGAACAAAACCAGGAGGAGTAGAACCATGTCAAGAATTAAAGTCATAAATGATATTATGTATTTAAATAATTTCATTTCTGTCACTTTAATAATTAACCATTTGTCTGCACCCAAAGTTTTGGTAGGCTACCTGTGGCCTTGGCAGAGTAGTTGCACAACTCTGGATACCTTCTGTATGATTTGGGCATCTTCACCACTAGATTATGGTTCTCAAATGCAAAAGGGATATGTGTAACTCAAGAACGTTTTTAAAAAGATAAAGTTTCCTTCAAGTTGAGCTCTATTCCTGGCAACAATATGGAAATGGTTTGCCTTTTCCTTCTCACAGGATGTTTTTTTTCAACTTCCCAGCCTGTAACTGGAAGCTTTTCTGATGGTCTCCCATCCCAGAACCAGCCAAAGTCAAGCTAAGGACACCAACGTGCTGCAATTACTAGTGACATGGAACTTTTTTCCCTTTTCACATTAAAAATTTAAAAGGTCTATTTGGCAATTGGTTTCCAGTTTCTCCAAATACCTTTGAAAGAATCACAGAAATGATTAAGACAGAGGCAGTTTTCATGGCTCTCAAGTAAAACAAATAGCTGCTTTCTCAAACTCTGGCAATCGTAAATGTAGTTTACATTTGAGCTGCAGGTAAATTAATTACAGTAACTCTGAACTGGCTTACTGAAGTTTACCATTCAAATATTTAATGACATCATGTTTTAAATTAGTCCAATAAATTGAAAAATCTGTAACTTGTCAACTTTTCTCTTTCATTCTGCACCTAATGTTGAAAGATTGCCTTTTCATTAAGGAAGCAGTAAATTAACATTTGTTAGCTTGACAGCTTTTAATGTACACAAATGTGATTCCTGCATATTTTTCTTGGGCTAAATTAAATAGGGCCAACTTTTAGTATTTTAGATTGGCTTTGAACAAGAGAGGTCTTTAAAGCAGTGTTTCTCAGTCTCAGCAGTTTTAAGAACTGTGGACTTCAACTCCCAGAATTCCCCAGCCAGGCATCTAAAGTTGCTGAGGTTGTGAAACACTGCTTTAAACCATTGAGAAGCCAAACCATGTGACATGAAACTGAAGGACCCCATGTGCCCAGTCATTGGCCAGGATGACTTATGCAAGTTAACCAAAACTTCCTGCAAAATCCCTTCTACCTATTTTTAAAGCTTCACTTTCCATTCTCTCTGGGGTTGTATCTGATTGACTAGATATGTTCATTCATACTTTAGTTCCTCTACTATGGGTTGTTTTAATACTCTTACAGGGCTGCTTTTGAAGTCAATTCAGAAATTACAGGGGTACAAAATGCTACTGCAGGGTTCAGAAGAAGAGCTGCTAGAATGAAAGAGGTTCTGATTTTATGACAACTGCAGGCTGAAGCTCTTAATTGGTGCATAGAGCATTTTCCCCCCTTTTTCCTTCCTTTTTTCTTTTTTCCTTTCCTTCATAAATTAAATTATTTTCAACTCCAGCAGCTACATAGATGGAGCATTGATTCTCCATGATAATCTGTCCCTAACCTGGTTGTTCAGGTCTTCCAATGATACACTGATTGCCGCTGTAATTGAGTCTTCCACCTTGCTGCTGGTCATCCTCTTCTCTTTCCTTCCAACTTTCCCAGCATTAGAACCTTCTCTAGAGAGCTAAGTCTTCACATAATGTGTCTGAAGTAGGATAATTTGAGCCTGCTCATTAGAAAGGATGGCAGTAGTTGGTAGGTGGAAACAGAACCAGAAAGTACGCAGAGCAAACCTAATGTATCTTTGAAATTCAGCTGTAGGATCCAGTTCAGAGCTACAGTGGGCTGATGGAGAATTGAAGCTCCCTCTGGCCAAGGAGAAAGATGGAGAAAGCACCTTCAAGGAAGGGTAGCCAGCTCTCCTCCTCGTGTGAAATTTTTTTCCCCCTGAGTGTAAGACTGAAAAGGGAAGGGGAACTCCACCCTATTGTTTGCTACTTTTGAAAAGTGCATGGGTCAATTAAGGACACGGGCACTTTCATTAACCTAATATTTTCCTAATATGGGGGCAAAAACATGTGCTAAATGGTCTAGGCTGAATGAAATTTGGCTGTAGAATACACACAGTCAACAAACTGTGGGTTCTCTGTCTCACTCTTAAAGTTCTGAACTGGAGCTACTCCAATCATTGTTCATTTTGTACTTTCTCATGTATGACTTCTGGCAGAAAAAGCCATCTTGTATTGCTGAACATTTTTTCCCAGGGAGATTTGACTGGCATCTTTCTCTTTTTCTCTCCTAAAGCGGGCTGGAGTTTTTTCACTTTAGTACAAACAGACTTGTTGATGTATTATTTATATTTTAAGACATTGTCTTGCTTCTTTTATTTTCATGATCAGAAGCTGTCCTGTATGGGCATTTTACCAAGGGAGGTGGGATATTATAAGGAATTTTATCCCTTTTTAATGTTATCCATTTGTCTCCATAATGGAACTTCCTAAAACACGCTTCTATTTTTCTGTTTAGTCAATCAACACTCCTTGACATATGAAGTTAAAATTTTCTAGTATAGTAATAATAATATTTTTATTTATGATGCATTTATAACAAAACTCTGTATGGATTAAAAATAAGATAATTGATGTAATGGCACATTGTAACATCCTAAGTTAAAAAATTCAGGATCCTACAAACGAAAAGACCATAACCTAGTGAGTTTTTTTCTTGGATTTCCCTAGCCTCACCTTTGATGTGTTTTGTGATACCGATATCCTTGGTGCATCTTGCCTTACTTCTTTTCCCCAGCAACCTGTTATTGTGTCTGGGCCTTAAACTGTACATCTGATTGGTAAAGATGGATTACTTTTTTGTTTTTTGCAGCGCTGTGTTTGACATGTTTATTGTTTTATATTTTTTGCTGTATGCCACCCAGAATCACTTCTTATGAGATGGGTAGCCATATAAATTTGATAAATAAACAAATACTAAATCAGTGCTTATCAACAAACTATTCATGGTGTTGTAGGCCTCTATCACTGGAAGAAGTTGTTTTAGCCAATATATTCTTTTTATGAGCTGGGCTTTGCTTTCATTTAAAGCTTTACTTTAGCTTAGGAGTGGTTTTTCTGTGACCAATAAGTGCTAATTAATTTGTGATCAAGAGAACAGACTACCTCAACAGCTTTAGGCAGCTCATTTACCACCATCAATAGGAGGAACAAAACCATGCTGAAAACTGAATCATGAAGAAAAATACAAGACAGCTATAACAAATATTATTCTCTTTGTTGTCCTGAATATTTCAAGGATCATCTCTTTCTCATATGAAATCGCTTATTTCTCAAGCTGTCTTCTCCAAGGTGGCACGTTCTGGATGTGGTGGAATACAACTCCCCAAAATTTAAACAGCTATGCTGGCTGAGGATTCTGGGAATACTTTTGTTCACCCACCCCCACCCCCCTCAGTAATTGGGATTTTTTCAAGGGGCAAATGAGTGTCTTAAGTGATGTGGAAGCTTAAAGCATCCATTTCACCAACTAAAAATCTCAACCCCATCAGGCCCACTTTGGTTCTGTCCTGTTCACCTCTAAAGTGCAGCACACAAAGACCCTGAAAGCAACAGAAATGGTTCATTTCTGTCTTTGCATATTCTCCTCTTACGTTAATCTTGATATATTTAAAATATCAGGGCAGATCTGCCTTCAGCTCTTCACAAAGATGCCAGCAAAAGATGCTTAGTGTTCCTTCACACATTTTATCCAGGGGAGTAGGATGTGGGATCATTTTTTTTTTTCCTATCAACAGTTCCTCTATAGATGGATTGATGTTTGAATAATCTAATCCCACATTTTTGTGAGCCACTTGGGATAAGATGGTGTGGAGATTTTTGTTATGGGAAATAGAGACATAAATATAAGTGTGAGTCACAGCCACAGAACAGGCACTCAACTGGAAAGGGGCAAAGAGACACACCTTAGTTTTACGATAAAGACGCGCAACTGTTTGCTTTTATCATTTAAATGTTCTCCCACTGCTGTGGCAGTTCCCGTGTGCCTAAGATAATGAAAGAACTCTTCATAGCAACAGTGTTCATGGCTTACCTTTCACAGGCATTCTGAGTCTGCTGCTGCTATTCCCGGCCTCCCCCACCCCCCAGCTCTGGGTTCATTATTGCAAGTGTATAATAAGATAATAGGGAGAGAAATCAGGTTAGCTCCCTCTTTATTATACGTTAGGCAGCTGGTGTGCGTTATATTGTTCCGTTACCTTTTTAATGTTCTTAAATGATGTTTTCAGATGTTATTGTGATGAATATTCTGGCTTCTCTTGTTACCTTATTCTTGTTACTGTGTTTGTTTTATTACATTGTATTGTACTGTATTTTATTTTAGTGCTGCTTTTATCTGATTCCGGTATATTGCTGCAATCACCCAATGGACAGAGAAGCAATTTAATAAATATGTCTAATAATAATATCCACATTTGCCAGATGGAGATGGTTTAGCTACTGTCATGAACTGGAAGGAGTGGGGAAGGCAGGAAGAATAAAGGAAATGGATATAGAATAGCTGCATTAGGGAACAGAAATAATTACCTAACAGTTCATCCTTTTCCATATAAAATCCAATGTATTGATTTTGATTTGTTGCTGTACAGAATAGAGGAAATATCACGGATGCGGATTTTCATTTGTTTCTGAGTTTATATTACACACACACACTGACATGTGCACAATGAAATGTTAGTGTCTTAATAAAGGGTTTGCTTTTCTGTTCTTCCCAACAGATGCTAAGTACAGCAGTTTTTATATTTTCTGCAAAAGCTCCTGCCAAGCCGTTAAACCTGGAAAACTCCGGGTTCGTTGCAAAACATGCAAACATGGGACCCTGACTTTGGCACGGGTAGGTTTAACTTTCTATCTTTTTGTTTGTTTGTTTGTTTGTTTGTTTGTTTAAGTGATTGAAATTTGAAATGATAAATCGATTAATACTGCCTATGGAGAAGGTGGCCCCTCATATCTGAAAGGGGAATTGGATGTATTCATAACTGGTAGAAAATGAATATATTGAACAACATAAAATGGTATGTTGTCCGGTTTGATTAAATAAACTGGCCAACATATCAGTTTATGTTGTTCAATATATTCATTTTCTACCAATATATTTTTATTGGTTTATTCATAGATGAATACGATATTAGAGTTTTATCAATTGTAAATATGTATGTTTTTAAATAAATCTTTGTAACATTACCCCAGAGAGATATTCCTCGTTACATTATTATTCATGTTCAGCCACACGGCAAAGATCTTTTCAAATTCTTACATTCTCGCCTGTTTCTTTAATACCTTCTTCGGCTCTGATCATTATTCACTTTCTGCTGTGGTTTTCAAGGTATGGCAATTTTTATCATACTGCTTTCACATGATGATACCTACGTTGTAGTTTTATTGCAAATTATTCTGTGCATTCCTTTATTTTAAAACAATATATTTGGGGAACAGCGGAATGTCCATATTTGAAAAATATATGTGATGGGCTTCTAAGTAAGCAGAACTGGTATCTGGCAACATATAAAACACCACCCTGATGTGAAAAAAAAACAACTTTGGGGACTTCAGGGGTTATATGCTTCTGTATCATAAATTTATGCACAGAAACTGCCTTTTCATCACAACTGAAATGTTTCTACCACTCCACACAATTAGGGATAGCAAAGTCAGTAGACTTTAGTGTTAACACTACTTCATAAATGAGAGTCCTCACAACTAAGTTGCCCTGAGACTCTTTGTAGTTTTAAAAGGATAATAGCCTACTCAAAAGCTTAAAACCCACCCCCAGCATCAGAATTAGAGTTTGGATGCTCTCATCTCTTGATTCCAGTTCCATTCATCTTTCTCCATCAAAGTAACCACATTTTAACTCTTCGATAACCTTATTGATGGTTAGTGAAAAGCAAGGCAGTTTCATAAACTAAAGTTCTCCATAATTCTGTGAGATGGCTCTTTGTAACTTTCTCCATTTGTCATTATAGCACAAATAATACTTCATTAAGACTCTGTCAGATTCATGTTAGCTATTTGCCCTCTGAATTAATTGAGTAGGAGCCACTGAAACTCACAAATCAAAAACCATGTTTCAGTTCTGGGCATGGAATTGGAGTTACAAGATGCAGTGCACATTGATTTTCTGTTTCTTTCATATTTTTCATTAACTGTTTCAACATTTGTGTACGTTACAGTAATTAGATGTTTCCACAACATCTACTACATCCATGGATTTACTGCCGTTTCTGTTACTGGCCTAGTTCTTGTGCTCAAACACTGTGCTCAGCAATTTTACGATCAGAATATAGGTTTGATTTAGTTTGAAATTGGCATTTGGTAACCTTCCCCCCCCTTTTGGGGGGGGGATTGACAGCAAAGCCAACAGTCCCTCCTGAGAAGAACACTCTAAGCCAGTGTTTCTCAACCTTGGCAACTTGAAGATGTGTGGACTTCAACTCCCAGAATTCCCCAGCCAGCATAGCTGACTGGGGAATTCAGGGAGTTGAAGTCCACACATCTTCAAGCTGCCAAGGTTGAGAAACACTGCTCGAAGCTTTTCCTAACCTAATGCCCTCTGGATGTGTTGGGATACTGAAGGAGCTGTATCGACAGGCTAAGGGAAACCCAACTATAAGAAACAAAAGCTTTGTTATTTCTGCTTAAGAATTCCAACCATAAATTAGCTGACTTACACTAGTCATTCTTTAAATTGTGCCTTAGTGCGCCTTACTAGGTAGCAGCACCATGCTAAATTTGGCTGGTCTTGAAAAGTAAAGCAGGATCATACTTGATTAGTGCAAGAATGGGAGGTCACCAGGAAATCCCAGGAATGGAGATTAAATTGGAAAGGAAAAAATATATTCCAGAAGGTGTCCATGGAAAACCTCTTTTGTATTTTTCCTGGGAAAGCTATATGGCACGTTCATGAAGTCACTGGATGTTAAACTGCACTTGGAGAACATTTGCTTTACTGTTTCCAAACAAACCCCCAACAAAGGGTACGTGTGTTTTGATTTATTTCATGCTAAAAATCCAGTACTGATCATCTCACATCTTCTAGAATTCTAGAGATTCTAGAAACTGATGAAGAATTAACAAAATACTCTTGTATTTCCTCCCCCGCCTTTGATTTAACTTGTGTCATCAGAATGTAGCATAGGAATCTGTTCCCAGCAACAGGACTAAATCCAGTTTAGGACAATATCTCTGAGCACATATAGATGTTTTTCCTCATTACTGAATTATTGGATATTCTTCTCTCCTGCCCTATTTGGGATCTTGCAGTAGGTTCCTTTGAGCACATACTGAAGCAGGAGTTTCATTATAATGCCAAGCCCATATTTCTTCTCTTTCTTCCCATCCCTTTATTCTACCAGCCACCAAAAGTGCATTTTAATTCATTAGCTTGGATGACAGATTCTTGGATGACAGATTCTTGGATGAAAGATTCTCCGTGAAGTAAAAAAAAAAAAAAAGTGTCAGCTCAGAAAGAAGAAAAAAGTGAAACCCCAATTCCTCCATTTCCTTTTATAACACTTGTCTGTTCTGTCCTTTTTAACTATAATGCTTGTTTATGAGATCTTTGCTTCTTCCTTTTGTCTTGGAGAAGCAACAAAATTTAGATAAGTTGATATTCACAGCTGAAAAACCAGTATCTTGCTCTCAATTTTAGGTATCTTGCAGTAAGTAGCTTGTAAAAAATGTGCTTGCCTTTCTTCAACAGCACAACAAACTCTAAGGCAGTTATTGTTTCAGTGAAACCCTTAAATTGGTATTAAAAGAAAACTAGCATTAACTTTCTTAAGGAAGTAAATTCTTTGGGTTGGTGAGCTAGGAATGGATAACTTAATTGAACTGAACTTTGTGAATGCCCCTTCTCTCTGGCAAGAAGACTGACATTTGAAATATTCATAATATACCCTTCCTTTAAACCTTTAACTGTTGTGTTAATTTGTGATATTATTTTTTAAGATACGTTAGGAGTGAATTCATTATTTACAGAGTCCTTTCTTTCTCTTTTAATTAAAAAATATCTATGATTTTAAGGCTGCATTTTATGAGTATTTCATGACCTACTTCTGTTGGACATATTTGTTCTGAATTGGATATAATTATCAAGAAATAGCACTAGCAATGTACAGAGGGACACCCCCCCCGCCGCCCCGAATACACTTGATTATCTTAATAAATGTTGCTGGCTCAAATCTTGCCAGGCATGCAAGATGTTTTCAACTATGCTAAAGTAGTTACAGGAAATGCAAGTGAGTTTCACTTTCATTCTCAAAGTTATTTGCTAATTTGTAACACTGCAATATTAAGTATCTCCCTGTAGAGTATAATTTAATTGTAATTCTCACCACCATGCCTTCTCAAACACTCAAAACTGGTCCACTTGTCCACTTCCTGGTTTTCCATTCTTAAATCTATACCTGATTTGGGATGGAGGTAATGATCTAAAGCCAGCCTTCTCAATATATTTATGCTGATGTGCATGCTTTCTGTCCAGTATAGATATTAGTGTAACTATGTGGTTGTTTCTTTGATTCTCTGAATATACATGATAAATATGCATAGTGAGGAGCAAAAATAATATGTTTATATTCAAAACCCAGACATGAGATCTTGATAGCACATAAGTAAAAGGAAATGTAAGGAATAATATTCACCTTGTGCTCCTAATTAGCAAATACATATTCCAGAGCCATTTCCATTGCGTTCAGTGGAGCATACTCCTTGGGGGTCTATGCAAGGGTGAGCAATTTGAGACCACAGAATTAATGGGGCCAGGACCTCCCTTTCTATGGTTCCTAGAGCCTTTCCAATCACAATTGCCAAAAAATAGTGTCATGTTTTCATTCTGATCTGAGACAAGAAACACACGGAAATGCAAGTGTGATCACTAAAGTAGCTTGAATGTAGGTTATAAATCAACAACAACAGACAAATCAGAAGTAAATCAGAAAATCTTAACCCCACCCATGTGTTTTATTTGGCCAACTCACTTTGCAACATTGTTTAGCACACATTGTTCTTTGTCATCCTAGAAAATGTTATGTGGGTTATGGCCACAAAAAAAGCTTGCTATAGTTCTGTCACTTTTAAATCTGTAAGTGCTTAGTTATAGCTCATGAAAGTGTATGCCTTTTAATAAAATGTATTGCTCTGAAAGGCTGCTATCAGACTCCTCCTGATTTTGGGCTGCCATAGACTAGCACAAATCTCCTCTTGTTATCACTCTACAGAATAAAAAGTCAGTGTAAGAATTTAAAAGAGACAACAGAAAGGTGTCAAAACAAAATTGATCTGTTGAGTAAATTAACCTTAGAACTATAAAAGGTGTCTGTGAAAGCCTAGAATTGTCTGCACTGGATTTGGGTTTATATGTTCTCCAGGTTTGCAAGCCAAGATCTTCACCTCATCACAGCAACTGAACAATCACTGGTTAGATTGCTAGAACAGGTAGTCCTCACTTTCCAACCGCAATTGGGACCGGCAACTCTGTCACTAGGCAATGCGGTTGTAAAGTGAAACATCACGTGACTAGCTGCAGTCCTTAAGCAAATCACCACAGTCGTTAAGTGTGACGTCACATGTCTGCAACTTGCAATTTGTCAGATCCCAGTCACTCCCTTCCATGTTTCAACATGGAGTGAACAAAACTATTATGCAGGAGGAGGATTTGTTCAGTTGAGGCAATGACCCTCCTTACATCATTTAGTTGATTGATGAAAAAAGAGCTCTATCCATACGAGAGAGAGAGAACATCCATAAAGATTGTGGATGGTGAAGTTGGAATTCTGGTCTCCCTTGCAACCAAAAGAGCAATGGTATAGAGTCAGAATCTAGTGACTAGGTAGAAGAATGTAATTCCGTAGCAAATCTCCCAGTCCAGTTGCAGCTCAACAGATCACCATCCTGTGAAGGCTCCTCCTCTGTATATACTCTGTATATACCAAAATAGCAAGGGAAAAACTACTTTCAAGTCAGAACATGTTAGGCTGCAGGCCTCCTACAATATAGGGGCCCCATTGTGTTGGAGCCCTGAATTCAATTCTGGTATTACTTGATCTCTTTTCTAAGAGAGCCTATTTTGTTTCCTGCCATAGCTTTTCTTCCACCTCTGAAGCAGCTCTTCTGCTCATAGAACATGTTATTCTAAACCACGTTTTCTCAATCACCTGATTTCTGAGTAAGGCCCACAATTCATAGCACAATTCTGGAAAGATCTATTTCATGCTTATACTCAGAATGTCAATTTCAAACTACCTCTGGCTACCTTATATACCTGATGTCTAATGCTTTCCAGCTTTCCCCCATTCCAGAAGCCTCCCATTTTCTCCAGGACCTTCAGCCACCTCAAGGCCTCCTTAAGGATCAGTTAGATTGTACCAAAGCCTCCTACAAGTATATTGCTGACTATCAAAATTAGGTAGGCTTATCATATCTGGCTTTTTACCAGAGTTTTTCCCTCCACATAACCATCTTAGAAGCTGGATTTTAAATTTATTGGATCATTTCTTGTGATAACACAGATGAATCATGTGGTCTTTTATGTGCAGCTTCCAGCCACTCTGAAATTATACATAGTTTTCCCTCCTAGTTCTGGAAAACTCCTTGCATACCTCTGTCCCATCCCATATTGGCCAAGGGAATTCAGCCTGGAGCATATTTTGCACTTTTGCCATAGCAAGGGCCAAACAGAATATTTGATTCATTGCCAAACTACTTGGATGTTGAACTTCCTGAGAAGAGGCATATAGCATATATGTGCCATGTCTCCTTCGACGCTTTCCTTTGAAGCATCCTCATAAGCCCTCATATCTGCCAGCAATTCTAATTCGGAGGTGGAGAGGGACTTGCCTGAGAATTAGGAAGGAAGTAGTTGCATGTCTAACAAAAGATACAGAGATAGACTGTTTTACCTGATAATTGTACAAATTCCAGTTCTGGTGTGTATGTGTGTGTGTGGGGGTATGCATTAAAATAATGTCATATTGTAATGTAAACTTTTCCTGGAAGGGGCCCAAAATAAGTTTATGCATCCTACTTGAGAACAATTGAAGTAGAAGAGGAGAGAAAAAAAATAAATCAGACGACTGAATAAAATAAATGTAAAAATGAAAAGCTAAGAATAATGTCTACTTTTTCCCTCCTAAAAGTCTGAAAAGCTACCAAAATATGTGCTTATTGTTCCAAGACTTATTGTTTCATTTTATTTGACAATAAACTAAAAAGTCCTCTTCACTTTCTTCTGCTAAGAGAGTAAATAAGAACTGTTTATACTGATTCCCTGCAAGATAGCATGCGGAGATGAAAGACCAATGCTTCAGCTACAAAAATACAACTCATTATCTTGGTACTGGAGGACATGATTACTAATTTGTTGGCTACCCCAACTATGCGGAAATGTAACAGAAGTGTTTCCCCATTGTTTCACCTCTCCAAGAATTAGCATTTTTTTCAAAGGTCCAAAAGTGCTGAGGTGAGAGTAGTTAATGCTGTCAGCAAAGGATCAACCAGAATTCTTACACTGATAAGGGGAAGCACAAACTCTCTTGAGGATCTTCTTTCAAATTCTTGCCTCTCTCTGGGACATTACTTACATTTTTTCACCTGCTATTGAAAGTACTACTTTAAAGAAATGAAGACTGTCATTCATATCTGTTTGCATTTCTGTAATATGGATTCTTGAATTTTAGCTGAGAAATGTATTCATGTACTAAATACAGGGCCTGCTCAGTTGTGAGTTCCTGAGATCTTATCTAGCACTACTTCTCAGACTAGCTACCTATCTGTGGTGGTCTGTTCGTTTTTGTGATGTGTAAATCAATGTATAGATTGCCAAATCACATGCACACACACACACACACACACACTAATAATGAAATAACCCACACTCCAACTTGCTTTATTAATTAATTTATTAATTTATTTATTAGAATTTTAAGGCTGTCCAACTCTGCACTGACTCTGGGTAGCATACGGATTAAAAACAGGAGCACAATGCATTAAATCAAAAGCAAGAAAATAAAGTTGCAATAGGAGGAACAAACATACTCCATAAACATACAAAACATAATCCAATCCAGGGGGACACACATCCCCACGTAGTCTAGAGCCTGGAGAAAAGCCAGGTGCTCATTTAAAGAATAGCAGTGTTGGGGCTCTCTGAACTTCCAAGGAGACGCTATTTCAGAAGTCAGATGCCATGACAAAAAGTCATGCTTCCTGGGCCCCGTCAGATGGCATTGCTGGACAAAGGGGACTCAGAATCCACTCTGTCAGATTTTGTGGGATGGGCAGAAATATTGGGAGAAAGGCAGATCACCTGAGATAACCATTCTTTATGCCATGAAAGGCTTCATAGGTGACAAGTAATGTCCTGAATTGCACTCACTGGTAACCAGTACGTGCATAGTAGAGATGTTACATGGGCATATACCCATAACTGCTCATGCAACTGCATTCTGGACCAGCTGTGGTTTCTGAGTAGTTTTTAAGGGCAGCCTCATGTATTGCAATAGTCCACACACAAGGTTACTAAGGTGTAAGTGACCATGAGAAAGGACACCTAGTCCAGGAAAGGGTGCAATTGGCACACAAGACAGATCTGTCCAAATCTGCTCTTTGAGTGGGAGCTGTGATTCTAGGAAGACCTCCAAATTGTACACCAGTTCTTCTCTGGGGAAGCACAGCCAGATTCACAACCAAGAATGGACAATCCCCAGCACCAGAACCATTAACTTGTAGTTGGTCGTGTCAGGTTTAAGCTTAAGCATTTTCCTCTCTCCAGCATCAGCCAGCTCCAGGCGTTAAGACAAGAACTTGGCAGCATCACTCGATTGAACAGGGGTCAAACTACAGAACTGAATGTCATCTGTATGCTGATGATGCCTGACCCTGTGTCGATAGATATCCTCACTCAGTGATTTCATGTAAATGCTAAACAGGAGGGGTCCAGACTTGGAGACTTGTGGCACCCCACAAACCTGGGGCTTTGGGCTTGACTTTTCACAGCTTGTCAACTGACTGGAACTGGCCATGGAAAAAGGAGGAGAACCATTGTAGAACTCTGCTTCCCACTCCCGGTCCCCATAGCCAGTCCAAACTAAATCTCGTTGGTGATTTATATTAATGATACAAGTTAGTCATTTTCCATCAATTTCCATCATTACACAAATGGCATAAATTGACATTGTTTGTTTCATTTGTGTAATAATGTCACTGTGCCAATGACATAAATTGCTGCAAATGATGTAATTTGCAATATTTCCGTGGCATTGTACAAATGATGTCCGTTGCTGCAGTTACATACTTTTGTATTCAGTGGATGCTCATGAATAACAGACAATCCATTAAATTGAGATTTAATTGGATCTAGAAATGTCTAACTATGGCCAGTTCAGGCTTATTGTTTGGCATACTCTTTGATTATGATCTTAGTGAAATACTATTGTTTTTTTAAAAAAAATATTTATGGCAGTTGGTAATAAGGATCAAATTTCTCAGGATAAATCAGTCATCTAATATTTTCTTAATTAATGCAAAGGTAAATGTTTCATTAGCACTGTTTTTGAGATAGTTTTGAACTGTAAAGGTCTACTATGCATTCATTTAAAATAGACAATCAACATGTTAATGAACTACAATTTTGTAAGAGGAGATAGCGCCAAGTTCTTATGTAATTGCACTCTTGATCCAAATATTCCCTGTGTTTTATTTATTTGTGAGAGTATAATGAAAGACTCTTTAAATAACTTTATTTATTTACACATAAGTTTTTTTAAAAAGTTTCATTTCGGTGAGCCAGTGCCTGCATGTATCTCTCTTGTTTTATTTTATTTGTCCTTATCAACCATTTGGAGGGACAGTGAAATGGATTTGTATTGCATATGAAAATTCTCTCGGCTTAGAGTTCCATAGATCCAGGATGAGGAAAAAAGCAGTCAACAACAAATTTAAAAAATAGAAACAGTAAATAACATGCTTTGTTTTTTGAATGGAAAAAGGAGGATATGAAGCTTTTTTTTTCATTTTAACAGTTCAAAATTTCACCCACAAAGAATCTTGTATCTGACAGTGAGAATTCACCCCTGTTGTTGACACAAAGTTTGTATGGAAATAAAAAGGGGCCAGAGATTTTAAACTAGTAAGTAGAATAATCATAATCAAGAACAGCAACAAAATAATAATTATATAAAACACTACTCAGGATCTCTTTTCTGAGGTATGGATTCCCAGAATCATCTTTCTGTTAAACCATCCACTAATCAAGAAGCAGATGGTTAATGTGCCTATTTCACCCCATTGAAAATGTCAAAATCACCTCCTAAAATGGCCCCTAGCTCGTATGAGTTTTGGAGTACCTCAACCTACCATGGAAAGCCTCATGCAGGAAATTGCATGCTGGTAGGATATAATAAGAATATTCACCATAATGGTACAGGTAGTCCTCGACTTATGACCACAATTGGAACCGGAATTTCCATCGCTAAGTGATGTGGTTGTAAAGCAAGATGTCACGTGACTGCATCACTTAACAACAGCAATCCTGGCACTCCCCATTACAGTTGTTAAGTGAATTTTGCCAGTCATTAGCCAAGGAACCACCCCAATCCAAGCCATCCCAGGTTTGGTCCCTCCCAGCCCCGAGCCTGGGAATTTGCGCGAAGCCCTCAGCTGCAGCGCAGCATGAAGCCCATTCCCAATGTGGCCCAGGAGCGTGGCACAAAGGGACTTCTTGCGCACCGCGAGGCTTCTTGGCGTGCCTCATATTCCTCAGGTCTCACAAGGAAACCACCGTGCCTGACTTGGGAAAGAAAACTTCATGTGGCCAGCTGTTGCCTCGCAAAGAGCCAGACCAGGCATGCCTCATCAGCAGTGGGAGCAAGAAGATGGCAAAGGTCAACTGGGGTGGCACAGAGCACAGGGCGGCAAGGGGCCAAAAGGGCATTGTTAGGGGGAGATAGGTGGGTGGAGGGGGTTGAAGTACCCATGCAGTTATAAGTGTGGGCACGCGGCCAAGTGTCCGAATTTTGATCATGCGACCGCGGGGGCATTGCAATGGCTGTAACTTCAGGGACTGGTCATAAGACTCTTCATTCAGCACTGCCATAACTTTGAACAGTCACTGAATGAATGGTTGTAAGTTGAGGACTACCTGTATTGCATATGAGTCTCTTCTATTTCAATGCATTTACAAAAATAAAGCTACCTTAAAAATGTGTTCAGATGACATGCTAAACCATGGCACTTGGTTAATGAATTGTGTGCCACAAAGCTAACCTCAGCCTTAAACCATGGTCCCTCTCTTACCTGAAGATTAGTGTGTCACCTGAACTTGAACAAATCAGCTTTTCTAGTTTGGAATTTGAATATAATCCCAGGACAATATGAATCATATCAGTGAGAGTTGAGATGATGAAAGAAAGTGGCAAAGGAATATGAATACGGAAAACATGTAATAAATATCTAGGGAATGTTAAGAAAATGCATAATTAGGGATCAAACTGTAATGAAACCAGCACTTCTCAAAAAAAGAAAGATTAACCAATTGCTTAACAGGAACCATCATCATGGCCATTTTACTTCCTTTTTTAAGAAAAAGTAATCATTAAAAATTAATCAAAATGTTATTTTACATCATGTGAGTGGCAAAACAGATGCTTTTTTTTGTTGAGAAAGTGGGTCTCAGCACAGATATTGCTTTTTCTGAGGGAAAAAAAAAGATGATTTCCACTGCCACCAGGGAAACGTTGTCATGTCCTTTTTTTAACCTCAGTGACATCTGCTGCACCTGTCCTTTTTTCCTGAAGTTGATCCATAAAGTATAAAGCTGGCAGAACAGAGAGATCTCCTTTAATAGCTAAAGAAGAGAGAGAAAGAGAACTTCATATCATAATATATTAGAAATTGGGAAGGATCCATTTATTTTGAAATGTTGACTATCTTGAAATCTTAATGAATAAATACTGTTGCTGTAATCAAGCTGCAAAAATGAACAAGTTTATCTTCCAAATGAACATATTGTATACAAATATATGGAATATTATGGTGACTAGGTCTGACCTAAAGACAAGGCCCATGTGAATGTGTTCATTTTTCAACTGCAGATTGTTGAGATTATGAGTCTTTCACTTAGTCACAGTTTTTTTTCCTGACCATATGTTTGTCAGTTCTGGTAGTAGAATGAGAAGAAGAAGAAGTAAATAAAAATTGGAGCTTAAAACACACACAAAAAGGAACCCTGCTTCACAAGTGTTTTTCTTCAAATAGTCTTAACAGCCTTGACAGGAGCTCAGAAAAAAATATGCTATTTCAAAGTGAGAAAAATTCACATATTGCTTTAGATTAACTTTTCACTAGGACAGCCCCCCCCCCATATTGTTAATAATCCTTGTAGTATATTTTGCTTAAGCATATCACAAGAATACCTAACAAGGATCCAAAGAAAAAATTCAGGAGATAATTCATTCCCCTTTAGCAGAGGCAAGTAAACTTTAGGATCCCATGGACACATCTAGGATTTTGAGAAGATATTGTGATAGTGCTACAAAATAGGCTTTGCCCATTCGCCAGGAGATGCCATGTGAAGAATGCCATGCTTATTACCAGAAGAAAAAGTGGTGAGTCAATCCTGCTTGCCCTCCAAGATGCTCTATATTGCCCTGGCTTATTTTTATCTTCTTTGAGGCTATAAAGAGGCATATCTTTAAAGAAAACTGTAGGCTGTAGTTACCCACCATGTTTATTTTCTAGGAATGTCTATGGGGTCTCTGTAAGGCCAAAGGAAACATGCTTGGAAATTTTAAAAAATGATGCTAGAAACTGGCATCTGCATTGCAGAATGCTTCCCATCTTTTAAAACAACGCAGGTAGGAGAGGGTAGATGACAGGTGCACAGCCACCAACCGCACATGGTCTACCAATGCTTGGTCTGTGGGTAAGGTATAGTCATTTCTATGAAGAGGCTGCTGGCACGGTTTTATTTGGCATCTACAAAAGGTATCATGCAGTAAGCGGAAAAGGCATTTTATCTACCTACTGGTGTACTGAAGAGGAATAATTAGGAGGCAGAATTAATGGTAAGAGACAAAAGGAGCATTGGAAGCTTCTTCATTGATACATCGGCAGCTTAGAAGTAAATTCAGTTGCAAACCAAAAATAAAGGCAGGATAAAAATCTAATAAATAAACAGATATGCTTATGGCAGGTATGTCAGTGTGTTGTTGGGAATACAAACTGGAAAATTCACTTAGTTACTGCTAGCTGTGAAAAGCACATGGCCTCAGCATGCAACTTTATCCAACAGATTAGGATGCTGGCTCCATATTTACTTACAAATAGAAATTCCACCTGGATGTAGCACTTGAGATGAAACAAATGGATAAGGGTATGGCTATCATTAGCTATTAATCCAAGAGGCAATAAACCTCTCAATGCTGGTTTTATTTCCTGCTTGTGGCTTACTTATTGGACCATCTGCCTGGCTAGTATAAGAAGAAAGTGGTGGACTGCATGGATTTCAGCAAAGCTGTTTTTAATTTTTTATGCTAATGTGTCTTTGAGTGAATATATCAAACTTAAAGCATCTTAAAGAGAGTCAATTTTATTTTGAAAGTAAACAAGAGATAGGGTTCTATTACTATTATTTCTGTAGAACAATATCTTTGTTTAATGTGGGTACTAAAATACTAACTGCAATACTAGCCAGGAAGCAACAGGATGTACTACCATCTATAATTCACCCATCTTCATCTGATTTATAAAAAAAAAAATAGACAAGTATCTGACAATATCTGCCTAGTGATTTATATTATTGATGCTGGAACAAATAAATTAGAATCAGTTGTTCTAATTCCATTGGACACTGAAAAGCTCTTTGATATGAAGAGCATTCTAAGAAGATATGGGTTCCCACTGTCTTTTGTTCATTGGATTACAGTTCGCTATCTTCCTCCAGTTTCCTCCAGTTTACAGTTTGTTACCTTCCTTCAGAGGCTAGAATGAATTTGTTATTCTATCAACTCCCCACTATAATGCCTCCAGAAAATCAAAGACCTAAAAATAGATGAAGATGAAATTATGGTTTCATTCGATGTCACAGCACTCTTTATATCCATAGACCCAGAACTAGCAAAAGAATCATGGCAGCAGTACTACACAACACACCAACCTAACCAAATATACTAAAAACAAAATACTCAGAATCATGGACCTCATCAATCTCTGCCTCACTACCTACTTTCAGTTTGATGGATAAATATACCAACAAATCAGAGGAACACTTATCAGATCACCACTCTCTGGGCTCAAAGCAGAGACTATAATGTAGCATCTAGAAACTATAGCACTCCCATATGTACAACCAAAAGTATGAATCCGGTATGTAGGCAATACCTTCATCATAATAAAAAAGGAACAATTAGAGAAGACACATGTAACATTCAACAACATCTTAAAGGAATAAAATTTACAAGGTAAGAAGAAAAAAAACACTATACTACCTTTCCTTGATATCCTCATAGGCAGAGGAAATGACAGCAAATTGGAAACACAAGTCTATTGAAAAACAACCCACACTAACCAAGTACTCCATTACCAAAGTAACAACCCAACCTCCCACAAGAGGAGCTGTGTAAGAACATTATTCAGACAAGCATAAATGCACTGCAGCAAACCCAGAACACCAGAAAAAGGAAACAGATTGCCTTTATAACATCTTCCAACAAAATGGATACCCACACAACTTTATCAAAAAGTGCCTGACCACTCAACCCACTATAGCACAACCAACACAAGCTATGAAAAGAATAACACTACCATACATCAGAAACATCTCAGAAATAACCAGCAGACTATTACAACCACATGGTATCACTGTAGCACAGAAACCAGCTAAAGCCCTCCAAAACATCTTAACTAAACCAAAAGACCCAATAGCCCAAGAAGAAAAAACAGGAATCATCTACAATATACAGTGTAAGGACTGTAACAGCCAGTATGTAGGGCAGACAGGCAGAAGACTAGCACAGTGCATCCATGAACACCAACTAGCAGTCAGTAGACATAATAAAAACTCCTTAATCTCACAACACATGAACAGATTCAACCATTGTTTCAACTGGGAAACTGTCAGCATCCTAGACCAAGCTAAATCCAAAAATGCGAGGGAATTCCTGGAAGCTTGGCACTCAGATATTTCAACCATCAATAGACACATAGAGATAAACCACATTTACACAATTCAAGAGAGACAATAAGAAAGCTAAGAAGGAAACAAAAAGATCAGAACACACACTCTCCAGCAGCCTACACCCAGATAAGCAAGGATTAGCACCAGACAAGCAATCAAGCAGAAAACAATACCCTAATCAAGGAACTACCAAGAAGAAAACCACACCCCCACCAACACTGGCAGGGCAAGCTATTGTATATAAACAGGGAGCAAACTCCACATTCACTAGCACTGATGATGTTACCTAGTCAGGTAATGAAACATCTGCAATCAAGCAACCAAGCTCAGAGAGCACCAAGGACTCTACAGTTCAGTCCTGAGCTACATATATTTTCTTCTCTTGATAGTTTTGGTAAAGTAATTACCAAAACTTGTTGAAGTCATACAACAATATGCTTTATATACTGGTTATATTATTAATTGAAATAAGTCTGATTTGTTGCTTCTGGGATCCACTATATCTATAGATTACTGTAAAACAGGAAGATTTAAAACTTGTACAGACTCTTTCTTCAACTATATCCCTATATTTTGAATTAAATATATCTAAATATATAGATACCATTTCAGTAGATATAATGTGATAGTTAAAACTGTCATGAAGTCTTTGGGGCAAGATTAATGTTATTAAAATTATTACATTGATAATTATGTATCTTCTAAGAGGGATTCCAGGGTTAATTTTTATTAGATACTTTACAGAGATAAGTTAATGAGGAATTTTTATGGCAGACTAAAGCTTTTCAAATACCTTGGCCAAATTGAGGTTACCTTGCAATTATGGTGGCTTTAACCTCCCAGATTTCCAGTGATATTACTGGCTTTTTATGTTTACATTTTTTTAACAAGAATTTTTGGACCTATTTGGAGAACAAATGTGTAACACCTGTGAAATCTTGGCAAGTTTTAGGGTCCAAGTATACTCAGTAGGGATCTTTGAAACCTGCTAAGCACATTTGTTCATTAATAGGTAAGCAGTTATATTTTGATCCCAAATCACATGAGAAATGGACCATGTGAAATAATCCAAATTTGAAACTGGCAGAGAAGTGTTTTTACTAGAATGCTTGGGCGAAATAAGGGATCAACCCATTAAATCAGCTGATTTCTAATTATTGTTTTAAGGATTTTGAGAGATTGGGTGTTGAATATGACTTACCTATTGAATATTTGCTTGACAATATATATAATTCAAAGATGTATTAATTAAACAGTATGGCCTGAAAGCTCCAACATAGTATGTGTCACGGACTACTTTGAGAGTCTTGAGAAACCGATAGACCCCTTCTCAGTAAAATGTATTTAAATGCATACAATAAAATACATAGATATAGATTGTATTACAAAGGAAACCAATTATGCTCAAATAGTTATCAAAATATTAAAAATAACAAATATGTAATACAATATGTGTTTTTATTAAATTATGTGCTTTTTAATTTAATTAATAACACAATAATACTCTTCTTAGGGTATAATAATTTTAGATTGTGAGATTTATTGAAGTTAAATTTTCAGAGGTTAGGGGGCATACATTACTTTAATGCCTACATACAATGTTGAATGAAAAGCTAAATTTCAGTTAGAGGTTAGCAAAAGTGAAGTTGCAATTTTTTCCCATCCAAGTTCATGGACTGCTTGAAATCTATCCTGAAGAAGTCCGTGGACACCTGGTTAAGAACCTCTGTTCTAGCCTCCAAGCTACCTGCAATTTCAGGATCCTTAAGAGATGAAGCCCTTGAACAGAAACCAACAATTCAACTTTTAAAGTGTTAGAAAGTGAAATAAAAGCTAATATTAGTTTTATTTATACGAATTGTGGAATAAAGGATTGGGATATCCAATCTGGAGAATCAACAGGTCCAGATATTAAGAAACATGTACAGTATATGCTTTATTATTTAAAAATTATTTATTATTTAAAAATATTGTTTTGTATTTATTGGACACTTTAAAGAACGTTTAAAAAGGAACAAACATTAGATTTTTATGTTGGAGGCTCTTTCATATGATCTGTTTTGTCTAGCTAAAGCTTTGTTTTGATTTCAAATAGCTACATATGTCAGTACAATGTGGGGAAGTAATATTATAATTAAAGATCTTACTGTGATCTTCTTCATACTAGTGGTTTCCCACAGTTGCAGGGTCTGCTTTTTGGATCAACAAATGTCATTTTATATGATCAAATGCAGCAACTGGGTCCAATTGGATGAGTTTCATGTCTGTGTTAATCATGTCCTGCCACCTTTGCTTTGGTCTTCCGCACGGGTGTTTGTCATCGATGTTAAAGTGGTAGGTGGTGCAGGCCATGGTGTGGGGCACTGCTCGTAGAATGTGGCCATACCACTATAGGCGTTTTTCCCGCGTTTTCTCTGTTATTGATGCAACGCCAATCTCCTGCCAGACTGTGTCACTGCTTAAGTGGTCAAGAAGGGAAACGCTTAATGACCAACAGGGCATGCACATCTCCATGGCATGTAAAGGCTGCTCAGCACTTTTGGTGGTTGGCCAGCACTCAGTGCCATACAGTGCTACTGGGCAGGCCATCATTTTATACACTTTTGATTTTAGGTGAATTGGCATATGCCTATCGCAGAGCACTCCAGTGATCTTCCACTGCAGCTGTGTTGGATTCACTCTCACGTGCACTACCTCATTAATGCTGGTGTCACTTTGCAGATGGGATCCTAAGTAATGGAAGGAGTTTGTCTTCAATAGATCTTCACCACTAACCTGGATGGTAGTGGTGCTTGGGCTAGTCTCTAGATACTCAGTGTTCTTAATACTGAGGTTCAAACTGAATTGGCTAAGATGGTCATTCCATGTCTGGACACAGTGCTGCAGTTCTTCCCTGGTGGTAGCTGCAAGCAGGACATCATCAGTGTAGAGCAAGGCCTAGGAGGCACTGTGATTCAGGTCTCGCATGGTGGTATCCATGATGAGAATGAACAGCAATGGTGATAATGCCGAGCCTTGGTGCACACCAACTTTCACAGGAAAGCTGTCAGAAAGGCCGGCAGCACATAATATTCAGCTGCTGGTATTAACCTAAAGCATCAGGACCCATTTTATGAGTAGCTCAGGCACATCATGGTCACGTAGCATGTACCATATCAGCTGTTACAGAACACAGTCAAAAACTTTTTCTAGGTTGAGGAAAGCCAGGTGTAATGACTTCATCTTTTCTCTATGCTTCTCATGAGCTTGCAAGCTGCACAAATGGCGTCGGTGATACTCAAGCCTTTGACAAAACTGCACTGCTTGATACTGATTTCAGTTATGTCACAGAGGCGCTGGTTGAGGATCCACTCAAAAATTTTCATTGTGCGCAACAGGAGGCAGGTTGGTCGGTAGTTGGAACAGTCTGCCGGGTCACCTTTGTTCTTGAAGAGGGGAACTGTGATACTCGTGTCCCTGTCACATGGCCAGAGTTCACAATGGCATTGAAGAAGTTTGTCAGCCAGTCAGCTATGTGCCACAAAGTTCTTTCAAATTCCAGACATCTGCTGGTAGATTGTCTGGGCCAGGGTGCCACTGGTGTCTTTGGTAACCTCTTCAGGCGTAATGCATAGGATTGGGCCAGCATTAGCTGAGCCATCAGGAATTGGCAGGTGTGGAAATTTGACATTAGAGATTCTGTCAAAGTGCTGCTGCCAGCATTTCAGGATTCTGAGCTTATCCTGCAGTTGCTGTCCATTTTTGCCCTTAACATACATGTAGTGTTCAGTGTCTTTTGTGATGTTGAACTATATTCCTAAAACATGGAATTTGTCATCACATGACTCTATTATGTTTGGGGCATGGCAACGAGGATAATTTTATGAAATGGAAAAGAAACTTACTCTCCCTATTTTAAAAAATGAATCCATGATATCAGTTTATTTTTGAAAAATCTTCATATTCTAAAAATGAAAAGATGATGCAGTAAGTTTCTATATAGTCTAGGTATAATGATAAGCTTAAGGTTTGAATTAATTTTATATCTCTCTAGTTGTTTTTTTTTTCTTTTTTCACTATGTAATCAGTAACTTTTTTCTGTTGGTGCTGTAGCTTTTAGTATTTCACCATTTAAAAAATTAAAAGACATCTATTATTCCTATTATCTGTTGACCTATTATGAATATTGGGTACTATCTCTCTTAAGAACTGTGAGTTATTTTGACACAGCAAACCTGAGAGTATAAATTAACTTCTGGACCCCTTCTCAAGGTGGTTCCTTCAATGTTTGGTTGTTTTTGTTTGCCCATGACCTTCAGATCTGGATTATTATTATTATTTTTTCTCTAGAAGATCTGTATACCTCAGGATCTGTTTGGTATTAGAGAAGACCATGAACATTACAGTTATCTTTTCTGATGTTCTACTTTATCTTTCACTTACTATTCCTAGAAGAGATTTTCAACCTTGAAAATAAGATGTGAATGACTACCCTCTGAAGCGAGTGGTAAATTTCTCACCAATGTACATCTGTTACACATTGTTCTGATACTGTCTATTCTTCTCCCCTAAGACCAAGTGTGTTATATTCGGAGCATCTGTTGTCCTTAAAACACCAAAAAGCGACAGCACCAAAGTCACTCATGAATCTGCTGCATCTCACTTGCCGGTTGTGGCTGCACTTTTTGTTGAAAATTAGGCGATACCGATCCATATAAAGTTCTGTCTTGCAAAGGTGACTTCTTGCACCTTTTATTGCTAAGGCATAAGACAATATATTAATCAGATGCAACGATTTGTATGTCAACTTTGTAAATGATTCCAAGGTTCCATTAAATAAACACTTCTAGCACATTGTCGTCATAAGGAGCTTGCTGCCAGTCATGTGCCAATTTTAAAACAGGGAGTAACTGAGGGTCAGAGCTGTGCTGAAGCCTCTCGGTTCCACGGCTTTTTCCTTGCGATTGCTGCCTCCTCACCATCTGTCTGTCAGAATTCTGGCAATGCCAAAAATTAGGAGACAGATGTTATCTCTGCCTCTGTTGGACAAGGGAAAATGGTAGCCAGCTAAGGCTTCTATTAGCTTTTTTTCTTACTGTCAGATTGCTGCTTTTCCATTTTGATGTTGATATTACAGTAGATTTAATAAATCACCTTTTGCTATGAATGCAAGCTCTTAAGACCTGGCTATCTTCCTGGGTATGGGGGTTAAGGGAGTAACTGGCCCATATTGTTGGTTGTGTGGTTTCCTTGGCAGCCTTTCTTATGTTTCTTTTTGGGTTGGTTTTATTATTCTATCACTTTTTAACCTTTGTTATCTGCCTAGAGTTGCATTTAAAGGAAGGAGTAGCCATATAAATCTAATAAATACATACATTTGCCTAGGCATAGGCTGACTCAGAATGCTGCGAGGGCAAGAGCTTACATTGAAGCACCATCCTCAACATTTCCTGACATGCAGGCTTCAGAACTTTGGTCATTTACTATCTTCCTGGATGCACTTCTGAACATTTTCAGATGGATGTACATTTTCCTGATTTTGTCACCCCTGCTCCTTATAGTGTTCCTGCCATAGCAAGATATTGGACTAGCACTTGGGAGACTCAAGTTCAAGTCCACCCCCACTCATGGAAGCTCACTAGGTAATTTTGAGCCAATAATTTTTTCTCAGCCCAACTTACCTTACAGAATTATTGTGAGGAAAAATGGAGGAGGTATATGCCACCTTAAGTTCCTGAGGAGAACATAGGATATACATCTAGTAAACAAAATCAAAAGACTTACCTTCAGCCATGAAAGGAAGAAACAATGATGATTGTTCTTAACAGTTTTAACAAAATCCTAATATTTTGTCATGTTTCAGAAGCTGCCCAACTTCATTAACCAGCAAAATATGTTCCATATTTTGAATGGAATATTAAATATTTACTTTGTAAATCAGGTGCTGGAAAAAATTGTCCATTGTTTTGTGTCTTTCCCACTGCTTCAGCTTTTTCTCACTCTTCCATTCTTCTTTATGGGTCTGGACCACAGCGAGAGATAGATAGATAGATAGATAGATAGATAGATAGATAGATAGATAGATAGATAGATAGATATGTTTTTTTAATCAGTTATTTATATATGTCTGCTCTGGGGCTACACAAAATGGTGGGTGATATGATTTTTTTTACATCATATTTCAGGACAATATCAATATAAATGCATTGAGGTATCAGTCTATATTCCCATAGGCACTAATTAAAAAGCAATAAAATTGGAAACTGTTTCCACTTTTGTGTGTGTCAGTATTGAATGCCCTGTTGTCATTTAAAAAGCATGACAGTTAATAACAAATACGTTTAGATATATCATACAATACAAATAAGCTCTCGGATTCCAATGTCTTCACAGTCTGAATCTTGAAACCAAGTGAGGTTACTGTGAAATCTAAAACAAGGCCTTTTCCTTTCCTTTCCTTTCCTTTCCTTTCCTTTCCTTTCCTTTCCTTTCCTTTCCTTTCCTTTCCTTTCCTTTCCTTTCCTTTCCTTTCGTTTCCTTTCCTTTCCTTTCCTTTCCTTTCCTTTCCTTTCCTTTCCTTTCCTTTCCTTTCCTTCCCTTCCCTTCCCTTCCCTTCCCTTCCCTTCCCTTCCCTTCCCTTCCCTTCCCTTCCCTTCCCTTCCCTTTCACAATAAAGGTAAAAATGTGTGTGTGAGTGTGTACATTTCTGTGTGCATGTGTGTTTATGCACACACATATACAGTACATTTCGTCAAAGTGACTAGAGACTTTGAGGGTAAGCAAATAAATTAGATTAATGTAATTGCTTATTTCACATCTTTAAATGTCCAACAAAATTAGCATTCTAATATTGGGGTTCACTTTGCAGGTCAGGTACAAAAGAGTATTCTTAGTTGTGCTTCATTATTGCTGCAGATAAGGTTGCCAAAGCTGTCTGTCTGTCTGATTTGTTTGTTTGAATTTATTAACCATCCAACTCCAGTGGACTCTGCTCTGTTCATGGTCTGTCACCAGCATGAACAGGTTTAAGCAGATTACTAGAGCTTTAAGACTATATGTTCAATTCCCACAACAGCAGTGGATGAAGAACTCAAGTGGGATAGTATATTATGCTCATAACCGTGCAAATGGCCTTCCTGTCATCTTGTAGTTGATCAACAGTTGGCTAACTGTTTTATCTGACTTTGATTACAGTTATTATCAGAATTGAATTGTGTTGCTACAGCAAATCAAAGTGGGCAATTTTAGTCTTCATGCATCCCACAGAAGCCCCACTGGGGTCCTGGGTTTCTTGAATTTTCTCTCCTCATGGCACTGCAAATGAACAGGACAAACACGTATGTTCTTCTTGCATAGCCTCTTCCCTAGACCAATTTATCTCTCATTATTTGTCAGTCAGTTAGGCACCAGGAAGAGGATGCATCCTTTCCTCCCATGTGGCTGCTCTTGATTGGATAGGTTGTCAAGAGTATGATCACAACCAGGTGGGGCAGTTTATGAGGATATCTTCCTTTCACCTTTTTTGGGGGGTGCAATTGGAAGCCCTGTCCCCCTGGGGGAAGGATGAGAAGGTTTCTATTTTCATACTTTTGCAGTGTAAATCTGTCCAAATAACACTAGGACGTATTATAAAGTGCAAAAGGTGGAGGAAATATGGGTGTACATGTGTAAGTAGGCAATCTATGAAGTACCTAAGCTGTGTATGATAAGTTGCGCTTGAAATAGATTGGAAGACAGTGAGACTTCAGTACTGGTGAGAAAAGCTGGTTCTCATCTACTTATCCCTGGGAATGATATGGTGGCTGTATTTTGAATGATATGGTTCTAGAATTTCTGAGTGAAATATCTTTCCCCCCACATGCATACACACACAAATCCTGAAGCCACTTCCAACTTGCACCCCCATGTGCAATATGGACTAAGGCATATTATTTGCTTTACCCAGCTAATGCAAATATCTTAGCAAATGTATTTGAACATTCTTAAGTGGTACCCTGTATCTACTGCAAGCAGCTTTCAAACATAATAAGAAAAGATCACTGTGGTTTCTCCAGTGTAGTCAGCTAATCTGGCAAGCAGTCATGTTTAGAAAAAGAGAGAGAGAGAGAAGTTTGTATTCCAGGATGGGTTCGGCTGACATTTCTCATTTACTGTAATTTTCACTCTAAAATGAGAAAGAAAAACTAACCTGAAACCTCGTGTAAGGTAATGAATGTTTGGAGTTGAAATAAGAAGGCTATTCATTTCTCCCCACCTCCACCATCCATCTCCTCCATAGAGCATAGAGTTACTAGTTTTGTTCCATAGCTTGAATTACTTCAAGCAGAGCTCCTTAAACTTCATCAAAAACATTTGATGCCTTTCTTTAAACTATCAGAAATTCTGGTTGATAATGGAAATGTTGAGAAATAGATGACTAACACCGTGAATAGCTGTCACACAATATTCAGAGATAAAGTAGCAGTTTCATTTTATTTGCCTTTTTGCCAGATCTATTAGACTGAAATACTTTTGTTGTTATTCCATCACAGTGTAAGCTGCTGAAAATGCTGCTTCTATTGACCCTAAAACAAAAAACAATTAAAAAAAACCACTTCACAAAGTATATCCATTGGGATCTGTTGTGACAAATGTCATAAATTTCCAGGGGTTTTCTAAAGTATGAATGAAGTTGCCACAAGTAACATTATCTGTTATATTTATTAAAGTGGCTTTACTGAACATGCTGAAAAAGATCTTTATAAAATTTATGATTTCGGAAAAGCTAAGTTAGAAATACATTTTCTTCCTTCCCTGTTCAGTGTATGAATGCATTCCAAAAAGAATTCAACAGATCCTGCAAGACAGGATTATCAACAGCTTCATGTTCAAAGCAGGGTCCCAGTGCTTACTCAACCTAGTGTTTTGAATATGCACAGAATGGAAGTGAATGCTTTTCTGGGTCATTGCTGTATCTAAAATGCGTTCTCAAAAATGCTTCCACTATCTATGTAAGCAACCTAAGTTTGGTACTGAGATTTACTTGAAGTCAGTAGAGGCCTGCTTGCTTGCCTGCCTGCCTTCTCTAGCCTATTTTTTGTACCCTGCAGCTATATCATAAATGTTGCCTGTCTATCTGTCTATTACTGTCATGGTAATGGATTGGGGGTACCATATTATTTTGGTTACATGAAAACAGCAGGATGTGTAGGGTAACTGTAGAGGTGTTAGGAAGATGCTATTGACAATTAAGACTGCTGGCTTTGATTAGTGTAAAGATGAACATTTGCCAGGGATCCAGCATTTTGTCATCATCGTCATCTTCTAAATGTATTACATCTCTGTATTACACAACAAATTCTATTTGTTTTTGCTGGGAATTTTGAATATGATGATGCTGTTTGGGGAGGTCAGTCTTAACTATCATGGTTAATTATTGGGTGGATTCAACACTGCCCATATAGATAATCAGTCAGCTTGAGAAATGCTGCCTTTCCTTCAGTCTGTGCCCTTTGAGCAACTTATGCCCTCAATGTGCGCTGTTAACTATGCACTCAACCAGACCCTAGAAACATCTGATAAAGCTGCCCATTAGTGCCAGTGTGCTTCTCCTGTTAAACACAAGTTTTAATAGGCTGTCTAATTTTGTCGTCAGGTTCTCAGTTATTAAATGGGGTGTTCTTTGGGATTGGAGTGATAGAAGGCTATGTACCCCTTCTAACCTGGATCATGCCACAAGAATGCAGAGCTGTCCTATGTTTCATATCCTGCCCTGCCCCTTTACTCCACTGTGAGGCTGGTAGACAAGGCAATGAAACTCAGTGATGATATTTCCAGAATGGTGACATCCAGAGAGGTCTTTACTTTCATCCTACTAGTTCCTTAACAAAGTTGGCCCCTGCGGGAGGGCTGGGACAGTTAAGAAGAGACATAGTTATCTCATGGTTTTCATCATGTGAGTGGTTTGTAGAAACAAAAATGTTCATTTTAAGTGTATATATTCAGTCTTAGGCAAGTAGAAATTCCCTAATACCGCTAAATTTCTCCTTGCTATCCTTCCCTTCTGTGTTCCACTACATTCTCCCTCCCTCTCTCTCTCTCTCATCTATCATCAGAGGCAATGTTGAGAGATTTGGCTACGTTTCTGTGTGAAATCTGTTTCATTGATTTATAGACATAATTAAATATAACTAAGGAATCCAAAATGTCTATAAGATAGAATCATGAGTTGGAAGGAAGCACTTAGGCCATTCTCGGTAGCACCTGAGCGTAGGACAAGAATCAATGGATGGAAGCTTTACAGAGAGAGAGAGAGAGATCCAAACTTGAACTAAGGAGGGATTTCCTGACTGTGAGAGCTATTAAGGAATGGGCTAACCTGTCTACTAAAGTTATGGGTAGCTCCATCACTGGGGATTTTCAAGGAAAGACTGGACAGCCATTTGTCAAGAACTGTATGATTCCTGCACTGGGTAGGGGTTGGACTAGAAGATCTCCAAGGTCACCTTCCAACCTTATGATCCTATGATTCCAGTCCAGTCTCCTGTTCAGTTTAGGAATCCAAATGAAAGCATTCTGTAAAGGTGGTAATTCTGGTAATTAACAAGTTGCTCTGTAAGTACCATGGGGACACTTTAAGATGTGATCCCAAATCTTTCCAGGTATGGAAGTCAGATTTATGGTTGTTTCATTCCTAGGTCCTCTTTTGTCTACCCTTTTCAAAGACAGAGACAACTCCAGTCATTTTGCATATCACCAGTTCCCCAGGATTTCTCAAACATAAAGGCTTAGCCAGACCATTGGATAAAGTCCTTCAGTATCATAGGATGCCATTCCTCTAAATCTAGACAGTTCACCTGATTCAAATAAACAGATATTCCCTGACCATGCTTCTGTCAGTTTTAAGCTTTAATACTGCCTCTACATCCCATTCTTTACAATTTCCCAGTAGAGCATATATTCATCTACAGTTCACAAGCATTTTTTTGAGCTCCTTACTGAAGAGTCTTCATCCCTAACCTCCACATGATTCAGTTTAAAGTCCTCCTGGTCAAACTGATCACATATTTTTACCAGCCCTTGTGATGTGTGAAACATCATCTATATAACCTGGAGCATGGTCCCAGAAACCAACTCTCTCTTACTGATACCACTTGCATAGCCAGATAGATGTTTGTAGTATTTTTCTTTCTTTCCTGCCCTTCTTCCATGGATTTGAAGGATAGATGATCTTGAGCTTCCTTCCAGCTCCTTTAACTTCCTTCTTATACCTTCAAAGTCCTTTTTAAAATAATTCTTTCTTCCTTCCAGGCCTCCCTGCTTCTCTTCAACTTTTAATTTTCTTCCATGTGGTCATTTATTAAACCCACATCCCATTTTAAGGCTTTCCCAATGTAACAAATGGTATGGTCAAACCACCCAGAATTGCTCTGTAGTGAGATGGGCGGTGACAAATTTGAAATATAGATATAAATAAATAAATAAATGTCATCAATTTGAAAGATAGATAGATAGATAGATAGATAGATAGATAGATAGATAGATAGATAGATAGATATAGATAGATAGATAGATATAAATAAATAAATAAATAAATAAATAAATAAATAAATGTCATCAATTGTGATTCCTAAGAAGTAAGTGTGGAAGATGAAGTTAGAATGACCATGATGCCTGAATGTAAACAAAACCGATAAGCTTAAGAGATTTTTGACAGCAATTATTTTTTAGCCAAGTCTGAGCTGTATATTGCATTGAATTTCTTGTTCTAATTTTAATGTAATTTAGGGCAGTTATTTTGATGAAATAGTGCTGTTTTTGAAAAATAGTCAGGGTCAGCATTTTAATATTGCCACTATAGCAGAATATGACCACTCCAGTTGATGAGATCCTCCATATTTTTAACCTATTTTTTATCTACATTTCACCTAAATTATTAATAATACACAGCTCTATCTCAAACCTTGAATCTTGCTATCAGTTTCCCTGCACACTATATAGGTTAATGAATCTAAGTGATAAGGCATATCAATACTCTTGTAAATAAGCACTGGGTTTCCCTTGAGTAATGTGTTAATTATCTTAAAATATTTTTGATATCCCTTGGAATCCCTTAGGAGTTTTGTTTGAGGAAGATACTTTTACTTCAGATTTTGCTTTAAAGCAAATATGGTGTTTAACAAAGGTAAATCTTAGTGTGTGGAACAGGTAAACTATTTTTATATGGTTTATGACTGCCATTTTTTAAATGGATTCTTCTCTGTTATTAATCTACCTATATTTTTAATATACTTAAATGACAATAATTTAAATTGTATATTTTAGGAGAGCCAGTCTGGTGTAGTGATTAAGGCAATCGGCTAGAAACCAGGAGACCATGAGTTCTAGTTCCATCTTAGGCACAAAGCCAGCTGGGTGACCTTGGGCCAGTCACTCCCTCTCAGCTCTAGGAAGGAGGCAAGGGCACTTCTGAAAACGCTTGCCAAGAAAACTGCAGGGACTTGTCCAGGCAGTCACCAGGATTCAGCACTGACTTGAAGGCACAAATATGTATATATATAAAAAAAAAACCTCTCACCCCTATGGATGGTATGTGACTTCCTCAATCTCAGGTCCTCTACCAGATGCCTGGGAGTTTGAAAGTTCTGCACAGTGTCTTAGCTGTTCCTAGCACTGCACTCTGCTGGGCAAAGAGCTCTGATGTTGTTCCTGGGATCTGTTGGAGCCACTCTCCCAGCTTAGGAGTCACAGCCCCGAATGCTCTTGCCACCACTGGGACCACTTTGGCCTTTATTTTCTACTACTTTCCACTTTACTTTCTTTGACCTGAAGGCATATATATATATGTGTGTTTTCGATTACAAAATAATATTATTATTTACTACTAAGTTGAGAAATTCCTAAAATAGAATCATTTGGCAGCTAGATCTGATATATGTATATAGTAATATTATTTTGTTATCAAAAACATAGTAAAAAGTAGTCTGCGTACTTGAGAAGGATAAAAACCCAGTATTATGAACAAATTTGTATATCCCACGTGATTAATAAATATAGGCTGAAGTTCAGTCGGTAATGATATAAACTCAAATATCACTGCTTACAATGAGAGTAAACTATGTATAATTGTGGCTAGAATAAAAATCAATTAGCAACCATTGGGAGCTACCTGAGCCATACTAGGGGAGATTTCCTTTGCTTAGCAAAATATTTCAGATATTTCATTATTTCATAAGATATTTCAGTATCGTGCCGGATCATTCCTTGTTTAAGCCAATGAAACTGCTAATAAGTGGCATCAGGATTACAGCCACAATCTTAATTGAAACAGTGGTTTTAATGAGGTTATTAGGAGAATGAAGGTTATAGTTAGGCGATGTGATACTGCCAAAATATCCCTAAGCTTTGGGGTAGAATAATTGCAATTGGCAACATTCTCGTTAATCATAGCTAATGGTAATGATGGCTCCCGAGGTGGCTCATGGAGAGGTGATGGTCTTAATGAGAGCTGACTTGCAAGTAACAGATGGTGGTTACATGTTTAGTATTTTTAATATGCAATTGCTTAGGTTTTTAAAAAGTCTCATTATAATAAGAAGTGTATCTTTTTATACCATGGAATAAAGTCTTGCTTTCCTTAGTTCCTCATAGGGCCATTTGGTTAATATATGTATTGTTCTTTTTGTTTTAATTGGGGTCAGACTTCAATGATGACATAGAACTAACCTGACACTACAATCCTAAATGTGTGTTTGAGGTAGGGAATGAAGGGGAAATGCTGTGCCACTTCCAAAGTCCTTGTGATGGAATGGAATTATGAAGGCCAGGCTCAGGGAGATAAGCATTTTCTTAGCTCGCCGATGGAGCATGGGAACTACAAGAGGATGAGACTGGCACCTCCCTGAGGAATTCACACTGTTGTGGCTGGCTGACTTGGAGATGGGGTTTCAGTCTGGGAAGATTCTTGCTAGAGGTTGTAGCTAATAAACATAGCTGAACTGATTTTGCATTGTCTCTTGGAGTTCCTTGGGCTAGGCCTGACAGTCCTAATTGTTCACGTTGGCCAGGATAGGAGCTAACAAGGATTTACCCTCCTTTTTTCCCCACTAGTGTCAACCAGATATTTAAAAATATTTGTAACCTATTAAACTCAGTGGACAAAGGAATTAGATATACTACATACATTGGTCAGGAAGGTTCTCGGGGACTGACTTTGGGGTCAGTATAGCCAAAGCTATCTCTGTGTCATTGTTCCTATCAGGAACAACAGCAGCAATGAATTTATACCTCCAGACCTTTCCCCGTGATAATTGGGCCTTTGGGAAAATTATACAGACACGTGTGCACGTGCATGCACACACACACACACAGCTCCTCTCTTGTTAGATAAGCACTTTGAATTTACTCACACTTACTCAAAAATCCAAAGGAATAAACTGGGTGATATAACAGAGACCATCTGGATTAGAATATGTGGAGGAGCAATACTGGTGTTCATGCTTAACAATTGACTAGCTAACTAAGGAAAATATGTGGAAGGTGCCTTCCAAAAGCAAACTGCAGATCTTTCAAACAGGCACGAAATGGGGTGGGAACTTCAATTAACCTAATATTTGATGGGAGACAAATTCTATCCCACATGATATTTCCTGGAAAAAAATCCAGGAAATTCCTTGAGTTCCTTCTCTTATAGGAAATTAAACCTGAGTGTAATCAAATGTACTTGTCTTATGCAATTTCTATGCTGCCTCGATCATAGGACTCTGGATGGCACCCATATGTAAAATAATGATAAAATCATTCCAAAACAATTGTCACTATTATCATCCCAGCCAGTATGCGTCCACATAATATAAAACAATACCTTCAATCCTCACTTTGCAGGTAGTCCAGAAGTACAGTGTATCATGGTTGATGGTATCAAAGGCCATTGAGAAATCTAACAGGGCCAGAAGAGCTGCCCTTCTATCATCAAAGTCCCATCACTGATTATCTGCAAAACCAACTAGTGCAGTTTCTGTCCCAGGTTCTGTCTGGCAAGAATCCAGATGATCCATTTCTTGTAAGAGACTCTGCAACTGAACCCTAACACTTTTCCCCAAACCTTCTCTCAAAATGGGAAGTTCTAATATTGCTAGTTTTTGGGGTGGCTTTCTCAGGGGAGGGCATACCACCATCTCATTCAAGGCAGCTGGCACTGCCTCATCTCTGAAAAAAGAATTCACAAGTCCCCAATCCAGTTTCAGTGCTCTCCCTTGAATAAGCCAGGAAGGTTAAGCTTCAGCCCACGACTGGCAAAGCCTGTGTTGCAGAAGACCTTATCTACAGGGTCAGGTGAATCCCATATGTTCTTGCAGAATGTTGTCCCAGTCACCTCATTGGACTCTGCAAAGGCATCAAACACTGTGCAGATATGAGCAATTTTATTTTCCAAAACTTTGCAAACAAGTCAGAGCTTAAGGGGATTTTTCTGCCTGCCAATCCCAGAAGAGAGCTGGTCACTTTAAATGAGGATGCAGGGTGGCATTCTGAAGTTGCAATAGGTACAAAGTACTGTCTCTTTATCACCCTTATAATTACATGATATGCTTGAACATGGGCTGATATCTGTGATTGATCAAGTTCTCTCCTCATTTTTTTCTCACTGTCACTATAAGTGTCTCTTCTGCCACTATCTCCTGTGGCTTGTTGGTGAGCCAAGGATTGGCAGGCAGAGAGAAACCAACAACCTTGCCAACTTTGAATTCCAGTAGTCAGTGATATGGCAGAATTGTCCGTCAAGCACTCACTGGAAATTTACTGGATGTGTATGGTCCTGCATCCCTGTGAAGGTCAAAACTGCCATTTAGATTCAGAGTGACCAGAAAATGATCTGACCTTGACAAAGGAATGATAATAATTTCCTCCACTTTTAGATAAGAATAACGTACCTCTGAGGTAAAAACCAAAGCAAGCATAATGGCCACCTATATGAATCAGGCCTAGGAAACAGAACTAATAGCAAACAGGGCAGCAGAGGAGGAGGAGGAGAATCAACAACAACTAGCCTAGGAAACAGAAATGAAGCAGGAGAACAACTTATCAATTTTTGCCAATGCAATTATTTTTTTCATTGCTAACACATTCTTCAAACAACCAAAGTAACACCTATATACATGGACATCACCAGGTAGACTATATTATTGGTATCAGGAGGTAGAAAAGCTCAGTTATAACAGTAGAGATGGAGCCGGGGGCTGACTGTGGAATAAATCACAAACTATCATATACAAATTCCAAGTCAAGGTAAAGCAGAAAAGCAAAGCCAACCAGCTACCAAAATATGATATGAAGCATATACCCACCATTTTCAAGGAGAACATCAGGTATCACTTTGAAGTCCTCATTGACAGAACTATAGAAACCATGGAATGAAATAATAAAAATTGTTAAGGATGAATGTGGGACTGCCAAAGACCAAAGAAGAAACCAAACTGGATGTCAGAACAGGCAGCAGAAAGTGCCAAGAAGAGAACAAAAGAGAAAGCCAAGAAAGGCAAAGATATCAGAAAGGAATTTAACAAAGAAATTCAGAGAGCTGTTAAAAGAGACAAGAAACAGTATTACAACAACATCTATAAAGATGTTGAAGGTGGAAACAGAAACAAAAAGAAGCAAAGTTTTCCAAAAGATATCTGAACTGAGAAGGAGGATCCAAAGTCAAATTGATCTTCTATAGGATGCCAATAGAAAGTAACTAATTCCAAGAAGATCAAATAAAGATGGAAGGAGTATACTGAAATTCTGTACCATACAGATGTGAACATCCAAGATAACTTAGAAGATATTCCTTATTTACACGAATCTCGGTAATAAAAGATGAAGTTAGATCAGCACTCCAGTCAAAAATCTACAAGAATTGATGGAATATCTAGAGAAATATAGCACACAACAGAAGAAGAATCAGTAAAGATTCTTACCAAATTATGCCAACAAATCTGGAGAATGACATAGTGGCCAACATAGAGGTCATTCTACATACAGTACCAAGAAAGGAGACTTAACAGTATATGCAAACTATCACACAATATTTTTAATTTCACATGCTAACAAAGTAATGCTTAACCAATGCAGATTAGAGCCTTACATGGAAAGAGAGAAGTCAAGTGCTCAAGCTGGTTTTAGAAAAGGCCAAAGAACCAGAGCCATTATTGCTAATGCATGCTGGATAATTGAGAAAGCCAAAGGAAAAATATCAATATCTACTTCATTAATTATAGGAAGGCCTTTCATTGTGTCAACCATATCAAGCTATGGAATATCCTTAGGAAAATGAGAATCCCAGAACATCTCATTGTCTTCAAGCAAAAGCTATACGAAGGACAGGAAACCACAGGCTGGATGGAACATCATGAAACAAATGAAAGACCAAACTAATGACAATAAGTACAGCAATTAGCCATAGAATTGACAATGAAGATATTGAAGTAGTAGATAGCTTTTACCTTTTAGGATGAAGTATCAACAGGAAAGAACCAGCAGTCAACAAATACGCCACAGACTAGAACTTGAAAGAGTAGCCATGAAAACTTTGGAAAAGATATTTAGATCTCATGATGTGTCTATACCTATAAAAAATCAGAATTGTGCAGGGAATACTTTTCCCTATGATTCTCTATGAAAGTGAAAGTTAGACTTTGGAGAAGCAAGACAGAAAGAGTATTGATATTTCTGAACATTGGTGTTGGAGAAGGTTTCTGAAAATACCATAGATAACTAAGAAAATATCAAATGGATCATTTGAATAAATCAACCCAGAGTTCTCACTTGACACACAAATGACCAGGCTTGGATTACCACATTTTATGTGAAGACCTAATTTTCTTGAGAAGTCCATGATACTTAGAAAGGTGGAAAGAAAGAAAGGGGATAACCAACAACAAGGTGAATGGACTCAATTCCAACAGCAATGCATACACTTTGGAAGACCTAAAGGGCCAGACTGGGGACAGATCATCTAAGGCAGGGATCCCCAAACTCTTCAGTTCATTGACCCTTTCATGAAGTTTCAGCTTGTTCACTGATCCCCAAACATTTATTAAATGAAAATAATTTAATAAATACTACTTCAACTAATAGTACTATGAATAATAGTAATAATAACATCAATCCCTTGAATAGTCCCACTGACTTTTGGGGGTCAATACTGACCACTTTGGAGAACCTTAATCTAGAATAATGTGTATCTATATGGTTGCTAAGAATCAATGCCAACATGATGGCACATAAACAATAATCAGTCAATGAGTCAGGCCAGTTATAACCTGGGACAAGCTGACAATAGTTCAGGGTAGCCATGAACTCCTGGGTTACTTCTGCCCTTCCCCAGGGTATGGAGATGCAAGTGCCCCACCCCAGTAGCTGGGGGAATCAACCATCAGCCCAGATATTAAATCAAGAAGACCCTCAGAACCCCTAGCTTGTCCCTGTAATTCAACTTCAAATACTGGGACTTACATCTGACTTCCTGCAAAACGGCATCTGGTCACTACCAAAGTCTCCTTGAAGATTATCATTTATTTTGCTAAATTTACTAAATTCTAGAGAACTGATGAAATGCCATACAACAAAGTCCCTGTCTTCAAAAAGAGGGGGAAGAAGAATCTAGAGAACTGTAGACCAGTCTGACATCAATACCATGGAAGATTCATGAGCAGTTTATAATCAGGTTGATCCGTAAGCACCATAAAAACAATGGATGAATTAAGAACAAATTTCGCCACATTAATCTTATCTCTTTTTTCCAATGAGTAACCTCTTTTTAACTTTCATTAACTTACACATTTTATATACCTTCATGTTTGAATACAGTGTTCTATTGAAATGAGTTTGGAATAAAGAATCTTCCATTCTGGCAAGCTTCTCCCTTCTAGAACATTATGAATTATTATTTTCATCTTTTATCAGCTGCCAGACCCAGAACTATGCTGCGATGATTTGATTAGATGTAATAAACTATTATTTTTGACACAAGTTAACGTGGAGATACACAGCTGAGATGACAAAAGTGATGCATTATTGAAGATTCCAAATTAAAATGGAATACAATTAAAAACCCCATCCATCTGGATGATGGATGCTCTTTGCATTCCTGTTTGGTAAACACAATATTAGTGTTCTCTCTCTCACTGTGAAGACCAGGTTAAATTCAAAACCAGAGGGAGGAGAAATGGAGATCAAAAGACTAGAAGTAGTGGCTGCTGAATCTCCCAGCACTCCACACCTGGCTATCCAGAATCTTCCATTTACTTCTGTAGAATCTTTGCCAGGGTTACAAGTTCTGCCTCTGAAAGGCCTGGGCACAGGCACCAGAGTCTCTGGGAATCAGGCGCAGACATCTTAGCTTCAAGGTAGAACTGAAGCCCAGCAGGTGCCAATAATTCTTCTTTCTTTAGGTCTGGGTCCAAGCTCCTGCTGGATTTCAAGACCATGAAACTCGGGCGTCTCAGGTATAGCATACAGTGAATCCAACTAATTTCTCTTTTGGCTAAGAGAGGAGAGAAAGGAGACTTTAAGTACATTTGGGGGGCATAAAACAACTAGGTAATAAGAGGACATTCTTCTGCCCCATAGTTACATAGCTTCCCTTAAAATGGTATGTACTTATCCATCCTCCAAATAATTCAGTTTGACCTGAATAAGAAACTTTATTTTAAGAATTGATTGTCTTTTCTTAAATGAAAGAAGACAAGTCATTTGTTTCTAGATACCAGGTTGTAGAAATAGTTTCTATCATTCTTGTGTATACATTTATACTGTATTGAACAATTCTTGCCATGCTGCATTTGTAATATGAAGAAACACCATATTGATTTCCTGCCCTTTCCAAAGGGAGTCCAATATATGATACCTACATTGGGATCTTTCTTCTGAAAGTTATAGAAAAAGTCTGGGAATAGTCTATGTCAAGATTCCTCAACCTCAGCAATTTTAAGATGGGTGGACTTCAACTCCCAGAATTCCCCAGCCAGCCATGCTGGTCTATGTGATTCATTTGCACATCTTGCTTCAGTATTTACACAAGAACATTACAATGGACATCTCCTAGAATTGTGAAGACCTGGGTTAAAGTCTATCCTCAGTCATGGAAAATGGTCCAGTCACTGTCTCAGACCAATCAACTACACAGGGTTGCTACTGTAGGGATAAAATTAAGGAAGGTCTCTATGTAAGCTATCTTGAGCTCCTGGAGGAAACGGGGTATTATTGTTGTTGTTCCTGGCACTGTTTTCTTATATTTCAGTTCATCTCAATCATTTTCTGAGTTCCTAGCACATTAGATTTGCTTCTAGTTTGGATTATTATATGCCACATGTTATAGATTTGAATGCACTGAAGAATGGCAGACTTTATTCTCATCAGGTGAAAGTGTACTGGACCATTTCTTCTAACAAACAGCTGTGAACTGAATGGAATAGTAGATAAGTAACAGATGTAATTTATTTTGTCTTGCAGTTGGAGAGTGGCGAAACTCCAGATAGACCACCTACATTCTCAGAAAATCATCACTGACATTTTCATGAGAGAAGGACAATTTTAACATTAGCTAGGAAGAAAGGAAAATAGTAGGAAATAATAGAGAATGCCAACCCATACTGAATACAAAACTCTGTTCTTTTCATTGGTAGTTTGTTAGGATAAATGTAAGCATCTTTGTTCAGATGAATATAAGCATTCACGTTTGAACATAGTGCTGATTCAAGTTGAATAATACCTTGGAATGCTTATACCACCTCTGCTCTTTCAATTGAAATGTGTTTGTTAAGGATCACTTTGGATAGCATTGCCTTCATTAATATCAGTAACATCAATGCTAATTTCCTTTTTCCTCTTACAGTGCTGGGTAAAGTAATGATGCAAACAATAGCAACCCGGGAAGAATGTACATAATTGTGTGAGATCACCCGTGCTCAAAGAAAAAACAATAAAAATCAATGAGCTCTCTTGGGAAGAAAACCTATGAAACAGGGAAATGTTAATACTAACTTGAATATTGTGCTCAACTGCTGCAGTTTGATTTCTGTTGATGGTGAACACCAGCTATATCCATCCCTTCGTTGCTTCTTGTCATCCTTTCTATCTATCTATCTATCTATCTATCTATCTATCTATCTATCTATCTATCTATCTATCTACCATCAGCACTTAAATTAGGTTTATATTTTTAAAGTTACAAGCTAAATATTTGATGACCTCTTCAATTTTAGAATTTATACATAATTTGAGATCTTTTGAGCTTTATAGTTTAATATATCTTTTCTATATTTGGGTGTGGTAATAGCTCTCTTCATGCATTAGTATTTGGCAATTCAGGAACTGCAGGCACCCAAAGCACTTGCACATGACCTGGTTCAGGGGTCCTTTACCATTCTGGGCCATCAGCACCTTTGAGAGTCTGGTTCAACCTACAAATCCTTTCTGGACAGAATATATCTTATCTCTTCTCTTCCTCCAGGATTTGAAACTTTGCAAAAATGTCAGCCTCTGATCTTTTCTTCCATAGTGGAAGAGAATGCCCATAATCTTCTCTTCCATAATTTAGCCAAGAAAGCTTGTAACAGTGAGATGTATTGTGTTAACCAACATCTGTGGAGTCTAGGGCCATAAATTACTTTGTTGCCTACATTCATTACTGAATAAAAAGTTAAATTTCTATGTTAATGATACGAGAAATGGAAATAAAAATGAACTTAGCAAAACAGAAGAATTTTGAGTTTGCAGATAAGCCAGGGAAATGGTCGGCATATAAATTAAGAAAGGAAAGTGAGAAGAAAATTATATTAAAATTACAAAATGTGAAAACTATGGTAACAGATAATGACAGTATGCAAAGAATCAGTATTATACAAAATTATGTAAAGGAGAAGAATTGCAAAAGTAGATGAATATTTAAAGAAACAAAATTTACTAAAGATAACAGATAAACAAAAGCAGATGATGAATGGACCTATAAGGATAAAGAAGTTTGTGAGGCTATAAAAAAGACTAAAATAGGGAACCATATGGGCAGCCAACTTCCTATTATAAACACTTTGAAGATGGACTTTAAAACCTCTTCAAAAAATGATGAATTCTATTCTAGACAACGGAAGGATACCAGACACATGGGCAGGTACAAATATAACATTAATTCCTAAAGAAGGTCATGACCTGATATTATCAAAAAATTATCGGCCAGTATCTCTGTTGAATAATGATTATAAAATATTTACGATGATCCGAGCTGAAAGGATGAAAAGTATCTTGCAAGACTTTATTCATGAAGTGGCTTTTTACCTAATAGACAATTAAGAGGCAATATTAGAAATATCCTTAATAGAATATTTGGAGCAGCATAATGAAAAACAAGCCATGTGATTTCCCTTGAAGCAGAAAAAGGATTTGATAACTTGAACTGGACTTTTCTGTTTAAAATCCTGGAAAATATGAACCTTGGAGACAATTTTATTAAATGGGTGAAATTGATATACAGTATACTTCACAAAAGGCATAAATTATAGTTAATGGAAAACTGACAAACCCCTGTGAGATATAGAAAGAGTACCAATAGAAGCGAATATGTGTAGTTCAAGGTTGAACTGTGGAGTCCTTGGGGTTCTCTGAGCTTGGTTCTTTTCTTGCAAACGTTTCATTACTCGTCTAGGTAATGTCTTCAGTGCTAAAATGGGATGGGGTTTGCCCTCTATTTATATACTGTGCCCTGCCTTGCCAGTGCTGGTGGAGGTCAGGGTTTTGTTTTGCTCCTCTGGTAGTTCCTTGATTAGCAAATGTTTACTGCTTGACTGTCTGCCTGGTAGTAACCTTTGCTTATCTGGGTGATGATTGCTGGTGAGGCGATCTTCTGGTCTTTTGTCTCTTTTGAATAGTATGTAGATGCTGTTTATCTCTATGTGTCTGTTGACTGCTGCCTTGTCTGAATACCAGGCTTCTAAGAATTCTCTTGCATTGTTGGATTTAGCTTGGTCTAAAATGCTGACCATTTCCCAGTTAAAACTATGGTTCAGTCTGTCCATGTGCTGTGAGATTAAGGAGTTCTCATCATGTCTTCTGACTGCTAGTTGGTGCTCATGGGTGCGCTTCTGCCTGTCTGTCCTACGTAGTGTTTGTTACAGTCTTTACACTGTATGTTGTAGATGACTCCTGTTTTTTCTTCTTGTGCTACTGGGTCTTTTGGTTTACTTAAGATATTTTGGAGTTATTTTGTTGGTTTGTGTGCTACAGAGATGCCATGAGGTTGTAATAGTCTGTTGGTGGCTTCTGAGGCGTTTCTGATGTATGGCAGTGTGATCCTTTCATAGTTTGAGTAGGTTGAATTTTTTCTTCTTGAGCTACTGGGTCCTTTGGTCTACTTAAGATGCTTTGGAGGGCTTTAGTTGGTTTGTGTGCTATGGAGATGCCATGTGGTTGTAATAGTCTGTTGGTTGTTTCTGAGACATCCTTTTCATAGCTTGTGTTGGTTGTGTTGTAGTAGTTTGGGTGGTCATGCACTTTCTGATAAAGTTGCGTGGATATCCGTTTTCTTGGAAGATGTTGTATAGGTGGTCTGTTTCCTTTTTCTGTCGTCCTGGGTTGCTGCAGTGCGTTTGTGCTCATTTGAATAACGTTCTTGCACAGCTCCTCTTGTGGGAGGTTGGGTTGTTACACTGCAGCAATCCAGAACAGCAGAAAAAGGAAACAGACCACCTATACAACATCTTCCAACAAAATGGATATCCAAAAAACTTTATCAAAAAGTGCCTGACCACCCAAACTACTACAACACAACCAACACAAGCTATGAAAAGGATGTCTCAGAAACAACCAACAGACTATTACAACCACATGGCATCTCCGTAGCACACAAACCAACTAAAGCCCTCCAAAGCATCTTAAGGAGACCAAAGGACCCAGTAGCTCAAGAAGAAAAAACAGGAGCCATCTACAACATGAGGACTGTAAGGACTGTAACAACCACTATGTAGGACAGACAGGCAGAAGGCTAGCAGAGTGTATCCATGAACACCAACTAGTAGTCAGAAGACACGATGAAAACTCCTTAATCTCACAACACATGGACAGACTTAACCATAGTTTCAACTGGGAAACTGTTGGCATCTTAGACCAAGCTAAATCCAAAAATGTGAGGGGATTCCTGGAAGCTTGGTATTCAGACAAGGCAGCCATTAACAGGCACATAAACAACATCTACACACTATTCAAAAGAGACAATAAAAAGGAAAACAAAAGACCAGAACATCTCCTCACCAGCAATCATCACCCAGATAAGCAGAGAATAACATCAAGATTATCACCAGAAATACAATCAAGCAGTAAACAATGCCCTAATCAAGGAATTAGCAGAGGAAAAAATAAAACAAAAACCCCACCCCCACCAGCACTGGCAGGGCATGCCACAGGGCATGCCACAGATGGAGAGCAAACCCCATCCCATTCTAGCACTGAAGATGTTACCTAGCCGGGTAATGAAATGTCTGCAAGAAAACAACCAAGCTCAGAGAACCCCAAGGACTCCACATACAGAAAGGGACAAAGCAAGGATGCCCACTTTCACCACTGCTATTCATTCTAGCCTTTGAAGTTTTGAACAGAGATACAAGGCATGATGAGAGAATTGCTGGGGTGAAGGTTAAAAAAGTATATAGACTAAGGGCATTTGCAGATGACTTAGTTTTAATTATGGAGAATCGTATGGAAGGAATAGAGACATTAATGGAAAAGTTAAAGGAATTTGGTGTGTTAGCTGAATTTATAATTAACAATAAAAAAACGATGTTAAGAAAAAATATGAAGATAGAAGATCAAAAACATTGATTGCAAAAACTGGTTTTCAGATTGAGAAAAATGTAAAATATTTGGGTATTACCATGACTAATATGAATTCTATGTTATTTCAATATAATTACATTAAGGTATGGAATGAAATTAATAAGGATATGGTAAGATAGGAAAAGTTACAATTATCTCGGTGGGGGGATATTTCTGTGGTGAAAAGGAATGTATTACCTAGAATGATGTTTTTATTTCGAACAATCCCTGTTTTGACAAATAACACACCTTTTAAGCAATGACAAAAAGATATATATTGATGTAAACGGCAAGGGAAGAAACCAAGGGTTAAATATAAAATTCTTCACAGGAAAGAGGAGGATTAGGGTTGCCTGATTTTAAATTGTATTTTGCAGCCTGCTGTTTGGTTTGGATGAAAGAGTGGGTGCTGTTGAGAGAATGTTAGAATTAGAAAGACACAATTTGAGGTTTGGATGACATGGATTTTTATGGTACGATAAAGTTAAGGATAACGTAGACTTTAAAAATCACTATGTTAGGAGTGTCATACTAGGAATATGGAATAGATATTAACCCAGGCTGTGCCTGAAAATGCCTTTAGTAGTTTCAGCACAAGAAGCATTTAATGGGGGGGGGGGGGACAGCAAGCAAAGAGAAGTGGTTAGCATATCAAGATTTACTAATACAGGAACCCACGGAACTTGAGGTCAAGAGAACAACTGACTGCAGAGGGATTTAGTTTTCAATGGTTTTCATATGCACAATTAAGAGAGAGAATTGGAATTGAAAAACAAAGAATGGAAGTTGAAATTGAACTGTGTACAAATAATAAACACGTGATTACTAAAATGTATAAAGTTTTGCTGAGATTTGAAACAGAAGAGGAACAAGTTAAAGAATGCATGATAAAATGGGCTAAAAAATTTGGTTATAATATACAGATGGACCAATGGGAGAGAATGTGGTTAAAAGGACTGAAATTCACAATGTGTTACAATTTAAAAGAGATTTTTTTATAAGATGTTGTGCCAGAGAAATTATCTAAGATGTATAAAGCTACTTCTAATTAGTGCTGGAAATGTGGAAAACATGAAGGCTCATTTTACCATGCAGGTTAGACTTGCAAAAAAGCAGGAAAATGTTGGATACAAATACATATAATGACACAAAGAATTTTAAAGACTAATATTCAGATGAAATCAGAACTTTTCTTACTGGGACTTATGGATAGCCAATTAGAAAAGACTTATGGAAGATTGGTTTTGCATATGGTAACTGCAGCGAGACTATTATAAGCACAAAGATGGAAAAATATTGAAATACTCACAGTGGAGGAGTGGATTGTGAAGATGGTAGAACTTGCAGAAATGGCTAAATTGACCTGTTTGATCAGGGATAAGTCAACAAGTACTTTTATTAAAGACTGGAAATCTCTTATGGGCTTTTTGCTGAAAATGGAAAAAAATTGAACTAGTGATTTATGGATTTGCTGATTAAAAAGGGTTGAATATGGGAAGAAGGGAATTAGATGTAATTTTAATGAGGGAGGAGAGAGAATATGTTTGTAACTGCTGTAAAGAAGATTGGAAGTAGCTTCTTTATATATCTTTTCTTTTTTTTTCCTATTTGTATCTCTTTTCACACTTTTTGTATCCTTTTTCTTTTCTTTAATTTTACTCTATATTATTTCACATTTTCTTTTACTTTTGTGAAAATCTTCAATAAAAATTATTTAAAAAAGAAGAAAAGTTAAATTTCAGTTAGAGGTTAGTGAAAATAATGTATTTTTTTTTCTCCATCCATGTTCACAGACACCTTGAAATCTGTCCATGGAACCTCATGGGATGTGGGGACCCCAAGTAAAGAACCTCTGTCCTAGATGATATCTACATAATTTTAAAGTTACATAAAACAATTTTAAAAGAATAAAAATGGCCTTAATGTTTTGCAGTCTTATGAAACTTCTTTGTTCAGGGAAGATTGCATTTGAAAACACTGAAATTTTGCCCAAACCTGGCAATATATTGGTGGACTTGCTCCAGTTCCTGCAAGATTTTGAAATAGTAAGATTATCCAAATGTTCTGTAAGTTTGTCTTTCTTAAAAAAAAAAATTAAAAAATTAAAAATGAATTACCATTGACCAAGGCTGCCGGACAGCAGAAGATGCCGGAAGTGGTGGTCAACCTCTGGTGAAGTCTAATAATCAAACTGATAGTTTACCAGAAATTAGGTGATACTCATTATCTCAGCCTCCAATACAATGTGCATGATAGTAGAGGTTTTACCTTTCAAGGAACTCCTTACCCATATGTTATACTGCTCCATTGTCTTGCAGATGTTTCCAGTCCAATAGAAGAGAATATATGTAACTCAGGGTTTTACTGTGGAGTCCTTGGTGCTCTCTGAGCTTGGTTGTTTGCTTACAAATATTTCATTATCCAACTAGGTAACATCATCAGTGCTAGTGAGTGTGGGGTTTGCTCCCTGTTTATATACAGTAACTTGCCCTGCCAGTGTTGGTGAGGGTGTGGTTTTCTCCTTGGTAGTTCCTTGATTAGGGTATTCTTTTCTGCTTGATTGTCTGGGGCTAATCCCTGCTTATCTGGGTGTTGGCTGCTGGAGAGGATGTGTTCTGGTGTTTTTGTTTCCTTCTTAGCTTTTTTACTGTCTCTTTTGAATGGTGTATAAATCTGGTTTTGTCTCCATTTGTGTATTGATGGCTGATTTTTCTGAATGCCAAGCTTCCAGGAATTCCCTAGCATTTTTGGATTTAGCTTGGTCTAGGATGCTCACAATTTCCCAATTGAAACTATGGTTGAGTCTGTCCATGTATTGTAAGATTAAGGAGTTTACATCATGTCTACTGACTGCTAATTGGTGTTCATGGATGTGCTGTGCTAGTCTTCTACCTGTCTGTCCTACATACTGGCTGTTACAGTCCATACACTGTATGTTGTAGATGACATCTGTTTTTTCTTCTTGGGCTACTGGGTCTTTTGAGTTACTTAAGATTTGGGTCCTATGGTGATGCCATGTGGTTGTAAGTCTGTTGGTTGTTTCTGAAATGTTTTTGATGTATGGTAGTTTTATCCTTTTCATAGCTTGTGTTAGTTGTGCTGTAGTGTATGATCAAGCACTTTTTGATAAAGTTGTGTGGGTATCCATTTTGTTGGAAGGTGTTGTATAGACGGTCTGTTTCCTCTTTCTGGTGTTCCGGGTTGCTGCAGTGTGTTTGTGCTCATCTGAATAATGTTCTTACACAGATCCTGTTGTGGGAGGTTGGGTTGTTACTTTGATAATGGAGCACTTGGTTAGTGTGGGTTGTTTTTTGATAAACTTGTGTTTCTAATTTGCCATCTTCTTACCCTCTCTTCTTTATTCCCTTCTTTTGGCCCATGTCTCCACCTCCTTCAAGCTCTTTCACCCCTTTTTCTTTGCCTCCCTTGGGTCATTCTCCCTTCTCTGTCCATTTTATGTGCTTCTTCTCTCTTTCACTCTCGTGGCCATTGCTGAAGGGCAGGAAAAAATTGAGATGCCTTTTAGCAGATATCCACCCTTCCCTGTAGATTTTGATTACCGGGCAGAGGAAAAACCTCATAATCTCCTGGTTAGCACTTTATGGGAAAACTATTATTGTTGCTTAATTTCTTCTGTAGTTGTGGCAAGAAAGCTTTGAGATAGTCCAATAACTAAGAAGGCCCTTTGAGAAAATATCTTAAGCAAAATTCCCTTGTGTTCTATACTTGGTTTTTTCTGTTTCCAAAGGATTCCATCCAATAGTTGTGAATAATATGAGAATGTTTTCTGTTGATATTCTTTTGTCTTAACTGAATATTATTTTGGGAAACCAGGGAAAAGAAAACCCCATAGCAAATACATATAAGGAGAATAGGCATATGTTTACATCATCTGTTTCTTAGGTTTGACTGAGCATGAAATTCCCCTCGTAGGAAAGTGCCCTTGGAACTGATGAACTAAAGGATGATACACTTTTTCATTTAATAACCTGCTGCAACCTAATTTTTGTAGAAATAAAAATTCAAAAATAATCTGCACAGAATATATATATCACTGTTATTTTGTTCTGTTTTTAACTCAAGCTTTTTGCAATGATGGAGACACATGTTCCTATCAAGAATGGGTTAAAACTAAAACCGAATAAGAAAAATTAGGTGAAAAAGAATATGTATTTTGCACCTGTATATATGTTGACTAGTGCTTAAATGAATATTTAAGATAAAAATAATTAAAGAAGTAAGAAGAAAACTCAAAAAGTGGAAGGAATATGTTTTAATGAACATGCATGCATATTGCTTATCAGAAAGCATGTTCAAAAGTCAGTAGGGAAGAGAGAGTAAGGGACAGCTCAACAGCGGGGCTGCGTTAGCTTGAGAGGCCATCAGAGAAGATGCTAATACTAAAATGCTTAGTATTTTCTCTCACTGTTTTTTTTTTCCTATCCCTATAGAAATCTGCAGTTTCTTGACTAAATGGGTTCTCTTAAGTCCTGCCAACCATGCCCAGTAAAGTCTGTTCAGGCGGTTCTCACAAATCTATTCGCAAAAAGAAATCATGATATATTTATTTTGTATCTTTACATTTCAACTCCCTTGCTTTTTGGTTCTCCTCCTTCAGGAATGCTGATTCTCTTGCCCTCTCTTTGCCCCTTCCCGGCTTATGCTCAGTCTCCCAAGGTCACTAGGAAGTAACATATTGTCTGTCTTTTTAAATATTCAGAAAAGTTTGGGCATGCTGTAGAGCAAAGCTGCAGTTGTGCTGGGCATCTTGATTTCCCCAGAGTGCCTTTAGAACCCACATGTGGCTGTGTGGAGATCTTCTGATTAAATGATGGTGACAGGCACAACTACAGGTTTGCTCCACAGTTCACCTGTTCTCTTCTGAATATTTTTAGGTATGGCAGCTTCATTTGCAGCCCACCTGCAGCGCTCCAGAACTGTGCCAGAATAAGAAAAAATTGGTCGAAAAAACCTGAATTGGAATAGCAATACATTTGTGCTAAAACGGTAAATAGGGACATGATATAAAAAGCATGCCTTATTAAGTTGTCTTCCCCTCCTCTCCCTGTTGACATTGTATGGGGTAGTTGACAAACAGATTCTGTATTTTTTCCTGTTGATATAGTGTGCAGTTCTATGATCTTGTTTGCTGATTGCATATGTGGAATGTTCTCAGCATAAATGGAAGTGACATGTAGCGAATCAATAGAATAAATTAATTTGATTGGATATTCTATTCTGAGAGGGAAGGAATGAGTCTGTATCTCAGACTAGTACTACTGTGTATACTGATTTGGAAACATTTGTTAAAATATGCTGCACAATACACAACACACGGACAAATTCCAAATGTTCTCTTTGTTTTTATAAATGCAACTTGGTAACGGCTGAGAATCCCTTCTATATGATGAGCATGTAATGCTCCTTAGGAAGGTGCTGTGATTCATTAGCACCAACCTGAATTTATCTTTTTCCCAGCAACAAACTTTTTCCCCCTGTTTGTGGAACGCATGATCTTGGTTGGGGGTCGGGGCAGGGAAACCTCCTTTTAATAATATAGTTCAGTAACATTTTTCATCTCTGTGTAGTGGACTAAATTGTTTTTCTTTCCAAGCAGCACTTTGTTGAAAAGGACTCCTTCAGAAGGGCTTCAGGTTATTTGGCATCTTTCATAAGTGTGCAAGTTGTCAGGTTGCTTCCAGCGGCAATGCTTTTTTCTTTAGAGATGATAAGAAAGCAAAGCAAACCTAATGCCATTTTTCTTTGAGGAAAGAGCCAGGAAAACCAACTGCTTTCTCTGTTCCCATGTCGGGTTCTCTCCTCCCCACACCATGTTTTATTCCTTCGGTTGCCAAATTGTTTTTCTTCACTCTGCCACACCGAGCACTGCTGAAACCAAACTCAATTTATATTGCCAAGACAAATGCTGTAAAATGGAGGGAGACATGGCAGGTGTTAAAAGAGCTGTATGTTTGCAAATGATTAGCTGTCACAATGGTTGGTTGGCTTCTTTCTGTTTGGGTGTGGATTTTTATATTACAGGAACACCTGATTTCATAGGGAGAAGCAAGGTGGTGTGTCGTCCTTTTGTAACAAGATTTAATGCCAGCAAATTCAAAGCACTTCTGTTGTACAAGAAATATCCCAGATAATTCATTCCAATGTACTGTACTGAAATCAAAGGCACCAAGGAATGATTCACAAGGAATGATTTTGTACTTCTATTTTTTTTTTTTTCTATTTTATGTGACCTTTCCTTAAACATGATGCCTGAAGACATGTTTAGATTCTCCAAATTAAGATCAGGAAGTGTTTCTTCCAATAAATGTTTGCTGCATATGACTATATAAGAAAACACCTGATCTAGCCAGGAGTTTATAAGGAGGATTTAATGCTTTAAAAAGCCAATTTACAGAAACTACAATTTAAAAGGGAGTTGTGATACACATTGGATTTCTCTTGCATTCATTTAACTCAAAAAAGAGTCCACACATAGATTGTACTCTATGTAACTATTCATTGGGATTAAACAGACTCTGTTTTCAAGAACAGAAATCCAGACCATGATAGGGAAAAAAATACAACTCAGACTACATTTTTATCTATGGCTACTATGTTCACTGAAACCTCGATTGACCCTTTAGCAAAATGGCCTGTTTCCCATTCTTAAGATAATAGTAAGTCCTGAATCTTTCCTGATCTGTTTCAGCTCAAAGATGCTATGGCAGATCATCTTGGAATCACTGTGGAAATCCAGTGTTTCTGCTATATTCTGCTATTTTCAACAAAGCAAGTACATAGATCCAAGCCACTATATTATCCTACTATACTGAACTAATTCAATCCATGTTATGATATCAGCAAACTAATTTAGTGGTATCAATACATGGTGATGTCTGCAAAACAGTGTATGAATCCTAATTCATGAGCTCACAATCATTCTGAAATATATTCAGGGATTACAGCTGCAGTGCTTACACAATAACTTCAGGTAGCTCTACAACATTCTAACATTCTAACAGAGTGATTTGCAGACCATGGTCAAAAAGAGCAGAGGTTGAAGTCCCTGTATCTAATGTGGTCCAAGGGCAAGATAAAGTTGGTGGCCATCAATCAAGGTTCAGTAGACAAGGCAGGAGTCATTGTTAATGCCAGGCAAAAGCTCAAGTTTTTCAGAGAGCTTGTGGCTTGAAGAAACCATGAAATAGAAAGTCATTCCAGCACTTTACTGCAGTCATCTGAGGTTTAAGTGAAGAAAGCTCTCAGTTTCTGCCCAAATACAACTGACACCAGCCAGATCTGATTACTATCAGGATAATTAGGGGCAATAGCCTGCTCCCCCACCCCCGCCCAAAGACTATGAAGCCCAAGATATCTCCCCATGCAATCAAGCACTTTTATCCTCCTTGGCTCTCTGGATTTCCACAAAGCATCAGTGATATTCCTGTAGGCTACATGGTTAGGTATCTTTTTCAAAGTCTGAGCCTTTAACAGCAGTGTTTGGAGCAATGTAACATGGTTCTTCCTCATCAATTTTGCTAGAATTAGATGTCATCAGAATGAGATCTGTACAAACTTGAATGCTAATGCAATGAGAGTGACACATGATGAAAGTGATGCATGCATGAGAAATGCAATGGGTAGGAAGCAGTTCTACACTGAGAACATAATAAGGCAAGGATGTGTGGTAGTCTCTTGATTGTTTAATGTATTTATAGAGTCACGCATAAGGAATGTTTGTGGTATATTGGAGGTACATTTGTTAAGGACATGAATGAATGTGTGCTTTTATATGCAGATGATCCTGTCCTGTTAGATGAGAACCTGAATGATGTACAGTGTTTGTTAGATTGTATGAGTTTGGATGTGAAAACTGATGTATTGAAAATTAAGGTAGCTATGTTTGACAATGAAAATGGAATGAACAATTGCAAATTAATTAATTTAAAAAAAACTGGAGCAAGTAGATGAATTTGTGCACTTTGGTAGCTGGTTTGCAAACGATAGGAAAATGGATGGATGGATGGATGGATGGATGGATGGATGGATGGATGGATGGATGGATGGATTTTAAGATGTGAACATGCTGGTAAAAATATAGAATGGTAATGTGGGCTCTTATAAGGAGTGAATGTTTCTCAAAAGAAGCAAAACTAGCTTCTGTATAAGGGCATGATTTTGCCCACTGTTACATGGAACTCTGGGTGGGGTACATAAGAGAAAACATGCAAGTAAGTTGTATGTTGTGACAATGGAGTACTTGACAAGGATGTCTAGTAAAACAAGAGAAAATACAGTCAAGAAGATATGTGCACTGAATTCACATGGACTGAATACAAAGCAAATGAGTGATACAAAATAAGTATGTTGTTCTAGTTTTAGCTGGTTTTATTTCCTTTTCCTTATCTCATGCTTTAGTTTCCTTGACTAATTATTTCTTCCTCCTTTTTCTGCACTTTGCATAATGTTGCTTACCCTGAGAGATTATGGCATGTGGATTTGTGATGGAGTTGTGAGTGTGTGTTTATGCATATGCATGTATGTATGTACTGTATATGGGTGTGTATACACAGACACAGTGAAAAAGCCTACCATTGTGTAATGCAGAAGAGCATCAGAGTGAAAACTTCATGCAGCTAAATTTAATGCAATTATACATAATGAATACCAGCAATCAAGAAGAATTGATATACAGGGGCTTTAGGGAGGTCCATGGGAAACATCGTGTAGACAGTGATCAATCAGTCATTGTTTCCAGTGGCAGCAACTGAAATATCCTTTGCAATGAATGTGAGAGAGGAAAATGCTTAGGCCATTAGTTTGCAAGAAACATTTATTTACTAAGGACTGAGAGCTAATCACTTGGTGAAATAGAACGGAACACCAAAAACAAGTCTTTTAATAAAAATACCAACTTTCATTTTCTGCTGCTCATTATTGATTAGTAAAAATATTGTTGTTGTAGAAGATAATGTATGGTTGTATGTAGCAGATGAAGGTAATGAAAGCTAACAATGAATTCAATGATCCAATGATGTCTTATGGGGTATACAATGTCTATAAAAGATAATGTACATTGGCTTATATACTTCAAATTAAGCATTGTGACATTATTCAATCACAGTCTCTAATTGCGTACTATAATCTTGTTTAGCAATCATGCATTTTGAATGTGTGCAGCCAAAATGTGGGTTTGATTTTGATTTGGCATATTGTATGAAGCCAACTAATATGATTTATAAATCATGGAATATGGCTTAGCATGCAGTTATGCCCAAATAATTTTTGTTCAACAGTTATTTAATGTGTAAATTCAACTAATTACTGATCTAAGATTATCCAATAAACTTCAAGACTGAGTAGAAATTTATATGGAATTAAGATCTGTAATGTTCAGTGGAGTTTATTTTTAAGTAAAATTTTTGTAAAGGCCGAACTGTAAAATGCTTCTTCTGAATGTCTCATATCACTAACATGAGAAATAGGGACCTCATGAGGAGTTCAAGTTTGCATGGATTTCATAAAAAACAATATTTACAATATCTGACAAGTATCACATAGTAATCATAATTAAGTAGTAGTTAACGGCTAATATGCACTAGGAAATATTTGACAAATATTAGCTATGTTTTGGCAGGTTTTGATATTTGACATGCAGTATGACATTTGACTGATAACATGCAGTAAATTATTATAGCATCTATAAATGCTGGTTTACGTATTGGCAATATTTTAGGTTGAGCCAAATATATGATATTTGCCAATATATAAAAGTTGAGCCAATTTTATTTTGGAGATCTTTTTCTCCATTAATAAAAAACTAAATGATGTACAATTTTGGTGTGAATTTGCATTCTGAAATTGAAACATCAAAAGTATAGGTCAAATTTGACATTCAAATCTGAGTTTTACACAAAGTTACAGGAACCATAAAATATACATAAAACCCTAATCTTAACCCTAGTGCAAGATCCATGGGAGAATATCTGAATTCTTTCCCTCTGCAGTGGATTGCCTTGGACACTAGCCTTGAAGTGTTCTGGAATGCTTTCAATCCAGGAGTGAGGCCTTATTTGTCATTTATAATTTGCTTTTAAGTGCAAACCAAAGGTAGATCTGGTTTCTTGTATAAAGGAGTGAGCTTTGGCATGGATCATACAGGCTGAGGGTTGACATACTAATCAAAGAGGTGATCTGAATCACTGGGCTGTTTATTCCAGTATTATTAGTCACAAGCACAACACAATACATAGACTCTTCCAGTCTATTAAATGATCAACTAAACAGCATGTTAGAAAAAAACAACTGAACACTGAGATTAACTCAAGATCTGAACACCCTGGGCTTTAAAAAAGCTGGGTTTTCGTAAACTCAGACCAGTGATAATTAGGATCCCCATTAGACACTAATGGGAAAAAGGAGCTCAAAAGGGAGATACCATAAAAGTACAATTGTAAAGAACTCCAGAGAGGAAGAAAGGAGCACAACAGAACAAGCCAATGTGCCTGCATAAAGTTTAGTGATGATAAGAGGTATAAAAACAAAGGGATATTTAGCAGAAGTCCATATGGATTTGTCAATAGACTTTATCACTCTTTAAAAAAAAAAAAAGTTGGGTCACTTTGCACAGAGATTTTTTGTGATTACACAAAAGTTCTGCTTTTGATCAACCCAGGGAACACCAAATTATGGAAAGGCAAATTCTGATTAAATGTTAGAGAGGAAAAGTTCAGTAAGATTAGCTTGACAAGGGAACCGGTTACCAAAGACAGTAGGCACCCCTTCACTGGAAGTGTGCAAGCAGAGGCAAGAGAGCCTTCAGCCACTAGATGAAGTCAGCTGCCACCTTCTAGTGGCTGTTGGACTGTTTCTATTTGGATTCCTGCATTGGGCAGGGAGTTGGATTTGATCTCTGCATGGTCCCCTCTGACTGTATGATTCTGTGACAAGTGTGGTAGAATACCCAAGGATTTAACCCTGGATCTCAGGACTGAGATACTAGAGCCCACTGTCTGAATGGGCTAACCTGCTGGTTTTGTATTCTCCAGCTTCACGTTTCTCTCAAGTCGTCGTTATTTCAGTCTTAGTGATTTTATTCATTCAAAACTGAATCAAATAAAAATGTTAGTCACACTTATGGTATTCAACCATATATTTAACCATGTATACATTTTTTCAGCCCTAATGGACTCAGTGAGACTTACTTCTGAACAGATGTTTTTAAAATTATTTCCCCATCCCACTTCAGTAGTTACATTGATTACTGAATGCCTGCATAAATATATTCCATGAAAAATTTTTTGCAGGTAAAAGTAGGTTCTTTATTGGAAATCATTTGTCATTTTTTAATTACATCTTCCGCCATGTACAACACTACTGCAGGCAATTACTGATAGTAGAAATGTAAATCTAGAATTCATTTTGGATTAAATTCTGTCATGATTCTCAGTTATTATCCCTAACCAACTCAAATATTAAAAGATTAATGGGTCTTTTCAATATGTAAATTGTTATATATAACACCAAATTAGCCTTCAGAGAAATGACATTTGAAAACAAGTGCATAATAACAATAGAAAGTATTTGAAAATGCCCCAGTTTCTCATCTCATTTACATTTATTCAGTATCATGCTATCAGAAGTAGTGAAATTAGTAACTGTTTCTTTCCAAGAAAAGTACATGAGATTTTCCATGTTTCCCTAGAGAAGGTAGATATATTAAGAGAGAGGCTGATAGAAAAATTAAAAGACAGGCTAAAGAAAATGTATCTACTATTCAGTTGAATTGGAAGTATTATTATTCTTAACTTCATACTTCTCTGCAGGACAGGTTATTCTATATTAATCTGGAGAGAAACAAATTTGAACTAGTTTTAAATCTTTCCCACAAGAAAGTGTCTATGCACTGTATATTTCATTTATCCCTTGGTATATTTATGATATTCTAAGAAATGAGATCAGTTGAGCAAGTAGTAACCCACCCAGAAAAATCGCTTAGCATGGTACGGATTGCATTAGTAATGTTGTAATGTTTTATGTTGATGCTATTAAGATGCTATACTAAGTAATTGGGCATGGTTATCCTAAGGAGCATATTTTAGTGAAAGACCAATTTTTTGTGTGTGCGCAAGAGTATAGAATACTAAATAAATAATATCATGCAAAATAAAATCATATTTTGATTTGTATAAGACAAACTAATGAGTTCGTAAATGAAAAGTAATTCCCAGGCAGAAGCAGCTCCTTGAGGTAGCAAGGACCAATGGATGGTAACTGGAACTTAACAAAATATTTATTTATTTATTTATTTATTTATTTATTTATTTATTTTTCAAATTTAGATACCGCCCATCTCACAAACAGTGACTGTGGGCAGACTATGATATTATACACAGTACAATTATTCAGAAATGTTTGGATCAAGGGCTTCAATATTAGGAATAGTGGGAGCAAAAGGCTATGAAAGTGGTTTGCACTGAGGCAACCTAAACAGATTTGTGTTTTGACATAATTATTTTTCAACTTTATTTACAGAGTAAATCAGTAAAACCTCCTTCTTCTAGTACTGTTCTTTACCATATGTTTACTACATACCCCTGTAGTTACAAAATCACTATTATTCCTGAGGAAGAGGAAGCGTTTGGGATGGACAGATAGCTGCAGATAGACAAAAGAAGGGCAGATTTAAATCAGTCAGTCCTTTGGGCCGTAGGTTGATTGGTGCAGCAGCACCATGGACAGCTCTATGGTTGTCTGGTGGCTGGGTCCTCAGGCCCTAAATGCTGCTCTTGGGTTGCATGAAAATGGCTGAAGGGGTAACTCTTATGTCTGGTTCCTTATGTCCTGTCAGGGCCAGCTCCAAATTTGAGGAGGAGGAGGAGGAGGAGGAGGAGGTGGTCACTTCAAAGGACCCTGTGGAACAGCAGCTTTCCTCAGAAACCATCAGGGAGATACCTGGGGCTTTTGGCTGAAGAGCATGTGGAGCAGCTGGAAGCAGAAGAGGACAAGGGGTCTGATCCAGGACCTCCTTCCAGTCCTAAGGCATGTGGGGCGGAGTGAAGGGCAGAACAGGTTCCTTGCAAGACAAGGGTGTTCCCACCATTCATAGCTTGCACCTAGTGGGGGGTCTATTTTAGAGCTACCACTAGCAAGCAATCCCTCATTGGGAACAACTGGCTCATTTACCAGAAACTCTGTATGTTGCACCCTCAACTCCTGCTTGTAGCAACTCTGTTCTTTTGGATACAGACCAGCCAATGACCTACCAACAACTCTATGACCACTGGACTGTGCCCTGGAGATGCTTCTTCCAGAGTAAAGCCTTTCAACTGTACTCCTTTGAGTGTTGGGGGGAGGAGGGGGGTCTGGGACAAGACATATCCTTAAGATCTCAACAAAATTCTAAATATGTAAACAGCAGCTGGATAAAAAATAACAGAAGTTAAGACATTAAAACGTTAAGCTGAGGGAAAAGCTAAAATTATGACAGAAGTACATTTTTAAAGGACAAATTAAAACATTAGATGAAATTTACATTTTTAATGCCTATAAAAAGGAAGATCTTCATCCGCATGCAAGATACATTAATAAGGAAATGAGATCACTTCCCTCAGAAGAGAGTTTGAAAGCCTTGATCCAGACTTCTGAATTGGCATTAACTTGAAGCTAAGGCTCAGACAAGACAGAATGAAGGTGCAGATTTCTTGTGGACATTGAGTAGGATACCAAATTTGTTGGTCAAATATTTACTGCATTTTACAATTTATATTTTAAAACTGTTAAGAATACTTGTAAACTGGTATTGATGATTTTGAACTCTGGTGTTGGAAAAGACTCGTGAGAATTGCATGGATAGTCAAGAAAACAAACAGATGGATCCTCAAGCAAATCAACCCAGACTAATCACCTGAGGCACAAATGACCAAGCCCAAATTATCAGATTTTGGACACATTATGTGAAGACCTAGTTCTGTAGAGTCTATAATGCTGGAAAAGGTGGAATGAAAGAAAACACAAGGACAGCTAGCAGCAAGATGGCTGGACCTGATTATGGCGGCAGTGGGTGCACCATTGGAAGACCTGAAGGGTCACATTGGGGACAAATCATCCTGGAGAAGATCTGTCTGTGCAGTTATTAAGACTCGACATTGACTCCATGGCACATCATCATTTATTGTCCTGTCTCAGGCCACACACTCACAAACACAGAGAGAGGTTTGCAAACTTTACTAGGAAGTTTTCAATCAAACAAACAAACAGCAAAGGAAACGTGTGCAAATGCACACACACACACACACAGAGGAGAAATCAAGTCCCCAAAAGTCCAGCAAGCTTGCCTTGAGAGGAAGTTGAAATCCCAAACAGCAGGCACAAGAGTGGTCAGGTGAAGTAGAAGGGTCCAAACATTGTAGCAGGGTCATCAACCAGTCCATATCCAGAATCACAGTCACAAGATTTCAAGTTGAGAGGCAAAGCACACAGAATCTAGGTCAACAAACAGTTGTCTCCAATGGAGGGGCTTGAGCTTGCTGCTCTTCTTAAACAGAAGCAACCCCGGTGTGGCTCATTTGGAAGGGTGGGGTTCCTTTCTGGCAAGGAGCCTTGCAGAGTGCCTTTACTTTGCTGTCCTCGCCACACGGCGAGCCCTTGCGCTGGGGGGGGGGGGGAGCAGATCAGACTCCTCATCTTCCAAGGCTGGTGGCAGCTGTGCCTGCTGGTTAATGGACAGCCCCACCTCCTCTGCCTGCAGTTTCTCAGGCAGCGATTTGTCTGGTAATTCCAGAACTGGCTGCTCATTGTTGTATTGCTGGCTGGGGAATTCTGGGAGTTGAAGTTCACACATCTGAAAGCTGCCAAGGCTGAGAAACACTGGTGTAGACTCACCTGCAATTCCTCCCCCTTTCCATAGGAAAAAAAATCTTCAGGCAGGGGAATTCTGAAAATGGGGAGATGTGAATCTAAGAAGCCAAGAGAACTCCTCAGCTGAAAGTAGATCTTGTATGTGGGCTTACCAGCTAGAATAGGGAATGACCTGAGAAAGCTCTTTCTTTTTGGAATGGCTGTTGTTTTTAGATCTGGGGTAATTCTGTTGAAAATCTATCCCCTGCTTTTTCATTATTCTCAGGTTTATGTCTATCATAGTTGGATTTGATTTGGCTCTATATCTGAGAGGGACTAATCTCTTCTTGTAAAGATGTTGCTAATGTATACCTAAATTCCCTGAGATAGGTAATTAAATAAAGGAGGCTAAGAAGAGACAAAACATGGTAATTTGAGTGGTAATGCTATTCTTAAAGCTACATTAACTTGCCATATTTTCTAATATGTTTACTTCTTTGTCTCCAATTAGGCTTTCATTAGCAAACTAAATAACGTGTTACTTAAGATTTAATTTTCAGTTTTGTAAAGCTGTTGTGTGTCTCACAAAAATCATGTGTTCACAGTATGTACACTGGATTATTCACATGAGTCTTTATGCCAGGTAACGTAGTGGATATTCCCCTGAAGTCAGTTGTTAATCACATTTTTAAAAAGTCACAATATTTTGTATAAATAGCAAAAATGGCTGTAAGAAAGAACAATTGAAAATGAAAACAAACTGGGCAGGAGCTTTTGGGGAAGACTTAACAAAACAAAACAAATATCTAGTGCTTCTTCCAATTTTCCCCCATTTCAAAAGGGAGGAAATGGTTACACCCAACTCCAGATTGGTGGTAACAGGTCAGATCTTGGAGCCTGCCACTGCAGTAACAGAGCTTTGCATCCACATTCATTCCCAATTATCTCTACAGCCCCCCATTTGGGGGCCTATCATGGGCTGATGCTGAGATAAATTTCTGTGGTATATTGTGGGCCATTCAGATACAGTTGCTCCCCACTATTCTTTCCCAACCTAACAGTCTTAGGAATTAATTGATTGTTCTCTTAAAGAATTAATCTATGTGTTGCAGTAATTTGAACATTGCGTGTATGACTTAATTATCTCCATTTATTTAAGTGCCAGTAATGGTCTTTCTTCCCCAATCTGCACTATTTCTCTCTGTGTGCAGGAAAGAAAAGCAGGGAAAATATCTGGAATGGGAGATACATCATTCTGTTAGCCGTGAGGGTATGCACCTGGAAGGGAAGCTTAGAACAAGAAAAGTTACATTCCTGCAGTAGGTAGTAATTTAGAATATCTCTTACCATTTTATGGTATCAACTGTATTTCATACATACTCCTCCTCCCAAGAACATGGAACCTGCAATAGGTCTCCATCATCATCATCACTGTGACCCATCATCTATATATACCTTCTCTTTCAGCCCTATGAGGTAAATCAGACTGAGAAACCAGTGCCATATTGGTCTGAACAACTTTTATGGAACAGCTATAGTGACACAATCTTGCAAGTATGAATGTGCTCCCCTCTTCCTCGCTATCAATTTGGGAGGGGCTTGTCTGAGACATTTTCTCAAATTAGTTTCTTGGAAAGGACTCAAGCACCTTTGCCTGATCATTGCCTTAGTAGCAGCTCTTTCTCTTGTCTTTCAAGGCCACTCCCTCTTCCCTCTACATTCTCTCTGTCTTAGAGAGAATTCTTTGAAAATTCCCTAGGATCCTTCTTGAATTCTTATTTCTAATTATATTACAGATACAATGTAGTGAGTGCATATTACATTGAGTGCGTGCAACTATTCTGGCTGCCAATTAGTTTCTGAGTCCAATTTTGAAATGCTTGTATTTAATAATCTTAAGACCAGGGTTTGATGGCCAGCATCAAAGGCACTCTGTTCTGTCATGTCTGGGAGTAAAATTAGCAGGCACTGTACTAGGGGCATGGTCTTTTCCGTGGTGGTCCTACAGATGTAGAGTTCTGTTCCCTGAGGACTGTCTTGTACAATTTTAAAAAAAAATATTTTTGCATTGCAAAATAATTTTGCTGTGAATTATTTTGTTATTCATTATTCTGGTTTGGGAGAACTTTTAAAATTATTTTGAAAGGTACAGAAACAAATACACATTTGCAAGATAGTTTGTCCTTCAGATAAGAAACAAACAGGATATAAGATGTCTGAAGAACATTATTTGTCTTTAATAGTGATGCCAGTTTTCAAAGTGAAGATGGCACCAACCATGAACATGTTTTTCAAAAGTTCAAAAAATTTCTAAAAGAAAATTTAGAAGTGGGGAGAGGACAAAATAGCTCAGAAGGCTGATTGTTGGAGGTAGATAGAGAATAGAAACTGACAGTGGAGCAGAATATAACACAGGCAGTCCGCAGATTAAGAATGAGTTAATTCCTAAATCTTGTCTTTAACTTGAATTTGTATGTAAGCTGGAACAGGTATTTAGTGTCAGTCTGAAGAGAGAGAGAGAGAGAGAGAGAGAATCTGTGTGTACGTGTGTAGTTCTTAAAACAGTTTAGCTAGGAAGAAAAAAGAAAAAAGATCATGATTAAAGGTTAACACAGTACTCTTGTTCCATCTTGTCTTGCATACCAGAAGGGGAATTTGTGAAGTAAAATCACAGATAGTGTTCTCCTTCCTCGAGCCGACAAACCGCTGAAGTCATGCAATGCTTTCCTGAACTGCTGAAAACAGGCTGTTCAGCATATTAAAAATGCACACACTACTTCATGATGCTCATGGAGGTATTCCATGGCTTTGGCAGTTCATCCGCTGGAGGGGAATGTGACATCTGCCATTTTGAATCGGCAGCCCATTTGTAACTATGGGTTGTCCATAAGCCAGACGTTCTTAACACAGGGCTACCTGTATTCTAGAATATTACTGATCAGTGTTAACTAAAGAGACTATGGAATCACAAATTCCCAGGATTATTAATATATGCTAATTTATTGTAATGTGATTAAGCCAGTCGATAATTATTCATATTTCTTCTCTTAATTAGAAGAAATAATAATAAAATAATAAAAACAATAATAATCCAACACTTTTAAAAAGGTTTCTGAATTGCTGTGATTTTTAACTTCTTAAAAAATATTTATTTGTATAGTATTGCATTTTTTCCTGAAGCCAAAGTTATAGAACGATTTATTTATTTATTTATTTACTTACTTATTCATGGGATTTATATGCCAGTCCAATCTGTTACGACTCTGGTGGTTTACAGAATACAGTAATAAAAAACAAAAGTAAAAGCAAGTAATTACTTGGTTTTTAATCAAGACAAATGAACAGTTCTTCACTCAAGAAAATGAAATAAAATGTGCAAATATAGGATGAGGGATACCTAATTTGCAGATGTAAAAATGGATTTTAGAAATTATAAGCTTTATAATATAATATATTAATATAATATAATGTAAGCAGGGTGATACAACTTTTAAAAGGCTTCATCAATAGAAGTATAGTTGATAAATCATGAGAAGTCATAGTTCCACTCAGTACAGCATTGATCAAGTACTGTGTCAAATTCTGAGCACCAGCATTAAGGGTGAGAGAAACTGGAACGGGTGCAAGACATTCATTCTACAAGGGAGTTGTAACATACAGGACAGATTGATGGAACTGAATATATTTAAGAGTGTTGGAATAAAGAGAAAAGCGGGATATACATCCAAATAAATAACTATATGAGAGTCAGTTTGTTGTATTGATTAAGGCACCTGTCTAGAAACCAGGAGACCATGAGTTCTAGCCCTACCTTAGGCAGAAGTGAGCTAGGTAACCTTGGGCCAGTCACTCTCTCTCAGCCCCAGGAAGGAGGCAATGCCAAACCACTTCTGAAAATCTTGCCAAGAAAACTGCAGGGACTAGCCCAGGCAGTTGCCAGGAGTCAACAATGACTAGAAGGCACACACACACACAAACCCTACATAAATAATTAAATGTTTAGTCTTTAAATAAAATAAAATATAGCAAATGAAGGGATGTCATATAGAAAAAAAAGCGAACATCTCTTCTCTGCCATCCTAGAGTGCAGGACACATCATCATCATCATTATCATTATTATTATTAAGTTACAGGAAGACAGATCATGGCTGAATATTTTAAAAAAGCATCCTAACGATAAGAGCGGTTCAACAGTAGAATCAGCTCCCTGGAGCTGTTCAAGCAAAGGCTAGATGAACATCTTCCAGGGATGGTATAATTTGGATTTCTGCATGGAGTAGGGGCTGGATTCAGTGGCTTAAATGGCTCCTTCTAACTCAATGGCTCTATAACTTAATGATTCTACAATTCTCCCTCTCCCTCTCCCTCTCCCTCTCCCTCTCCCTCTCCCTCTCCCTCTCTCTCTCTGTTTATTTTATTATCCATTGTGGATACTGGATTTTATTAAAATGCAGCTTATGTATTTTTTTTTTCTTAGAAAAGAAACTCTCCAACTAAGATCCATAGGGAAGAAGTAGTCTTTCCTTCTTTGCTTTCTTCTAGATGGCCTCTTTATCTTTGGAAGCAAACACCCAGCAGTATCTGGTTTGCCAAGAGTCATATTTGGAAACTCTCGATGTTCCTAAATCTGTACCTGGCACCTAAGAGCAGGGCTTGGTACCAAAGTAGGCATCACTAATGTGCCAAGCCCAGGTTTTTCTATTGACAAACTTTTATAGCTGCCGACAGTCTGTAGGGTTGACTGAAGGTACGTGCCTAGAGGAAGTGTAATTGCCTTGTGTATTTCATTAAAGGGAAGAACAGTGTGTATGAGTGGATAGACCTCAGCCAACTCTGGTAAACCTATTTCTGGCACAACGCTAAATTGCACTCTCTGCACCCCACCTGCATTTGAAAGCTGTGGAATCTCAGTGGGAGCACTTAGAACTGGCTCTCTTTTAAAGAACACACAAAGATGTTTAATTGGCACTCTGGTGAACTATAAAGAAATGTACTGGTGGACATATAGGGAATGGAAATTGAGTAGCAAATTGGCCGCTAAAAAATGTAGTGACATGGGCTTTGCAATTATCATTCACAGTGGAAGCAGAGATAGGAGAATTCCTTCAAGATTGATTTGGATTTGGTGAAAGAAGTTACATCCCCCCAATTTCAATTTGTCCTTTTTTTTCCTGGTGGCTTATATGTTCTCTTTCTCAAGCGCTCTTCCTCTCCTCCTAAGGTCATCTGGTCTCACTTCTTTTTCAACCATTCCAAGTTATCACAGTAGCATAGTGACTTGAGTTTATAATTCAAGGAAGGAGCTTATGGGATCTTTTATTTGCATGGCTTGGAATTTTCATAGATTGGAAACTGCATTGAATTCTGCATACAGTTCCATTGAGAACTGTATTCCATTGAGAATTCTCATTATTGAAGGCGTTATTTGGATTTTTAAAACATTAAAACTCAAGGCATTTGATTGGGTACAACATGAAAATGATTGAATGAATAAAATCATTATTTTCATCTTCAAATTTAAAGGTTCCAAGAAATCATAACGTTAATAAGAATGTTAAAATTGCCATTTAATAAAAATATGCCATGAATCATTCATAGTTTGTTCAATAATACGTTACACTTCACTCTATTTTGAAGTGTAATAAAGACAATGTAATCAGAGTTGATGACCTATAAGTACTCCTTACAAGTAACCTCAAAATGTTATCTATAGTATTTAAGGTTCCTGAATTCTGTGGTATCCAGGAATTTGAATAAAAAAGCTTTATAAACATTTATTTTCATAAATGCACCTATTCATCTGTGTTTTAACGGATCACTCTCATGCTAAGTCTCAAATTTATGGTTTAACATGGTTTTATTTTACTTAACTAAGTTATATGATTCTCCAAGTGTAATTAAGAAGGCTACTATGTGCAAAATTAATTAATATTTGAAATCCTATCTAAGATTTTGTGGAGCAGAATAGCAATCATAGTAATCTGGGTGGTGAGTGGGAGGAAAATTCCAGTGTTGCAAAAATAGAATTTCTCTCCCACCTAAAGCCCAGATGCCAGGACATGGAGGTAGGTGATGCTAATTATAGAGTCTCTTTCCTCCATAAGCCTCTTTCTCCAGTCCTGACAATGTCAGCAGGATCACTCCCTGTCTCCTTATGCAATCGAAATCAATGTATTTACTTCTGTATCTGTATTATTTGGCTTTTTTTTTCTATTTTATTTAAATCTTTGTGTTGTTATCTGTTTGATCCCCATGTGTTTTTCTTTTTTTCTTTTTTTCTTTTTTTTCAGATACATTGGTTGGAATTTTTGGTTTGGGGAAAGACTGTTGGGTAGTTTCATTTTTGGAAATCAGGAATCAGGACAGTAGTGATATTTTAGGCATGCATGATAACTTGCTTTAAGCATAATACTTGCTTTAAAAAAATGCCGAGAACTGTATTTGCAAAATATACTATAGTCCCATGGACTATAAAGCAGAAAAATGAGACATCTATATGATGGAAAATATTGCTAGATACAGTTCAACATATCAAATAAAGGAAGTGGTAAGTTTTAACTTTCTTCAAAAATAAAAAGCCGTAGATACGTTATCTTTGTGCTGAAAATGTCTGCCTGTTACTTTATTCTTTCACAAATTAATCTAACTTCTTTTCTCTGGTGCCACGAAACCCGATAAGCTACAAAATAAAATTCAGAGTGAGCTGCCAGTGGCTGACTATGTCTGAGGCAGAGCAATTTCTCCTCCCCTCCTCCCTGTTACTCAGTATCAGAAGCAAAGTTAATGAAAAGAAAGCTGAGGCTTATCACAAAGCGAGACACCTGATCTGGCAGGAGAAGCCATTGGTGGGCAAAGTCCAGCTGTGCTGTCTAATCCAGAAGATGCTGTCTAACTGGAATATAAGACAATAATTAAAAACACAAGGGGGGGCAGTGCTGTTGTGGGGGAGTGCTAAATGGAAATGCTGCTTTGTTTGTAAGATTGATTTTGCTGCGGCAGCTAACCTTTTCATTGAGGGGAAAACAGTCCTTTGAATCTGAAGTTTCTGATGTTTGTTCTTAGACCCCCCCCCAAAAAAAACTTTGTTGCTTATGCTATTTTTATTTTATTTTTTTCAAATTGGAAGTTAATCAAAAAATTGCTTTGCAGTTTGTCCTCTACTTTTAGAGTAAGATGTTTTGGTTATGGCTACTTTTCCTTGCATCCTGGCTGATTTTGCATTTATTTTTAGTCCTCAGTATTACACAGTATTACCCAAAATGATCTACCTCAAACTAAGTTTTCGAGGAGGAAGCTTGGGAACTCTATTGAGGCATTATTAGAACAGTGACCTCAATGGAGCACAGGCAAGATGGCTAAGATGAAGTCTGAGCTGATCTCTACCTGATGCCAGTATAATTCTTAGCATTGGCCAGACAGTAAGCATGTAAAAAATCATTCATATAGTCTCTTGTACCTAAATGTGGTGGTTCCCCCCACGCTCCAAAGAAAGAAAGAAAGAAAGATTATGTATTTTTTTTGCTTGTAAAAAATAATGTTTGTTTTGCATCCCAAAGGGCCACAACTTGAGATGCCAAATTTATGCGAAAGATCATTAATACTTTTTATTTATTTGTTTGTTTATTTTATTTATTTATTTATATTTGAAATTAGGACACCGCCCACCTCATGAGGAAGTGACTCTGGGTGGTTTACAGTAAAAACAACCAATAAATATCAGTTAAAATAGAATAAAAATAGTACAAAAATACAATAAAACCAAATACATACATAAATAAGAATATTTATTCAACTATTTGTGTACGTATGTGTATGTGTGTGTGTGTGTGTATGCATACATACACATACATATATATACTCACACAAATATAGACACAAGCATACATACACACATGCACAGATGTTCACATACATAAATGCAATATGCATATATTATTGTGTTTTCCTCCTCATACAAACATTTTCTAATAGCTAAAACCTTGTGGTTTAAACAGTGTTTGAAAGATGAGTTTCTAATAATTGCCTCAAACCTCCTTTAAATACATTATACAACCTCTATGTCCATAATACATTTATAAGGAGCTATCCTGCCATCTTTCAGGTTCTTTTTATCTTTTTTTTAGTTTAATTTTTTGCTTTGTGGTTCAGAAATACAGAAAACTGCTAATTAAAGTCAATGACCTGTAAAATAAAATAACCCATTTATACAATGAATTGATCCCTCTTCTGAATATACCAAACATTTTCTCTCATAGACACAAACCACTCTCATACAAAAAAACACAATGCAGTACGTAGACAGCCTCTTCCCTTTATCAGCCCAAAAAACAGCAAATTGGTATGTGTTTGTGTGAAGGAAAACAATCAAGACAGGTTATAATGAAGGTCAGAAACTCAAATGGGATGTGTTTTTAAATTTATTTATAAAATTGTCTGTCACTGTTGCAACTTGGATGGCATATGCTTTGAAAATACAAACAAATGAACAACAGGCATCTGGGGAAAAAACCCTAGAAAATGCCAAATAAGATTCAAGGGCCCTGCACCCCACTCTAGATCAAGACCTCGGTGAAGAGCCAGGTTTTAAGGGCTCTTTTGAACAAGGTCAGAGTGGGGTCCAAGCCTTGGAGGGGATGTTCCAGAGGGCAGGTGAGAAGGCCCACTTCCTAGATTCCATTAGAGGATACGGTTTAATGGATAGGGCCTGGAACATGTCACTTCTGCTTGATCATATAAGATGGGTAGAAAATACATACAAGACAAGGGGAAGAAGTAATTGACAGGTAAGGCATTAAAAAAGTTAAATTCAGCCAAAGGCCAACCTTTAGAGGCAATCCCACTTTTCATTAAAGAAGTCTCCAGTCATTTGTACCTCTACCCATTCACTTACTTTTAGCAGCTTCTTCTGTTTTTCTCAATGAATGTAGGATGATGCTCCACTCCTCCACCCCAATTCACAGATAATTACTGGAGGAAAAAAAGTCATCTTCCTGTTGGGTAAATACAGCATATGAATCAGCATATGCTCTTTGCTTGTAATTACAATTCAAACAGACAAACATATTCAGCATCGCCTAGCTGTCAACAATCATGAAAACTTGTGGGCTAGAACTGTTGTTCTAATCTTCCTCTGATTTCTGTTTTTTGAAGGAGAGGAAATATCTGTTGGATGATTATCTGTAGTTCTTTAACAAAAGCTTAGAAGAAGCTGAATTGTGATTTTTGGATGTTCCTTGAACTTTCTCATTTTAAATCTAAAGCAGCGATACTGTCGAAGGCCATGTGACTTCAGTGACATTCATGCATCAGTTGGGAATGCATTGACATGATCGCATTATGATGATGGCTGATTCTCACTTCTGGGGAGAGGTCAAACTCTTGCAGGCCTTTTTTTGTCAAGATCAATTTAATTTGTTTTTACCACAAGTAATCTCATTGACATAGAAGACATGGGGTTATGCGAGCTATGAGGACCTCACTGGGTGCTTGAGAAGGATGCCTTAGTCAAATCAGCTCAAGGCTCTGACTGAGACCATAATTTGCACACTGATTGCTTTTTTGAGTAGGCTCTTGAGAACTAAAGGCAGAGATCACTGCTCTCTGAAGAACACTTGGAGAGGTTAGTCTCCATTGCCATTTGTGTGAATTGCTGAACAGTTTCTCTTTATAATGGAGAATCGGAGGAAATTAAGGGAGGCATTAAATAAAAGTAATCCATTATAATCTCTGCAATAAATATAAATAAACATGCAATGAATGTTTTTTCCTCTTTCCATCCTTCTTAAAAGTAAGGGGGCACATAAGAAAAGAAGACAGACTGTGGTTATGAAACAAAGGCAGCAGAGTCACCTCTTTGGGCCTAGGAACAGATTTTGAGAAGGAAGAGCAGAAAAGACACAAAAGAGATCTAGCCAAGGACGCTGCCATCATTTTCACCATCGTATTTAGCATGTGTGTTTTTATGAATTCAAGTTACAAAGCTCATACAATGCACAGAAACTTTCTAAACAGATGACCCACATTAACACAAACCTAGCTAGAACAGGATATGCCTGAAAATACTAAACTACTGAACAAAGTCTAAAATGTATTGTCGAAGGCTTTCACGGCCGGCATACGATGGCTGGTGTGGGTCTTCCGGGCTGTGTGGCCGTGTTCTGGAAGTTTTGTTTCCTAACGTTTCGCCAGCATCTGTGACCGGCATCTTCAGAGTGCAGGAGCACAGACAGGAGTACAGAGAGAACTGCTCCTGTCTGTGCTCCTGCACTCTGAAGATGCCGGTCACAGGTGCTGGCGAAACGTCAGGAAACAAAACTTCCAGAACACGGCCACACAGCCCGGAAGACCCACACCAGCCAAAGTCTAAAATACTGAAAAGCAAAATTACAATTGCTAATCTGCTAAGCATATTAAATACTAAAATGCAGAACACTAAATAGATTACAAATACAAATTTATAGTCTATCCCAGCAAGATATTTATTTATTTATTTATATTTCAAATTTAGTCACTGCCCAGAGTTGCTCATTTAGTGAGATGGGCAGTGACTCAATTTGATAAACAAACAAACAAACAAACACTGATCTTGCTGGGATAGAATATAAATTCAAATGTTAAGATTCTGAAGAGTATCTAAAGTACTAAAAAGCCAGGGGTTGTTGCTGTCTTTGTCTGTCTGTCTGTCTGTCTGTATGTTTGTCTGTCTTCTATCTCTGTCTGTCTGTCTGTCTATCTATCTATCTATCTCTTTCTCTCTCTCTCTCTCTCTCTCTCTCTATCTATCTATCTATCTATGTATTTATCTAAAATACAGGATATTAAATTCTTAACAGGTTATTCTAGTTAAGGTAGCTCTAGCTGAAGTAAATATAACTTCAATTACTAATTTTCTAAAAAAAATGCCTGAAATGGTAAAAGGCTGCATTACTTAATTAGTAATCTGCCAAGTATCTACAAAACTAAAATATTGAATGCTAAGTATGAAACTGCAAAACTGTTAAATGTAGGAAATTATTAAATGATAGATTAGAATGGTCTTGCTCAAACACTTCAAGTGGTTGACTAAAAAAAGAGGGTTGATGATGGCAATGAGAACAATAGTGATTCATATAAGCCAGGGGTCCTCAAACTTTTTAAACAGGGGGCCAGTTCACGGTCCCTCAGAATGTTGGGGGGCTGGACTATAGTTTGAGGAGAGGAGGAGAGCCGCCGGACCCGGCATACTTGTCATGTAGAATAGTCTGGCTCTGCAATTTCCCTCTTCGTGCATCAGCACACAGCCCTGACACTTCCGCTTCTGACAGACAGCGGCGGTGGCCAATCAGGCGGGCGGGCCGGATAAATGACCCTGGCGGGCTCTATCTGGCCCATGGGCCGTACTTTGAAAACCCCTGGTATAAGCAATGTAAAATATACAAATTATTGGATGGATCCCCTCTTAAAATCCTCCCCTTCAAGTTATTCATTCATCTTCTCTTACTGCATCCACATCATCATTAAAAGACAGTTGTCTCTTAATTAATTCTGAATTTTTAACAAACTGCATGAGGTCTTTCCAAGTTAGATTGAAAGGGAATATGTACCTAATGTCCTGTATTTTATGTTTCTTTTTGTGAGTTTTCCATTAAGACTGTTTCTAAAAATTTAGAGTGCCAAAGGTCTAATTTTGGAATATTAGTCTTCCTCATTTGTAAATATGGATATTCCAGACTTAATTTGGGGGTTGCTAGGATATTACTTTTTAAAACTGTCAAACTTTTGGATAGTCCCACCCAATGTCCCAGTAAGTATTTCCACATCCCTTCCAACAGTCCTCAAATATAAATCTCAGTATTCAGTATTTTAGTTTCAAATAGTTTTCTCTAATCCTTCAGAGACTGAACTTAAAACAGTTCTGCTACTATAGAGCATTCCAATTTTTATCACTAATGTTTTTCCCAAGTTCCCATACCCAAAGATGCTTTAAAGTCTGGGTTTGCATTCCAGAAGCCATTAATATCATATAGATTATTGGCACTGCCAAAATTTAGGGTTAGGTTTTCTCTCTCACTCTTCCTCCCTGGACTAAGCTGGTCTTTATTTAATGGCTGTTGAATACATTCTTGAAGGCCATCCCTTTACTCCTCTACATTTTCTGATGTAAAGGAAAACAGAAACACTGACTGTGGTAGCATTATACACAATAGAAGGAAAAAGGCAATGGGTACTGTAGTATATATTATTGGGGAGGAGATGGCAACAGTGTTAAGGCTAAGTGGAGACTTCCAGTATTCATAGAGTCAACCATTCAATAGTTACCTAATAAACTCTTAGGTTAATTTATTATGGAGTGCTTTGCAAATGTAATTTACCACCAGAATGGACACCCCAGTAAACCAGTCTCTTTCCCAGGATTTTATATGATATGCTGGAAAGTCAAAATGGTCAAGCCAATTGGGAAATCTTTTCAGACTACATCTTACCCTCAGAGGTCTGGTTCTCAGTCCCTATCTTATTCCACTTACTATGTTCAGTTATCCATGTGTATGACTAAGGCCACTTTAAATCAGCTTTTGATCTTTGACTCAGAGGTTCTTTTGACTTCACATGTGTTCTTCAGACATATGTCCTCTCTCAGTTGGAAACAATGCCTACAGGCATTACGTACCTACAAACATTAGAAAGTCTTTTAATCACAACCTCCCCTTTTATGGCGGAGGGCAAACAACGATAAGGGATCAAAATGAATTCTCTCTTTTTTTTACAAGGCAGCAAACAAGCTCATTATACTGATAAAATTGCAAATATTCAATTCTAGTTCAAAGTTTCCCTAAAAAGGAGTTATTAAGGGGAGAGAGAGAGAGTGCAGAGGATATCTGAGGTTATGGAAGAATGGATAAATGTGGAGGTATATGTTGTATTCTTCTTGGTATTGGTATTTTCATATTTTGCTTTTGGAATTGGCAAAGACTTGATCGCTACACCATAAGGCAATTGATACGCCCTGTAGAGGGAGCTTTCAATATCCTCCCATAATGTATCTTTCATTGGAAGCAGTAGGGTACTGAGTGATGTGAAATATTGGGTAATAAGCCCTTCAGTTGGCATTAGATGATACTGTATATCTCTCTACTGCCTCTGTCTCATTTTTCCACTTCACTGGTAACTACTTCGGTAGGCAAACTTATCAGAGTCACTCCTAAGTGACCCTGATAATGGTGACTAGAAAGGGCATTTGCAAAAGTTTGTGTCTTCCATGTTTTTTTCTTCCTGCCCTCGTACAGTTTCTCCAACACTGAAGCATCCATATATATCTTTGCTACTTTGTTAATTTTTATTTTCTTAAATCTGAACTGGGATTAAAAGCCATCCTCCCTCTAAGAAGGTTTTCCCACCTTGTCCTGTATTATACCATGCTCGTGTTTTGATTACCATAGTTATTTCTCCACAGATGCTCACTGTCTTCTAAGGACTGAGCTCTCTCGGGTATTTGTTTTAAAGGAACACTTGACAGCTTTTGGGGAACTGCAACATTAAATGACTGGTGATGTCCTTTTAAAAGCCACAATCAATCCATTTCAATTTATTTTATCTCTTTTTTAGGAGCGTGCCCTGTCATGGCTTGATTTGCAAAGAGGTATTCAATCACTCTTGTCTATATACCCCTTTCACTTGATACTGATCCATGACCAAGGATCACAGCTTCCCAATGTACAGCGAATACATTTTGTGCAAACAACTGCTGACAGATTACCATAATGTTTCCCAGGCAGTGCAAGTTTGGTCCTGCATATCTATATGTTGTCCCCAACAACCAAAAACACTGATAGGTGCTGAGAGTGACAGAAGGAGGGGGAGGTGAGTTCATAAGTTGTAAAGATTTACAACATTGCCAGTCTCTTTCACAGTACAAAGGCATTAGTGAAAGTGACAGGGACAAGTTATGAGCCATTTACTTGGGCTATCAGGAAGGATTTAATCTCACTAGGGTCACGGACTGGAGTATTCACTGGGAATTGCTGGTGCTGTGATAGGCTGTATCGGAAGGCCTGGAGTGTAGAGATAAGAGTTTAAGTCTAGCTGGAATTAGAAGCTGCAGAATTTGCTGCAACCCATTTGGTTCATATCCTGAAATGCCTCTAAACAGCAGCTCAAGAATTTTGGTGTTAGGACCTGCGCACAAGACAAATGTTAAGAATAACAGTGCTGTTCCTGGTACAGTAACAGTAATATCAGCTGTATGAGATTCAACCTGCTTAATTTTTAAAATGTGCATACTTCCCATCAGAAGGCTCATTTCCCACTTGATTACCCTTTGCACGCCTCTCCTTTTTTGGGGAAAAAAGGGGGAAATGATTTAAAATGTCAGTATTTTAATAACAGTTTGGGCAAGTTATGAATGTGCCTGGCTTATACTTGTCACAAATGAAGCTGCCTTATATTAGGAGCATTAGTTTATCCAGTCTAGCATTGCTGAGCACTGAACACATGATTTGTTTTGAAGATGATTAACTTTAAAAACAGGCTAATTTCTTTCACTGTGTTTTGGAATTCTGGAGCTAAGAGGCAGTATATTATGTTCTTAAAGTATTAGACTAGGACTAGGAAAATGCAGGTTCAAGTCCACCCTCAGGCTTGGAACCTCACTGGGTGACTGTAGTCCAGTCACTCTCTCTCAGCCCGACCTACCTCATAGGCTTTTTGTGGGGATAAAATGAAAGGAGATCACAATGTAAGCCACTTTGAACTCTTGAAAGAATGGACAGAATCAGTTAAGCAAAGAAATCCACATTTCAGTTCAGTAATTAAAACCTTTGGGCCTTCCACTGACTGTACATAGAAATCTACAGCTGGCTATAACTTTTTTTCTTAAGTTTGGAACAACGGAATGAAAAGTGCATGCAGCAAAGGATGCAGGTCTGGATGAATCCTGCCATATCGCAGAGCAACAGTGACCTTAACAGTTTGTGTTTTAAGGATGCAAATGATCTTACTCTATTCTGGGGAGGGGGGGATTATTATTATAAGAATAAGAGAGTTACAAATATACAAAATCTAAGCAAAATGTTAGATCCCCACACTCTAGGGAGAGAGGACTAGTGATCATTGGAACTATATAGCAATCTGTTATTTTAACATTCCTATCCAAATGCCCTGAGATTGAAGAAAACTGATAAAACGATTCATTGGAATTAGAAGCGAGAGCCGTGACTTACAGACCTACATTGGGGAGAAACATATCAAATTTAACAGCTTTTACTCTCCATCTCCCGGTGGCCCTCTGAATGTCTAAATAGTTAACAAATGTTTGGGAGGATTCATGTTTACATTTATTTCTCTTTCATTCAAATGTCTCTGGTATATTTTCAAATGACCCGGTTTGGAACTGGACACATGATTTGGCCAAAATGTAATAGCCCTCCCCTAAATAGATATTTAGTAATCACTGCAGTTTTTATACATTTTGTTAATAGTGGAATAGAATTGTGTGAAGGTAATACGGTGTGATTTGAAATATTAATGCTTTTAAATTTCCATATTGAGACTAGTAGCTCCATTGTGTTGCTCCACGCTGCTGTTTGTTTAACCAAGTGTCCAGTTTATTTGTTTTATGTCTCCTATATCAGGTGGCTTTTCTAAAATTAATGCTTTCTGAATAGGTGGTGATGCCCAGAACAAAGGTTAAGAATGTCAGTGTCCTTGTTGCACAATCACTTTATAAAAACCTTCAATATTTGAAAGTTCTTCAACATACCAATAAAGGTAGAAGATGATTTATTATTGTCGTTGCAGTTCTTCAGCTCAACATTCTGTAATGGTGGTTGTGTTTTTATTTTCTTTTTTTTATAAAGGAAGCTTTAATACAGAAATGATATAGAATTAAGAAAAGCAAACAACATCAAAAAGAAAAAAAATCTTGGCAGTATATTTTGTGTTTCTATGCATGTGAGGCAAGGGGTGAGAGCTTCTGTGGACTTAAGGAAAAATAGAAACATTTTAAACAACCTTGTTTATATTTCTATATGGAACAATGTATTAGGAAAACATAGCTGATATAGTTAAGAAATGGTGACCAGATTCGGATAATCAGTTTGTTGTTTGTTTGTTTAGAGTTGCTTTATTGGTGTGTTACATTTTTTACCCAAGCTGTTTTCCACATCTTTAATTAACACTGATCCAAAGATGTACTTTAGTCTTCTAGTGTTTTGCAGTAACAAACCTGGTAACTAGCAACAGGAATTACATCAATCTCTTAGGCTGAATCAGTTTATTTCCTTAGAAAGGATGGATAGTAAACCAGTAGTGGGATTCATTGGGAGGGATTGTTGGGTTATTTTTCTCATTTCTTCAAAACTTCAAAGGCCCTGCGAAAGGCCAGCAGCTGTCTCAGCTGGGTGCACCTCGTCAGCAGTGGGAGGAGGAAGACGGCAAAGATCAGCTTGGGGCGGCAGGAGACAGCAGGGATGGGCGGAAGTGGCAGAGTGCAAGATCCAAAAGGGCAAAGATGAAGGGGAGATAAGCAGGTGGGGGGAGTTGAAGCACGCACTGCAGTTGTAAATGTGGTCAGGCTGCCAAGCACCCAAATTTTGATCACGTGATCATGGGGATGCTGCAACAGCTGTAATTTTGAGGACTGGCCGTAACTACCATTCATTCAGCACCGTCATAATTTTGAATGGTCACTGAATGGATGGTCATTAAGTGAGGACTACCTGTATTCTATGATTTGTTTCATCCTAGGTTTTTAACAATTGTATATAAAGGAAGAGAACTTGCATTGTTATGTGCAGAACCAAAGAATAGGCAATGTAACTGGGAGTTTTTGAAACAAAAAAATAGAACTGGGATTTGAATGCAGCTCTTCTACCAAGAAATGATAAAGATGTAGTTGTGATGTCTGCTTTAATCTTGAAAAAGGAGGTCATAATTATATTTCTTTAATTGTTGCTAATCCTTTGTGATAATTACTCCCAAATATCTATACCCTCCTGGAATGATATGAAATGTGGTAACTTCTTGAAATTGTTTGTGTGATTCTTGATCAACACTGATTAACGTAGCTCCATTTTATCACAAAGTGCTACTGTACAAAATGTATTCAATTCAAATTGCAATTTTGTTATATATCTATTGGGATTTTGAAGAAAAATAAGCATATAATCTCCAAACTGATGTTTTCTGATGTTCTGTTTCATAAAACTTTGAATATTTTTGCCTTCCTAAAATTCAGTGCTAGAACTTAATAATAAAATTGAACAAAATAAGATGGAGTAGGCATTCTTGTTTGGTGACCCTCTTTATTGGTGTGTGTGTGTGTGCATATGTGTGTATCCTATCTCCTATCTGTTAATGCAAATTACTGTTTGTGCCAGGATTTATTGATCGAGAAGTGTATATGTCGAAACTGAATTTATGATAATAATGTTTTAAGAAATTTACCTTCCCCTCTACCAAAGCCTTTAAAAACACCTGGAGATAGAAGTTTTGATGTATTTAGCACAATGTAATATATTCAATACACTTCTAATTTAATTAGCTGTGTTTCTCTTAGGTATAAACCCAGATTGATTAGAAAATATATAATTAGTTAAAAATACAGTATGTTTAATCTATTGGCAAGTGATAAAGTACATTTTTAAAATCTTAATTTTACAATGCAATAGGCCTGTATTCTTTGATTTAAGAATAATCAGAGGCCAATTTTGTTTCTAATATCAGGAATTTTGCTGCTGTGAATATATTTTTAAATATATAGACATGTAATATTCATACCTGAAACTCATCTCTGCTGTCTAGTGTTTAAAATGTAATGATGTTACATATCAGTTGATTAAGTTAGTCATGATCATTAATTTAGTGAATCTAGAATTTGCTAACGAAATGTTTAAGATTGGTAGATATAAATAAATATTCTATAAATGAATTCTGTATATCTTTTTAACTTGGTTGTTAATTTTGTCAATTATACCAGTAGTAGTATTTCTATTATTTTTATTTTTTTAGCTGCAAAGGTTTATATAATCTTGAAGGAAGATTTCCAAATGTATACAATCTGTGTTTCAAATAAATCATTTGAATCTGTTGTTGTTCCAACTATACATTTATGAATATATGAAATGAAATGAAAATACTATTTATTTTGAATAAGTTTCATACTTAGATGGAGAACCCAAATAATTTTTAATATTCTCCAAACATTTTTATGAGATTACAACAGTTCCATCACTTCTGAATTGCTATGGTCTTGCTAGATTTTTGCACATTGTAAAAGAAACAGTTTCTTACAGCAACTGGATGTTTCTCAAGTTAATTAAACGTTTTCATATATCTTTGTCAAGCACTGTTGGCTCAGAATGGCAATGTTATGTTAAATGTTAAACATCCTTATTTTTGAGTATACTGAAGTATGTACGTTCCTCAATCCTCTTTGTGACCCAGGACTATGGATATTTCATGTATTTGATAATTTATTTGTAGCCTCATATATTGGATAAAGGAGATCCTGCCATTGCTTTCAGTAATTGAAGGTTCTGGGCATGTTCATCAATGGTGCATTTCATCTCCTCTTTCATTCTTTCTATGGCCTTGGACATTTTTGAAACAGGATGGTAACATACATAATTCAGTCTTTGTTTTGACTGCCAAAGCTGTGAGGAAACATCCAGCTATTTGGCACTGGCAAACTAGGCCATAATTTTTCTCTATTTGGCAGTTGTAAATATTTCCTTTTGATAGCTCTGTTGAGATCTGTCAAACCCAAAGTATATACAACTGGTCATTGCTTTTTTCATCAGTGACCAGAACTTACTCTGATCGTTTTACAGTATATCTTGTAAAGTCTCCAACCTTGGCAGCTTTGAGTTAGCCATAGAAGACAATGGACATCTTCCTGTAGTGATGAATATCTGGAGGAAATCTTGCTCACAACTTGAATTTTTAGTTTATGAGGCAGGAAATCCAGTTCTTAACTAGATCCAGAAGTCAACAACTTGTATCCTATCTAAACTTGTTCTTCCACTTCAAGAGCTTGTTTGTTCAGATTAAATTTTTCATAGAGGCTCAAACCAAAAACTGATACTACTTTGATCAGAAATCTCTTTTTATAGCTTGGATAATGATATACATTTCCTTCAATTGTGGCTTTATACCCAGATGGCAACTTACTGTTTTGTTAGTAATAGTTCTGATCTCATTTCTTAAAGTTTAAAAACAACTATTTTCTATAAATATAATCAAATTCTTATCCTTATGCTTCATTTTCTTCTCCCTGCTCTTTATCAAGTTTAATTGTACACAATTCAATTGTTTGGGCTGTCTGCAACCCTGTGAGTTTCCATATTATAATAGCTTTTTCTTCATAGAGCCATGGTATCTTATATACCTGCCACAGCCATCTCTGTTTTTCTATCTGTCATCACAGTTGCATTTATAGAGTTATAGGCAACTGGTACATGATAGCAAGAATGCAGAGCTGGAGTTAATTTTATTTAGCTATATTTCTTCTTACTTTGTGAATATTCCATATATTCAAGGCATTTAATTACATAGTTTGTACTTTCATGGATTGTGCTGTCCTGAAGTTTGAAAAATCTTTACGAGATTCAGTCTTCTCCCCAAACCTACTTCTAGTAGCGATTAGTAATTAAAGAAGTCTGTAATCAAGACTTTGAATAATCCCAAAAATGGCAGATATTGCTGAATTTGTGATATTTCTTCATCCATTTATTTATTCATTTGCATATATCTGTCATTCATATTTGGTTTTCACATGCATATCACTGCATAAGGATCAGAGTGCAATAATCGCGTCATAACACGCTTCTTCACAGTTACCACATATTGCAACAATTGCTTGACTAGAACAAATACAAAACTCACATAAAGAAATATTATACATAAAGGGATATTATAAATAGAGGCATGCATGAAACAGAAAGCATCATTTGATTGGAACTTGCATTGGAATGTTTAAGCTGATGCAAGTAGCTTGAATTACTCTGGGTCCACGTAGCAGAAATAACTTGTTTGGATTGCTCCAGTCATAAAAAACAATGGAAGCTTGGAACACGGGCCTGCTCTGTTGTTTTCCATTGAGGACCATACAGTAGGAGACGGGCACTCATGGTAACTCCCACCAGCCAGCCAACTTGCAGGAAAAAAAGGGTAAGGGGGTTGGTTATTATAATATAGTTTTTGCAAACCTTAAAACAGATCCCTACATGAAACAATGAGAACGATTGTTCTGTTGTGCTCTGACTGTTTGTTGTTGCCTTGTATTTCTTCAGGCTTAGAAGAAAGGACAGTCACTGCTGTTGCTTTGGAACAAACTGTGCATATATCTAGATTTGTAAAGGGGACAGTGAGAGTGCCTTGTGTGTGTGTCTGGGTACGCATTCCATTTTCAATGTGCCAATTACTTGTTAATAATTCATCTGGAACTCTGTATTTATGGTGTCAGTTTACGAGCCAGATCCTAAAGTTTCAGCTACTGGGTCTCTCCTACATTTGTCAGCATCATAACCATAGGCTTTTTTGGAACTGGTACGCAGCCAAACTTTTCATGTGATATTTTGCAGGATTGGATGGCAGGAATAACTTCCCAAATGGCCTTACTGCTCATGAATTACTACATTCTACATGAGAGAAGTACTATGGAAGAACCTCTCATTTAGGATCAAAATGACTCCAAAAGTCAGCTTCATGTATTTAATAGAAAATAATAGGTATGAGTACAGCAGAAAAAGTAGGTTGCAGTTTTATTTGCTATTCTTTACATAATTTTTTCCCTTTGCAGATAAAACTTTTAAAAAATCTGACAAGACAGCTGCAAAGACAACTTCACAAATTTGCTTTAGCATCAAAATGCCTTTATAGCATAATAATCTTTTTCATCTCACTTTTCTCATTTAGGGGAAGTCTCATGTTCCCACTTTCACCTAACTCAGCAAAAGTGTGCCCTGACAATCAATTTTCCTGCCATGTCTCACCCATGAGTGAGGCAAACTTAAGACATCCTTCGCTGTACCTGCATTAAAGGAACATTTCCCCATTATTCTGACATCACCCAAGGGCAGCCTCAAGTTAAATAAAATTTGTTAGGCTGTATAACCCATAATTTTAGAGTGAATTCAAGGGTCTGTGGTGACTTAAACCAGAAGCAAGAAAGGCAGGATCAAGATCAGCTGTGAGAATAGCACATTTCATGCCATTATATTTTCTGACAATATAAAGATGGGTAGATAGTACATGCAAGAGCACTTTTCTCCCTCCCTGCCCCTGCTGTTACAAAATGTGACATTGTAGGCTTTGTTTTATGCAACCAGAATGATAGGTTTATCACAAGATTCAAGAAAATGTTTAGAAACAAATGATGTTTCTGTGTTGATCATGCCCAGCAATTCTTATTTTACTTAATCTGATCTCATTCATAAATCTTACTTTAATAAGTTCAGTTCAATTGGATTAGTAGTTATTAAGGTATAAAGAAAGGTGATAGAAATAAAGCTGTACTTGATGATAACTCTTTCAATTCAAATATATTTGCATGCTCTGAACTGAAATGAATTGAAATGAGATCTCTTACCATGTGATCAATGGTTGACTTTAATCTGGTAGCTGAAAGCCCGATTTGTGCTGCAGTTAAATTATTCTTAGCAAAAGGGAATTTAAAACAATGATGATAATCAGAGGATTCCTGTTAAAAGGACTAAAAATGAACCATCTCACTTAGAATCTGAATTTGCTGCCTGCAAAAGGATAGTCAGATTGTTTCTGAATTTGTAATTGCTATATTTGGCACAGATCTTAGAAACAGGCAAAATGTTGATTGACTAACATGATATCTGTTATGTCCATTTAGGGCAACAAATTAGCCCATGTTACATATGCCATGATCTCATTTGTTCCATCTTGACATTTTTATACACTAGTTGTAGATTCGTCAACAAAAAAATCTCTGCTGCATTAGGCCACAGTCTAATCTTGTTTTGGCATATACCAGTGTTGTCCAAACTTGGGCACTTTAAGATGAGTGGACTTCAGCTCCCAGAGCTGGCATACACTTTCAAACACTGGCATACACTTTCAAACAGTGGCCCGTCCACTTCCACAATCAAAGGAAGTCCCCAGCCAGGACACAAAGATAATAGTTTACATATAATCAAAACCAGCATAGAATCATAGAGTTTCAGGAATAATTTCAGCCATTAGGTCCAAGGCCCTGCTTAGGGCAGGAATCAAAATTAAACTATCCTCAACTGATCACTTTTCAGTATCTGGTTGAACACATCCAGCGAAAGAGGAGCCTAACATCTTTTTGAGAAATTGGCTCCATTGTCAAACTGCTATCATTGTTAGGACATTTTTTTTCTTAACACTGAACTGCAATCTTTCTTCCTATAACTTTTCATTATTCAGTGTCCTGCCTTTGAGACAATAAAAAAGAGGCTTGATTATCTTTTGCAAAGGGTGTTATCAAATTCCCCCACCTCCAGTCGTCTTTTCTCAAGGCTAAACATAATTAGTTCCTTCCATCTTTTCATAGGACATAATTTCTAGTCTCCAAAATGTCCTTACTGACTTTTTCTAAAGCTGTTCAGGTTCCTCTGAATTCTTAAAGTGTGGGGCCCAGAACTGGAGTCATTACCTGAGGTTTTGTCTAATTAAGACAGTGTAAAATGGAATTACTTCATGTGATTTGGAAATTGTTTATTTTTCTCTTGATACTTTCTGCTCCTTTTTTTTTTTTTGCCTGATATAAAATGGTGATCTAGATTCTGTTTGTAATGTATTGAAAGTATTGACAATTTACCCCAGTCCAAAAAGACTCTTTGTTAGCTCTTAGCAGCTAACAACAAGACATACAGTAAATAGTATAAAACCATGAACAATAATAAAGCAAAAAGCAATAATATGATCAATAGTATTTGATATGGCTTTCCGTAGTCAGCCAGGGCAAAACACACATTGTAATGGTAGTGATTTCACTTGTTTTCAGAATTCAAGCAGGGTAGTGACACCATGAATCTCCATGCAGGTGTGACATGGAGCGAGGCCACCACCAAGAAGGCCTGTCATCTGGTCCATGCCCCATGAACTTTTCAAATGAGAGAGCTCTGGATATGTCCCCTCCTCAAAAGCTATCACTGGACCCAACAGTCCTGGACAATTTCCATCCAGTCTCCAGCCTCCCTGTTTTGGGAAGGTTGTTGAGGAAGTAGTCAGGCATCAGCTTCAAAAGGTCTGGGGGGAAATGGGACAGGTATGGTGCAGTTGTTGTGGTCTTGATTTCTAAATGAGTTTCAATACTATTGATCATTGTATCTTTCTGGCCTCAAACCAGGAATGGAATGAGGGAGCATGATTTATCTTATCATCATCTTATCTTATCTTATCTTATCTTATCTTATCTTATCTTATCGCCACCCAACTCCCAGTGACTCTGGACAGTTTACAAAATGTTAAAAATTAAAACAAGAAAACAACATAAAACAAAAAGAGAGAGAGAAAGATGTCAAAAATAACTAACTTAGATGGGAACAGGGAAAAGTTTTGTGGATGTTGTGTTCTCTGTGGGCATTTCCAATCAGTTTTGATAGGAGGTGTTGATCAAGTCTGAAGCCCCTGACTGATGAGGTTCAGGACTTCATGCTCTCCCTTCCTGTTTAACAACTATATGGTGAAGTCATCCATCAGTTCAGGGTCAGGCATCATCAGTATGTTGATGATACCCAGTTGTATATCTTGACCCTAGGCCAATCAAGAGATGTTGTCAAGGTCTTATCCCAGTGCCTGGAGACTGTTGTGATCTGGACAGGGAGGAACAGACTCAGATTCAATCCTAACAAGACCAAGTGGCTGTGGGTGTTAGAATCACCCAGGTCTGGGGAGCTTCCATCAGTACTTCTGGATAGGGTCACACTTCCCCATTTGTGACTGGTACACAATCCAGGAGTCTTTCTGGACTCTCAACTTCTGCTCAAAGAATAGATGGAGCTATGGCCAGGAAGGCCTATGCACAGATGCACCTGGTGTGCCAGTTGTGTCCATTCTTGGACTGAGAGACCCTCCTTACACTCACTCATGCCTTGGTCACCTTGTACATAGGCTATTGCAATGCATTCTACACCTACACTTCAAGGGCTGGCCTTGAAGAACACTCAAAAGCTGTAACTGGTCCAGAATATGACAGCAGAAGCAGAGAAGGGCATGCCTTGGAATGCCCACATCACCTCTACTGGGCAAGCTGCACTGGTTCCCAAAAAGCTTCTGGATGCAATTCAAGATGCTGGTTATCACCTGTAAAGTCTTAATTAACTGAGGAACCATCTAGTCCTCCATGATTTCTTCCTGTCCATTCTAACGCAGTTGTCATACTCAAGGTTCCAACCATTAAGCAGTGCCATTTGATGGAATTGTTGAAGCCATAGTACCTGCCCTCTGCAATAGCTCCCCCCCAGAGATTTGAATGACCCCTATTCTGCTCTCCTTCAACAAGCCTTTAAGAACTGCCTTTTCCCCAGGCCTTGGCTAGGGTGAACTTCTTGTGGTAGGTGCATGCAGACAATTGATTATGGGCTCAGATTTATCACTGTTCTTTCCTTGACTTACTGTTTTTCATATTCTGTTATTTTATTTTATTTTATTTATTTATATATCACATTTATATAGCTACCCATCTCACACAAAGTGACTCTCAGTAGCATACAACAACTAAATAAAATAACAAGTGGATAAAAACAAGCATTATAAAAACGTAACAAGCGATTATTAAATAGAAACATTATCACAAATTTTAAAAATTTAGATTTAAAATATACAGACCTCACAGAGAGAGCAGAATATCAATCATAGTGGAGCCATCTGAGAATGTCTCTGGTTCCCCAAAACACCCAGGCCTGATGACATAACCAGGTCTGGAGGGTCTTCCTAAACGATAGCAGGAAAGGAGTGAGCCTTACTTCGGGGGGGAGAATGTTCCACAAGGAGGGAGCCACAGCGGAGAAGGCCCATCTCCTGGGACCCACCAAATGCAAGTCCCTGGCCAAAGGAATGGGTAGCATACCTTCCCTGCCAGATCTAATGGACGAGCTGATGTAATCGGGGAGAGGCAGTCCTTCAGATAACCCAGCCCCATGCCATGAAGGGCTTTAAAGGTCAAAACAAGCACCTTGAATTGGATCCAGAAGTTTGTTCTTGTTGTTGTTGTTGTAGTTTGCCAGCTAGAGTCATCTGGAGTTGGCATCCTTACAGACAGACAGACAGACAGACAGACATCACCCAGAATAAGTCAAATTGAATTTGAATTCACATGTAAGTACTGTGTAATGCAACTGCTCACATGCATTAGAAAATTGTGCAAAATACTGTAACTTCATCTAGCCATTGATATAGGAACTGTAAAAAAAAGTAGCTGCACTGTTTTGAATTTTTAATATGCTGCATTTTCTCACCTAACCAGAGTAAAGTTGTCTTTTTTATAAAGTTTGTTAGATTTGAAAGTCTTTAAAATCATCTTTATGAGGGAAATGGGATTGTTAGCAGGTAGGAAAGGCCACAGCTGGAAAAAAATTTAAAATTTGTTAGAGGCAAGAGCCATATTAATAGTTAAGTACAATTTTTAATGGAAATCTTTTCAGTGAAAGAGAATCTTCGTTATATAATAATGGTGCTATTAGGCAAGATGTTATATTCATTCAACTGGAAGTGTGTGGGTTTAAAAATGTAACATGCAAGTATAAAAACAGATCCAGATCATGGATCCCCTTGGCTATATAAGTGTTATGGGGTTTCAACCCTTTGCCCTCTGCAAAAGGATACTGCAGTCTTGATCCAAATTGTGACCCTGTAAGTAGTATTTTAGTTAAAGAGAAAACTCTTAATTGTTCCAATGGGATCTTTTGGTTTTTTTTTCCCCAAGGCAGGTAAGTGTATCCTTTGATCCTTTTAATTCATTACAGTATATAACAAAGGGTTTAAAGCACTTACATCAGGTTTTACATGAAGTTTCTTGTGGCCGCAATCCCTCTTTCTCTTAAGTAGCAAATATTGTCCTCAAGACTAAAAGAGGGAGGGAGGGAGGGAAGGAAGGAAGGAAGGAAGGAAGGAAGGAAGGAAGGAAGGAAAGAAGGAAGGAAGGAAGGAAGGGTTTTCTCTTTTCCATTATTCCCATTATTAACAGCAATGTAACCACTTCAGATCTCCAGGATGGGAAAATATGATAGGGGCACGTCCCTTAGAAGTTGTGGAATGAATGTTTTAGCTCAGCTTTTGCTGCTGAAGCACTGAAGGATATCTGGAATACTGAATAGATACAGATTCATAAACATCACCAAACAATATGTAGAAAAAACAATGCTGGGGAAAATCCAGGCAGTTTTTATTCTGTTGCTTGGCTTTAAATTAATTCACTCAGTTATTCACTTTTTAAAATATGTTTTGCATGAATGTTTGTTCCTCAGCTGGCTAATTTGCAATCTCTTTTGACATTTTCTGTCTCCGGCATAGATATTGGTAGGCTCAAAGATATATTTTGCTGATTTTCAGCAGTGTTTTGTTCACCAGGGAAGAATATCTGAGGAAGAATATAAGCATTTATAACTTTTTCAAGCCATCTACGTGGTTCAAATTATCTGCCAGATTGCTGACTTTCTCATTCTGATCTCTGCTTCTGACCTTTTCCATGATCTCACAGGTCAAAAATGTAATTGAGTTATTCCACTTGATTAATTTGGCAGTTTGCTGAATTTCCCAAGTACAACTTCTTCAGTTGTTCAAACTGTGATTGAAGTTTGTTTGGTTCAATTGATGTTTTAAAGTAATTTTCAATCTGTGGTGTTAGCCTTTCTTGAGTGCAAAAGGACACTTGGATAGGAGAATCCTACAAGTTGCAGGAAAGGATTCTGAAACAGGTAGCACCATTCTTCTTTATCAGGCAAGATCAGCACCAGCTGGAATTAGCCTGGCAGTATCTGCATTATATTAAAGGAGTGCTGAAACACTGGCATTCCATTGTTGTGATATGAATTGGCAGATGGTCCTTCCAGGAGAGGTGATGCTTTGTTCTCAAGTTTCTCTGTGCATCTTTTTAGAAAGAAGGTCAGAAGTGTTCATGCTTAGACTTCTTCTGGTACCACTTACATTAACATTCTCATGGTATCTTTCTTGTCCCTACTCCACAGATTCTTAAAGTGTGTAATTGATTTATGGATTGTAATGTTCATGGACCTATTCCCATGTTCTCTGTAAAGGGACATGCACACTGATACTACGTAAATACTAAATATTAAAATTATTGTTCCTCCTTGGTCTGTCCCTGCCAGCCTTTCAAGGTAGACCAGACAAGAGGCAGCAATCATGGGCAGTAACACTACCTTTATTGTAAGGCTACAGTAACAGAATCTTGCAAGCCTGAAAGTATCTCTCCCCTCCCTTACCTTTACTCTCCCGAAAAATTGGAAATGTCCCTTCTGAGACACTTTCACCACCTTCCCTCTTTCGGGCTCAGATTTCAATTATCAGACCGTTGTCTAGGCTGAAGCTCTTCCTCCTGTCTCCCAAAGTCATTCCCGCATACCATTACAGTTCCTAGATAATATCTTATAGGCTCCACATAGGAGAATATTTACTTTGGCTCGAATTGGGGCACTACCTATTAAGGGCAACAACCAGCAGATATATAAGTGTCTCATATGAAATCCAAACTTGTTTCTGTTCAGGCTCAAGGGTAGAATCTGTCTCACATATGCTATTGTTCACCCAATGGCAATCAAGTTGTGGTGAAGGGAAAACACAAGTAAGCCACAGCTGTTGACTATAAATGCCTGCAGGCTCAGGGCTGACTAAGCTTAAAGGTTGCTCCGCCAAAACGGCAAGTGTGCAGGTTGGAGAAGAAGATGGAAGAAGATGGCAGATACTACAGATCTGGAACAAAGAGAAGCCTGCAGAGAAAGTGCTGGAAATTACCCTTATCAAGACCTGTATGAACAGACTCCGCCACCCATCCATGCTGCCTGGTTGGGACCCGGCTCATTTGCCAGGCCCTAAATAGAGCTGGTTCCTCTATTGGAATTCCTTACATGAGGAAAGGAAGGGGCCGGGGTCTTCACAAGTAGGGATTTGCCTGTTTGCTGAGGCTGGGATGCCCATTGAGTCAGCTGGTGCGAAGGAGGATATCAAACCTCAGACTATTTCTGCCTGTCCCATTTTTCTCCCTAGATTTGAATATTTTATGTTTGAGAATTTTTGTTTTGTATGCTTGGTTTGGACCGCTGACACTCCAAAGAGACTGTGCTTGTTTTCAACCCCTGACCCTGAATGCTTAAGGGTCTGGGAAGAATAAACTGCAGCAGGTTTTCTACATCTTTGGAGTCCAGTGTTTGTTGGCTGTTGCTCATGAGTCAGCTCCCCACCTCTCTGGCTACAAGGAACTTTGCCACATATTTCCAGTTGTTAATAACTCTAATTGCCATTATGACCAGGAAGCTTCTCCTGAGTGACCACTCTTCGAAAAACTCTAAGAAGGTTGCAGAATTCTTATCAATAGCTATAACTATTAGAAACTGTCTGGTTCCTCCCTCGTGCTATTAATTGTTAGTTGCTAGTTGCTTTAGGATTTTCTTGCAATTTTAAAATTTCTTTTTATAGTCATTGTATTGTATGCTGGTTTTTTATTGTGTTTGGTCTTGGACCGTAAATAGATTTTGATGGATGGATTCAAAATCCACATTTGTACCAAATACATTGCAGAAAAAAGTATAATAATTAATAATAAATCTCTGTCAATTAAATGTGCATTGATGGTCTTATATAAAATAGTTACATTGATCAGCATTTCACAGAAATATGGTGTCTGTTCAAATCCTCTGCAGATGCACCCAACAATATCAACAATATCAATTGCAGTGCATAGAGAGGTATTGGATTTGGGTTATATTCAATTCAATTTGCAAAGTTGGTTGTACTGGTTTGCTTTTGTTCTCTTGGTTTTATTTTTTTAAGATAACATTTTCATTATGAACTCTAATATACCCCAACAGCAAGGTTAATGATATTACAGCAGTAGTAGTTTATAATCTTGCAGGGTTTTCCCCCCCTTTTGATTATTGTAAACTAGTGTTTATAATTTACTTTGCTGTAGGTTTCAGGAGTTTAGTTGATGGCTAATTATAGATCAATAGACTGTGCTCACAGTTAGAGAAAAGCACAGTACTGTAAATCACAATAAAAATAAAGTGGGTAAAATATTAATTTGGAGTCAATAGGAACAAATTTACCATTCTTCTTGACCAAATGCTTGTCTGAATAAAAATAAATGTTAAGTGTTTCTCAAGCATTGGGCAGCTGCATAGAAGACCATTCTTTCAAGTTCCCACCAACTTTGCTTTGTATATTGGTGGGACAAGGGAGAAAAAAAAACCCTTTTGAGGATCTTAAGGCCTGGATATGTTTAAAATTCAGTTTTCAAACAATCAAGTGGCAGGTTTTACAGGTTGTATAGGGAATAATTCAGTTTCCCATTGAAACAAATCCTTGAAATAGCATACAGGCATGAAACTTGTTCAGTATAAAAATTCAGAAAAGCAGCAATTAGAACAGTAAGAACAGAAATAAGATAACCCAATGTTTTGCATTGGCCTTTCTCTCAAAGTCAGAGCAAACCAGTGTTTTATGTTTGTCCTGTAAAATATTAAATAAATGGCTACAATTAAGCTGGAAGGCATTCTATAATCTGGGAATCTCAATAGAGGCTCTGCTCCTGAGTTTCATCTGCCTTACTTGCAAAGACAGGGCATATGAGCAAGGTTTCTGAAGATCTTAATAAAAAGGTAGGGGTTTTCATGGAAGAAAACTGTCCTTTGGACATTTGTGCCCCAGGTATTTAGAGCCTAAGGTCAAATCTAGGACTGGAAATGAATCAAAAGCCAGTTATTATCTTTTATTACTAAGTATATAATAATGGCACTTGCTGCACCAATTAATTTGATATACAATATAACCGTAAGAGCTATTTTGACAAGAACAAGTTTTCATTTTACATTTCTGTTGCTTTGTTTATGTGTGTAATACATTTAATGTACACTTTACTGTATGTTCTACATTCATTATATTTGCAACTATCTAAGGTAATGTTGTTGAAGAAATTCATCACAGATTTTTTCAGGCAAAAAGGTGTGAAATACAAGTATGAAATCCATTGTATTATAAATGAGGATATAATTCATGAAATCCTGTAGCATTAGTCTTACAATACATCTGAGCTCAAAAATTGCATACAAGAATGCGTATTTGGGAGAAGTGTCCAAAAATTTACAAAAAATATATGTTATAGAACTGTTATAGAACATTACAATGAAAAAATAATAATAATTGTAAAACAGTAGAGAACCTTGAATGGACTGATGCTTGAATAGACTTTCTGCTGATCAGACAGTTATAAACCAGTCTATATGTACCTACTACTGTATACAGTTTCTTCTTTTCCTTTTTTTATTACTTGTGTAAAGCACCTGGTTTTTCCTTGCTTTCCTTTCTGCCTCTTTCAGTAAGTTGTAAAAGAAAATAAATCAATTATTTTCTTTCCCTTGAATTTTGATTTTTTTCCCCTTTCTCTTTTTCAAAGGATCCGTCTTGCTGGGAGGATGTTTTGATTCCAAACCGCATCAGTGGTATTTGTCATTTCCAAAACTGCAGTGGAGAAATAGCGGTAAGAGACTATTAACATATAGTGGCTATCAAAAAGCAGTATGAATCAGGAGGACTAAATTATATATCTATTTTGCCAGAATGGTTACTGATTAAGGGAAATATGTTGCAATAGGAATATTCGTGGGTCATGACCTTGTAGTGGGGACAAGAGATCATAGATGAGAGGTCAAACTAAGTACGGTCCATTGAAGGAGATGGCAACCTGCTTCAGTGTTCCACCGAAAAGCAACATCACATCAATAATCAACATCTTGAAAAATAAGCCTCCCAAGTCAAAAGTCAAAAGGGATCCGAAAAGCTACAGAGGAAGAACAAGTATGAGTACCACTGGTACTTACAATATGACTGAATTTAAGACAAAAAGATATCTTGCCATTGATGAGGCCAGAAGCAAAAGGAAAGTTCACACACACACACACACACACTTCATTGGTAAGCAGAATATCTAACCCAGATTTCATTTTCCAGGATTTGTATGTATGCCATTCTTGTTGATTTTCATGGATCTTGATAAAATCAGTTTTAGAATTAAGCACTCTTTCAACTGATTTTCTAGAGTCATTGTGCAATAAACTGGTAGGCTGTGATTGTATTTACCACATATACATTCCTGCTTTTTACCACTATGGAACTTAAGAGAGTCCACATCTATGTACTTATCAAATGCAGACCTGCTTAGTTTCAGCAAAATGACCACTTCATATGCCTTCAGAGAGTATCCTGGGATTTGCCACCTGTAAAAAGCTAAAATAAATATGAAGCCACTGTGTATTTGTGTATTTGATTTCCTGTATCAAGTTGGGAGAAGAAGCATTTAAGATAAGTAGTTGTATTTTAATATTGTTCCGGATCAGTTCTCAGAGTATTGCAAAGTACTAGATATTCACATCTGATAACCGGATCAGTCCTATATTTGCAAAAATACAAAAATACAAAAAATACAAGACAAAGCTCTGTCTACTGAACTGGACCTCATATGGGTTTCAAGAAGTTTTTTTATGTGTTTTAGAGACGCTGGTATATTTCAGCTATGTTTATCTCACCTTCAGAATTTATTTTACATAAAGATAATAGAGAAACAAGAAACTTCTTCAAGGCACCACACACAAAACAATGGATGGGCAACAAAGACTTTCAGATATTGTGATGCAATGCCCATCCCTAATCAGGGTTGCACTAATTATTTCACTTACTGTTTTACAGAATGTACAGCATCATTCATTATTAAAGTGAACATTCCAGTTAGAATTTTTGAAAATCAATCTTGAAAGCATCGCAATGGTTGGTAGAATTTAGAGGACTCGAACAGGGTATAAAAACAGCATCCAATCTGTGATTGAGGGTTAAATGCTTTTCTTCTTTACTTTCTTCCAGGATATAGTCTGAATCCTAGCTGATATTGTGGATAAGGCTAGTTAATTTGCCAGCATCTTTCCCCATAGCTTTTCAGGTTTTCTTAGAGGAAAACCTGCTCAAGATAATCCTTGATTATGTCATGTAATCCTAAATCTAATCTGTGATTAGAAGTACAAATTCATCTGGGTATTTCTCTGTCCTGGGAATAACCTTACAATGTTCTGATAACCAGAATCCAATTGCCATAATCTCCTGAACATGTGATACTTTTATCCTTTAGGATTTTGACTATAATGGAAGTATACTTTATAAAATCTGCTTGTGAGTAATGTATAATGTCAATGAGGACACTAGTGAATATTTGGATTGCAGTCTTAAAACAGAAAATATGATTAGAGCTTGACTTCAGGATTTGGCTTTCCCATTAAATTGTATAGATTTAGCCGTTACAGATGCTATCATGTTTTTCCTAAAGCATTTTTTTTTCAATTTTCTTTTGAGTGGCGGCACAACTCAACTTGCCATTTGAATTAATATCAGTCATTCAGAAAACTTCAGGCTGTATGTTTCTTGCTCTGCAATGCATATGGAGCCCATTTTACCCATGCATTAACTGGGTTTGCATCCCATGCTTAACGGCTTTATTTGTGTTTTATTGAATAAGCCACAATGGCTGAGTTTTCACATAATTCAAAGCCATAAGCCAAGTTATAATGATAAGGTTTTAAGATCATTGTAAGTCAGAATCAACAAAATAAGTAATGGCTTAATATGATGTGTGAATCCAGACATTTTAGATGTGTGAAGTATATGAACCTAGCAAGAATGTTTGTTTATATAAGAATATTCATTCTAAAAGAGCTTTTCTGCGGTACCATCATAACAGGGTAAATCTTCATCTTAGGTTTTGTCCTGATAAAGAATTTGAAATGCCTTTCAGGCAGTGGCATCCATGGGGTGGCAGGGGGTTGAGGTCAAAATAAGCAAGATGGAGTATGGACCATCACAAAGCAAGACCCGACTCTTGTGAATATGCATAGTCAATAGATGTATAAAAGGGGGTGGGACTTGCATTCCAATGCTCCATCCACCCTATTTTGAGCCTCCCCTCCCACAGATGCCACTGCTTTTAGACAAAAAGAAGGCAGAATTTCTCTGTTTCTTTACAAAGTTCCACAAAAGCTATTTATAAGAACATGTGCCTCAAGATACAGGGTTCTGACATTGGCTTGGTGTAGAATTGTGGGAGCACCTATGCAAGGCTGCAGGTTGTGTCAAACTATGATCTGTTGATAGTTTTTCTTGCCATACTTAAATCTATTTGGGCATCCTGGGATCATCTGTGTGCCATCTTTTTTAAAAGACTGAAATCCTACCAGTGAATTCTGTGACAGACAGGCAAACAATTAGAAATGGCTCTGCATCCCTTGGACTGCTTGTGGTAGCCATCAGCTGATGCCCCAAACCCATCTTTAGTCCTTTAAAGCTATAAAAGCTTGGACCTCCAGCTGGACTATCAGTCTGAGTCATATATTGCTGTGAATAACAACTGCAGGGACTGGTTCTTTGTCTTAGGTCCTCTGAAACCTGAATTGTGTCCTTGCTTTTGTTTACGTAGAACTTGTAATAAGCTTGGGAAAAGATTGCCCCTCTGCACCCAAAGGCCAAAACAAAAAACTGCTACCTTGGTGTGGGATGCAAGTGTTCCCACAAAAGTAGGGGTGGGGATGCTCAGGTCTGGCATTCACAAAACAGGAAGATGCTACCCTGGAATTGACAGGTCAGGAAAATGGGCAAGCTATTGTTAATATTCCAAAGCAGAGACATACAGTACTACATTAAACTGAATTGGAATCCAGTGTTGCAGAAACCTAGTGAACTCTATTGACATTATGCCATTAAGAGGAGTAGGTCCTTCATCAGGAACATAAGCATTATTCTGTTGACCTATTCTTAGCTTTCTGTTTACATTTTAACCTGTCTTTACGTATAATGGCATGACTGTATATCACACACAGAGAGACAGAACATGCCTACACATGCACAGATTATTGATGTGTTCCATGTGGAGAAGCTGGAGAATGGTTCTTTTTCTTCTCATTTTTAATCCAGGGTTGAGCAGACTCTACTCATAACTGTGGCATGGCTATGCAGGAATGTTAGTAATATAAAAAATAAGGTGGCTTGTGTCATTGAATATGACCATTTTCATATTCATATGTATCACAGATACGATACATCATGTGGAACAATCTGTAATTCTGATTAAGAATGCAGTCTTGTGGATGTATGTTCTAAGTTAGCAGGATGTACTTCTGAGTAAGCATGATTTGGGATTGAGACATGGTTTGTGCCACAGGACTCTGTGAGAGTTTAAGTAGAATCAAACTACTTTTCCCTCTTTGGCAATTATAGGTACAGTGATGTGTCTTATAGCTAAAATACATGTATCTTCCAAAGTAAATTTTCTACAGCCAGTTTTATTTCTACCAGAACTTCATGGATATATTCTTTTTTCTTACTCTTTAATATTGCTGAGAATATTTCTCACTGGGGGAAAATATACCTGTTCTAATTTTAAAACTCTAAAGCTTGTAATGGAAAATTATTATTAAAAGGCATTGTCATGTAAGAGAGCAGTGTCTTAGGATTTGTGAAGTGAATGATTGTGAAGTGAATGAATGTTCTCTATTTCATTTTTTAAGCACCAGGCAATTAAGCAGTCTCTTTTCCTTAGCCAAGTTGTGACTGGCATGAAAGGATCATTGAGAGTCTAACAGAATCAAGCCTTTGAGAAGGTGAGCAAAAAGACAGAACCGTGACCTTGCTGAGAATCACTCTGAAGTAAGTCAACCGCAGGGGACTCATCAACCCACTGGGATGAACCAGAGAATATATCTAGCTAAGAGATTTATCCACTTGCAGCAGTAAAATATTAGACACGGGGTTCAGATAAGTCAGAAAATCTTACACTCTGGATCTCAAGACTCACGCAAATGGCATTATTATCCAAACATGCTCTTGATCTTGTTGTTTAACTAGGTGCATTAGAAGTGCTTCAGTAATCCTAGAATTTCCCAGGTGTTTCTGATTTAAGAGGTCCCTAACAAAGCTCAATTTAAAAAAAAAAAAAAAAAAGGGTCGTTATATGGTGGAGAAGGTTTTCTCTAATAGTTCCAGCTGCGTAGCACTTTAAACTACAATCACTCTTAGCCATTTTCATTCAGTCCCAAATGAAACCGAGCCAGCGCTGGTGCTGAAGCAAAAATCAGGAGCTGAGGGCCACAGCAGTAATCGGCAGGAAGGCAGCCTGTACCTTCACCTTTCTCATGTGGACCATGTAATACGTCTTCCGATCCAAGAAGAACTACTGATCTAATCCATTGGAGCTTGCCCATGTAATTTCTTCTCTACATGAAAGAGAACGAGGACCCGTGTGAGCATTGCCGCAATGAGGCATTTGTAAGCCACCCGGAGTCACCGTGAGTTGGGCAGCCGTATACATTTTTAAAATAAATAAATAAATTTGTACACAGGACCTTGTGTGGTCAGCAGAAGGAGACGTGTTGCCTCTCCTCCATCGCAGGTTCCAAGTAGCACTCCATTAAGGATCCAGGCTGCAACTGGACTACATCTCAAATGATATTATACATTAAGTACTATACAGCTTGATGAATTTGGCTTACATTTGATATCATGGTGGGATGAGGATCAAGTAGGTCAGGCTCTTGCCTTACAGAAAAGTAAGAGTGAGGCCAGCAAAATTCCTCACTCCACGTGTTAATCTGAAATCTCTGAGCTCAAAAGGGTGGCCCGTTCTGTAATCACAAGACCTTAGTGTGTTGGGGAACATGGTTCACCAGTGTGGTGAGGAGTGGAAAACAGATAGAAAAGAGATTCCCACTTCTTTTTTCTTGGCTACTGAAAGGCATGCGTAGGAGTGGTGTAGCAAAGAATTGGAGTAAGTGATATGCGCAGAATGTAAAAACTAGGAGAGCAGTTTTGTATCAATGTTTCAAGGAAAACCTTTAGAAAACCTGGTCAACAAGAGTCTAAGACTCTGATAAATAAGGAAAAATAACTTGTGCTGGCTGCTACAGTGTTGCTGAGACCACTCATATCTCTGGCTGTGGAGCTTGAAAAGATGCATGGAAGTGCATTGGAGTGTTCCCCAATTTATTTTACCTCAATACTTTCTTTAGGTGATTTGTGATGGCTTAAAATTTTATATGGGGCAGGAAAATAGACTCTGCAAGGTCTATTATCCAGTCTGTTCTAGCAATGATCTGTAACTTATGATTTCAGAATTTGGGGAGCCTGTTATGTCAATCTGCAGTTAATCTTCAAATACAGTGTGTGAATGAATGCTCTGGGAGTTTTGGTGTCACAGTGCATTAGTGTAAGCAAAACTATACTCTTATTTGTTGCAGAATGTGTTTATCCACAAATACAAATATTGTCTCAAAAAGTGAAGTAGTGTGTGGATCTAACTTGTGATGGATAGCAATCTTTCTAATTCAGAAACTGATACGTTAATTTGAATTTGATCAAAGTTGAATGTAGTGCCTAAAGTGTTGCCTGTTATGAAAGGGCAAGACATTTTATGCCATTTAATGATCCTTACTTGTAGGGGTAGTTAGAAACCTGTTCAAAATTGAAAGTCAAACTGAAAATTTCACATAGTTCAGATATCAGGAACAAATTGGGTAATCTATGAAAGTTTCTAAACTGAAAAATGAATGAATGAACGAACTTGTGTTTTACTTATAAGTAGCACTGATGGAGAAGAGATTGTGAATTCTGCCTCAACTTTCCTTCTCACCCAGGCTCTCATAGCCTCCAGGCACTGGGACAGGAGTTTGACAGCCCTGATCGACCCCAGGCCAGCCAAGCAAGCCTATCAAAGCCTTGTCCCAGTGCTTGGAGGCTGTGTGGGCCAGGGTGGGGAGGAACCAACTCTGACTCAATCCTACCAAGATCAAGTGGCTGTGGTTGTTAAAACTGACTAGGTCTGGGGCTCTTCCACCCTTACTCCTGGACACAGTTTTCCTTCCCCATTCAGAAGTGGTGTGCAGTCTGGGGGTCATCTTGGATTCATAGCTCCTGCTCAAAGAGCAGGTGGCAGGTGTGGCCAAGAAGATCTTTGCACAGCTCCATCTGGTGTGCCAGTTGCTCCCTTTCCTAGATCAGGGGGCCCCTCAAACAGTCACTCGTGCCCTGGTCACCTCACAACTTGACTAGTGCAATACGTTCTTCATGAGACTGCCCTTGAAAACCACTTAGAAGCTTCAACTGCTCCAAAAGGCAATGATGTGAGCAGTGGTAACCCTCCCTCATCATGCCTACATAACACTCTTTTGCAAGCTGCACTAGGTACCAGTATGGCTTCCAGGTATGATTCCAGGTGCTGGTTATCAGCTATAAACTCTATATGGCATAAAGCCCAATTATCTGAGAGACCGCCTGTCTTCTGGCCAATAAGTACAGTAGATATGGTGTCTATAGAACACAATATGGTTCACAGACTGGATATGTCTAAGATCAACTATCTTAGGGGAAGGGTGGCTGCTATTCTCATGACCTTGTAGAAGCTTATAAAAATCTGGCTATCCTGGAGGTCCTGTCTATTATTATCCTGGAATTTATTGTCTATTAACCATTGGCCAAGAGTGAATATGATTATAATTATTATTTATGGCCATGCTCAGGTTTTGTTTTTGTTTTCTTGCTTTTGATGTATTTATTCTATTGCTGCATTGGCCATTGTTCCTGTATACCACTGAGTGTCTTTGAAATTAAGATGTTTAATAAACATTTAATTAATTAGAAAGGCAGTAGGTGGGCTGGCCCATCTCCTCCCAACAGCATGGTCACTTATATACTGGATCTGAAGGAAAACGCTTTTTTGTCTGCATTTTGGCATAGAAACACAGGGCAGTTGCATGAAGGAAAAGCATATTGTGCCCTTCCTCTTGCAAGCCACTTAATTTCTATACAGTTTTGGGGGTGTGGGGTGAAGCTTCCTGTTCTGCATCAAACATGAACCTGTGTCAAGCTGATAAAGGAGGTATTTCTGTGAATTGTGACACAATGTTCTCTCTTCTCCATACCCAGTGGGAAAACAGTCATGGCCAGAGAATGACAGGAATGCTAAATCTCTTTTGTCATCAGCTCATATAGGAGGTTTGGGAATTTACTTGCTGTAGGCGTTTCTTTTTTTAATTGGTGAGTTTGGCATGCAGTACTGGAGTTTTTATTTTTATTCCGTATCTGCATTCTATTGGAAATATGTTCCTGCTGCATGCTAGAGAAATGCTCAGGAAACATGGCTTTCCCAATGACCTTTCTTGACTGAATTTTCATATTAGAGAGTACTCTTAAGAAGTGAGTGATGCTTGCCTTTCAAATTTTCAAAGGAATCTTTTTAAAATTAGCTCTGCTAACCAAATATTGTTGCCTCGTTCAGTAGAATCCGAGGCTTGAAAACAAGAGATTTTGTTTCCACAAAAGGATTGTAAAAAGTATGATGGGGTAAATTTCTCATCCAATTATAAAAGAAGTTGATATCATGAGTCACTATAGAACAATGAGCTTATCTGCTGCAAGACAATCCTCTTGAAAAGCTAAGCAGCTGACTGTATTTACAATGTGAAGTTCTTTATATGAAGTTGAATTGTATCACTAATACACTTACTAATGTAAATTAATTGGCACTTTTAATTAAATGGTACTTTTCTGTACAGATGTTTTCAAAAACATCTACATCTAAACTGTTCCCTGTATTTTAGAGTTCCACATGATTCTATCTCTGAAATAGATTTAGGGTGTCTTCATTCTGCTAGCAGCATGGAGTGGGGGAGAAATAGCTTTGTGTAAGCTAAAGTGAATCATAACAGGGATGGCGACAGGAAGGAGTGTGTGTCAGCTTTTCAAGGTAAGACAGGCCAGGAAACACACACCGCAAAGACTGCTGGAATTCTATTTTATTGTTGTAGGGTATAATAGAATCTTGAAAGCCTATCAACGTTTCTCTCTATTTCCTCTTATACCAAAGAGAATCAAGGGAGAGTTACCTTGAGTTTCTTTCTCATCCCCTCACCTTTCTCAGGGTTGAGCTGATGTTTATTCAGCTGCTCCTGCATTTAAGGTTATCTCTGTACTCCTCTACAGGAGCTAAAAAAAAAACCCAAGATGGCCACCATGACCATTCAATCAAAGCCTTAATTCTTTTATGTGTGTCATATACAAAAAGGGGTGGGGCTTTAGTTGTGCAATCATGGGTACCATCTTGGCTTTTTTCATACCCCCTACCTCTACAGATACCCCTGGATATAAATAGCTTTTATAAGTTATAATTCACATATGGCTGGTGTGGGTCTTCCGGGCTGTGTGGCTGTGTTCTGGAAGTTTTGTTTCCTAACGTTTTGCCAGCATCTGTGACCGGCATCTTCAGAGTGCAGGAGCACAGACAGGAGCACAGAGAGAACATGCCGGCCGTGAAAGCCTTCGACAATACATATAACTCACATAGTTTGCCATTGCTTAGAGCGAATATCCAGTAATATGCAGGCCAATGGATGTCAGTGCCACTACTGTATCCTGGTATGATCCTGGTAGTTGAACCTATTCATATGAACCTACTTTAGTAGTAATTCTAATGTATAGCAGACTTTAAGGAGATACTCCATTATCTCCTATGAAGATCCCATAGGAGGGAATAATGTTTCTCCCTGTCAGCCAATAAAGAGCTGGCTTAATATGTTCAGTATCTGTGACAAATTGTTGTGGAAATATATAGTAATGCCATTAACTGTGCATAACAATATCACAATGAGGAAGACAACGCACACCTATTGCTGCATCAGATCAAGAATGCAATTAAGTTCCTTCCCAGCCCTGTTAACTGTCATTTGGCATCTCTCCTCAAAAATCAAGGAAGTAATAAAAATTAATGAAGGTAGTCATGGAAATTCAACAGTGACAAAGCTGAAACTATGTGCTTGTCCTTTTCATGGACCTCCACTTTCTTATCCCAGATTCTGTTCCCTGTGAACCAGCACACTTGGTTGATTTGACTTTCAAACCATGGTCTTGATACAATCAATAAACCATGCAGCAGATTGCATGATGCTTGATAAAGATATGTTTCCCCTCACCCACATCCAAGAGAAGCACAGTGTCAGGGTAGGTACATAAAAAGGATCTGAGGCTTTGTTTTATTTTGTTTTTGTTCCCAAATTTGATAGCATAGTCTTCCCTAACTCAAGAGACCCTCTACAGCAGTGTTTCTCAACCTTGGCAACTTGAAAACGTGTGGACTTCAACTCCCAGTATTCCCCACCTAGCATGCTGGCTGGGGAATTCTGGGAGTTGAAGTCCACACATCTTAAATTGCCAAGATTAAGATATACTGGGCTAGAGGATAAGTTAGACTGTGCAAAATATATTAAGTCTTTTTTCTTGATAATATTTAAAAGAAATCCCTAAAGTATTATTTGTATAGCTCTGCTGTCTTGTACCTGACTTCATTAAAACTCTTTTTATTTGTTGCTGTTTGTTACTTTTATGGTATTTTTACCAGTATTTTAAAAAATATTTCTGTTAGTATGGTTGGAAAGAAAAACAACAAAGGAAAACACACATCTTAGAATTTTTTTTTCTCTTCTAAAATTTTTTTAATGCATTTTATTTCTTTTCCTTCAGGACTTCTTTGGTATTTCAAACTGACAGACAACAATTCAGACTAACAATGCCACTTAATTTGAGTTAGCATTTATTTCTGTGTCTAACTCCTGTGGTCCTGCTTTTCTTGTACTTTCTGATCCAGGTACAAACTGAAGCAAACATTCAGATCATCTCTAGAACTGTGTCCCAGTATCTGTAAGCATGTTACATAATTCTTCACCACCATCACATCAACCAATTCACCAGGATGAGCAGCAGAGATACATTCAGAAATTTGACTAGAGAGCCACGTACATGATTCAATCAATTTCCATCTACAGATACCCAATCCATTTTGAAAACAGTGATGAACAACAAAGGCCAATCCTGTCCCTTTATATATACATATAACCCACTTTTGAAATTCCCACATTCACAAGGGTAGCAAGGTCTACAATAGAACTCAGATGCTATATGACAAATATCAGAAGCTGACACATTTAATATTTGCATAAATTACAAATCTTGTGCTCATAACTCCATTGACTTAAGTGTTTGGTTCCCCAACTCAAACTCAGAAGAACCTATCCAGAAACTTACACTGTAGAGATAGAAAAAAACATTTATTGCAGGTTAGAATGAAGCCACTTTGAAACATTATTTGTCCTCAGTTAACATGAAATGGCAGTTATGCTTGGAATGGTCAGTGGCAAAAGGAAACGAGGCCACCAAAAAACACAGTGGCCAGACACCATCAAAGCTGACACCAGCCAAAGCGTAAAACAACTAAAGGAAGCCGTACAAGATTGAAAAATGTGGAGAGACCTGGTCCATAGAATCACCGAGAATCAGACATGATTGAACAGATAGCATCATCATCAACATGAAGTGAAAAAACTCTGGATAATTTTAATAATGCGTATTTAGTTTTTCCCATGGTTTAATGGATATTTAGCTTTGCACTTGTTAGCCTTGGAGCTAGGTGATAGTTGATCACCTAGAATATTGATAACCAATATATTGATAACCAATATTTCTGTCCTGATTTGCTCCCAATGCAGTTCACACACCAAGCTGCATTGGGAGCAAATACACATACACACACACACACACACACACACACACACAAACTGTATCCAAGGGATCCGCTTTCCATGACTTCTTATTGAACTTTCATGTTTGTGTAAGTACATTCCATTCATTTATACATTTTATACAGCTCCCCACTAATTATTTAAATACAATTACTTTGTTTGATCAAATGTAATTAGTGAAATACTCTTCTGGTTTTAATAAAATATTTTTATTTAATCATTCTTTATTTAGTTTTTAAAACTCAGGTAACCTTTGCAAAAAACGTAAGGGTAGACAATGTTTGGATGACTATTTGAGCCTGGCATTTTTTCTAAAATGTAGGATGAAATAAAAACTATGTCTGGTAGGATAAAATATTACATGCTATATCTTAGCTTACTCAAAATCTTATACTGTATCTTTGCTTACTCAAAAATCGTTTCACGATGCACATAGGTTGCTCAGTATAAAAGCTTCTAAAGCACAAAAAAAAAAAAATCCATGTGACCACAGGCAAAAAGATATGAAAGCATAAAAGAAATGTGAGTGCCTTTCTCCAATATGGACTTTCTGCCTGCACACTGACTAACTGAACCCACTGCCCTTTTCAGAATGCCTCTGGCAAAGAAGAAGAAAGATTTGCTATTCATGATAAAAAAAAAAAACTCTTTAGATTCAATCCTTTGCTAATTCTTCATCAAGGTTGTCCAGCTACAGTGTGCTTGGTCTAAGTTTCTTTATCAACTCTGACCTTTCTCAGGGAGAGAGGGAGAGAAACTGAATTTATCAAAGCACATTTAAAGGTATTTTCTGAAGGAGATGTTAGGTTCTAGCAGCAAAGTTGTACGGTTCTGCCACATTTCCATTTCCCTCTTAGGACAACGTATGACAGTTTGGTCGAATGCTAATCCACGAGAGGCCATTTTATGTTCTTAGTTTTAAAAGTATAGCTCAGTGGGAGGGCGCCTCACTTTTCACATTTATCTGTGGCATTTGAACTTCAATAATCTCAGAGGACAGGTACTCTAAAAAGCTTCTTCTGGAGAGACTCATCCTTGATGAGCAATAGTCTGACTCAGTATAAGGTAGATATATAAAGTACTCTGATATTCTCTGAAGTTAAAGCTAGGCTTGGCTTGTTGACACTATTTTCTGGTGCAGGTGCCCTTCTCCATCTAAACTTACCAGATTCCATCTGTTATCAGCGAAGGGAGGGACTGGCTCCCATGGATTCTATACCAAAGATGGTGCCATACAGGTCAGAAGAGATCCTACAGTGAGCTTTGCTATCTAGGTCTACAATTCTGCCAGGGGCTTATTCATGCCTCTAATGGCCATGTTGGGGACATAGTGGGACAGAGCTTTGGAACTGGCTAGGAAATAAAAACAATCAGATTCAAATTAATTTGAAAATTATATGTGTTCACATACCATATTTTGAATCCAGCTTGGATACAGAAGATTTCCATTCAGTAATAAAAATATTATCTAGTGCCACATGAAAAAAGACTCTCATTTTAATTAAGCCTGCTGGTAACAGTCTATGTAGAGGCCACATCAACTGGAATGTCCTTACAGTAAGTTGTTTCAGATTTGCTAGCTGGCGTCTTAATCAGCAAGCAAATCTGACATGAGATTAATTTACTAGGAGAATGTCAGTCCTGTATGTAGTAGTCAGGCATTTATAGTAACACTGCTGGTTAAAAACAAAAATCAAAGAACTTTACATGGAAACAGAAAGTACATATCTGTTGGTGCTTACAAAAATATTTTTGTTTCTGCTAATAATTTAATAAATGCATTCAGCCTTCTGAAGAGAGACCAGATAGGATAGATGGAAAAATGGGTGGGTGAATAGACAGACAGACAGAAAGATAGTTTGATTGCAAATGAAGCACTAGAAATGTGATACCTTGTCACACCTGTTATGAAGAAGAGCTTTGCAGGAAACAAACAAAAATCTGGGTATTACTTCATGCCTAAGTCCTCAGAATCAAAACCTACTTTTTATAAATTGAATCTTCATATTTATATATTTTATTAAAAGCTAAGCACATTTCTGTAAGTATATTGTATTCTTCTATTACAGGTGTGCAACTTCGTTAAGGGATTTGAAGTCATGCATTCCATCCTATGCATATAGCTTTCACTTTATTTAAAACAGTATATTTCTAACAAATGTGTGACTGATTTCAGATTTGGTCCCTCCCCCACCTCCCCAAAAGGCAAACAAACCAATCCATTTGAAATTTTCCAATTTTTTAATACAGTTAGCAGGATGACGATTTTGCAGGTCAGTCAAATAATGCAGAGCATGACCACACTATCTTGGCCCATATTCTTCCAATCCCCAATATTTACAGATTGGGAATCTTATTTTCAAACTGCAGAAGGATGACAATATGAATCAGAAGGTAACTAATTTTGAACAGCTGTTCTCATTAATATCATTTAAATGCCTTCTTTCAAAAATCTTTGATACATTTAATGAATCAGTATCTCTGGATTATACATCCAAGAGAAATGGGATAATCATTTACAGATGCAACATTAACTGAAATACATATGGAAGGAGGAAAAGGAACAATTTATTTTGGAAATATAGTAATAGAATAAAGCCTTTATAAAAACCCATTTCCAGTGCTTTTATGCTGAAGCAAGAGTAACAAAGATGGACTATCACCCCTGAACAAATTGTTGGAGATGTTAAAACACATATTTGGTATAACTGCAAAACATTTACTGTTGGGAATAATGACAAACCCCACACAAATGAATAACAATGTTGACATTCCAATGATTGGATTTGTAACACTTGCTTATATCATAAACACAGCAGCATTTTCCTCAAAATTTCCCCTCTTGATTAAAAGGTAAAAGTGAGATTCCACATCTGCAAAGTCAGCATCAGCAGGCCATCACAGCCAGCTGCTGTGTAAGTTCATGTGCAAATGTTCTTGAACATTAAACCCTTATCCTTGCTGAAACTCCGGTTAATTGCTGTGAAAGTAAGTGACTAAACGTCCATTTATTTAGTGAGTATCTTCTCCCTTTGAATCAATTATCTTGATGGTTTCTTGCAAATGTGTGTGTGTGTGTGTGCGCGCATTCTCCTTCAGACACTCTGAATCCTTTAGATGTTTTAAGGTATGTTTGTTTGGACAGGGGTGTGTTTGAGATGCTGATGGATGGATGCTCTGGAAGAGGTGGATCCACAGCACAGTGACAGTGTATATATTTTGCATGTAAAAGGTCCCAGGTTCAAGTCCTAGCATCTCCAGGCAGTTCTAGGAAAGACTTTTGTCTGAATCCTTGAAAAACTGCCTTTGGTCAGTGTAAACCACAGTAGGTATGTGGACCAGTGGTCATACATGCTACATAGCAGGTGCCTAACAGTCTATCATGTTTAGAATGAAGGAAAACTGTAAGGATTAGGAGTGTGCCTAACTCCGAAATGGCAAGCAGTCAGAAAGAGGAGGCAAGGCTCCTGAAATCAAACAGCTGCCAGTGCTCCCTTCTGCTTGGAAAGTTGGAGAACATTTTTGCTGCTGCATTAAAGGTGAAAAGAGGTGAAAAAAGTAGCAGTCAAAGGTGATATGTTTTGTTTTTATGCTACTGCCTCCAGGCATTTTTCCACCTGTAGAATTGCATAGTGGGAGCCCAAATCTTCTCAGTTCAGTGTTAACGTATGTGGTTGCTATTCCTTCCAGTTTCTTAGACAGAAAGTTTATTCTGATTTGCTTTGCTTCTTGCCTGTCCCAGAAGCATAATGACTTCCCTTTTTCTATATTTGCCTGTACAACACAATACCCAGCTCCCATTCCCCATTAAAGCATATTGGACCATAATCCAGACCTACCCAGAGGGAATAAGAGTAGTGAAATGTCAATACTTCTCTGCTCTTACTGCATCCACAGATTGCCTCCCAGTAGCCCTTCTGTAAGTGATACATTTTTTTTACTGGGTAAGGACGGGCAAAAAGGACATCTAAGGAGCAGCTGTAAGGTATTTTCTAAGCATCTGCAGGACAAAGTCATTTGGATTCGCTTGGAGTTTAACATCAGCTGGGCAGATCCAGAGGAGATGACTTGAGGCCTTACTTAGCTTGTAAGCCCTGAGGTATGGACAGGGTCCTCTGCAGTATCAGCCCAGCCTTTGGTGATAGTCTGGACTCCTGACTGGTGAAAACCTCCAGGGATGTGATGAGGAGCTGAGTCAGAATGGTGGTAAATGCATCCTTGACAGAGGAAGCACCATTTCTTTGAAAGAGGTGGTGGTGCTCCCCTGCTCAAGAAGCTATCACTCAACCCAGATATATTAGACAATGATCAACTATCAGTTTGCAATTCTCGGGATCCTTCTGAACTTGGGGTATGGCCCCCTTTCCTTCTGGCTTTTAGAAATCCAATGAAAACCTGGGTGTTCTATCAAGCCAGGGAGGCTGGTCTGTTATAAGTGTCTCTCAGTTCTGAGATTTGATTCTTTAGTTATTGTTAGTGTTTTATGTGTAACCCTGCTTTCAGATGAATGTTTTTTAATTTGTTTATAAGAGGTGTTTGACTGGATGAAACCAGCTGGTGGTTTATCGTTACTGTTTTTTTCCTGATCATACGTATGATTTTAATCCCTATTACAAATTAGGGTGTTGTATGTGACAGACTGGAGTGGCCTCTAAGCCTTGTAAATAAATACATAACATTCGCTGGTGCTCTATAACTGCCCTCCACAGGACAATTATGACCAAGAAGAAAACACTGGAGAGAATACCTTATTTTCTAGGATTGTATCAATCTTGGATTCTATTTGAAGTTTTCTCTGGCTTCTTTTAAAATAAGATCAATGTCAACTCAGTAGACTTGAAAACGCATGAGGTGGGGAGCTTACACTGATTATCCAATTCAGAGCCAAAATTATTGTTCTAAATAACAAAGTTGTCAATTTATGTTCAGTTAATGAAAGCCTTTATATTTCTTAAAGGACAGGATTTGAAATGTGACAAATGTGTTTTCAAATTCTTCTGCTGTGTTGATAATAAGTAGCAATACACAGAAAAGACAACGTGATCTTTCCTAGAAGTGCATCCTTTAGGCCTTGATTGTTATGTGTTCAGGCTGTTGTTCAGTAATTTCTATCAATCGTAGAAATGGTGGCAGTATATCTGTCTTGGAAATATATAATAAAGGAAGCCTGGCAGCCTGCTTATCTAACAGGATTGAAGGTGCAGACATCATTCAGATAATCACAAGATCTGTAATCAAAACAAGATCACCATTGCCAGTGTTAATGTACTGTATATGAATAATATGCTTATTTCTGAGGACAGACCCAAGCTTTACATAATTGCTGAAGGTCAACCACTGCTTCCTGCAATAAACCCAAACCTGGACAAAACAAAAGCCAGGAGGTTTGGAAACATGATTTTTTAACAAACCACAGTGATACATTGTGTGCCCAGAAGTTAAGTTGGAATGTTATGGGAGGACTCACACCTCATGCTAACCCAACAAATAAACCACATAATGGCTCGGCATGATGTCTGAATTAGCATGAACAGGGAATCCTATCAGGATTGAATTTTCCAGAAACTTGCACAGAAGTACAGAAGGTATTCTCATTCTCTACACATTTGTTTCAGGAAACATTTAGGAAATGTAGAAGATAAAGAGTTTGGGTGAAAAGAACACATGCATGGGGAGATAACTGTGTTGCATGAGTGTGCACATGTACACTATCCTCAAAACTCTTGTACGGTCATACCAGGGACTGTTCACTACTTAAAGTTGAGAGAACCCCAATATGCTTGCACATGGTACAAGATTTGGAGCCATCCTGAATTCTAAAGATCTCCTGTGCAAATTTTCTCAAATATGGAATTAAATGTTTGCTAAATTCAGTTTTCAAAGAATTAGACTTCCATAGTTTCATGTTAAGTCTTCAAACTGAAATACTTAATAGTGGGTATTTAGAGAGAGACAAGGGATGAATTTGATAGCTTATAAGTTGACCCTGGCCAGTCCGTCCATTTTGCTCAACAGCAGATGTTCCAGGTTCCTTCAGTTCAGAAAATGAAGGGAGCAAGAACCTCTAACCACTGGTACCTCAACCCTTTAGAATATGCTTCCCCCCAAATCTGGCTAGCTCCTATTTTAATCACCCTTTGGTGAGTGGTTAAAACATGGCTTTTTTGACAGAATTTTGAAGACTAGTATCTACCCTTTACTTCTTATCTGAATGGCACAATTTTACTGATATTTTATGAGAGTTATGTTTATGGTTTTTATTGTTTTAATGATTTGATCTGTGAGCTTCCTAGAGATGTATAATTCTGGTGGTACTGAAATACTGGAAATAAGTAAATAAAGGCCCTTTAAAATAATCTAAGCATTGAATATGTTCTTTAATGCAGCAATTTTATTTGAGAACAGAGGTAAATAAAGAGCCTAATACCATTAATATTTTAGCAAGGTACGGAAAGTATGCAAAACATTGTTCTTGAAATTCTGCCCAACCTCTTTACTGTCAGTGGCTTTATGGAAGCATCTGTACTTTCTTCTTCTGGGTAACCAAGAAATGTGTTGTATCTTTATGTGTGTAGTTTTCCCCCATGCTGTGTCTCTGGGTGTTTGTGCATAAGCTTATGCTAGGAAGCACAGGAACTAGGTACATTGCTCTGGGTCACATGACCAGGAGGGGGTTTCAGGATGGAGCCATTGAATTACTACCCAGCTGCCTCTCCCAGGGGGATGCATGGGGCGAATGTTTTTGGGATATTTTTCTCTACAGCCTCTAGCTAGATCTGACCCATTTTCCAATTAAAACTTTCATTTGCCAGCTTCTTTCACTGTACCAAATTTGATCCCATTCTGCTTGCAGAGAATTATCCTGCTGAAGGCTGTGGGTGGACCTAATCTGAATGTGCGGGCCCATCCACGGCTTGCAATAACCATTAATGCACTTAGCATTTTGAGCATCAGCTGATTGTCAAGAACGACAACCAGCCAGTGTTCTACTGAAAAAGGTCCTTTCTCTTGAAAGGTTTGACAACTTTTGAAAATACCTGGTTCAAACTAATAGGATTTAATTTTGCCTTGCAGCTGCATCTGTACTTCACTAATTATACATTATTTGAATAAGCCAGCAAAACAGGGACTATAAAATGTATACTCAGAAAATAAAATTGAATCCTTTCATCAAGAAAATTATATTCCTTATTAAATGCAACACACCATGCAATGTGTTTTGTACTTATCCGCTGTTGCTGGACTATTTATGTTCTCGGTTCACAATTTGTCAGACCCAGAGGTAGTCAAAGCTGTTGGTTTACAACACTGTAGATTGTTTTGTACTCTGAATTTAGCTCTCTAGTGTTATACTTTTCAACAGAGTTAGTTTTCTTCTGTTGCATTGCTTCTTTGGGAATTTCAGAACATGTCTTGGGGAAAAATGTTTTTTTTCTCTCCACCCACTTGGCTACAGTCATTACAAAACTGCCATACAAATCTCTTCCTGTTGGCATGCAGTGTTTCAATCTATGTTTGCATATAAGCTCTTGCTGCTGGTGTTTGTTTGTTTTTTAAGCAGTTCAACACATAGTTAAAGAGCAGCAATTTAAAGATGTCTATTTTAATGATTACATATTATGTTTCATGAGCAATGTATAATATATTTGGTTTGGTTTCCAGCTTCTTAGTGACTTCAGAGGCCTTCAACTAGAAGGTCTAGATGTTCCTGAGCCTGATGTTCTCTAGTTATGTTAAGGTGCAGTTTGCAGGATTCCCAGCCAACATGGCCTTTGGCAATGCCAACAGGTTTGCAGACTAACATTATCTAATGTACAGTAGATTTGGATATACCCAGGTGTGGTTCTGACTTTGTTCTCTTTGCCATATTGTGATTGAGGAACACCGGGATGTTAACAGATACCCCACTCCAGGCAGATGCTTCCTGTGTGCAATATGGAAGTTCCAAGAACCTGTTTCTGTCTGTGTCTATTCATTTTTCTCCTTTAATGAAGAAAAGATAATTGTACAGAACAAATGGAAGTGTAGATGCATTTCTTCCCCTCAGCTGATATCCAAAAACCTATGTATACATTTTGTACAAAAATACTGTGAGGTGTTCTTTCTAAACTACTCTTAATAAGTATCCTTCTTTTCTACTGACATCAATGATTTATCTACTCCCTCAAACTTCACTTAGACTTAGATAAAGAGAGGACATGAAGTGCAGGTATGTAATCCTCCTTTTATCTCTTCTTCAATATTGCAGGAATTCTACTTTAAATGTGGAGCACACCCAACCTCTGACAGTGAGACATCTGTGCCACTGAACCTCATTACAACAAATAGTCGGTACATCTCGTGTATAACCTGTACAGATGTTAGGTAAGTCAGCTTGAAGAATGCTGATGGTAGTCTTGGCAATCCAGGACCCAGATTTTGTGCCTCGTCTTCTTTTCCTTCTGTAGCATGTTTTACTTTATCATTCTGCTGAAATGGATGTTAGATTCCCCCAAATGAACTCCTTAGTTTTCATAATAAACATTACAAAGTTGCTTCTAAAACTGAATGAACAAACTGTTTCACATCGCTTTTTCAGCTGTTTAGCGTATGTGCCAGTATAGTGTATATGTGGAATTATTTTGGTGACTAAAAGGCTTCAGGAAGAAAATAGCTCTTTTTGTATTTTCCACGTCGCCTGTTTGCATGTAATGATTTGCTACAGTTATTGCCTTGCTCTTTCTTAGTGTGAATTATCCTGCTATTTAACACAGCTTTTTCGCTCTTCTTGCTTGTAAGAGTGAATGAGCAAAACAGAAATGCGTATAGCTTGCTTTGATGTTCAGACATAAGGATTGCATGACAGCAGTAAGTCCAGAATTATTCTTGTCTTATGCACCCTGACGGGTTTAGCAGCAATAAATCAGAATTCCTATTAGAATAAGCTCTATATTTCTGAATTGTTTACACTATTTGCCCATTTTTTCCTACCTTTTGAGCACATGTTTTGATACAAGATGTTATGTATAAAGGAAGTGTCATTTGAATTTTGAGTGGATTGTGATTTGTTGCATTGAGAGAGGAGATGTTCTGAACTGCCATGGCCACTGAGCTGTGAGCCTAGTAATGGCTGGATATCTGTGGGACCACCTTCTCCCTGTAACATCTACCCATCCAATAAGATGCAGTACGGCAGACTCTTTACTTATGTCCTCAAACAGAGACTGTCAACTACAAAGCCATGGAAACATGACTTTTCAGTTGCTGCTCCCTTCTCTTATAGTATCCCCCCTCTCTCCCAATCTTCAAAAAGTCCATGAGAGCTAAGCTTGTCTATCAAACCTTGGAGGCCAGGCTATTCGGACTGTCCTTTTGGATGAGTGGTCATTTGAATGGTCTTTCTTAGAATGTCTTGCTACACATAATTGTATGTGTATTTACTGAATGTTTTTGGTTTTAATTTTGAATGTTATATATTGTTTTAAACCCAAATTATGGACTTGGGGAGTTATATGCCACTCAGAGTTGGTTGTGGAGCAGCCTACAGTATAAGCAAATAAACAAGTTACATAAATAACTAAAATCATTGGTTCAAATCTTAACAAATTTACCAAATCTCCATGTGATAAGCTGTCCACCTTTACTATTTTGCATAGCCCTTTATAAAAAAAACACATTTCTTTATTTGATTATGTTGCTGTTTGAAGTCCAAGTTTGATTTCAAGATAAAGAACTCCAAGAATCTTAAAATTACTCATCAGCATTTGACACCTGAGCAGCACATAGAAGTCACTTGGTCACAGTGAAGAAACTGATTATATTTCCACATTTAAATTATAGCAATTCTATTTGAATTGTTCAACATTTGCATTAGCAAGCGCGGGTTATGCAATGTTGTCTCATTCTTTGCATATGCATATGTGTGTAATGTTTTGTTTTTTAAAGTATATAAGTGACTATCTTACTGATGTAGTCCTAGGCATCTGTTAACTTTCAGCCTCATTCCACTATCTGCAGTATCTTATGAGCTTTAAATATATTTATAAAACCATTCTACCTTGCTTTTCAGTTCAAGTCAGTCTGTCTACTTATGTGGCTCGACTGAGATAAATCTACAGGAAATAATGTTGATATAAAAGCCATCCATGATTACTAATAATACCAACTTATACATGTGATTTACAACTGAAATCAAATTGAGAATATCTCCATAGCGAACAGGTTCATTTTTAGCACACATATGAATAATAGCTATCACACAGGGGAAAACGGCATGCCTGATTTGGAGCTTCAGCTTCAGTTATCTCAGGCATTGATACAACCACATCTGCTTGCAAAGAGCCAAGAACACCACTTGCTCTACATTAAAAGGGTGATTTTTCCCCTCAGGGAAGGAAGCACACACATCCATGTAGCTTCTCTTCCACCATTTGTTTTCCTATGGGGAGGAAAACCTTGGTATTGGGAGGATGACTCCTCAGTACCTCCTCTGCCTTTCAGGCCCACAGATTAAAAATTACACATAGGACGGCCAAGCCAGATTTACTCTCCAGAGAGTGCCAACAGATTGCGGTGTGGTTAGGCTCAAAAAATACATTTTCTGTGCAACATTTGTGAACATTATAATTACCTCTTGCCTGGAGAGAGCTAAATATATCCCATTTTAGGGAGAGAAGTCAAAAGCATTCCAGAAAAAGGCAGTGGCAAGCTCCTTCTATATTCATAGAAAGACAGTTTTCATGGCTATTATTTATTGGTGAAATTAATTCTGGGCAATGCCATGTGAGGTAGTGAATATGTGCTGACATTTCATTGGCCATGCTACTAGCAACTTCAGAGTAGATCTGGACCTGAACTTGGAAACAGCTATCATGTCCTTATATACCCCAGAATAATTGCTATCTACCATGTAGATGACAGTTGAGAGCTTTTTCCCAATTTAAATTATTTGGATATTTGTAAATCTCTATTGCCTCCCTAATAATTTTTTATTTGTTCCCACACTATTTATTTTATATATTTCCTTATTGGTTCTTGGGAGTTTATCCTTATTAGAGGGCAACAATTATTTACCTAGTCTGCTGACCTAAACATTACTTTAATTTCTTTGTAAAGTGTTTTTCTCATTCTATCATTCACATCTGAATGTATAGACAGTCTGCATATTGTTCGCAATATTTCTTTGATCACTCTGATACTTTTCTTGCTCTAGTTACATTTGTAATACTATATCTATTACTTAGAAGGGAATTGTGCATATGTTAATTTTTTTAATTTATTAGTTGTATCACTCACTTTATCAACCTGATGTTTTTTGTTGAGGGTAATGAAGTGATGTGATATTGAAGTAGCAGTCTGCATGGGTCTTCTTTCTATATACTTCATAGTTTAGATGTCCATTGTTATCTCAATTCACTAAAACATCAAAGAATGGGAAACTGGCCTTGTTGTCAACTTGCACGGTGAATTTTGTGGCCTTGTGTCATTTGTTTAAGTCATAGAGAAATTTCACAAGTTCTTCCTTTCCGTACTGCCAAACAATGAAAGTATCATCAATATATATGAGCCAACCCTTAGATGACGGTAGATGACTGGATTATAAAAGTGCCTTCTCGAAGTCTTCCACAAAGACCAATGACAATGGTGATCCCATAGTTGTTCCAGAGCTCTCTTTATAAAATGCTCCATTTCACTGGAAACAAGTGGTATTCATAAGTGGTTTGCAATACTTCTGTACTGTTGCCAGGAAAACCATGTGGATGTGTTCCTGGGGTCACCAAGAGTCAAGCTCAACTCAAAGGCACTTTATCTTTATCACTATCAATATTCCCAGTTGATGGAGCAGTAGAACACTCTTGGTGAAGCACAGGTAAATCTTCATTTCAAACTGTCCTCATCGACCTGGAGAGATGTGATTGAAACGAAAGAGGTGGGAGCAAAGTACACATCACTGTGTTTTAAAACAATACCTGAAAACAGTTCATGGAGAAATAATACCTAGTTGTAATTGTTCCTATAAAAATGTGGATGGAAGATCCTAGATTTCTGTCTAATGAAGTTCATAAATTTGTCAGGAATAAAATTACATGGATAATAAAACTCTCTGTAACATTTTCCCATGTAGGCACTCAAGAGATCCATTTAAAAAGTGAGATGATGTTAACTGTTCCTTAGTTGCAATATTCACCTCCAAACTAGCTCATAAAATGCAGCACAACAAATTACTGGAGAGGCGACAATTTTTCCCTCTCATTTCATACTGTGGTTTTCTTCTCTACATGTTCTGATTGGTCATAATATTCAACAACTTTTTTTTTCATTGCCCTCCTGTCCTAAACTGCCTTTGCCCACAATTGCCATTTCATCCAGCCAGCTGTGGCATTTGACATAGGTAGTTTAGGAATGCTTGTGACATTGCACTCATGAGAAATAGCACTGTGACAATTTGAGAAAATGGTGAATATGTTGAAACAGGCATTTCCCCCCTTCTTGTTGTTACTCATGAAAATCAATGAAAATGGAAGTATGATATAATTATCATGGCCATTTCCAACATGTACGTTCTTTTCCATTCTTTTTCCCAAACATTTGTTATGTTTCCATCAAGGAGCTTTTTAGTGTCATATTTTTGGCACTCTTTTTTTAATTTATATTTTATTGCTTTTTAATTAATAACAAAAGAAAAAAGAACAAGAGCAAAACACAATGATAATAATGGAGATACATACATTGTCAAAGAGAAAAAAACATAAAAAGTGCTTTACAAAAAAGTGAAAGAAGTATGATGAAAAAAACCGGTATGATTATGTCGTAACAGTAAACAATTATAATTCTATATATAGTTAACTAAAGCAAATATTATTCAAGTATGTATTTATTTCTAATACATTTTATGACTATCATTTTTTTTTAACTTACTGTATTTTGTATAAATGAGTCCCATTTTCATTATACTTGTCCATACAAAGTCTGTGCCTATAGGCAATCCGCTCGTAAGTAGCAAGTACAATCAGGTCTTCAATCCATTGAATAAATGGGGCCGTACATTTATCTTTCCAATGTTGCAATATCAGTTTTTTGGCCATAGTAAGGGCATAGAGAATCTATTTGTGTTGTCCAGTTGTCAAGTTCCATGTACTAGGTAGGTATTTCAAGAGAATATTGCCCTCTGAAAATTTTAGCTTTTGTCACACAGTCACATTTATATGGTCCACTACTTTCTCCCAAAATTTAATAAGTATAGGGCATTGTAAAAACATGTGTTTTAAAGAAGCATTGTCCTTATTACATCTCCAACATAATGCTGTCTTAGACAATCCTTTTCTATACAAACATAATAGAGTCCAATAAATTCTAAATATTATTTTTTGTTGTATAAATCATAGTTTAAGGTCCATTGACATTCTTGCTATAGAAGTTAAGACACTCTCCTATTGTCTAGGCAATATAGGAACCTCTAATTCTTTATTCTACTCATGTCTTAAGATCTGCATATCAAATTGATTTATTGATAACAAATATCTATAAAAACTAATAGTTGGGTTTTGGTTTTAGTTTTAAAGGGCTTAACAAGTTGTTCTAGTATCTCAGGTGTCTCAGAAGCTGAAAATGCTGCTGGTCCAAACAATGCTATTAACAAATGTTGTAATTGTCATTATTGCCATTGAGTTACCTCTGATAGATGGTATTTATCTCTTAACGCAGCATAAGTTAAAAATTCATTTTCATCATCTGTCAGGTGGTTCAAAGTCAATATCCCTGCTTCCATCCAATTGTTCCATATCACCATCTTTTTCCCAGTTTTTAATGTTGGATTTCCCCATAAAGTCAATTTAGCATGGGAAAAAGGATTGAATCTTTTTTTTTATTAGACATGACATTCCATAACTTTCTAACATAATTGTTTCCAGAGATACTAGAGTTCTGTTTTATTTAGATCCTGATATTATCCATCCAACCAAAGGTCCTATATGTGTATATTCCAAAGTTGCCCAAATTGGAAAATTAACACCAGTTGTTGGCTTCCAGGATTTAATATGTTTTTTGGTACTCTTTCCCCAATTTTCGTTTGCTATTGATGCAAAAAAGATGTTAGGGTGACATGACTCCTATCTCATAAACTGCTTGAAAGCCCTCTATAAATATTTATAGTAGCTTCACCTGGCTTACATTTTACAAGATTAAAAATATGTCAAATAAAAGTATTTTTATTGTTTGAAATAAGAGGGTTATTGATAAACCTAGGAAGAGACAGTTTGTTTATGGGGAAAAGAAAAGGGGATTTCCAAAAAGGTATATGAATTTTGAAGATAAATAGGTGTTATTCTTTTTCCAATTTAGGCACAACACAATGTAGACTATTAAATTATTTCTTAGATGCTGCCTTGACTGTCTGCTGACAGTAGTTAGTTGTAGAAAGTAAGCCTTTCCAATAAGTTAAAAGATAAGTCGGCTTTGAAAAGAATAATGAGATTTTTGTCACTTCACTGATATCTGAGAATTATAAGACTGTCATTTGTCTTTTTTATCATTTATCTTTGAGCCATACGATGCCGAATCATCTCAATAGCTTGCTCTGACCATTTGGTCTGAAATGCCACCCAACTGGTAGGACAAAAATATAGAGCTGGCTCAGTGTAGCACAGGCACTGGCCATTTTAAGGTTGCCAGCACCTTTTCAGTAATTCACTTGGAAATTCCTATCTCACTCTAACAGGAGGATAGGCTCTTGCCACCACGAGGAAGCCTGTATGGACTTGGCAGTATATACATATAATAAATAACTAAATATGGGATCGGACAGCCTGTATACGATAGCTGGGTATGCATAAAACAGTAAGCCTTTTTTCTTTAAGAGAGGTTTACTGCATAAGGCACAACTGGAAGTGTTCACACAACATGCTAAACTGTATATTCATCATTTACAAACTACACTGAGTGTGTTCACCCAGTACACCTAAGCAAAGCCAGCTAAACCATTATGGTTTAATGTGTTGCATGAACCTAGCCAGTAATACTCCAGATAAACTAAGTTGAAGTAGTTACTAACCACTGATCTGTACAGTAGTCGATTAAAATCCCACGAAGTAAAATAAACTAAGTTATAAAACAAGCATTGGTTTTATCCTAATGTTTATGTGATGTTTTCCACCTATATTTCCCTTACAAATAGGCAGGGCACGTTATGCACATACCTAGCAAGAAATGGGCCCAAAAGACAGATTCTGGTGTCTCTGTAACTTTATACAGTTACCAGATCATCTCCCACCACACCCCCTGAGATGGAGAGACCAAATACAAAAAAATGTTGATCGCAACTGGAACAGTGTAGCAATGGATCAAATGCAGCACAAGTGTCTGTTAGTGTTGTTGCCTTGGACAGTGAAGCTATCCAAAAGAATACAACTGAAGTATTGAAGAAATGTTTATATTTTAATGTGCAGATTGTCTTCACTTAATGACTGCTCTGTTTAGTGAACATATGAAATTACGACAGCGCTGAAAAAGTAGCTTTGCAGCTAGTCCCCACACTTACGACCGTTGCAGCATCCCCATGGTCAAGTGATCAAGATTCAACCGTTTCACAACTGGTGGGCATTTACAACCATTACAGCATCCCGCAGTCATGTGATCAAGTTTCAGGTGCTTCACAGCTAGCTTCCAACAAGCAGAATCAATGGAGAAGCCAGCAGCAAAATTGCAAGTCACGGTCACATGATGTCTCACTTAAAGACAACATTGCTTAGCAATGGAGTTGCCGGTCCCAATTGTGGTCATTAAGTGAGGACTACCTGCATAGCCTTATGCTTAATAGGGGCAAAGGGGAAAAAAATGAAGGCAGCACGAAATCCAACCAAGCCCCAATGTCTTTCAGAGATGTACCATGCTGCATTTCTCTTTAAATTATTGCAATTATTTCTGGCTTCCTAGAGCAGGGCTTCTCCAACTCTGATGTACCATGGCTGCCAAATGATACATTGATTTGCATGACACTCATTAATAAAACAAATGTTTTCATTGGGCTTACAGTGGTACAAGAAATAAATATGCATTTATTTAATAATGACATTTTAATCTAAAATAGCACGGGAAACATTGTGTTACTACAATTGCCCACTGCAGGTTTGCACAGGTAAAGCTCAGCGTGAGAAGAAACAGGGCTCCTAGTCTGCCTGCACAAGCAAAGGAGGAGCTCTATCAGGTTGCAGGGACGAAGCAAAAAGCAAAGCCAAGAGTGAGTGGGAAAGTGCTCCCACTGCAGATTTTAAAAAAGAAAAATGGAGATGCTCCCCCAAATTGCTGGAAACCCTCCAAGTGGTCCCAACTCCCAGTATTAATGTTTCTGCTGAATATCATGATCCGAGATAATCTGTTTATTCATCAAATTTATACAGCTTCCCATCTCACGAGCATGACTCTGGATGACATACAGCAAAACAAGTAATAAAAACACATCATAAATAACCATTAAAAAGAATTAAACATAAATATAAATAAGACCACAGGAGAGTGTTTCAAAGACTCACACATAATACAGCCATCTCATGGGCTCCCTTATCCAAGGGATCCACAGACCTCCTGGAAAAACTACATTTTGAGAGTTTTCCAGAGGGCCAATAGGGTTGGAGCCAATCTCACCTCAGTGGGGATGGTGTTAGTGGCAGCTTTTCCCCAAAACAAAAGTTCCAATTTTACTATTCGGTTATTAAAGGTTCTGGATCTTTCTGGGTAATGTGAGGTAGAATTAGTAGAAATACAATATCCACACCGTTGGAACACATTAGCTTAAGATGCACATTTTGAAATTGCTGGTGAAAGAAAGAGGTGGATTTTTTTCTTCGAGAAGAGGATGCAATTCCAGCATCCAAGAGCTGTTGGAAAACATGAACAACTTTATTTAGATGCCAAGGATGGCCCTAGGTAGCCTTACAGTACGATCTGATGGTTCAAAAAATTACTATTAAAGGAACTGAAACACATGGCATTCTAGGTAGTGATGAACTTGGACATGTATTAGGCCTGTTTGCAGGTATTCCTGGAGACCTCAACGAATATGTTTATACAGACACTGTAGAAAATCAGGTAGTTTGGAACTTCTGTGTGCTGTTACTCTGCGCCTGTGTGAGGGCAAGACAACAATTTCAACACAGTAACTTATGACAAGTCCTGTTATGTCCTGGTGAACAAATTTTACATCGATACCATCCCTGTAGAAATGAGAAGTGACCCAAACAAAAAATCAATTTTTATCACAGGAAGGTGGTTGTTAAGCTTCATTTTCAGCCACAAACAAATTGAAGAAGATTGTGATCAAGAAGCTCTCAAGGTTTCACAATTTACTACAGGGCTCAAGCTGGTACTAATCTTGTAGGCTTTTGAGGGACCCCTGTCAGGTATGGCACACTCTTTGGAAGGACATTCTGTGGACTTTTTTAGAAAATCAATGCCTTTTTGGTGGAAAGGCCTAGAAATCATTAAGCCACACCTGAAATTTGCAGCTGAGAATATAGTCAGAGATCTAGTTGGGCTGCTTATAGTCCAGACAAGAAGCACCAACTATGAGTACTAATACCATCTTAATTGTGAGGTTACAGTAACAGAATCTTGCAAGTCTGAAAGTATCTCTCCCCTCCCTTACTTTTACTCTCCTGAAAACTAGAGAGGGTCCCTTCTGGGATACTTTCACCACCCCCACCCCTCCTTTGGACTCAGGTTTCATTTATCAGACCATTATCTGGGCTATGGCTATTCCTCCTGTCTCCCAAGGTCATTCCCATATACCGTTACAGCAGCTGGGCCATGTAGAAACCTTGCTGATATCCAATGCCAGATACCCTATTGATTGAATGGGAATGAGGATTTACAGCTGTCTGGCAGGCAATCTTGTGGGTAATCAAGAAAACCTATTTAAGTTTGTGTGATCAGAAAAAGTTATTTCTAAGACAGCTGCCCGAACAACTAGGGATCAGGTTTATGGAGAATGTAACATTTCACAGCTATTATGGGAGAAACCCTTTCAATTTCCAGCACTGCAGTGTCAATTTTTGTGCACTGTACTGTGATGGCAAACAAATCCCTGCAAAGCTTCTTCAACCTGATTATGAGCAGGGCCTTTTTGTGAGAGAATACATGCAGATGGTGCAAATGTCAGGTAAAGATATGAAAGACAGATTGCTGTCAATTTGCTGATCGGGAACAGTGACTTAGAATTGAAGTTAGGCTTGCTTGCCCCCACCCCAATACAGTCAACATGATTCTCTGTGCGGTCTTTGAAAATCTTATTGAAATGAGCAATGAAAATACATCCATACATGGATATACAGTATACTTTGTTCCTTTTTCTATCATATCAGGTGTTGATTTTAAAAACTCAGTACAAATAAAACTTCATTAGGGGTTTATTTCAAAGGCATTCAAAGTAGGGGTTGCTTCAAAATAGAGGTTTCAATGCAGGCAAGGCCTAGCATTACCTGAGGTCAATACCATCAAGGCAAACAGCCTTTCCTGATAGGCTGAGGTAACATGCTACATCCAGTAGATCCAGTAGGGCCTCTCACCTAGTGACATCTGTACCATGGTGGGTTTTCTTTGTTTACTTTGATCATGTCACTGACTAAAACTGCTGATAAGCCCCCATTACAAGTTCATATACACTATAACTACTTATATCTAAGCGACTTTCTTCACTGTCAAGCTTTGCAGGCTATTGATATAACCAATAATATCAGCAGGGTTTTCTAAATATAGAAGAAGTGCTTCACTGTTGGTATTTAGCAGCATCCACTGGCCGTCCTGGAGGAACATTGCCTTTTGTGTGCTGTTCTCCTTCTGAACCTCTCAAGGAAACGCTCGTGCTAGGGAATGCAATGAAACAGAAAAGATATTTTGCTTTGAGGCTGCAACCTTGAAATGGCTTGAGTATTTCAGCCATAGGAAATAATGGGAACTGAGAACCAATTGCTACTCCCTATAAGAGAGGGTGGGGTAGGAGTTCATGCTGAGCAGTTCGATGTAAAACCTGTTATTTAAAAAGCATTGCCTTCTTCTCAGATAGCAGTCTTCTTAGTTTCTTTAATAAACCCCACACACTGATACCCAACATGCGTAGCAAGATGAAGGCACAAATTTGGCATGGTTTTTGTTTTAATGAAGCCTGCTTTCTCTTCCTTTTTGCTCTTTGCTAGCTGCTGTCTACAAAAAAGGGGACACTGCTGGTCCATTGTAACTGCATGAATAATATTGACATTACCAAAACCAAGACACAAGAGTATTCACAAAATGTACACATATATTCCAAAGCTCAACAAATCAACCAAACCAACACAGAATCACTGCATTTTTAAATGCCCTCTGAAGGTCAACATCAACTGGACACAAAGGCATGCAGGGGGCACGTGCATACCAAAGCTTAACAAATAAACCAACCTGTAACGATCTGTCACCTCCGATTCCCAATGAACGAAAGAAACTCTCTGTGAAACCGATATGGATTCAAAGAAAAGTTCATTTATTGAGAAGCAGTGTACAGGTCCAAAGCATTGCTAAGACTAAGCCCATGCGCACCAAAAAGTTACTTTTACCCCCTTTCTAAGTGTACCCCCCCCCCCTTGCCAGCTTTTCCAGTCCTTTTCTCCGTCACCCGTTGGTACGACCTTGAGCATTCTTGAGAATCCGATAACAGCCCATCTGCTGCTAATGGCTCCTTCCCGGCATGGTGCCCCCCTTCTCTATCTACAATGGCAGAAACGAAGCAAGCAAGCTAGCAAGGCTAATTGATTGCGAGGATTCTGACACAACCTCAGCATCATTAGTTCTCTGTGTAGGAAGCACAGTAGGGCATGTAGACACACTCCTTTGCATTATCTACCTGCAAAATAAAGCAGAGCACAATGAACAAGCCACCCACCCTTCAAGCTTTTTAAAAACTTTAGCAGAAGTTTATCTGGCTGGCTGGCATGCAGGCACAAACACGCCACCGCCACCGCCTCCTCCTCCTCCAAGTGCTTAACTACTTAACTCTTCTCAATACCTCACTCTCCCTTCACTCCAGCTAAACCAGCAGCTATATAACTGATTCCTTCTCCTATACTGGCTTTACTGAAAACAGTTTGAAAAGAAACATCACAACCAGAAAACACAAAGCCACGACCTCAGTGCCTGAAATATTCAGAATATTTAAACTGAAACTGCTCAGAACAGCCAAGTTTCTTTCAGGCTTGAAATAAATCTAAAAAAAAAAAGCCCCTCGGTTTATCAGTTTTAAAGTTAGAATGGTTGGCGGTCAGAATGTTTTGTATATTCCTACCTTCATCCAAATGCCAGACAATTTACCATCTGCAGCCAAACCACTAATGAAGTGTTGGCATAACAGCAAAGCAATGAAAAGTTTGGTAACATAGCCAACATCCAGAAAGGTCCAAGAGTTGCCTCTTAATCTCTTCTGGTATGAATGGACAATGTTTCCCAACAGTGTTTGTAGCTGTAAGAATTTCAGTTAATTATTGCTTATTAACGTTTGTTAACTATTGACCATGCTTTTCCAAAGAGCTTTGTAAATCTAGAGAAGGAGAAGGAGCTTTTTAAACCAACTCTTGATCTGTTGAGAGTATTTTAAGGCATTTAGCTTCCCTTTTTCTGTTCAAGAGCAGGCTGGTTATTGCAGACAATATTGTGGGGTGGCTGCGAATGCCAGTTGCAATATTTTATGCTTTAACAATTTATGAAGCTCTTTAAAGAGCTGTTAGTTTAAGGAGTTTGTCGTGCCGTGTTTCTGAAGTGTCTTTGTTTTACAAGAATGATGTTCATGTGATGGGTTGGTCAATCCTTGCTAGAGGACTGCCAGCCAGTTGACTGTACAATGGCAGAACAATGATCTAGTGCCAGTCATGGGTTGATTGGATGGATGCTAAATAGAGGAATGGTGAAAGCCTTTAGCAGTCTTAGAAGCCAATGAATAGAGAACTCGAGTGGAGCCTAGGGATTACATTCTATCTGTGTCATTTTCTTATTGTTCTTTGGGTAACTCTCTTTTGGTAATTCAGAAATGAGAATAGTATCTGCTCTGATTAATTTAGCAGCCTATCTCACTGGGCCATTCTGAGATTGAACAGAAGAAAAATTGTGACGCATGCTGCAATGTAAATCTTTTATAAATATGGATGGTAATAAAAACTACCGAAGCATGTAGGATATGCCCATAATTCTGAGAAAACTGTTGCCTATCAGTGTAGGCTGCTTATCCCTTCTCTCAGTCCCACTACTATTGATGATATCTTCTCATTAGGTGCTGTCAGGCTCTGAAAATCAGCCTAGCTCCACCTTGTAACATAACCAATGGATGGGCTTAGAATGAGATAGCTCCCTATCTTTTAAACCGAGCACTAGTCAGTTGCAATGTAATGAAATAACAGATATTTGTGAGATTGGCTTAAACCATAGTTATAAACTAGAAGCTTGTTTATGCAAATATTCATCTTTTTTTCAGTAGTGGTTATCTTCATTTCTTCCTAGTTGCTGATCGTTCATCTTCATGTGGGATTGACAGCATAGATTATTTAACTCTATCAAGACTCACACAGTGAATAGATGAGAACCCCAACACTATAACTGTCTTTGATGATACCTTTGAACCCTTTCAGACTAGGTATTGAAAATCTCACACATACATATGCACATACATATATAGGCTGAAAATATAGGCAGACAACATTCTATTACAGTGTATTGTCGAAGGCTTTCACGGCCGCCATACGATGACTGATGTGGGTCTTCTGGGCTGTGTGGCCGTGTTCTGGAAGTTTTGTTTGCACAGAGAGAACTGCTCCTGTCTGTGCTCCTGCACTCTGAAGATCCCGGTCACAGGTGCTGGCGAAATGTTAGGAAACAAAACTTCCAGAACACGGCCACACAGCCCGGAAGACCCACACCAGTCATTCTATTACAGGTATTTCTCAACCTCAGCATCTTTAAGATGTGTGGACTTCAACTCCCAGAATTCCCCATGCTGGCTGGGGAATTCTGGGAGTTGAGGTCCACACGTCTTAAAGTTGTTGAAGTTGAGAACCACCGCCCTATTACAACATTTCTACTGTTAAATAGGTAGCATCACTCACATGATCATATCTGTCATCTCAGGACTTGGTTTGATGAAACATACTACGCTCTAAGACACTTCTAGAAACAATGCAAGAGCTAAAATAATCAGCAGTAAGTTATTGCCTCTACACAATAGTGAGTTTGTACTCTGCAAGAATAGGTACCCAATTTTTGCCAAATCTGCTAACTGCTGCAATCCTCTGCACACATACCTAACACTGTCCCAGAAGTTCTTCTAGCTCAGAATTAGCTAGATTTCAGGTAGGTTCCCCTCCACCTTTTCAAATAATTCCATGTGCCAAGCCCAGGCTATTCTATGCTCACAGTGTTGAGTGAAATCACAAGACTTTTTCCTGTTTTCTTCATCCAATTAGTCTGTGCAATATGAAGCTTTCAATGTAGACAGAGTTCATCCTGAATACATATCATTGTGACCAGTCTTGAAAAAAATATTTTTAACCCTAAATATTTGTATTTGAAAAGAATAACAAAAATCCATATATTCCATAAGTAGAATTTATTATAACCAAACTGTTACACATTGTATTTTTTAAAATTATTTACAAATTATTTATTTGTTTAGAGACTTATCTGACTCCCAATCTTATGTGCCTTAACTCTGGGTGGCTCACAGCAACAGTGGTAAGAACATAAAGTGACAATAAAAACCAACATCCTAAAAAAAGAAAACCCACCTCCTGTTGCCCTAAAATAACAGTTCCCAATACATAAAACACACAATCATTGGGCTCCACCTTCACCCTATCCCAACACAAGCACATTCAAACATAGTCTTTTTGTTTTCTCTCAGTTTATGTTTGAGCATCTATTTACAATAGGAAATCTTTTTCTAGAAAAATACTAAGCAAAATGCTGAGCATGCCACTTTCATATTGTTGCCAAGAAAATGACCTGAATGTATGCAAAAAGTCAAGCTTATAATAACTTTTGCCTTCTGTCAATGAGAACCGTGATGGCTGAACTACATTTGTGTTTTCTAATCTATCTTTGTTCTAACCCTCGAAAGGAAAATATTCAAAATAGCTGTAGAATTTGATTGGAGGCCTGAAAAACATAATGTGCTAACAGAAATGACATAGAATATAACAAAACAGAACCTTTTTTCCCCCACTTATGTGGACAGAGGAGAAAATGGCTCTTGCCTCTCTCAGTAGTTTCTCTTTCAATGAGTTGAGTTTTTGCTTTGGTTTTTGAAAGGGAGGGTAAAGGAAAATTAAATTGAAGAAAACTGGAGGTAAATGAACATTGGTGCAATGAAAATCACAGTACTTGGGGGATAAACTAATGGCACCCATATATTTTGCAATTTCATTGTTGTGCAGATGGGAAGTCTGTAGAGAAAAATAGTAAGTACTGTATACATAAATTATTGTAAGCAAATGCAATATGAAATAGCTTTAAATAAACAAAAAGCTATATCCTTTCTGGATTTTCAAGTGGAACATGTGGTATTTTATCCTGGTTTATACTGTATCTTGCTTTGCCATTATTTTATAAGAAAAAATGGTTTAAAGCATCAATTAATTGCAATATTTTGAAATAGTAATTATTTATTTACATGGATTTAAAAATACCCAGGTCCAGACAACTCTTAATTAAAGAACTAAATAGCCTAACCATTTTTATACTGAATTTCTACCAGAGCCTATGAGATGTATTTCCTGTTAAATATAAGGATTGCTATGCAAAGTTACAATCCTGAATTTATTTTCTCTGGATTGGAACCAAACTTGGTTTGTGTTGTAAAATGCAGCTAGCCATGATGACACCAAAATGTGTCATAATATCATAATGCAAGCTTTGCCATTTCATATGTGTGCTGCAAAGTTTCACACAGGTACATAAGGTACCTATGTCACATCACAGTTCATATTTTGTCCAACCAAGAAAGGCCATATCACAAAAGAAGAACAGCGGTGGATGAAAAGCAGTGGACCCATTCTCCCACATTTCTATGGACGACCAAAAATACACAAGCCCGGCATACACTACCTCTCTGACCAATTGTGTCTTTACCAGGGACTCCAACATACAACATAGCGAAAGAACTGACAGAAAAGCTTGGACATCTCACAGAGAGGAGCGAATCAACTCCTCACTACAGTGCCTCCAGAAAATCAAAGATGTACACATAGATGAAGATGAAATTATGGTCTCAATTGATGTCACATCACTCTTTACATGCATAAACCCAGAACTAGCGAAAGAATCCATGTCAACACACCCGACTTAACCAAATACACCCAGATCGAAATACCCAGAATCACGGACCTCATCAACCTCTGCCTCACTACCTATTTTCAGTTTGATGGACAAATATACCAACAAATCAGAGGCACACCCATGGGTTCACCACTCTCAGGAGGCATAGCAGAGATTGTAATGCAATGTCTAGAAACTATAGCACTTCCACACATACAACCAAAAGTATGGATCCGGTATGTAGATGACACTTTTGTTATAATAAAAAAGGAACAATCAGAGAAGACACATGAAACTATCAACAATATCTTCAAAGGAATACAATTCACCAGAAAGGAAGAAATCAACAACACGCTACTCTTCCTGGATATCCTCATCAGCAGAGGAAACAACAGCAAATTAGAAACTCAAGTCTATCGGAAAACAACCCACACTAACCAAGTACTCCATTACCAAAGTAACAACCCAACCTCCCACAAGAGGAGCTGTGTAAGAATATTATTCAAATGAGTGCAAACGCACTGCAGCAACCCAGAACAGCAGAAAAAGGAAACAGATCACCTATACAACATCTTCCAACAAAATGGATATCCACGCAACTTTATCAAAAAGTGCCTGACCACCCAAACTACTACAACACAACCAACACAAGCTATGAAAAGGATGTCTCAGAAACAACCAACAGACTATTACAACCACATGGCATCTCCGTAGCACACAAACCAACTAAAGCCCTCCAAAACATCTTAAATAGACCAAAGGATCCAGTAGCTCAAGAAGAAAAAACAGAGGTCATCTACAACATACAGTGCAAGGACTGTAACAACCACTTTGTAGGACAGACAGGCAGAAGGCTAGCAGAGCGTATCCATGAACACCAACTAGCAGTCAGAAGACATGATGAAAACTCCTTAATCTCACAACATATGGACAGACTTAACCATAGTTTCAACTGGAAAACTGTTGGCATCTTAGACCAAGCTAAATCCAAAAATGTGAGGGAATTCCTGAAAGCTTGGTATTCAGACAAGGCAGCCATCAACAGGCACCTAAACAACATCTACACTGTATTCAAAAGAAACAATAAAAAGGAGACAAAAGACTAGAACATCTCCTCACCAGCAATCATCACCCAGATAAGCAGAGATTAACACCAGGATTATCACCAGACATAAAATCAAGCAGTAAACAATACCCTAGTCAAGGAACTACTAGAAAAGAAAAAAACAAAAACAAAAAAACCCACCCCCACCAACAGTGGCAGGGCAAGCCACTGTATAGAAACAGAAAGCAAACCCCACTCCATTCTAGGACTGAACAAAACGTTTGCAAGAAAGCAACCAAACTCAGAGAACCCCAAAGACTCCACAGTTCAGCCCTGAGCTACATACAGTATATTCTCTTCTATTGGTATCATATTTTGTCATTTGCCCTCCTTTGCTCCAGTCCTGTGGATGTCCATGACTGTAAATCTATAATATGAAGCATATGTGTCCTGACCTAACTTTTATCACCTTAATCTAGAATAGAACTCATAGCTTAAAATTGTTTCCATAAGTGTTATCTTAAGTAATAGAATAATGACAAAGGCTGATACACTGTAAGCAGTTTATAAATTTATTCTTTAAACTTTGGATAAATTATAATTTTATGGTAGCCTATTAAAGCTTGGTACATAATAGTATTTTAGGGGAACCACATAATCCATGTGATATCTGAAAATGCAAATAATCTGCAGGCTCTAGTGATGAAAGTCAAGGAGCACACTGAAAAAAATGGGTGTAAGATTTAGTATAAAGAAGACCAAACTAATGACCACAGGTACAGATCTGACAATGAAGATATTGAAGTGGTGGATAGCTTCTGCCCTTCAGGACAACTACCAACAGTAAAGGAATCTGCTATGAAGAATCTAGCACTTGGTGGAGTAGCCGTGAAAGTCTTGAAAAATATATTCAGATGCTGTGATGTGTCTGTTACCTACAAAGATCAGATTAGCACAGGCAATAGTTTTCACTGTGACACTCTATGGAAGTGAAAGTTGGAAGAAGCAGGATAGAAAGAACACTGACACTTTCAAACTTTGGTGTTGGAGAAGTGTCCTGAGAATACCATGGAAGAAAACGAAGAAATGGATCGTCAAACAAAACAACCCATAGCTCTTACTTGAGGCACAAATCACCAGGCTCAAATTATCATACTTTGGCTACATTATGCAAAGACTTAGCTCTCTGGGGAAGTCTGTAATACTGGGAAAGGTGGAAGGAAAAAGAAGAAGAGGATGACCAGCAGCAAGCTGGATCGACTCAATTATAGCAGCAATGGGTACACTGTTGGAAGACCTCAATAAAACTTGCTGGCCTGAAAGTTCTCAATCTTAAAAAAAAGAGGAAGAGGAAGAGGAAGAAGAAGACAGCCAAGGGAAAACAAATTAAATCCAAAGTGATTAAGAGATGAGCCTCAGTTGAATTTAAACCTCATATAGGCAACATTAGTGGCTATAAGTACAATGGAATCTCACATTGCAAGCCAACTGCAAGCCAACTGCAAAAAACACAGTTCCTGCTGTCTGCTCACAAAAAAACAGCTGTACAGAGTACATATGGGTAATCTTGCAATCTCTCCTTGCTCCAGAGAGATTTTGGCAGCCCAGATCTCATATTCAAGCACTGTTTTCGGCTGCAGTGTGTTCCTCTATTCTAGAGGAACGTCAGTTTGTCATGGTGGTTCATCGGAAATGTCTCTCACCGTCATAGGAAGTTTCAATAGCTAAAGCTCTTTTGAAATGGAGGAAGAAGTTCCTCACCTGCTTGTGTTAGTAAGGTAAGCCTGCTATCCAAACACTCTAGCCTGTTACACAATTTGTGCAGATTCACACTGTAAGTAATGTATACAGATGAGGATGAACATGTGAAGGGACTTGTGGATTTTGGAATTGTATATGTAAATTGGAGAAAATTAGATGTGTTATATGTTCTTTTCCTCCTAGAAACCTGCAAGTGTTTTCGAACATGCTATAGTACTTAACTTAAAAAAAAACAACTTCACAACCCAATTTGACATAACTTAAAATGTTTGTTTATTATATTGGAAAATGTTAGAATTCAAAAAATGTTGATGTCATGGGGGGGGCATTAGGTCTGCTCTCAGATAGGGTTTCCATTAGTAGTTCTCTCTTTAAATGGAGAAACATGCAGTCCTTTGTGGAAGTATCCTTGTGACAAATGTAACCAATTTTTACATCTATTTGCATTTTTCAAATTTAATATTTGAAGTTTCCCCTACTGTTGTTTTGTTAAAAGAGAAATATCATGGCAAATACATTTTTTCCCTTAAGGCACATTTTCTATGGCCTGTGCAAAAATATTACCAAGCACCTGGCAGGAAATAGAGTTAGACTATTAGGAAACTTTGCTGAGAGGAATTCATTCTGCAGCATGTATGAGAGAAATTATTATGTAACCTCAAGAAAAACTTACCCAGAACAAAGAGAACATTTTGAAATGCACTGAGCATCCAAATCCACTGAGTATTCTTCAAAAAAATGCCCCCTTTTTTTAATTCTATTTAACTTGGTTTCTCTTGCTGATGTTTTCCCTTATTTTGTTTTTGCTCTGGATTTTTGAACGACAACTCCCTTCATCCATAGCTGGCATAGCCAATGTTCATGGTGTTGGAAGCTCAAGGTTAAAATATGTGGAGGACACCAGGTTTGGGAAGGCTGTCATTTAAGAATGAAGACTTTGTGTTTCAATCTGGTGAATCAGCCTCTTGGTGGCTATGTTCACAGAACATTTTCTACTCAATTATTGAATTAACCCACTAAGTCACAAAAAACTAACCAAGAGTAACACTAACCAAGGTAAGCAAGATAACTAAAGATTATCTGGTTCATAAATATTCAGTTATAATTAACATGGTGAATTTTCTTCATTATGAATGCTCAATTTTCAGCTGTTACCAGGATAATATAAATATTTATATTGAAATATACATTGTTTTAAGGGTTCTTCATAAAAACAAAGCCTATTTAAAAAGCACTCTGGAATATGCTCAAGCCGTGATTAAACATTTTTAACTTGTATGAATTAATCAAAGAGATTTAGCTTCTTACATCTTGGTTTGAAATAAATGAAAAATCTGAATGTTTACTAGAAGGCTGAGGTTGCTTCTTGCCATTTCTTCAAAAGTTGCCTGGATGCATGGCAGCTCTTACGTAGACATGCAACTCAAATTGTTACTATGTCCTCCATTTTCAAGAGAGCCCATGTGGTTTGGCAGGTAGGATGTTGGACCAGGATCAGGGAGACCCAGGTCTTAATCCACCCTCAGCCACTTGAACTCTCTCAGCTCAATCTACCAAACAGGAGACGAAAATAGGAGGAGGGAATATAATGCAGGCTCCTGACTGAAAGGGGGGATATGAACAGGGAACCAGTATATCAGACGTCCTCTGTAAAAATTGGTCATTTTCGCAGATACCATTTCCAGGGGTATCTAAAGGGAAAGAGAAGGCTGTGGGAACCGTTCTCTACTCTTTCAACTGTGTTTTTGTTTTTTTCCCTGCTCCATCTGCTCTGGAGAATGTTCCAAAACTCAGAATGTATTTAAAGGGCATCTGAAAGGAGGGGAATTATTCTTTCTCCATTCCACAAGTAGCAAGTTTTAATTGGAGATTCTAATATTTGCCACGGGCAGTCACGCTTTTAATACTGATCATTATGTTGTGATAATCAGCTTCTCTTATCTGGCTGCCCTATCTGGTTGCAGTGGCTGACTACTTTAGACTTGAAAGAGCATGATAGTGATTTATCTTGGATGGAACTACAGCATATAAAGCTCTCCATTTAACTATGTTTTCTACGCTGAGCATTTGCTTAAGTTTTTCAGTACCCTACTACGGTACGTCACAACAAATAAAATGGTTCTTCAAAGATCTGAGATGAGAAGTTGTTCAAAAGCCAGAATGCCATGTCCATGTGTCGCTTGTCTTTATGTTGTTCCTTTCCATTTCTTATCAGAAAGGAAACAAATGTGAAAAATATTATTTCCTTCATTACCGAGCAGTTCTAAAAAATCTTATTAGCTCATTAAAAAAAAAAAAATCCAGGAAAATATCTGGAAACTCTTTGAAGTCCCTTTGTGCCCCGTCTGTGCTTCTAAAGCTCAGACATAACATAGACAAAGCTCTTTAATGCAGAAAAGGCTGGGGAAGAGGAAAGGGGATAGCAAGGAGAATTATGATTTTAAATTAGTTTCTGCTACAGTATCTGCCATGAGCAAAGAAAAAGATTTGTTCTGCTAGCTTCTAGTATCTTTGGGGGGGGGGGCAGTTATTCAGTATCTCACCATACTATGTCTTATACATACTCAAATATCAGTATGATGGGGAGGGAGAGGAGACCTAACCGCACTCATGGTTGGGCACACTACAGCAATTGTGTAAATGAATAGACAACACAAAGTGTGGCAATATGGACAAGAAGTATTCATCGGATAAAGACCATAATCACAAAATAAATATTGAACTCTTTGTTTTTGTGCTTGATAGAGCTGTTCTATAGATACGATAGTTTTAAATGAGGAAAAGATATCCATCATTTGTTGGACATTCCTTATGATTTCATTTACTTATGGACAAGAGAGAAATCTTGCTTTTTCTTTTTTCTTTTTTTTTAGTACCATGAAATTAACATAAACAAGCCAAACACCTTCCCACATTGTGTTGTATTTTGTTTTGTGAAGTGGCTTGTTAGGTTTTATGTGAACGATTCATTTATTGGAATCAAGATCCTAATAATGTATATTGCTACAGATTTTTATTTTAGTATGCCATCTCCTTCCTGCAGTTGTGAATTACCCAGAGAGCTTCTTTAAATGGGCGGTATAAAAATACTGTGCATAAACAGATTTGCATGCTTCGATCTGCAGTTGAATTTCCTGGTTTCATCTTGCTACTTTTATATCTGTTCCTAATTCCAAGAAGAGATTAACCTGTTTCTCTGGTTTAAAAATATTAACTGCCAACAGAATTGAAAACTCTTATTGTGAGTTTTTTTTCTTTTTAATTTAAAAAGGCAAAATTCCTTACCAGAGATAATCCTGTATTCATTTGATACTGCAATTGGTATATTTTACATGGAACATTAGGTGCTGCGGATAAACATCAGAAGACATGGAGTTAATATTCTGATTTTGTGTTGATTACATTTATTTCATTCTCTTTTCATTTGTTTAGCTTCAGTTTCCAGAGGGTCACTACTTTTGATGCTATTGTTCCTCCCAGGATCCAACTGTATTCAGAATGTTATTTGTATTTTATGATATATTTCTCTTCAACAAAGCTTACTTAATTCCTCTTACCTTATTCTGGTTTTGAAGTGCAAAAGAAAATTTGAGCAGAGTAACATGGGTAGAATCTTCTTGCTAACTGTTACTGCTACTATCGTATCCTGGACAGAGAACTCCATATTTCCAAGCATCTTAAGAAAACATAACTGTAGTCACTGTTATAAACGGCTAAGACTTTCAGAATCCTGATATATTGCTGTAGTAACTAATTGCTAGAAAGGAGGAATTAGGTAAGATAATTATGCAAGGAAAGAAAGGTTTTGTATTTTCTAAGATTGTGGGTCTGTGTGTATTACTGTCTAAAAATGTTCAAAGGGCCTTCTTAGACCAAAAATTTTATCCAGCTGACCTGCTCTGTAGGGCAGCCCGTTGCAACACATGACTGCAATATCCCTTTCTAGCGTGCGTTCTTCAGCACTAGTAGTCCTAGAATTAAGTGTAAGAAGAGCCCCACTTGATCAGGCCAGAGGCCTGTCTACAAATTTGGTGGCCATCCATATGCTTCTGGGAAGCTCACAAACAGGATGTGGTAATAGGTCTGTTCCACTGTTTCCTCTTCACAACTGATATACTGTATAAGATATTCTGTAGGGCATCTATGACCACTATGATGAGTAGCTTCTTATGAGATTATAATCTATAATTATATGTAATTCCACTTTAAAACCAAATGGACGGCCCTCTCTACAGCCAGTAAAAAGTTAATGGAATGAATGTGAAGAACTAATCTCTTTTGTCTCTCTTCCATCTCCCACAGATGAACTTCATTAGATAACTCTGCGTTCTATATTCACCATATTGTGCATAATTGTATAAATTTGTCCTGTCTCTCTTTATTCCTTTGTTTTCCCTACCACAGGGGTAGGGAACCTCTGGTCTTTCAAATTTGATGAACTGTGAACCCCAACAACTTCCCCAAAGGCCATCCTGTCAGGGGCAGGTAAAAGCTGTAGTTCAGCAACAATTGGAGAGTCAGGTTTCCCATCCTTGTTCTACATTAAATATAAAAACCCAAAGGGCAAAATCAGTACAGTATCTTCTTTCATGCAGTGATTAAGCAGCAGCTTCTACAAACCCAGAGAAAGGAAATCATAGCAACAACTACAAGAACAAAAAAGCATTTCATCATAAGAGAGTTACTCAGTTCCATAATCATTTCGGTTTTCTTTTCGGTCCCTTTCCTAATGATCCCTAATAGATCATTCATCTTTTCCACAGCTGTCATATCCACTGAACTGGCCCACCACAACCCAGGAGCCTTTTCCTTATCAGTCACTGCCAGCTCAGACCCCATGAAATTAAATATGAAATTGGGATGATTTGCTCCAGTGTAGGACTTCACATTTATTTTTATTGCACTGCATTTGCCATTTAAATGCCTACTCACCCAGTCCGAAGAGAATAATTACATCTTTCATCATCTTGGGGATCATGTAGGGTTAAATCTAGAGTTGCTTCATCTCCACAACCAACTATTCTAGAGGGCAGTAATTTAGAGTTTCTAAACATCTTACCGTTTTTAATGGCCTGATGAACACACAGCTGTCCAGTCTATGTTAGAGTACTTAAAATCACCCGCTATTGGTTTTTCTCTGTCTCAAGTTCATCCAGAGCATTTTGATTTGGAAGCTGGAAATAATACCATGTCTCTTGCATTACTCTTCCAATTTGGTGTTGTCATTGTCCATTGTGATTCTATGAAAGAGTGTGGCCACTTGGAATTTCTAATTTGCTGGATTCTATGCTCTCTTTTACACACATAGCAATTCCCCTTCCAAAACGCCATTCTCTGATCTTTCTATAGACTTTGTATTCAGAGGTAAATGCATCCCAGTGGTTCACTCCATTTCTATTATTCCTGCAACATTTAAAATAAATGTTTATTTAAAATAAACAATTTGCATTCTCCTGTCTGGAATCAGGGGCTTCTAGAATTTGCATCTAAACACCTGTGTACATTGTCTCACCAGATAAACATCTGTGCATTCTCTTCTCACTACCATCCTCTTGTTTCTTTGAATGCTGATGAAGCCTTAGCGCACATTAATTGCCTGGTTATACCTGGCCACATTTGGATAACTGGAAATATTTTCAGTTTTGTCCTCTAGGGACAATTCACACTGAGCCAGATGCCCCACAGGCTCCTAAGAGCTTTCCTAGATGCTCTGCCACATTTAATGCTCTGGTTCTGTTTCATTTGAAGTGGAACCCATCCTTTTTGCACAATCCTAATGATTTTCAAAATGTTGCCTGGGGCTTAACCAGTCCAAGCCCATTTGCCTAATACCACCAATTTATCTACACACTGAGACCCTTAGCTTCACTGGTGCAGCTGGCCCTGCATGTAGAATAGGCAACACACAACACACAAAGGAAACAGCCTGATAATTGAAAATTTAATTTCCAGAGCTGCACTATCATAGCAATGATGCACTCACAATCAGTGATGTTTGAAAATGAACCCATTTCTGTGTGTATATAGTCATTACAGTAGAGTTAAATCTACCTTCACTCCAAAGCAAAATTGACAATGGGAAAATAGTTTCTAGCATGCTATATTTTTAAACCTGATCTTAGCTCTCTGTTAGGATAACTACATTTTCAGCTTAGCGCACTATACAACTCCTGCTTAAAGCTCTTCAAGATTTGTAATCATATATTTCCTACCTCAGCATTTTGATACTATAGTTCATTGGGGAATTAGTATTATTGTTGTTTTTGCAGAATTTTGGGCTAGGAGGCCTTCTGTTCTGATTTCTTTTTTCTTCTCAATTTCGGTATAAGGGGTCCTTCCTAATACTTTAGAATAAGAGATAATGCTACATCTTAAAATACAGCTTTATCACCCCACTTAGCCACCCGAGCCTGCAATTTTTTTTGTGTTTTGTGTTTGACGATTAGAGCATTCTTTTCATCATTGTTATGATTATACATTGTTCTTGTTGTTGATGGAGGATTAAATAAAGAATTCATGAAGTATAACGGCACACAAGGTACTTAAACCTAGGAGGATTTTGCATTTTTTTTTTTAAAAAAAGGAAGCCTAGGATGAACGGCATTTAAGAAATAACGCTATTCTCTGTTTCTGATATAAAGCTTTTTTCTTTTTTTCTTTTTTGAGATCTAGGCTTTGCAGTTCCCCGCTTCTTTTCTTCTTTTGTCCATTTCCATTGGAGATGTTGTCCAATTCAACATGCTTTGATTGATTTGCCTAATACTCTTACGCTCCACTCTTATATAAAACAAGGGGACTGATTGGATCCATTCTTAGTTACTTTCAGTGCCGTTGTAAGGTCCTGCCCCCCAGGATGTTTACTTGGCCTTTGATTATAGCGTTAAGAACATCTGTCAGAAAACACAGAACATCTGGAATCTAATGCTGAATTCAACTCTATATTTTACTTACAGCCTCTTTCTTTCTCTCTCTCTCTCTCTCTCTCTTCTTTTTTCTTGAATAGATACGATTTCATTTAACACCCTGTGGGAGACTGGTTCATAACGTAAAAGTCTAACGCTGGTTAACATACGGTCTAAGGCTTAGATGTACCCTAGTACAGAACAGTTCTTGACAAAGACTTGCCCATAATTCAATTCCAAAAATAATACATGATGTGCACCATTTTATGATGTATATCTCACTCTCTTTGACCTTCAGATGCACTTTTGGAGAGTATTCTGTCATTGTGTAATTTCCAATATGATCCATTTTTTTCCTTCCCTTCAGGTTTGCTGAATGACTTCAGTGCATGTTTGAAAAGTTTGCATAGGGACACAAATGGAAGTACTAGATGTTCTAGAAAGGAAAATGGATTAAATCTTTAACCTTTCCTATAAAATATCTGATAAACTGTTGAATAACTCATAAACTGGAGTTGTTCATTTCCTTTATTATGATTAATACTATATATGCTTCCTTTATGATACTAGTATTGTTCCACAGTCATATAGCAAAGGGCTGCCTTTCTGGCTGGTGTGGGTCTTCCGGGCTGTGTGGCCGTGGTCTTGAAGTCTTGTTTCCTAACGTTTCGCCAGCACCTGTGACCGGCATCTTCAGAGTGCAGGAGCGCAGACAGGAGCAGACCTTCCCCCCCCCCCCTCAGATCTCTATAAATACCCACAGAAGGGTCACATCACCCTGGGCACAGAGAGAACTGCTCCTGTCTGTGCTCCTGCACTCTGAAGATGCCGGTCACAGGTGCTGGCGAAACGTTAGGAAACAAAACTTCCAGAACACGGCCACACAGCCCGGAAGACCCACACCAGCCATCGTATGCCGGCCGTGAAAGCCTTCGACAATACGGCTGCCTTTCTGTTCAGAGATGTTGTCATCAAACAAGATGAACATCATAATTACTTTTTAGTTCTGTGCTTCCAGAGGCATCTGACTAGCCATTGCCAATGACAAAAGGTAAACTTGATCTTGACAAGCAATTATTTCATAAATGAAGTTGGAAGACTAGAAGCCATAAGCTCTTCAGAGGTGCACAAGAGTCCAGAATTTGGAAAACAAGAATAATATTAAATGACCAATAGTTAGGAGTTTAAAAATCAGGTTTTATAATGAATTAAGGAAATATTAATTAATTGAGTAACTAGATAATAAAGTTTAATCCCAACATTTTCTTTCCTTTTATCATTACCAAAGCAACAAAATCTAACTGAAAGGGCTCTGGAGAAGGAGAGAAGAAGAGAGCAAAATTAGTATAAGACAAACAGACAAAAGCGTTATTTATATGTATCCTTGTTTTCTTTCTGTAAAGTACCAGTTAACTTACCAGAAGTGCACTTTAGTTGGCTAGTTACAGTATTTCAGTAGCTTCGCTGATAGGGCTAGAATTACATGAAGACCTGTGGGCAGCTTTTGAGGATAAGCATCATAATCAAGGGGGGGAAAAAACTGGTGTTCATGTGACTAAATTTTAATTAGTGCCCCCGACTCCTTTGATACCCAGTCCTATCCTTTGAATTGAATCCTGCTGGAATCTCTTTGTTTTTCTGAAAGAATGTTGAAAGGAACCCACCAATTCCTTACCAGCTCATGGATTTTATTTTTATTTTTTTTAGAACACACATGGTTTGATAAATATATACAAAAATATAAATGACTTGAGCACAGACTGATCTATTATCAGTCTGGAAGAACAGAGATAATTCAACAACAATTCATAGGATATCCAAAAAGTTAATCCAGTCATCCACATTAATGATGGATTAGATAAGACCTCTATAGCTGTGTGGTCATGAACAGGCAGGTCATGAACATTTGGAAAGGCTTAGACCTGATCTAGGCCATTTCTTTATGCCAAGGTAACTTCTACAACATTCTCCATATTCTTTTGCAGAACATGGCAAAATACAGACTAGGGTTGTGTTGATTCTAAGTTGGGATGTTAGATGAATGAATCATTTCAGAGCTGCTGTTAGGAAGTTGTAGAATACAATTCTGATCCTGGGGCGATTTTGATCCTTGAATCTGATTCAGTACAGATTCCTCTGGTTTGTAGAATCTTGATTCTATCATAAATACTTAAAACAATCATCCTAGAAGCAACTGAGCAAAAGTCCTGAGAATGAGCTGAATTACCTGCACAGTGCTTTTATTATGATTGAGCTTTGTATGTCAAATTTCATTCAAGAGCACATTCCAGCACTTCTAGAATACCTGGAAGATACTTTTGGAGTGGATGGATAGGATCAATATGTCTGCTCCAGACATACTAAGAGTAGAGTGAACCATATATATTTTTTTACAATTCTCCACTTCACAGGCCAGGCCACCTGAACATACTGAAAAACCGGGGGGGGGGGGGAGGAATGCTGCATGCCACCAAAAAAATGTGAACAATTCATTCAGTATGGGCAGCTGCATCATTAGAAGATCTAGTGAATGGAAAGCACAAAGAGAATACACACCAAGTTCATTTTGTGGCATAATGCTAGTTTTTATATTGAAGCCATTATCAAAACCTTGACTTCTCCAATTATCAAGATGCTTGTTACAATTCTACAAGCTAGTAATTTCAACTTCCCATTTTCCGTTTTTTAACATCATCATTGATAAATTCAGTAAATCCTTTTTTTTTTTTTTTTGTTAAATGCACCCAGCATAATACATGCTGTGAAGTACAAATGGGAAATCAGCATAGGTTGTTCTTGATGGGAGACATCAGGAGCAGCATCACATATGATAGAATAATAAATTGCCTTCTCTCTCTCTCTCTCTCTCTCTGCCAGGATGTTTTTCTGTTCACTTTTACTACAGAGTTCAGTAAATGTGTTCAGACTTACCCTTCAAAGACCATGAAACTGTCCTTGTGTTGTTTTGATCTCTGTTTATTTCTGTTTGATTACAGCTAAATGATCACATTAAACATAATAAGAAAATAAATTTATTGCATGTATATCCCTCTGCAACCTGAATCAACCTTTGGCAGTTTTTACATATCTCCTTTTGAATGTGCTGCTCGTAGTGATGATGATGATGATGATGATGATGATGATGATATTACCTGACTATCTTTTGAAAGCATTCGAATCACATGATTTATCTGGAAGCATTTTTTCTCATCAGTTGCCATTGTCAAAGACATTGTCTCTATATTAAAAACATTTCCATCTCCCTTTTGCTCCTCCTGTATTGCCTTAGCCAGCCTGCAGAAAAGCTGATTTGAAAAACTGGAACACTGATTGCTATTCTTGAGCTTCTTTGAGTGCCTTTAATTTTGCCTCCTTACATTTCTGGCTGTTTGATTTGTATGTATAGCCAGACAATGTGAGCACAAGAAAGAAAAGTTCTGTTCAGCTTACTTCCACCATCACTGCGATGAATGTCCCTCATGATCATGGCTTCTTGTTCCCCTCCTGTCTCCTTGTGCCCAGCAAGGGACTCTGGGACCTCTGGTTCTTGAAAGCACATGTCACATAAAGAAACATAACTCCCTCACTCTCTCAAACTACCAGTCCTAGAATTAATTGCTCAGGGACATGCTGCTTCAAGGGGGCTGGACTGTCAAGCAATGCCCGATTCACAATGCTGTCTCTGCTTCTGATTGGCTCCAACAAATGTCACCATTTAGGTAGCAGATCTACCCCTGTAGGTAGGACAACTTTCCATATGTATCTTCAGTGGTAATTTACAATTTGTCTTAATTATTTTTACCTCCTGAAAATAGAGCTGGCTCTCTGGCCCCTTGGCTTTCTGGGCACCATAAAGTGTGTACACTCCCCCCTCCCTGTCCTGGACTCTGGGGGAAAAATGTTCAGCATCAAGTTTAGAGGGAGCTTCAATTTTAGAAATCTTAGAAAATAAAATACTGACTTTATTTCCTGGTTGACTTCACTTGTCAACAGTAGGTTTTAACCATTTCACATTCATAACATTGTACCTGTAATAATAAAACACCAAACAACTTCCTAGCTTCTTTTCTTGCTCACTTTGTTGTTGCAGCAGCAGCAACAACAACAGTTAGCTTCTGTTGAGTTTTATATTGAGCAATGAGAGAAGGCTGCAGAGAAGAATTAATTTTTTTATGGTCTTTCAGCAGCTTCCAAATCAGTATATTGTCTTTCCCACTGCATGTAAATAACCTATCTTCCACTTTGGCTTCAAGGCATTCCTGTATCTCAACACACCAGGAGATTTCAGCCTGTGCTATTTTAGCATCATTTGAAATGCAACTGATATTTCTTGACTGAGGAAGGAGTACACTCTGGTCATCAGAGCACAGGAATGCATCTTGATTTAACTTTATCTTGATATTATCATTCCATCTTTTTATTTGGTTTCTAAAATATATATTTTAGGGCATACTATCAGAGACAGAAATGCAAATTGTAATGGTAGACATATGAGATCTTCGCACTACAGAAATTACTCACAGAATGTGCATCAATTTATTGTTTTCTTGGCTAGTGCAAAATAGGGAAGGGAAGCTCCTTTATCATTTTGGCTTTCACTGATGTAAGAAAATGCCCCCTTAAGAGTTATTGAAAAAGAGCCAGTTTGGTGTAGCTAAAATTCAGGGGACTGAGAGTTCTAGTCCCGCCCTAGACACAAAACCAGCTGGGTGACCTTGGACCTCTCAGCCATAGGAAGCAGGCCATGGCAAACCACTTCTGAAATCTTGCCAAGAAAACTGTAGGGACTAGTGCAAGCAGTCCCCAAGAGTCAACAGTGACCCAAAGATACACACACTCACACACACAAAAGAGTTGTTAGCCTAGTTTGTACATTATGTTGAACCATGGTTAGTTTAATCATGATTTATAGGATGAAGAACAATTGGTTGGGTTCATATAGTATCATAAATGCATAATCCACACTTTACAAGCCCACAATAGCTGAGTTCACACAACCTGCTAAGCCAGAACCAAATAAATCACATTATGGCTTAGTATGCTGTGTGAACCCAGCCTGTCTACAGGGTATTGTACAATCATAATGCTGGTGATCTCTTTACCCCAGTTAGTAGGTCCAGCCATACCATTAAGCAGCGAAAGGCAGCCACATCTGGTAGCTCAACTGTGAGTATCATAAATGAATGGCAAATCCTTAGCTATTATTACTTAAATATTCCAGTATTGAATCAGAAAATCAGTCTGACATAAAAGGACAGCAGTCTGTATGTTCTATATATCATATTCTTGGGATCAACACAAATCCTTTTTTTTTAGGGAGAAAAAATTGGAAGGGAATATGGTGTGTACATATGCTAGCAAGAGATATGGAGATTCTTTTCATAAAAACTCGTTAACCTCCTTGCGGAGCTCTTGAGTTTGTTCACATGCTATGTAAATTTAGCAGCTGTTACAAAGAAAACATAAGTTAGGAAAGCCCAATACAATACAGAGTAAAATGCCCTGCACTTCCATGGTACAGATTATAGCAGCCGTGAGCGTGAAGAATGCTGTTGTTCTCGAGGACTTGCCCTTGTAATGGTGGAGGGTAGAGATGTAATGCCACAGTGTAAGCCTACTAGGCTTGTTCTCGACTGTCCTCCCAAGCACTCATTTATGGTTAATTATGATGGAAACAATAATGCTTTAACCAAACATAAGTAACTTGGATTAATCAGCTGCTTTGCAGGCAGACACGTGCTTAATTCCCTGGAGTTCCTATCAGCAAACTGTAGTAATGATGCTGATTTGCACAGGGCTATTGTTTCAGCTGTAAATACCTGAATTGATTACCCAAGAGCCCCAGCCTCAATGTAGCCTTGTTTTTGCTTTGTTCTTTATTATGTTAGGTATCCCGCACAGCAAGGGTCCTGTAGCCACAGCAGAGTCACCTTGGGGGTTTCCAAGTATAGGAATCTAAATGAATTCTTTGTTGCTATAAATTACAAACAGAACAACAGCCACCTATTCCCACATTTATAAATATGTATGATTTTACTGCCATCATGAAATTATTATGGGGAGGGATAGATCAAAGTGAATTAGCACCCGCTAAGCAAATTTGATAGGTCATTTTGCACTTTAATTTTAATTCCCTTTTCAGTGTATCATGACCCAGAACAAAAATTAACTGGCTGTTGTCCTTTCTTACAGAGCCCATTGATAATGCTGACCTGTCTGCATATGACTGCAGAATTTTTAATTGGATAGCGTGACACCAGAATGGTGTTATAATACTCAGAAGATGCAGAAACTCAATTCTAGCCATGCAATGCCATTTGTTAAACCAGAGTTTCTTGTTACATCTGAACAAATCCTTCTCATTTCTGACTATAACAGTATCAGACCACAACTGGTACTCAGGGCAGGATATAAGTGGTTTATAAAGGTGGTCAATGGCAGCATCCATCGGTGGGCTTCCCTTCATTGGAAGTATTTCAGCAGAGGCCAGACAGCCATCGGTCTGTGTGCACCAGCATACGAATGTGGTGCAGTGGTTAAGGTTTGGGACTAGGACTGGGAAGACCCAGATTCAAGTCTACCCAGAGCCATGGAAGTTCACTGGGTGACTTTAGGAGAGCCAATCTCCCTCAACCCAATCTGGGTCACAGGGGTGCTGTTCTGGGGACACAATGAAGTGAGATCCCCATATAAGGTGCCTTGAGCTCTTGGAAGAAGAATGGCAGGATAGAAATCCAATATGTAAATAATGTGTATTCTTGTCCTGAACAAGAAGTGAGATACCAGGGCTAAATGGCCCTTTCAGATTCTATTATTCTGTCCTTTTCCTCCTCTTCCTCATTGTTAAATTGTTTATTTAAAATTTCTACTAGTTTATCAAATGAATACTCCAGTGCATATAGCTATGATATTAAAAAAGAATGAAATTTATATCACAATTGAATCTGATACAGATCTGTTCAGGTTCTTAACAATTATAGCAATCTGTGTATCAGGAATGGTCCTTAAGAAATTCTGGGGCTGAACAATTAATCCTAGAACTCCTTGGCCCATTTGTGCTGCAAATGATACCCTCTCTGTCTTGTTCTTCTTGAAGTGTGTCCTAGTGTTCCTACTGTTAGTATGTATAGCACTTGTTTTACTATTTTCCCCCACCTTTCCTTTTGAACTCAGGCAGAGAGAGGGATTGGCAGGCTGGATCCATGGTTGCCCCCTACATCTGTACAGTGCTTCATATTCAATTCCAAAATTGCTTCAAAGCTTATAGGTACTATTTAAAGCAGCCACATCTTGCCCTGGGATCAAGGGGCTGCCTCTATAGCCATTGTGTGAACCTGGGAAAAGTTGCTTGTATTCTCCCTTCATAGGACCTTTCCCCAATTATTTCCAAAATGCTATACAGTCTGTGATCCTCCACAAACTATTTTCATGTACCTGCACAAATGTACAATTGCAAGTAATTATATAGACTTCTAAATCTGCATTTCTGCACAGTTGTAGAAGTGTGCATGCTGTTACTAGTTGTTAAAGTGAGTAACTTTAAAAAATCACTAATGACTATTGATTTGGCTTAAGTTTTGTTTGTTTGTGTGTAAGTGTGTATATCAAAATCTGGATCACTTTGCATCAAGTCTCACCATGCAGTGCCTCCTCTGCAATGCTATAATAGTTTGAATAGCTACTTTAACCTGTCTTTTTAAAACTTTCTGCTAAGTGACAGACACCTATCTGAGGCTCTTCAATATCCATTTAAAGGAGGTGACTCACCACTTCTATCTGAAAGAAAATAGGACTTTATGTTCAAAGCTTGAGACACCTGGTACCTTATCCGCCTATTCTAATTCTTCCTTTTTAACATATTTTGTAAACCAGGCTCATTTCTCTCTGAGGATTTTCATGGAGAAATGGAGTTCATTTAAACAATGTGTTCAGGCTAATGGCATGTCATATTTCTTTTTCAGAACCTCCAAGTTCTCAAATATCTAATATCTGATATCTTAACCTCTACATACCTGTAAACATAACCCCAAATAAAAAATAATATACATAGTACTCTGGGGTTATGTGAGAAACTAAATGAGAAGCCACATTAAGATTAATCCCTTCCAGAGACTATACTTGTTCAGGCCTAGACAGATACTCTCTTTCAAATAACATCGCAGTGGCATTTTGGTCACTAAACAGGCATGCAGAGAGCATGCTTACTATTTATCTCATTTCTTGGCACAACAAAATATTTGTGCCTAAATTAATTCCTGGTCTTTAGTAGGAATAGAAGGCCTTATATCAACTAGAGACTAGAGGAACATGAACTCAACGCAACTGGTTGTATAACAATCATGTTCCTTAGTTTCATATCAGCAAAACACAGCAGCAGTACAGGCTAAAAGCTGACATAAGTTTGGACTGAGATTTTAAAGGGGTTGTTCCCAGTGTTAAAGTGCACTGCTAGCTTGAGGTGTGTGTGAATATTTATTTATCTGCACACATGGACATTTGTATGTTGCCTACTCCAGTTATTCTGACCGACTTACAAGATATGAAACTAAAAAAACTTCAATAACATCACAAGAAAACAATTCACAACAAATAAAAACTCTGGCTGCCATTAGATAAGAGCTTCCTATTCACCGTGCAAAATAAGACTGTCTTTGCTATTTTTCGTAAGAGTGAGGGGCACGTCTGATCTCAGGAGACATCTTGTTCCAGAGGAGGGGGACTGCTACTGAGAATGGCATTCTCTGGGGGCCCAGCCCCTGGCTGTGGACACCTGGAGTTTTCTAATTTTGCTAGCCCATGGAGGACATCTAGATTCTACTTGGAAAAGATGGTTCCAAGGTTATCAAGGGCCCAAGCTGTATATTTAATGAAGATATGATTCCATTTCAGTCACAAGGAAAATAAAAATGTTTTCCTTTCCTCTGGCCTTCTACACGTACCCCTAAAGGGAGCCTGTTAAACTGCATTTGCCACTTACATTAGTATGACCATATTCTTTTCAGAGGGTAAAAGCTGAAGGTGTTGCAAGCCCATCCACCCTCAGCATAATTGTTTTATAAGTTTCTGCATAAATATTAAATCTTGGCACTTCCGCTGTAAAGTTGCATCATTTGTGTAACCTACGCATTCCAATTTAGAAAGTTAATTTAGAAATGAGTTATAGGTTCGTTCTTTCCTTGAAAAAAGATGTCATGTCGGAGTGGAGGCAGAGACGGTCGCCATCCTAATGGGAAGGAAAGTCATATTCCGAAAACAAACCTCATCTGGCTGCAATGCATGCTGTGATTCGTCAGCTAATGTGCCACGTTAGGCTCGGCTGCTTACCCCATTTTCATGCTTGTTTCTGCATGTTCTAGTAGAATTTGCAGGCTTTTTATGAACCCACTGCCTAGTCGTGTCATGAATACAGCAATGTTTTGGGATAGCTTTTAATTCAGAGTGATTGAGTGTAAAATATTTTTCTTGTTTTTTCATCTATCTAATTTCCATCTGGTTTACTATTTTTTCTTAGTCACGGTGGTGCATGTAACACCCACTGCTTCTATATGGAGCCTAGTAGTGTTGACGTTTTGTATAGTGCAGCCATCCAGAAATAGCACTCTCTGATCCAGGAGGAAAATGTGAACACAGCAGAGTCTTCTTCAAACTTTAAAATATTAGCCTTCAACTGTTTGAGGTCAAAATCTCTTCTTTAGCCCAACTATGCATAATGAAACCCACATAGCTTTCTTCTTCTCTTCACTCTATAGGCATATGAGGTAAATACTGCTGATGTTATTTGTATTATATCATGTTGTAATCCATTTGTAGATTCCAACTTCAGAACTTTTAGGAAAATTTCCTATTTCTCCAGCTGTCTTAAAATGTTGTAAGCTGGTTCAGCTTACAGTGGAGTTGGGAGGCCTCTAAATTGCACAAATAAATAAATAAACAAACAAAAATGGTGGCTAAATCATAAACAGGACAACAGTGAATATACAATAGAAAACAAATGAAGCCATCAGAAACAATAAATCTGCAGGCTAAAGAATTTGACACCCATGAACTAGAAAGAGAGGACTCTAATTTAATTTGGAGGTCAATATTGAAATGGCAAATCAAGATGTGATACTTAAGCCACTGCCACTTGACTGGAGAAAGGAAAGAGACAGATAAGTTGGACATTTTGGATAGATGTTCCTCAAATATTATGTACTTTAGATTGTGAAAATAGATGTTTTACTCTAATCCATCTAAGATGAAACAGGAGGATCTATCTATGGGTAGCATATAGAATCCAGGATATATGAATGTGGGAACAGTGACAGAGAGAAGCTAGAAATATGTAAAGGAATTGATTTTTTATTCTGTATCTTTTGTGGCCTTCTTGTTCAAGGAGAAATAATGTAAAAATATGTGAAACATTGGCTGGGTCCCCTGAAAGTGACAGATTAAATCAATTCACCATGATTTTATTTACCATTTTTATAGAACTTTCAGAGTTTGTTGCTTCTTGGTGGATTGATTTAAAACCCCTAGGTGGTAAGGGCAGGACAGAAATCAATTTAAATTAGATCTAAGTCAATATTCTCCTTTTGCAACCCATGAGTTCCTTAAAAAGAATGCATTTATAATTAAAATATACTTGTTTCCAAGTAACCTTAGATAAAGAGGTTAATACCTTGTTCATCATACCTACTTGTGGAGAGATGTTCTGTTGTCTTGGTACAATATGCAGAGGTGCTTAGCAAGATGTTATACACCAAGGGTGCACAATCTTTTTCTGGGCTAAGGACAGTGGTCATGTACCACATTCCAGTAGTAGTGGGTGAACTACTAGAAGAAAAACTGAATTTGATTTCTCTCAGTAAATTTCAAGTAAAAGTTAAATATAGTTAATATCATTAGTCTTCAGTTCCATATTTAACAATATTATCTTCTATCATATTAAAAATTGCAATTGCAAGCAAACAGGTTGGACCCTTTTTATCTATATGGTGGCAATCTTGTAAAGCCTAACAGTACTGGAAAATGATTCATAGTAGAATGGAACAGATTTTGAAGTTTGTAATTATAACCTAAGCTATTCTATTAAATTTCACCAACCTTCCTTCAAAATTTCTTCAAAATTCACTGAATTAGCATTGTATATGCTAGCAGTTGCGAGGATGTTATGTGCTTTCTATTGGAAAAGATCTCTGATTCCTTCATTGGAAGAATGGTTAATAAGGTTGTGGGAGTATGCTTTGATGTCAGGAATAACTTCCTACATAAAAAGTAAATCTGATATACAATATAATTCTAATGGGAAACCATTCTTGGGTTAGATATTATATATGGATTTGTGCCACATCTGAAACTTGGGTTCTGTGATCCATAGAATCACATAATTTAATCTATCACCTTCAATTTTGATTTAACATATTGGTTATTGTTTATAAGGATTTGTACTATGTTAACCCAGTATGTTCAGTTTTAAGCTCAACAGAAATAATTACCTGTAACTTATTTTTTGTTTTTTTTATGCTTTTTAAAATCTTTCTTATTTTTATTTATATTCTTTCAGAATATTAAATCCAATGAATAATCAATTTTAAAAAGTACAACTTGGTAACAATTTTTGGAGATCTCTGGGCACCGCACCAAAAGTTTTGTAGGCCTCAGAATGTGCTGTTAGGAAAGCTGTGCAGTGCTTCAAATTCAAAGGCAGAAAAGTGCTTTGGAGTGCTGCCTGAGGACTCCCCTAACATCCTGCCTGCAGCTCCTTAACCGTCTTTTCCTGCGATTGCACTACATCTGCAAAGAGCAGCTTCATGATCCTAGGAGAAGATGTAGGTTCATTAAGAAGTTGCTGATAGATGCTAGGTGAGTACCCATTCATGCTCCAAAACAATTATCTACATAACTCTGTGTTGTACATGAAAGCTACAACCCAATCCATATTTGTTAAGAGGCATTCCTTTGAAGAAAGCCGAACTTACACAATGGAACTGTACTTTAAGCTTCCAGAACTTTCCATAAGCAAATGCAAAATTGTTTTTGCAGTGATATAAGAAATAAGTGTTGCTGCTCTTTGATCAGATAATGGATGTCTTGCAGAGCTTAGGTAGCTGAAAGTGTAAAATTTTCTAGATCCTAGCAGCTGGGATGACTTCATGAATCCAAGAGAGGCTCACAATAATGAATATGCTGCATGAAATAAGGTGTTATTTATTATGCTGAATCTCAGAACTCAGATATTTTCTCTCATGTTTTTTCACAGATGAGTTTTTAATAGGATATGTTCACGTTTTAAATTTAGATTCCATTTTAAACCAGATTATATTAGAGGAGACAATGTAATTTTAAATCTTCAAAAACGCAAAGCAGAGTTTGTTAAAAAAAAAAAATTAAAAATGATCCCTCTGATTAAAATAAAGCAGAGTTGGTTCAAAAATTGCAAAGGAGGATTTTCTAACCATTCCAGCAAATTGCAAACAATGCAGACACAAAACAAATAATGGAATAAATAACAAACAGCCAGAAAAACACTTGGCTTCTTAACTCTAATTATGTGAACTAATTTTTCCAAGAACAGATCATATTTATATATGGATCCCAATTTATGCAGTATGAGTTATATGGGTGTTTTAGTTCTCTAACAACTGTAGCAGTGATTCAATCTGCAAAGTATAAAAAGGCAAAGACTGAATTAACAGCCAAAGTGAAGTTTGTATGATATTCTGGCACAGTAGAATAATAATTGCATCTGGCACAGAGCATCCCCTACAGGTACCTGTTAATCCTGATTCTGGCAAATGCCTGAAGAAGGAACATCTTTATTTATCAAGAAATTTATTCCACGAGCTGTGTTCCATGACTGTATGTATTTGTTTAGCAAAAGGGGTCATTTTAAGGACCTCTCTTTCCTTTTATAGGTTTGCCATTTTTGACCCCCATTTTGTATCTGTGAGACGTGTGAAAAGAAATATGTGCTACCTAGGCTGTATGAAAAGCTGGGTAATCATGAATGAGCTGAGAAGTCTGACTTTGCTTGCCCTTGTAGGTGGCAGAAGTCTGCTGGTATGCCAGATGACAGTCTAAAATAAGAAAAATGACGAGGAATTATTAGAATAGAAATAGCTTTTTCCAGGCAGTAAGCATTTTAAAAAATGCCTACCTTAAAAATAATAATAATAATAATTGTACAGTTGTGTTGCTCTTCAGATTTAGAAATGTTCAGAAAGCTATTTATCCATCTGTAAAACAAGGGTAGGTAGCCTGGTGACTTCTAGAAGTCTTCGACTGCAGTTCCCATCAGTTTCAGACACCATGGGATTGCAGGAATTATAATCCAAAACATCTGGAGGAGCCCAAATTGTCTATGCCGTTTCTATATATATTCAGTGGGAGGAAAGGTTACCAATACCAAAACAGTAAATGGATTTACTAGGAGCAGTGAGCTGAATGAAAACTTAAGGTAGTTTTACTCTGGGTTGAGTCCATGAGAAAGGAAGCCCAGTAGCTGACTGGCCATACTGGTGACTCACTGCTTTTGCTTCCAGAATCTCTGTTGGTTGTTGTAACAAGTAAAACACTGAAAATACAATTGGATGGAGTAATGTGATCATGTAGTTCTTTTGTTACTTATAAAGGTCCTCCACATGGTAGTGAAATTATGTAAAATAAATCGAGAAACCAAACATGCATTTGATTTGGTTCAACTTCAGTTTCATCACGTGAAGAACAAGTGTTTACAGGAGAATGTACTTCACTTGCTGATTTTTAAAAAAAGTATTACATCTTACTGTCCATCATAATATGGTGCTTTCTTTTTATTCCCTCCCTCCCTCTCTCCCTCCCTCCCTCTCTCTCTCTCTATATATATATATATATATATATAAAACGAACAATAATAATAAAAAAAGATATATCCAATATAGTATAGGATCTAAGGTTATATCAGCTGGGAGTGAATAAGATTTCTGCAGAACAATGAAAGATTAAAACAAGGGCAAGGTTAAAAAAGACCAACAGACTTGGTAACATATTGCTGTTCAGTGACTGTTGCTACTAAATTGAAAAACAGGCTCAATCTTCAGGTTTCCAAGAAGCTTCAGACAAGAATGCATAGTAAATGGGGAAGCTTTAGCAAAGGATGAGAGAACATGAACTGTGGAATATGCCAGGAACTGTTAGCAAAGTGTTCAGGGGTAGAGATTAAAGGTAGTCGTAGTATACATAATTGCAACAGAAAGAATTAAACAAAAATATATTGTGTGCTGTGGCCCATGGGTTCTGGTAACCTGGCACTTTGGGAGCCACAAGAGGGCTTTTCCTTCCCAGGTTAATGAGTTCTGAAACATGCAGAAGATCATCTTGCAGAAGCTCTCCGATGCACCAGCAGCAGGCTCAGAAGCTGCCTTTGGCTCCTCCTGAGTTGCTAGAGGTTTCATACATAGCTGTAAAGTTGGAGAAAGAAATGGTGCTGCTGTAGCTCCTGTATCACAGAAGTCATATGAGCACCAAGTTTCAAAAGAGGTGAGATTTTTCTTCATTTATTTTTCAACCATAGCTGGCTCACATTTTCATGGTACATAGACATAACAGATTAAAATATTTAGGATAATTTCTAAGGCAAAAATCCAAAAAAGTGCCAAAATGCTTGGAGCCTCACCCATATGTTCAACTTTTTTAACTTTTATCTTTTAGTTGCGAGAATGATATGCCATGTCATCAACTGTTTTGGAACCCTATCTCACTGTAGGTAGCATTTGCTGTGCATAGGCAAGCTAATATTTTTTTCAAGTAAGATTATCTTGGTTTGATAAAAATAATTACTCAGTTCTTTAAATGAAGATAGAAACTGAGAAGAATATGTAGCACACTGTGGCTACTATAAAGAATATTTATACTTTTTTAAGTATGAAATTGCAATAAGAGATAAGAAGGCTTAAAGCTTAAACGTAAGATTAGAGCTGGTGGAAGAAAGTATTCGCATTTGAAAACATATATAAGAGCTGTCCATCACTGAACATCCATTGGTTTGTGAAGTTTTTATGATGCATCAGAAGGTCAGTAATGTAGGAAAGTAATGTAGAAAAGGCTTTTACAATCCAGGGTCTGCCCTCACCCAAAGTCCTTCTCTTGCTATCTGGACCTCCCATACAGCAGCACTAATCTGACTTCAAGTACCAGTAAATGTGTTGCCTTTATCTTAAGGTTGTAAATCTATTCTACGTATCATACACATAAAGGCAACTCACTGGCAAACTGTCTAGGGGTGAAAACATCAAGCAAGAGGCAGAATTCCCAAGACAACAGTGTCGGAGTTCAAGGCAGTGAAAAGATGTAAGGCAGGAATCTATGAGGCCTTCTCAAGACAGTCTTGGTTGCTCCTTAAGTATCAGCAACCTCTGATGACTCCTAACCCAACTGGCATGATCAGGTCTGGCTTCTTTCAGGCAGTGTCATGGTCTTCTCAGAGCCTGGGTAAGAGGATCATGTGTTGGAAAATATTACAAGCTCAAAACACTTATACTTTCTTCCATATTAGGAAAATGAATAGCCAGCTCCCCTGTCCATCAAAGGGTTGTTAACAAAAGATGGAGGAAACTTCTACCTTAGCAAACTTAGAGATAAATTTAGTGCTAAAGTCAAAATATCCAGTTATCAAGTCCCCTTTCCTTTTCAATAAATCTTGTTAAGGAAGCATCTGTGAGAACCTTGCTTTTGGGTGTAATTGGCTATCAATAGGTTGACAGACTGTGGCTCCTAAGTAACCCTACCAAATCTTGGTTTAACTTAGTATTCTAGTGGGAAGAGGGAATGGCCTTGAGGAACAGGCTGAAGAGTCACTACCAAGATATTGGTCAGATAAAAGAAACCTGAGTCCAGGGCTGAACTGTAATCTGAAAAAATATCTCAGACAAAATCCTCCCTAGTTCTGATAAAGATAAAGGGAGGGAATGGGGAAGCACATTCATACTTGCAAGATTCTGTTACTATATCTTTATAATAAAAGTAAATTGGCCTGCATGAATTTGGTTTCCTAGTCTGGGTCTATCCTGAAGGGCTGACATACTCTGATACCTCTATATTTTGCTGCTCCATCTTCAGATGCTGGTTTTCTTGAGAGCTGGATGGATAGGGCTCCTCATCTGGATCAGGGTCTGTTGGGTCGAAGGTACAAATTGTGGGCCCAGTTGCTGGCTCAACATTATTGCTCAGTCCTGGCAGATCAGGGTTAGGATCTGGTGACCAAGTCATGACACTTGTATATCCATCAGATCAGTGAAGAGGCTTGAAGCAGAGCCTCTGAAGATAAACTAAATGGTTAGGTACATAAAACTGATGTAATCCTTAGTCTATCTTTTTGGCAACTAAGGCTCCTGTAAACTACCTTGTATCTCCATGGCCTTACTTGCTGCAGCTGATGGGAGTTGTAGAACAAAACATCTGGAAGGATTTCTTTGAGAAAGACTATTTTGGCATTTTAATGGCTGAAATCAGTAGTTTGAATTGGGGCCCTGAATTAATTATTATAATTTAAAAAAAGAAATTAAGTGTATTAACTGAACTATAGTTAAAGTTCTAATAGTCAGATTTTAGTCTCATTGAAGATTCTAAACAGTTCTGAAGTTCATTCATGATTATGACAGGTAATAACAGTAAAATAGATGAATATATCTGAATCTCTCAGAAGAATTAAAAGATATCCTTGTAGTTATGTGATAAATCAATAAACAGTTCTTATTTTCCTCTCCATTGATTTATCTGTTGAGTAGTGATGAATCCTCTGGGATGTCTTCTGCCTATTCAGAGATAGTATAGGCTGCATCAGAGAAATTGGATACCATCTTTGGGATGCTGAAACTGAAATCCATGTATTGGCATATATACATGAATGAAAAATGTGCCAATTTTAAGGGTAGAGTTTTGAGTTTACAATTTTAAACTAAAAAAATACACAATTTAATTATATTCTAAAGCTGTAATGGACAAGCTACATGCGAGGCTATCAGCACTCCATCTGCAGCCCCCTACACTCCCAGATTTTGGCAGCATGATTTCAGCCCATGAAGGGAATGGGAAGTTTAAGGGTGGGAATAGGATTGGCTTCCTTCTGAGAGGTCTCCTGCTCTCATTCCCACCATCAGCCTCTTCCCTTCCAGTGTCACATAGCATCATCAATGTCTCCTGTGGCCAAGTTGCATGCCCCAGTATTCCAATCGTTGCCCATTCCTGCATTAAGGAAGTACAGGTAGTCCCCAGTTTAAGAATGAGTTTCATTCCCAAGGTTTGTCCTTAAGTCAAATTTGTATGTAAGCTGGAACAGTATTATTGTATAATACAGTATAAATTGTATTGTGTAATTAACTCGAACCACTGTGTATTTAACTCAAATTTTGCTACCATAGGCTCCATTCAGAATTTAATTATGTTCTGAAACTGAACATTCTTAACCTGGGGACTACCTGTATACATAGAAAAAATAGTGCACTGTGGTGTCATGTGCACAAAAATGCATTATATTAAGAAAAAAAATGCTTGTAAAAAGAGTGCATACGAGGGAAAGCGAGTCCAAAATACAAATATTAGGGGAAATATGTATGAACATGTGTGTGTACCAGTAGAGGTGAATATGGGTAGCTCAGGGTTGAACTGTGGAGTCCTTGGGGTTCTCTGAGCTTGGTTCTTTTCTTGCAAACGTTTCATTACCCAGCTAGGTAACATTTTCAGTGCTAAAATGGGGTGGGGTTTGCTCTCTATTTATATGCTGTGGCCTGCCTTGCTGGTGCTGGTGGGGGCGGGGGTTTTGTTTTGCTCCTCTGGTAGTTCTTTGATTGGCATATGTTTGCTGCTTGATTGTGTGCCTGATGGTAACCTGGTGGTGCTAACAGATACATACAGATAAACAGCATCTACCTACTATTCAAAAGAGACAAAAGACCAGAAGATCGCCTCACCAGAAATCATCACCCAGGTAAGCAAAGTTACCACCAGGCACACAAGCAAGCAGCAAACATATGCTAGTCAAAGAACTACCAGAGGAGCAAAACAAAACCCCCACCCCCACCAGCACTGGCAAGACAGGCCACAGCACATAAATAGAGAGCAAACCCCATCCCATTTTAGCACTGAAGACGTTACCTAGCCGGGTAATGAAACATTTGCAAGAAAAGAACCCAGCTCAGAGAACCCCAAGGACTCCACATGTGTGCGTATTATACAGATTTTTTTTAAAGGCAGAAACACAGAAATGGGGTTAAAAAATACTTTTACTATCAAAACATGAGAAACTAAATGGCAATAAACTAAAGGGATTCAGCCATCCTAAAAGTTAATTTTGAGTTGGTATTTTCCCATACTCTCAGAGGTCTAGGAATTATATATCTGAAATTTGATTTCATACTTCTTCAGGCTGTGAAAAGTCCAGTTATAGGATTTAAGTGAAATAGAGATTTAGAGAAGTATTGGTCAATATGCTGTCTTTCTACTATTTGTTGTGTTTAACAGAAGGAGAGAGTAAGGCATTCTGGTCAACATCAAATCAGAGATCTTTGCTTGCATAACAGGACATACTTGCCTTTTCTTCCCCACTTACTTTAGGTATCCCCAAATTCTCTTGTTGAGAGTATTTGAAGGCTATGTACAAACTCTCTGTTTCGCCAACAGATGCACAACACTGGAGTTTGTGTCTACATTTGAATTCACAGTTCCTGAACTGTTGCAAAAACTAAAACACAATTTTTTTTCAATATGCAGTTTTTAGCATTTTGCAAAATTTCTGGTAAATGTGTACAAGTATCTGTTATTTCAAGAGTTGCACCACACTGACTCTGGGTAGGCTCTGGTAGCTATAGAAAAGATGCTATGACATGGATCTCGTTAGCCACATTTTTGCACCCATACTTTATGGAATCTATTTTTAAAAATTATATATTTTGAGACAGTTGTTTACCTCTTTATAACTTTGTATGGTTAGGAATTAAAATCTATTATTTATGCATTTAATCAAGCCCTGGTGAGCTAGAATCTTTCCCACTTCCTTTCTTCCCATTTACTCTCCTCCTCCCCCATATCAAAGCTTCATTAATCTGACATGTAAAGTAAAACTAAATTATACAATAATCATTAGCTAGGGTGTGTGTGTGTGTGTGTGTGTGTGTGTGTCAGGTCTGGGATGAATGTGAAAACTATATTGTGATAGATAGATAGACAGATAGACAGATAGACAGACAGATAGATAGATAGATAGATAGATAGATAGATAGATAGATAGATAGATAGATAGATATGGGTGTATGTAATTTGTACAAGAAATGGAAATTAGGGCAAAATGTTGAAATTTTCTGGTATACATATACACAGACATACTCATGCACTTGGGAAGGAATATGTCTATAGAGCTCTGAGTTTCAAAATGTATAAAATTCAAAAAAATGTTAGAAGCCATGACTGACAGTAGAAAAAAATGACAATCACAGTCTAATTTTTTATAACCAACATCTCTACCTGCCACAAATCTGAGCTTTTAATATAGGGCCAAGAAATATTAGGTTACATACAAAAGAAGGCTGCTGGGAAATTCTAGATGTAGTCCAACACATTGAGAAGGTGCCAAGTTGAAGCTATTATATGCATATAAGTATGATGAAGATCTGGAATGCCCATGTTCCTTGCTAGATTGGTTCTGCATAGGAACTAATCAACCAGATAATCGGCTTGGGTTTTTTGTTGTCAGGATATAGTGCTCAGAAACTCTTCTTCCTCTGAGGTGATTTTTTTCCCCTGAAACATCATTCATGCAGTGTACAGTACTTTGATATCCCTATTCCTGAATCAGCCAATGGAACCATCAGAACTAGACAGAAAATATGATACATGAGTTCATGATGATGAAGATAGCATACAGGAAAATGAAGAGAATTATGAATGGGAGATTTGCATATTATCCATGGGTTTTTATGCTCTTTCTTCAATGAATTATACTGAAATTGTAGTAGACGATTTGCTCATACAGCGTATTTGATATATGCATATTTTATTTTTTATACCATCATTTTAGAAGTAATTTTGAATCAGTGCCATCTGCTTCTTCATGAGAGGGAGAACGATTGGAGAGCTTTAAAGAAGCAGGTACATTTACTAATGTACACGTTTAGTTACATGTAATTACTATGATTGCCCCTTCATTTTCATGGTCCAAATGCAGGGAAGATTGCGTCTGCTCCTGGAGCATTATTCTTACCTGTAATATTTTTCTCAAATGATTGCACATTTTTGCAACATGCCTTATAAAAATGGAATTTGGGGCATCTTTTCATGTAATATCTAATGTCATTTTCTCTGGAATGCATATGGATCCTGGTCTTTTCCCCCATTTCGGACCATCTCTCATGGTTTGTCTCACTATTTCTCTTTTCCACCGACTTGCTTTTGACCTGCTGTCCTGTTCTTTATCTTCTATTTGCTGAATTTGGATAGGTTATTTTCCTCAGATTTTTACTTAACCAGTATTTCCTCTGTCACTGTAAGAGGGTGGGTTTTTTTTTTTTTTTTTTGCATCTTCACATCTTATCATATCCTGGTGACACAAGTTTTCCTTGTGGCTGGTTTTCAGAAGTGCTTTCAATGAAAGGAGAGAGATGGTAGTCAAGGGGAGGTGGAAATCCATCTTTCTCCTTTTGCTTTGAATTCTGATAACACAAATAAACTGCTCTTCTGTGTGGGAAAAATGTGACTTTTTTAGTATTACACTTTTGAACAGCTGAAATAGTCTGAGTAATCCCTCTGGGTTTCCATGAACACAGTTGTGATGCCGTCAACAAAGGAAGAATGGCAAAATGAACGCAGTGCTTTTACTTGCTGTGTCTCATTTTCTGTAGCAGTGGAACAGCTGGTGTCTTCCCTCTTTGCCAGCAGATCTGTGCTTTCTCACCTGATGGGGCAACGAAACTCCCCCGATGTCTTCTTTAAAATGGAGAAGCATTGAAAAATTATCCACTGGAGTTTGTTTATTATTAATATGAAACTGTACTCTATAAAGAGTGGATGTGAGATTTGAAAGGGACAGAAGGAGGGAGAGAAGGAAAGATGTTTAGAAATATAGGGAAATGCTCCGCTTTTTGATCTCCTTACTTTTGTACAACTTTAGGAATGTGACCTAAAGCTGTAAATGCAACAGATGATGAGCACTAAGAAGGGTAGAGATGACATGGCACTTGAACTTTCAAACTAGTTTTGTTTTGGAATAATAATTCACTTCATCTTTCAGTGAGTGTCTTTTGATTTAAAATAAACTTTCTCCTCCCTTACATCACATTTCACAACCATGCAGTATTGCAACTCCAAATTGATTACGTGGTGTTAACATATCCAGATTATCAAACTGACATATGATATGGAGTGTTACCAAACAACAGAATAGCATGCCCCGAGATCCCACATACACATATCACCAATTTTGGTGAAGTGCTCTGGATAGCTGTTTCGGTAGATCTAACAGTACATCTAAAACTCATACAAGGTTCCTGATCAGTGAAACATTTTAGTGTGACCCCGTTAGTGATTCAGTAAATCAGTGCTGGTCCAGCAAATGCTATTTGTTACAATGCCAATCTTCCAAATTATATTTTTTCACTTGATACTCTCTACGTGTAGATGTTCTTTTTTTGATATGTCTTCGTTATTTCATTGCTAGTACTTCTGTGTATCAGTTTAGTAGATGCCAATAAACTGTAGCCTATTAAAGCTTAAGGCAAAATGAATGTTTAATCTCAGATGGAAACAGGGATCTTTTTTCATTTTTGCTCCTACATAAGTAAAAAGCATCTTTCTGAACTTCTCTTTTCCACATTCCTCTGTATAATGCACAATCTGCTTTTTATCTTTATTCTCTGGCCATTTATTCTTTCTTCCTTCTTATTATTAAGAAATTGGTTTTAGCACTGCATGTTTAGCATGTATCTTTGCATATTACTTCCCTCATTGTTATGCATATTTGTTTTGTCATCACAGACTGATTTTATTTGACAAGCTTATTTACTTTTTCAATTACAATAAAAATTGCCTATATTGTAGGCTTTCAATGTGTGTGAGGGAAGGGGGACCCTAAATGAATGTAAAGAGCATAGGACAGACTTATACTTGATGGTTGGGTTGTCCTGAAAAAGAAACTTGATCTTCTGGTTAAAAACAATCATACCTGATGAGACCAAAAGTGTATCTGGTCCAACATAATGACTGTGAACCTCATCTTTCATAAATTGGCCTAATTTGTTCTTAAAGCTGTCTAAATTGTTGGCCACCCCCACATTATATGACAGTGATTCTATTATTTGCTTACATATGTACTTTGTTTTATCTATCCTGAATAACCCAGGCTCAGGGACCAGGACTTCTGTCTAACCACATTCTCCATACCATAGACAAGTCAATACACTTTTGTCATGTGTCTCCTCTTTTTTTTCAAAATGAAGAAGCCTCAAATGTTATCTTTGCTAAAAGAGGAGATACTCCCATCCCTGTTCATTTCTCTGAATATCAGCCTCATGTTGAGTATCAGTCTCATCGTTCTGAATTCAGTCTCACGTTGTGTCGTGGAAAACAGCACAGAGGTTTAACTTCTGCTTGTCTGCTAATTTGTTGTGCAATCTTAACCACTTCAGCCCTGATGTTAATAACGGTGGGGATAGTTATGCTTTCAAGAGCCTGCCAGGAGACAGGCTTTCAGTTCAAGTGACATTTATATTGACGCAGTGGAAAACAACATGAAGCGTACTCTCCGTCAAAGGGCGCCACGTGCCTCTGCTGTATTGTATAGCAAGACTGCCTCATGAAATGATGGATGAGTCTTAAAGATTTGGGTCATCTAGAAATGGGAAGATTTAGTATATGATGAAATATCAAAAGGGCTCCTGCATCTCACTCGACAACAATAGGAATTGCAGTTCCTATCTGCCATTAAAAATGCCAAGAAAGCATTTTAAACAAGAAGTCAGTTTCAGCATGTTACCATCATAATCTTTGAAGAACAATTCTGTGTAAGCTGAATGATCTCTGTGTATATAATTTGACCCAGAACGGGTACTATTTTACTTAACTTCATGTTTCTTATAGGGCCAATAATTGGTAGTGAAAGGATAATCTGAATTAAAAGGATGGGATTATAATAAATAATAAGACACTAAATGGAGCCAAATCATTTCTCCCATTCATCCATATATATATCTCAGTTTAAGTATAATCCATACTTTAAAAAATACTGTACCTAGAATGACAAGGCTAAATAGTATCAGTCATCAATCTGTGTAAATGTAACCTGTGAAATTATTCTTTGGGTGACCTGATCCATACAGGTACATATTCTTGTATGATGCTCATAGTGGTGGAATTCTGAATGCAATTTGTTAAATATATGTCACACATAAATGCACCCTGGGAGGCATTATAGACCTCCAAAGAATCATTTTGTAGAAACTTTGAATGAAAGCATGGCTCTATACTATTTTCTCATCTTACCATAGCATGCACATAACGTATACCTGTTGCTGGACCCAAAGCCATTAGCTTAGCAAACATTCACTAGAGGCAGAGAAGTTTTATATACCTGACTCTACTTTCTCCTTCTCTTCCTGGTTCTCTGCTGATTTGGAGCCAATCACAAGTAGTTCCCTTTTCTCAAGCTGACTCTTTCTCCTGATATATCACAGTATATTGCTGGAACAACCTATGCTTGCTGTGAAAGTAATGGCTCCATTGGTATTCTGGAGAACTAGAGGATAGGACAGGTTGGTGGGGCTTGGCATGATGTTGAAAATGTTTCTTGAGATGTCCAAGTGAAACCTCCTTGTATCCCTTGTATGGAAGGGATTCTCAGAATCTTGAGTCAGACTGGATCGTGGCATTGCTTTTTATTTGTTGGTCCATACATTGTGGTTAACAGAGTTTGGGCAGATTCTACACTTGTGAGATCTACTTTGCTTCTGCTTCTTGTTTAATTAAAACTCCGGAATCCATCAAACAGAGCCTGTTTCATAATGCACCCAACTAGAAATTACAAAATCCTAAACATTGATTTATAATTCAGCAACATATCGGAGAACTATGAATTGTTTATCCTTTATTTAAGCATTCTCAGTAAGTAGTTCTTTGCAACTGTTTGAAAGCCAACTACACAAAAATATATATTTTTGACAAGCTTAGTGATACATTCAGTGTTAAAAGAGGTGAGAGCTCTGATACTATTTTTTATTCTGTTCCCCCTCCTCCTTTCTCTACACAATATACATTTTTTTAAAAAGAATTGCACGTGCAGAATCAGAATCACATACTGATGCCATCAGAATTTTTTTTTCAAATATAACTTCAGAAAATGATTAGAGAATTAAATCAGCCAGAAAAAGATGCCTGCTGCTCAGAGACTTTAAAAAAACAAAACAGCAACTCAGATACGTATTCTATTAAGTATATACAAATGTCATTATTATTGCCTCATCTGACTATGCTTCATTATCTTCACAATAGAAATAGAATGCTAACAAAGTATTTAAAGGAACATTTTATCATAGTAATGATGTGGAAGAGATTTGAAGGATTTTTTTTTCCAATCCAGATGTAAAAATTATACAAAATATCCAATACTGTACAACATCGAAATGAAAGCATTAAATCAATCCTTACTTAATTTACCCCTGACTAGTAAAAGGTTTTGCATGGCCTTGGCAAATAATCAGACTTGGATCCTTCCAAGCAAAAAAGGAATTCAATAAATTGGGAGCTATTCCCAAAAATAACCCATGTTCACAGTTTGCATGAAACCATAGTTGGTTAACCTAGTGGCTAAGTTCATGCAGCACTCTAAGCCCAAAATGAATAAACCATGTTATGGCTTAATACTATCTATGAATCCAACCATTGTCTCCAGTTAGGACTCCACTCAGTGTTCTCCAGTTCAATTTTCTTAGTCTTCTGTTGTGGAAAGTCACAGCAACAGTGGCTTTTTAATGCTTTCCTCAAAAGAAAAAAAAAAATCCAAAAACAGTTCTAGCAGCTGTGACAAGGGGCCATTAAGAAGTTACTGTTCAAGTGGACACTCCAAGCTAAAATGGAAAAGAATTTCTTGTTGCTTGTGGTAGCGTAATACATATTCTGCAGAGTTTGCCTATACATAATCTCTGTGAATTCTAAACAAAGGAAAGTGTATGGAAACACAACAGACTATACTGAAAAAAAAGTTAAAACAGGAAACTAACTAGGTTTCCTAAACTCAGATACCAATAGACCTTTAAGATCATAAGCAGACTCTGATGCTAGTTGCATTGAAATGATCATGGCTTATTTCCAAATAAGTCTGCCTAGGAATGTTGTGCCAGGGTGTTGGGCTAGCAGCATAAAAGCTGAGACAACAGCAAAACCCAGGAAAGCTCTTGAATAACGGGAAAACAAGTTTAAATATGTAAAATTATATTTCTGCTTTTGGCTTTTAATTGCAGTGTATAAAGAGGGTAATTTCTGGGAAGTGAACGCAGAGCTCAAATGTAGTGTATTCTCCATATGAATCCACAGAGGATCGCTGGCTTGGCTGTTTTAATGCTAATTTGTTAGCTTGCAGATAGTTGCAGGAGATGATCATTCACATCTGTTTTACAGAGAGATGAGGTAATATACTGGCAATAATGCTCACCGATAGAAAGTTTAGGTTATGCAGTTGGCAGTGCCGGTATTATTATTATTATTATTATTATTATTATTATTATTATTATTATTATTCACAAAAGGACGAATGGCTATTCTTTTTAGTCTCTAGTTGGCTGAACAGTAGTCTGTCACTAAATATTACAGCCTTAAATGAATGTCAGTGTTGTCCAAGATAGAGCGACTACCATGGCACTTTGTCTAAATTATAACAGCTTTGGTAGTTATACTCCCTGGGATAAAAACGCTAAGCCAGAATCAAATGTCTCCCTGTAGTGCAGTCGGCCACAGCATAGTGCATTAGTAAGCTTTTTTACCTTTCTTTCAAATATCCTACATTTCTTCTTCTTTGTCTGTAAAAAATCAGGATAATATGCAATATGATCTCCCCAAATTAGACCCAGTTGCATAGGCGTCTGCAGTGGTGGCTGGAGTGTGCGGGGTGTAGTCTAGCGCTGGTGTTTTTACCAGAAGATTGGCAAGGAGGAATTGAATAGTGGTGTGTGCTTCTTTGTCTTAGGTGTGTGGTACATAGAACTCTATGAGTTTATATTTTCATATAATGGTTCAGTATTGTAGTACATAATTAAGCAAGCATTTACTTTACTTCTTCCTATCATTAAAGGTCTTGTGTGGGTTATACTTTGTTCTGCCTTGCCCTTAGTCAGAGACCAGTGTACAGTACAATGATCTTTCTCATCTTCAGTTAACCTTGAGAAACAGATACTCCTTCACTTTGAGATGGTCTTATTGCACCTGGTATAAACAAAGACTCCTTAGCCTTGATGGTCTCATTCATGGCAGAACTTCTCAACCTTGAACCTCGATGGTCTCATTCTTGGCAGGAGGGCAAAGCTTTCCAAGATAAGATAGAGTTATCCTTCATGTCCTTGGTAAAATCCAGTGAGATGAGACCTAAAAAGCAGGTGTGCTTAATTATGATTCAGAGTCTATATAAGCTAGTCAAAAAATGCTGCTGGGATAGAACTAACCAGGAGGGTGCTTGCTGGCTTTGGAGGGGTCCACCCAACATGACCTCTCTGGGTTCCCTGACTGGTAGAAGGGATATAAGGTCTTTGCTTCTTTGTCTTGCTGTATTCTTCAGTATTCTTTGATTTGGTTTTGTGTTACATTCTTCAGTATTCTTGGATATTCCTTGATTGCTGTCTCATGTTATGTCTTTATATTATCTTAGCCTTGGAATAAAGCCTTTAGTACTCATACTGTGTAATCCAAAAGAAACTGTGACCCAACCCTGTAGGGGTTGTGGGTGTTAAGTGATGAATTTTGTATTCAAACATAAGGGCAGAAACTCTATGATTTATGTATGTGTGTCCAATACTGGGACACAAGTATTAAAGGGCAGGATCAGCATCATGATGTTACTGTGCACATCATTGGGGGGGGGGGGGTCATCATGGCTAGCCCTGGACTCCTATGCCCAGTTGTAGTCCTTTTGGTTCCTTATATTTTGATTCTATACTTAGATTAAATGTGCACATATGTGATAGCTAATTGGTTTATATTGATTTACATGATTAGAAATTTGGAGCAAAAATCCAGCTAAAGTTAGTTATCAAAACAATGAAGAGTTTTGTGGCAACTTAACGAGCTACACATTTATAGCAAAACATTTGTGGATTACATTTCATCGCATCAAATGCATATGGTTGACACCTTAATCCATTTGCTATTTTTTAGAATGCCACTGTCAACCCTTCAAGGTAGGCCGGATCAGGAAAGAGACACCACAAAAACTACTGGAACTCTACTTTATGGTTGTTGGGTATAATAACACAATCTTGAAAACCTGCCAGAATTTCCCTCTACTTCCTGTTATAGCATCTAGACTTAAGGCAAGCTTATTCTGAGTCTTTTTCTCCATCTCCCTCCTTTCCTGGGGCTGAGCTGTCATTTATTTTCTTTTATTATTTCTGAACAATTTTGCTAATGGTTCTTGCATTCTTTCACTAATGTTATTGCTACAGTCCTCTACAGCCATAAAGTCTTATTGTGTGTGTGTGTGTGTGTTTTATTCTGCTAAATACATTAATACAGTTACCCTTCAACTTAGTTGTGGCTTTATTATGGTGAAGTCAGTGGGACAGATTAGTTACATGCTGTTTAAGGGGATTAGCTTTAGCTGGATCTTGTTCTATAGCAGGCGTAAAGATCATGTGACTCTCAAGATGTCAGACTGCAACTCCCATCACTCCTAATCAATACATGCCAAGATTCATGGGTGATGGTAATTATGGTCCTCCATCCACTTTTAGAGGTCTACAGCTTTTCTACCCTTATCTGTGTAGTGAAACTCTTTCTACAAATCAACCAGGGTTTCATTACCCAAACTCTTAAAATCATGAACTGATGTGAGAAATTGTGGAGAGGCTGGAAGAATAATAGAAGGAATATTAAATCTAAGCAATCAAAAATAGGAGAAGGGGTCTGTTAGTAGCTTATCTCATAAATGGCAACTCGGTCCACGTGACAAGAAACCGGGGAAGAAAAACTATTCACAATATTCTGAAAGACTCTACCTTAATGAACTCATTAGTAAAGGAGTGTTGGAAATTCCATTTGCAGTTTCCATGATTCTGTATTTAACCCTAATACTAGCAGTAAAGTCTGTGTAATTCTTGCTTTCTTGATCTCGTACAACTGGATGGGGCTTCCAGAAATTATAACAAGTTTTTCCCACATTTGAATAACTTAATACAACTCAGATTCTTAAAGCAACAAACCACTGCCTCAGACTAGTAACCTCAACTCTAAGAATTTTCAAAATTCTTCTGCTGTAAATTGGACACTTCTGATGATTCCAAATCAGAATCATCAGATGTGATTGAGACTGTGGAACACCATCTTACCGGTTATCTCCTGTTACAGAAATCTGTGAATATAAAGAATTAATGGTAGTGTCAGCCTCGGACTTGGGAGTGGTTATGTGTTCTATAGATTTGGAGTATTTGCTTCAAACAAGTGGGAAGAATTAGCAGTCTGCATTATTTGCTAGCTTAGATAATGGGAATTGGAAAAGAATGTTCCAGTTGTTTCTCAGTCCCTCCAGCCTTTCTCCTTTAAATCTTACTAACTGCACAACCAGGGCCTCTGGGCACATTACTGCCCTGAAAAAGTGAGTCTTCATGCTTTACCTACAGTTTACCAGCTTGTCACAGCTAGCACTTGAGGTTAATGGCACAGGCCTCTTAAAGTCCCAGAGTTTCCAGATTCAGTGCAGCTGTCTTGCCAGCTGGTTCTGGCAAGACAGCTGCAAATTGTACCAATGCAACTTTGTGTTTTCTCTTTGCCAATCTCCTTTGACTTCTATTATGGACTGCTTCTAATCCCTTGCTAGCAATCAGTACCTCAGTATGAATTAAGGACTAGAGACTGCTATCCTGTAGCCCAAGGAATGATAGCTGGCTCAGCTCAGTTGATTGAAGTAAGTGCACCACCCTTTTGATAGAAGTGGGCAAGAGAGTTGCATCTTGGGAAATGAGTCTCTCTAACCTCATATAAATTGAATAATAAATAATAAAATAAACAGTGCCACCAAATATAACACCACTTGTCTCTGTGTCTGACTCTGAGTTATTGCTGTATTTGGGGCTCATGGCAATCAATTCGTCTTCCTCACTTATACCTATGTATGGCAAAAATGTGACCTGGCAAGTCGTCTTTTTTTTTTTTCCCCCTTGTGGCTGGTGCTGGTGGTTCTATGTAGTCCATGGGGAAGTCGGGCTTAATTTTTTCTTAGTTACAGTAGTGTTAAAGTAGGTTATTGAACCCCTTATGACGCCAAGAGCAAACTTGAGGTGTTTGGGGCTTTGTCATCCATCACCTTGGAGGAAAGTGAGCTGATCTGACAGTGACTGGGAACAGATGCAATAGAAGCAGGATTGTGATCAGCAATTGGGGAGAGCAAATTTTATGCCATCTCAGGGATATATGGACAATCCTTCAAACTCAGCAATGGGGGAGGGCTCTGTAGGAGATAATTATTAAAAATAACTAATTCAAGCACTACAACAGTCATTAATGTAGTTTAAGTTTTATCTGTGTATTAAATTGTGGGTTTTTCCTGTGCTGAAATACACACGCACACACTTCAATAATAAGTAGCAATTGGTGACCCTTTCAAAGTTTTTGTTCACATAAAGTGTACGACTGGCTCTGAGACATGTTAACTGGAGTATGCGTTATCAGTCTAAAACTAAGTCATCATTTACTTCAGGATAATTCACATCTTCTATTCTATACATTGAAATTAAATGAGGCAAAGCTTTGGAGCCCTTCTGTAGCTGAAATATTTTAGTCAAGTATTGTTTGCCCAGAATATGTAAAAAAACTAGAATTTCAAGAATTTTCAATAGGAAATTAATCTTTATTACAGAAAACAAGGAAAGGTTATGTTATTATAGAGGATGTTTAAAGAATAAGACTCTCACAATCTGATATAATAGTATGTGTTTTCACCAGATGTACTGCAGGGTAAGATTTCTGTAGCTGTAAATCAATGATAATAACTGGACCCATTAGATTGGTCCATCCTGGCGACTGATGGACCTGGATGGGTTTCAGAGGGAGCTGGGGGTTATTCCTGTTGGTCTGCTGCATGGTCCATCTGAAGCCTTGGACACCACTTGGAATAAGGGGGCAGCAGAGGTGTTGGATCGGGTTGTACCCATACAACCTCTCTCCTCTTGGGGATCCCACCACTCCCCATGGTTTACAGAGGAGTTGAAGGAGATGAAAAGAGAGAAGAGACATCTAGTGTGGTGCTGGCCCTCAACAAAGGACAAACAGGTTAGAGCCTATTAAGGCCTACCTTGTGGCAGTAAGGGTAGCAAACTGTCAGTACTTCACTGCCCTTATTGCATCTGCAGATTGCTGCCCCACAGCCCTGCTTCAGGTGATACAAGCCCTCTTGAGTAAAGGGGGCTCGGGGAACCTGTTGCAGGGGCATGAGGAGCAATTTGCTCAGCAACTGTCAGACAAAATCACTTGGATTCTCTCGCAGTTGGACACAGCCTTGTTGCAGGTCCAGAAGAGATGCCTGGGGAGGAGTCTTGCCCGGTTCTCTGAGAACAGTTTGAACTTGTTGGACCTGAGAAAGTGGACAGGGTCCTTAGGACTGTGAGCTCAGCCACCTGCTCTTTAGACCCATGCCCCTCCTGGCTTGTCAAAGCAGCTCGGTGGGTATCATGTGAGTGGGTTCTAGTGGTGGTTAATTCTTTTTTGAGAGTGTTGTTCCTTTACCTCTTAAAGAGGCCTTGGTTTGCCCACTCCTTAAGCCATCTTTGGACCCCACCATACTGGATAGTTGTGCCCATTCCTGGATCAGGAAGCTCTGCTCACAGCCATTCATGCCCTAGTCACCTCCAGATTAGACTACTGTAATGCGCTCTACATGGGGCTGCTCTTGAAGAGTATCCAGAAGCTTCAACTGGTGCAGAATGCAGCAGCACAGGCAGTTATGTATGTTCCTAGAAGAGCATGTATCATACCTCTGCTCCACGAACTACATTGGCTGCCTGTCTACTTCCGGATCCAATTCAAGGTGCTTTAACCTTTAAGCCCTTCATGGCATGGGACTGGGTTATCTGAGGGACCGCCTCTCCCCAATTACATCAGCCCACCCCATTAGATCTGGCAGAGAAGGCATGTTGTGGGTACTATCTGTTAGGGACTTATGCTTGGTGGGTTCCAGGAGGTGGACCTTCTCTGCAATGGTGCCCGCCTTATGGAACATTCTCCCCTCCCGCCCAAAGTCAGGTTAGCTCCATCTTTGTTAATGATCCGGAAGTCTCTCAAGACCTGGTTATGTCATCAGGCATGGGGGTCCCAGGAAACTGGAGACATTCTTAGATGGCTCCACTGTGGTTGATTTATTTAGTCTCTCCATGCCTTGTGGTTTGTATATTTTAAATTTTTAATAATTTTTAACTTTTAATAATGATCTTTTATATTTTTATAATGATTGTTTTTTTATATATTGTTGTTTCATTCGATTGTTGTACACTGCCCAGAGTTGCTTTTGTGAGATGGGCAGCCATATAAATTTGGTTAATAAATAAATAAATAATCTCACCCACTCAGTTGAAGTTATTTGTAAAGGTCTTCATACACTGGAGATTCTAAGGGTTGTAAACGCCTATAGTAATGGCAGCAATTAAGGGCCTAATGAAATATAGTATATTTGTGTTTTGTGTTTTGATTAGGAGTTGGGTTGGAATTATTTGTTAATACTAACAGAAGCAGGTAGAATAGGAATAAAATTTGCTTCCCATGTGATATGGCTTTAAGATCATCTCCCAGCCCATTTTCACTGCCTCTCCTTAATATACAAAGCCATTTACCTGATTCTTTTTTTCCAAATTGTACTTTCGAGATTATTAATGAGATTTTATCCAAACAGTGTGCTTCTTTTTCCATTTTATCATTCAGTAACTGAGATAAGCATAAACTAAAGTCTCGATAGGCAATGCTTGGTTAAGGAAAAAAGAAATCTTTATCTTTTAATTGTGCTTCTTTGCTATGTATTCAAATAATGCTCCACATGCTTGGTATTACGCTTCTACTATGAAAGTTGACGATTCCTCGCAGATTAAAGTGTCATCAGAGGAGGCACATCACAAACCTAAAATGGAATAATTGTAGGCAAACCATTTCTAGCTTTTCTCAGAATGCTTTACTTTGATTGATGTTTCAGCCTTTTAGAGGCTTTTTCTGATCATGTATGCACTTTTCCTGATAATTTAATCCCCCCAAAAAAGGGGGGGGGCGTTCTTTAATGTCTGCATTCCGAAACATTTTTATTCAACTATGTTGTGATGGAACCACTGCCCTCATTCAACAAGGTGGAGGCATCTCTCGCTCACTAACAGCATGTTAGTAGTGGAAACACTGCTGGGCTCCTCTTTCATGCAGCTCTGTCATTTCAGGAAGGAGGGACATACAATAAACTTATTAATTGTTACATTTATTTCTAGAGTGTGCTCCATGCCCCTTTCAAAATATTAAAATTTCTCCTACTATTCTATCCTTCTCTGAAGAGTGCCCCATATCAGGTTCTTTGGCAGCTACCCGAACATTTGCAAGGATGATACTTAGAGTTCTCTGTAACAAGTTTTTTTTTTTGAGATGAATGGAGTGGGGTTACAAGAATTCCAGCAACTACTATTTAAACTATTTTCCATTTAGAACCAATATATCCCCATGGACAGGAGGACAGAGATGTTTTGATTTTCTTTCTAACAACCTTCCTTTGATCTGGTGAAGAGGTGGGCCTTGCAGCTGGCTGTTATTATAACAGCGGTCTATATCTTTATCAGTTTGGGAACAAATTCTGACATCTCTCTCAAAGGAGATGGCCTACTGAAAGTGAGGTGGATATTTCAGGCCTGACGTGAATTAAATGGGTGATTCCTTATACTTTGCCAAACCTTGATTGAATTGTTCAATCTTTTGATCACCGAGGATCCTAGCCCCTCTTGGGTGGCCAGGGATTAAAATACAGTAGGTGTGATGTGATGGTGAAGAATAAGACAAGCAAGGATTTTCTCTGCTCTTTTTCTTTATTGGGAGGGGGATTTTTTCTTTGCTTTTTAAAACCTGTTTTTAGGATTTAGATTAGATTTTTTTTTTATTGTTTCTTGTCTCAAAAAGACAAAAAGCGTGGTACTGTTTTCAACCATTCTGGCTAGAAGCTGCAGAAAATGGGATTTAGGGGCCAAATGTAACCCTAGGTTCTAAGTTGCTCATCTTTGATTTAAAACTTCTTTTGTGTATGATTTAATTACTTGTAAATTCAAGCTTCTAAATTATTGGGTTTTTTTTAATAATTAGATACAAAATATCATTCAATCTGTACCAAAGAAGAACATATTACTTCATCCTTTGATTAGTGGGAAATATTGTGTTTCCCACGGCTGATAAGTTACACGTTTCCAAAAGCCAATCTTTAACACATAGAATAATATCATTTTTTCCAAGTTCTCAATATTATTCTTTTAGCCACCTCCCATGCACAGCACAACCATAATATCTCATAGACAAATTCCAAAGCTTTGGTATATAATTTAGCATCAAGTTAACATCTTTAACATGTAAAGGTTTTGTCATAAATCTACTTATGTACATTAAAATACTATTCCAGAAAAGTGTCAAATGTTCACCCAAATAAATGGGTCAATGAATCCTCAATTTTTTTACATCTCCAACAAAGAAAATCTAATGTCCATCCTTTTGAATATATTCTTTGGGAAGTCCGATATACTCTAAATACATTTTTTTTAATGAATCAACTTTAATCTCAAATTCACTGATACATTTTAATGTTTTTAAGAACATGAAGACATTGATGGGGTGTTGTTGGAAATTCCAACTCCTTGGTTCATGCTTGAAATATCTCAGCACTGTCCACTTTAAAAATATTATTGAACTTTTGATAAAGATATCTTACAGGTTTAACTTCTGTCATGGATTCCATCAAATAGGAAGCGTCTCTTTGACATATGTCTAAATTATAAACTTAAGCTCCTAGATTCAAGCTAAATTCAAGCTCGGATTATATTTCATTAGATCAATACAGGCTTCTTTGCAGTAAGCTTTAACTCCCATCTGTTTTCGCCCATATTTTATTTTTTTAGCTCACTGACAAGTCATCCTATTGCTGAGCTCCCTCTCAATGTTTTCATCATTTCTAACCCAGGCAACACTGTCCTTTTATTTGGTTCCTATAAGATTGTTCATGAAAATTCTTAATGCCTACTTTTTTTAATTTAGCAGTGAAAACAATATTGTAACATCTCAGAGGTAGATGGAACATCCTAGAGATAGAAATAAAGCAGTCTACTGTATCTCATATAGTACTGGAAATTACTGATAATTTTCCAGGGAAAAAATCTTAACGAGAAAAAGTAAAAACTTTAAGAATTTTTCTGTTCATATAATTCAATTTCATTTTTCCCCAAGCCCTAAATGTTAAACACAGCTGAAGACGTTTAGGAGGAAATGCTCTAACACATTGCAATAGAAAGTCTATTGAAAAATTGGCCAGTGATACAGCAGTGCACCAGAATTTACTGAATACCTGATTTAATTGATATTTCATCTATCATAGCTGCCAGACTGCATCTTCCACTGCTCAGCAGGTTTCCTTCTCCCTTCCATTTTCCTGCCAACATCATGGAGCTTCTGCTCACTAGGATCTCTGTGTGCTTTTTTCATTATTAGTCTCTCCTTTTCTCAATACCGGGGGGGGGGTGGTTTGGGGGGTAGCCTGTCTTGTCCGCAGAGTCTAAGTCCAGCACCTACTTTTGCTTTGTAGCTCAGTGTATTGTTCAGTGTCATCCTAATTCTAGCTCTTCATCTCTTTTTCTCCATTGGAAAAAGTTCCAGTGAGGGTTTTAAGAATCATGGCTTTTTACTTCACCTTTCACAGATGGACTGTTCTGCACATTTTAAAGCAAGCTGGCCATTCACAAATGTTTCATAGCATTATATCTCTTAACCAGTTGATCTAGGGACATCACAGCTTCCATTAAAGAAAACCTGTAATGTGCTGCTTATTATAAGAATTTTGGTAGTTATCACATTTGTTCATAGGAACTGGTTTTCTCCCATTTGATTTAACTTTTTTTTTAAAAAGTAATACCGCAGCCATGAAGGAAAAAAAAAAAGAATGAGAAAGAAATAGAGATTACACACAGACAACTGAACAAGAATTTTCAAAATAACATTAAATCAATGCTACGTATAAAGTAATTTTAACTATTACTGGAAATTAATCAATGGTCAAGATTTAACAAAAGCAGCCAATATGGTAAGAATCATCTTTCAGAATAAACAGTTAATAAAAAATTGTATCACATTTAGGAGATCTGTCTTTACAAGATCTAAATTATAAAACCTTATGTTAAGAGAAGCCATGGATGTGGCTTTGGATGTGGTGCAAGTATAACATCACACCTACTTTTTGAGGATTGTATGATTCTGTGTAATCAGCGGAATAAGAGAACTCACAGTTCCCAGGCTATGCAACTCTCTAGTAATTCAGAACATTTTTTAAAATTCGTTTTGTTTCCCAACTGTTGTACTTCATTTCATCAGGATTATTCTGCATGCATCTCAAGTGAAAACAAAAGGTCAAAAGTGTGCTTCTCATATTTTCTTCCAAAATCTCTCTGTTGCATCTGGCCTATCATTCTTTCCATTACACAGGGATATAAAATAATGCTTCACTGACGCTGTGAGCAATTCTGCCTGTTTCATTTATATTTTAAGGTAAGATAACTTGTTCCTTCTTTGTATTTATTTCCAGTCTTTGGCTAGGGCAACCTGGTTCTTTGTACTAATGTTATGGATGAACAGACTTTTTACCCATAATTTACCCCAAAATACTGCTTTAAGCCTAATTAATTTAGACAAATGTGAAATATGTAGCTGGTTAACCTGCTAATGTGTTTTTTAATATAACTATTAAGATTAAGATTTATTAAGATTCATAAAGGAAGATAAGAACTAACAGAAACTAATATTTAGAATAAAGAAAAGAAAGAAGAAAAGAAAGAAAAAGAAGTGCCAAAAGGGCAGGCAGGCAGGCAGGAAGAAGTAGCTTCCGATTTTCCTTACAGCAGTTATAAGTATAAATTTACCTCTTATTCTATGGTTACAGCGTGACTTTCACATTTTCTATAATCTATTTTTTTCTGATCATCACAACCATATATCATAAGTTATTTTTTCCTTTTTCGCACAAAAAGTCTATAAGGGGTCTGCTAATGTGTTTTAGTGAATAAGACAACATTATATAATCATGACAACCCATTAAAAAAATAACAGCGAAGAGAAACTATTTTCGGTCTCAAAATGCAATGGATGTGTGCTCAGGTTGCTTCAGCACATGTTGTGATCTGTATTGTTTACATGTGTGTGTGTGTTTGAGTACATTAACATTCAGCAAACATACGCGGCATTTGCACCTAGTTCCTAAATTGGGGATTTTGGCCAAGACAACAGCGGACGGGCAATTAGTAGGAGAAACTGCTTTAATGGATTCCTACACTGGCATATTCCAAACATCCTGGGATTGCACCACCCAGAATTTCCAATCAGCCTGGCAAAATACCGCATTCTGGCAGGAAATTCTGGGATTGCCGTCTCAGCATATCAGGAAGACATTAGGTTGGAGAAAGCTGATCTAATGCTACCTTAGGGTAACCATTTATTTCCTTAGATGTTTTCAAATAACCAGTGTATGTGCAATAAACCAAATACTTTAGGCCAAAGCTCTGGGGAGTGACCTATCAAAGCAAGGATGATTATATGAGCAGTGAATTTGTAGATGATGCACAGGTAAAACTGGGGTAATGCACTGATGTCACGATAGGAATAGACTGAGATAAAGACATAACAGTACCATCCAGGCACTGATATCTGCAGGACAAAAGTAGTAGTTCCCAAATGATTCATTCATACAAGACTCCAAGTTAAAATCAACCCAATCCTGAACTGTATTAGGCTATGCTGTGCAAAAGAACGACTGCATATTCAACTTACTATATCATGCCGAGGCTCTCTGTTGCAGAAGTTAATTTTTAAATGCAAAGAGAGTCATAGAGATGGGAAACCAGCAAGGAGGAAAGATTGGGCCAATTCCATCATTTACATTCTTTACATTTTATACGCTTTCCTATATTATTAATAAGTTTAGTTTTAATAACTGACCTGTATTGTCTGTTTGTGTTTCTGTGTATTGTGCTGGGAACATCAACATTAACAGACACATATAGCAGTTGTTCCTCTTTCCTAAGCTGAAGTTTTTGGCCAAGACAACAGCTGATGAGCAGTTAGTAGGAAAAATATTGTTCACGAACTTCCGGTGGGGGACTAAAGGCGGCTTGACCAATTCTTTGTCTGGGAATAGACACCACAGTCATGGGGGCTAGGGCAGGATCCCTGTAGCCCGAAGAATTCTCCGGATGTAAAGGAGAATCCATGAAATCAACCCAGATGCTCTCCGGACAGCTGTTTCCTGCAAGCAGACCCCAAAACAGAAGACTTTGTGATCAACTTGCGGTGAGCGGCTGGGAGACGGGGCTTTTCCATCCTGTCCGAGGCTGTGGCGTAGCCGAAATTTAGGACACTAAAACCAACCTCCCCATTTCTAAAACACATTTTAAATGGTTTATTACTCTTTTAGATGAAGAGAGGCTTTTTGCAGCAACAGATAAGGGTATCTTCTTGGTGTTTTTCATATGTTCAATGCTTACTTAAAGAAAACTGATTTAGACTTTGGGATTTATATATTGAGCAAAGACTCAAAGGGGTGTTTTTATGAAACAAGGCTGTTTTTTTTTTTTACTTTAAAAAGTTAATTTTGTTGAATCATTACATGTGAGATTGGAGCTTGAGATTGCTGGTGAAAGATTTTTGTGGGAAAGCTGCTGTTTTGTACTTTGCTGCGATGCTGATTGGAGGAGCTTTGTAAACAAAAGTACTTTGAGATCTTGCTTTTTACGCTTTTTTTTTCTGTGTGTGCGGCTCGTTATGGTTGGAGTTCAGCAAAGGGAATTTAGAGAGACACACATTTACTAGAAGATCTCACTACAAGAATCCTATAAGTGATAGTAACTAAATTTGAAGCCTTTGAGAAAAAATTAGACAGATTTGATAGTGATATTGATTTGCAAACAAAATTGGATATTGAAAATAAGAATATTGATGATGTTATATAGTGTGAAATAAGGGAATCTTCAGAACAAGAAACTGGAATAAGAGATCTGGATTTGGATGGAGGGCTTGGATGATTTAGTTTATCTTGAGCCTGGAAATAATGAGTTCTTTATAAAGCCCAAATTCACAACATAATTTTTTTTTTTACAATATCCAGACCATAAAGCAGAAGAGTATTTTGGAGATTTTTCTTTTCTTTTTCCTTTTTTTTTTTGGATGCACAGAAAGGACTTATTAAACCTTTGAAGACGTCTTTGATAGTAAAAAAGGACAAAGTGACATGAAATTACTACTTGAAATTTCACTTGAAGAAAAGATTAAATGTCAAGCTCCCTGAAAAGAAGAAAAAGGAATTTAAAGTGGACTTATGGGACCAAGGTTAAAATGTACAAGTTATGATTTTGGATTGGTAATACTGGAATTTATTTTTAGACTGCGATTGTATGATAATGTTTATGGATTTTACTGTTATAGAAAATAAATAGACTTAGGCGTTTCATAGTGATAGATTAACTGATACTTCAAATGCTGGTAAGGACCTTGGGATAACATGTTTCTATCAATTTCTTTAACTTTGTTTCTATTTAGAAATTACTCTTGGGATTTTTGCTTATAACTGAAAGAAATGAAATTTTGACTTTGAGATTTGATATTTAGAATTGTTTTTGCTATAGAAATATTGTGTTTTATTGATATTACTTGTGAGGAAGTAGTGAGGAAGAAGTTATGTAGTTTTTTACTTAGAACTGTACCAAAGAATGTCGGAAGTTTTTTTTTTTCTTATTTTCTGCCTCTTTTTCTCCCCTCCCCTTTTTTTTCTTTTCTTCCTCACACTTCATCTATTTTTTTTCTTTTCTACTTTTCTTTTGATGTTTTTGTGCATTTTATTCTTGTTTGAAACTTAATAAAATTCTTATTAAAAAGAAAAAGAAAAATACTGTTCACATTTAATTCCTATGTTGAGAACAAGCATCTCCCTTTGTTCTTGCCTTGATTCCAGACCTTCCCCTAATTTTTATCTCCCAGGTTCTATCTTTTATTCCTCTGTGTCCCAGACTATCTTTCTGGGCTCCTTCTGAAGAAGGTGTAAACTAGTATCATTTTCTCCCTTTCACCAGCTGCCTTGCCTTGTATTCATTCTTCCATGGCTCATACTGCCAAGAGAAAATAGCACCAGACTTGCAATAGTGAGTCTTTCTCTTACTATCCTAGATCACCTTGTAATGTGCCAATTGCTGGAAGTCAAGCCAGCTACTGCTAAAATCTCTTGTGACAGCTATTTAACACCTAATCAAGTGCTAAGCTGATAAATAATGTATTTCTTGGCATCATCCAGACTTTAATAAACATTGTAAAGAGTTTAGAGTTCCCAGCTTGTCTTTACAACTTTGCACCATAGCAAGTCCTGTTAGAATTGAAATCAGTTGTTGAGAAATAGTTTATTCTTTTAAGAAGGACCAGGCACAATCAAGAATAAGCAGCTTGCCCGTTGGAAGAACAAGGTATAAAAATGAACTGGTTCTCATATTTGCAAATACAATCTAGATTCGATAAAGATTTTAAAGCAGAAGGTATTTATGATGAGCTGACTGTTTTAGACAAAATTTTGATCGGTACTGATGAAAAGGTGATTAAAAAACTTCTTATTTACTAGAATTTAAGATGGAGGAAGAACAGGTTAAAGATACAATGATCGCATGGGGGAAAAATTTTGGATACGGAATTGATTTAGAGAAGTGGCAAAAATTATGGTCTCAAAACTATAAAATGACAATGTCAACTGCATATAAAGAAAACTTGTATAAGATGTTTTACAGGTGGCATTTACCTCCAGCAAGGATTGCGAGAATGTACAAGAACAAGTCTGATAAATGTTGGAAGTGTCATCAGAAGCCCGGTACATACTACCATATGTGGTGGACATGCCCAGAAGCTAAAAGATATTGGATTAAAATCCACACATGGTTGGAAAAAATGATAAAACAACATATAGACTTTAAACCAGAGACATTCCTATTAGGAATTATACCTGAAACATATAGTAAAGAACTGAAATATTTGATTGTAAATGTTCTGACAGCGGCTAGAATTGTATTTGCTAAAAATTGGAAAAATGAAAAAGTACCTATGCAGGAGGAAGTCATTAAGAAAATTATGGAATGTGCAGAGATGAGTAAATTAACATTTGAAATTAGAGAGCAAGAAGATAAACAATTCTATATGATATGGGATTTGTTTTATCAATGGTCGGATGAAAAGATATAGTAATGTAATAGATCAGCAAATTATATAATAGAAACTTGACAAACTGATATAAATTATTATATATATATATATATATATATATATATATATATATATATATAATCAATGGATAAAAATGATATAAATCCTATTATGAAAGCTGGTGTTATAGACTAGTAACAAATGAATAATAATTGATAATTGATAAATATATAAATATGTGTTGGATAGATGACATGAGATTCTATATAAATGATGAGTGAAGATTATGAAAGGATGGCACAAATGATTGGTAACTGGCTGACACACGGTTTAAAATGGAAGATGGTTTTTTTTATGCTTTTTATGTTATTGTTTGTTTGTGTTTGTTGTAAAAAATAAAAAATTTATATAAAAAAAAAAAGAATAAGCAGCTTGCTGGCTGTGATAAGCATCACATCACAAAAGTCAAATGCAGTAATTATATAACATGCAGACATTGCCCCTATAAAATGATAACTTGTGCACATACACACATGCACATATATATACATCCTCATTCAGCAAGGCACCAAACTGTTTTTTATAGTTCTCTTATGTTAGGCAGTAGCAGGTGTGATTCCTGTTGGTTTGTTTTTTAAATGTGTCAGCTGTTTCCATCCAAAAGGGAGTCAGTATCCCCCTTCTACTCAGAACACCACTGATTATATCAGCCCTTTTGGTTTTCCTTAGAATCCTTCAGATGTTTTATCTAAGTAGAATCCTCCAAATCTGTGTCAAATCTGAGTGTAGTTGAGATTCATCAACAATTTGGTGCTCACTTTGCCATGTCCACCCATGCTTACTTGTAGCACTGTGAACATTAGACCCAAAAAAAGAAGACAACACAATCACACAGTAATGAAATTCCTATTTTTCTTACACCAGGTCCAACTATAATCCTAAATTATTTACTCAGAAGAGTCAGGAAACAAGGGGTGGGATAGAGCCAGTATGATATAATGGACAAGGAACTGGGAGACCCAGATTCTAATTTATCCGTAACCATGAAAGCTCACAGGGTGACTTTGGCCTTGTCACTTTCTCTCAGCCCAGTCCACTCACGAAATAGCTTTAGTGGGGAAAAATAGGAGGAGGGATGTATACCACTTTGAGCTCATGAATGAAAAGAAGGATATAAATCTAATAAATACGTAATAAAAAGGATATAAATCTAATAAATAATTGACTGTGCCAAGAATCTTAATGTCAAGACTTGGAGAGAGGAGCAGTTAGCCCAAAGAGATACAGGACTATGTTCATGTGGCTGTCCCTTTTTGATGCTATCTGAAATCTTGATAGGTTATATAATAAAATCCCAAATTGGAAAGGGTCATGTAGGACATTGATTTGTGGCATATATACATCATTGTCATTCATCTAATGATACTCATATACCAAAGGAATACCATGTGTCAGTGGAAAGAATTCCTCTTTGGAGGATCTTCTGGAGCAGATTTTGGAAGGCACACAGGTAGGAAGGAAAGGAAATGTTTCATTGTGTTAATGTAGTACAGGAAAATATTAGATATTTATTATCTAATAATAAATTAGATATTAGATTTTCTGCATTTAGTTTATCAATTGCAGAAAGGGGTTACTCAAAGTCTTTGCTATTTTATTGAATCCGTTAAGGTTTTAGTTCTTTAAATTCTTATCTCAGACTAAGTATCAAGCAGGCCTGTGAGTAGAAATTATAGGATTGCATTGCAGATTTCAAACCACACAAGAAATTTAGCTGGGCATGTATCATTTATGACTTTGGTTACTTTTTTTTATCTGCTTCTCATATAGAATCAAATGTTTGCTTGATGAGATTTTATTCTTATCGAATTTCTAAATGCTTTTCATATCAAATGACTAGGCTTCTTAAAATTATATCCATTCATTATTTTATAAGAATTACTATAAAATGAAGATTGTGCATACAAAGAGGAGGAATATGTAAATATATGTATAAAAGGAAGAAGGGATTTGAAAATTGATTGATATCATAGGATTTTAACACTGATTCAGATGGATCTTCCCCATGCCCTGGTACCTTTTGCTGATTTCAGATGATTATTGTAATCATGCCTGCTGGAATCCATGAAAGTGATTCTATAAGCAGTAAATTAAGATGAACAAGTTGTACTCCAAGGAAAGAGAAACATAATTTGGAAGAATCCTTTTTATCAGTACTAGGCACTGTACAATTTTCCAGTGAAATAGTTTACAATATCAGTTTCTCAGAATGTATACATATCCCTCTTGTATTGCTGTAGAAAATCCAATTTCTAAACCCTGGATATAATACAGTTATTGTCTTATATCTATTCCCTTTTCTCTCAGTTCTGTTACTTTTGAAATATTCCATTAGGATTAAAATGGTATGAGTATACAGATGCACAGCTGTGTGAATTTTAGTGTGGTGACTTTGAAAACAGTTAACACCTGGATCATTGGGAAAAAAATTATTTGAAGGAAGCTCTAAAAAAACTGAATTGAGAGAAGCACTGAATTTGAGCTTAATTCCTCTAGGGAGAGATGTGAGATCTCTCTTGTTCAGTTTGCTTGTATCTGTGCTTCTCATTTGTAAAATGGAGCTCATCTGGGAAACTTTATGACTTTGTAGTGGAAAAAAGCATTTCCTGGATATATGTAATTGAAATTTATATGAAAGAAAAAAATATTTCTCTGACATCTGTCATTAATTTCTAAAATAACACCAGGATTCATGCTTGCCTGAACAGTATTGATCTGACCTAGGTGTCCTTCAACCTAATAACAATTACATGGAAGGCATTTCATACAATGTAGGACACATTGTAACATTTTTTATTTTCAGTATATCTTCTAAAACCGAGAACAGAATCTAAGTTTAAGCCTTGATTCCTTCCCCTTTTAAACAGTTTATTAAACCACATGAGAATAATCATGATCGTGTGTGCCAGTACTGTCAAATATGCGCTGTAGAGGATGGCTCCAAGGCTCTAATAATGAGTTCCTGGGATGGGGTAATATTAAGTCAAGAGACTGCTATATACTGGCCTTTCCAACATAGTGTCTTCAACAATTGTTGAGTTCCAGCTCCCATCATTTCCTGGTCATGTTAGGGATGGTCAAATTTGAAGTCCAGCATATTATTCAATATCTACATCAAATGCATGGAACCACTGGAATGATCATCCATCAGTTTGGGAAGACCCTTGACAAAATTATTCATGAGTAGCACCTCTCCACTGGCCAATCCCAGGCAGCTCCCTAGTTTTGGAGGGCCTCCAGCAGATAAAGCAGCAGAAGCAATGCCTAGATATAGGTGGAGAGGAACAAGGAAGAAGGTTTGGGCATACTGCAGGGCAATAAGAAAGATGAAGTGTTCTCACTTCTCCTTTCTTATTGCTTTAGCAGGCTGTTGTCCAGCAGCCCTTTCCAGGATGGCTAATTTCCTTTCGAATTACAAGCGTTTCCTCCTGACTGCTATGACCAGCTGGCACAGCATTTCACCAATAAAGTCACTCAGATTCACTTGATTCTTAACTCTAGCCATGTCTAGAGTGGTGATTGGACAACATCTTGCAAAGTTATCTGGGATTTCTTTGGGCCTGTAACTTCCAAGGAAATGGATAGGATGCTCTCTAGGATGTTCTTTTGTCCCTTATGGCCTCTTCATATAGCCAGAGGAGGGGTTATTTCCCGCATCTGGGATATTGTCAGCATCTCTTTGTGGGAGTGGATGTTACTCACAGCCTTGAAGGAAGCTGTGTTATAACCCTTCTTTAAGAGGCCTTCCCTAGATGCAGAGCTAGTGGATAACTATCACCCAATCTCCAACCTTCCTTTCTCAGTGAAAGGTGGCTGAGATGATGATGAAGTACCAACTACAGTCTTTCTATCTGTCAGTTAGGGTTCACCCTTGGGCATGGGACAGAGACACCTTTGTTTGCACTAGTGGATAACTTCTGTTGAGATCTGGATGGGAATAGTGCATCTCTCTTGTCCTGTTCGAACCAGGACCATGGTATTGACCATGTTATCCTTCTGGACTCTTATTGGGGAAGGCACTGCTCCCAAAGGAGCAGGTCTGCAATTTGAGGGTCCTGTTTGACTTGCAGCTCCTGCTGAATCAGCAGATGGAAACCATGGCCAGGGGTCTGTTCCCAACTTTTATTGGTACACTAGTTGCAGCCCTAGCTAGAGTGATAGGTCCTGGCTACAGTGACACATGCAGCTGCCTTGAAAGTTCACTCAGGCTTCAGTTGATCCAAAATGTAGCAGCACATATATTATCCAGGATGCCCTGACAACACATATTACACTTGTGCTGTGGGATCTGCATTGGCTTCCTATACTTTTGAATGCAATTTAAAGTATTGGTGTTAACCTATAAAGCCCCTTATGGCACCAAGTTACCTGCAGGACCATGTTCACCTGCTAGAATCAGCCTATTTTGTCTTGCTGGAAAAAACAGCTGGTGGTTCCCACACTTTTGAGAAGTATTTTTGAGAGGAGTTTTTTTGAGGGAGGGGGAGCAAAGGACAGAAGTGTTGCTTTCTTGTAGCAATGCCAACTCTCTGTGATGGCTTCCTGCATGATATTACATTAGCTCCAACCTTATCTGCTCCCAGAAGCAGTTGAAGATTAAGTTTTGCTGGAGAGCATTTGAGACTTAATACCTGTTTTCTGGATTCTGATGGATTTGGACTGTTTGGTTTTGATTGGTTGTGCATGTTTTTTGTTCCTGGATTTTACTGATGGTGTTTTAATACTTCTACTCTTGTGAAAGTGCCAAGAGTCCAAAGGGAGCTTGGCGGGATACAAATCTAGGAAATAAAGATGTTGATGATACTCTGTTATATATTACCACCCCAGCCCAGGCCAGGGATGCTCTAGATGTCCTGACCTAGTGCCTGGAGGTGGTGAAGGCATGGATGGATCAAGGTCAGATTAAATCTCTGCAAGACAACCCCATGATGGTTCCCACTTAGGGATTGTGAAAGAATATAGACCTGACCTTGGGAGGGGGGAAGGAATAATTGAACTGTTAAGAGAATAGTTTCAGAAAAGATTACTCAGTGCTTAAAGAGGAAAGGGTGAGAAAGAAACTCAAAATAACCCTGTTTATAAGATGGAGTAGAGACAAAATCTGCCAGGCTTTCAAAATGTTTTTATTCTATCCTACAACAGAAAACACCATTCCTGGAATCTCTGCTGTGCCTGTTTCTTGACCTTGTCTACCTCAAAGGGTTAACATGGGTCAAGAATTGAGTTAGCACAATAGTCATTATGGAGGATTTCACACCAAATACTGTCTTAAAAAATTAAAACCTTGGATTTTTAGGAACATATGCTGTCCCCAGTTTGACTTGGGAATGGCAGGTGGGAGTAAGGTTTGGATCCTGAAGCGTTTGCAATCTGCCATTCAAGCTTAAATATAAATCCTGTCTATTTGCTTTGTCTGTTTTGTAGTGCTGCTTTTAGATGGCTAACTTCCCCGGTTTAAACCCTTAATATTTGTTCTGTTCTTGACTTAGTGATACCTAAAATAATGGTCTGAATCTTTTGATTCTGCCTGCTTTATATGTGTGTGCTTGCCAATGTTTTAAAAGATTCTTTCAACTAGAAGAGACCGTTGTGTATGGTAATTCACCCAGGCAGACTTCTTAGTAGCTGCTGAATGATTCTTGATGGATATTAGGAGGTGGTCTTGAGATAAAGCCATGCTCCTGAAGCAGATCTGGTAACAATAGTTCCTTGATGGATGATGACCTCATACAATTAAGTTTGTCTACAGAGTTCTATCTCTAAGTCAAGTAGAAGTGAATTAATAAACGCTGAGAAATGGGTGGGGCAAGAAGAGAATAATTTATCAATCATTTTACAGTTAATAAATGAGACATTAGAATAGAATAAAGGCATGGTTCAACCATTCTATTTTTAAAGTCTTTTTTTTTCCTCATTAGAGCCATAAAAATCAGAACTGTGTACATTTCAATCTTCTGCTCTGACAAGCATCTTTCATCTCCTGATGCTGAGGAATCATGCTAGTCCAGGTTTTAGTCTCTGCTGAATAAGCTGCTAATTGTGTTGAACTGCGTGGTTTGTGCTGTGGTCCTCTAGAGACTGGACTAAAATCAACAATCTCATTTTTCATTAGTGACCTGAACAACTGTGGGAATGTAGCTCTGAAGAATGAAAGGCGGAAAAGCTTGAATAACACAGGATTGAAGCTAGCCATTTCCTCCCTTTCTTCTTATTTCACTTTCACAAGATTATTTTACTCCTTCTGCAACAAAATCTCTAACTGTATCTGCAGAAAAACAGTATCTACTTCTTTTCTGAAAAAGCAATAAATAAAACCTTTTTCTTAAAAAAAAATCAAGAGTCTGACATATCCAAAGTTTGATATCAAGAAATAGTGTTTTTATATATAAATAAATATATAGGGAGAAAGCCATTTCAGTATCTTGCAGTAAAAACAACCTAGTCTAATGGCATCCTTAAAGCCTGATCAATTTATCATGGTATAAGGTTTTGTGAGTTACAGTTCTCTTCATCAGATAAATGGATTATAATACTAAGAAAAGAAATACATCTATGTTCAGGCAAGGGGAATGGTAAAGAGATAGGTGAAAATTAAAGTTAGTGACCTTTAATAATAATAAAAAAAAAGCCCTTATCTTGCATTACAGAGCTGGTTAATACATGTGGTATACTAGTAAACCTTGGTTTCTGTGTAATCCAAGAGAAATGGTGTTAAATCAATTAATTCTATCTCAGCTGTTCTATAATGAAATTGGTCTTTGTATTTCCTTTTTCAAAAATGGTCATGTTGAGGTTGGTGCTAAGGTGTAGTGGGGGTTGAAATGTCCCCCGACCTCCTTTGCTGCTGCTGTATTTACCAGAGAAAATTTGTTCTTTTGATGCCCCTCCTTCAAAGAAATAGTTTTTCTAACTTGTCCATATTATAATTTTGGAGAATATAAATGGAACAACATAAAAAAAAAGAAAAAACATTATGGGCTCACAAGTTCTAGAGGGGCCATTCCAATTCCATTTTTGTTTCTGCTGCCTTTGGTTTCCTAGAAGTTAAATTTCTTGAATGATACTGGAAGTGTGAGATGTTTGTTTGTCTTTAAGATGCCAAAAGACTCTGGTGTTTTTCCCTACAACTTCTTTATCAGATGAACACGAGTGAGCATCTGTTTAGAATGAAGATGTTCCTAAATTGTGCTGTATCCACTGACCGTACAACATGCAAATGGATGTGTGCTCCTAGAATTCCCTTCAGACATCAGTTGTCCTGCATGTGTGCAAATAGGCATCTAGTGGGCAGAGTCAAACCACTAATTCTTGTTAACCCCTTTCATGCATTTCTTACATTTGAAAAGAGTAACTTGCAGCTTGTGAATGTTCTGGTACAGTTTTCAGCACAAAAACTAAATGTACATTTATAAATACATATTTGAGGAGGAAATTAAAAAACACCCACTCAAATTAAAATGTAAGCCACCCAGAGTTGTCTAGAGACTAGTGGCCTTTAAGTCAAATCAAATCAATACCTGAAATAGGAGGAGTGTTAATGGTTTTTTAAATTAATTCAGGAACACAACAGATCAAGTTTATGGCTTGTCACATGGAAAAATTACATGAAATGGAAACAATCTAATTGTTCAATCTTAATATTCTCCAGCTAGTGTGTCAAAAGCCTTAGCCCTCCTGTTGAATAAGGAGATTCCAGATAGTTGAGTCAGTTGCTCCTGAGTGTCTTCTTCCATTATGTAACTCCTATCAATCTCATGATAATCATCTCAGCTGAGCCCAGTAGCACAAAGTGGGAGACAACTAAAATGCTCATCTCAAGTTTTTATAGACTATATTTCTAGATAGCCTGGAAACTTCAGTTAATGCAAAATACTGCATAGTAGGTACTGACCGGAACCTGCAATTGTGAACATACAATCCAGTTTGTTTTTTATCCCAGTTCAAGATGTTGGTATTGACCCATAAAGCCTTTCGTAGCTTGGGACCACAGAATCAGAAGGAATGTGTATTCCCATATGGTTATCGCCAGAAGCCCTGCTTGCGATGCTGTTCCATGCTGGGTTGTGATGCATGTCAGTGCAAGAGCAGGTCTTTTCAGGTGTAGATCCTGAATTTGGAATGTCCTCAACAGTGAGATATATCTGGCAGCAGTTTATTGCCTTTTCAGTTCCAAGTAAATCTCTTTTAATATATTAGTATGTTAATTTTAAAATGCATCTGCTGCATAGAAGCTCTTTAATTATGGTTGTTGCTTCTGTTGTTTGTAGTATTGTGTGTTTTCATTCTTTAATTCTTTAAACTAATGATTATTCAAAATGTTTATATTTTGATGTTATTATATTGGAAGCTGCCCTGGGAAAACTCAGTTTGGAGGCTGGCATGCATTAATATATAAATGCCCTTACACAAACAATGAGGTACCATGAAGAACAAAGCCTGCCCAAACAAAGAACAAAGCCTGCCATATTAAATGTTGTAGATGATAAGTTTAATTTTCAACCAGAACTGCTGATATCATAAGGCCAGCTGTTGCAGAATAATATATAAAAATACATTATACAGTTATGAGGTTTGGACAACTGCAGGTCTGAACGTAGCCCTTATGCTTGGTGAAGCTCCAGCCATCTTGGAATTTGGTACTGCATTGGGAAATCTACTATATAATGCATGGCTAATATTGCTTGATGATTTATGTTGCATTTATTTATTTGAGGGAAAGAATTGTGTGTATATTTAAATATCTGACTCTGAGATCAGGTCCATGATTTTTGTATGATCTTCTCATATACTATTATAGTAGTCCTTCAGGATACAACATTGCACATGCTTAAATCAAACATGGCTTTGAATGGATGTCAGAGCCATTATAAGATATGGAACAGAATTGGGTTGAGATGTGTTAAAACTAAATTATTGATTCTCTGAGTTTTGTTCAATCTCAAGTTGTTGGAGTAGTATTATCATGTTCCTCTATTGTATTTCTGAATTTAAATGGAAGTATATGTTTGCCTGTTTTAAAATTACACCCTAGAAATGTTTGAAGCAAATTCCTAGCCACAGTTTTTGGCTTTCTAAAAACAACTGCAAAATGGTTATTTTTTTCTTCTTGTACTTTTTAAGTGTCCTAAACAGAATAAAACAGACATTTATAAAGTAAGTGAAGAGGATTTCCAGACAAGAAACTGGCATGCATTATTCATCAGTTTCTTCATTTTCTTTTCTTTTTCTTTTTTTGTTGTTGTTATTTCCTTTTTTCCCCAACAGACTATAGTACATTCAGAATGGCATTCATACTGTCTTTTGTTTTCTTTTTGCTATAGTCTCTTCAATATTACAGCATGAAATCCTTTGGAGAAGGTGGAGTCAGAGGTAGTTATAAAAACAACAAATGCTGGGCATTCAGAAGCGATGTTCAGTGTCACCTGAACAGGTCGAAGCATTGCAATCTTTATATCAGTTTGTACAGAGATCTTTGGCCATGAAAAAAGAGATAAGTAAGCATAACTTTTATTAGGCATTATTCAACATTCTAGATACAAAGAAGAATGTACATGATGGTTCCATTTCTATTTTTTAAGCCTGTAATTCAGGCAGGAAGAACCAAACAGCAAAACTCTGACTTCAGGGAGCGAAACCCGACTTTAGATCCTCTTCTTAAATAGCACTAGTAGTCCTGACATCACAACCTTGCCAATCCTGACACGAAAAACAGTGACCTTAGGTAAAGGAGGTATGGTAAGGTTAGTTGGAGGAGGCAGGCTGGGAGGGATTGATGATCCCTAAGAATCCTAATCTCTCCCAGTCTTCCTTTATATCTCCCAAACTAGATTAGTTGTAGAGCTTTCTTCCTTCTGTGAGTAGCAGGATTAAATTCTTTAAAATCATTTATACAAGGTAGGGAAGGCATGCAGAGCCTAGAATTCATGCATTCTTTCCAACCCCTTTACCAGGGATGTTTTCTTCTGTGTAACTAAGTGACATATTGTGTGTTTGTGTATATGCTTTCTTCCCCTGGACTAATCAGAGTCTCTGCATACTTGTTGCCTGTGGGTGATGGGTGGATGTGTATATGAGAGAGAGAGAGAGAGAGAAAGAAAGAAAGAGAGAGAGAGAGAGAGAGAGAGAGAGAGAGAGAGACTAACCAGGATGGGTTCATACATGTTGCCTCTGTTTCTGTGCAGGTGTGGGTGTGGTTTTAATCAGGGTTCATGCATCTGTGTTGCATCTTTTGTGCATTTCTACTCTCCCCTTGTGTTCTGTCTATGTGTGAATATATGTATATAGGCGCACTGGGAAGCCCAGGGCATGCTCCATATGGTCTGTTCTGGGTCACATGATGAGGAGGTTGAGGAGAAGGAGCTTAAGAATGGAGCAGCCACCTGCTTCTCCCACAGGGCTAGATTGGGGAAAAATTTTATCAGAAGTATTTTTCTCCACAGTCCCTGGTTGGGTCTGACCCACTTTCAAACTGAAACTTTTTTTTTACCCATTAGATCCAGTGTTGTTCTTTTTCAGATGGTTCTCTGAAGAATAGAGAGACAGAATTCTCCTGAATCCTGTATATAATTTTGGCCCAGCAAAATTATTAGTTGGAAAGAATAATAAGGTAAATTTGGTTGTACTGATACTATCAGTATCACTAATTTCACAGGGCCTTATTTAATGTTTGCTGCTGGACAGTGCCTATCACCTTTTAAAATAATATTTATAGATGCGTCATCCAAAAGATAATTTAGCAATATATTCATATAAAACAAGAGAGAGAGGAACATTTCAGAAATAGGACCATAATTCATATTAAACCAAAGTCACTGCCCAAGTTATTTTTTTATATCAAAGGCACATGCCACATGTTCATTTAAACAAATTTATCTCCTTATCTTCTCTCCTGATCCTGCCCCAGTTCATCTAAGCTACTTGCATACTAACACATATAGAAATAGAAAGGGAAAGGGAGCAGAAATGTGATAGCCATGTTTCCTCCAAGAGCTCTAGTCCACATAATTCATACCCATTCCTCCAATTTCACCCTCACAACAACAATCTCAATGAGACAGTTTGGTCCAAAATAATCCTGCAGAACTTCCAAAATTGAGAGCTCGCAAACCAAGGAATGGTATCTCTAACGTTCAGAGTGCTTGCAGGTAATGGTTTATATTGAATTATTGAGGTATACTGGTTAAGTTACTGGACTAAGACTGGGGAAATTTAGATTTAGATCCATCCTCAGCCATGGGAGCTAATCACTGCCTTCCAGTCCAACTCACTTCATAGCTATGTTGTTTGGAAGAAGCGTGGGAAAAGAGAAGTGCTACATATGCCCCCTGGAATTCCTGATGGAAAAGTAGGGTATAATCCTATGTCTGAATTAATGAACAAATCCATAATGGCTCAGTGTAGACCTAAACCTGGGCCTGCCTGATCCTAGCACATCACCCTAACAATCATATATACTGGTTTAGAAAACCGGGGTGTTTTAAATTTTCAGGCTTCATGCCAGATTCAGCAATAAATTTCTAGCCTCTAGACCCTTAATTCTGTTTTCAAGATCTGGCTTCTCAGTATAAGTATTGCTGATGCTACACAGATGGATTTGTTTCTTTATTTCAACCAGATACTACAAATGTGTGCAGTACATAGCAGTTAACTTTATATATGCTCCAGCTTTAAATTCTAGGTTGTGCCTTCCCACCTTTCCAAGTCAATAGATATTTGAGCTGTTGTCTTCAAAACCATGGGAGTCAACTGGTCTATGTTGACATAACAGTTTGCTTGAGCATATTTTTCTCTCCTAACAGCTAAATATTTTAATAGATTTAACTGCAGGCTTAATAAATTCCCTTCCAACCTCTGACCTAGGTCATAGATGATCATAGTTGGAATTGCAGCTTAAATCTCCATTGGGTCAAAGCCAAGTATCAGGTTTAGCCTTTTGATCATATGCCCTGATTAAGGCAGATATATATAGATATATATAGATACACACACACACACACATATATATACATACATGCATACATACACACACATATATATATATATATATGCATACATACATACACACACACACACACATACATATACAGATACATACACACACACACATACACACACACACATTTCATAAGAAAGGTACTCAGCATATTTGAGACTTTGGAAGTCATCTGAATTCATACTTGAAAGAGAATTTATATTAAACTTTTTTCTCACAGTTTGAAAAAAGGATTTTAGAAGTATTTATTCCTCCTTCCTTATATCCTTAAGTGAATTCTAAAATCTCTGTTTAATAATGCTTTTTAAAATTATCTCTCTATGTGCAGGATATATTAGAGGTATACATGCTTTAAAAATTATTTGGAAGAAATGTTCTGAATCTCACACAAGCTAAGCATCTCTCTGCTGTTCATTAAAACAGCCCAACTTTTTTCAGGCTTCCACATGAGCCTGATAAACAGATGCCACTTCTTAAGGAGATGGCTTGTTAAAAGTAATGTGATGCTGAAAGCAGTGGCATCTTTTTTCAGGCTGCTTTAATGAAAGGCAGAAAAGAACTTCCTTCATACAATGACCAAATCACTTCTTGCAAATTGTTTGCATAGTGCACACTCCCTCCTAATATATGCATGTGTGTTTGTATTAGTTCTGGCTGCCTCGTGTAAGGTACTCGCTTAGGTAATTGGATGCTGCTATTAGTTTCCAGTTGTTGCATGCTGATCCCCTGAAACAGCCTGCTTATTAACTGTGACGTCCAAAATGCCATCTGGAACATTATCTAGTCATCTATAATTATTCTGTCTGCTCCTTTCTCTGATTGCTTGCTTTGTTACAGCATATGTATTTTGTCTTTTTATCCCCCCCTTAACTGCCCTTCCTAGTCAGATATGGAATCATTTGATCATGTCTCACAGTAATACTGCCAATACTTCGTGATACCCACATTTTTTATATAATTAAGAACAGATTTTTGCTTTAAAATTAGGGGGGGAAATGGGCAAAAGACAGGATGAAACATATCTGCCTGCAAAGTAGATAAAATAACTATAGAGGAAAAAATTGAACTAGATGCATAACATGTAGCAGAGAAGGATGCAAATACTGGCAGCTTTGTAAAAAGTGATGGCTGGAATGTAAGATTTACCATATCTGTATAACATTTGTGTGTTTTCGTTTGAACAACAAAGCAGGGATGTTGCTACTAATCAAATGGGGGTAAGGTGAAAATAGATTTAAACAAAGAAGGATGAAGTTAGATGATGAGAAAAGCCCCCAAAACCACTTTCCCTTCCTTCCAATGCCTGCATGGGCTCCCAAATGTACCTCCAACCAAAAAAGGTAGAGGCCTTGACATCAGTGGGAAGGTCCAGAATATCAGTGAAGCTTCCTATTACTACCCAGAAATGCACTTGGTTGAAATAATCCAGTATAACTGATGGATCTCCGATGCCTTGGTGAGGCTCATTTTTAGCAGAAACAGACACAATGATTGTCTTTATCCTGCCAGGTTGTGAGGAACATTTAGCGTCTTCTGCAGTCGGCACATGATATTCTTCCAGCGAGGCTGTCTTGTATGCTTCACTACCTCCCTTTCTATTCAGGGTCTCTAGGGGGACAGATGATATAAAAGGAGAGTGAGGAGCAAAGTAAGGTGCAATATCATTTCTCTTTATTTTTGCTATTTTCACCAAACCCTCCTTCAGCAAATGTGGGTGAACAGAGAATGACTGTGGGGAGAATAACAGAAGATCTCAGAGCCTCCTGGGTTAGAAACCTGGGCCTTTGCAGCCAAGTAAAGTTGAATGTAAAGGTGAATGTTGTCCAGGTGAAAATGTGCAAACAGTTAATATTTTAAAAAATGAAAAAAGGACATGGGGAGCATTTTTAACTTAAATGGTAGTTTTCTTTAAACTTTTCATACCAGAGTTTGCTGGCTACTGATCTGGAGAGTTGTTCTTTAGATTCCCCACCCCCTTTTCTCTAGTCAATTTAGGTAGCTCTCTTTAGGGTTTGGATGGTGCTTTGAGGGGGAAAGGGAGAAGAGAAAATTATTCAGTTTTATGACACTAATATAGTACTCTGCAAGACAGGAATGGAGGCAATCTGTACAAATAGTATGATGGTTAGGATATCTCACAAAGCTGTGTTTAATTTCAGGCTTCTTGGTGATTATTTAAAACGATGAAACAGCCCAGTTTCTTGTGGACATCAGCTCCATCTAGAGGTTGCATTTAAAGTTCTTTCAGTTTCATTGTTTGGGAATACAGTTGTACTGATAGGAGAAATGAAAAGTATGGGACACATTCCAGTAATGCTGAAGGACTCGCGGCTAAAGCAGGATGCTATAATTCAGAAGCAGGGAGGCTCCCGTTCCTCTCTGAAAAAGGGATGCTCCACAGGTGTAACCCTCTCTGCATCTGCTGAATTATGTCATCCTTCATTTTAAAAGAGAGAAAAGGCTCTCTTTTTTGTCACTTCTGGCCAACTTAATGAGCCAAGCTCACCCTCAACATTATTTTCTACAGGGAGGAATTCTCAGGGATCATATTACCTGGCAGTACAATGTGAGAATTTCAATATAGTAGCAAATTTTTGGAAGGTGTAGAACCAAGGAATTGGTTTGATCGGTCTACGTTGGAGGTAAAAGCTGGAGCCTTCCTTCTCTTGCTCATCCAGTGTTACCAGGCTACATTACAAGGGTAAGCCCCATCTGGCAGTATTCCCTTTGTGGGTCTAAAACAACTTTCCCTAAATTGTTGCCCACCAGATGTGATGGAAGTGCTAGTTCCAGAAATAAGCAGGGTCTTTATAACACCTCCAGTGCTATTGATTTGCATTTATCAAGAGACTCAGGACATGTAGAAACAACTGCAAGTTTACAACAGTTATTATTCACTTACTGAACTAAAAGCTGCATTATCACACACATCTAGGCTTGCCATCTGTTCTATATTTGAAGGATCTGTTCCTTGGTTAGGATTAAAAAGCAATGTCCCTTTTTGAGTTAATAAGGAAAGCAGGTTGTTCCTTTGTGACAGAGCAAGGGGGCTTGAATGAGATGTCTAGAAGTGCAAAAAGCAACTTTAATTTAACCTGCCACCTTAGTAATAGGATAGCATTAGGTTAATCAAAAAAAGCACCATTGAAATCAGTGACACAGTCGTCATGATCAACTCAAGCCTCTTTAATCCCATTGGGGCTTACAAGTAATTTAGACTGAATTCTAGAAACAATAAAACATATTCTAATAAATTGCTATTCACATTCTGACATAGGCCATAGGTCAATTTATTAAAAACCTACCATAGTCCTTATTTTTAGGGACTTTTTAGGTGACCATCCTACACACATGTACATTTTCTACCCAATTCAAAGTCTAGCTGGCCAGGCTGTGTTTGAGTTCCAGAAAAATCAAGGCAGGACATCCAATATGCAAGGCATCTAATTCTACAGAACGGCTCCCAATCCCCTTTTATAACTGTTAACAAACATTTATAGATCAGTGGGCAGCTTCTTGTGATTGGAGGTGGAGGTGTAGTTTGGGAGAGTCAGTGATACAGTTTTTGGGCGTGCATGTGTGCCTTTGAGTCAGCCTTGACTCCCAGCAACTACATGGTCTAGTCCCTGCAGTTTTCTTGGCAACAGTTTTTGGAAGTGGTCTGCCCTGGCCTCCTTCCTAGGGCTGAGAGAGAGAGACTGGCCCAAGGTCACCCAGTTGGCTTCATGCCCAAGGCACAACTAGAATTCACAGTTTCCTGGTTTCTAGCCTAGTGCTTTTCACCACTATGCCAAACTGACTCTCAATACAAAATGGGTGGGTCTATATATCACACACTTTGACAAAACTGAAGTTTTTTCTTTTTGTGTGTGTGTTGTTGGACAGGTTAGAGTTAGGTGTTTTTATTCATTCTAAGGTAGCAGGATGCTGGCAATAAATTATGTAAAGGAGGTCAGGATCCTTGACTATCTATTAGTAGAGTAACTCTCCAACAACAGAATAGGTCCTAATTTGGCATGGCAGAAGAAGTGAACAAAAGAATGATCCAGTTTAAAAATGGGCCAGATCTGACTTGGAGCATCAGAGAAAAACCCAAAATTTTGTTGAAACAAAAATTCTCCAGATGCATCCCTAGGTGAGAGCTGGCTGGGCCGCTGCTTGGAATGCTACTGATTGCTCCATTCTAAGACACCCTCCTTCTGGTCATGTGACCCAAAGCAAACTTTATGCACTTCCCAAGCACCCATATGTGAAAACAGACACAGACACTGCATGATGGGAGAGCAGAAACACACACACACACACAGACACGCACCCACCCACATACCACATTACTTTGTTTCACAGAAAAAAATACAGATGCTTCCTACAGCCACTGAATTCCTGAAGCCAGGGTCTGCAGAATTTTTTTATGATTCTCTTTTAGAATTTGCAGTATTTGTTGTGTTCTGTGCTTCAAAATGACAGGAAACTGCAGTTACATTCTGGAGTATCAGTTCATTCAGCAGGAGGGCTTCAGGGCTGTAAAAAGAGATCAAAGATTACACGTGGAGTAAAAGGCTCCCCACCCTTGCTTTAAGGAATAGTAGTAAGTTTGAGAGGCATGAACACAATGCAGAGGAATAAAGTCACCATTCTTTCTATTTTGCATTTATCAGGCTGCACCTAAAATACTGCATCTAATTCTGAGTACCTCTTGTTAGGAAGACCACCAACAAAGTACTGTAGAATGGTAAGAACTTGGATGATTAAACTATGACTAATCAACGGAGGTGTTGGATGTGTTTAAAATGGAGAGTGGGCAGACATGATAGCTGCTTTCAACTGTCTGAAGGGCGAACAAGGCAGAATTGTTACAAGGGTTCTAAAAGACAGGATAAGAAAAAAATAGTATAAATTACAAGGAAGGAGATTTCAGGTGGCATCAAGAAAAAATTCCTAACGGTAAGAGCTGTTCAACAGTGGAACAGGCTGCCTTGAGAGGTAGTGGAAGGAAGTGTTTTAAAGAGGCAGCTGGATAGTCATTTCTTGGGGATGCTGTTGTAGATTTCTTCAATAGGCAGGGGGTTGGATTTGTTGATCCCCAAGCTTCCTTCCAACCAACCCTTACATTCTGCAGTTCTGTGATCCTGAGGTAGATGCGTATCCTGACCAGACTCAACTTCACTCAATATTTGTCACTCAGAAAACAACAAATGACCTCTTGTTATGATTGTATACTGGTATAGTGGCATAGTTTGACATATAGCTGTTTGTTGAGGCAGGTACTTGCCTTCACAATGCAAAGTACATAAGTTGTCTGGGTAAAAACTACCCCAAGATTTCAAATGAGTCTAACAATTCTTACCAAGTGCTCCTCTAGCATTTTTTCCCCAAAAGAAGTATAAAGAAAGTTGCAGTTTTAACATTACGGTTTCATATTGTCTTTAGGCCAGGAAATGATTCTTGCATACTTCTATATATCTTGGGTAATATGAGAAACAGCCCTTTGCTTGACACTAGAATCAAGGGTATTTGAAAACTGACACCTTTTTTATAATGACACAAGGGACAGAGGAGAAGCTATTATAATAAAACCCTCAAGTTGAGATTTTTATGGGCTGTCTGCGCAACTCTGTTCCCATGATATAGTCAAACTGACAGTTCAGAGCTCTGTCCTGCTTGCATGTGGCTGATATACATTTACTGTGAAGCACAGGGAACACAAGTAAAACCTCTAGCTTCTGGCTGTCAGAATAATAGAAGCTAAAAAGTGTGGCAGCCTAAGGGTAAAACAAAAAAAGAAAACAAAGAGCAAAACAAATACAAATTATCTTAGCAATTTTTCAGTTACATTTTTAACACCAAAGATTGTGATATCCTGGGTATGACTGTGGGAAGAAATGCCCCCTCGTTTTGTTTTTTTTTTCCTTGAAGAGGTACCATGTTTAATAGCTAATGCTTTTTCAGATGAAGTTGATTCATTGGCGAGGCAATTGCCCAAGTGACACCACTATTCCAGGAGCCTCACTGGCTGCTAGTCAACTTGCAGGTGCAAATCAAAATGTTAGTTATCCCCTTTAAAGCCCTACGTGGCTCAGGCCTGGTTATCTCCATAGTGAATCTGCTCTTCTGGTAAGATGTGAGATGGAACCCTGTGGCGGTGCCCCTCCTATGGAACAGCTTGTCCTCATAGAAGAGAACCACTTTCTCCCTAATGAATTTCCACAAAATGTATGAAAAACCTGACTATGGGAGCAAACATTTCATGGCTGTTACATTTTGGTAGCTACCCTTGTTGGCCAGTGCCATTGTAATGTATATTGTTTATTATTGTTGTATTGCTTTTAAATCTTCTGGCTTTTCTGTACACACCACTCTGAGTCATCGGGAGTAAAACAGCATAGACATGTAGGGACAAATTAAATAAATAAATTAACAAACATTTTGTTGCAATTCCATTGTAACCTAAAGTTTCTCTGATCTATGATAGTCCCTTATGTGAGACATCATAGGAAGTGTAACTATTTACCCAAATATTTGGAAACTAAATATAAAGATAAGGTACATATCATTGTAGGATACTGTACTCTGCTTCATGAAGTTATTCATATAAAAAGGACATTACACAAGCATGGACAGTTGGACACCCTCTTCCTACCTCCACGCGCCAGCAGACATGTTGTCCTCGGTGTCTCTACAAGATTTTAGTGTCGCTCCTCTAAATTCATGTATTATACTTAAAAATTATTTCCACTGCAAAATGCAAACACCAAAAGTGTTCAGTACCCAGGTAAATGTTAGCATGAAGCAGGAATATTCTGTATCCACATCTATATAGTTTATTTGAGCATGAGAGAGGCTAGCACTGAATTTCGTTCTGCGGCTTCCCTTATGCTGGAGTCTACATCACTGTCGTATTAGTCCAAGCAGAATGGAGCAGATTGTTTATTCTGGTTCAGCTGTGCTTTGGGCTGTAACATCAGATGTAGCTCTAGAGTGACAAATTCTAATTGAAGTGTCACAGATTAAACAAGGGCACAAAGGAGCTTTTTTGCCCCTGTGGGACAGAAAAGATTCTGTCGCTTTCTCTTTGCTGCAGTCACCGCTTGCGTAAGCCCGTGGATAAACAGTCAAAGAGAGCCAGGGAGTCCAATATTCAAAATACAGATTTTTCATACGTTAGGACCCTCACCCCAGTTCTGGGTGAAACCACTGCAACCTGTAGATTAAAAATTGTCAGCATTGCGATTTCACGTAGCCCGTTGCCTTTAGTGTTTTATAGTCAGTTGTTACTATATGATGACACCTGAGGCGATTCTGAATTCTTTTTCGATAGCAGTAGTTTCAGATAATGTTGGAGAACTTAAATTTTTCATAACATTATAATAGTAACACAGGAGGCGGCGGTGTTCTGTTTAACTGCACAGGTGCAGAGTTGCCCGGTTGCTGTCGCTGTAGCTGAATTCTTCCTGCGACAGAAAAGGAGCATGTGGGTCCTGAAAATCCTAGATAGGCTTCCTGCCTTTGAAATATCTGGCACTTGTAAAGTGAGTGACCTTTTCTATAAAAGGTGCCTGTATAAATAACTGGAGCGAACATGAAAGAGGGGTGGCTTAGTCAGCTGAAGGGAATGGCTTAAAGGTCTAAGCAGCAGGCTTGAAAAACACCCCAGGCGCAACTGTGTCTTGCGCTTCTCAGAAGTAACATACAGTATTCAACGTGAAGGGAAAGCTGTGGTAATGTTCAACTTGGGACTCCATAAGGAAAGGTTGTTGGACCCTCCAAGGGGCATTTGCCAATAAGGTTATGTGTGGCTTGGTTATAGCTATGCTATCAACATACAGCCTCATTTAGCGACTGCCTCATTTAGCAACCCTTTGCAGGTACGACCGTGATGAAAAAGTAACTTTATGACCAATCCTCACATTTACGATCTTTGCAGGTCTGTAAAGCAAAGGAAAGCTGAAGGAAGATCATAAAATCATGATGTTTCACTTAGCGACTACTTTGCTTCCAATTGTGGTTGCTAAATGAGGACTACCTGTAGTGATTTAAGTAGGTGCTGATCATATTCTCAGCTTGATGTTACTCTCTTCCTCCTCTTAACGTCATCATCATGCACAATATTATTAACACAGCTGTGCAGTGCATTGAATGCAAAGACAAAAAGGTGCCTTGGAGCAGATGGCGGGGGGTACCTGTTGCTCCTCTTTCATCCCAAAGCATTTTTCCTGCACAGCACTGCAACTTCTGTGGCTTTTGAATACAAAGTGCTGCATACCCCTATTATCCTTACTGTTGTTACTATTCCATATATTTACTGGATTCTTCCAAAAATGGGAATGTAATATGTTACTGCTGCAAATGTGGTACCAAACTTTGGTAACCCAAATAATATTAAAACAATAGCAAGTAATTTTAGCCCAGAATCTACAGTACCAATTACTTTAAATGTAAGCCAGTCCTAGAAATATTTCAGGTTGAAATCACTGTTGTATTTTCCCTTGACTTGTTTGTTTAGCGCATTTTCTTACTGCACACACACAGTTTTTGCATTTACCATTCAGAGCGTTAAAGGTGATAACTAGCACCTTGAATTGCACCCAGAAACAGACTAGCAGCCAGTGCAGCTCGCATAGCAGGTGTGTAATATGGGTGAGAGTAGTTAATTAAGTGAGGCAGTGTGGTTCTTTCTCTTCAGGAACTTAAATTGGCCACTTAAATGGCTGACAGTGAGCACAAGGGGCTGTCAACCAATTACAATAATTTACTATATCATTCCATAATGTTACTTGGGATGATGCTCTGGTTAAACTCATGGAGCGCCATACCATTGCATGCAAAACGTTGGTCAATTGATCCCTAAGCAAACAGAAGCTGTGATACATGGAACAAAGATATACAGAACACCTTCCTGCAAATTTAAATGTATACTTACTTGCTTACAGATTAAAAATAAGAAAATACTGCCTATGGCAGGTGCAAAAGTTTAGGCACCCTGTACCTTATAACCTTTGGTAGAAATAACAGCTTCCAAACATTTCCTGTAGCCAGTTAAGCGTCTTTCGGTTGTAGCTTTTGGAATTTTTTTCCTCTCTCTTCCTTATAGAACTCTTCTACCTTAAAAATATTCTTTGGTCTCCTTCCATGCATTGCATGTTGAAGATCTCCCCCCTGAGTTTCGATAATATTCAAGTGTGAGGATTGTAAAGGAATTCCAAAACTTTCATTTTTCTTTCTGTAAGTACTTCATGATTTATTTGGACATACATTTTGGATCATTGCCTTTCTGATATATCCAGCTTCTTAACACACTTAGCATGGTTTAAATTTGGAGATTTTCCTACTTGTTTTACAAACTCATTTTTGCATCGCTAGATTGAAATTACACAAGGAGGATGATTCAGTAGAGGACATTTTTAAAAAGGCTGTCCTCTGATAAGTGAACTTAGAGGTTTTTTTTAAAAAAGTGTCTGTGTTCCTAGAGTCAGGGACACAGATATTTCAACACTTCTGTCACTTTACATGAACTTGAAAAGAAATGAGTGAGACAGAATTGGAAAGTATGCAAGCAAGCAACTGATGTGTCATATACATTTGGTGATGTATCTTGAATGCTAAAGCATTTGCTTCTAACGTGACAAGCCTCACCCCTTATTGCATGACTGCCAGTGATGAAGCCAGCTCACAAAAACAAGGACCTTTCCCCCAGAATGCTGGTAGCCTGTCTGGTACTATTTATAAAATCTGTCCTGCTTCACTGCTCTAATGATCGCTGATGGTTAGAATGCTTGGAGGCTATGGTTTCTTGAGGGAGGAAACAGAGGATGTAGCATTGACTCTCACTTTTAAAAAAACAAAAACAAAGAATAGGCTAGTTTTAAAGAGGGCAGCCTGTTGTCCTCTCCGGGGTTTTCTTTCAGGAGAGGCAAAGAAATAGCAAACAGTGGCATATTTGCAGTATTGATTTCACAGGAAAGGGGGAACATAATCATTGCGCTGTTATATAATTAAAATGTATGGAGTATAGGCCAGACACCCCCTGTCCACTGTATTGGTCCAACAGCTTGAAGATAATGACTACAGTTCCAGCATCACTGCAGGAACATAACTAAACACATAATTCCTGGTGTAATAACCATCTAGTCATGACACAGTATGTAAGGGCTTCACAGAGCTACTGATACGTGAAACTGGAGAGATATTTCAAGTTTCTAGGAGCTCCAATCAATGTTAGGAGTCAGCCTAAGGCAAAGGTGAGAAAAGATTTGATTTCTGGATCCACAGCAGCACTATAATTCTAGCTCTATTTATGGAAGCTGGGTTGAAAGGAAAGATGGGTTGAGGGAGAAAGGAAGATGGGTGGAAAAAGTATAGAAGGTAGCAAGACTACAGTTAATGTTTTTTTATGTGGTACCCTGCTCTGGGCCATTTTTAAGCTATTAATATTGGCTCTCTATGTTTTAGAAATTGTATGTCCTTATTTGTATTTGCATTTTATATCTGTATTATTTAAGTTTTTACTGATTTTAAATTGTTTTGTTGTGAACCACCCAGAGTCGCTCCTTGTGGGGGAGTTGGGCGGTGATATAAATTTGACATATAAGTAAATAAATAAAAAATAATTAGAGTAGTTTGTTTTTTTAAGGTACAGTAGCAAGTAAAATAGTTGGTAGAGTAGGTTATAACTTCTACCATGATACACAAGCCAAAATAGGCTCATGGGTTTAGACTTTATAAAAAAAAAAAAGTCTGAAATTGTCAGGATTGAAATAAACCTTGATTTAAAGTTCAGTAAAGTTAAGGTGACTAATCATAATGCACCTATTGAACAAATCCCTTGATTTAGTTCATGTATTTCCTAGAGCTTCGCTATAGCTCCAGCCATTTATTGTATATCAAGAGTATCATTCAACTGTTACTAGATGGGAAGCTGTCTTGCATCCATTTGCAATGGGAAAAGAAGTAGAAGAAATTGGTATAAATGCAGCAGCTTGTCTGTTAGCTGGCCTAGGTCAGCTTTAGCTTATCACACCTGTGCTTTGGACCCTGCACTGGTTCCCTAATGACTTCTGGGTACAAGACAAAGTGTGAGTTTAACTACTAAATCTATATATGGCTTGGCTCTCAGGTACTTGTTGACCCATTCAGTTTGTACATGCCAGGAGAAACTGCTGTTGGTTCCCCAGTTTTGCAAGGTGAGGGAAACTGAGGCTTACAGATGGCTTGCAGGTGCTGTTTTTCAGTGTGTGTGTGTGTGTGTGTGCGTACATGCGTGTAGAATAGCCTCTTTCTGGAAATCCAAACCACCATTAGTTGACTATCCAAAAGTTATTAAAAATGTAATTATTTCAGAGAGCCTATGGAGGATGAAGTGTTAATTCATCAGTTGTTAATTTTGTGAATCAGTATATTGTGATACTATTTTCTTATTTTTATGATTTGATTATTATTTTTTAACAAAATGTACCATGGATGTTTTCATTGCCTTGGTAATTTTTGTATGGTTGTAATGTGAACTACTAAGAGTCGTTGATTACAGTGAGTACAAATCTAGTAAATGGATTGTTTCAGTGTTTTTTGTTAAGGAAGTTAGGAATAGCATGTACATCATGTTCAATCTTTGCTGTTCAATGTTCAAAGCTTTCTATCAGCCTTTCTCAACACTATCTCTGCAAGATGTATTGGATAGCAGTTCTCAAAATGTAATATGCATGTTGCAGTCCAGCAGATTTAGGGAGTATCCTTTATTCTTTGCCCCAATATGAGAGAAATGAATGGATAGGAATAAGCAGGATTTTCTTCTCCCCCAAGAGTTGAAATCCTATTGAGAGGAGGAAGATGTATCTTTTCAAAAAATAAGCAAAAGGCTGCTTTCGAGCTTAGATTGCACAGCTATGTATTCGGCCTCCTCAGAATAAAAAGAAGTGTTTGGCTATGGTGAGGTTATCTCACATTGGCTCAAGCTCTATTAAGCTAGACAATCAAAAGCTAAATTGTCAGCAGGTATAGTGTACTATGTTACACTGGCTAGATTTACACATTATGCAAAGCCATGGTTAGATTTTAGCTCTTTCTAAGCTAAAAAGTATAGCTTACAAATTATAATGGTTGGATTTACACAACATGCTAAATCAGTGCAAAGCAAATTGCATGATGTTTTGCAGTATATGATCCTAGGCAAATATGATTGTTCATATGTTATTCTTCATGTATACACATTTTTCCTTGGTCCTTCAGGCATAAATCCAAATGGAGGATCTGGCATCACAAAGATCTAAACCTCAGCAGGATCTTTCTGGGAGAACAAGGCAACAAAATGGCTTTAAGAAAAAGCAAACATCTCTGGAAATAGAAATAGAGGTTAGAAACCATAGTAAAGTAAAAGTAGTGTTAGGAAACTTCACAAGTAACTTTCATGGAATCAGGCAAACTTTTATATATATATATATATATATATATATATAGAGAGAGAGAGAGAGAGAGAGAGAGAGAGAGAGAGAATTTTAGTTACAATAGTAAAATGTAATAGAAACTAAAAGAAAGAAGAATAGAAAGAAAAAGTGAAAGGTGAAAAAGAGAAGAAAAATAGAAAAAAGAAAAGAAAGAATATAATAAAAAAGAGAAAAGGAATATATAAAAACTGACTTCCAATCTTCATCAATTTTTGTAACTCTTCACCCCCTCTTTACAACCAGTGATCTCTTCATCCTATATCCCATCTCTTATCTATAGACAAATCCATAAAGCATCGTCTTTTCAGTCCTAGTGTCAGCAGAAAGTCCATTAAGGGTTACCAGAAATAACAGCATATCTTATTTTAACCTTGATCAAATAAACCAACCTTATATTCTCTTCTTTTACTTCTAACAGTCTTAGTCTTTAGTCCATTCAAATAATGTCATAGAATTTGATTTCTTTTCATTTCTTCTTTGTCCCTTCTCACAAGATTCTTCAAAGCTTTCACAAGCCCTTTTTGTAAATCCAACATAAAAATTATCTAGGTCATTCTCTTGGTTTATTATTTGTATTTCCCTTTTGATTTTTAAAACATGAACCAGTTTCTTTTGCATGTCCAGTGAGACATCCTTTTCCATGTCATTCTCATAGCCTGTCAATTGTAAATCAACTTTCGATGCCATCTCTGTCTTGTCAAATAAAACTAGTTCCTCATCTGCCATTTCTTCCATAACACTTCATCTGCCATTTCTTCCATAGCAGTCTATTCATAGAAGCAAACATTGCTATTGACATTGTTGATACTATCTGATTCCATGTTTCAAAAGTGTCCGTCAGTATTTTCAATGTTATAATGTTTTGTGTCATTTTATAAGTCCCAGTTAATTAGCTGTTAATCAGATTTGTGTATTTTTCTCTTTTAACTAATGTCTTCCCTCTAGTGTTCAATTTTTAAAATTACTTATCTTTATTTTGTCTTGCAGAAGTCCAAACAAATCTATGTCCCACAGGAAGGATTCTTTATAATTAATTCCACAATCTTATTTCAAGTTTATCTGGACCCTTAATCTGTTTATAACTTTCTAAGATCGAAGTCTTATTTAGCTTTTTGCTGTTTATTTCAATTTTTTAAAAATTCTTAAGCTTATGATTAAATTTTTCTTTTATTAAGGATTGAAGGCAAACTCACCCAGCGTTTTCAGATTTGTTGATCCAAAAGTCTCTAATGGCTTAAAAGAAGCTAACAAGCAATTTCCAAATGTGATTAGAAAAGGAAATTGGTGAACGTAGTGTCCTTTGAAAGGCATTGATCGCAGTTGCTAGTAAGATGGTTATTCCCATCGTCTCCCAGTGCTCAAAACGCTCTGGGGACTGCTGTCTTGCAGTCTCCTCATGAGGAGTAACTGTTCAGAGCACATGTGGGTGATCTCCCGTCCTCTCCTTGTCCAGAGACGTTCCGAAGAGCCAGTCTACTCACTAGCTCTTCATTCTTCACTGCAGTCATTGGCTCCACTTTTTGTGGAGCCATCTCCAGGCCACCATTTCTTCCTCCAGAAGTCCTGGAGTCAAGCAGACTTCAGATTAACCTTGTGCCAAATTAAAGTGGAGTCAGTCTTTGCAAAGCAGGGAGTAACAGCTGGTGCCCAGATTCAAAGGTAGTTACAAGAATTCAATTCTTTGGTGTATGTGTTCAGGATGGGTCATAACAAATTTGCAATTATGAATTGATTGTTCTTATATCTGCCTAATAAGAGGCAGCTACTATAGAGAAAGGAAATTGTATGCTATAATGACAGTCTGGTGATTCTTTGAACTTTTTGACTTCCAGGGAGTGGTGACATATTATTGGGCTATTTCTCCTGGCAAGCTTATCAAGTGACCAGTTCCAAAATTCCTCTTCTGAGTTCATTGGCAGAATGAAAGTTTCTAATCACTGAGGCATAGACCAGATATTGGCATCTTCCTGGGAAATTCCCATTCATTGAATTAACAGGAAATTCATATATTTCCTTACTTACTCTTTGGAGTCAGCATCTGTGTGTATTTTCCTGGGGATTAGGCAGGGTTTTTTCTTCTACTGAATTGTTAACGAGGGGCTGCTGGGGGTGATTAGCAAGTTCATTGTGTGAACTGTTCACATGTCCTGGTGGTTGAGCTGAGTTCGTTGACCTTTTGCAGGCTGTATTTTTCAGGATTGGTAGCCAGGTTTGGTGATTTTTAGACTCTCCTCTTTTTTATTGAAACTGTGCTGGTGTTTGTGAATCTCAATGGCTTCCCGGTATAGCCTTGTATAGTGGCTGTTGGTGTTGTCCAGTATCTCTGTGTTTTCAAATAGGATTTTGTGTCCAGTGTGCTTGAGAGCATGTTCAGCTACTGCAGATTTTTCTGGTTGCTGTAGTCTGCAGTGTCTTTCGTGTTCTTTTATCCTGGTAAATTTACAAAACAGCAGCCACTCAGTAACCCAACCCCACCCACACACACACCCCCGGATCTCTATAAATACCCACAGAAGGGTCACTTCACCCTGGGCACAGAGAGAACTGCTCCTGTCTGTGCTCCTGCACTCTGAAGATGCCGGTCACAGGTGCTGGCGAAACGTTAGGAAACAAGACTTCAAGACCACAGCCACACAGTCCGGAAGACCCACACCAGCCATCGTATGCCGGCCGTGAAAGCCTTCGACAATACATTTTGTAGTTTGTTATGTTCTATGAGCCAAATCATGTTTATGTCAATAAACTATGGTGAACAGAAACCATGACAGTTTTACCTGTGATTACCACCTCTGTATGTAACCAAAACAGCAAACTTAAACTGCCAATCCAGAGTCAAAAATAGGATAGATAAAATAAAGAGACCTAACAATGAATTGAAACATATAAGTGGTTTAAAATAGGAAAGCACAGAATGGCATGCAAATAAGGATGGAGCCATCATAGAAGAAGCCCATCTGTAGCATTTTGCACTTTGTATAACCCTAAGTTCTGTAATAACGTAAGTTGGATGGTATTCCCAAAAGATCCAACAAAATATATTTGGAGTTTACTCTTTGTTTTTAATTTTTAAAATGTGATGATCAAGACCTTATCCTCATGTCTCTTTCAAATTTAAAGAGATGTTTAAAATTGAAAGAGGTCCTCCAAAAATTAATGCATTACAAAATAATTCAGTTCATTGTGACTGTTTTAGCCATTGGCCATATAAGTTGCAATGATAACTGGCACTATATGATTCAGATATCAACAAACCACCATAAAAGAAATTGTTAAATGAACAGCATGGATATAAATGCATGATGAAATAGTTAAAATTATCTACAAGAATCATAAGCATTACTTTAAGCAAAATTATGGGGCCTTTTAACGGTTATAAGTTAGTGATGAGCAGCCTCCTCTCAGCTCTTTTACAATTGGTGCACTATTTTAAAAGCTCCTTTTGTGAATTTTCAGAGGAAGCCTTTTTTTCCAGGCATGTAATTCTAATCCATGTTACTGATATTGCTGCAGTCCTGCCCTTGGAAAACATTGGGTAGTTTAATTTATCCTGCACTCATCTCATTCCACAGCCATAAGGGAGAGGTTCTTGGAAATGCAATGGTCTTCCTCCCAAGCGAACAGACTGAAAAAGATACAGTTTTAGATGTGGATAGGAGACAAACACAGAAAACATTTTGGAGAAGCAATTCAGAGAATTGCCATATGTAGTGAGAAGACATATCAGAGAAAGTTCAGTAGTTGCTCAGTTTCATAGACTGAACATAGGGCCTAAAGCATCGCCCCCTAATAGGTATAATTTAGATACTTTGGAATTCAGGCTTTATAAATCTAACTTGTCTGAGATTGAGTTCACATTAATGGATTTAACATGCATCAGAAGAGCAACTGGCTTTGGGCCCCTGGTATGCAGCCAGTCTCAATAATTTAAGAATCAAGTCTTAAATTTTTAAGTCTTAATGGAGTAGCTATTACATAGGCATCTTCAAGATGATTGTCAAAGCTGCAAGATGACAGGTGTGGTGTCATGATTAAAGTACCACCTCTTTTGGATGTGTGTGTGACATTTGGGTAGATCCAAAAGGACTGGGACCTGCCATATTGGCAGATTTTGATCACTAGCCCAGACATACCAGCCATTACATCATGTTCTGCTTGTAGCCTTCCTAAAGTATCTATCTGGCTATTGTCAGAGATGGAATGCTAAATTATTATTAATAGTTTTGGTTTGATCCAGAAAAATGTTAGTTATTTGCTTCTTTGCCTTACTGATGTGAAATTCAGTTTTTGCAAGGAACACACTTCATAGGTAATATTTAAATGTCATCTGAAAGTTAAAATAAAAGTGTGTTATTTTGTTTAAGGAAAGGAAATTGGCTTCATGAGTTTTCAAATCATGAAGAATGTTTTGTTTGTCTTCCATTTTTATTTCAAAGGTGATAATTATAAAACATGTTTTATAGCAAATCAAAGTGGTGAGAAATATGCATTTCATTTAGCATCACCTACAGCTGTAAATATAATTAAGCTTAATGAACTGTTGTTGCACCTTATGCTCTAAAGACTTTAAAACAAATGTAAATGCCACAAATTGCATTATTTTTCAATTTAAAACCAAATAAAACTTTTAATGTTGATTTAACAATGGACCTAGTAAAATGAACATTTGAAAATGATAGCAATATATTAAACTCTTATCTCAGCTGAGGATACAATCCTAAAATAATTTAACACTTGAAAAGGCCCAGTGATTCCAGTACAGGTTAACTTGCACATAATATTTGTCTGAATTATGTCCCAGAGGAATAGCTGTGGTTATTCTGCATGTTTTTTAAGCCAAAGAACATTGAATTAATATTTCCCAAGTCTTGAGCTGGAGAACTATGCTGAAATCTGGATGAGTTCTGTGAAGTGCATTTAACACATTTGAGCAAGAATTCAGAAAGAAAGGAGACATGCTGTTCACTTTTTTTTTTAAAAGAAGCTCATCCTGAGGTCTCCTTGCACTTGCAACACTAACCCTTGATTATTAATTATCTCATGATTTGAAGAAATTGTCCAATTAATAACATCAAATTTCCTCTTGAAGGAAGAAAGGGTAGTCTTCCATCATTTGGTAGCAGACAACACACTGCCGGTTTATGCTTACACAAAACATTCTAAATTGTAATAAATGGGGCAAAATTGAAGTTGCACATCTGGATATTAACTCTAAAGGAATATTTATCTCTTAATTTTCCATCAGATCTCTGTAAAGTTTCTTTCTGGTCAAAAGAGTGTTCCCTATTCTGTTCTCCTACAAGAATTTAATCTCTTCTTCTCTGTCTCCTCTACTCTTCATTTTGCCAATGGTCTCTTAATGCTGTCTGAGTTGTTTGTGAGTTGTTTGAGGCTAAACACTATCAGGAAGAGATGGAAGACAGATGACAGATACCATTAATAAAAGTTGCCATCTTCAGGTACTTATCTCCAGACTTGAAGCCCGTGGTAGTTTCTTGGTTAGAATATTCTACTAAGGGGATGCATCTACAATTTTCATGTTGCTTTGAAATTCAGTGGCTCGGCCCTCTCTAACTCTAAACTTTTTCAGAGAATTATAAAAATGTAGGACATCTCATGCATGCTGCTAGTAGCCCTGATCTCTTCAAATTAGTTGTGGTCTTTAAATGTTAAAACAGTACAGTAAATAAATGAGACACGGGCTGTCCTTACTACAGGTCTTTTAAAGCCCACTGATTTCAAAGGATGGAGTTAAGCTTTATTCTCCTATTCAAAAACAGTGGGGCTTAGCAGGTTTTTAATATTAGCTGGATCACTTTTCTTGCCATATTTTTGTTATCTTTTCTGCTACCTTTACCTTGCATGAGAGCTATGATTCTGCATGAAGTATCCATGCTACTTTCTACTGCAAAGAGAAGGGAAATAATAGTGGTATGAATATATTTGAATTCAAACATTGAAGGAACCTTGGGAGAAAATAAAAAGAAGTATTACATGTCATAAATTTTACAGAGAAGCCCCTAGATAACTTTTCAATAAATGGCAGTTAAAAGATATACTAGTAGTGATAGCCAGCATATATCTGAACACATAAAACATTTTTAAAAATTATTTTTATTTGTGAAGCATAACAAATAAAAAAGTCACTGAAAAAACAATAGAAGTATATATACATTGCAGTGGTGATAATAAATTAAAATTTAAAGGGAAAAAAGGAACAAAAAGTAAAAGTATGCATATAATACAGAATTAATTCAATCTTTGTTCTTATTAAATCTAGATCATATAGAAACACATTGCTCCATATTCTCATTTTTATAATATATAAACTTTTTAATAAATGGTAGTTGGAAGGTTTTGATAATCTTTGATAATCATTTAATAATCTTTGATCTTATTATTAAATTACTTTATATAGAAACATATTACGATATTATAATAACATAGCAGTGTCATAATAATTCATTTTTATTCTTATTGTAACTGGTATAGAAATTAATATAAACCACAGTTCTCTTAATTGACTTCCTCTTGTCCTTTTCTGATGATATATGCACACTTTTTTTTTTTTTTGTAATCTATGAGTGATATACACCTTCCTTAATTGAGCTTTCAGACTAGAGAGATACCACTGTTATCTTAGCTCTTCATACTTGAGATCCTATGACTTCACCACTTCAGAGGGGAACTATTTCAGTATATATTTATATATATATATTACTTAACCATCTTGAGGCAGTGAATGATTAGTTTTGTCCTTATTGGGACTCATCAGGTACATGCAGCCATTATAATCAGTATTAGATTTTTATATAGTTCAAACCCTTCTACTGAGAACTGTATTTTATACAGTGCACCTAACTCTAACTCTAACTCTGACCCTGGATGTCAAAAGTTTACAGGAAGAGACAATTTGTGCATGGTTATATACCTTCATTATTTGATCTCTCGGTCCTCTTTTGATAAGAACAGAGTTTATTATCTTATGCAAATTAACTTATTCATCTTCATATGAAAATATCAATAGTTGTTTGTGATGGTATATTGGAATGACCTTGGGAGTCAGGTGGAAGAGCTGCAGACTAGACAGTGATCAGACAAAAGGCAGCTGAGCCCACAGAAGGAATGAGGGCATAGCAAACATCACAGAAAGGACCCACTCTAGTTTGTTGGACTGTAAAGGTGAGGAGGGAGAGATGTACTTTGAGACTTGCAAGATTATGTTAATGTAACCTTACAATAAAGTTAAAACTAATACTTCTGGGTATGCTTTTTGTCTGGACTACTTTGCAAGGTAGTCTTTGCGACATCAATCTTGCAAGTGGGAGATGTTTATCAGGCTGAAATTCTCTCTATTTTTTATTTATTTTTATTTATTTATCCTATTTGTATAGCTGCCCATCTCACAAGAGAGCGACTCTCTTTTAGAATAGTATTCAACGGTCTGTCTTCTTTTGTAGGCTGTCATATTTTTTGTCATAACTATATATGACAGATGAGAGAAAAGGTCACTTAGATAACACTTTAAGAAGCAAACGTTCTCTATTCTTTGAACAGATGTACATCACCACAATGTATTTTTCTCTTTTTAAAAAAGCAGTATAGGTTAGTTTACAACTGTTCTAAGCAGCTTTTCACCTTCCATTTATGATTATATCTCAGAGGGCAATCATGCAATTTATAACATGCATTCTCTATTTTTAGTAAGACATCTCACAAATTTGTGGTTTGCCTGGTATGCAATTTCACAGATTTAGGCTGTAGCTCTTTGTCTTTCTTAATCAGAAGTAATCCCAGATTAGGCTGTACCTTTTGAATAATTCATTGTGAAATAGTAATAGGAAAAAAGGGAACCTAAGGGATATAATTTTGAGCTACTGCTTCTGTGTGGAATGTAGGTGCCATCTGGGGAGTTTGGTGTTTATTTGGTTCCAGTGTGGTTTAAAATGAATCGACATTCTGGGGAAGGTATACTGTAAGTCTTCATTGGACTATACAACTTTAGAATGAATGTGGGAAATTATATATTTCAAAGTCCTATGTAGCAAAAGCTGCGATTTGGTTTTAGAAAGCTAACATTTCAGGGAAGTAGTTTCCAGCCAAAATATCCTACATTTCAGTATGCTAGAACACTTCTGATTGCATTGTGATATGCTTCAATGTTTTGAGGACTCTACCCTGTGATTTTTATTTTATGTACTACTTGTCCTTTGCACTATTCTAACTTCCCATTCATTTTTTCATAGGCAAGGAGCTTAGTGAACACCAAGGTACTGTATGTATTGGATGTATTGTCACACAGTAATTAGTTCACACAAAATAATGGGGAGAAGGGATTGAAATTACAGGAAAGAATAAAAAAATTAATTCCTTCATTTTGAATGAAGATCAGTGTCACCTGTTCCATGACATTAACTTCAAATGCAGAATCTTTTCCATTGCAGCTTCAAATTACCATTTACTTTGCCATTATCTGAGTCATGGGCAGCTATATAAATTGATTAAATGAACAAAAAGGAAGTACCTTGAAGCTTATTTTCATGGTGATCAATCTATCTTTGTTCATATTTTGGAACAGAACAGGGAGCATAAATTTAATCTGCACATAGCAATAGACACTTTATATATTTAAATGTGGTTCTACTGGTATTACATATATTGGGAGGGATGCATTTTAAGATTAAGGGGTACTTGAGTGAGGAAAGCTAAACTTCTGCTCTCCCTATGATCTCCTGAAAATAATATATGAGTCCAAATAGTTACTTATGAGAAGAATCTGAGTGTAGACCACAGATTAAGATCACAGATTAAACATGAGCCAGCAGTGTGTTGCTGCTGCCAAAAGACCCAGTGCAATCTTGGGTTGCATCAACAGAGGTATAATGTTGAGATCACAGGAAGTGACAGTTCTGCTTTACACTACACTGGTCACACAGTATCTGGCATGCTATATCCAGATCTGTTTGTCACAATACGAGAAGGAAACTGAGCAACTGAAAGGAATGCAGAAAAATATGACAAAGATGGTAAGTGGATTGGAGGCTAAATTCTATGAAGAACAGTTAAAGGAACTGGGTATGTTTAGCCTAAAGAGGAGAAGCAGTCTCTTAATAGCAGTCTTCCAATACTTGAAGGACAAGGAAGAGGGTCTGAATTTATTCTCCCTAGGGACCAATGGTAGAACAATCAATGGGGAGAAGCATAAGAGAGAGAGAGATGAACTCAAAATAAGGAAGAATTTCCTGATTGTGAGAATAATTAAGCAGTGGAACAGCCTAATATCACTGGAAGTTTTCAGACAAAGATTGGACAGCCATTTGTCTGGGTTAGTCTGAGGATTCCTGCCCTGGGTGGAGGGTTGGACTAAAAGACCTTCAGTCATTTCTGACTTGTGAATCCATTATTTCCCTGTACGTATCTTGATATTCTTATCTACACTTATTTAGTAGATTTCTTAAGCCATACACTTGCCAACAACTCTGGGCAGCTTACGAGGGTTAAAAGCAGTGAAAACTAAACATGAAACATGAAAAGATTACCATTCTAAGATCAAATCAAGATCAGTACTGTTAGGGAACATAATAAATATTTGCAATGCGAATCTATATTTCTTAAAAATTACAATTGCTTTTTTTTGTTTTTGTTTTTTTTTACATTTTGAGCTAATGTGGAAATAGTACTGTTTCTAATGAAGTGAGAAATTACATGGAATAGTTCATTTGTTCAGCAATATCTTCTACGATTATTCCATCTACTAGAAACTGGGACACAATGAGTTCTAGTCCTGCCTTAGGCACAAAGCCAGCTGGGTGACCTTAGGGGACAGTCGCTCTCTCTCAGCCTTAGGAAGCAGGCAAGGGCAAACTCCTTCTGAAAATGCTGCCAAGAAAACTGCAGGGACTTCTCCAAGCAGTCAACAGGAGTCAACATTGACTTGAAGGCACATACAGATACCACACAAAATGTGGAGAATCATTTTTGTAAAGATAGTGTGGAGTCAGTGCTCACCTCATTGTTGGAGTAAGATTTCAAACACTGATTGCACAAGAATGGATTCTTCTTGCTGCTTTCCTTCTATATCTCTTCTTCTAATTATGCCTTGCATCTTTCACCCATATTAACATTCCAGTTCTAGCTATTATTCTTATTGACTGACAGTGAGAAAAAAAAATGGATTTTTTCTTTGACCATTCTGTGGCTCTTAGCCCACATTCACCTGTTCATTGGAGGTGGTGGGAAGAAGCTCACCCCCCTCCCCCTTAACATTTGATGGCATACTTCATGATCCAGTATCCACCCATACTCCTTGACAAAATGACCATTAACTCTGCTTTCTTTTTAAGAAATTAAGCACTGCTGCTTGTACATAAGGACAAATGCAATCTCCTACTCTATTATTTACTGGAAGGAAGTGGGGACAGCTACATAATTTGCATTCTACTTATGGTACAAAATGGGATTTTCTTCTTCCAACAGCCAGGTTACTGCAGGTATCCATTAGGAAGATAAACAATAAAAAGAAGCTACTGTACTGTACTGTACTGTACTATACTGTTACATTATGTTATACAGGTAGTATTGGACAGCTAAATGTATTGTTTGTTATATGCTCTCCACTATTAGTGTTGATTTTTCTGATTTTTTTAAAAATAGAAATAGACCAAATGTTTTGTACTTTAAGATTTTGAGCTTCAAAATCTTGTTTTTACCTTGCCAGAAGTGCTCCAAGCTCGAATAGACCATTTTAGAAAACTTCCAGAATTATCAGAACGGGGTCAGAATATGAAAGTTGGAACAACTATTATCAAACTCAAACAGGGAGTTGCATGTTCAAAACATTTTGCACAGGTGTATTCTTTAGACTTTTGGGGTTATCTTGTCTGCTCTCTAGAGAAGACAGAATTTCTTCATTATGTTTTACAGTCATTTCAAAACTGCTTGTCTGCATTTTTTGCTTTCTTTCACTTGATGGCCTTCTGAGGGAAAAAAAAAAAAAGTAGTGATTCTTTCGCTTTAATTAAAGTAGTTAAGGAGTGAGATCATGGAAATATTAATCAGAGAGATAGCAATAGATAACTACAAATATGTAACAGGGTTGTGAAAACTATTTGAGAGGTACTTAGATAAAAGGATTAAATCACCCTTCTGAATCTGCTGCTCAAAGCACTGAGAAGTCTCTGAGTAACTGCTTTCAGAGCTTTCCACAGTATCTGAACATGGATGTGCACAGATAGAACACACTTCCATTCTTTGGTACCTGAGCACTGTGAGGTTTGGAGGGCAGCTTGAATTGCTTTGTAAAACATTCTTTCAAAGGGTTTGCATAGTCTGTTATATAAATATGAAAGCCAGTTTGGTGTAATGATTAAGGCACCAGGCTAAAAACCAGGAAACTGGGAGTTCTAGTCCCGCCTTAGGCACAAAGCCAGCTGGGTGACCTTGGGCCAGTCGCTCTCTCTCAACCCTAGGTAAGGGCAAATCATTTCAGGAAATCTTGCTAAGAAAACTGGAGGGACTAGTCCATGCAGTCACCAAGGCGCACACAGACACAAAAGACATAGTGTAATGCAAATAAGATGTTAGATTTTGCTGGTTTTCTACTTGTATAGAAAATATATGAAAATGTCCCTATATGTAACTTGGTGGTAACAGGTCTGATTTTGGAACTGTATGTGTGAACATAGTTTGCTTATTTTTCCAGAGTTTGGATTTATTTGTTTATTTGCAGATTTGTTTCCAATAGTGTATCTCTTCATGAAATGTGCTTAGAAACCTCCTGTGGACGTTAACAAATAAAATTGTTTTGGAAGAGTATAGAGATCCATCCAAAATTGAAAACAATTTTATGGTGCTTATATAGAAAGCTTTTGAAGGTAAACGAAGATTGCTAAAACTAATAAAAATGTGCTAATGGGAGACTCTTGGGCATTTTATAATAAATATAGTATTCTTGACTGACGGATGAACAGCAGCGTATTTCTTTATTCTATAGCAACAAACTCTGGATGTCTATTACTGCCTCCCTGAAAGTAATTCCTAAGAGTCAGCTGTATAGATATATGCCTCTCTTTTAGTATTATTTAGTTAAGATATTTGATAGAAGTGAGAAAAATCCTATTGTCACCTGCAAATGACCCTAGGGATTTTCATAAATTCAAGCATTTCCACCATGGCCCTCCCTTATAAATATCTACTGGCTTTAGCTACATTTGAAAAATGTCAAGTGTGATGTCAGCTTGCTTGTCTTTAATGAAAAACCTGATTGATGGGGCATTCTCCTTAACCTTAGATTGCTTAGCCTTGCCTGCCTCTTTCCCAGAATTGAAGGCTATGGAATAATAGAAAACAAAGCTAGGCCAAGGTTTTCAGAAGCAGGTAGCAAAAGATGTATCTTTTAGCCTCTGTTGTGCCTACAAATAATTCCCCACACTGAACAGCATTCCTGGTCACTGGGCTGTCTCTCAATACATTAATAATACCTATCATAAGATTTTAGATATACTCAAAACAATTTATTTCCCACTGGGGCTCTTATCTAAACAAAATCAGTCTTCATGTCTTTATTTTGTCAGGATTCTGTTGCAGCCAATCTGATAGGTATTATCCACAGCTTGCTGTGTGTCAACTGGAGGCAAGCATAAGAAGAATGTATGGAATTAAGAATGCTTCCCATCACAGCAACTTTTGCTGTGCTTCCCGAAAAGTTTGTGTTTATAACACAGAAAGGGAAATAGGCTATGTTCAGATTCTTCTCCCCTCTCCTCTCCTGCCCCTGACAGTGGTTTTGTGATGCCCAGGAATTAAGTGTCAGATGAGACGTTTTGCTTTATGCTAAAATAATTCCATTTCAAGAATCTGGGGCGGGGGGGGGGGAGTGTGGAGGAATAAATAATATTATTTTTCTGTGTTCATGGCTAAAAGAACCCAGTCGATGCTTTGTTTGCTCTGGGTGGGTAAAATTCAATCAAGATCCTTAGGCAAGTGGATCCTGATACAGACTCTAGATCAGTATCCAGAGCTCGTGGAGAGTGATCGTGGCTTAGGTCCTGCAGGGCTCGGCTCCATGGGTGCAGAGGACCCAGAGGTTCCTCTCAAGTCTCATTCTCAGCTGAGGCCAGGCTTTTCTACAAGGCTACTGCAAAGTTGACTCTATTTGGGGATGGGGTCTTGAATCATTTTTTAAATCATTTATAGGAGATTTATCTCTTAAAAACAACTCAATATAATGGCTGGTGTGGATCTTCCAGGCTGTGTGGCCGTGTTCTGGAAGTTTTGTTTCCTAACGTTTCACCAGCATCTGTGACCGGCATCTTCAGAGAGCAGGAGCACAGACAGGAGCAGTTGGGCACAGAGAGAACTGCTCCTGTCTGTGCTCCTGCTCTCTGAAGATGCCGGTCACAGTTGCTGGCGAAACATTAGGAAACAAAACTTACAGAACACGGCCACACAGCCCGGAAGACCCACACCGGCCATTGTATTCCGGCTGTGAAAGCCTTCGACAATACAACTCAATATACTTTGCTTGGTATGGTTTATCTTTTATACATGTTATATAGAGCATTAATTGCATAACTTGTCATTCTCTGTCCATTTATTGATATTATTTCTTTGAAAATTCACTTTTGTTTTAAACAAAATATTTTAAAAAGATGTTTATTTTTTTTCTTCTATGTAAATAAATCTTTAGATAGTATCTAGAAGGCTTGTTTTTAAAAATTGGGGATTTGACTGCTGTTCTATGTACCTGTATATCCTCAGGACAAATGTTTCATGCAGCAATACCCACAAAAGATTTCTGTTAAGAACTGCAATATTAGATGTTTCCTTATAACATTGGCAATTCATATAACTTGTTAAGAGATGGATCCATATATTCCATAATTTGTTCTTTCCTTTTAAATCATTATTGAACTCTTTGTGCAATGTTGCCATAGAGTCTGGAAGAGAAGTGAGATTGCTTGAAAAGACTTTAGTTTTTTAAGAGGAATTTAATTTAATCAACTTTTCACATTATGAGGCACTGTTTTCATCAGTTAATTTAATGCAACTTCAGATCTGATTTTTTTTTAATTGTAAAACTATTCTTGTTAAACTATTCCATAAAAAAATGACACACTTAATGTCTTTTGCACATTAAAGGAAAGACTGGTTTACTCATCCTACCCAACTCGCACTTCTCTTTTTAGATTATTTTTGTTCTAGGGGTGGTTAGATTTCAGAACAGCAAGTGGTCAACTAATAAGGATTAGTGGCGGGGAGGTTTTGTTTAATTCAGTTGTAAGCTGCTTTAGTCAGTGAAATCCCTTAAAACACTGAGATTATATTTTAATGCTACCAACACACTATCTTGATGTCTCCAGCAGTAGATGGATTTTTAAAGCTTATTTTGAAAGAAGATTATGCGCTTGCATATATTGTATGCAATACTATGGAATATTATATGTCATGTATATCAGTCGCATTCAGCCTAATACTCTAAGATTAGATAGAAGATTTTAATAGATTTGCAAAGGGTTAAATGGTAGTCTTAAAATCTTTAAGAAATTGCAGACATTAATAGGGGTGAAAACAGGAAGCAGGAATTTTGTAGCCCATTGGAAGCTTTTAAAGCAATTTTAAATGAGACATCTTGTTATTTCAGGATTTAAGGGGGTTCTTTCATTATTTATCTGCCTGCCCTTTTCCCCCTTTTTATTTCTTTAAGAATTTAACATTTAATATATGTTATCTCACACCACCACGCAGCAAGAAATAATGTATTGAATTCTGAATACAATGGAGCTGCCAGTGTTAACTTTTTAGCATGGAAATGTTTTGTGAACATAGTGTGGAAATTCACAGGCCCACAGGAAATATTCCCTCTCCCAATAGAGACAAGAACATCCTTACAAATAAATATAATTAGAACCTTGCTTATCCTCTGCCTTCAAGTTTCTTATCCCTAGATGATTAACATTTTTGAGTGAATGACAAATCTCATATCAAGAAAAAGAGGAAGAAAATCCCAGGAGAGCATCCTCCGTAGGAATATTTACTTTACAGCTTCAGGCAGCAGAGTGGGGGCTACCCATCCATCACAGTGATGAAGAACACCTATTAGCCCTGCTCAACTGGTGACAATCAGATACTCTGTACCTCTGAAACTCACAAGGAAGACAGGCATGGGGGAACAGCAGCAGTTTGCTTACTCACTGAACCCCTGGGCTTCATATAGTTGCACCTGTTTAAAAGTAGCTGTTGCAATTTACACGAGCCTTGGAAAGAAAATTGTGCCAATATTCCTCTGAACCGTTGATTTCCTCCTTGTGGTTTGCACACCATAACAGAAGATATATTGTTATCTACAAATATATTTTGAAAGGCTTCTCAAACTGGAGGCCAAAAGCAACTTGGGGGGAGCACAACATTTTTTTTTTTAAAGCTAATCAGGATATGTGGACTGGGTAATTTTATAAGAGGTAAATATCTTGACTCTGTGTGTGGTTAATATTGAAAGAGCGGGGGTAGTTTTTGTGTGCCTGCAATGTGACATAAATTGTTGTGCATCCATAGTAGATTTCTGTCATGAACTGTACTAGCAGTGTAAAGGTATGTGTGTGATCAGAGTTGACCTTCCTATTTGTTTGAAGAGATAAATTTGCTGGAATAATTATTCTGCAGAGTTGATTTTGGAGAATTACTGTATTTGCCTTGAGAAATTAGGACTGTACAATATTTACAGAACAGCCTTTTGGGGTGGGCAGGACTCTCTGAATTATAGTGGCTTTTGCTCTAGCATTCTGACTCTGACTCTGCTTTGTATGCCTGTTCTTGGAAACAATTACTCATCTTGTAGTCTGACCAGTTTGTGTCAGATGGGCATTTTGTAAATAAGTGGCATTGTGTGATGGCTCCCACTGCATCTTTCTCAAAGTCCCACAGGCTCAAGCACTGGTGTGGAGGTGGATCTCCTTTTAGAATTAAGCTTACAGAATATAGTCTTGAAAGTTATCTGCATGAAGCAAACATCATATTGGTGTAATCACACAGGAAGCTTAATTGCGCGTTACCTTTATTATTTTTTGTTTATTTCTCTCTCTCCCTCAACTTTAGGACTCCTGTGTTAGTCTTCCCATGCATTCATCACCATGTCATTTGCCTGGGCTGTTTTCATCTCTACTGTGTGACCATGTTGAACAATCGCCAGTTTGTCCACGATCCTGTCTTTGGGTACTCGCTGCCATGTGTGGGTAAGTTGACCACTAGCGCCTTTTTTTCCTCAAAATTATTTTACAAACAGTGGAAGGAAATCACTGGCTTAAGAAACAAATACTCTTCTGTCATACATTTAAGATAAATTAATACTGCAGAATAATGATCTGTCTTAACATTTGCTGCTTTTGATGGGCAGCCTGTTAGTTTTGCAAAAAAGCTCCTCACTCTGTCTTCCCCATATTGGAACTTAGTTCTAAAGGGTGTTTCTTTTAGAAGCACATATCTACATTGTTTGGCCTTAGATTTTATCATCAAAAAGTGTTAAACTGTAACACCTTTAAACTGCTAGACAAGGAATGAGAGAGAGAAATGATGAATGACTTCTACTTTTCTTATTCTGAGTCAACTACAGGAAGCTAAACTTCATTTAATAACTTCATCTTTCTTAATTAATTCCCTTCTGTGTTAAATTCAGGCTGATAACCCAAACATTTGTTGGTTTGAGCATCCCTTCTGATTAACTAAATTAAAAAAAAAAAAAAAGGAAGGTACATGCAATCAAAAGTTCACAGTTCAGAAAAAAACTTTTCTGATGGGCCAATGAAGAAAAAAGAAGGAAAATGTTTTTTTTTTTTTTTTACCCATAATAATGTGTAGACATTGTAGAGTTGTAATGCATGTGCTTTCTACAGGTAGTCCTCAAGTTATGATGGCAATTGGGACTGGAATTTCCATCGCTAAGCAATGCGCTCATAAAGCGCAACTGCATCGCTTGGCGACGGCACTCCCTGCAACCCCCCCCAAAATAACTGCAGCCCCCCCCCAAAAAAGAGGCAGTATGGTGTAGTGGTTAAAGGTACCAGGCTAGAAAGCAGGAAACTCTGAGTTCTAGTCCCGCCTTAGGCATGAAAGCCGGCAGGTAACTTTGGGCCAGTCACTCTCTCTCAGCCCAACTCACCTCACAGGGTTGTTGCTGTGAGGACAATAGGAGGAGGAAGGAGTATTAGGTATGTTCACCATGGAGTCATTTATAAAAATAATAAAGGCAGGATAAAAAAATCTGGAAAAAAATTGTTGTTAACGGAATTGCAGCTGTTGTTAGACAAGGACCTCCTCTCAAATTCCTGCTGGCTTCCCACAACCGAAGTCAGTGAGGAGGCTGGCAGGAAGTTACAAGTCCCAGGTGGCTTGCAAGCAGGCTAGCAAGAAGACAAGTGGCTGCTGCCAAGTGGGGGAAGGTGTGCAAGTGGCTGGAGCAGCATGGCGTGACTCCAGTGAGGCTTGGGGCCGTTGCTGCTTGGTGTGGGGGTGGTGGTGAAGGGGTGTCTGGGGTGTGGAGGAGGCATGGAAAGGCTTGGGGAAGGTGCACGGGAGTGTGCGAGTGGCTGTCACAGTGTGAGGACAGAGAGGCTGGGGAGGATGCTCGGGTGGGGGAGACTTAGCCCAGTGACTTGCCATCTTCCCTGCCAACTTCTCCTTTGACTTTCTGGGGAAGCTGGCAGGGAAGTTTGCAAATGGCGATCACATGATCGTGGGGCACTGCAAACGGTCATAAGTGCAAGCCAGTTGCCAAATGCCCAGATTGCGATTATGTGACCACGGGGGTGCTGGGATGGCTGGAACTCCAAGGACTGGTCATAACCACCATTTGTTCAATGCTGTCACAACTTTGCATGGTTGCTGAACGAATGAATGGTTGAAAGTCAAAGACTACCTGTAATTTGCTGATGTTGTTATCAATTTATTAATTTATGGAATTCATACCCTGCTTTTCCATTAAGGAACAATGCTCAAAGCATCAAATAATACAAAAACTAAATTTCAAAAACAAAATATTTATAATACTACTCAGATATTGTTAAAATAGCATTTAAACTATGCCTATAAAAACAGACAACATTTAACCAATTAAAATGTTGGAGTCTTGGGAGTTGGACGACATATGGATTAAATAAATCAATAAATAAATTTTATTCTATTACCCATCAAAAGTTCCCCTGCATAAACGGCTGTTCGCTTACTGCTAGAAGAATAGCTTATAAGATAAAGGCCACTGTTTATAGAAATAAAATCATAACAAATGATATTTTATTATACTCTATAATTTATTATACTCTATGATTGCCTGATGTCAACAAAGAATTGTAAACTCTAGAAAATAAAACAGGACAAAAACCTCTTTAAGGCTGCAAAGTAGCATTGCTTATTTTCTGAAGGGCTTGCAAGTAGCTAAGATTTGTAGAGAAAAGTGAAATGTCTCTTGGTTTTTAAATGTGGTCCAAAGTGCATTGTTCTACACAAGGTATTAATTAATAGTTGTGATATCATTTCTTAGAACGATAACTTTGCTAGTTCTAAGAGTTACTTTTATTTAATTGTTTTGGATGAAAACTGCAGTACTTCAGTTCCAGTGAAGCCACTGAAAAGCATATTGGTGTCAGTAGGGTTTGTCCAGAATATGATGAAGATGATTATCTCTCAGTTGCCTTCAGCCATTCAAAAACCTTCACGCTACAGGAGAAAATGTAGTTTTACCATTCACACTGTTTAGTTTGCTTAAATGTGCAAATTAGCACTGTTGATTCTGTTGTTGTTTTGATAAATTTATGAAGCATAATGATCATAGACGGCAGTTTCTATTAACATTTGACTTTCTGCTTCTGAAATTATCTAGGGAGTGTATTGCTGAAATTAAACAACACAAATCCACACACACACACACAGCTTTGATTATATCAATCTGGAGGTCAAAACACCTACATCATACTTTACTGGATGGTTGTAACTGTATTTAGGGATAAATACGAAATAAGTTTGGTTTGTAGTTTAATAAAAGCATATCCACTTTAAGTTTTTCAGATATATATGAACTGATGCATGCTCATAAGTGAAATCACCATTTTATAATTTTATGATATAATTCACAATTTTAAAAAGTGCACAAAATTATGCATATTAAAAGGGAAGAAGGCTAAAATATCTTTAGCAAATGTTTTAATATTAGGCAAAATGTGTGTGTTAGGAAAAGTGCATATAAAATTAAGAGAAAATGCATATGAAAGTTTCTGCAGACTTTTTCACTAATTCTCCACCCTCCTACATCCTGAAGGAAGAAAAAGCCATAGCAAACTTAAGAATGGAAACATTGGAAAATGTAGTGGGACTAAACAGATTCATCTATATATCATCAAAGATGCAGAGGTGTTTAAAGATGAAATTTACAGTGACTAACATATTTCACACCAGTAGTGTCTTTATAACTTATGTGACTCAACAAAGGGACTATTATACATAGACAAGGTATAGAAGGTGAACATTCATTTGACTTTCATCAATATGTAATACTGAGCTTTCCTCTCTGCAATTTCTGACTGTATGTACCTCCCATTGTTCCTTCTGCCTTTTACTCTTCCATTTTTTGTTGCTTTCTTATAGCCTTTGGTTTGATTGATTGTGCCTAGGATCAGACCAGTTCTCCATCACTACTAGAGAAGCAACTAAAGTTGTTCTAATAGTTAAAGACAGAAAGAAGTCTTTGTTAGCATCTGTTACATTATCCTTTTAACAGGAAGTGACAAGATTGAACCTGGGATTTCCTATACACATGGCATGTACATTGCCATAAAGACATGGTCTTTTCAACACAAAACAGAAAAATAGGACTCAATATATAACGTCCAGTCATTTTAACTAAGAATACAAACTGAGGTTTGGATCTGGTTAAGCAGCAACATTAAGGCGCCTAGAGTCATGAAAGAGTGAGATGGGTGACTATATAAATCAAATGAATAAATAAATACATTTTAAAATAACTATTCAGGTAGATCTATGGTAGAATTATGTCTCCATTTTGTATTTGGATTGGCGCTGAATATTTGCAGATAGAAGCCGGTTCTGCTATTTGCTTTTTTAAAAAAAAGAAAAGAAAAGAAAAGCGCTTCAGATACTCTGACCTTATATTGTACTACATATATATAATGATCTATCCCATTTTTCTTATAGTGTCCTATATTAATGCAATTCTATGCATAGAGGTTTCTGTCACTGCTGACCTCTAAATATCTTTGAAATAATTAATACAGTGCTTAGAAGGATAGACTTGCATATGCATGAAAGCCGATTTATAGTTATCTCACTGTTAAGAAGGGTACTGAAATTTTCAGCTAAAAAGGAGCTTTGTAGAGAGATATGTGGCATATTTTAATGCAAACTCTACCCCCTTATGCAAAAATAGGATAATAATATGGGATTACAGCCCACAAGGGAATATAAACCTGGTGTAAGGTGGAAATGACAAGAAAAGAATGGTGGAGCAAGAAATGCAAGCTTTCATGCTGCTACAGGCATTTGGGGGTGGCAGGACTTTGCATCCTATTATTCTTGAATGGTAAATCATATTTTATGACATGCTCCAAAGAGCTCTGAGAAGAAGAAAGCATTCCCATGAAAATTGCAAAATTGCAAAATGGAGGGAAGGGGGTTGTATCTAGAGATATTCATGGCTATATTAATACATAATCCAAGTTACCATTAGTTACTGTTGAAATTGCTACAGAAAAGTAGCACGGTTATTTAAAGATGTATAAGAACACCAGTGGGTCTTGATGAAGGCCACATATTTTAGAGCAGTGTTTCTCAACCTTGTGTGGACTTCAACTCCCAGAATTCTCCAGCCAGTTGGAAGTCCACACATTTTAAAGTTGCTAAGGTTGAGAAACACTGTTTTAGAGGATATATGCATTAAGATTCCTGCGTGTCTAATTTTGTAGAAACTAGGTTTGAATGATGGTCATTTCCCAAATCATGTGTAGCAGGACCAGCAATAGTAATAGATGACAACAATGAGACCATTGAAAAATGACCATTTGTGTATAGAGATCCTAAATACTAAAATAACTTCAAAGAGGCAGTTTGCTGTAGCAGTTAAGGCACCAGCTTAGAAACCAGGAGATTGAGTTCTATTCCCATTTTAGGCACAAGCCAGCTGGGTGACCTTGAGCCAGTCATTCTCTCTCAGTCCCAGGAAGAAGGCAGTGGCCAGCCACTTCCAAATTCTTGCCAAGAAAACTGCAAGGACATGTCCAGGCAGTTGCCAGGGGTCAGAAACTGATTCAAAGGCACACGCATACACACACACAATAACTTCAAGGACATTAACTAGTTGTATTCTTTACCAGAAACCCATGAGGTTGGTTAATATTTTTTTTCCTTTACTTCTGTTTAGTAAAAGGAGTCTCTCCAAACTGAATATAGCCCTACTGGGTATGGATTCCCAGTGGAGACTCAATAAATTTCATGTTTCCTGCTCATTTGCAAGTTCCCGAATCGCGGAGTTATTAAATATATGACTGACTTGGCATATAGGCACCACCTTTTAAAACTTGGTTTCCATGTTAATTTTGAACATGTTCGAATGTTAGTTTTTAATCTTAGTAATTTAGTTTTAGGAATTCTTCTGAAGCTAATATTCCTAAAAATCCTTGTACAGTATGAAAGTAAAATGCTTCAAGATCATACTGGAAATTTTAAATTGCTGCAATGCCCATTTATTCATTAAGAAATGAGGAGGAAATATTAGTTTTTGCATCACTTATTTAAACCAACTTCAATAAGTGACACTATTTGAATCACAGAAGTAGGGGAAAAGATAGTGTGGACAAAAGCAATTATTAATTGTCTAATTCTTCCAAAATAGTAACTGCATTTCCCAAAAATTATTTTATTCATTTAGTTACAATGGTACTCTGAATGTTGTTTGACTAATCAGAAAAGCATACACAAAGTTTTGAGGAATATGAATCAAGATAGCTTTATTTGCAAATAATTTATGTCATCTATAAGCTTTCTAAATATCGCAATAACTAAAAAGTTAAAACTCGTTAATTAAAAAACGTGTTAATTTGCAACGCTTGCACTTTGACAGGTATTCTGCAACGTGCATGTTAGCACTGGATGTTCCAAATATTGATTGGTGTCTGGAATACGCATGCGTGATTTCATCTTGGGTTGAGGGGGAATACAAAATCAAGAATATTGGGAAAAATGGAAAGTAAAACACTCAGAAAACTTGTGTTATAGCTTTTTTTTTTTTTTAATTTGATAGTGCAGTATGTTTGTCGTTTTGGAAAGTTTGAATAATGTTTGAACAAGAATGAAGCTTCAGGGTAAAACAGGAATCTCAGCCTCAAACCATTTATTGAGTGACTTTTGCCCAATCTCTCTCTCTCTGTCCCTCTCCCCCTCCCTCCCTCCCTCCCTCACCTACTTCATAGGATTCTGGGGATGAAATTAAGAGAGATCTCATATATGAATCTTCCTGAGGTTCTAGAGGAAAAGTGGGGAATAAATTAATAAAATGAGTAAATGAAGGTAGGCTGAGATTTAGAAATGTGACTAATAACCAAAAAAGATGCACCAAACGTTCAAAGGAGATGCTTCACGTTACACGGAGCCTGAATCAAGCCCCTCTTTCAATGATTCAAGCAGCCGTGCCTTTTGCAAAGTTTCTGCTCCCGGCTGTCTCTGCATGCAGAGATAGCAGGAGCAGCAACCATACAATGCTTGTGAAATACACTTTAATGATGTGAGGACAGGGTTTTCATTCATCTCCTACATATTGTGAAGCCCCTCTTTCAAATGCCTTTCAGGGCCTTAATGTTTGGTAAGAATTGGCTGTAATTGCCTCACTGCTGGAGAAGCAGCTGAGGCACTGGAACATTCATTCAGATGGTGGTTTGGGTTTATCCTATTATTTCCATGATTTTAGACCAATCACTGTAATTTAAGAATTCACACCTAACACATAGTGCAACTCCCACTCCCTTCTTATTGCTTTTTTTTTTTTTCATTTGAACAAATTGTATCAGCCTCTATATTACAGTCATGACAATTGGGCCACCAGGTCTCAACTGTACTTATTAAATTATTTTTGCCTTGTTGTGATAAGAGCTCAAGGTTATCTATACTTTGAGTATTATAGATAGGAAAGTCCATGAATTTTATGAGCCAACGTAATTCCTGATTTTTAATTGATTGGTTTAATTTGTTCAGTCGTTAAGTCGTGTCCGACTCTTCGTGACCCCATGAATCATATCGCGTCAGGCCTTCTTGTCCTTCACTGCCTCCCTTAGTTTCATGCTCATTGCTTCAGTGATGCTATCTAACCATCTCATCCTCTGCCGTCCCCTTCTCCTTTTGCCTTCAATCTTTCCCAGCATTAGGGTCTTTTCCAAAGAGTCCTCTCTTCTCATTAGGTGACCAAAGTATCTGAGCTTGAGCTTCATTATCAAGATTGGTTTAATAAGCCCAAGTATATTAGTCTCTCTTTAAGTTTAATAAACTTTGGCCAAATACATTCTTCCCCGTGTTTGTAAAGTGCCATGCCAGCAATCTAAGTAATAGACAACATGGTTCCAGAAACATTTTCTCCCATCATCATGGTAGAGTATATAATTTTTAAATCTTATTGGGATTGTCTTTACCTGAAGTTAAATTTTCAATTCTTGAAGCTGCCTTTAATTTGGAATCTTAGGTGGAAGTAAGAAGCATTTCACCTTCATTCAGATTACTCAATTGTTGATTCATAACTAGGAACCTTTTATGAACAGAAGTACTATTCAACTGAGAAAATCATTTCCAGGTATTTTTTTCTACAGTCTATTTCAAATAGACAAACTCCAGGGATTGACAGAACTGAAGAGACTTGCAAGTTCTCTATTAATATTCCAAGATTTGCTTTTTGATCTTCTGGTCTCTTGTATGGCATCATTGGCGCATCACAGAACCAATGAAGGATGCTCTCCTTTGACTATGAGTTGGCTTTAATTAAATTTCTACGTCTGGAAAGTGAAAATCTAATTTTCCTTTTGACATTTTCTATATTACTACTTAGACAAAATTATGAAAATAATTAATCCCTGTGCAGAGACAGCGGCATTATAAGAAGTACAAAAATATTGCATATAAATAATACCACTAATCATCAATCTGGTATAATTTATTGATGTAAGTTCTTATTACAAATCTTAAATCAAATTTGTTCTTTAAGTTGCAAATCTGCCATGCTGCAAAGAGGACATTAATTCCCTAGGCCATGTTGGAGATATTTGCATATAGTGCTGAAGCTTCACCCATTCACATCTCTAATTCATGAACCTTGGGCTGACACAAGTCCACTTCCCATTCCTTCTCCTGGGCAGTCTGGGGAAGGACTTTATAAACTTCATGGTTGATGTCAGCCCTTCAAGGTAGATCAGCCTAGGAAACCATTACCATGTACTATAGGTCAATACTATTTTTATTGTAAAGCTATAATTAAAGAATTTTGCAAGTCTGAATGCTCATCTTCCCCTTTATCTTCATGTGAACTAGGGAGAGGCTTCTTTGAGACGTTTACTCATATTACATTCTTACCCCAGACTCAGGCCCCTTTTATCTGACCGCTGCCTTGGTAGCAGCTCTTCCTCCTGTCCTTCAAAGCCATTCCCTATGCCCTTTACAGTTAACCTAAATATTTGCTTGTGATGTTTCCCAAACTAGGTATTCTGAAACTGGGTTGTTAAACTAATCAGAGTTTGTTATAAACAATTATCCCCAGTCCTGACAAGATAACTAGTTGATATATAGAAAAGCTGAAGTTAAATGCTGCTCCTGGCCCATGGATAGATGAAAGAAAGAAGGAAACCTAAGATTTATAGTGCTGTGGTTGGGGAAGATAGCACTGGGATGGCAGAAAGAGCAGTCTGGTCAAGGCAACACTTTCAGTCTAGAGGGGCAGAGTCGTACTTCTCTGGGAAGATTCCTCCTAGATCTGATCCTACATTTCTCTTTGGAGAAGGAATCCTCCTGGGTAGGCAAGACACAAAGAAAATAGACAAAGGCTCAGAAGTCTGGGCCAATAAAATAGGCCAAGTTTCTGAGTACACAGATAGAAGAGATTCAGTATCTCTATAGGCAGCTCTAACCCTAGACTAACTCCAGCAACTGTGTGAATTAAGTGATTGGCACTCTGGCCCAAGGGGAAAAAATGTATGTATGTATGTATGTATGTATGTATGTATGTATGTATGTGTATATATATATATATATATATATATATATATATATAATTTTGAATCTTTTTTTTTAGATTTTTTTATCCTGCCTTTATTATTTTTATAAATAAGGCAATGAAAATACTCTAATACTCCTTCCTCCTCCTATTTTCCCCACAACAATCCTGTGAGGTGAATTGGGCTGAGAGAGAGTGACTGGCCCAAAGTCACCCAGCTGGCTTTCATGCCTAAGGCAGGATAGAACTCTCAGTCTCCTGCTTCCTAGCCTGTGCCTTAACCACTAGACCAGCTGGCTCTCAGGTATTTTAAAAACTTTTGTTCACTTTTTTTAGTTGAAATTTGGCACCCTAGGCAACCATTTAATTTATCTATATGAGTGGGCCATCCCGTGTATATGGTTTATCTCTAGTAATTTCATCCCCTCCCTGTCCCCCACCTTGTAAGCTCCAAGGGGCTGTGTTCTTCCTGGGCCCAGTTGATGCTCATTACTCCCAGGGAACCGTGGCCTTTTCTCCTAGGAAGCCTGGCCCTTTTGTCTCACGTTCATTCTATTCTTCAAGATGGTGTGGTGCCAGTGCTATCTTGAGCTAAGAGCCTGTAAAGTTGGGTCAGGATCAGGGGCTAAAGCTGCAGGGTCTATAGACATGGAGGGGGTTGGCTCTCCTTCCACCTCCAGTTTGACTCAGCGCTGTCAGGCAAGACAGGAATCCCAGACTCAGTGCCATCATTCTTGCATCCTCTTAGGAGAGTTATATGGCAATAGCGCAAATCCGTGGTTTAGCATTACCTGGAACATTTAAAACAAAGAGGAACTTTTGTTCCTTGCTTAAACACATTTTAGCATTGAATTCATCCTGAAAGTTAAAATACAAAAGGAAGAATCCCCTTTTTTTCGCAACCCCTTTTCTCCATGGGGATTTTTCCTACATTTTATCCACACAATTTTGACCTGGGTAGACAGGACTGAGAAAACTGGCTGGCCCAAACTCAGCCTGTGATTGGCCCTAATTCAACCCCTTAGCCACTTCATCAAACAAACATACCCCATAATACAAGCAGGATCAAACCTGGTGAGGACTTAGATAAGGGGACACCAAGAAAACTTTCGGCTGTAGGCTAGACTGAGAAGTTAAAAATAAAATCCAAAAAGAAAGGAAGATCAAATTGTTTCTATGCTGCTATGAAGAAAATCATATAACATGCTTGTTTAGCCATCAGGAGTTGAATTCAATTTAAGGGAGCTTTTTATGAAGAGTAGGAATGGTTCAGATCAGGATGCACATTGAAAAACCTATGGAAAGAATGAAGACCCTGTGCAGATGTTTCCCTGCTGTGGCCCCTAATGGAGAAATATTTATGCATGCATGTGAGAAACATTTTAATATAAATAGCACATAAGAAGACTAATCAGGTTTAAGTTTCCAAGGGATGTTTCTGAAATGAAGCAGTCAATGAACAACTGAAATATATATTGCTCTCTTTTCTGCTGGAACCCAAATGCTATCTGGTACATGTGGCACCCATAAGAGAAATGTATACAAATTTAGATTTTTAAATTATTATTTTTTTTCAGCAATACGAAGAAAGTACATTTGGAATACATTTATTGGCAGGGATATTATGGATTGAAATATAAGACAGAGAGAAAATGAAAGGCACCAGCTACAGACTGGGGAATGTTGTCCATCATGAAATCCTACGTAGGTGTCCATGAGTGAAATACCCAAATGCACAGGCCAGTTATTTTCATCTTTACAATTTGGATTCAATTATTGTTTGAATTGAATCAGATTGTTCTCGGATAACCAATAACAGCTCAGTCTGGGAGGGAAAGCTTCATTAAGTGAATTTGGTGCCTTTACAGGACATGTAGCAGCGTACCCAAAGAAGACTTTTCTGGGGAGAGATGCATAAAAGTTACTCATCACCCTGAAACGAGTTCCCCATAGTTACTTTTCTTCATCAGTTCTCTATTAAGTCCAACACTGATTTTCAACGATGGCCAGCCAACAACTTTCTAAACTCAAAAAGCAAGGAGAATTTGCATTTCCACTTCACATATCTCATTAGCTCCCTAAACTCCAATATAACAGAATTGTGAATTAATTCTGATATATCAAAATTTAGGGAGCTTCAGGTTTAACTACCGTATGAACTAATGTGAAACACCCGTTCATTGTTTGATTTCTGTTGTGTATATAATGTTGACTAAAGGACTATCACAGAGAGAAAGAGCTCAGCTCCTCCGTTAAATAGTGGAACTGGCACAGAGAGATTTTGTTTTTCATAATCCTCTGCCCCCTAGTAATATAAAGCTTGAGAAAAGATGGATATTTCACAGGTGTACTTAGTAATATGCTAGCAGGGAAACAGAATTTGCCAGAGATACTGAAATATAATTTTAAAGCAAACAATCATTTTTAGGAGGGGGCAGAATCCTTTTTGATTATATATTTAACTCCTTGGAGCTATTCTAGACTCGTGGGAAACAGCATGCATTTTGAAAAGGTATCTAATAAATTTGCTAAATACCAGCTGCATGAAAAGCATTTGTTTTATTTGTCATCCTTGGACAGTTAAATTTAAAAAGAATAAGGCAGATAAACAATTGTTAGATCCATGAGGTACAACAGATTCAAAACTAATGTTAAACTTGTGAAGCGACAGGTTTATTGAAAGAAAAAAAAATAACTGAAAAAAAGTATGCATATACCAAATTTAGTACATTTTTGGTGTTATCAGAACAGTTACCATTGGAAACTGGCTGCTGGAAATCTCTCCCATCAACCACTCTGGCTTTAGTGGTGCAAGTAGGTGGCATCTACAAATTATTAGAGTGATCTCCAGAACCATAAGAGCTAAGAACATCATTATGCTAAAACTGAAACATGCAATTTTCAGAATTTTGAGTCCACTATATATTGAGTAATTAAATAATCATGGATTACAGGTAGTTCTCACTTAATGCTAATTGGGATTGGCAACTCTGCCGCTAAGCAAAACAGTTGCTAAGTGGGAAAACATGTGACCGCGATTGTGCTTCCTGGATGGAAAGAGACAAGACTACTCAGTTTCACACCTTCAGTTTTTCTTTGCCTTCTAACCATTCCCCTGTCCTTTGGAATGGTCGAGTGCCTGTTTACTGTCTTGTAGACATTGAAAGCAATGCGGTCACACTGCAGCCCAGGGCTGGGAGCCATGGGCTCGCTATGCAAACAGCTTACTCTCTTGAAATACCTTCCTCTCCAATCTTTCCACTCTGTGGTGCGGGGAGAGAAGGTCAGGCAAAGGAGAGATTACCTACAGAAATTGCTTGCTTTTTTCCTCCTCTCTGTCCTCCTTGCAGAGTGGAAAGATTGGAGAGGAAAAGATTTCAAGAGAGTACTGTTAGCTGCTTCTGTAGTGCACCCACAGCTCCCAGCCCTGGACTGCTGGCACGATTGCATTGCTCTCAATGTGTAGAAGAGCAAGCAGCTTACTCTCTTGAAATCTCTTTCTCTCCAATCTCTCTGCTCTGAAAGGGGGATGGGGGAAAAAAATCAAGCAATTTCTGTAGGCAACCTCTCCTTTGCCTGACCCTTCCCCCCCTCCCCTGTAGAGTGGAGAGATTTTCTCTGTACCTAGGGAAAGCGCTTGTGAAGTGGGATCCTATTAAAAGAACCTATCTCAGTAATTAATGCAGAATTCTAAATTATAAATCCATTTAATTTATCCATTGAACATGAGAAGTTGTTAGTAATTTTAAACACTATTCTCTGTGTTTCATTATTTAGAACCCTAGATAAATACAAAGCAAGTTTGGAATTAGACCTTTAAGCCTAACATTTTGGTCAGGTCAACTGGAAGATCCAAGAAGTAAAGTATTAGAAAGTGAAGATAGTAGTATTTTGTGCACTAGCTTCAGTTCCCTGAGGACAGGTATGATAACATTAAAATAAGATCCTGGTTTATTCAAATTATGGTTATTGAGTGATGAAACAAATATGATAAACCTGTTTTTTATTTATACTGAATAAAAATCAATTTAACAAGCAGTATATGAAGTGGATATGGATGTGGTGGAAACAGTGAGAGGTATAGAGGGATATAGGGAATGTCGGTGTTATAAACACCTTTTAACCATGTTTCCTGTTTCTTATCTCAGGCTTTTGGCGTAGTATTTCTCACTAACTATTGGGTGCCCTGAAAAGAGAATTGAGTAGATATGTCTTTATGTAAATGAAATCCTTCCAATAGATTATACTTGTTTGTTTGTTTGTTTGTTTGTTTTGATGCCTTCGAGTCAGTTTTTAACTCCTGGAGACTGCCTAGACTAGTCCCTGTAGTTTTCTTGGCAACATTTTTTAGAAGTGGTTTGCCATTGCCTGCTTCCTAGGGCTGAGAGAGAGTGACTGGCTTAAGGTCATTCAGCTGGTTTTGTGCCTAAGGCAGGACTCAAACTCACACTCTCCCAGTTTCTAGCCTGGTGCTTTAACCACTACACCAACCTGGCTCTCAAATTAGTCTTTACTTGTAGGAAAATTGGGGACTTAAGCTGAAGATTCTAAGTACCGCATAGCAATGGCATGTAAAATTGTTAATATACTGCGCTTTCCTTGGAGTTTTGCAGAAATTGTGAAACCTTATCACATTGAATATGCAGTTTTGCTGCCAATCTCTTATACGGAGATGTGTAAAGTGACCAGACTCTTCCAGTATTTTAATGACTCCGTGTCCTCCCATTTATTTATTTATTTAAAGTTTCATAAGGCCGCCCAACTCAGACAGTGTGACTCTGGGTGGCTTATAACATAAGCACATAATAATAGTAATAGTAATAGTAATAGTAATAATAATAATAATAATAATAATAATAATAATAGTTTATATCCTGTGATGATACCTTTAACACCATCAAACAACAACCTCTGCCTATCCCAGGTCCTTGGGATAGGTGGATAAAATTGCCAGATCCAGTCTAAACAACTAGCTGACTCTGCCACCAACCATAATAATTTTAAAAACAACAAACAACCAATATATAAATACAAAAGCTAAAATGTAAAATGGGAACCAAGCACAGAAGAAAACAAACCTCAAAGGGGGACTCCCGCTCCACCGACCCCTAATGCCTGGGGGGAAAGCCAGGTCTGTCATATATCGGGGGGGGGATCGTTCCAGAAAGCAGGGACAACCATGGAAAAGGCATGCTTCCTAGGTCCCATAACATGACAAGGCTTAAAAGAAGGAACCTGGAGCATACCCTCCCTATGAGAGTGTGTGGGGTGAGCAGATGTTCTTGGAAGAAAGTATTCCCTCAAGTAAACTGATCCTGTGCCATGTAGGGCTTTAAAGGTAATCACCAGCACCTTGAATTGCACCCAGAAGCCTTTCAGGAGCCAGTGCAGCTCTCAGAGTAGTGGTGTTACGTGGGCATAACAAGATGCACCCAGAGATGCTACCTGTGCTGCTGTACTCTGGACCAGTTGAAGCTTCCAGATGGTTTTCAGGGCAGCTCCGTATAGAGAGCATTCAGTAGTCCAATTTCCCTAACCCTAGCCCATATTGGCAGCTAGTGCAGTGAAATAGAATTGTCCTAGTGCTGTCTTCTTTACGGTCTTAGAACATGTCTTGATTATATGCCAGATCTCACTGTATTTTGACAGTTATGATTGACTTATTGACAACCCCATTAATTTAGTTGAAAGGATAGATGTTTCAGTATTGATTTTTCTAAAAATGTAGGTATAGGAGTGGCAGTTTGAAAAATATCATCATGTCCAATTTGCAGCTCTTTGGAATCAACAGTCATTCCAAACTTATTAGCTTTACCCATTATTAGGGGATAAAACTCAATTAGCACTTCAGGTCTATACTATGAAAAGAAATTTCCCCAAGGAATAAATGTGTTGCTGAATAAAACTCATAGGCAGTTATATCCTGTCTTTAAGCACTATGTGAAAGCTTTAGGCATATTTAAATAATACAAAGAGAATTTGTTGGCATTTCACATTTTTCAGCAAGTCAATATACAAAGACCCAGCTGTCCTTTGGAAATTTGGCCAGTGCTGATGAGCTATTGTTCTCATAAATCATTTGTCAACAAACATTTATACTGAATGTACTAGAAAAATGCAGCACCTGGAAAGGCAATGTTTGTAAAGGGATATTAGCTGTTTCAGATCAAACTGTCAATTATTCCAGTGTATGCTGTGAAGGGTCCACATCTTTAGCTATGTTTCTACTAGCTAATTTCCTCTGGTTCTTACAGATGTTTCCTGTCTTTTACTCCTATACAGGGTTTATAGCTCTGCTGTACCTGTTGTGTCTCATCTTCATTGAGAGAGCCATCATGATGTGGTGGCTAAGGTGCTAAACTAGGACCAGGGAGATCTTGCTTCTACTATAAATAGGGCTTGCATTTTATATTTGGCATTTGCTGAAAAATTTCTTGATGGCTTCCTAGTTCTTACAATTCTTACAATTTACTAATCAAACAGCAGTATCCATGAATAGCTTCCTGCAAGCTTAAGGTATTGGCCAAGAAAAGCCTGACCCAACAGATCCTCACCTGGTAGTCAAACCAAAAGGGAGCCTAGCCTTATGCAATCATTCTGTGTAGATCCATGCCCATGGCAGAGGGGGAGGCTCTGTAGAGAGCCTCTGTACTTTTAAGAGCACATCTGCACATGGAGGTCATACCCAGATAGAGTAGGTCATATATTGGAATACATCTGCAGATTACAGATGAGACCTAAGCATATGGATTTTAGCTGTACATGAAGAAATTCATGGCCAGAAGACCATGATCCTATTCTCTCTACTACTCTTTCAGGTTTGTATAGAATGAATACTTGCTTATTGTTTTCTCATTAAAATACACTTAGAGTAGTGTATTTTATGTAGAATATATAAAGCTGTTCTGACATTTCCTAGTGATCACATTCACCTTTCCCATTTGGTCAGAGAAGTATACGGCCAGCAAAAGCAGTGGTATTCTTTGTTGTTACACGAAAAGCCAAGTCAGGGGTCATACATTTCTTGTGTTAAGCTGCAGGGAGACAACCATTTTTAAATATGAGAGACATTAAATTGAGTGTGATTGCCACTAGACAGATGTACTATTTTCATTCTTGGAATGCTTTCATACTTACAAATTACTTTAGAATTTAAACAAACATAAAGCAGAAAGAAAGTATTGAAACAAAACATTGAATATATTATGTAGAATCTCTGACCCTGACAAAACACTGATTGTCAGAGGCTCAAGTTTCAGTAACTCGTTTCTGAGTATAGGTGTATTCATCTCATAGAGAAAGCTGGACTACTGAATAAACCCTCAAGGCTGGGGAGTGTCTTGAAATTTATAAGCAACTGGCTAAGAATCTTAAATTGGTTTAATTCTTTTAAAGTTAGATCAAGAAAGGTTTGAAAATGTGGCTGTGTGTCTGCTCAACTGACCTTTTTGGAAAAGTCATCATTTCATAAGAAAACTGTGGAAATCCAGACTTTTGATGATACTTTCAAAAGCTGTCTTCAGTTCAAAAGATCGTCAGATGTTATTACTGTAGGTAGGGCAATGTCAGAATCTTTGCCAGTCATATCTTCCCAGTAGTTTCCCCACTACCATACCCCCGTGTTCAACAATAGCATTATCTGATCAACTGAAAGAATATTCAAACAGTCATGCTACATTGTTTACTAACAGAGAGAAAAAGAGAGGGGGGGGGGAATGTACAGCAGTTCTCTCATACATGTAGTAAATTCAGTGAAGCTGGCTGAATCATTTCCAGGTTTTAAAAAAAAGGAGAAGAAAATATATTTTGTGTTTCTGCCAAATGCATACAAATTGTCTTTATTAACTTGAAGGTTTATAGCCATTTCCAGATTAGGTGAGATTCCGTTTCTAATCCATGTAAAACGTTCACATGAAAATGTTCGCTATGAATAACACCAACTTTAAATTCTGTCTTGTAGGATTTCTTTTAACATTTATTGTGAAAAGCAGAGATGGGGGGAAAACTTACATTCTGTGAATAAATGTAATTACAGATTTGTGTTGTTCTTTCTAAATTTATCTGGAAAGATAAGTATGGTACTCTCCAAGCTAAGCTGAGCTCCTGATGACTTCATGGGCATGTCTGTGTAGTTTTCTTGGCAACAATGTGGAAGTGGTTGGCCCATGCCTTTCCCAAGGGCATTTTTTCCATTTCCTAATCTCACCTATAGCTCTGGCATTTCCAAAAGGTTTCCCCTCCAAGGACCAGGTCTGACCATGCTTAGCTGTTTTGAATTAACAAAGATCAATATGAGCTACCATCTGAGCTGGATAAAAAGAGAAAATAGTAGTCCTAGTCTGAGAAACAAGAGCCAGTTGGTGTATGAGTTCTAGTCCTGCCTTAGGCATGAAACCAGCTGGGTGACTTTCAGCCAGTCACTCTCTCAGCCCTAGAAAGAAGGCAAGGGCAGACCACTTTCAAAAAACGCTGCCAAGAAAACTGCTGGGACTTGACTTCAAGACCAACTTGAAGACATATACACACACACAGCCCCAGCAACACTCCTGTTCTCTCTGTCAAAAAAGAGACTGGATAGCAGGGAGAACAATACTGTAGATGAAGACAGTGGGAAAGAGAGATCCCATTATTCCCCATGGGAAAAGAATCCCCTTCTTGAATCTGTAGTTTTAAAAAATTATAGACATATCACTTCATTTCTAGTACATCTTTACATTTCGTCATCTGTAAGTCTGTTTTATTCTCTTTCCTCATGAATTTATGATGTTTAAAAAGATGATGAAAATGCACATTTAAAAATAGATATTTCTCAAAAATATACACATTTTTGAGCCAGACAAGAATTTCTTGAAAACATAAGAAATTCAAAAACTAGTGGATAACTAAATTCTGGCCCACAGAAGTGTTGATTAAGTGAACACCTCAAGCATTTCTGACACTGGATGATGAGTGCTTTCCACCAGCATCCTGGAATTTATGTTTGTCAAATATTAGTTAATAGCATGACTCAAAACCAGTGTTTCCCAACCAGATGCCTTCCAGATGTAGTCAATCACATGCAGAAAATATCAGATTGGGGAAGTGCTTCAAGGTTTTGAAATCAATCTTTTATGTGTGGTTGCTGATTTTAGTAATGAAAGCACTTTTACATACTTTACCATAAAGCATATTTGTGAATCTCTGATATTTTTTTTTACTGTTTCAAGGGATGAATCAGGGAAACACACTAATAAATGCAGTGTGAGAGGTTTTCTAGCTACTACGTTAGTGATGAGGTCAGGTTGGAGAAATAAGCCCAATGTGAGATGTTGGGGAAGGAAAACAATATATTTCCTTCTAGCTTCCATGCCTGATCTGTGTTTTCATAACATGGATTACGCATAGAAATTGGCGCCATAAAGAATAGAGTGTCAGTGGCTCCAGTAAAGCTGTTCTGGTTTTGTTTTATGTACTTATAATTTGACTCTGATCCTCCACAAACCTGTTCAGATGAATATACATTGAAATATGCATTTATGTGTATAGCTGGGCATCACTGTGGTAGAGATGGAATACCATGGAATATGGTAGATTTTAGTGAAGGTGCAAATATCTGATAAAGATATGCGAAGGAATCCCAGTAAGAAACAAAGCTATAGTTTTCTCTGCCTTTTCTTAACAACTGTTATCATTTCTTAACACGCTGTTAATTTATTTTGTTCCCAACTGTCATTCGAAAGCTTCACCAAATTTCATTAAGTTCTGCTATTTTGCACAGTAAATAGCCATGAAAATGCCATGCTACTTAGTACAAATCCTTTGTCCCCTGCTAACACCTTCTATTACAACCATCTAATTACCGTGTTCAGCAGTAACCTTTCGGGACTTCTGTAGGTAATTAGAACTCCAGAGCTTTCCCACAATGGTCCAGGAAGGACATTTAACTAGGAAGGATTATGTGATACTAATATTTTCACAACTATATATTCTTTGCAGATAACTGTTTCAATTAATACTTGGCAGCAATGCAGAAAGTTACAAAGATGTGTGTGTTACAGAAAAACTATGTAAATAGTAAGTTTTCATTGGTTTCTAATCATACCATTTCTAGGGCTTCTCTTTATTATAATTGCCTTTTTCTATATTATTTAGTCATGGTGAGCAGTGGCCAGGTAAAACATATAGTGGAAGAATTTACTATTTTTACCCAAAAGGAAGATGACCCTATTACCATATCCCTACTCATTCATCATTTGTGTAGGCTAAACATATTCATATCTTTAACTGTTCCTTAAGTTCTTTATTTGCAGGTCCTTCAGCATCTTAGTATCTTGCTCCAATTTGCCACTGTCTTTTTTGAATTAAGATACCCAGAACTGGACATAGTACTTCAAGTAGGATCAGTTGTGAAAAAGAGTACAACAGTTCTTTTCTGTAAGGCGAACTCTGTGCTCCTGTCATTTTAGCAGTGGTGTCACACTGCTCATCATGCACATATCACTCAACTTGTGGTTGGGAAGGACACTCAGAACTTTTTCACATGCACTTGTGCCAAGCCAGGCCTTTCATTTTTCTTACTCAGTTGCAAAATTTTACATCTGTCCCTGCTAAATTCCATCCTATTCATTTGAGCCCATTGTTCAAGCCTGTTTAGATCTTTCTGAATCTTTTCTCTTTCCTCAGAAGTATTAGCCACCCTTCCATGTTTCTGTCATCTGCAAACATGTTAGGAGTCCCCTCAACTCCCTCAACCAAGTAGTTGATTAAAATATTGAGCAGCACCATGGCCTAAGACAGAGCACTCCCTTTGATGCTTCCCTCCAAGCTGGCAAAGCCATTAATGAGCCCTCTTTGGGTGTGGTCATTTAGCTGCTCCACCAATGGTTGCTGGGTCTTGGGCCAAGACTGATTTGGGGACCAGCAGTTGTGGTAGATTCTGCTCCACCTGCTGGGCAATCTAGTTCATCATCTGGGTTAACTGGTCCATCTGGATCACCACTTGGTTCTGATACTAGAGCTTGGTCAATGGTTAGTGGGATTGCTAGAGTGTCTGTATCATCACTCTAATCCCTTGTCCCTCAACAATGGCTCTCCTCCCCTAGCAGTGGTAGTAAAAATGGGTAATTAAGTTGACAAGCTTCACACCATTTGTTCAGCTTCTCAGTTTGTCTTGGCAGAAGTGTCACAGACATAACTCAGCTCAACAATAACAAAGGATCAAAACTATTGATTGCCCACTACCGTGTAAAGATATTAAATAAATATACAGACACAAAAGTTTAAATTATAGGCTTCTTTCTCTCATCCTTCCAAATGAATGAATGCTTCATTTGTTTGCTGGTCTTGGACAGTTGAAATGTGTTTACATATTGACCATCCCTAGCCTGGGAACAGCTGGCTCCCATCTCACTAGTTTCAGCTCTTAATACTTTTCTGTGGTTTTAAATACTGGGCAGCAGTATTATTTGTGTTTCTCGGCATTGTCACAATATTTGAACTGGATAGTTGTATAGTTCTTTTTTTATACTCTTTTATGTATATGACCATATTATTTGTTCAATGTATTCTGCTTCATATACTACCTTATTATAATTCTATTTTATCTCTAATAATTTCTCTTAGATGGGGAGTGGAGGAGAAGCATTTTGGAAGGGCTCATTGGGCAGGTAGATTTAAAAAGTCAGGCCATTTTCTTTCCCTTAAATTGCAGATGGGGATAATATCCAATATCCATTTGTCATAATATACATATTTTGATTAAACCATTTTTGAACCACTATATGAATGACTTTTTGTGCTTTGTGGATGGTTATAGAAATTACCAAGAAGTTTAGCATTAAGTAAAGAGTTGTCTTGTTATATTCTTATTCAATTAAGGGAAAAATCCAAACTGGAATTTGCTGTAATTAATGTAGAATAAGCATGTTAAACTCCCAGCCTTTCTAACACATTTTTCAAAGTGTGATATTCCTCTGAAATTCAAACACATTATAATTGCCCTAATTTCTGCTAGTTAGTTCAGCAACTCAGATTCTCTGAACCCAAGATTCATAGTGAGATAATGTTTAAAACGTTTCTCTATAAAGAAGGCCTTTAAAATGCTTATCTTCCCTTTTCATTTAATGACAAAATATGTCTCAATTAGATTCCATGGCAGAACTTCTGAGCCCATAAGATGATCATTATAGAATGGTAATGGGGAAGGTTTATCACTGTCATCCTCAAGTTTTTTGAGCAGAACTATAGATACTACACCTAATCCAGAGATACCTGTGTTAAGAAGGAAAAATGCCATGCCCGATATCTAGCATGGATATTCATTTGCAGAAGAATGATTGTTTTATACAAAAATGCAAATTAGACGTTAGAGGGTTGGCATACATCTCAGCTATTACTTAGGTGAACTCCCTGATGCTGCTATAAATCCCATCCTATAGCAGAGCGTGAGAAATTAATTTCAATTGAATTTGAAAATATGTCTGCCCATAGAGATGAAGTCCATACAGATTGTACACCTAAAGGCCAAACTATGCTTGTGAATAAATAAATATTCTAGAGATACTTTGCTTGTTGTGTGTGTGTGTGGAGGGGGTAATGGTTTGGTATTTGGAGGAAGATGGCTTAATTCTTTCCCTACTACTTCTTTTTCCAAATGTCACTTCCAATAAGATGTTTTTCCTTCAGTATCATTGTAAACTGTTTTTGGAGCAATTTAGGCAGGGCAAAAAAGATGAAACCTTCCTTCTGAAGTCCTCCTTCCTCCTCCCCCCAAGGGTCAGGGAAAGGGTTCTTGGGGTTCATTATCATACACCTATCCATAGTCTGTAACTGGGCTGATTCAGACAATTGCCTTCATGGTTTGCATTAAATGTGTGGCAAGGGTCAGGAGGCACATGTCACGAGTAATTGGTTTCTTTGTGTAGTGATCTCTCAGAAGTGCATCTGTGCATCTGTAAATTTTCCCTTGGCTATACAATAGAAATAAAACAAGCTTGAGTACTATGGCTAGAGCAATCTGCTGCTCTGGATGTAGATATGAGACTGGTTTGGATGGAGCTAAGCTCTTTCTGAAATACCAGCTGTACCATTTGAGAGTTCTCCTGGATTTGGCAGCACCCATGGACATGCAGGTGCCATTGTTTATTAAGGATGCCTTTAATGAACTTCAGCTGGGTTGCCAGATGCATTTCTGTGTAGATCAAATAGGCCCCATTCATATCCATACCAGCTTACCACAATATATTCTGTGTTGGAAGCATCATTTGTATAAAATGCCATTGCACAGTTGCTTGGAAGGCCAAGCAATCTGAGCATATCACACCAGTTCTCTGCCAATGCATTTCAGAGCCCAGTTTAAACTGCTGGTAACTTTTTAACAAATTTAAAATATGAGGCTAAATTATTTGAAGGACTGCTTATGCCTGTATGAACTTTCTTCAGCCATAAAACCCTTGTTTACATGCCTACTAATAGGAACTATCAAGATGACATGTTTTGTGATGGTGCCATCCTTCTAAAGTCCTCTAATAGATTACTGTTAAAGGTTTTGGTCTATTTCTAATTGATGCTGATCCATATTTTATACAATATTTTATATTTAATACATTTCATTTCTGTGAATGTGGATACTTTAGCTTATCTAGCTAGCTAGCTAGCTAGCTTGCCTTCAGAACATTTTGTTGTTGTTTAAAACTTTAAAGGCAGCATAAATATTTTGGAATAAGTAAATAGCTTAACTGTAATGGCATTGGAAGCATTTGAGGTGAGTCAAAACCTTGACCTAACCACAAATCCTCGGACCCTCTAAAATGAGTGCCAAGCGGTTCCCAGGATAAGCGAAGCTCCTGGGCTGAAAAGGAATTTTATTTGGAAGCAGGATGGGAGAAGCTGTATTTGGAGGTACTCCAGGATTTTGAAAGAACTAAATAAATCTAAAACTAGACACAGCTTTACCTCCCACTTGTTATTGTGTTGCTTTCAAATGGAAAGAGTAAGAAAATTGGCAGCTGCTAAATGAAATCACTGTTAAGATTCTTATCAAATAGGGAAACTGAGAACTTGCACATCTAAGGAGATGTCATTGTTTTTAAACTAACCAGGGAAAATCAGAATTTATCCTGTCAGACTGGCCAAAATAAACAATAGATGCTACAAACAGATGGATGGCAAATGTGGTATTTTCCTTCTATAAATCTTTCTGCCCCCAAATTATGAAGTTCATGAGCCTGGGTGGTTTTCCATCCATAGTTTCAAAGTGTTTTCTTTCTACTCCAAAAATCTGGGTTGTTCTTATTTAGTGGTAGGTATATATTTCTGTATGGAAATGAAGTAGTGAATGCCTCAGCTGGATTTATTTGATTATAAGCCATAAAATGTGACTGCATGGGGTAAAAAAGACTGTTTCAGTGTATTATAATGGAAAGCATTTTGGGGGGGGGAAATTTAAAAAATAAAATTTTCTCTATTGTTGTAGAGAACATAGATTGACATACAGACATAGATTGTAAAAATAAATAATGCTACTGGTAAAGGAATGACACTTCATCTATTCTACATTTTGGACTTAGCTATAAAATGCTTGTACATATTTTGGGCTCTCCTGTACTGCAGCCTTAAACTGCTCAACTCCTGCATTCAAACCCACTTAAGAAATCCTTCCTCAGATTTCAACCCCTTACTCCAAAGCTCTATCCAGACCATGCTTACTATGGTCCCTGATTGATGGATCAGGGGCTGCTGATTCTTTTCCTCCCCTGAACTGATTAAAAAGAAAAAAGAAAGAAAATATTTTTATTTTATCGTTTTACCCATTACTTCGACTAGAAGGGGAAAGTGGAAAAGCTATTGATTTCGCTGGTTAAATAAACAAGCAAAATACAAAGACTGGTCCATCATTTCATCAATGAACTTGTAAGAGAGAGAGAGAGAGGTCTATGACCACCATTTATGATGAATTTTTTTTAAAAAGGTCCATCTTATCATTCCACTGGTGAACTTGTAAAAAAAAAAATGGCCATGGAGTGCAATGACCAGAGGGGAGGGCGCATTCTTACCACAGTTCACAGTAGTCCATGGAGTTTGGGGATGTGTGCCTAAAATAAAATGAAGCACAGCAGTTAAACCAAGCATCACTGGCACAAAGTAGATAAATAGCAGAAAAAGACAAGGTGAGGCTGCCTTCCTGGTGGCTGGGAGTGGGTAGAGGATGACGTAATTTTTTATTTATTTAATTTATTTATTTAAGCATTTTATGTGGCTGCCCAACTCGCTCACAGTGACTCTGGGCAGCTTACAAGAATAAAAATCCCAAATACAAAACCCACTCCACCCCCACTCCTGCCCTTGAGAAATGGCCTGTGGTCTATACTCAAACCGGGGTAAAACTGCTGATGCTGAACAACCCTCAGGGCCAGAGTAACCATGGTGTCTCTGTTTTGTTTACATTAAATGTTTGACCAGAATCTGTAGTGTTTTACCTTTAGTAAGGATACAGTAATTCTGACCTCATTAGGCTACATTTGTCTTGAATAATTTCTGCCGATAATACATATAGTAAACTGTAGAGAACTTATAGTCCTTTATAGAGGGCTGAATCCTTTCAGAAGGATGAGAGGTGGGAGTTGTACTTCATCATACATGATGTTTAATGAGGTATTTCTAACAGTGCTTGTTAAGATTAGTTTGGTTAATATTGCTCTTACCTTCATTGATTTTCATACAATTCCTTCTTCCTATATTAAATAAGACTAAAGAAGTTTTGGAAAAGCTCTGAGTGATTTGAAGTATCGCACTGCAGTCCTTGTGTTTTCTGAGCCCATCCTGATAAACTGCTAGCTGCAGCATTTCTCTGACTTCCAGGGTCTCACAGACATAACTCTTCCTCCAATCCCAACTGATCACCATTCAGATGTTCTTCTCTTCCCTCATCAACAGTCTGAGAGGACAAGGGTTCATCCAAAGCTAGAGGAAGTTGAGGAGACAAACACTAGACATCTTTAGACTATATGAAAAATATAGTCAGGGGAAGAAAATAAACCTATTTATTATGGAAAACAAAAACTTAGACAATCCCCACTGTCATTCTGTAGGCTAAGAGGTCAGAGAAAAATATTTTGTATAATTGGAGCTGTTGAGCAGGTAAAGGGGGGTTGTATTTTTAAAGACTGTAAGAAAGAAATACTGTCAAATGGGATGATGATAACATAGAAGGGCTCGAGATATCAGGCAGAAAAGAAATTCAGCAGGAAGACTAGAAACTATACTGCCAACGAACACAAATGATCTGATTTATTGCCAGATCTTGGCTAAAATAGCAATCAGTCCAATATGCATTATTTTCATATTCGATTTGCTCTCCTAGTTAATTATTAAATGTTTGAAACCACGTAGGAATCTGCCAACATTCCTTTGTCCCACATTGTTGGGTATGTGTTGATACTTGCTATCCCTCTTATTGGCTAAAGCTGCCTTCCCCATTTCCAACCAGCATGTACAACACCCACAGTGGCTGGAAGAAATGGGAGTTGTGGTCCAAAACAGCTGTAGGTCACCAGCATTTTGGAATTTTCACTGCATTGCAGGCTTCTCCTGGAATTTGAATCTTAAATCATTGCCACAATATCTGTCCTAATTCTTGGAGCTTTCCCCCTTCAATCCCATGCCTTTCTAATGGCCCTAATGTATTGGTGTTCTACTTCTCTGGGGCTGAGGGCCACACTTAGTTTTTGAATGGTATACTTGGAGAGACGCTCCCCAAATATGCAAGGTTGCATCAAGATTAAACTTGGTGTCATTCAAATTTAATTTAATTTAATTAAACACAATTATCACAATTACTTGTCATATTTAATAAAACATGCCTGGTCTAGCTTAAGGCAGAGTTCTGAAGATGTTCACAGGATGAAGCAAATCATTTACAGTATCTATAAATGCCATCATGCATCACCCAGTGCATTATACATATGAATAGTTCTGGTAATATGCCCAATATTTCATGTAATATGCTCCATTTGTATTGACCAAATTTTTCATAGTTTAGCTGTTCTGACATAACCTTTCATAGTTCTGTTTAAAAATTACAGTGATACATGTAAATATGCATTGCATTGCATATGCAAATTGACATCTTTATTCAGTGAGAAATGCCGTTCTTTACAAGGTACATACAGACTATATTGTTTCAGATGCTGCTCCAGTTAATAACAAAAAAGGTAAAATGCTTTGAAAGCATTGCTTTTTCATCTCTTCCAGAAAGAGAGAGGAGAAAAGTCCCCTTCTGTATTTCCAATTATTTTATTTCCCCAGACCTTACAGACAATCAGCTTGTGCCACGACATAGCTTACAGCAGTGTGTCTTTGTTGCAAGGATGTGAGTGATTCAGCCACTGCAAAATATCCCCCCTCCCCACACTTGGGGCATACATTTTTGAAATGTCTTCTATTTTTCCTCTCAACATTATCGGCAAGTTAAGATAGTTATCCTGCCACATAAGCCAGTCCTGAGAAGTAGATCAGCATAGTAAACTGGGGAGCTTATGGCATCGTTCAAGTGATTAAATGGATTTTGCGGCATCTATTTGTTCCACCTACCCCTAGTCTCAGTCGTATTTATCTTCAGGATTAGATTCCATATTAGAACTCAAGATAAGTATGGTTTAGCTTGTAGAGGATTTCACAGCTTTCAGGACCATGGCCAACATGCCACGCACTTGGGTGATTTCAGAATGATTCAGGCTGTTATGTTTCTTGATCAAATCAGTGGAATGAATTTAAGTTGTTAAGAACTGGGTATACAGTTGAGGGGGGGAAATCCACAAGGGTTGAAATGCAATTCTTAACTGTCCAGTCAATCTGTTGTTTATCTATCCTACTTCCAGATGCTCATGGTAACATACATGTCACTCTTCCCGTTTTTCCTCACAACCACCACTCTGGATTTGAAGCTGGGCCTCCCCAATTCTAGTCCAGCATTTTAATCACTACAGTACACTGGCTTACATTTGAATGGATCAGTACAAGTTCATTTTGAAAGCAAAGCAAAAGTGTGAACCTCCATTTGATGGCCTTTCAAATAAAGGTTACTAATAATGTTCCATAACTTCTGTTGATAAACTAATTTTGTCTCAAGTGTCATCCAACATCATAATTTTACCAAGCAGCTGTGCAGATGAAGCTAGCTCCTCCCATGTCCAATATGGCTGCCCTGGGATGCACCAGAGGAAGGATGGAAAGCAGATCCTCTCCATTGACTCAGCTCCTCTGATCCTTGAACTGTTTCCATTTAAGCTGGTTCTTATGAGAATTACATAACCAAGAAATAACAGCTGAGATTGCTTCCCCACTTCTATATTATTATTATTATTATTATTATTATTATTATTATTATTATTTTGATTGGAAAGCAGGGGTAAAGGGCTTTAAGTACATACAGACATTTAACCGCTATTCATAAATATACATGTTAAATGTGTATACATTTAACATGTATATTTATGAATAGCAGCCACAAAAATAAAGCTAGAAATCAGATGTGAGAACATACTGCAGGAGGAGGAGTGTAACTGAACTCGTACCTGTCTTGTCTTGCTCCCAAGGAGCCCCCACTCCCACCCCACAAAGCTGATAGTAGTACAACACGTTTTCTATATGAGTCTCCAAGACCTGTTTTGATTCCAGTGGTATAGAAATATTTTTAATAAATAAATAAATTGTTGGTGATGTAAAAAGAGACATAGCTCATTAGCTGTAATTTATCATAAAGCAAAGGGATCAAGCTACCTTATACTTACATCCATCTCCTGAAACTACTCATCATCAAGTCCTTTCAGTGTGCATATAGTGAAAAAAGAAATAGCTTTTCAGACTCCTAAACTAAATGAGAACTACTTTTTTAAAAATATTAGCATGCGTATCAGGTTCTCTGAAGAGCTGTGCAATTTGAATTTTGTAATACTTTCAGTAACACAAGTAATCCACAATTTATTCGTTCATAGTTTATTAATTTCTAGTTCATTAGTGCACAGCTTATAATGTGTGAATGGAAAATTAACTGTCCAGCTAAGCACTGGGATATCTATTCAGTCATGAGACAATTCTATTAAGATAAGAAAAATTTTACACAAGGAAATGGAATATTGACAAAAAAGATATGATACAATGAAGTTGCACAAACAGGGCTTAGTCAGCCTGGGGTCAAAAACTATAACTCGATATCATCAATGTCCAAACTGGTGGATGACCTCACACAGCAGTTTCATGTAGATGTTGAACAAGAGGGGAGACAGCATCAAACCTAGTGGCACCCCACAAAGGGAGGGCCTAGGGAGTGACCTATCCCTATCCCTCCCCCCAGCCAATACCAACTGGAACCAGTCTCAAATTCTCAACCCCCTGAGCCAATTCAGAAGGATGCAATGGATAGCGGTATCAAAAGTTGCTGAGACATCAAGGAGTACAAGGAGGGATGCATTTACCTCCATCCTGGCTCCACCACAGGTCATCAATAGGTGCAGCTAAGGCTGTCTCTGTATTGAATCCTGGCCTGAAACCCAACTGAAATGGTTCAAGATAATCCACTTCCTCCCAAGTCCTCTGCAACTGCAGCCCAACCAGCTTCTCAACAACATTCCCTAAAAAAGGGAAGGTTGGAGACAGGATAATTGTTGTCTAACACAGTTGAATCCAAGGATAGTCTGAAAGGGATGTATCACTGACTCCTTCAAGGCAGAAAGTATCACCAACTAAAGGTCACCCCCCTGGCTACCTTAGTGATCCAGGAGGGGCTTGGATCCATCAAACAGGTGCCATACTAACATTGCAGAGCACCCCATCCACTTCCTCAAGAGTCAACTCAAACTCATCCCAGATCATATCACCAGACTGAGCCCCTGGCCTCTTGGCTGGACCTGCCCAATCAGAGTCCAACTTGGTACAGATCTGAGCAATTTTATTTGTCAAATAGCCAGAATATTCCTTACAGCAGCCCTGCAGATGGTCCTATGGCCTTACCCTGCCTAACAGGGATCAGGCCACCCTAAAAAGGTTCACTGGATGTCTACAATAAGGGTGGAGAAATATTGATATTTTACTGCCCTTATTGCCACAAAATAATCCCTAATATGGGATCTTACACATATACACTCAGACTCACTTTGAATCATTCTCCAATAGGATTCCAGACATCTCTTCTAGTGCTTCATCTTCCACAGCTCCTCAGTAAATCAAGGTGCACCCTGGGATAGGCACATAGAGGAAGGCCACGTACAGGTGATGTGGTCCAAGGCTCAGCCACCTCTCCATTTCAGACAGCAAGCAAAGCCTCAGCTGAACTGCCTACCAGATCTTCAGGGAAAACCCCAAGTCTATATGGAACCCCATAGGGTCCATCAGGCACCTGGATCAGGCTGATTGAATAGGTCCTGTCTCTCCACAGGAGAGGGTGGCACCAGTCTGCCAGAAGACAATCAGAGTGATGTATCCATGGCGACAGACTAATGTTAATGTCCTTCAGTACCAGATCATGTTGCAACTGCCCCAAAGCAAAAACTAGATCCAGTGTACAGCCAGTTGTATGTGTCAGACCATCAATGACTTGGGACAGGTCCATGGTTGCCATGGAGGCTACAAATTCCTGAGCCACCCCAGACTCAATATCACTAGGCAGCAAATTGAAATTCCTGAGCACCAACGCACTTGGGGACACTACTGCCAGTCCATCAACAGAATCCAGCAGCTCAGGCAGGGATGATATTGGGCAGCAGAGAGGGCAGTACATCAGCAGAAATCCCAACTGTTCCCTAGAGCCCAACTTCAACCAGAATACCTCACATCCAGTTATCTACAGAGCAGAGTCTTCAGGGACTCATGGATAACAACATCCCCCCTCTCCTAGGGTCTTCACTGATGCCAAACCTGAAACCAAGTGGGCACAGTTCTGAGAGAGGAGCACTCCCCTCCAGGCCCAGCCAGGTTTGGGTTAGATGTGTCTGCTTGGTGCCCTTATCCATGATAAAATCACAAATGAGGGCAGTCTTATTACAAATCATCCTGGTGTTCAGCACCAGCATATGGAGCACAAAGCCACCAAAGATCTGATAGCCAGGCATTGAGGAAAGAAGTTGGGGGCCAGCCAGTGGGACCACTTTCAAAGAGTGGGGCCAGTGGGCCCAAGTGTGACCCACCCCCAGGTTCCTGCCATACCTTCCTTTGCCTGTCACCATATTGATGTTTTTGCCTGCCCTCTAAAATCCACTAGTCCCCACTCCCACCCTTGCTCCCTCCTCCCTGCCCAAGGCATACATTCATACACACAAAGCAACTAACACACAACTAAGCCCTGACAATCCACCCTGCCCCACAAAGGATTGAAACACTTCTGGCCACACCTGTGTAAGCACTCAGTGGCCTCTGGGGACAGTCCATCTGCAGAAGAAATGCATAGAGCTCCACCAGCCACCCTCCCCCTATCAATAGGGAAGGACACACACACATCAAGGGACCAAGAGGTCAAAGAGGGAAGCCACTCTCAGGCCCAGAAAAGGACCCCAGTTGGACAATTCCAAGGCCCAGCCAGAAAGTGCCAAGGATTGGACCACCAACAACCTCCAAGATGACAACTAAGGTCTGAAATATATACAGCACCTTCCAATCCAATGCTTCCTGGAACCCCTCCCACAGCCCAAGGATAGTCTGAGGGGCCAAGCCAGCCTGCTGCCTAGAAGTCCAGCGGTCAAAAGGGCAGCAGATGGGGGGGGGAAAAAAAAAGGAGCCACGTGTGGTCTTTTACTGCATCTGCCTTGTCCACCACATCTCAGCCCAGCAGCCGCAACAGAACGTCTGTGTCCTCCTTTATTTTCAGTCAGTTATTTCCTGCACTTTACATTACCTTTTGAACACTCTGCAGTGGGGGGGGGTTAGGGCACACTCCTCTTTTGAGTTTATGTACTGCACTATCACTTCTAGTGCTTGTTACAGTATATTAGTTGATAGTGCGTGATGCTTGACTGAGGGTGGGAGCAAGCCTTTGGTTGATGGCTCAGGCTAGAATCTCTAGGCTAGTGTTTCTTAAACTTTTTTCTCTCAGGACCCCTTCCCACTTTTAAAAATTATGGAGGGCCCAAAAGAGCTTTTGTTTGTATGAGTTATATGTATTGATATTTACTGTATTAAAAATTAAAATTGACACGTTTGCTGCTGCTACTGCTTCTCACAATTGTTTGATGCATTTTTAATATTGTATTATTTTTTAATGGAGGGTGGCAAATTTTGAGGACCCCTGAGAGGGTCTTGGGGGACCCCCAGGGGTCCTAGGACCACACTTGAAGAAACACTGCTCTAGGCTGATTCAGAGTCTGCATTATACCCTTTTGTGAATGAAATTAGAATTTTGTTCATGGCAATGCCGAAGGCTACATACTTCTGTTTCTTGTTGGTTGAACCTATTACTTCAGTGTATTTTGGAATAAGTTAACAAATATGACATTATAAAAGTTTCATGTTTTCAGTGATCAACTATACCCTATCTCACACATACTGTCGTAACAAGATTTAAGTTTAAAATTATCTAGAAATAATACTAAAAGTATTAAAACTTTGCCGAAATTTATTTCATTCCAATTAGCATTTGGGGGATGGGGGTGGGGGTGCTGGATAAGAGTTACAAATCCAGATATACCGTGCAGATGGTTCTTTCCAATGCCAAACAATTACTTGAATCCAGTGACACAGCAGCAGGACTTTGCTTCTGCACTGAAGCCCCCGTGTCTTTTTTGCCTCTGTAGCCTCCTGTAGTCTATTAGGAGTCATTCTTCAGAATTGTGAGACCTCTTGAGATAGCATGAAGTGTGTTGCAGGAGGAAGAATTTAAGAAAACTTTGAGGTACCCTGAAATTAATATATGATGTATAACTGTGTGTATGAAAGAGCAGGTTCAGAAATCATTTCTTAAGCTAAAGGAACCTGGGCTGCTACATCCAGCGACATGTCTATCCTGATAATAAGAGCTATTTAAAACAAAAGAAGAAGAAAATGGTATTCCTGGCTGAAAACATTGTTTTATTCATCAGCGAATAAACTCATTTGAATTGATTATTGTCTGCTGAGCAAAAAAAAAAAAAAAAAAGATCAATTTTAGGGATGCCAGCTTGTTAGATCATCAAGCAAAGGCTTATAAGGGTAAATTAAAACTTGAGCTATTTAGTTTTGTTTTTAAAAAGAAACAAATATAATACTTTCCTTAATGCTTGACACTGGTGAGCACCCCCTGGAAAAGAATGCAGTTGAGAGGTACATATTTAGAAGTATGCAGACTTAATGGCAAAAGCTTAAAACAAAATTAAAGATCGGGCCTTGAATATTTAGCTATTCAGATAAAAGTTGAGTGATACTGGTAATTAACCAATTCGTAATTAATTCCTTAACTGTCTTTCTAAAAATTTGCTTGCTTCCCTAGTAGAGAAAAGCTCTACCACCCTCCCCCTTCTGCTTCTGTTATTCATAATCAATAATATTTAATGGTTTGATGGATGCTACATGCCAGTTAAAGGTCAGTCTCTTAGGCTCACATACACTTCCTAAGTGCTCCGTATTCCATCTTTTGGAGGAAGGAATATGAACAAAAAAATGCCACTTTAGGGAAACTAAGATTTCAGATCCCCCTCTCCCATATGTCCCCCTCCTTTCACTTCCTCCCTTTCTTTGACCTGAGAAAATAGGCCAGTTATTTAGTGGAGATTGAGGCTCTGTAGGCCGGGCATGGCTGCGGGCCATTTCTATCTACAACGGCTGGGTCTTGACTGAGAACACTGTGTCTTTTGGATGTGCTGTTGGCTCGTATCCTGGTCACTGTGTGAGAAAAGGAAATATTCTATCCATTCATGACTTAGCAACGGTTGGCAAAAAAGAAAAAAAAGAAGAAGAGGATGGCATATCCATGGCAGCAGAAAAACACACACGTATGCACAAATGTACTAAGCAAAAAATTGGATTCCAAACAGAATTTTGCACACTGGTCTCTGTGAGGGGCTGGGTAGAATTCCAGAACTATAAAGCTCTATTTAGAGCAGGCATTTTTCCTCCTCCGGCTGAGAACAAATGAGGATTGTCCAGCACTTGGAATTGCAGCAATTCTTTGACAGGCTTCCTTTTGAGTTTTATGAGATATTATGTGAGTTCTTGGTACTATTTCTTTACTGTGTAAACATAATAAGGCAGCACTTAATATATACAAATTCAATCATCTGTGGTCTTTTTTTCTGCACTTTTGTCTTTGTCTTTCTTTCTTTCTTTCTTTCTTTCTTTCTTTCTTTCTTTCTTTCTTTCTTTCTTTCTTTCTTCTAAATATTAGTTTCTGTTAGTTTTTATCTTTTTTGTTTAAAATCCCGATAACGTTATTTTTTTTTTTAAAAAGAATATAGAAATAAAGCAAAGCACGGTTGTTTTATATTAGCAAAGCTGTACATTAATTTCTGATGGTGTATTGCGATGACATGAAAAAGTAGGTGAAAGGCAAAGGAGGGAGCCGAAACCTGTATATTACATGCTTCAATATATAATTTACACCTTTTTTTAAAAACACAGAGGACTACGAAATGCTCCATCTTTTGTTCTGATTCCTGCCGAGGTAATATAATACACATCTTCTAAGCTAAGGGTAATTATCTTGTGTCTCATTTGCAGGTAGAAATAGTTGACTTTATACTTACATACTTACATATATACACATCACACTGTTCTCTTTCAGAGTAAACATTATGCAAGATACAAAAAAGAGTAAGAACTAATATACCCAAAAGCCCCTTCCTAATTAAAAACAGAAGATAAAAGGAAATATAGCTAAACCTAGTTTACGCAACAGCATACATTACACCTCTTTATATCTTTCTATTATTGGAAAGCATCCTGCCTTCCATCATATCCGTACACCAATTCACGCATTGCCTTTTGTTCTCTAAGCTTCCTACTTCTCCTGAGGATCTCTGCAATGTTATCCAACCAGAAATTTCTGTTTTTTCCTTTCTCAAATATTGATTCTCTCTTCCTTCATATATTTGTTTTATGATACATTTACATCATCAAACCACCTTAGTGTACTTCTTTCACACTTTTGTATGCAATCCATACTTACTGAGCTCCCATTCATTCCTAATTTTATCTCTTCATAGCTCACACTTAAGTACCAGTTCCCACTGTGTTCAGCTTTCTTTATATTTCTTCTGATGTACCAGATTCTCACTTCCATAACAAAGAATTAAAAACGTGTTCTTACACAGTCTTGTTTCTTTTGACCAGTTTTCCTTACAATTTTCCGTACTTCATTTACTTGCTCTATTTTTTTTTTTGCCATTTATATTTAACTTGCAGTTGTTCACCTCATCTTCCTTGTCATATGCAACTACCTTAGTCTTAATGTTCAGACCCATGCTCCATATTGCATCAAATAGTCTAATATTCCTTGTTAATTGTTCAGATTCTCAGCCATCAATAAGGATCATGTGTATACAAAAGAACATACATATTCTTGCCCCTATTCAACGTACTTCTAATGTCACCCAAAATATTTCTTATACATTTATCCATAAATATAGTAAAAAAAACAAGGAGACATCATACATTCTTGTCTTAATGTTTGCTAAACATTGCATTCTGACTTGTGGTTTATTTCCACCATATACCACTTTTACCACATTTACCAATATCCAACTCCTTTCCATTATTAAAGTCTATTCACTTTCTCTGAAACAATTACTGCACAATATTTTTTTCCTTTCACTCATACATTTCTCAATGATCTGCAAAGAAGAGAAATCTGGTTTATACCCCACCAACTTCTGACCATAAAGATGTGCTGCTCCTCCCAAATTTTACCTACTGACTCCCCTCATAAACTTTTACTTAGAATTCTGCTAAACACAATCCCAGACACATTTAACTTTGATTTAAGATATTTTGTGTCAAACGTGGGATCTAATTCTGAAGGTGGCAAGGCCTGAACTTTGATTGCAAATATTGTAGAATTATGACCATACTAAACAAACATTCCAGTACTGTATCATAAGGAGTCTCCCTTTTGTCATGACATGAACACAATGTTTCTTCACTGAGCAGGAAAGAATAGGACAGTGATGCACATATACACACAAACATGCACATACAGAGTCGTTGATAGCAGCCTTTTAATAAAATCTATTGTTAAGTCTCAATTTGCAGTATAATATTGGAGACTCCACCCTTCATCCACACTACAATGAAGAAAAAGAAAACATCTTTTTATGCACATGGTGCTTGAATCAATAACTGAGTCACTGTCACAAGTATGTTATGGCTATAATTAGTTGTCAGCTGCATTCATGCAAACTCCAAAAGCAAGCACCAATCTCGTTTTGTATATTGGGGTTCCAGCATTCTACAAATTGTGAAGAGAACATTGACAATAGCAATTATTTAAATTTCAACTCAGTGTCATAGAGACAAAAGTTAATTTAATAGCTGCTGTAAACCAAGGCGGAGTAGCTTAACACATTTTAAAATATTGCTACCTGCTTTGCTAGCAAAGAACTTAAGATGAGGCATTTGTCATGACTTCATAGTTGCAACCATCACCAGAAGCAGATCATGCATTGTCATATAACTGGAAAAATGACTGGAGTCATGGGGCTGTGCAAAGAATATGGAATGAGTCTCCAATGTGTCTTATGTGATCATTGCGGCCATTATGAAGCTAGCTATGCTGTTATTGCACACCTACAGGTTTAATATATCTTACTGCCTAAAATATATTTTATGCTCTAAAATTCACAGAGCCCCTATACTGCTAAACACTCAGCTCTTTTGTAGTTACAATTCTATAGGAATTGGCAGTACTAGGAGTGGGAAAATATCTATTTTTCACTCCTTAATAAAATTAGTTGAGCTTTAATAATACTAATGTGATAGAAACTTTGGTGTATAGCCTTACCATTTGATTAATCATGTAATTGTTTCATTTATTTTCTAGGACACAGAAGGATAGGTCCAAATATTTTGTGGAGCACCTCATTTCTAGGTCAATCCGTTTTCTTCACTTTCATTTTTCTGCAGCATCCCTGTTTTTATTTTTCTTCCTTATCATCCAGCTTGTGTGTTTCCTTGTTTTTCCTATACAGTGGTACCTCGGGTCATGAACACCTCTTTTCACAACCAATTCGGGTCACGAACAGCACCGTTCGCAAAATTTTGCTTCCATTCGCGAACTCCGCATCGGGTGACGAACAGGATCCGCGGCCATTTTCCCTGCTGACACACGTGGCCGTGGCTTCCTGTAGAGAGGGGGACTCTCCCTCCAAACAATAACCGCCTCCCCACCCACCTTCCTGTCCTCCACGCCTCAAGCAAGGTTAGCGTTCTCTCTCTTCATAGTGTACTGTACTATACTTTGTGTCATATTTTTGTGGTTTAAAAAAAAAAATACATATGGTTCAGAACGGATTAACCATATTTACATTGAACCTTATGGGAAAATTTGATTCAAGTCGTGACCAAAATCGGTTCGCGACCAAATTCATAGGGGTCAGAACAGATTAACCGTATTTACATTGAACCTTATGGGAAAATTTGATTCGGGTCATGACCAATTCGGGTCACGACCAGAGTCACGGAATGAATTAAGTTCGTGACCCGAGGTACCACTGTATATACAGGATTTTAATAACAAAATGGAAATAGGCAACCCAGTGGTTTGCTGTGGTTATTTGTTTGATGGCAAATATTACAAGGGTGCAGTTCTATACTCATTTAGCTTAAGAAAATGCTGTAGAATAAATACGTATTTTGGAGCTATACATTTAATAAAAATTGGCATTATTAATTAGCAAGAAATATCTAAATTGAGGTTTAGGGGAGTGCAGTATCTCCATTCCCTACATATATTTGGCTGGCAGCACTATACTTGTTTAAGTATTTATAATACTGACCAGTCGTCAGTAAATACTTAAAATAGAAAATAGAGTATCTTTTGAAAATATTGTAACACCTTAAAAGTTAACACATTTATTATGGCATTAACCTTATGTCCTAAAGCTTCTTGAATTAGTAATTGAATTAGACTCTAGTTCTTGAAAATTGTAGACATCCTATACAACATAAATAACAAATGATCTTGGCAGATCTTGACATGTATAGGTCAGTATTGTAAATACTTAAAGTTACGCACATAAACATATTGGTACAACAAGTATAGCACTGTCAGCCATATATATGTAGGCTCCAAAATATGTATTTATTCTACAGTGCTTACTTTAAAATAAATGAGAAATATATATATAGATGCTGATCTACCAAGAGGAACTCTACAAAAATACATGCATGAAAATAAAATGGTATGGAAATCTCTCAACATAATTTACCTCACAGAGTGGTTGCAAAGAGACAATTGGAGGAAGGAGAATGGGGTATCCCTTCTAGATGTAAGTCTAACTGATAAACTGAACCAGTAAATGTTCTTCCCATGCCTTTGAGTAACTTTCTGAGTCTTGTCTTAAGAAGGTGGCTGCAGCAGTTGACATGTGTGTCTACTTAGAATGTACCCAGAGCTCTAGTTTCTTCCAAAGCTGAGTCAGAGTAAGGAGAGGGGAGAAGGAGATGCTTATTCTCAGAAAGTTATGAGATTATCACTGTGATTCTCACAATCAGTAGCATTATTCACACACACACACACACTGCTGATGCAGGAACTGAATCACAAAATACAGTGGCTCAGCTGATCCATCTAAGCAAACATGGGACTAGGGGCTGCCCTTTTTTATCCCTTTTCATAGCTTTTTGTTGCATTGTGAAAGTCATATTTTGTTATTCCAAAAATGGTACCCAACACAATAAACCACTCAATGCCTGAAATGGGGAATGGCTTTTCAATTAGAAAATGGCAAGGCATTGATTTACAGTAATCGTTTAAGAGTTTAATTAAATGGTATACTCAATTTAAATGAAAGACCATAGTCCATTTAAAGGTCACTGCAAATTGAGTTTTTCTAGATAATGGTCTCTTGGAATGTTTATGGAAACAGCTATTGATGGAGTGGACTTAAAGGATTAAAAAGGAAGCAGGTCCAGCTGAGTTTGTCACTCAGTCTATAGCTAGGCCTCATTTTCTTTCAAAAGAAAGTTAACTCTTTCTCTTATACAGAGGGAATACTTCAAACGCCCTTCCTTCAGACTCAAAACAGGATTTATTCATTAAGGTTAAGGACCATTGTGCCTTCCACACCACTAAAGGAAGCTGTGCTGGCCAAATTATCCTGTAATTTTATATCAAACAGGTACCAACGTCTGGAAAAGTAGCAATAGTATTAAAATATTTTGTAAAAACAGAAAACGGTTCTGATTCTGCAGAGTCTGTCCCAATACAGAGAACTAGAAGTTTAGAGGGAAAGTCAACTAAGAAGACAACAGGAAGAAGTGCTCCTGGTATTTTGGCAACTTCTTTGTGCTAGTTGTAGGACAAGAAGATGTTATTTTTCTTGATTTAAGAAGATAATTATTTCTGTCTGTGGAAAGAACAGAGCTACGTAGGCAGACTACTTAACTTCATATTGTTAAGCATGGGATGGTCACACTGAGGGGAGTCTTATTTTATTTAGAGAGAGAGTGTGTGTACTCTGCATTTTGAATAGGAGTACTGAGTGACATTATTCTTCATCATCCATGGAATCAGGCTGTGTCCTTCGAAACTTATGAGAATGGACTCTCTCACACACATTTATCTTTTAAAATCTTCATCGCTGCCACCAAGATTCCACCTTCTCTTCTGTTCTTCATTTTCTCTGAGGATTTTGGAACCCCTTATAAATTTCATATTCATTGGTACTTTTCTGTAACAAATTTTAGACCAGAACTTTGTCTGGATATACTTTGTCATTATCACACAAAACTCTTTGTTAAGTTATATGATTATTCATTCATTTATTTATATTTCAAATTTGGTCACCGCCCATCTCACTAGGAAGTGACTCTGGGCAGTTTACAGTAAAACTTTGTGAACTTACAGTTTTTTTAGGGCTAAAATCATAGGAAGTTTTAGGGCATTTTTAATATATGTTTTTTAATTATTTATAGTTTGTATCCATGTCTGGAGAGAGCTGTGTTTTTTCTTCTTTTTTATTATTGTGAGTCGCCCAGAGTCACCCGTTGGGGGAGATGGACGGCATACAAGTCTGAAAATGAATAAATAAATAAATAAATAAATAAATAAACTTACCATGACCAATGATAAATGTGAGCAAATGAATATGTCATTCAGTGAAAGGTTACAAAGTGAAAGGATACAGTGCAGCACAGCAGGTTAAATTTGTGCAGTGGAAATGAAGGGGTGCAAATTCTTCCATGAGTGGAAAGGGTGGTATTTTCCAATCTTGTGATTAAAAGGCATTTAAACATGAGTAGTGTCAGATGAACATGACACTCTGATTTTTTTTCATTGCAAGAATGATAACCATGAGGAAAACTTATGACCATAATCTTTCACATGAAAAAAAAATGCTTAAAATCTCTTTCCAGAGGAAATTACCTCTAAGGCTAATAGCAGCATTGAAGACATAGTCTGCATTCACTGAAATCACCACTGGGTAAGGAAGGTTTACCTACATGCTTCAGTCCTATTTTTTTTAAAAAATGCCTGCTATTCAATAAATTTGAAAAACATTATGAGCTTTCCAAATATATGCTTAACATATATCTACTTTGGCTCTGCTGAAATTCTAGTTAGTACTAGAAAATCTGTTGTTTTAATATGTATTTAATCTTAATGTCAAGTAAACAAAATGCTGATTGTCATGTTTATTTATGTATTCCATTTCTAAAACCTCCCAGCCACCAAAGGACTTTACACATTTCCCTTGTGAATTGTCAGATAGTTTGGGGGAAAAAACAGAAGGGAACTGGTTTCAAATTAGCAGGCACAGGATATCTGAACACTATTCTTTTAAATATAGCATTGAATTTTGTTTTAGGTTGGAGATATGCAAGTTCATGTATCCCAGCAAACATGTTTGAATTCTATGCTTAGAAAAGTATTTATACTTTTGTAAAAGTATTTCCTTTTCTTTACCTTAAACCTCCTACCTTTTAGCTAAGTTACAGGTAGACCTCACTTAGCAACCACAACTGGGACTGACAATTCTGTCACTAACTGCTGCGGTTGCTAAGCGTAAAATCCCATGACCATGACAGACTTACAGCGTCACTTCCCATTTGGTCATTAAGCGAGTCACTGTGGTTGTGAAGCAAAAGACCATGTGACGACTTGCAATTTTACTTCCCTATTGTCCATTAGCTCTGCTTGTTGCAAGCCAGTTGGGAAGCACAGAAATGGCAATCATGTGACCACAGGACCTTGTGACGGTCGTAAACGTATGCCTGTTGCAAAGCACCTGAAGGATGATCACATGTCTGTGAGATGCTGCAACAGTCATAAATGCAAAAATTGGTCAGAAAGCTGTTTTTGTTTTTTTTTACACCATTGTAACTTCAAATGGTTGCTAAACAAGGCAGTCGATACAAGGACTACCTGTACATGATCTCAGAATTTGAATGTTTCCACTTTTTGATAGTAACTAACTATAATCTAATGTGACTCTAACACACACAGACACACACACTTATTTGCCTTTTCTAAAATGAAAAACATAAATTTGATTGTTGGTCTTCTCTTCTTCCGTTTCTACAATATATATTTTGAAGTTGTGCACTGGTCTATGACCATAATAAAGATTGATTGGGTTGGATTGGATCTGAGGCACAGTGCACACAATTTTTTAAACTATTGCCACATATTATGATGTTTGTAATGGAAGTGGTACGGAAAACAGGAAGTATCTGTAGTCTCAGGCTTCTTGTGTCTATATACTTCATTAGAACCAAAAGCTAATTTTTACATCTTCCATTCACAAAAAGAAATCTGCAGTGTCTCCCTGTTCCAGGAGTTTCTGCAGCTTCCTTCAGGAAGAGTTACAAAAGTTTTTTTGGTAATTTAGATATGGTAGTGAAGTACATCATATTTTATTTCCCATTGCTCCAACTTCTCTCATTGTCATGTCTGAAGACAATATTCCAACTAGGTTGATGAACAGTATTCTGGAAGAAAGAAGACTGATTTTTAAATCAATTTTTTCCATATTACATTTAAGTGATTTTTCTTGCCTTTCAATACCCCAGAAACCTGGAGGTATTATATTAGGTAATGAGTTTGATTATTATTGAATATAATTTCATTTCAGTAGTATAGGATTAGATGTAATGTATTCCTCAATAATTCTATTAGGCCTGACCTTGACTTCTTCATAATTGACAATCAAGACCTTTAAGTTATTAACATCATATGTTGCAGCTTTTAGCTTTTATATGTAATGAAGTATTTGGTAAACAAAAGAGATTGCAGGCTGTTGTGGCCTTTATTGCTTTTTCACAGTACAAAAATGAACATATTGTGTCTTGGGCTGCAAATATTCTGACACAGTTGTGATCTCGAGCACTGTGTTTTACAGCAGACTCAAGGTAACACCTCTCTTCTCTGTTTTCTCTTGCTTACTGTCAGTTGAGGGTGTCCTTCAGAAAAATGCAAGGACTTCTATAGTGATTTCTAGGCTTCAGTCCTCTTCTATCAGCTGTTCAGTGATATATGGTAAATATTTTCCTTGACAAGGAAAGTACTTGCTGCTATTTCTGTGCATTGATTGAACACATTAGATTAATATTTATCCATTTGAAACCTGGAGATTTAGTTGTACATCAATTAATAGCCAGGCACCGATTATGCAGTGTAATTAGACATGATAATATCCAAGAATATTAAGCCTGTAGTGAAGGAACCATCATAAATGGTTTAATGATGATTAAATCTGGGAGAGCTAGAGCTGTTCATGCTTCTTATTCAATTTAAATAGGCACATGGCTCCCTCTCCATTACAAATAAATAGTTCCAACATCAATCTATCAGTTCAGTGACATATACAACCCTAGAGAATGGCCACCTATTTCTTTGCTGATTTGTATGCCTCTAGTTAAGTACTCTGCATGTTGATAAAAACTATTAGATAATAGTCAACTACATTTTTATTGGTGTTAAATAAATTCTACAACAGTTGTCTTCATATCTAGGTGATCTTGAAAAAACTTTTCATCCTAACTTTTCCATTATCTTCCTCCAATAGACTTTAAGTCTATGTCTGCAATAGAAGTTTTCTCTAAGTCAATTTTAAACATTCTGTGTTTGAATGCTTTTTATTATGGTTTGCTTTTAATATTATATTGAGGTATGGTTGATAGTATACCTGACATCCTTTGAAAGACAATTCTAAAAAATGTTTAGCTGGTAAATGAATGCTAATCCTCTACATTATCAAAGATAAAGGAAAAAAAACCAATATGGATGTGATTGTGCATTGTGTGATTGCATCATTATTATTTTTGTACAAAAACGTAAGTATTTATATGAATATATTAATAAATGCACATTAAATTTAAATATAATAAAAACATAATAATCTTGACATGATCTTGAGAACATAGGAAGCTACTAATCAGAGTCATTGGAGTAATCTCTTAATCTGTTATTATGTTTACCTGACAGCAAAGTTTGTATTGGTTAAAAATAGGCCAGTGTTGAGCAGATCTTGTCATCCAGGACTACAGCTGGAAGTTACTACTAGTTCTGCTGAACAGGAAGTGAGAGAATAGTAATGTATTTTAATTTTCCCCAGCACATGAGTTTTTGGAGATGTAAATAACACTTGTCAATCATAGGACTTCTTTAGAAACCACAAGGTCTCTCTAACTGAATTATGAGATCAATAAGGAAATAGTTCCCCTTCCTCTCTGTCTCTGGTGATTAAAACATCTACTGAAGAAAAAAAAATGAAATTTTGCTTATACCACTACTCACTGCAGAAGAGGCCACCTGTTGTTCAGTCTTAAAAAAAAAAAAAAACTTGCCTTCCGGGATTTAGGAGTGGACTATGGGGCTTGATATATATCCATCTTGTGGTAAGCATTCTTAAGTTTGCTTGCTTGGCCTGCCACTTGATCTCTCCTTTTGAAATCAGACCCACCTAATCTCCTGGTGATCCTATTGCAGGTCAAGTCGATACAGTTTGGAGAGCTTGCCATGTAGCTGGCTCCTATTTCCATCTTAATCTCTTCCGATTTCTATCAGGTGCTTCTACGCCTCCCTTCCTTCATAGTCATCAGTTCCTTGGTCTTTACCTTTTGCTCTCCTGTTAAAGGTTATGACCTTTGTTCTTTGTGATTTCACTTATTCTTTTTCTCTGTTACCCTTAGGGTTTTTTTTAAATTTAGATTTAAGGGCCAGTAAAAGTTTTGGTTTTCTTTTCCTCTTAAGCAGCTCACAAGCTTGACAATTAAAGTGCACGAGCCTTGTGCTCACATATTTTTGAGTGAAGGCTCATAACATGAGTCTGTCCTTCTTATTCTTGTGGCTATCTTTGACACATTATTCCTTCCAGCCTCATTCCAATCTCCACTTTTATCTTTAATTCAATGCCTTTTTTCATTCTTTATTCATCCTTTCTACCAGCTTGTACCTTTAATAGACACCTCTGTTTCTGCTTGTACAATGTTGGAAAAATGGAACCTTACAATATTCTCCTTGGTCAAGAGATTCTGTTCATCAGAAAGACAAATCACTTCTCTTGTGAATGTTAAATGTTAATCATAACTATTATTCATTTTAAATGTATCACAAGCATTGCTACAGCATCATCATGTGTGAAAGAAGGAAGGAGACTGTATTCCATTATCACTGAACCTTCTGTGGACATGTGCTATGGGGGGAATGCAGTTTGGGGGGTGATTGTTGAGTATAAAGGCACCCCTTCCAAACTAATCAGAGTTTGTCTCTTCTGATGCTGAAGGATTCACCCCAACATGTGGTGTCCCTATGCCTTTTGTCTTTGACTATTTCAAGCAGGGGAATGTAAATGTTATCCTGCATAGGGCATACAATCTTATCATAACTTTTATAGCTAAACAATTTAAATAAAACAGATATGTGGGGTTTATTTGTGTTAGTATGACTTTCAGCAAATATCTATAGTACTCATGCCTATTTTCCTACACTGGGGTTTCTTGCCAAGACTGCAGCTGATTGGCAGTTAGTATGGGGGAAAAAACTCCTTAAATTAATTCCTACAGAGGCACCTTATTCATGAGATGCCATTACTCATACATACAATAGTTTTTATATTGTATCTTTTAACTGTGAACTCTGCACCTTGTTCCCTTGTGTACAATTCATATAAGTTACAAATGGTAGTATTTACCTTTTATGTCTGCTTGGACAATTCAAAGCTAAAATAGGATGCCTGCTTTCAATATCATATATCTTTCATTTTCATTCCACATTAAGCAACATAATAATTGTGTCCCAGCAACTAAATCATCTGGATACTTGTTTTTGTTTACATAAATGCAGACAGAATGGCAATTTAAAGTTATGAATTGATTAAAGGTATGATAGAAGGATCTCATGTCTACCATTAGTTTTATTTTTCTTTCCTGCCTTGACACTTTCTGAAATAGTTTTAAAATGGTTCATAGTTGACCTGTTATTTCAAAATCAGCTAGTAAAGCTGTCCGTATTCTTTTTTTCCTCAATTTTATCACTAGCATATCACATACAGTCAAAATGACAACTTAAGCTCTAGTAAAGGTGTCATTACTTATGAAACTAGATGTGTACAGTTGAGTAGAAGATGTCTTTATACATTGCAAAAAGCAATGATTTAATTGGGTTAGGAGCCTCAGCAGATGCCAGATGCAGAACTGCTCACGGAATCTTATCTAAAAATTAGTGTGAAATCTTCAACAAGATTGTCCAGCCTGAAGCTCTAGTGATGGATATACCTCCCAAAGCTCCAGGTCTGGCTCCAGAACCCACCTAGGAGTTGCCACTAAATTGTAATTTTTAACCTGACAGAAGAATTAAATAATTATACAAATTGTTACTAAATTAATTTTAGTGTTAGTCCCAATCCACTTCTTTCTGGAACTCTACATGCCCCACCCCTAAGCCTGTACACTCTTGCTGTTTAGGATAGAAATTAACATTTTTTATGTGTGGTTGAAAAACAACATGATTATTTTCCATTTTTAATTTGGTTTAATGCCAAACTCTACTGCAGAACCATTCATCCAGTGCATAAAAACCTGGAAAGTAAAGCATTTAACTAAGATGTAGATAGCATTGATGAGTATCTAAATCAGAAGAATTTCTGGAAAGAAAACTTATGAATTGATCTTGCATTTATATATGGCTCCAGACACTGTTCTTAATTGTAGTGTTGTTGTTTTCAGTGGCAGCAATTAAAATTTATATTTGCCAAAAAAATAAAAAACACATCTTGAAGAAGAGAAATTCTTAGTTTAGTGTTCTAGTGTTTCTGCATTTTAGCTGATGAGTAGAATGCCACGTAAAGGTCTCGTGATACTGTATGAAAGCAGAACATTCCAGTGTGAGGAACTAAAGAAGACTAGAAGAAAATGTCCATCTGCAGCTCAGTATGGACATTCATATAAAAAGAAATCTTACCTACAAATAAAATGAACACCATATTTTAAACTAAAATTTTAATTAAACTTGTCACTTTGTAGCAAAAAAGCTGCCAGAGCAAGTTCCAGAGGCATGAAATCCCATAATTTGACAATGACAGGTAGCCAGCTAGATGCAAGCAACCATACATGAATTCTCAGCCTCCTATAATGTTCTTTTAAGAGTTGAAATAAAATAAACCCTAATCTTTAAAATTGATATGGGACACTAAATATTTAAACAGTAAACATTTCTTTAGTGATGGATTAAGCAATATCAGGAGATGCTGGAAAGTTTATAATAATGGGCTTTATCCAACATTGTATAAATCCTTTTATTGAATGAATAAAACTGATTTTCTTAGCTTAGCTCTTTGAAAAAGCAAACTTGAAGATGCTCCAGTATAATCCAGGGGATAGGCAAGAAAAGAGATGTAATCTAAAAACAATCCTGGCCAAACTGTATGATGTTAAAATATCATGGGCCATTAGCATGATCACCCTTCCTCCTAGCAAAGCAGTTTGGAAGAGATTTGGTTTGCATCCCAAAGAGGATGGATTAAAATGATTGACTCTTTTCATCCCAGCTATTTATCCTTTAAAAGCTTCTTGAGTTGCTTTCACTGACCAGCATGCCAGATATGTACTTGCCTCCCAATGACAAGCCTTCAATTTCAGGATGGAGAAATAGTGAAAGGCAATTTTGGGAGGGGATGGAAATTGCTTGCAAGGAAAAAGTTAGTCAGTCTCCAGTCATTGGCTGAGCTCCTTCATTGTGCTAAACCAGGATTTTTCAAAAATAGTTTGATGAATGCTGTAATGGCCTGGTCCCCACATGACATTAAGGCATCATGAGTGGATTTTATTTATGTATTTATTTAGGAAAACGCATATTTTAAAACCACCTATTTTACTTATATAATCCTGGGCAGCTAACAGCAATCAACAAGAAAACAATGTAATAAGACCTCTACAAACAAAACAAGATACGGATTTAAAACAATCCTAGTACAATAACAGAGGCATTGTATAGCAAATGCACAGCACAAATCACATCTGCATTGGGCTCATCTAACATCCCAGCCCAATGCCTGGGTAAAAGCTAGGTCTTCATGGCCTTCTGGAGGACCAAGAGGAAGGGGGCCCTCTGGATCTTGGGAGGGGGGGAAGCTATTCCATAGGACAGGCACCACAACAGGGAAGGCATATCACTCTAAGCCAGAAACAAAGAAACCACATTACAGTATGTAGTGTGTAGCATCTAAATGGTTGGAGCATAATCAGCCAAAGCGAATTTGGGCAGCCTTGAAGGCTGTAAATGTTTGAATCTTTCTTCAGCTGCACAGAGCTTTCTAATCAACCTGCTGTGGTAGATTCAAGATACAAAAAGCAAATGTTCATTTATACAAAAGTCTTAACGGCTGATTAAAAGCACTTTCCAGTATAAACTGAAATAACTCATTTTATTATTTCTGAGCTGGATTAGCACACCAGGCTATACTGAATTCTGAATGCTTCCAGTTCCCACAGTCCCCTGATTTCCAATGATGTTTAGTGTAGCTGGATATAGAATGCAGTATAAATGACAGATGGCTCTTCTGCTTAGGAAAGCATTCATTTGTCATTGTTTAACTGTAAATGCCTAACATTAGGGGTGTTTGGGTGGGGTACAAAAGTGGTTATGGGTTATATCATTGCAGCTTAGATTGCTCAAGATATTTATGTAACCTAATTTACAGCTTTAAAAAAATCAATCTTTCTTGCATTTTAAGTCAGCAGTTTAGCTAAAGCTAAACCAATAGGATGGTGTCTAATTTTGTTAAGAATCTCCCTATTGAATAGTTGAGGTTGTAAGAGCTATCTCAATTACTTCTGTGAGAAGGAGCTTCTTCTAAACATAAACATTTGCCTTTATGGAGATGCCAACTGTGGGGAACCAGCTGCTGCCTAGATATAATTTCAACTAATGCTATGCCAAAAATCTATCCTGCAGTTCCTCAAACTTTTTCTTACCCTTCCAAAGAGGCTTTTATTTTTTGTTTTGTTTTGTTTTACTCTCAAGGTTTTTCAGAATTCATTTCAAGTTCTTCTTGATAGCATTTCTGAGGTTATATCATTCTTGAGGGTGACAAGGGGAGCAACTCCTTTTAATGCTTTTTCTGTGATGCATCCTTCCATTATCCTGAAATTTCTCATGGTGCCCACATTCCTGGTCTGAAAAGGGCCAGTGGGAGGAGTTCCCTTATTATGTCTTCACCAGGAATTTAATTGAAGCGTGGAAAACCAGGGAAGCTGCTGGAGAGATCATTGTACAATGAGAGACACACCTCTTTGCACATGTCCTTTGCCCCTTTTTAACTGTGCAAGTACAAGAACACCACACTCTATCCATGACAATTTTTCCAGCATTCTCTTATTTTCTAGATGAAATTTTTAAAGCAAATGCTCTTTCATCAAATTGAATGAGAACTGGTAGGGGGAAAAAAAGGCAGGAGACACAAGAGGCACTAATTTCAAGTGGTCAGTTTGCAACAGATGATAGAGTCTAACGCAGTAGTATTTTTAAGCTTCAGAGCCCCCAGCCATAGGATCAGCAAATCACAGTAACCCTCATTAATTCGGAAAGAAAGGGTTGTCATTTAGCTCAACGATGTCACTCCACACAAGGTTAATCAAAGGTTTTGGCAATTCTTCTGGGGAAATGAGAACATTTCTTGTACATACTTCTGACAGGAAGTGTAGGCCATTTGCTCCACTGTAAACCTTCAAGGGCATGATCGAAAGTAGCCGTGGAAGTAGTGTCCTAAAATGCTAGGTCCAGAATTTATACTGACTTACATAGATTTTTTTAAAAGTTCTATTGTGGTTATTCCAAAGCTTTGTTAATTTGATTAGATGCTCGGGATCTGCAGCTAAAATACCTGTTCTAAATTAGAGATTAACAAGGTGGTGCCCATGGACAATTTCTTCAGCACGCACCAGTCTTTCTGCCCCATCTTTTTTTTTTTAGTTTTTTTTTAATTAAAAGCAATTAAAAGAATGGCAGCAACTTACAAAGCAAAAATGCCAATCTCTAGCATCATCTTTGTTTTCTCTTGAGCCCCAGAGATGTCACAAGGCATTGTTAGAAAAATTAAAATGGTGGTTGGATGCAACCCAGTCTTTTGTTAAGATGTGAGCCCCTGTCCAGAACTAGAGAAAAGCTACGGCCATAGAGATGATCTCAAGAAGCTAGAGAATGTGGTAGTAAGCAACCTTGCCAATTTGTCTTTTGGGGAATAGGTATTAAGGACTGGCAACTATTTTATAAAATGCTAAGATTTGGAATGTCTTCCATTTTATAAAATAGCTGGTGATACCTTCTCAGAATTCCAAAGCTGTACAGCAGTCTAAATGTTGCTTACTTCTGGTTTAATGAGAGATGTAACATTTGTATTTAATGATTTTAGTTCAGTATCAAGATTATTTTAATTTATTTAATTAAGACAAACATTCTCTATCTGTTGCAGGCACAAGGTGATCTGATTTCCTACCCATTGGGGTAAATACACATGGCATTTTAAATTCAGTGTGCTATGTTGAAAACCTTACCAATCATCATTATCGTTCCTTTGTTTTTCTTGGAAATATCCTTTGGAGAGACAAAATGACTCCACCTTCCACTTGCATCTAAAGTCTTCTGTCTAAGATTCTAAATTACTGTGTGCCACTTTAATGCATTTTGTTGCATTCTGCAGCATGTTCCTTGCCTAAATTAAAATATCCCCTTATTCCCATTAGCGAAGGACATCATCTCATTGAGACACACTCTGGAATAGCCTCTTGAGGATCAGTTTTTGTAATGCATTTCTGTGTCATCTGCTATATGAAATACTGATCTTCAAAAAAGAAGACCAGTTACTGAACAAATTAATCTAATTAAACTATCTTAGAGATAGAAGGTAAAATGCTAGTTTATTACATTCTTGTATGATCCAGTTACATTCTCTGTGGATTCCAATTATTAGACATTCCTAGAAACATATGTTTTTACTCTTCTTCTGTTTAAAATACTATACCATTACAGCTATTGTTTAAAAGACGAGGAAAAAAAATTACTAGATAGCGTGGTGCATTAATTATAAGTCTTAGGCATATCTTTCTCTATACCCTGAGATACTTTTTTAAAAAACAGACTTCCTACAGCTTATTGTAGCACTGAAATTCTCTAATAACTTCATTAGTTAGTTATTTAATCACTATCAATGGCATTCAGGTCAACTAAAAGAATACTGAATATGTTCAACCTAACCAAAATAAGCAGGAGGATCATTCCCAAAGTCAAAAAAAAAAGACGATATGCAATGAATCTCTAGTTTGTAATCTAAAAATATACAAGGAAAATTTTAGGAATTGGTTAAATTATAATATTCACCATTCTCATTACAGTAATGGTCCTGAAATTAAACTTGTTTTGTGTTATATTCTCTTCTTCTAATATGTTATACATATATGTGCACACAGAAAGGATTTTTTTTTTTAAGTGTTCAATATGCTTAGGCCACAAATACAATATTGTATAAGATCTGAATATTATCATGAGCTGTACAAGAGAAGAATCAGGACAGAGTTTCTAGAAGTAGCGTTTGAAGTCCTCTGGTGTCACTATAACATTAGTTTATTTATAATTAACATATAAGCAGAGTGGAAAGTTGGAAAGTACAGATCTATTCAGAGACAACATATTTCCTATTTTTGCACTGGATTTCCAAAAAGGCATTATAATAGGTGACTGACAGTTATAGTTCATCTCTCAGTCCCCCTCCCCACCCTTTCTGTCTTGCTTTACTAAACCTCCAAACTCTAAAATCCTACTTTTGCAAATAAATTGCCGTTCAGAATTTATAAATTGTTTTTATAACCATTTTTTCAAAACCTGATTAAAACCAAACATGGCTTTTGACCAATTATTTTACAGTCATTGGGTACTGTATTGCAATAATAATTTTGTTTAGATGATTGTAAGCCTAAAGACTGTACTGCTGCTTGGATTAAGCCAGTGTTGTCCAAACTTGGCCACTTTAAGATGAATGGACTTCAACTCCCATGCTGGCTGGGGGATTCTGGGAGTTGAAGTCCACTCATCTTAAAGTGGCCGAGTTTGGACAACACTGTGCTGGACCACTCAGTGGCAGCTTCTGCTGTGCTACAGCCATTGGCTTTAATGCCCCATGGTCTTTGAGTTAGTTTTCAGTGCAAGTGGCCGTTGCATATCCTTGGCTAGTTACCAGTGCAGTATAGAATTAATTACGCCATTTGTCACTGAAATGTAGATTACTTTGTGGGAAAGCCTGTCACTTCTTTTCGAGCAAGTAATATTTAGGACATTTACATGTTATACACAGGGTGTTTGAAGTGCCTGCCAGGCAGTCTGTGAGATGATTAAACAGTAGGCCTAGTCACCAAGGAAACAAGGGCTGAAGCTACTCACAAGCGGCCTTCGCTGACGAGTAACAAATTTATATGTAAAAGAATAGAAAGTTACAATATTTGCAAATAGGATAATGTATATTATGAACCTGGAACCGAGCAACTGTAATTTGTAGAAATACATTTTCCCTACTGTAGTCATTGCTGTCCTTTGAGGGTGGCCATGACGTATAGGCAGTGATGCAAAACCACAATAATTAACTAATAAACTAGAGGTATGACTTATTTTACAGATAAACAAAACATTTTGGTTGAACAACATTTCAAGCTAGCAACCATAGATAACTGGTTTTAAGCCCAATGACTTCAGCTAAACCAGGGCTAGGAAACTACGTTCACTTCAAGTTCCATTGCAAATTGCTAGGATGATTATTGCAAATTAATAAAATCACTTTTTAAAATGTGCGCTTATTAGTGGAGTCTGGACTATCAAAACAATCCAGCAGAATTGAAGTGCCAAATTATGAAGGCAGGTTAATTAGGAATTATATGGTTAGCTTCTTCAGGCACTTTTATGTATTCCAGACATTGGGGCCTATCTAATTTGATGAAGATTTATAAGTGGTGCTCATTAAACAGAAATTGTAATTAGACTGATGGGTTACTGAGCCTTGTCTAGTGTCCCTTCATAGATATGTCTCAAATCCTGGCAGGCATCTCTGCTGCAGATTTTTTATTTTTATTTTTGTGCACATGGAAATAACATTCACTATATTGTGCTGTAACGTTGGCTGCAGCAAATTCTTTTCCTTGGCACCAAGGAAGACTTTCAAGAGTATATATTTTTATATATAGGAATTTATATATTCACTATATACATTATTCATCATCAGATTAATATATATTTGAGCATGCCCAGTTCAGCAGTATTATGTCAAAGACATGTAAACATTAACTGTCACACTGATTTCTTCTGGCATGCATATAAGATAAGCATACTTCCTGAAAAGCAGTTTAAGATCAGTCCACCTGGGCACTTTTGTACTTAAGCCTACCACAAAGCATCTCTAAGCAGGCTTACCCCCCCCCCCCCGATGAAATCATTATGGCTAGTACTTTTTTTTTGCTTTCAAAACATAGCTATGACTTCTTACAGAAATTTTCCTAGAGTCAGTTTGCTTTTCCTTGAACATTTTCCTTGAATTAGTTAGCTTTTCAAAAGATGGATTCTTCATTGATCCGAAATGGCAATGACTAAGATGTGTGATCATCATCATCAGTGCCATCCTAGCATTTTTCCCACAGGTGCAGGGTCCACTTTGCAGATCAACAAGCACCATTTCACGTGATCGAACGCAGCAGCTGGGTCCAACTGGGTGATTTTCATGGCTGTGTTAACTGTATCCTGCCACCTTTGCTTTGGTCTTCCACGTGAGCGCTTGCCATCAGTATTTAAGTGGTAGGCGGTGCAGGTGACAATGTGGGGTGCTGCTCATAGAACATGGCCATACCACTGTAGGCGTTTTTCCTGCATTTTCTCTGTTATTGGTGCAACACCCATCTGCTACTGGACTGTATCATTGTTAATGTGGTCGAGAAGGGAAATGCCTAATGACTAACAGAGCATGTATATTTCCATGCCACGTAAAGGGCGCTCAGCACTTTTGGTGGTTGGCCAAGACTCAGCATCATACAGTGCTACTGGGCGGATCATCATTTTATCAACTTTTGATTTTAGGTGAATTGGCATGTGCCTATCGCAGAGCACTCCAGTGATCTAAGATGTGTGATCCTTGTTAATGATTTCTGACAGAGTCAGGACAGGGATAATGCATCTGTCCTAGTTCTCCATGACATCTCACTTGTTTTTCAATGCCATAGAGTTTGGTATCCTTCTGGATTTATGAGGATTGGGAGTGGAGGGACACTGTTGCAGTGGTTCTTCTCCTTTCTCTGTGGTTGGTTCCAGGGGTGGTGGTGGTGGGAGTTGTTGCTGAAGCTCTGGTACTACACAGCTCAATGTTCTTGCCCTTTCTGTTTAACATCTACATGAGGTTGCTGGGGGAGGTCATCTGTCAGTCTGGGGTTAAGTATCGTCAATGCACACATGTACATCTTTACATTTTGTGGGGGTTTGCAAAACATTTCTCAGTTTAATGGACCTCTATTTAACAGACTTCAGATGAAATGGACAATATCTGTGTAAACACCATGAGCTTCTGAATATGTGTAAAATTTCATTTGTTATTTTCTGCATCCGTAAAATTGCATTGGCCAGTTTACATGTGCATAAAATCCAACTTGGGTTTAATAGCCTTTCCAGTTTATCAGTCACCCTTTTATGCCCTTAATCTATGAAATTAAGGGTTTACTATGAGAAATCTGTTTGCTATGGTTTTATTTTATTTATTTATTTATTTGTTGGATTTCTCTCCTGCCCATCTCCCCCACAGTAGGGGACTCTGGGCGACTTACGAAAAACATTAAAACTATAAATATATATAAAATACATAATAGATCCAGAATTAAGAACAATACTAAAAAAGGAAAATCCAAGAAGATGGAAAATCGGACTGTGGACAGCTGGCCACTATGGTTCCAGATGTAGTATTGTAGGCAGCATTCTAGCAAGCCTTATCCCATCAAATCTTGAGAATATAAGAGAGCAAACCCTATAAGCGAAGCATAGCAGCAAATCTGCAGTTGATGGGTTTTCCTCTAGTTTGCCTGAATTAAATGCTAGCAAGAATCTGGGGGGAGAGCATGGCAGTTTTTCCAATTGGAAAACAATGTCCATAAACACTGGAAACGCTCATTGGAATGTGTTTCATCCTGCCTCTGCAGTTAGAGAAGGGCAATGCAAATAGATTTTTAATGGTAGCAAGACGTTTTTAGACATTTGTATTGTATGACTACTGGTTTGCAAATATTTTGTGATCAGCAGGGGCTTTAGTTTCCTCCTCATACAAAATCTTAGCAATTTTGCCTAAAGCACAAAAAATGAACTTGAAAGCTGATGTAGTCAGTGCAGTGCACATACCCATTTCCCTCACTTATCCTTTTTTTTTAGGTTTTAGATTAATTTAATTCAGTTTAAATTTAAAGTTAAGCTAGCATGCTACAAATAAACAACTAGAGTCTAGCATATTGATTTCCAGAAATCCCTCCATAGGCCACCATAATTAATTCCCGGTGTTTGGATGTGTGCTAAGCTGTTACCAAAAAAAGAAAAGTAACCTGTAGTTATGGGGTAGGCCTGAAAGGGTAACTGAGAGTAGTTTCACTAGTTAACCTTTGACAAATAGGTGCTGAATGAAGAGGCATGCTCACCATGGTAGGTACTTTGTGAATAATTAAGCCTCTCTGTGAAAGCCATTTTCTGACTGTGTCCATGACATAATCTCAAGTTTCCAAATATATCAACCAGCAAAAAATGCAGGCCTACCCAAAAAGATGATAAATGCTTATATGCTACGCCAGCACTTTTATTGTTTGCTCCAAAATTTTATCTCAGAGAATTTAGGCTATCCTGCAACAGCTTTATTCATGGGTTATATTTATGTTCCAGAGTACTGTTTTCCAGGCCTATCATGTCCCCATGACAGGGGAACATGATGGCAGAAGTGGTATGTATGGAACAGTAACACTCAATTTTCCAAATTGCTCATTTTTTCTAAAATTTGGCAAATACAGACTATTCATGAGTATCAGACTTTGGCTTTGTCAACTGGACACAGACATGTTAAAAACAAAGGAAAACTGCTATGAAACAAACAAAATCATTGCTTTTATAAGGTCAAAAGATCCTGACCTTTGTGGTTACATTCTGTGGTACAGGAGACACCTGCAATTTCTTCTAAAGTACAGGCTTCATTTGTTATTAAGGCATGTTTTTCCCTTGGTTAACTTCAGAAGGATAATTTCTAGTTTTCAGTTATTAACTTTGCTACCCTGTTTAAGTCACTTGGCTGGAGCCACAATAATTTTATTTGAAGCGGAGATGAAAAAAGTGAGCTCCTTTTATTGAGATGTGAGGTTATAACATGCAGTAATTGGCTAGAAATGCCAATTAATGGAATGGCAGTCATGCATTTTGTTGTCAGCTCTTTTCTGCATCTACTTATAAATGGGAAGTTTATTATAGTTCCTTTACTTGTTATGACTAAGCAGAGCCATCACTTTGAATGTGATGCTGTATATAAAATATTTTTTGTAAAACAGAACTTAGTTACATCTTTAAGAGCATGAAATATTCTGTATCCCAGACATGTAGTACCTGCATTTGCCTTGTTACTTGACATTCACATTCATTGAACATTGTGGGACATCTAGGTATAATTTCAACTTCAGTATACATTGTTCTCTTCTGGTAAAGTTGCAGGTTTGAGTGAATCATTCATGAATTGCCCATTCCTATCTTCATGGGCCTGGAAGGACATTCCATTGGGAACATGGTGAGACCTTAAAATGGCAGCTCCCAAACCTCCACTCTAGATTGCCTTTTTAAATTTTTTATATTGCCCGACAGCTGTGTTATACCAGGGAGACTGAGGGAAATTAATGGGAGATTGAATGGAATTAATAGCAGTTCTTGGAGCAGCTGCTTAGTGCTCATTGGATTGAAATGCCAGTTCATCTGCTATGGGTCTTGCCACGTCACTAGGGCTCTACCCCTCCAACACTTTTGAAGGTGTCTTGCATAGAAGAAAAGGCTGTAGCAAGTACCAGATCTGTATATTACAGTGTCAGAGGGTTGTTTCTTTGGCAAGACCAGTTAAATGCTGGTTCAAGTCTAAAGATCAGAATGCCGAAAGAAGTCTTCAACAGACTGAAAACCTACATGATCATCTAAAGTTCAGGCATCATTTGTGACCTATAGGCCAACAGATAAGCAAGAGATTCCAAGATCTAAACCCTTCATTTATAAGTTTCCCATATTTTGCCATTGTGGTCATTTTTCTTTTTTCTTTAAGTCATTACAGAGGGAAAAATGGAAAGTCCTGAAAATATTTTTGGTAGTGCTAGCAATCCTTTATCAAAAACACCCGTATGAAAAGTTCTCAGAAGATTGCCAATAATAGTAAGCAACGGGGTGTTATGAGACTCTCAGTCTTCTCACTGTACCTAATAAATAACTCCAGGAGCTGTTGTGGAGCTGGAATAAATCAGGGATAAGAACACAAATGAAAATCTGTGAAAAATCTATGTGTATCTTTGGAAAAAGTTTAGAAGAAAGAACTATTCTGAACAAGAGCGCAGAGATGCTACTGGGGTATTCTTTTCTGTATATGATCCTCTCCTAGCCTGGTCCTATGTTTTATTATTAAAATAATAATGCAATAAATGGATTTAGTGAACCAGTTCATTCACTGAAAAATGATTTGTCTGAAAGATTGTGCCTTGATATTTGTGATAAAAATGTAAAATGAAATAGAATCTGGTGTGGGAAATGCATCTTACTGCTGTGATCTATAGCCCAGAAAGATGCCAAAATGAGTGATTAATTTTGCAGTAATCAATTACCAGAAATGCTGTTCATAGGGAATTTATTAAATGGAAATTAAATAATGGAGGAGCTTCACTTACCATTCTGACGATAAGCCAGACCTCAAGGCTAAAGGCAGAATCTTGACAAATGGCAGGAACTCATGATGGATGGAGACAGCCAGGATACATTTTATAATGGATCTGCTGCAGATTTGATTCGGGGCTGTTTATTACTCAGATTTGAAACTCTCGAGAAGAGGGATTGTTTATTTGGTTCCTTTGTTTTAGTAAACTTAAAAATTGGATTATATTTTTGTGCAGGATCCTGGTGCCTAAAAGAAAAAAAAATCAGAATATGTACTTGTTTATTATTGGGCTTCATAGAAAAAAGAGAGTTGAGATATGTAGTAATAATGAAAATCAGGAGCGTAATCAGGCATGAATCAAAGAGATGTTGATGAAAATCTGATTTCTTTGTCCAGAAGATTCCAAACATCACTGTAATTTTATGTTGTATGTAGTAGGACACAGGGATGATGAGACAGGCTTGTTTTAAAAAAGACTTCCCCAACTAATCCACTGTATTCTTGCATCGCAAAAATTCTAAAGAACTAAATTTACAGGTGATCTTAAGAAGAAGAATTTTCCAGTGCAAAATACACATAAGTAGATTTTTCCTAACCCAGGCATTCTGTTTTTACACAGAATAGAAAAAGAACACCTGTATGCAAAAGGTAGCCTGCCTCCAGTCTCCCTTAGAGCAGTTGGTGTGGGATCGACACAGAAGTCTCTTCTTTAATTTGCCTCTATGCATAAACACCTTACTGTGCTTATAAGAAAGAAAGAAATCCCGAAAGACTGAAGTCCAAGTTTGTAATTCAGTGTCTGGTATATGAAAGAGGGAGGAAAATGCCATACATATGTCAAAAGTTCAGGGGAAAATGAGTATTTTGCATTTTCCCTATATTTTGCATATTTTATATGCACCATTAAAATTGTTATTGGCAGCTAAGAAATCCAGCTTTTGGACCCAGGTTGGCTAAATAGAATAAGAAGTAAAAAGTAACAGTAACAAAAAATAGGATTAGAAATCTAGAGAAGAAAGAAAATTATGAAACCTGGATACAGATTTAGTCTTTTTGGCATTAATTCTTCAGAAGAATCACTCCATATGTTTAAACTCCCCCCCCCATTCTTGAGGAAAAAGGACAAAATAATAAATAATTTGACTAGAAAATAAATGAAAGCCTAGATTCCTGAATTACAAAGTTCATAGGAATGAACTAAATATATTTTCTGACTGTTCTTTCTCTTTGTAAAATTTACTATTAAATTATGTTATTTTAATGTATATGCTGATCACACTAGGATTTTGCATGCGTGGACCTGGGAAACTATAGTAGCCCTGTTGTTTTCTAGAGAACCCCATGCCTGTGTGTGCATTCAAAATTAAATAATTCATAACACAGGGAGAAACCCAGAAGCGTGGGAAAAACTAGGGGCATGAAATGGTTGAAGTAGAAATGAAGCATGCCAAATTATCTATCTTAGAAATAAGTAAATTTAGATAGATAGGAATGAACCACTTTAAATCAGATGATTGCATATTTCAGGATTTGGAGTCTCAGTAATACTCCGGAAGGACATTGCTCAGTATGGGCTTGGCAATAGGCCACTAAGAACAACATCATATTTTTTAGAATTAGTAAATATCCAATAATCACCAATGTTATTATAAGGGTATGTACATACTACAGACACAGTTAAAGAAGACATTGGAGAATTCTATGACACATTGCAAATAATGCTGAATACAACATCAGAATACAATGTTGTACTACAAATGGATAATTGGAACACAAAGATGTGAAGAAATGAAGTAACCTTCAATCACAGGAAGATTTGTATTGGGTACCGAAGCAATGAGCATGAAACTGAGCAAACTCAGGGAGTCAGTGAAGGACAGGAAGGCCTGGTGTGATATGGTTCATGGGGTCACGAAGAGTCAGACACGACTTAACGACTGAACAACAACAACAATATGCAAAAATGCAAGAGATAAGCTAACAGAGCAGTATGAAAAGAATCCATTGTTTTTTTGCCAAAAGTGCTTAAAATAACATAAATGCAGATGGATATGACAAAAAGCATTGTATTGGAATCAAATCACTACATAATTAATAGAAGATGAAGAAAATACAATCCATTCAGCCAGGACATTTCCAGGTGCAGACTGTGGAGCAGAATATGATGACAAATAAATGGTTTAGACTTAGAAAAAGGAAAAAAGGATATGCACGTCAGCAAGATATGACTTGGAGAACATACAGTCAGAACATAAAATCAGAATAAGGAACAAATTTAGTAAGCTTAATTTGCCCAATAGTAAACCTGAGGGGCTATGGGAAGAGATAAGAGACATTCTGAAAATGGAAGTGGAAAAAATATTATATTCCCCAAATGTCAAAAAGATAAAGGTCCAAAAGGGTTTCAAAAACAAGCTAGCATGACAGTCAAGGAAAGGCTGAGGATGAAAGTCAGTAAGAGAATACAATAACTGAACAGACTTTCAGCTTCAGGGAAGAGAGGACAAACAAATATATCTCAGTCAAGAATGTCAACAAGTAGAGGAATATAACAACAAAACAATAATGAGAGATATCTTTATGAAAAACAGAAATCACAGGGAAATTTACAACTAAGATAATACTCAAAAATAATCATGGGAGAGCTGAAATAGAGATAAATGTAAATGAACATTTATACATTTGAACAGCTATACTGAAACCCTTACTAAACTGGATTATAGGATGACAGAAACATTTGTAGAGAGATCATATATGCTGGAACTAATTTGACTAGAAAATAAGGTATGAAAGTTGATAGATCAGCTATCAAATAGGAAAATGCCAGGCATGGACAAAATGCCCATTAAAGGCAGTTCAATTAAGTGCTGTTGTCAACAAATATGGAATGAGACTGTGTGACTTAGAGACGGGAAAATATTGAAAAGGGGAAAAACAAGATCATGCACAGATTACCAAAACATCTGCTAATTCTTCATGCAAGCAAAGTAAGCTTGTTAAGAATAGTGCCACACGCGAAGAGAGAAATGCCAAATGAGCAAATACATTTCAGAAGAGACATGAGTTCATATAGCTAACGTAAGGTAGATAATGAAGAGAGCAAGGAAGTACCTAAGGAAGTTTACTTTTGCTTCATTAACTGTATCAAGCTTTTAGCTATGTACACTATGCTAGAATCTTAATACCACAATATTTGATTATTCTTTTTTACAATGAATAAGTAGCTATTATAACAGCTGAGTTTGGAGAAACAGAGTGGTTCAGAATAGGGGAATGTGACAAAGGTACATATTGTCCCCCTATCTGTTTAACTTCTACAGCAAATAGATTACAAGAAAGGCGCAGGATTGAAAGAGGTGACAGTTGGAATCAAATAAGAGGCCAAAACATTGATATTTTGAGATAGGCAGATGACACCACATTGCTAGCTGAATATAAAGGAAATTTAGAACATCATTAAGAACATTTAAAAGTGGAAAGTGAACAGTCTAGATAAATGTAAAATATTAATGCTTAGAGTTGACAGCAAAGAGGTGACCGTAGTATATATTTTTCTTTTCTTGAGATTAAGAATAGATAAAAATGGATAGTGTGCTGAAGAAGTAAAGAAGACATCAGTTTTAGGGAGGAAGAAAATGGCATACTTGGATAAAGACTTTTCAATTACAATGAAAATCAGAATAGTTAAAGCAATGGTCCTTCCAACAGTATCGTATGATAGTGTATTTTTTCACCACTTCAGAATGAGAGAAAAAACAGCGGCTTTATAGATTTGGAGACGGTTACTAAAAGTACCATATGCTGGAAGAAAAACCGATCAGTCCTGGGTCAAATAAAAATGGACTGCTCTTTTGAGGTGAGATGGTCAAGCAAAAATTCACACATGTTGGGGTGTAATGTGAGCAGATGTAGGCTTGAAAAAAAATTGTTTGGCAAGGATTAGGGAAGGAGAACAGATCAAGTGGATGGATGCAATCAAAGGTTACTGGAATATCCTTGGAAGAACTACACATTGTTGCTGGACTCAAAGTCAGGATGGTAGTCCTTCATGTAGTCAGCAGGAGTTGCGCCCAACTTGATGTCATCTAATTACCTTGTTCTTCTGTGTTTGTGACATGAATAGCGACTGAATGTGATTCCCTTCTAAATTGGTCTTACAAATTAATATGCAACAGTTTTTATCAGACAGTACCCAAATCAGCTGCTAGGTTTGTCTCACATTTCTTGGAGGGCTACCTATAGCAGTTTGTCAGTATATAAAAGCACTCAAGTGCATGTTTTTCCTCCTTAGCACATCTGTTCCACTCATCCAATTTTTACTGTTCCGTTCCTCTGTAAAAGTAAAACAAAAGAGTTCTTTATATAAATAAAATATCATTTCACCATTCATTAAGAATGCCAAATTTAATACATAATTTAAAAAGGGAAGTTTGTAATTCTTTTCCTGCAAGAAATTTTAAGATTATAAGTCTTTTCACTATGTAGAAACAGGTGAAGGCATATGCATAATTTATCACCCCGGAATAGAGAACTGGGGTGAGGAAATATAATAAGAAACCTGAAAGAAATGTGTCACTCAAAAGGCATTTGATCAGATTATAAGTTTATGTCCGTTGCTTATCCATTTAGATGAGATTCTTCAATACATGTAATTATATTACATTCCTATTCATTGTGTAGCTAGTGTCACCATATTGTCTGCTCTTTGACCCTACTTCACTTCATTGGCTACATTTTGCAGACTAGTACAAAAACTGGAACAAGAGAGTCCCTGTTCCTTTTTTTCCAATTATATCTGTTACTGAGGAGCTATGGATTGGTGGCACGTGCCAGGCTTATAATCATTTGTTTACCTAGATTCAAAATTCTCCTGAAGCTTCCAAGTTCATGAACAATTTATGAATTAAGGAAAGAGAAGATGACTGAGAAGACAATGCATTTTGCCACCTTTTAAAGGAGGTATTGATCCATCATAAGTGGTGCTGTTTGCGATATAGTTCTGCATAATATTTAGCTGAAATGTTCTTAAGTGTAGTTAGATACAAGATGTTTCATTGCTATCCTTCTTTTACCACCCTCCCCCCAAAACAGAACGACAATAAAAGACTCAGGAATACTTTTGTGTGAATGTACGTGTGGATGCGGAAATTATTTGACTGCCATAAATTGTCATGTAATAAGCATATTACATTCTTCAGATGCATAAAAATATTGGGGTCTTGATCGTTCAGTTAAATCATGATTTTTGTACATTTACTCTGCTTTTAAATAAAATAAGCACAAAATGGTGAAAGTTTGTCAGGAACTGGAATCAAAATATCTTAAGAAATGTAGGAGATCTATTCCTCACCAAATGTGGTTAACATTTCAGCAAATAAAAGATGACTTATTTGCTGAAGCAGAAGTTAATAGCTGTTCATGACAGCTGTAAAAAGATGCCTGCATCAGCGGTTCAAACATTTAAAAGCATATAATATTGAGACAGATTTCCAAGTTATTTTGTGAGTCATTATTCCACACGTGCATCTTTTCAGTCCCACTTGTGGCTTCTATAAACCGAAGCTCATATAATTGACTAGATTGCCATGTAGGTTCCCTGTTGTTTCTAGGAACTTCTTTTACATTCTTGACACCATCAGTTCAGCTCACTGTTTACAGATGACAGAGGAGGAAAGGAGCCTCCAATCTAATTGATAGGTACTATTTGGTGTGATAAGTAGAAAATCTTAACATCTGTTGGTAAGCTAATATTGACTGATTTATTTGGTTGACGTTAGAAACAACCTTGCATGAAAAAAGCAAGCCAAGTGTATTGTGGAGTCCTTGGGGTTCTCTGAGCTTGGTTCTTTTCTTGCAAACGTTTCATTACCCGGCTAGGTAACGTCTTCAGTGCTAAAATGGGATGGGGTTTGCTCTCTATTTATGTGCTGTGGCCTGTCTTGCCAGTGCTGGTGGGGGTGGGGGTTTTGTTTTGCTCCTCTGGTAGTTCTTTGACTAGCATATGTTCGCTGCTTGATTGTGTGCCTGGTGGTAACCTTTGCTTATCTGGGTGATGATTGCTGGTGAGGTGATCTTTTGGTCTTTTGTCTCCTTTGAATAGTATGTAGATGCTGTTTATCTCTATGTGTCATGATGAAAATTCAAAGACATGATGAAAATTCCTTAATCTCACAACACATGGACAGACTCAACCATAGTTTTAACTGGGAAACTGTCAGCATTTTAGACCAAGCTAAATCCAAATATGCAAGAGAATTCTTGGAAGCCTGCTATTCAGACAAGGCAGCAATTAACAGACACATAGAGATTAACAGCATCTACATACTATTCAAAAGGGACAAAAGACCAGAAGATCGCCTCACCAGCAATCATCACCAGCAATCATCACCCAGATAAGCAAAGGTTACCACCAGGCACACAATCAAGCAGTAAACATACACTAATCAAGGAATTACCAGAGGAGCAAAACAAAACCCCCATTCTTGCCAGCACTGGCAAGACAGGCCACAGCACGTAAATAGAGAGCAAACCCCATCCCATTTTAGCACTGAAGATGTTACCTAGCCAGGTAATGAAACGTTTGCAAGAAAAGAACCCAGCTCAGAGAACCCCAAGGACTCCACAGTTCAACCCTGAGCTACACACATTCACCTCTATTGAAGCCAAGTGTATTTTATGAATGAGTACCTACTGAGGATGGGATATACAGTATGTGATAGTACTACAGCCATAGGTAGCAGAATGCTTACATAGCTATTTTCATACCTGACCATACTTCGCTCTTTAATGTTGCAACCTAAACTTGTTTAGTAGGAAATAAGCATCATTCAGACTTACTTCTCAAGGAGTATCTATAGATTGTTTCAGGAATCTACATGTGAATGGCCTGTAATTGAATCTAAGTACGTTTATCTGTGGAGAAGCCATCTCTCCTAAGCAAGTACTTTACCATCATCATGGTTTTGGAGCCCCAAGTTATACATTACCCTTCCTCATGTATGACCTTTAATACTGACAAGTAACTCGTTTTCAATGAAATAAAGAACTTTAATTGTCTCACTATGTGGTGGGTTAACTATTGCCTTCAGCTATCTATGGCCCAATTATAAAACATTTAGATTATCAGGCATAGTACAGACATCAACCAGAATTTCAGTCATAAGTATATTCTTATTCTGACTGAGTTTGTGGCCTCGTTTCAAATTTTCTTCTTGGTCAGTAAAATATAGTAAGTTGGTTTATATAAGCTAATTCTAAAAATGCTACGTTGTTCACGTTATATATAGCAGTTTATTGGGAAGCATAAAATGTTAAGGCAGGAAGCAGATACTAGGCTTTAAGAGATCTAAAAGCAGTGTGAAAGTGGTGTTCTTTGTCATGGTGATAAAGACCCTTTTGAGTCAATCTTGACTTCTGGTGATTTAATAGACACATCTATGTAAGGTTTCTTTGGCAACTACAGGAAAGTGGTTTGCATTTCCTGTTTTTCTGTTTCCCAGTCTAACCTACTGTGTTTGGATTTTCTGCTGGTCTCTCATCGAATTACTAACCAGGTCTGACCCTGCTTATTTCATTTAGGTCAGACAATTTAGCTAGGTTCTGCTGTGTACTCTACAAGTAGATGTTGTACCTGCTGTCATCTAGCTGATTTTGGCTAATCTCATAAAACTAAACATGGTCAGATCTAATTAGTATTTAGTGGGAGGATAGGAAATCCAAGGATTATAGGCCAGATTGAGAAGGTGAAAAGAAAAATCTCAAATGGAGGTAATAACAAAGCATTTGGCAGGAAAAACTAATTGGATATTTCCATGAAAAGACAAGCATGACTTGAAGGATACTTTATCTTTTGATAGTATTGACACATCTTTTTAAATTGGGTTTTGCCCTCTTTTGCTACTAATATTTTTTGTAGATGCTTTTATGTAGATAGGATGACAAAAGCAGGAACAATGGATACATCATATGCAATTAGATTGCATCAAAGTAGTCTCTGTATTTTTAAAACAGTCTCTTTTCTTTTTTGAAGGAAAAAAACATAATAAAACTTGGAAAAACTGCTTTTTTGACGATACATGTATCATCAGTGACAATATCTAACCATCTAGTCTTCTGTTGGCCTCTCTTTTTGATTGCCTTCCATTTTTCCAGACATCAGGGTCTACTTCAGTGACTCTGGTTTTCATGTTATATGTCTGGAATATTTAAAGTTTAGCTTCATTATTAATGTTTCCAGTGAGCAACGTGGTTTTACTTTATCTAGTACAGGTAGTCCTCGTTTAATGTCCACTCGTTCAGCAACCATTCAAAGTTACGACAGCACTGAATAAGGGTGCTTACAACAGATTGTCATAGTTGCAGCTGTCACAGCATCTTGATGGTCATGTGATTGCAATTCGGGCACTTGACAACTGGCTCGCAATTACAATGTTGCAGTGTCCCGCTGTCGCATGATCACCATTTGTGACTTTCACTGACAGCTTCTGACAAGCAAAGTCAATGGGGAAGCCAGCAGGAAGTTGCAAATGGCAATCATGTGATCATGGGATGTTGCAACTGCTGGGATTTGCCTACCAACCACAAATGGGGCTGCTGCAACCACCATCGTAAGTCGGTGTGGTCATGTAATGTCACGCCTTACACCTGCATTGCTTAGCAATGAAGTTCCCAGTCCCAATTATCATAGCTGAGTGAAGACTACCTGAACTGAATGATTTGTTCCTCTTGAGGTCCAAGGTATTCTCCATAATTTTGTTCAGTGCCACAATACAAAGACAACTGTTTTTTTGTTATTCAGCCTTTCTGATGATTGAGAATATTGGTAATATAACAGTGACTTTGGGACCTTGACAATACAACTTTTGTTGTGAGTGTGATTTTTCTGCATTTTCATATTTTGTCCATATTTGTTGTAGTTTTTCTTCCAAATAGCAGGTGTCTCTTTACTTCATGGCTACAGTCACCATCTCCTGTTAATTTCTGAGGATAGGAATATGAAGTTTGTTACTGCTTCAAGTTCTTTTCTGCCTATTTGCATTAGGTTGGCATTTTCATAATTTCAACCGGGAGGGGGGGCGTATTATTAAATAGCCAATGGACTTTTGCATTCCCTTCTTTTATCTTCAACAAGAGATTCCTTACATCTTCTCCATTTCTGAGCCTGTTGATGTTTTTCCCGGCAATTGCATTGCAATTTCTCTTTCTTCTAGTCCAGTATTTATCTTTGTATAATCTGTGTGTAAATTAAATAAATAAGGGAATAATATGCAGCCTTGGCACGCTCCTTTTCCAAATGTTAACTATTTTGATGCTTCATATCTGCTTTAACTGTTGCTTTCTGGTCATCATATATATTCTTCAATAGGCAGATGAGGTGGCCTAATATACCCATGTTTTAAGGTGTTATCCACCTAACACTTGTACAGGGATTAGGGTCATAGTCTCTAATATATCAAAAGTTCTTTCATGTTTGTAATCCTAAATCTCATCACAGTAGTGTTTCTCTGTAGTAAAACCACCTTGAAATGTAAAATAAACATTTTAAACATTTGCACTAATGAATCGTGAATGAATCCATCCTGTTTTTTGCAAAAACGTCAACTCACCAGTGCTTGCTTAAACAGTATTTTCTCTCAACAATGAGAGAATAGATCTTGCACAGACCTGTTCTGAAATATCTTTGGATATTTCACTTCCACACTAAAGAGAAATACATGAAAATAAATTATTGATCAAGAGGTATAGTTATCATATTGAAATGCAGATTATAACCATGAGCAGCATTTTTATTCTCTGGTTAGCTTTCCAAAGCAATGAAACCTAAGCTCTTGGATATTCTCAATTACACTTGTACTGCTATGCTATTATGAAAGAGGTGAACTTTGTGGTTAATTTGAAGCAGAATTTTCCCACACGGACATTTAGTTGGAGAAGAGATTCCTCGAGAGGACTGCTGTCTATTTTATTGCACATTCAGTCCAGAAAGAAACACTGATTCTATTTATCTCATCTCCTTGTTCAGAGTTGCGCAGTGCATCAGATGACTTCCCCATTGCTCTGAATGCATCTGTGGTTGGTCTTGTCAAGCTGCATCTGTATTAACATGCTCCATAAAGTCTTTGAAGCAGACTTTTAAAACCTATTCAGATCTCAGCTGACCCATGCTGTTATAGTATTTTATGCTGTCCAGGACATAATTCTTATTTTATTAAACGAAAGCTGTTGCAAAAAAGCATCATTTTCTAAAGATTTTGTTCATATAGATTATATTGATATTAAGCATTTTTTAAAAGGGTGTCTGTTTTCTGCTCCAAATTCTTAATTTAAAGATATAAAAATTCTCCAAATTACCTAATTTAAACACAAAATTCCCTAAGTAGGAGAAAAGCACAAGTGATAAAGAAAGGACATGTGGTGCTGAAGGCAAATTATTTAAATGGTGCCTGAGCAAAAATTTTCCAGCTTAATAAACCATAACATATACCTGTTTGCGATACCTCCATGATGTTTTTCATTTCAGTCATCTTTAGTTTTTGAATTTTATTTATGAGGGGATTACAGTTTAAGACTATTTCTGTAAGTCTTTTACACAAGTGTAAAAAAAATCTGCTGATTCATGTATCATGTCCGATGTTACAGTATGCTGCTGGTTCCATTAACAGAAATATCTGTTAATAAATATCTTTATGTGATTATCATAATTGACACACAATGTTTATGAAAAATTACAACTGTTAAAATATAATTGAGGAAACTAGAATCTCACAAGCTAGTTGAGATGAATTCACATTATGCCTCATTAAACTTTATTCCTCTATTTTTCATTTATTTATTTTTTCATTCATTTCTCCATTCCTTTCCCCATCTTTAGTAAACTTACTATCAGTGTACACAAATTCATGTCTTTGCTCTAATTTTTACCATTTTTGAATAACTTATAGTCATTACTTTCATTTTTCCTGAAAACACAACTATCACATCTTTGATACATTAATTTTCAAATCCACACTGATTATTATTCATACATCCTAATGCTTGCGGCAAATCATTTGGATTTTCAGCCAGCAACTTGGCATCATCTGCATATAAAAATACATATATGTTCATGTTCCCCACCAACACCCCTCTAACAGTACCACAAGCATTTCTTATATATTTATCCACAAATACATTAAACAATCCAGGGGACATCACACATTTTCATTTTACTCCCTTCTCACTGTTGAACTACTCATAAACATTTTGTTTATTCTTTTGGATGCTCTTCTTCCATGATATACTACTCTTATTCAACAATCAACCTTCAAATACATATTAGTGCAAATCATTCCAAAATGTATCATATGTTCTTTCTCAATCAGCAAATATAGTGTAGAATAAATTATCTCACACTCATATATTTCTTAATGATCTTCTGAAAAGCAAAAATATGTTCAGCATAATCCCTGTCCAGCACTACACTTTCCATTGTCACCTCTGCCCACTATTTTCCCAGAGCTGCTTAACAAAATAATTCCCTGGTAAATTTGCATTCACTCTTGCTACCTTTCCTTTTGTCAAAGGGAACAGTAGTGGCAATCTTCCAGCTGTCAGATTGTGTTACAATCTTCACACAAAAACAAGTCACACAACCGTCCATGTTGTTGTTGTTGTTTAGTCGTTAAGTCGTGTCCGACTCTTCGTGACCCCATGAACCATATTGCGCCAGGCCTTCCTGTCCTTCACTGCCTCCCTGAGTTTGCTCAGTTTCATGCTCATTGCTTCAGTGATGCTATCTAACCATCTCATCCTCTGCCGTCCTCTTCTCCTTTTGCCTTCAATCTTTCCCAGCATCAGGGTCTTCTCCAAAGAGATCTCTCTTCGCATTAGGTGACCAAAGTATCTGAGCTTGAGCTTCATTATCGATCCTTCCAATGAGCAATCAGGGTTGATTTCCTTTAAGATTGACTGGTTTGACCTCCTAGCAGTCCAGGGGACTCTCAAGAGTCTTCTCCAGCACCACAGTTCAAAGGCATCAATTCTTCGGTGCTCAGCCTTCTTTATGGTCCAGCTCTCACAGCCATACATTACTACTGGAAAAACCATACCTGTGACTATGCGGATCTTTGTCGGCAAGGTGACGTCTCTGCTTTTTAATATGCTATCTAGGTTTGCCATGGCTTTCCTCCCAAGGAGCAAGCGTCTTTTAATTTCATGGCTGCAGTCTCCGTCTGCGGTGATCTTGGAGCCCAAATAAATGAAGTCTGTTACTGCTTCCATTGCTACCCCTTCTATTTGCCAGGAATTGATGGGTCCAGATGCCATGATCTTAGTTTTTTTAATGTTGAGTTTCAAGCCAGCTTTCACACTCTCCTCTTTCACCCTCATCAGGAGGCTCTTTAGTTCTTCTTCACTTTCTGCCATTAGGGTGGTATCGTCTGCATATCTGAGGTTGTTGATGATTCTCCCTGCAATCTTAATTCCGGCTTGTGATTCTTCCAGCCTGGCATTTCTCATGATGTACTCTGCATATAGGTTAAATAAGCAGGGTGACAGTATACAGCCTTGTCGTACACCTTTCCCTATTTTGAACCAATCGGTTGTTCCATGACTGGTTCTAACTGTTGCTTCTTGGCCCGCATACAGATTTCTCAGGAGACAGGTAAGGTGGTCTGGTACTCCCATCTCTTTAAGAATTTGCCACAGTTTGTTGTGATCCACACAATCAAAGGCTTTTGCATAGTCAATGAAGCAGAAGTAGATATTTTCTGGAACTCTCGTGCTTTCTCCATGATCCAGCGAATGTTGGCGATTTGATCTCTAGTTCCTCTGCCTCTTCGAAACCCAGTTTGTATATCCGGTAGTTCTCGGTTCATGTATTGCTGAAGCCTAGCTTGTAGGATTTTGAGCATAACCTTGCTAGCATGTGAAATGAGTGCAATTGTGCGATAGTTCGAGCATTCTTTGGCATTGCCCTTCTTTGGAATTGGAACATAAACTGACCTTTTCCAATCCCGTGGCCACTGTTGCGTTTTCCACACTTGCTGGCATATTGAGTGCAGCACTTTAACACCATCGTCTTTTAGTATTTTAAATAACTCAGCTGGAATACTGTCATCTCCACTAGCTTTGTTGTTAGCAATGCTTCCTAAGGCCCACTTGACTTCACTCTCTAGGATGTCTGGCTCAAGGTCAGTGATCACACCAGCGTGGACATCGGGGACATTAAGATCTTTCTTGTATAGTTCTTCTGTGTATTCTTGCCACCTCTTCTTAATCTCTTCTGCTTCTGTTAGGTCCCTGCCTTTTTTGTCTTTTATCATGCCCATCTTTGCACTAAACGTTCCTTTCATATCTCCAATTTTCTTGTAGAGATCTCTAGTCTTCCCCATTCTATTGTTTTCCTCGATTTCTTTGCATTGTTCATTTAAGAAGGCCTTCTTATCTCTCCTTGCTATTCTCTGGAAATCTGCATTCAGTTGCTTATATCTTTCCCTTTCAGCCTTGCTTTTCGCATTCCTTCTTTCCACAGCTATTTGTAAAGCCTCATCAGACAGCCATTTTGCTTTCTTGCATTTCTTTTTCTTTGGGATGGTTTTAGTTGCTGCCTCCTGTACAATGTTACGAACCTCCGTCCATAGTTCTTCAAGCACTCTGTCTACCAAATCTAATCCTCTAAATCTATTCATCACCTTCACTGTGTACTCACAAGGAATATGATCTAAGTCATACCTGAGTGGTCTAGTGGTTTTCCCTACATTCTTCAATTTAAGCCTAAACTTTGCAGTAAGAAGCTCATGATCTGAGCCACAGTCAGCTCCTGGTCTTGTTTTTGCTGTCTGTATAGAGCTTCTCCATCTTTGGCTGCAAAGTATATAATCAATCTGGTTTCGGTATTGACCATCTGGTGATGTCCATGTGTAGAGTCGTCTCTTGTGTTGTTGGAAAAGAGTGTTTGCTATGACTACCTTGTTCTCTTGACAGAACTCTATTAGCCTTTGCCCTGCTTCATTTTGTACTCCAAGGCCAAACGTGCCTGTTATTCCAATTACTCCTTGACTTCCTACTTTAGCATTCCAATCCCCTATGATGAAAAGGACATCTTTTTTTGGTGCTAGTTCTAGAAGGTGTTGTAGGTCTTCATAGAAGCGGTCAACTTCAGCTTCTTCAGCATCAGTGGTTGGGGCATAGACTTGGATGACTGTGATGTTGAATGGTTTGCCTTGGATACGCACTGAGATCATTCTGTCGTTTTTGAGGTTGTACCCGATTACTGCCTTTCCCACTCTCTTATTGACTATGAGTGCAACTCCATTTCTTCTAAGGGTTTCTTGCCCACAGTAGTAGATATAATGGTCACCCGAATTAAATTCACCCATTCCCGTCCATTTCAATTTGCTGATTCCCAAGATGTCGACGTTCAATCTTGTCATCTCATGTTGGACCACATCCAGCTTGCCTCGGTTCATAGATCTTACATTCCAGGTACCTATACAATATTGTTCTTTACAGCATCGGACCTTCTTTTCGCTTCCAGATACATCCACAGCTGAACGTCCTTTCGGCTTTGGCCCAGCCGCTTCACTCTTTCTGGAGCTACTTGGAATTGCCCTCCGCTCTTCCCCAGTAGCATATTGGACACCTTCTGACCTGAGGGGCTCATCTTCCGGCGTCATATCTTTTAGCCTTTTAACATTGTCCATGGGGTTTTCTTGGCAAGGATACTGGAGTGGGTTGCCATTTCCTTCTCCAGTGGACCACATTTTGTCAGAACTCTCTGTCATGACCTGTCCGTCTTGCGTGGCCCTGCACGGTATAGCTCATGGCTTCACTGAGTTATGCAAGCCCCTTCGCCACGACAAGGCAGTGATCCATGAAGGGGACAACCGTCCATAAATAAACCCTATTCATATTTTAAGATTTATCCATTAAGCCATTTATACCTGCAATCGTACCGTTTTCCAAAAATTTCCCAGCATTTTTCACTTCCTTTCCTTCTTGGACACTAACATTTACAACATTTATAGCATAGATTTCAATTCCTGGCTTTGGCACTTCACTATCATTTCTATACAATTCTCTAAAGTACTTCTACCAGCATTCTCTCAAATCTCAATTTAAATTGCATCCCAAATCATTTGATCATTTTTATCTTTAATTCCATTAATTCTGCTGGGGTTCCTTGTTTAGCCCTCTTCACCTACTGAAAACAGTTTTAAAATGTTCATCAAAGTAATTCCTCATTTTTTCTGCCCCCTTTTTTAACTATTCCTTGTTCTCTTTGACTGCCTTCTTCACTATCTTTTGTCTATGTATTACATACATTATATAATGTAAGGTTTGCCCCGTTCGTCTAGAGAAACTCTCGTGACACGTGTGTTCAACAAAGAAGTTTACTCGAGCGTAACGCGCGTAATTACAAACAAAGCCAGGACTGGCTTGGCACATCTTGTGATACAATTTATAGTTCTCCCCTTCCCGCACTTTGCCCCGTTGCTATGTTACAAATCTCTTGGTGTAATCCCCCTTCCACCGAAATGGCATATTCAGTTCAGTTCTTTTTGTCCCTTGATTGCTCTGCCCCACTGGCGTGGTCGTGGTTCCTCTTGGTTCTTTCAGTTGCGCGCAAAGCCGGGGTTTTCCAATCGCACGCTGATCGCTTTTCCACAAGCCGCTGCTCAGCCCTTTGTCTCGGCGCTCGCGGCTAATCAGCGTCAATACAAAATATCCGCTCTGCGTTTTTTTGTTAAGCGGTCCCAGGTGGCTCATTAATCAGGTGCGACTTTCACTTCCTCTTTTTCCCCGGCTTGCATGTGGGCGGTAGAACTGACTCAGCGCGGCTGGGCAGAAACTAGCCGTGTCGCGCCAGCTGAATCTGACAATATAATACCTTTATTCCATCCTCATTTTTGCAATATATTTGCATCCTCATTTTTTCCAGTAATTTTTTCCTCATTCACTAGCCTCCTATACTTCTTTCCTTTTCTTCCATATCCATTTTTTCCAAGAATCACTCTTGACATTATATTCAAAACCTCTTATCACTATTACATCCTTCAGTAATTGTCTCAATCCTTCATCATAGACACTCAAATCAATGATACCATTAGATTTGTATTTTCTGTTTGCTATGTGCACATATTAATACACTTATGCTTAAACAGATATTAGAAACAAACAGGCATTTTTAAAGCAGATAATCACCAGTCACCATTCTTTCCATTCTTGGTTCTCTGAATGGCCCAATTCACCACCCAGAGTCACTGGTTTGAGATGGGCGGCTCTACAAATTGAATAAATAAATTAAATAAATAATCACATTTGCTGCACTCTTATCTCTTGTTGCCATCCTTGCAGTCTGAATAATCCTTCTCAGGTTATTAATTCTGTAAGTTGCAGTTTTCCCCAAAATTCATATCTGTTTCTTCCCATTGTCACCATAACCAACCAATGTATTCCTACTCTCAGAGATAACCATGTGTGTATGTGTATGTCTGTGTTCATGTGTGTGCTTCAAGTCAGTGTTGACTTCTGGTGACTGCCTGGACTAGTCCCTGCAGTTTTCTTGCCAAGATTTCAGAAGTGGTTTGCCCTTGCCTGCTTCCTAGGGCTGAGAGAGAGTGACTGGTCCAAGGTCACCCAGCTGGCTATGTGCTTAAGGTAGAACTAGAACTGATAGTCTCCCAGTTTCTAGCCTGGTGCCTTCACCACTACACCAAACTGGCTGTCATGATAACCTAGACACTAATTCAAAGTTTCTTTCATACATTTTAGCCCTTTCATTCATAAATACCTATACATTCACTTCCCTGTATACCCTCATAAACTGCACTCCACAAGATCAGTGTGTCTTCATTTGCATCTTTTATATCCCATCCCTTTTCTTAGTTTCACAAATACACATTCATTAATTCGTGCTATTTCTCAGATCATATACTTCTCTTATGTTCCAAGTTGCAATCTTCTACATGATTGATGATTGATGCCACCTAACATTGCTTTTTCAACTGAGGTTTTCACATAGTATCTTTTACTAAAATAAATAAGATGTAGACTACATTACCAGCCTTCCATACCTGTACCAAATGCATCATTCTTTGCTAATGGTTAGGACAGTATTAGTCAGTTGTACAAGTGCAACCAAGCTTCCACTTTACTCAAAGCAGACTCACACAATTCTATGCAACTAGGACCTACAATCTAGAGAGTATCTTCCATGCCAACATATTTTTGTATTAATATACACTCAGGATACTAATGCATATACATGCCACTGGACCAAAAAGGTCAACAGTAAGTGCAACAGCTCCAACTTTTAATGAATTAATCACACTGAGAAATCAAATCTCTCCAATTATTTTAAGTGTCTCTGATTATTATGCAGATATTGGGAAAGATTTTACCAATGTCTCTCCCATATTCTAAATTAGTGAATGTGGATTTATGTACATTTATGCAAAACACATCAAATCAGTTCAACTAAGATTTTTGGAATGGTATAACAATAGATGGAGCATTCACTTCTCTGCTATTGAGTAGTTTTTAATTTTTTACTTATTTATGTATATATCAAATTTGTCACTGCCCATCTTGTTAAAAAACGACTCTGGGCAGTTTACACAAAAGTTCTCTTTCTTAGTAGACTCCTTCCTCATTTTATTGATCTGGGGTGAGGTGGGTACTTCTTAGCTTCTCGTTTCTTAGCAGGGAACTTGGGGTACAAAGCCTAAAGATTTATTGCTACAAAGTAAAAGACACTGCTTCACGATTTATTTTAATGGGAAGCAGTATAGACAAGTTATAAATAAATAAATACATTCCAGTTCAAAAAGGCAGAGTTTAGGTTCATTATCCAGGAAATGTTTTCTAAGCAGAAATTCTTCATTATTATCAGAGGTGGAATGGACAACAAGGTTTCCTTTTTCAGGTATGTAAGTTATTGGCTTGTATTTCTCTTAATCATAATTCATAACATGGTTGCTTTTCTTATTCATTTTCTCTTCAAATAAAATGGCATAAAATAAAAATCATTCTTCTTGTACGTTTTGCTCTTGACAGCTTAATCACAAAAATGCACTTCAGCCCTTTTGACATTTATTTAGGGTAATGTAATTGACTTGAATTATGTTATCTCCCAATGAAAACATGAGAGATAATGTTCTTTCAGAATGTATACTTCACAAATATAAGAGGACAAATGGAGAAAAGGTTAGCACCACACAGACTTTCAAGGATACGTCCTGTAAATTGATTTTTTAAAAATAATTTTATTAAGAAAACTTATATAAATAATAAGTAATACATTCAAAGGAAAATGTATAGCAAAGTAAGTGTAAAAAAGAAAAAAGGAAATCAAGGAAAAGGAAAAGCAGAGACAAAAGGAAATACAGAACAGAAAAAGAAAAGATAGGAAAAACAGAAAGCATATATAAAAAATGGCTTCCAATATCCCTCTTGGCAGTTATATATACAATTCTAATTAAACTACTGTCTCCAATTTCATCATAATTCCCTTCTTTCTATAATCAAGGATCTGTCTTGTAAATGGTAGCAAACCTCAATCCATTTTTATTTTAAAAAATCAGAACGGAGAACCTTATTTCCTGCTTTCAGTGATTATTGTGTGCTTGAACGTCTAAGTGACCTCCTATTGCTGAAGTGGCTGCTTGCTTCAGAGAAGGAAACATTGTGAAAAGCTGTTTTTTCTAATATAATGACCTAATTCTTAATTAAGCGTTATCTCAAAATAACTTGGAATAACAAAAGTAAACAATGCCCACACACTTAACAACCTTGTTGCCTCTGCATAAATTCTTCAGGCTTTGGTTTGTTTTTTGTTTTGTTTATTTTTGTTTTGTTTTTAAGTTTGGTGTTTTGAATTTAACTACACTTTTCCCCAATAAAGCAGCATGGGAAATAAAGACTTAATTTGCTTTCTGTCTGATGAAGTATAATCTGACATTTTTCTCTGCTGCTCATAAGATTCATTTCATTAAAAGATATCTGGAATGTTGTATTTGGAGTCAAATAAGTTTTTTTCAGATGTTTGAGAGGCAGTCAAGGAAAAAAAAGACTGTTCCTTCAGATTTGATTGAAATGGAAGCTAAACTGGGTATATCATCTTCCAGACAGACCATCTGCCACATGTAAGCAGATAAATGAATTAAGTGCTTTGTTTTTCCTGCTAACATGTTCTGGTTTTTTGCAATTCCACCAGGGTGATTCACAGTCTTCTGATTCAAAAAAAAAAAAACCCCAAGTTTTTTCTGTATAATAAGCATTTTTTTATAGAACCACAGAACATAACAGTAGGAAGGGACAGTGGAGCTCATCCGAGTCAACCTCCTGCATAGTACAAGAACGCCCAACTATAGCATGCCTGACAAATGGCCATTCAGTCTCTGTTGGAACCTCTTAAGCAAAGGAGAACCCAGCACCTCCCAAGGCAGTCTGGTCCATTAGAGCCATTCGTACAGTAAGGACATTTTCCAGATGTTCAGCTGAAATCAACTTCCTTGTTATTTAAACCCATTGTTTCTTGTCTTGTCTTCAGGAACGACTCTGAACAATTCTGTCCCCTCAGATACTTTAGTTACTCGAAGAAAGCTCCCATATCTCCCCAGAGTCTTCTCTCTTCAGGTTGACCATACCCAACATCTCCTTTCAGGTCCCTTATCAACTTGGTTGCTGTCTTCAGTCACCTTGGTTGCTGTCTTCTGGGTAGGCTCCAGTTTTCAATGTCCTAGGTAGGGTATGACTAAGGCAGAATAGGGGGAATAATGTCCTCTCCTGATCTTGTCACTGTAGCCTAACTCTACAGCCTAAAATTACATTTGCTTTTTTGCAGCTACCCCACACTGTTGGCTCATGTTGAATTTGTGATTCACCAAGACACCCATGTTTTCCCCCATGTGTTGCTACCAAGTATAGTTCTCTTTGCCCCCCTATCCTATACTTGTGTTTTTGTTTTTTTCTACGCAAAAAAAGGACTTTGCATTTGTCCCTGTTGAAATTCATCTTGCTGGGTTTTGCCTAGTGCTCCAACTAGTCAGAATTCTCCTGAGTCTTGATACTGTCCTCTAAGATGTTTGCTATCCCCACCCAATTTGTGTTTGCAAATTCAGTAATCACATTTTAACTCCTCATCCAAGTTTCTTATAAATATGTTGAACACAGGGTTAGAATGCAATCAGCATTTAACAATTCCTTCCAGCTTGAGTATAGTTCAACCGGCTCTATCCATCTAATGGTAATATAGTCCAGTTTACATTTTTTTTAATTTATTTATTTATTTATTTATTTATTCATTTATTTATTCATTCATTCATTCATTCATTCATTCATTCAATTTATATAGCCACCCATCTCAGATCAGTGACTTTGCCATCTTCTCTACTAGAACCTCATGGGAGACTTTCTCTAATATTTTGCTGAAGTCAAATACTGTATTTCCACCACATTCTCAAGATTAATTAAGTTGGCCATATTACCAGAAAAGGAGATCAGGTTGGTTTGGATGATATATTTATGATAATCACATACGGAGTGTTGTCAAGTACCAATCCATTCTTTTTATATGTTCACAAATGGACTATTTAACCATTTATTCCAGAATTTTGCGTGTTAACAATGTCAAGCTGACCAGCCTCGTTATTCGCTCCTTTTCCCCCCTCTTCTTGACTATAGGAATAAATCCGCTAATTCTCTAATCCTCTAGCATTACACCTATTCTGCATGATTCCTCAGGGATCACAAAAATGAGCTCAAAAATTACATTTCCGAGCTTTTCCAAGGCTCTTGGAAGCAATTGGTTTAAAATCTTGGAGACTTCATTCATAGTAGTCAGGGGCTGCCTAAACACCTCTTCTTTCTGTGGGTTCAGGGACCTTCTGGTGCCACTTATTCTGCTTAGGTCCATTTGAACCCAATTCCCCTTCAGAGAAAAGACTGAAGCAAAGTAATAATTGAGGACTCCACCCCATCCCTGTAATCTATTACTATCCTAGATAATAGGTATTAATAATTACTAATAGATAATAGGTACAGTATCTTATAGATTACTAAATCATCATCATCATCACCATCATCGTCATCCTAGCAGTGGGCCCACCTCTTCCTTGTTTCCTGTTTTGAAGTTTGATGGTACAGTTAGGGTCCAAGCATAATTTCTCTGGGCCCAATACAACCTTGTAATATGGGCCATCCCACCCCCACCACCACAGTAGTCAGCGCAAATATGATGTGCCATTGCCAATTAAAAATCTATAAAAAACCAAAAACACCTAAGTGAGGTACATAAGGAAGGGATCATTCACTGAGATATTCTAATGCCAAGCTAGTCAGAGCTTTAGAAATCAGGTCCAAAGTCTTGAATTATGAACCAAGTCATCCTTTGCTTGATGGCTAGGAGGAATACTTGCATTCTGTCACTCAAAGGTTACCAGGATGCATGTTTGTTTGTTTGTTTGTTTATATGTCACTTTTATATAGCCGTCCATCTCACACAAAGCAACTCTGGGAGGCATATACTGTATGTGGGTGTGAGAGAGCACAAAATTCATTTATGACAAATGAGCATTTGCTCTTGCTTCTTCTGATACCACATGTGTGCCTAAGAGTTCAGGACTATAATTAGTGTAACTCATGGGTCTCCAAGTGACAAGCTGATATAATTTACTTGTATTCTATTTTGTCCCTTAATTCTTTATGGATGGGTCACATAAGAATTACAACAGCAGGTTTTTCATTACATTTATCTCAGTCCATATCAGCTATGGAGCTCTAAATGAGGGTATCTGTTTTCTTCCATTTTTTTCAGTAGCAAAGTCCAAATGTCTGTGTTACTTCCATGTGGCATTCTCATGAGCTCTTGTTAAGAAGGTCCATTATGCTCATTTGTTTGATTAATTTTGAAAGAACCTGCCTAACCTATCCCATTACATTAATGATACTGATTTTCAACAGATGTTTTCAATAGGAAATGTTGCTAAAGGGACTATTGCCAGAATTACAATAGTCTCATAAAAGCTGGCTTTTATTGAAAATAGTTGTAATGCTATGTAAGCGTTGTTATTTTGGCAATTGTGGCTGATTTATCTCTTGTTCATCCACCTCCCTGTCCGGTCACTTGTCAGTATAGTCACTTAGGTATCCCTGAATAAGTTACAGAATTATTTAACCAAATTCCATATCAAGAAAGATATTTCATTTTTTAATAACTCTGGAATCTTTCCACGTGGTTTTGTTCCACTATTCCACTACATGGAGCAAGAAAAGGCATGTAGCAAGATGAGGCTTTGTTATTCAATACTTCGTCATGTTAAAAAAAAAAAAAAATTGAAGAACCAGATTTTCCACACTGGCTAGGGAATTCTGGGAGTTGAAATCCATACCTCTTAAAGTTGTTGAGGTTAAGAAACACTGCCTTAGAATCAAAGAATTGGAAGGATCCAGTTAGGCTATCAAGTCCAATCCTATGCTCAGGACAGAAATCCAAATTAAAGCATCCCCCACATACAACTCTCTGGATCATATGCTCAACTTTTGAACTATTTGTTCTATTAGGAAAAAAAATCCTCCTAGCGTTCAACTGAAATCAGCTTTCTTGTCATTTAAATCCATTTTTCCATGTTCTACATTCTAGAGAACAGAAAACAGGCCTCTAACACCTTCTGTGTGATTTCCATTCAGGTATCAGGAGAGTGCTACTGTTGCGCTCAAAACTGAGAACCTGAGTAGATCTCAGTGTTCTGTCTTTATTCTCACTACCCACAGGGGAAGCCCTGTGACACCACCTTGACAATTCTCCCCAGACACATTACACAAGTCGCTATCACCGCCAGTGATATTCCAGTGGATTCCTCTGGTTTTCTGGGTGATAAACCATGTGGTAGGCTTGGATATACCCTCTGAGCTTCAAGTCCCAAATACAATAAGATTAGTCTCAGGAAAACCACTAGTATACCCCTGACCTCCTGATCACTTTATCTCTCAGTCAGTGGAGACTATCTCCTCCCCTACCACTGAGACTGTGTCAGTCTAAAGTCATCTTCCAACAGTTGGAATCAAGGTGTCACCTAGCCTTTAAAGTTCTCTACTAAAGAAATCCTTCGCCATCATTAAAAGACCTCTTTTAATATCTTTTGACCTTACTCAGAGCTTACTGATTTTCTACATCTAAGGACTTCCCAAAGCAGACTCATGTGAATGGGAACAGAGGAGCAGATGAAAGCTTCAGGACCAATATTCATCTGGTCCTGAAGCCTTCATCTGCTCCTCTGTTTCTGAACCTTCTGGACCTGTTTCTGAATTCTTCTCCTCTTTTCTTTTTATTCTCTCTTTGAATTCCACTCTCCATTATAGTTCCTTGAATTCACTTCTCTTCCTTGTTGGAGCCCCTTCCTTCCCCTATATTCTTACCCATAAATGGAAGTGGCCTTTATTTCTACAGTTTGAAGTTTTTGTTCTTTTTCTTATGAACCCTACATGACCATTGCTATTACCTTATTTCTTGCTATTCTTCTGAATTCAAGGTTTAGGTAGCATAACATTTTTCCTTTTGAAACTTACAGTTTTGACTGGTACCAGAAGTGATGATCTGAGTTAGCAACAGGACACCTTTGCAAAGTTTCTGTAATTGTCACTATCCTGTGAAAACTAAATGGGAAATACAGGGGAGATCCACTGGTAGAGACAATCCTTGATCAATAGGATTTTGATCAAGGATCTACACTTTTTTTTTTAGCTGTGACTAAATCTATAACCTTACATATACTGTGGTAACAAAAAAACATATAAACTAATTGCAAATCATGTAAACCATTCTGATTGTCCTAAATTGTGTTACCTTTCAATTTATTTGAATATTGGCTTTCTTTTATATTAGGAAAGAAGAACGTTTTCACTCTGCTTCCTGGATTCCATCCAGCTCTGTATAATTTTATCATTTTTGATTTTAAAATAAATAGTTGCAATTTTTTTTCTTTGCAAAAGGCCTTTCCAGGCCTTTAATAATTTTTATCAGCATCCATGATTTATGTGTTTTCCTCTATATTTTGTACATTCGGATTTCTATATTTTTCTGTATTTGAACTCAGAATAGATCTTTTAACTGAATCAACACCAAATGGATCTGGTATATTTTTTTATAGAGAGAATTTCATGAAATTGGCTTTCCAAGCCAATATTATGATAACCCTTGTTGAAGATAGGATATTTACTTAACAGAATCTACATTGTTCATTTCATGCATGTAGTATAAATGCATGCACATATATAAATCACAGATTGATTGTATGCCATCTGCATCATACAATTGCAAACCTTTCTTTGTCATTCTTAATGAATATCCGTGGTATTATAGTCGTTTATTTCGAACTGCAAATACTTACTATTTAAGGGCCTGATTCAAAAGGGAACAGTTCTGTAGATAAGGGAACTGACTCTGATTTTTTTTTTTTTTTTACTGTATACAATTGTTGAAGTTGGAAGAGCCATTGTTTTCTGCCATAATTGGCACCTTGAAGTTAAGCAGAAAAGTTGATCATTATTCAGATTTTTCAGAGTGTTTAACCAGCCATTCTTATACTTCACAAGAAGGAATTTAGGGGTGCATGACAAATTCATTAGGGATCCTGCTTTTTCTTTCTACGGCATTGCACCATGCAGTTTTGGGAAGCCTGTAACACTAAATTCCATAGTGCCTTGCAGCTGGACCCATGCAGGATAAGGTATTCATTATACTGGGAATCTGTGAACAGCAGTCTCTATGGCAGTGTTGTCCAAACTTGACCACTTTAAGATGAGTGGACTTCAACTCCCAGAATTCCCCAGCCAGCCTGAAGTCCACTCATCTTAAAGTGGCCAAGTTTGGACAACACTGCTCTATGGTATTAAGGAATAGCAGCTGTGTACATTTCAGTAAGCTCCATGTTCTTGCATAATCCATCAGTTATCAGCAGAATCTTCAGTAAACCACAGTAATACAAAAATAATGGCGCACACGCATGATATAATCCCACAAATGCTACAGTTATGGATCTGAGTTGAACATTTCTGCGATTACATCATTATTCATGTGTATCATTTCCCCACCCCACCCCCCACAACACCCATGTCAGAATGACTATACTATCAATACTGTGTTCAGCCTTTACCATATGCGAATTCCAATGTGTTAGCCCTTCGAGGTAGTCCAGACGAGAGACACAACTATGAGCACTAACTCTGTCTTTATTGTAAGGTTACATTAACAGAATCTTGCAGGTCTGAAAGTATTTCTCCCGTCCTTTGCTTTTACTCTCCAGAAGACTAGGGAAGGTCCTTTCTGAAACCCTTCCCATGCTCCCTTTCTTTCTGTGGGCTGAGATGCCCTTTGCATGACAATGTCTAATATGCAGCTCTTCCTGCTGTCTCTGTAGGTCATTCCCACGTACCGTTACACAATAGTATCTGCAAATTCAAGTGATTACATGACCACTGATGCCATAGGAAGTGCTGATCAACATAGCTTGGCTCCTGTTCCTTTCTTGCCTGCCAAAATGTTTTTGGCCACCAGTAAATGTGCATCGATCGATTATTCCACTTACTTCAGATGCCTCACACTTTTTCCCCCACCAAATGGGTTAGGGTTATCAATCAATGGTTGACAGTTACTTCTGCAAATTTATATTCCAATACCAAAAATCACAACAAGGATATCTCACCAATTGGCAGGCAAAAAACTTTTGGACTTGAGAATTTAATGCTAGTCTTGGGCAAAAAAGGATCAAGAGCCATAATTTAAGAAGTATATAAATTTATTAACTTTGCTAATGGGGTTGGTTCCATTGGCTAAACACGTAGAGAATACAAATGATTTCCTCATGCTTCACCCAGAATTCCCCCATGCCTACCAACTGGGCTGTTTTTGGGCATGGGTTTAGTACTGTTTCAGAAGAGTGGTAAACCCCTGTTCAGAAATAATCCTACTGGCATGTTACAAGTCCAGAGCGCCTCTGGATGAGCTCCTTTCTTGTTAGCTTAATAGATAGCTAAACCAGCCAATGTAAACAACTGCTTACATACCCATCCCCTGTCAATGAGAGAGATTTTTGGTTGTTTTTCCAGCTGTCAGGAAAGCTCAATGGGACAGAAGATGGAGCCATAAGAATCCATTAATTGTTTTCCTCAACTTGTCCTGCATTAACCAGTATGGACAAATTCACTGGTGGAATATTCTGGTGGAATAGAGATTACCTATGAAGACAGTACTATTTACAATGCCATATTTTTCTGCTGGCTCACAGACAGGAAGAAAGAACTTTAATGTCCCCATCTGAATATGCCTAAGTTACTGGACAGCAATTACCATTTGCATGACAAATCATGCAATCAAAATTTGATGTGATATTAGTCAAATAAAGCATGTAATTTAACTGAATGAAGTAACTCCACTCTCCCAAATGCGACTCTGAGACCTATCACTGCAGTGCATACTCATCATGATATAAGAACAAAAGCAAAAGATGCTGTTCCCATGTTTGAATTGCTAAGAGCTTCACTGGAGTGGCATAGTGGCTGATAAGCTATAGCTTGGAGAAGAGTGAAATTAAGAAGGGTGAAGATGCTATTCATTATAAAGTCAAGATCACTATCTGAGTTCTGGAATGCATCAAGTGCCACATAAGTAAAGTTGTAATGTCCCATTTTAAGAGTAGATCCTGCTTGCTAGAACAGGCCTACTGCTGAAATGTTTGTTGAGCTGACAAGGAGCAAGAGTGTGGTGCTGGTGCTCAGACACTAATGGCTGATTTTTGGAATATCTTTGTCAAATTGACTGATACTGATTAGTAATATATTTAAATTAGTGCCTTTAGTATGTGTGATATAAAAGCATAGTAGAACAGAACAGCAATGTTGATTTAGTTATTCTGATGAAGCTCAATATTTTTATTTCTCATGAACAATGGAAGATGCATTTTGATAAGTAGTTTGCAGCTATTTTTAATTAGTGTTGGCTGTAGAGTTTGCTCTGATAATGGATTTTGTTTCTTCCTGCTGTTGTCCCCAAACCAAATTAATGTAACTAATGTACTGCTGTAGCTCTCCCCAACTGTCTACTACTGAAAGCAAACAGCAAATAAATCCATCTGGGTAAATAACATTTTAAAGTCTACCTTAGCTTTAAGTGGAAAGAAAAAAAAATAAGATGAGTCTGGAGCATTTAAAATCTACTGTAAGATTGAAAAGACTGGCAAGGTTTCTAATTGGGCATTTTTTGTTTGTGCTAAAATTGGAAAGCAGAAGCGTAATTAACTACAACAGAAAGGATTGTTTTGATGGAAATAAATGTACTAATGATTGCTTCTGGCTGATGATCTCTCTTGCGACTGGTAATGATGATCTCGATTTTGCCTAGAAAACCCAAAGCGAAATTGGAATATTAGGATAAACACAGAATGTCATTTCTTTCAGTTTGGGAACAAAGAGACTTTTTCATGTTAGTTAAGACTGCATCTTGCTAATTCAGAAAGCACGAGTGGCTTGCTGAGCCATTAAAGGAATAATAAATGCTATCCTTTTAGAACATACATATAAGAAGAGGTAAGAACAAAGTGTGTTTTTCCATTGTATAAAGCAGAGAAATTATGTTGTCACACATGCAAAAATATGATGGAAAATGCAGCAAAATGTTTCGGCTGTTTGATTTAGATTTGTATCTGTTGTTTTTCCAGCCAAATCAGTTTAGCCTGCATATTCTCCTTCCCCTCTCCTTTTCAATCATGGCATTTGTTTGTACCACGCAAATGGTGAGAGAAGATACCAAGATAATTTGTTTGGGTTTATTAAATAAGAATAGAACTTTGGTTTATGCAGCCCTGGTTTGGAGTCATCTGCATATATATTTTTAAACCCAATTTTCTATTAATTGTAATATTTGCAATCACTTCTGCTATAAAAAGGTTTGCTGCTGAGAAAGCAGCCGTATGGTAATTGGCAATACAGAGGATGGAGAAATTGCAGTAATGTGAAGTGGCAAAATAAATAAACTTTGTCCCTTACTAGCCACCAATGTATATTTTTTCTTTATTCTTTTTAAAATACACACACACACACACACACACACACACACACAATATTCCAGTACTTCCAATTTTACCTGCCTTCAGGACGTCCCTCATATCTACTTGATTGCTGTCTGGATCCAACAGCAAGATCCAGTCAGCATCTACATGTCAAGTCATAAAACTGATTATAAAACAGCTGATGTTCAGTTTGAATCACTCTTATTCTCAAAATGTTCACTATTTCTCTAATAAGGAAGCCAATAGTTTCAATATCAAATTAAAAATCAGGAGATAAAATATATCCTTGTTTAGTTCCAAAATACATCTTGATCAGTGAAAATATTATTCTATTTGTAATAATCCTTAATAGAATGAGTAGACTATTACAAATTGATCCAATTAATAAAAAAGCAAAAATCTATATTTACAGAAAACTTGTTTCAGAAATTTCCACTGCATTATATCAAAGGGTCTTTTGTATCCTGTGAGACCATCTGTCATGAGAGCTTTGGGTTCTTGGGAAATGATCAGTTATTCAGCAAAGAAAAACATCTTGTAATTTTTTTTTAATATCATGGAAGCATGATAAGCATTTTTTTTAACCAATAAAACTTTATGCCAAGCTGTATGAACATTGTTTAAGCATTTAAACAAACATTTTTTCCTTCCTCTTCCTTAGATTTCATCTGTGGCCTTAAAGGGATAGGAATGTAACAGTGGTTTCTATGTGCATATCTGTTATCTGTTTCTCACTGACAAAGGAAAGTTTTTACCTCTGGGAAGGTTACCATTTTATGGTAGCTATTTCTCCAAACTCTCTACTTGTTTAGAGTTAAGTAAAGGCATTAATTATGCTTGACTGGCAATCACTCAGACTGGCAAAACATTGTCTTCATCAATCATCCTCTATGACATGATCTTTCAGCACAGATTATCTCTCCATTATCTCTCCCCCTCTCCATTTTCTGTGTTCTTCAGACCACCCTGGAACAAACAAGATTTTAGCAGCTCTGAAGCTGCTTAGTCCAACATGGTTCATCAGCCATCTTTTCTCCTTCTCAAAACTTCAAGTTTTAACTAATTCTTCCTGCCAGGACTTCAGCCCCCTTTTACTTCCTTTCTCTGTTTTCTGTGACAAAGTTTCTGTCTACATAAAAAGTGTAAAAAGACTTATTTTTTTCCTAGCTAGGTTATTGAAGTACCAGAAAAGAGTGTGTGTCACTGGGTAATCACTTGACATGATGGCAGAAAGTGTTCAGTTGCTGCATTCTGTCACTCCATAATTGTTCGTTTCAATGTCACTTACCAATCTAATATTATAAGATGCTTGGCAACCTTTTATAAAACCAGATTGTACAGATGACCAATCTACATGCTAGGATTATGGTCAATATTTTTGCATTAACATTTAAACAGGAAATTGGATGATAGCTTACAAAGACATCAAGATATTTATTAATTTTCAAAATCACAGTTACATCAATCTCACTGAAGGAGGTTAGAAAAACTTCACTTAGATGGCTGCAATGTCAGTGTCTTTGTTTTGTACAAGTCAGTGAATATGTTGTTTCAATGGCATAGAGAACATTGAGTTGATGTTTAGCAGTTGTAAAAGTTTTATATAATTCTGGCATAGGTAATCTTGCATATGTGTTCAAAGGTCCTTACCTTTTTTCCCAAAAGTTTCTTATTTAACTTTTTTTATTTTTATTTTTCCATGAAGCTGGGGAAAAAAATCTTTTACAAAGGATTTAAAAGGTACCAAATTAGACTTCCATGTATAAGCTTGTAATACTCTCCATGGATGACAATTAAATTTAGATGGAGCAGTATTGCAAACTAAATCTTGATTAAAAACTTTAGCCATTATTATCCAATCCACAGCCAGAACTAAAAGATTTTCAAAACTTAGGGTAATATCTCTGAAAAAAACCTTATTATGACCACAATATTTAATCAATGCAGTATGTTTATTAAAATACTTACCACCAATGTTAAAAAAGATCCTCTTGGATCACTTATTTCTTGTTCACTCACAAATCTGGAGTACTTATTAATCCAAATTATTACACCTCTAGCAGATTTTAAATTTCCATTAATGTACACATGACCTGGCTGACTCATCCCCTAGATAAAAGATTCTTCCATAACGGAACATTATTAGTTTTTTGTTAAAAAAGCAACTTCAGATTTTAAGCTATTCAGATGTGCACCTTTGGGAAGGACATCTAAGATCTGTTTTTGTTCCACAAAACTAATAGACACATATTCAACTAAAATACATGCACGCACGCCTGTGTCCCCCCCACATACATACATACATACATACATACTGTATATAGGCACATGCACACACTTATTTCCATAGGTCAAAGGAAAAAGATGGCTGGCCTAAATTTTGTATGTACATCATCTAGCTAGATACAGTGTTCTCATTTCAGACTGTAACATCAAAAGAACAAATAGCATTAATAGTTGCCAACCTCCAACAGGAGAGAACACAAGGATTTCCGGGTGGAATATGGAGAAATCATAGTATAGGAACTCTTACTCCAAACCAGTTGACCTATCCCCCCTCTAAGAAATGAGAAAATGAAAAAAAAAAAGTATTTAAAATATTCCAATTCATTAACACAGATTGTGACAATAAGTTTCTTTTTTTCCTTTTTATTATGTTGTTATAAATCTTGATACACTGTATTGTTTTAATTCACTGATGTTTATACAATATTAATTGAAAATTATTGACATTCTGTTATTTAGATGACTTAGATTGTTGAAAATAGAGATGAGAAAAAAGTATTCTATCAGTATTAAACTCTAATTTAGGATGTCTATTACAAATATAAAATTATTTGGCTTTTTCATCTGAAGTTGAGTATAACATTGAAAAAAGAACTACTGCGAATTGCATCAAAATATTTGTTGTATGAGCAGACAATAGATTACTCAGCAGTTGGGTTATAAAATTGTTTCCTACCTGTACCTCTGAAAAAAGAAAATATTTTTTTCTATTTCTGCATTATTGATTTGCTTCTACCAGCTGGAAAGGATGGTCTGGAAAAATCCTATCATCTTTGCTTTCCATACATTCTCACTTGCTGTGACAAATACAGAAATATGGTTTCATACTATAGATCTTACCACAGTGTGACTTGGGTTTTGAGCTGAAAAGAAATGGAAACCCACACAATAAGTAGCTTCAATTTCACAGTTATGCTCCAGTTCTAGTAACAAAACTTCATGTTTTTTTAAGCTTCTATAGGCTGACCTTTTTCTGTGTTCTAGGACAGGGTTCCTCAACCTTGGCAACTTTAAGATGAGTGGAATTGCTGGCTAGGGAATTCTGGGAGTTGAAATCCACCCGTCTTAAAGTTGCCAAGGAACCCTGTTCTAGGAGATATTTAGAAAATGTAAATTATATTTGTGATGAAATCTATGTAGTCAAGTCACATCATCCTCAAGGTTGTTGTTTCCTTTCAGAACTTTTGCAACATCTGTTACAAGCTGTTTAGCAGAGTTTTCAAGCCGAGCACTTCTTGTTGAATGAGAATAAAATGACTCCACCATTTTTTAAAAATCAAAAGTGGATTCAAATCCCCAAAGTTCTGATTTAAATTATCCACTAAAATTTTTATCTACATACATTCAGGCATTCCAAGAGTTGTCATGGGAGAGGTCTTTAAGTGTGGTGAGAGACTCCGTCCTTTTGTTTCCAGATTAAATTCAGTGAAATAGAATCCCCTAATTACTCCAACCATTAAGTAAGTAGTCTGGAAATACCACATAATCTGCACTGGCCTATTTTTATTAAAAGGCATTCTCCTCTACTGTTCCTCCTTTTGTTTAGGAAGATTATTCAAGGGCTGATATCCCCAAGATATGCAGTTCAGACTCTAGTATAGCTACAAGGCTTTCATACTAGTCATTCAAAATCGGTACCAATTAAACGTGTATCAGTATGGTACACTTCTATATACATTTGAGTTGCAGGATATAAATGTTAGACACTAGGCATGTATCCATGAAGCAACATGAATGAAGAAGTGCTAGAGACAGGCAATTGTGCAAGGCCCAAAAGGTTTACCTCCTGCCTACTGTACCGTTGTTTTTATCTATCATTCTAAGACAATAATCCCCAGGATCTTGCAACTGGAAGAGGAGAAAGAAAAGTTCATGTTTGTTCCTGAGACCATTCTGTGTGAAATATTCTATAATAGACCTAGTCTTACTCTCTTGTTGATGACTGAAACAAGGTACTAACCAGTCCAACTTTGTGACCCTAACTAAAGAATACACAGCAACCGTGTTGGCCTTTCCCCCCCATTCCATATGTATTATCACCTCTAAACCAACATATGAGGCTTCAACTTGTGCTTGAAATAATTTTTCAAACTGGAGATTGGAAAATATCTTTAATTACACTTAGTCAAGGTAAGTTGTGAATGCTGTTTTAATCTTCTGGATGGCTCTGAGGATTAAAATTAGATTTATGCATTTGCATAATAAAAGTAATGTTGTGAAGGAAAGCAATTTGTGTGTGCGAGAGATAATTGCATTTGTGTGAGTTGCCTTGGGGGCAACCCTTATTAGATTGAGCTCAGCACCAGCTATTCCACTGCTGAAGCCGTTTGCATTTTTATGTAGCTCTGCAATAGAATTTAGATTTTATGCACAATTAGGCATGTATTGATGTATAGTTTGTATGTAGGCTTGGCAATAAAAAAGAGTGTGGCTCTCCAGAGTAGCTTTTTGCTTTGAATGGGAGAGGAAGAGTGTATGAGTGATTCAGGCTGATGAAGTCAACCTTTCAGAAGAGGATTCAGTGGGGTAATTATAGCTTTCTTTTGGCTGTGATCCAGTGACTGGCAGCCTCAATATTCTGCAGTGCTTAACCTACTGTTGCCTTATAATCTAAGGACGTAGTAACTTAGCACAACCTTTTGATTGTCCTCCAGTTCTATCAGGCTTCAATTCTTGCCTCTTCAGCCCAGGAGAAGTTGATATTGAATTGTTTAGCTTAAGATGGAATTCCATCACTACACATTTCATAAGTTACTGTGTTTATAATAATGTTTAACATATTGACTGGTTTCATGGAACATGCCAAAAGCAGTGTTCATATAATGCGTTATGCCAAAATATACTGTATGATGGATTAACCTAATGACTAGATTCATATAGTAGGCTAAGATAATGACTAGGTTCTCACCAACACTGAGGCACAAACTGTGAATCCAGCCTGTGATTTTTGTCATACTAATGTAAATAGAATCTAATTTCCCTATTGTACAATGTCAGTATTGTGATTGTGAAGGTATGTTTTGAAATATTTTTTTCTTTCCTCCTCCAACCCTACGCAGTTTAGATTCTTTTGGTGTTTTTTTTTTTTTATGAGCAGTTTGCACAGAAAGGCAAATGTTGATCAGGAAAGAAACAAGAGAAACCAATGAAGAGACCCTTGATCTGTCATTTCTTGACAGTTTGTGGAAAGATTTTTTAATCTCCTTCATTATACTAATAGTCAGCTTGTTTCATGTCTTTCCTATTGATTATAACAATTAGATTTTCAGAGCAAGGAAGTAAATAATCTCAGAAGCAAAGTTACAGATAAGAAAATCCAATTTATATCATTTTGCTGCAGTTTGAGAATTAAATATTATTTTTCTCTGCTTGGTTATTTATGTAAAAAATACAAGCAACTGAGATGGCTCACACACAGCACTGATTTTGTTTTAATGCCATAGGTGAATCCAATCTATCATTTTATCTATATTAAATAAAAAAATAAATTTAAAATGAAAATCTGAATATCCAGTTTAAAAGCAAATAATTCCCTACACACATAAAAATCTGCAAATAATTTCCCTAAGTACATTAAAACTATAGTCCTATATTGATTTACCTGGGATTAATGCATGTGTGTGTGGACTTATTCCATGGCTACAGTATAAAAATGGTTTGCTGTTGCTTCTTCAGAATTTCAACTCCTAATCAGTCTATACCTTAGCTATTTCAATATCAGTTAATGTCATCATGGTTAGATGGAAGGAAGATAGACAGGCAGACAGACAGATAGATAGGATTCAAAGGACACTTGCATGTTGTTGAGATCAATACCACTACATTGGTTGGTTGGTTGGTTGGTTGGTTGGTTGGTTGGTTGGTTGGTTATTTATTTATTTATTTATTTATTTATTTATTTATTTATTTTGGTATATCAAATTTGTCACTGCCCATCTCATTGAAATGAGATGGGCAGTTTACAGAACCATTAAAATCAATTAAAATTGCAATATACAATAATCTTAAATAAATAGAAAATAAATAGATCCAAGGATAGATGTTAAAATTGGCAATCCTTCGGGGAGCGTCATCAAGGTGCCAGCCACCCCCAGGATTGGGTAAGATTGTTATCACCCCATGCAAGCTGGCAGAGCCAGGTCTTTAATCCTTTCTGGAAAGCCAGGAGGGTAGGGTTTTCTTTCTAGTCAAATATTTTTCTCTGTTCTGTAGTAGAACATTTATTGTACAAGAAGGAGTTATAATTTTTTTCTTCTGTAAAAGGCACTGCATGTCTTCAATGAAGTTAATACCAGCAGCACAGCAAGCTCAAACAGAAGAGGAAATGTATCCATTTCAGTGTTTCTGAACATGTATTTGCATTATCCTAGTAGCTGCTGAATTTCATCAAGAACAAATTACATTCAAAATCAAACCATGGCATTAAGGCTAAGCAACCATAATTTTTAATGAGTTTTTTTAAAAAAATATACAGTTATTCACTCACCTACCAACCACTTGTTCAGTGACTGTTAGAAGTTATGGTGGCGCTGAATAATGAGACTTATGACTGGTCTTCAAAGTTGCAGCCATTGCAGTATCCCTGCAGTTATGTGATCGCAATTCAGGCACTTGGCAACCAGCTCACATTTACGATGGTCTCAGCATCCCGCGGTCACATGATCGCCATTTGCAACCTTCACAGCTGGCTTCCAACAAGCAAAGTCAGTGTGGAAACCAGCAGGAAGTTGCAAGTCACAGTCACGTGACATTGTGTTTAACGACCCGTGTTGATTCGTTTAACACAGCCAGAAATGATGTTGTGAGCTGGTGCAATCCATGCCATCATGCTTAATGACTGTGCTTCTTAGTGACAGAGTTGCTGGCCCCTATTGCAGTCAATGAGCGAGGACCACCTATATATGAATGGAAATGTGGTCACTTGATTTCTCTAAGCAATTATTACACTACCAATAAATAATCACACAAGTATAGGCACTGAACACCAACTGCTGCAATTTGTCATACACCTTCTCAGAAATACCTCCCCCCGCCCCACACACACACACCTATCCCTGGCTAAGGTTGATTGGTGGTGTGTAAAAGAAATCCAATTATTTTATGAATGATTGTTTAACAAATTCAACATTCTGCTTTCTGAAAGACAAGAAATAGCATGGAAGCTTTTAGTAGGAGATATAAACTTTTCACTTTAATAAGAGATGTAAACTTCCATTTAGCTTGGACATTTCTAAACCCAGTTAAAATTAAGATCTGGTTAAATGTGACCTTGTACATTTATCTTCCTTAGACTAGCTAATGTTAATAGCTTGAAATGGAGGATAATAAGTGCTAACTGGATCTTAGTAATGATTTCCCAAGTATGAGTATAAATCAAGACAAGTGGAAATTGGCATGGTCTCATAGAAAGGAGAACTTATGTTAAATAATTCATATTTATATTAATTATTTGCTAAGAGAATTTCATGATGAGCCACCATTACACCTTTTATGCACACATTTTTATATATCCAGTCACTGGTGCTACTCCTCTCCTACAGTCTTGGCAATTCTTATAAATCTCAAAGATTTCTTAGAAGCAAAGTCAGAGCTAATTTATGAATAATTTTCCAAACAGGAGTGGCATTGAATTCTTTTTAAAAAAGAAAGGAAGATTGATGATTCGCAAGACAAAGGCTCCCAAACATGAAATTCCCTTTTAGGAAATTTAATAGCCATTTTTATGGCTCTTCATTATGTATCCCTGGCTCCTGCTTTCTACTCAAACAGTGACTACTCTTATGCATAAATGATACAACTTAAGTATCTGATCTGTGTACTTCAGAAATCATAGAATTTGTCAGAGATTAAATTGTATTCTTAGATATGTCCTTGCATAATTTAATCTCTGTCAGTTTTCATCTGGCAAAAAGAGTGTTTGTCTTCTTAAATGGGATTACCACCTGAACTATGAGATCTTAAAGAAATTTATGTAAAGGTGGGCTGATGATTCTCCATAGGTATCCACAGCTAGCAACGATGACACCTACTTGAGAAAATGTGGGTTGTAACAACACAATGCAAGTTTTAGCCTTTCATAATTATGTTCTAATGTTGCATGCAAGTATGTAAGGGGTAGAGCTTGCTTCACAACGTTGTGACACTTGTTTTGCTACTGGCCTCTTTCCATAGAAGCCTCTGCTATTCCCCAAGGCTGTGTGGGAGAGAGGGATGACTACCTCAAATTTTTCATCTGAGGTATCATGAAATGGTAATAATTTAGGCATTATTGTTGTTGAATAATTTTATTATTGTGCTTTTCAGAATTTCTCTTTCAGGTGCTAAATAACTGTTTTAGGCTAAGAATCAGACATATTTGTGAATTTGAAAAGTGATGTAGGTGAAATTATAAGAATTGGGTAACAAGGATGCCGTGTGTGTGTGTGTGTGTGTGTGTGTGTGTGTGTACACACATATACTGTATATATGTGGCATCCTTGGCTAAGATCCTGTGGGACTTCCAGATCCAGACAGACAGGCAGGTACTGGCCAATCAACCAGACATCATGGTAGTAGACAAAGACCAGAAGACACCAGTGGTGATAGATACAGTGCTGCCAAGTGACAGAAGGTGTATGAGAAGCTGCAGAAGTACCAGGGCCTGAAGGAGGAACTCGAGAGGATATGGAAAGGCAAGCCAAAGTGGTCCCAGCGGTGGTAGGAGCACTTGGGGCTGTGACTCCTAAGCTGGGAGAGTGGCTCCAACAGAACCCAGGAACAACCTCACAGCTCTCTGCCCAGAAGAATGCAATGCTGGGAACAGCTAAGACACTGTGCAGAACCCTCAAACTCCCAGGCCTCTGGTAGAGGACCCGAAATTGAGGAAGTCAGATACCACCCATGAGAGGGGAATATGAATAATGAATATATATATATATATATATTAATAATGAATATATATATAAAAATAAAAACCGGCTTTGCTACATGGAGTAGTCTGGTAACATTCCCACCCATTACATGATCCTTAATGGATCTATGTCTCCATGGAGGGGATCAGTGTTCTTCAACATTTAATAGTTGACGTAGATGTGGGGATAGAAGATATACTCATCAAATTGGCATAACACAAAGCTGGGGAGGGAAGAGGATTGTTAAAATCTCCAAAAGCAGGCTCAAGGTTCAAAAGAAGTTTGAGGGACTTGGAACAGTTGGCCCTTTCCAACACTCTGCAGTTCAACGGTGAGAAATGTAAGATTCTGCACTTAGGTAGGAAAAACTAGAGATAGGTACAAGATAGGTGATACCTCACTCTGCAGTAGTACTTGTGAGAAGGATCTGGGCATCCTGGTAAATCACAGATTAAGTATGAGCCAGCATAGTGCTGCAGGCACACTCTTAGAAATGAGGGGACCATGTTGCCTGGTGAAGCAGCTTTGCTGAAACCTTCATCAGAATAAAGAACTCCTTTGAAGCTTTACATAATCCTAATACCTGGCCTCTGGAAAATAGTTTAAATAGTTTTTCAACTATTTCTTGAAAAAATAATTAATCATAAATTCAAGTATAAGTCAGCAGTTCGATATGCTGCAAAAACAGTGAATGCCGTTTTTGTTGCATCAACAGCACCATCGTTTCTAAATCGTAAAAAATAATAGTCCCATGTTATTCTGCATTGATGAGATCCCGCTTCAAGTACTTTTGGGGCATTGTTTTAAGAAGGATTCAGACAAACTGGAATAGGTTCAGAGATGGGCAATCAAAATTAACAGGGATCTAAAATTTAGAGGGAGGGAGGGAGGGAGGAAAGTGTCCAGATTATAAGAGGAAGGAAAGGGTTCCTGTCAACTATGGTTTCCCCATGTATGTGTGTTTTAAGTAGACCTGGGTTTGCACTCCTGGGTTCACTTTAAAAAAAAAATGCCTGGAGTAAAACTAGCTAGCTCAAGAATGAATGAATGTATGTATGTATGTACTGTATGTATGTATGTATCTTCTGGGTTTCTGTGCTATTTCAGCACTGCTGACAGAGGCTATCAGAGTGCATGGTAATTCATTTTAAGGTCTTTTTTTCTTCTACAATGTGGCCAATGAACTGCTAGGGTTAATCTGCAACCAACTGAACAACAGTATTCAAAACAGAAGCACTCAAGGTGACCTGCCATAGAAAAGTGTACTTTGGAAGTAGAGCATAAAATTGTACCCAAGGCTGCTTTGACAGTGAGCGGGGATTAATAGAGGGCAATGTTGTCCATTTCTGCCCTCCAGAAATGATTCCCTACTTCTTCTGGCAACAAGTCATTTGCAAAGAAGCCCTAATATGCAGTGCCCAATATCTTTTAAGCACAAGCAATTTTCTGAAGAAAAAAAAATACTGTAATTAATGAGATGTTAGCTGCAATTTCACACACAGTATTCATTCAGTATGATTTCAGCATTGTCCTTTGATCTTCATTGTTTGTTTTAAACAATAGTTACAGTTGGTATTCACATTATTGCTTAGCATGATATCTGAAACCTATCATGCAAAACCATTAGACTCCAGTGAGTTTATTCACCCAGGTCTTTTAAAAGTTTGTTTCTAGCTTAGTTTTAAATGTTATGTATTATGCAATTAGTTTTAATAGCTTGTATTTTTGTATTTCATTCTTGCATTAACTTATGAAGTCTCCACCAAACTTCTCTTATGGGGTGCCTTTCTAAATAAGCAACAAATATATCAAACTGGACAGAAACATGACATGCCGAATCTGCAAACAGAGATTAATGTATAACAAATCTCAATCCATATATTTGTTTTCAATATCAAGGATAAACACTGCAGTAATATTGAGAAATTACCCTGAGCTGGTAAACAGGACATTTCCTCATTACCAAGAGGAGCCATAAATTAAAGATGAGAGAAATTCTATATATTTTGGTAAAAACACTTTTTTCCTTTTCAAGGAACATCTGCGGAAAATAAGCAGCGATAGAGCATTAGTGTTGCTGTGTGCGCATTCCTTTCAGCTGCCATAAAAGTCTCCTGGTGTGAGGGCTGGAGCTGGAAGGGTGGGAAATTGAAGCCTTGGCCAGACATGACAATTTTGTAAACAGGCCAGGGGACATTGAGAGAAATGGGCAGCAAGCAGTCTGTTACAATAAAGTAGTGGCAAAAAGAAACCCAGGATTTAAACATTGGAACAGACATAGATAGAACGCTTGGTTCTTAAAGTTTCCAGAAGCTGACCTTCATCCGAATTAGGACTGCCCGGTATCCCCAGAGTTCATCTGTCCACACTGTATCCTTAAATTGTCTGCTAAGCTCATATGTCCCTGTGCTCTTAGAGAGGGATTTATCGCTATGCCCAAGATGTAGCTTCTGATGCCTGGTCCAGGCAAACCCATAATATAGTTGAGCAATAAGATGGTTTACAAAAACTCTTGAGATGCTGAAGGGTCAAAGAATTAAAAATGACACATCCGAGTTAAGTTTTAACATCATGATAATGACTACTGTTTTGAAGAAAAACCTACTGAAAGCTTTTTAGCTGAAGCAAGTGTTAAGTATCAAGAGCCATAGCCACATTATAAAATCTCAGAACAGTTATTAATATTCCCTGTTGTTAAATATTTCCTTAAGCACCATTATAATTCCTTTCTAAATTGCCTCCTTGGAAGCTGCTGTTGTTGTATAAAGGAAAATGCACTGGAACTTTATTCAGTTCTGGGATGGTATAAGTATCTTCTTTAGAACTGATAGTAGATACAGTATTGTGAAAGAATTTAGAAAAAGTACAGATTACTAAATCGTCATCATCATTTAGAAAACCAATTTCCGTACCGGATCAGCCATCACCCAGGTCAACAGGGGCTGCACCTCATTCTCCGACTCCTAGGCCTTGGGTGACAAGTGGGTTACAGGGCTTGGTAACCAGGCATGGAATTGTAAAGCAATGGGAAGGAAATTGCTGAAAAATTTGAACCACCAATGAAGAAATTATATTAAAAAAATGCTATTATGGGTTAAATCCATTGACTCATGGTTTCCAGAAACAAATAAATTAAATTTGGAAAATGAAATTTCCAGAATCAAATATCATTAAAAAAAAAAACAACTTGATGATCAGAGACAATTTATACTAAAAAATATTTTTAGCAACACTGAATTTAATGAATGGGAACTATTTTTAAAAAATGAAAAAATTTGAAACCGAAAAGAAAAAATTGTGCTACAGAAGATTGATTTGGAATTTACAATGAAATTTTTAAACAGCCAATTCAAAATAATGAAACAGAACTACAGTTGTCTGAATATCAACAACTTAGGGAAGAAGTTTTAGAATGCATGAAAAATACTAAGGCAAAGTTAACCTCCTTTGAAATCCATTCAAAAGAAACTCTAAAATAAAATTGTGCATGATGTATGCAGTCAGTTATGACTAAAACAATCAGACTAATCACCTCATGTCTCACAAAAGCAGTAACAATAGAAATGGATTATACATTGAAATTGAAAGCAAGCTACCCAGCCCAAAATTAGATGCCAAAGTATAAAATTAAAAATATTAGCAACCTACAAAATTTGAAGCAACAAACACTGAAAAATTAGAAAATAAAAACAACTTTGAAAAAGTGATACAATGTGGATAGAAAAACAATTGCAAATGTGATGGAAGAATCAAAAAGTGATGGCAACTTCTAAGAAAATTCAATGATCTGAAAGTAGAATCAAGCAATTCCAACATAATAGGCAATTCAAACAACCAACATTTTTAAAACTTGACTAAAAACACAAAACCAACTAAATCCTCTAAAAATAAGGAAGAAATATTGGAATTTTTAAAAAATGGGATAACCAAATAAAACAAAATGAAATGGCCACATGGATATCTGATACAGAAAAACAAGCAAAATCTGAACAATTGGAATTCATTATAGTAATAGCAGATATTGTAAAGGAACAAGCTAAGAAGGTGAAGAGAGCCAGTTTGTGTAGTGATTAGGCTAGGAACCAGGAGACTGAGTTCTACTGTAGTCCTGCTTTAGACATGAAGCCAGCTGGGTAACTGAGTCAGTCACTTTCTCTCAGCCATAGGAAGAAGGCAATGGCAAACCATTTCCAAAAAAAGTTGCCAAGAAAACTGCATGGTTTTGTCCAAGAAGTCACTAGGAGTGAAGATGTCTCTTTCATAGACATCAGTTCATAACCATGATGATGTTGAAATGTAATGAATGGTGCATGCGGTATCATAACTCAAGCTTGGCCCTTACATGCTTGTGATGTTGCATACAGAGATGTAAGGGGTAGAGTTTGTTTTTTTAATAGCAATTTTATTAAAGATTACAATTTACAACAATAAAAACTAATACAAACTAAAAAAAAAAAGAATTAAAAAATAGAAGGTGCAGAAAAGAAAAAAGAAAAAAATAGAAAAATAGAAAAGAAAGAAAAAATAAGAATATAGTAAAGAAAAAAATATATATATAAAGAAATTACTTCCCTCTTCATCACAAGTATAAACAATTTCAGTAACTTATCACCTTCTCTTAAAGAACAACAAATGAACTCTTATTCTCATGTCCCATCTCTTATCTATTAAACAAATGCATAAAACATCATATCAGTCCTGATGTCAACAAAAGTCCATTATCTAATTTAACCTTGATCAAAATAACCAACTTTATATTCTTTCCTTTTACTTCTTGGTCTTTAGTCCCTTCAAATAATGTCCTAGCACTTGATTTCTTTTCATTTTTTCTTTGTCGCTTCTCACATAATTCTTCAAAACTTTAACAAGCCTCTTTTGTAAATCCAATCTAGGAAAATTATTCAGGTCATTCTCTTGGTTTGTTATTTGTACATCCCTTTTAATTATTAAGACATCAGGCAGTTTCTTTTATATGCCCATTGTAACATTTTTCCATTATCATTCTTGTAGCCTGTCATTTTTAAATTTGCTTTCAAATCAGTCTCAATCATATCAGGTAATACTTGTTCCTCTTCCTATAGAAGAGGCAGACACTCTTAAAATTAACTTCTGGGTCCATTGTTCAAAAATATCCTTCAGTATGTCCAACGTTAAAGTATTTTGCTTCATTCTATATTAGTAAGTCAAGTTTGAGTGTTGTTCTCCTTTAATTGTAATCTTTAGTTCCCTCTAGTGTCCAATGTGTAAAGTCTTATCTTATTATGGTGGTGGTGTTTTTTTAAGAATTCAAAACAAAAGCATTTTCCCATGGGAAGGATTCTTTATGATTAATTCCAAAATCTTATTCCAATTTTATCTGGTCCCTTAGTCCGTTTGTAACTCTAAAATCAAAATTTTAACCACCTTTTTGCTGTTTATTCCCAAAAAAAATTTTTTAAGTCCTTAAATTTGTATTTAAAACTTCTTTTGCTAAGGATTGAAGGAAACTCACGCAGTGATTTCAGACTTGTTGACCCAAAGGTTCCTAACAGCTGAAAAGCAGTTAACAAGCAATTTCTAAAAGTGATTAGAAAAGGAAGTACGCAAACCTAGTGTCCTTTTAAAGTGCTGACCATAGTTTGAGCAAAATGGCTATTCCCTCATCTCCCAGAGCTCTAAATCCTCCAAAGACCACTACTTTGCAGTCTCCTTGTAAGGAGCAACTGTCTGGAGCACTTGTGGGCAACCTCAAGTCTGGAGTGGACTACTCACTAGCTCTTCATTCCGCCGCGGTTTTTGGCTCCGCTTTTTGTGGAGCTGTCTTCAGTTCGCCATTTCTTCCCTGGAAGTCCGTAAGGGGTGGAGTTTGTATCACAGTGCCACAATATGTATTTTGTCTGTTGCCACCACCCCCATCCTGGCAGACTCTATGTTCTCTCTTTTTTTGACTGAAGTGATACTTACTTTAGTTACCTTACAGCTTGAGCGTTTCACCAATAAATAAATAAATAAATAACATAACATAACATAACAAAACATAACATTACAACATAACATAACATAACTGTTAGTGTATCTTCAAATATAATTAAAATATAAATTACTTTTTCTTCATACATATAATTGTACAAGGATAAAATGAGACAAGAAAACTCTTCATGCCTTCTTTTCCTGAGAAAAAAGACTTTTTTTCCATCTAGAATCATTTTTGCCTGGATTGAAAAGATGATGGAAAACCCAATTGGATAGAGCTATGTGAGTTGCAGTTGATTAAGTGTTATGGGAGTCACTTTTATCCTACAGCTTTTTCAAATCAATGAAAATAACGCAAATGAATCATTCTATAGTTTAGATATTTGTTGAGTTGATTTAATCTCTTGATTTAGTAGGATAAAACACTAACAGTCTCTAGTGGGCTATTACCTCACTCATCATCAGCTGCTGAAATGATGAGAGGAGATTCATAGCATCATGGACTTAGAAGCAGCCTCAAGGGTAGTCAGATTAAGTCACCAATCCTTGGATGTGAAGTTAAACCTGTATGTTTAGCCCATGGATAGCTCAAAAGCTGCTCTAACTCCATGGAATACATTTGAAATGGACATAGGTATGCAGACTGTTGAGTGCATGAAGAGTTATGGCTTGCTTGTGTGATTTGCTTTGCTAGTAATGATTCTGCACAGTGAGATGAATGCTGAACTGACCATGTATGTAACTGGCAATTCAGAATTTCTCTGTCCAAAGATAACATCCTAAAACCTATATCCATGGGATTCATGATCACAATTTCTGCTGCTAATTTATTTGATTGACTCAGCATATCGCTTATTTATGTCCTATCCTTTGGTTTGGCATGGGATAATTTTCATTTAAAGGATTCCAAACAGGATTGTGTATGCCGCACAAAACGGGATTGGACTATATTAATTTTACTGCAATCATATCCCATTTGTGAGCTTCTCAGGGATATCTGGTTGGCCACTGGCCACAATTCTTTGGGGCAGATCAAATATGACACTTCTAATCTTCTCAAAATGTATGGTCATACAGTATATGTACCCTTGCTTTACATAGAGCAGTGTTTCTCAAGCTTGACCATTTTAAGTTGTGTGGACTTCAACTCCCAGAATTCCCCAGCCAGCATGCTGGTTGGGACATTATGGGAGTTGAAGTCCACACATCTTAAAGTTGCCAAGGTTGAGAAACACTAGCGCAGAGCATCAGGAAGACCTCACTATCTAATTCAGAATAAGAGAGAAAGAGAACCCTAAGTGACAAAGTATTGGAATACATATTGTCTTTCTGTCCAAGTCAAGAAGGACTATGTGATCAAAATGTTAACTTGAACTGTACTTTAGAATGAATTAGAAATAAACAAACAAACATGAAAATAGGACCAAATATTCATGGAAAAAGTATCACCTCACAAAATGGAAAGAAGGATTCAACTGCCTTCTTTTGTTCACTTTTGTAGAGATTAGTAGATTTGTTCCTGTCCTCCTACAAATTTGGCTCAACTTTGAACAACAAGCTACAGCTGAGTGGGCAGTAGCAGTCAGTTTACAGAGATTAGTTTACAAATAAGGAATTGATTTCCCAGCTTGCTCAGGAGGAAGAATATCAAAAGATTCAAAAAGAAACTCCACTCCCAGGTCCTGTTGAAACTACTCTCTGAATCCCCCCCCCCCAAATTGCAGAAAAATGTAAAAGGGGCTGAACACACTTACCTGTGATGAAGAATAAAAACTTTAAATTCAGTATGTTACATTCTGCTTTACCTACCGGAGTATATATTCAAAACTCTTATAAATTACAATGGTTTTCTTACAATCAGATATTTTCTGGGAAAAATATTATTCACACTTTTAAACATAAAACATTAGACATTGTGATTTTATAAGGAACCAATTTATCCGCAATATGTTTTATGTTTCTAAAACAGCAACTTAACTATAATGTAATGCATATAGTAGGATGCTAAAAAGCATTCTTATTTTGTTTTCTGAATTTCCTGTTTGTTGCAACAAAAAGAGAGAGAGAGAAGTGGATGGAATATTTTTTCTTTTTTTAGTATTTTACTATTTAGTATTTTAAAATTGCTCAGGGAATATATAGCATACATATTTTTATTTTTTTGTTCATACCTAATGTCCTGTCCTGTCCTGTCCTGTCCTGTCCTGTCCTGTCCTGTCCTATTCTATTCTATTCTATTCTATTCTATTCTATTCTATTCTATTCTATTCTATTCTATTCTATTTTTGATATATATATCCTGCATTTCATTATTTTAAAAAAGTCCCAAAACATATATCTTATAGCCCATCTCTATAGTGCAGATGAATAACTCAGGATATCTTATAGCATTTAAAATGCACAATTTTATAGAAAATAACAGTATAAAACAGTCAACGAAAATAACACATAGAATAACAGAGTTCTCCATGTTTTTAGAGGTGAAGTATCAAGTAGCTAATGGTTATATGTTGAGAGAAAAATTTAAACAGAACAGTTCTGAATAAAGTACTGTAATGTAGAGAAAGCCATTTGGAGCTAAAATTTGCCCTCAGTTATTCCAAGATAGGTTTAGTAGTAGTGTAATAAAACCAGATATGACTAATAATTGTAGAAGTACAGTATTTGAGGTGATCTATCACTACTAAATGGTCAGTGATTTTACAACAATGATTGGATGAAAAATATTCCCTTTCGCATATATCTTTTCATCATAGGCCATAATTTTGTCATGCTTATTTTTTATACTTCTGTTTGTCTCATCTATTATACTTTGGCCAGCAACTTTTTTTTAAAAGTGCTAAAATAAGCATTTGTGTTGAATCAGGTTTGATTTGTGGAAATGCCAGCTATTGAACATGTGTTAAACAATTATTATTTAGATATTGTTTATCACAATAGATATTGTAATATTGATATTGACATTGACCTATCATTACTTGGATTCAGCTTCTCTTGGAAATATTTGCAAGTCTTCAGCATTTCCCCAGAATGGGATGTAATAATATATTTTTTAGTCATTGGAGCTTCTGCAGAAGTGGATATGTTTCACCCATTTTATTTTATGATATATTAGTTATATTTATTTTGATAATATTTCATTCCAGTGGTATATTTATTTCTTGTCCAACCCTTTCCAAAATAAATCATGTTTTATTTGCAGGGTGGTCATGTAAACGCATTTATCATTTTAAAGGGTCACAGTATCACACCCTTTGAGAACTCCCGCTTTAAGGACATTTCTGAAAGAGGGACAAATTTTAATTAACTTTCTTTGTTTCATATGCAAAGAAGAAATTTTGCTCTGTAAAACAAAATCTGAAGAAATGTAGTCTTTATAAAATGCCCTGCACTGCTAACAAATTGGGTCCAGCAGGCAAATTGGTGCAGCTTAATTTGTTTCTACAAGGTGGCCCCACGATTCTGACACACTGAACAATTGCCTCACAGAGATGTATTGTGCATTCATTTCTCAAAGTTTTGTGTGAATTATTGACTATTCTAGTACTTGAGGTGGCTCCAAACAGTAGAATTCTAAAGTAAACTGGATGTATTATCTCCATAATGCGACTGGCATTTGCATTCAGTTTTCCATTTATATTGAAGCAGCTTATTTCATCTATTTCCTCTTTTAAAGTCTTGTATTCAACAAGACCTTAATTTGCTGTACAATTCAGGAAAACCATTAAGATTTATAGCAAAGAGTCCTTATGCTCCATGCAATTTCTGCAGCTCATTTCTATAGGACAGTGACGTACGCCCTAATGCTGCAATTAATGTCCACTTACTTGGATGTCAGCACCATTGAACTCAATGGGATGATCTCCTTAGACCCTTAGTTCAATGAAACTGACATTCAAATAGCAGCAAGTAGATATAGGGATGCATAATTCCAGTAAGTCCAGGATGGCATGATGAATCGATGCTACATTTTCTCTGAAAGGATCTACTGTGCATTGAATCATAAAAGTCAGAACCTTGGGAAGCCTCTTTTTTCAGGCTTGTGCAGAAACCAGAAAAAAACAGTTGGGCTGTTTTAATAAATATCAAAAGGGTTTTATGTTCATGTCAAATTTGAAACAATTCTTCCTAATAATTTGTGAAGAGTGCAGAGTCCTACGAATTATTCCTGCCAAGAGTTCTGAAAGCAGAATACTATCCCTTGGTGGTAATATAAGAATAATGGTATGTCACATATAATTCTTTTTGCATTGAACTTGGGTTAATTTCCTTTATCCTCCATCCTATTTTTATATGCAGTTATGATCAGGTCTGTACAAATAGATTTAAAGATATCACTGACATTCTTCATTTATATATTTCATAAATGAGGGCAGAATCTCCTCCTCCAGTGCATTTCAATTTCAAGCTGTCAGTAAACAAAAGAAAAAAAAATGCTAAGATGTCCTATTATACTGGGCATTGGTAGAAGGACAGTGTGTATTGAATGCTGGCATTTTGCATAATTATGTTGCCTGCAGGGTTACCACCTGTCCTAATTTTATCTGATTAAGGTGAAATGCAGAACTGTCCTCATCTTGCCAAGACGAAACAGTGCCAAGTTACATCACAAAGCACAGTGAAGGAGATGATGTGATTATATATATCAGTGGAAAGGATGTGACAGGGAAATATATTTTGGTAGTATTAAATGCATGAAAATAAAGCTGATCATCTAGAGGACTTTGAGTCTTAAAGAAACAAGTCAGTATTTCCTGTCCCAATATTTAATTAATTTTGTGCATAGTATCTGTTTTTGAATGGCCTTTAATAATCTCTGCTGACTGATTGTGACTCCGTATGTGTTTTATCTTTGGTCTAGAGTTTGTTTGCCTTATTTAAAGTGGAAGGCATTTATGTACATTTAAATATTTGTCCAAGTCCCCACTGAAGGCCCATTATAGATTCAGAAAAGTGTGGCTTGGTTTGCAGCAGTCTACCCCAGTATGCTGTCCTCCAAATATATTTAGGCTTCATATTTGCAAGCTGACAGTTCTGGAAGTTGTAGCTTCAGCATATCTGGAGGAAGCACCAGGTTGAGAAAGGTTGGTTAACGGAAACAGAATGTGATATATGGAGACAAGTTGATGTATGTCAGTAAGAGGAGTGAAGCTGCTGTATGCATTGCTGTTTTGGGGTCCCGGAAAGCTATGTGTTACAGCTCTTTTTAAGTGGGCTGAAAACAGGGTGTGGCTGATCGAGATCTGGGATTCAAAGCAGTTCAAGAAACTAGTTCAGAAGTCTGAGGCTGCTTCCACCGTCTGCCATTTACTGACACCACCTTTCCTGCTGTCCCCATTTCTTCTTTCTTGATGACATTCTTTTTCTGGCCAGGGCTTTATTTTTTTTCCTTCTTCCTGTTTCCTGGAGCAACCTAAGATAATCAAAGGTGTGGGTAATAAATTTATGGTTAGGGCAGTACTTCCTGCATCAATCTTAATGGAAGTTCCAATTAATCAGATCATTTTTCAAGACTGAGAACTCTTTCAGCCCCTTTTCATAGCAGTGCAACCAAATTATGAAATGCTGTTTAATGCTGCCAAATTGTTCCAGAAAGTTGTTCTCCTTTTTGGCTGAGTGCTAATTACAGCATCACTGCATAGAGTATATTTATTGCTGATGATGAGTTCTTGGTTGTGTAGAGATGGAAGGACAGTTTGATTCCATATATAAAGAGGTAACACATCAAATATTTACTTCTACAACATAGCTATCTCTTTATCTCTGCATATCTGTCTATCTATCTATCTATCTATCTATCTATCTATCTATCTATCTATCTATCCCCCTTCATGGATCACTGCCTTGTTGTGGCGAAGGGGCTTGCGTAACTCAGTGAAGCCATGAGCTATACCGTGCAGGGCCACCCAAGACGGACAGGTCATGACAGAGAGTTCTGACAAAATGTGGTCCACTGGAGAAGGAAATGGCAACCCACTCCAGTATCCTTGCCAAGAAAACCCCATGGACAATGTTAAAAGGCTAAAAGATATGACGCCGGAAGATGAGCCCCTCAGGTCAGAAGGTGTCCAATATGCTACTGGGGAAGAGCGGAGGGCAATTCCAAGTAGCTCCAGAAAGAGTGAAGCGGCTGGGCCAAAGCCAAAAGAACGTTCAGCTGTGGATGTATCTGGAAGCAAAAAGAAGGTCCGATGCTGTAAAGAACAATATTGTATAGGTACCTGGAATGTAAGATCTATGAACCAAGGCAAGCTGGATGTGGTCAAACATGAGATGGCAAGATTGAACATCGACATCTTGGGAATCAGCGAACTGAAATGGACGGAAATGGATGAATTTAATTCGGGTGACCATTATATCTACTACTGTGGGCAAGAAACCCTTAGAAGAAATGGAGTTGCACTCATAGTCAATAAGAGAGTGGGAAAGGCAGTAATGGGGTACAACCTCAAAAACGACAGAATGATCTCAGTGCGTATCCAAGGCAAACCATTCAATATCACAGTCATCCAAGTCTGTGCCCCAACCACTGATGCTGAAGAAGCTGAAGTTGACCGCTTCTATGAAGACCTACAACACCTTCTAGAACTAGCACCAAAAAAAGATGTCCTTTTCATCATAGGGGATTGGAATGCTAAAGTAGGAAGTCAAGGAGTAATTGGAATAACAGGCAAGTTTGGCCTTGGAGTACAAAATGAAGCAGGGCAAAGGCTAATAGAGTTCTGTCAAGAGAACAAGCTAGTCATAGCAAACACTCTTTTCCAACAACACAAGAGACGACTCTACACATGGACATCACCAGATGGTCAATACCGAAACCAGATTGATTATATACTTTGCAGCCAAAGATGGAGAAGCTCTATACAGACAGCAAAAACAAGACCAGGAGCTGACTGTGGCTCAGATCATGAGCTTCTTACTGCAAAGTTTAGGCTTAAATTGAAGAATGTAGGGAAAACCACTAGACCACTCAGGTATGACTTAGATCATATTCCTTGTGAGTACACAGTGAAGGTGATGAATAGATTTAGAGGATTAGATTTGGTAGACAGAGTGCCTGAAGAACTATGGACGGAGGTCCGTAACATTGTACAGGAGGCAGCAACTAAAACCATCCCAAAGAAAAAGAAATGCAAGAAAGCAAAATGGCTGTCTGATGAGGCTTTACAAATAGCTGCGGAAAGAAGGAATGCGAAAAGCAAGGGTCAAAGGGAAAGATATAAGCAACTGAATGCAGATTTCCAGAGAATAGCAAGGAGAGATAAGAAGGCCTTCTTAAATGAACAATGCAAAGAAATCGAGGAAAACAATAGAATGGGGAAGACTAGAGATCTCGACCAGAAAATTGGAGATATGAAAGGAACGTTTAGTGCAAAGATGGGCATGATAAAGGACAAAAAAGGCAGGGACCTAACAGAAGCAGAAGAGATTAAGAAGAGGTGGCAAGAATACACAGAAGAACTATACAAGAAAGATCTTAATGTCCCTGATGTCCACGCTGGTGTGATCACTGATCTTGAGCCAGACATCCTAGAGAGTGAAGTCAAGTGGGCCTTAGGAAGCATTGCTAACAACAAAGCTAGTGGAGATGACAGTATTCCAGCTGAGTTATTTAAAATACTAAAAGATGATGGTGTTAAAGTGCTGCACTCAATATGCCAGCAAGTTTGGAAAACGCAACAGTGGCCACGGGATTGGAAAAGGTCAGTTTATGTTCCAATTCCAAAGAAGGGCAATGCCAAAGAATGCTCAAACTATCGCACAATTGCACTCATTTCACATGCTAGCAAGGTTATGCTCAAAATCCTACAAACTAGGCTTCAGCAATACATGAACCGAGAACTACTGGATGTACAAGCTGGGTTTCGAAGAGGCAGAGGAACTAGAGATCAAATCGCCAACATTCGCTGGATCATGGAGAAAGCATGAGAGTTCCAGAAAAATATCTACTTCTGCTTCATTGACTATGCAAAAGCCTTTGATTGTGTGGATCACAACAAACTGTGGCAAGTTCTTAAAGAGATGGGAGTATCAGACCACCTTACCTGTCTCCTGAGAAATCTGTATGCGGGCCGAGAAGCAACAGTTAGAACCGGTCATGGAACAACCGATTGGTTCAAAATAGGGAAAGGTGTACGACAAGGCTGTATACTGTCACCCTGCTTATTTAACCTATATGCAGAGTACATCATGAGAAATGCCAGGCTGGAAGAATCACAAGCCGGAATTAAGATTGCAGGGAGAATCATCAACAACCTCAGATATGCAGACGATACCACCCTAATGGCAGAAAGTGAAGAAGAACTAAAGAGCCTCTTGATGAGGGTGAAAGAGGAGAGTGCGAAAGCTGGCTTGAAACTCAACATTAAAAAAACTAAGATCATGGCATCTGGACCCATCAATTCCTGGCAAATAGAAGGGGTAGAAATGGAAGCAGTAACAGACTTCATTTATTTGGGCTCCAAGATCACCGCAGACGGAGACTGCAGCCATGAAATTAAAAGACGCTTGCTCCTTGGGAGGAAAGCTATGGCAAGCCTAGATAGCATATTAAAAAGCAGAGACGTCACCTTGCTGACAAAGATCCGCATAGTCAAAGCTATGGTTTTTCCAGTAGTAATGTATGGCTGTGAGAGCTGGACCATAAAGAAGGCTGAGCGCTGAAGAATTGATGCCTTTGAACTGTGGTGCTGGAGAAGACTCTTGAGAGTCCCCTGGACTGCTAGGAGGTCAAACCAGTCAATCTTAAAGGAAATCAACCCTGATTGCTCATTGGAAGGATCGATAATAAGGCTCATGCTCAGATACTTTGGTCACCTAATGCGAAGAGAGATCTCTTTGGAGAAGACCCTGATGCTGGGAAAGATTGAAGGCAAAAGGAGAAGAGGACAGCAGAGGATGAGATGGTTAGATAGCATCACTGAAGCAATGAGCATGAAACTGAGCAAACTCAGGGAGGCAGTGAAGGACAGGAAGGCCTGGCGCAATATGGTTCATGGGGTCATGAAGAGTCGGACACAACTTAACGACTAAACAACAACAACATCTATCTATCATCTATCTAAATTTTTACACTGCCTCACTCCAAAGACTCAGTTACCCTGAAGCCCTATAATGTTCTTCTACTAATCCAGTGGTTGATTTTTTTAAAAGGATTTTTGCCTTCCACCTGTACATTCTAACTCTCCTTCCAATTCTTGGTAATGAAATTCTACTTTTGCTCCATGACGACTTTTACTCAGCCACTGTTGGTCTTTCTCTGAGAAGACCATTGCCCTTCTTAGAATCATTTTCACAGCATGCAGAAAGTTCCTGTACTCTCTCTAGCTCTCTGAAAAAAGCTGACTATCTTCAAAGACCCATGCCAGCATGAAAGTAGAAATCCAAGACCAGAGCTTGCTTTGGAGATTTCATCTATTCTTTGAATAAAAGATGAAGAAGATAAATCTTTTCATGAACTGGTCTGATTGTGCTAAACAGCAAGGAGGCCACAAGTGCAAAGCACCTTTCACCTTCTATTCATGTCATGAGGTTTCTACTATAATATTTATGGGTACAATATTAGTAAAGAAGGGATGTGCTCTAGAAGAAAGTTACTTTTGAAACAAAACAAAACAAAATTGATATTACTTTGTTCCCTAGGCCTGTTGTGCATATAGCCTCAAGATATGTTCAATAACAATGCAACCAAAGTTAATAAGTATAAATAGCATGGCTGGCAGCAGACAGAATTGCTACTGTTGAAATGAAGCCAAACAAAGTCACCTTGTATCGGAGGAAAAGTGCCCCTTGCTAAGCAAGATAAGCTGTCTGCCAATGTCAGCAGGGAGCTGTCCAGCAGTTTCAGCAAGTGGAGAACTTCATAATGAACCCTAGAAGAGGGGCTGTTCTGATGGCCGTGACACTGCCCAGTCTTTCTGGTTTCCTAGTGGGAACTGTATTTAAGAACATAGTTCCATCATCTTGTTCTGCTCAATAAGCATTGTGCAACTGGAATAAAGCTTCAGATTTGTGCTTTCTACATGTTTGGGGCTGTTAGTAATTTCAGGTACTTCATCCAGTTAACATGCAATATGGTTTTGTTTTGTTTTTTTGATGGTTTTCTGAAATTGACTTTCACTTTGGATTTTTATTATTGGTGTTTTATTACAGTGGGATTGCTGGCTCCATTGAAGCTATATTAGTTTACTTTAAGTACCATCTGATTTCTACCATGGATGGTATTTTTCTTTTTTATATGTGATGGTTTTGGCCACCATGAAATGTCAGATTAATCCATAGAAGGCATGAAGGTAGCTCTTCATGTAGCATTCTTTCTCTCCATTCGTTTTCCGAGGCGGATTCAAATGTATCCGCATATAATTCATATAAATAATATATATAAGTATCAGCCTTCCAAACCCAAGAGAAATTTAAAATCATAACAGTTCCACTTTTTGTTCCCTGAGGCATGTGCACAGATGTTTAAAAATGCACCATCTCATCTACATTTTACTATTTCTACATGGGAGAAATGCTAGTGTACTACTAGTGCATGGATGGTGATCAAGTGTACTATGTGTTAACTGTCTTCACTAGCCACTCTAAATCCCTTGGTCTCCTGGTCTTATAAGATATGGTCAAAATTTGGCCCTGAAATAGCCTTTCTCTTAGCTTGTTTGAATAGACTACCATACAGCGGTGAGATAGAGAGAAAAGTCAATTTTAGCAACTTCTAGAAAGTTAACATATCTAACATTTAGCCCAAAATGAGATTCAAATGAAGACGGGGGAAAAATGCCCAGTTCTTTGAATACTTCTATAATAAATGAAAGCACTCTAAAATGCAAACATTTTCCCTGTTGATATTTTTTCTGCCATAAAGGTTAGCGAGAAGGTATCTTTGAAGCAAATGGCATAGCGGTTCATTTACTTTGAGTAATTTGGCTTTAAAGCAGCCATTAAAATGGGAAGAGCTTCTGCAAGCAGAGGCCAGAGCGCCACACAATCACTCTTGCAGAATTTTCCCTGTTTCAGCTGATATGCTCTGTATATTGCTAGCAAGGCATTTCATGTCATTTGTTTTATCTATTCCAGTCTCAAGCAAGAATTGCATAGCATTTATTGTGCAAGCAAGTAGATTTGATAAAGAAATAGAACAAGAACCAGAAGCCTTTGCTAAGGGATTTGGCAAGATGAATGTCAATATGAACCTGTAACTTCAGCTAATGAACTTGGACATATAACAGGCTAAATTTCTAATCATGTTGTAGACATATGGGATGTGTCTGAGAAGGTAAGTTTCCTACAGCACCAGAGTACCCATCAATAAAATGGGAACACCATAGAAATCCTTCTCTAAGAGCAGGTGGCAGCTGTAGCTAGGAGTGCCCTTGCACAGATTCATCTTGTGTGCCAGTTACCCCCTTTCCTGGACTGGGAGACCTTGCTCATGGTCACTCATGCCTTGGTCACTTCCTGTTTGGATTACTGCAATGTGCTGTACATGGGGCTGCCCTTGAAGTCCACCGGAAGTTACAACTGCTCCAGAATGCGTCAGCATGTGCAGTGATGGGTGCCTCTGCACCCCTGTTGCGTGAGCTGCACTGGCTCTTAGTTTCCTTCCAGGTGCAATTCAGGGTGCTAGTTATTACCTTTAAAGCCCTATATGGCACTGGACCAGGTTATTTATTTATTTGTTTATTTATTTATTTATTTATAAAATTTGTATGCCGCCCCTCTCCCCCCAATATGTCACTCTGGGCGGCTCACAATTAAAATCAGAAACCCCATCAACAATTAAAAATCCCCCCATAAATAGTTAAATAAATAATCCATTAAAAATCAAATCTAAACAACAAACCCTGTACATTATCTGTGGGACCACCTCTCCCTAAGGACATCTGCCCATCCTACCAGATCAGATAGGGTGGGCACGCTCCTAGCCCCTCCCTTAACTGTTGCCATCTTATGGAACCTGGGAAGCATGCCCTCTCTGTGGCAGCCCCTGCCCTGTGGAACGCCCTTTCCCCGGAAGTTTGGTTGGCCCCCACCCTTTTAACCTTCCAAAAAGCACTTAAGACCTGGCTTTTCCCCCAAGTGGTGGGATAGGGTGAGATTGTTGAGATGAACTTGTGTGCTGCATGTGAAAGTTTGGCTACAGTGCCAGGTTTGGTTTTGTTTTGTTCTGGGTTTGGTTTTGGTTTTAATACGTATGGCTCTAATTTTTATTATAAACAGATATTGTTTTATCTTTTGGTTGTGAGCTGCCCAGAGTTGGAGATGGGCAGCTATATACATGTTTTAAATAAATCAATCAATAAACTGTTTTACAGTACTGCAGAAAAAATGGGAAATGCTATCTAGATGATTTTAAAGAAAACAAAAAAACAAGCATTTGCTTAACATTACATTTATTTAGAATTACACCAAAACTGGGATTTTAGGTTTTGTGAGATTATTCTTTGAATGAAAATGTTTCCCAGTTTACCTAGGTTTAGGCAGTTTACTTTATCAAAGGTGGAGCAGTTATTGCGTATTACAATTTCATTGTTTTGGCCATTATTATACAACATCCTTGTAAAAACAATTTTAAAAAACTCTTTCAAAAACAGCTAAATGCTGTGAAAGATACTGTCTAAATTACAGATGGCCCAGCTTTTTTTTTTTTTTACTCCTGGCGACTGCCTGGACAAGTCCCTGCAGTTTTCTTGGCAAGATTTTGGAAGTGGTTTACCATGGCCTTCTTCAAGACAGAGCCACTGGCCCAAGGTCAACCAGCTGGCTTTCTGCCTAAGCCAGGACTAAAACTCACAGTGTCCCTATTTCTAGCCTGATGCCTTAACCACTACACTAAACTGCCTCTCTCCAACTAAATTAGGATGGTCTATATACTCTTCTGAATTTCAGAGAAGACTTCTCATTTTTACATGGAGTTGTTGAGAATGGAATCTGGAGTGGCCTATGTGCAAAATTCCACTACTAAAAAAGATGGCTTTATTTTAGGTCAAGGCACAAAATGATCCCTAGGATCACATCAGTTATGTTTTATGGGCCCATAAGCTCTTTCCTTTTATTTAATTGGCAGTGGGGGCTTCTAAATACATGAAGGGGTATATCACTGTCCTTTGACATTGTGGTGTAGGGAGTAGAGCGTTGTACTAAAACAGAAGTACAAATCTCCATTCAGTTAACCAATCTATATTGTAGGATTTCTGAGGATAAAATAAGGGAACCAAATCAGATATACCACCTTAAGTTCCTAGCTGAAGTGGCATGAAACAATGGGCACTTTGGTACTCTGCAACTTCAAATTACACAATGTAGAGTAGCCGCAGTCCCCAACTAGGGATGGCTCTGTATTACACTCTTTAACATTTCCTCTCCAATATAAAAAGCAACAAGATTTATTTTGCACGTCTGCTATATTGACTTGTCCGTCTGGAGCATGAATGTATTTCTTTATCAAATAAATAGCAATGGACCTTCAGATTATCACCATAAAATAAAAGAAATTGGGTTAGTTCATTAAAAAAAAAATCCTTCTCCAACTTTAGTTGCACTGGAACGGCAGCTGCTATTTGCATTCATGGGAAGAGTGCACTTTCTACTCTGTCCACTGTCTTGATGTACTTTATAAAAAGCTAAAGATCCAGAAATGGAGCCATGCGTAATGTGTCCTAAAAGTTAAGCAAAGGATCACTGTACGCTAGAATTCGGCCAAAGCCTCTATTGACATTCATTAGAAAAGAAAGGATTGAAAAGCTAGCACAGGCCTTTCCCAACCTAACCATCCTCTAGGTGTATGGACTTTAATTCCCAGAGTTCCCCAGACAACATACCAATTATTGGGAATTCTGGGAATTGGTCCATATATCTGAATGATGGCTAGATTGAGAAAGGCTGAGCTAGCATCTTGCTGTCCCTTGCTCACTAGAAAATATCATTCCTGCTTTTTTTCCCTTTGTTTTTAAATAGTTGCCGGCCAGAAGAATATTTTATAGTTTATTTGTTGCTTCATTAAGTTCTTGAGAATCACCAGTCCCCATACTTCTTCCCTTGTCCTCCTTAATCTCTCATTGCCTGTTACCGGATATAATTCAGTCATATTGCTTTCTGCTGTCTATTGTCAATAAGGCAACTGTGATTAAACCTTCAGTCCAAATTCTTTTTTTTTTTTTTTAATGAGAACAAACTGTATGAAGGAGAAAAGGTTAACCAAAAGCAGTGAATTTTAGTACAATGAAGTCACTCACTAAATCCTCTGGCATCAGTGCCTGACACCTCAAGAGTGATTATGGGGTCGTGCAGGTACAGTTCTTCAACACTCACTCAGACATGAGAAGGATAAAGGTCTTGCCTTCACATCAGCATTTTAATTACTTTCAACAGTTAGAGATTTGAAAATGAGTGGAAGGATGAATCAGTATTTATGAGTGCACTGTGATGTCAGTGCAGTAAATTTGGCTATATTTTTATTATAAATCATTATTTGGGGATCTTCATGCAAGTTATAGCAACTTTTTTCTATAAATGGGTTTATTTCTAGTGTTCATATTAATCTCAGTGTTGTGATTTTTTAGAAATTAACAGATTAACCAATCTTGATTTGTGTGTGAGTGTTTGGAATCTTGAATTTCCATGGTACTGTAATTAAGTAATTCTCTAGGGAGAATCTCCTGGAAGGTTTCAGTGCCTTTCCATATAAGTCAAGTAATGTTTATTTCCCTTTTTTCATTATGGTTCTTTGATGTTGCATTTATTATTTTGTATTTCGTTTGATACAATGTCTAAGCTAGTAAATAAATTTGGGAAATAGGAAAAATACTATTTGGGTGGAATATAGATTCAGGTATACAAACCCTAGAAGACTCTGTTATATTTTAGTCAATTGTTTCCACAGATTCTAATCTTGCTATTCTTATTTACCACCTGTGCAATATAAGTATCTATATTGCAAAAAATGTTCAAGGCTAACTCTTCTTCCTTAGTCCCATCCCATAGGCTGCCCCAGCTACCCAACTCAGTCTTAAGGAGCAATGTTCTATGCACAGACGCGTACCTCTGTACCCTCCACATGTTTGGGATTATAGCTCCCACTGTCATGTGTCATTGGCCATGCTAGCAGGGATTAATGCGGTTGGTTCACAATATCTGGCAGGGACTAGATTGCCAACTTTTGCTCTATGGAAGTGTTGTCCAAACTTGGCCACTTTAAGATGAGTGGACGTCAATTCCCAGAATTCCCCAGCCAGCATGGCTGGCTGGGGAATTCTGGGAATTGAAGTCCACTCATCTTAAAGTGGCCAAGTTTGGACAACACTGCTCTATGGGGACCATAACTTACTTGATTAAGAGCAAGATGTCTGAATCAGGAAACTACATGTACAAAATGCAGATCCCTTCAGATGGGTATGTATGTATGTGTATGTATGTATATGTGTGTATGTGTGTGTACATACATAAAACGTTGTGGCATGATTGATTAGAGAACACAGACAGCTAAGACAGGCTGCCGTAGAAAATCCTCTTCTGCTAATTTCCCTATTTCTCAGCATCTCGCATGTGTATCGGTTCCTAAACTATTTTGAAATACAGTGTGGACATATATCCCTTCCAGGTCCACAACATTTTATGATGCTATTTAAGTGGGGTATCCATCTTTGATGCTGTAACTGTGTATCTTCTTGCAGTATATCACACTGAGCCAGTCAGAATAAGTTCTAACCTGCACTTCGGTCTCTTTCTTTACTGCAGCAGGCTGTCCAGATTCATTGATTAAAGAGTTGCATCATTTCAGAATTCTGGGAGAGGAGCAGGTGAGTGAACATCTGAAGGATGGTATCATGGTGTCCTGAAAGATAGACACTAATGAGGCAGCTTCTTCTCTCACCAGGGAAGCGCTGTGTCTCATGACCTTCCCAATGCTCTAATATTGGGGAGCAGGACTCACATACAGTATATGACTTATCTCTCACTCCCTTTCCGCCTTTCTCTCTCTCTCTCAACTGATTTACCGTTATTTTGAGTATCTGTCTTGGCATTTTATTAATTGGTATATACGCTATCTGCCACAGCTTTTCAACTCAGGATCCCTGCAGAAAACAGGCAGTATAAATTACAGATGGGCAAACCAGATGATGGAGTCTGTCTAAACTATAGATAGATATAGGTACTTCATCCTTTCTTTTTATGCATTTGGTTATAGTCCTTAAATACTACCTATCAACTCTTTTCAGAGTTTCAAGTCCCAACACAATAAACACTGATTTAATTATTCTTTTGTATAACACACCTACCTTTTCAAATCAAAGACAGATTTGAATCTGACTTATTTTAGATGTTGGAGTTCCTTGGAATTGTAGCTCAGTGACATCTGAAAGCTATAGGCTCACTACTCCTGGACTATAGGATCAGGAAGAAAACTAACTTTACTGTTTCGAAAAATAGTGGCTGAAGAAAAACATTTCTAACGTTAAAGCAGGGAAATTCTGCCAGTTGTGGATTTTAGTGCAACTTTACAACACCAACACTGTGATGTATTCGCTTGAAGAAAGAAATAGCATGTGTGCTGTTTCTTTTGCTTCAGATAAGTGATTTCTCATTATTAACTGAGCTATTAATAAATAATTATGAAATATGGATAGAAATATGACAGTATATTAGCAAGTACTGTATGTCCATATCTTATATTCCATGTGATTATTAATCCTATTATGGATTATGAAGTTGATGATTCCAAGTTCCCTTCCAACTGTTACTTTCTATGCTTCCAGTAGATCATGCCTTGGGGGGTTTGTGGGTTTGTTTGTCAGGGTGGGAGTGCCTTTATTTAAATATAGTAGGCAATGTAACAAAAGCTACCACCCAGTGCATTATATAAAGCAGTGTTGTCCAAACTTGGCCACTTTAAGATGAGTGGACTTCAACTCCCAGAATTCCCCAGCCAGCATGAAGTCCACTCATCTTAAAGTGGCCAAGTTTGGACAACACTGATATAAAGGAATAGCTTAGTTCCATTATCAGGATCTCACATTTCATCCAGGGAAGTTGTTATAATCTGCAACGAAGGAGAAGGGCTGTACAGGGTTGGAAAAGACCACTCCCTGAATTTCTGGAGTATTCCTACAAGTCTGTGGTTTGACTAGATCATTTCTTAGATCACAGGTAGATAAATCCCAATTTAGCAGGGATTCCAAGCAGACATGGGCTGCCCCAACATATCCTTTGAAGAAAGTCAAAGCAAAACCTCTCTCTCAGGTCTACATACATACATATACTTTGAGTCGAGTGGCTTGAAGGAGAAACAGTTTAAAAAAATAAAACATTTAAAGTACTTTCAGGATAGCTTTTTCCAATCTGGAGTTTTCCAGAAGTGATGTCCTCAATATATGTGGCTGCCCCCAAGCTGGGTAGGTTGTTAGAAGCCAAGGAATCTGATTAAAAACATGTATTCTATAGATACGACAGTAGCATATTTTGCAACTGAATGGCTTCTTGTTAGAATTTAGGACTTGTATTGACTGAGTTATGTGAAATTGAACTGAGAGAGAGATGAAGTTAAAAGATACATTTGAAAATACGCATCTAAAATATAGACAACAGCTTGGTGACTGAATAATGAATTTGGTGAATGCATGTAGCAGGGGTTTTTTTCTTCAGATTCATCTATTCCTTTTTTGTCTTTGGAATAGTGTAGCATAATGGTTTGGCATGGTTCCTGTATAAACATAATATTCCAAGGCAAAAATAGACTTTGCTTCCCAAATTGAATCCAATGAATCAATTCTCACATTATAACTTACCAGGATAAGATGATTCTAAAAAGCAAGCCCTCATTAATTTCAGATTTATGATTTATGGCCAATTATCAAGAGATTTTGGTAATCAAGAGCATAATTCCTTTAATACATAAGAAAGATGTCAGGCCATACAGCCCAAATATGACCTTTGAATGTATGGGAAGAATTCACTACCCCCCTGTAGTACCTACCAGTCTGATGTGTTCCCACTTCCATGGGTGCAGATCAGTACAACACAACACATGATTGCTAATGAGATGTTTCTCTATACTGAAAGTAAGTGATAAATTGTTTTGTCTAATCTAAATGGATATATACAGTAAGTGTTCATATATTATTCTTGGTTTTTGACTCAGGATATTGTGCCTGGATGAAAGCTTCGGAATGCGCAGTATTTAAATCTCGCACCTGTAGTTTGTTTTCCAGTGAATTTTCTGCATTTGTCACATTCTCCAACTCTAGGAGACTCCAGTGGATACAGAGAGCAACAGAAACTTCAGTGCAGAGGTTAATTGTTGTTTCCTAGAACTGGTGAAAAAAAGGCAAGGAGAATGTGTCAGTTCCAAATCAAATTTGTGATAGGCTGAAAAGTTCCTGGCACCTTAATATGAAATAAGATTTTCTATGTTGTCCAGATTAATTGAATTCATTAGTGAAAGATGTTCACCTTTGTAAGCTTTATTAAAGAACCTTTTTTTTCCTTTCAGTACAATCGTTATCAGTGCTACGGTGCAGAAGAATATGTTCTGCAGATGGGTGGTGTTCTGTGTCCCGCTCCAGGATGCGGAGCTGGCCTGCTTCCTGAACCAGATATGAGGAAAATAGTGTGTGAGCCAAGCAACGGACTGGGTTGTGGGGTAAGAAAAATACATCTTCCTAATAATTCTGTATAAGTCAGTTGAAATTTGGGGCGGGGGGGGGGGAGTTCTGACTTTCTCTGCCTTGTTGCTGATCCTGAATCTTATCTTAACAGAAGAGAACCCTATAGATCCCAATAAACAAGTTTAAGTTGAGATTGACCACTTTGTCAGGGAGAATATACCTGTCCCAGAATGCCTGGCTTGAATTGGTTTGCGAAGTTGCTGATCTAAGTGCTGAAGAGTTGGACTGTGCAAATGACAAGGCAAGAGCATTGACACTTTTTAAAACTCCCAGCAGTCAGCAAAATGGTAAAGGATCCGAAGCCAAAGATTTGTTATTTTGTTAGCTGCACTCTCTTTAAATAGGTTGAAAGGGAGGGAGGGCAGAGGCAGGGATAGAAAAAGTCAAGTAAGTAAAATGGTTTGTATGTTTTGAGTAGATCAATGAAGATTAATGCAGGTTAAATGACTGTGTTGAATGAACACTCTTTTTAAAGAAGCAGGGTCAGAAAAGAATTGGAATGGAAGGGCCACAGAAAGAGATTGCCTCTACTTACTTTTGGTCTGTCACAAACAGTGTTGTCAGAGAGCAAAATTCTTCGTGGAAAGAATTAAGAAAATTTAGGACACATAGATGGCATTTTTAAGTTGGCCTTGAAAGTCATGTTTCATTAAAACCTTGGCGCTCGTAATGCATTAGAAAAATATAACAGTACAGTCATTTGAAAATACATCCAAAATACACTTCAGAGGTGTTGGAAGGGAGGGTTTTATGACCCTGAATAAAACTCAACATCAAAACTTATCTTTCTGTAGAAAATCAACACAATGCCAAACAGGTCCTGTATTAGTCTTCTCTTAAGCAAGCTGAAGTTCTATGGTAAACAAGTCAGTTTTACATGGTAGGCGATTAAAAATGTGTTCTCCAAACATTTTGAAAGGCATGGATTGTATCTCTGCCAGGTCATATCCTCGAAGTATTGTGAGTTTTCACCCTTTAATTTGGCTTTTTAGCTGCTGGTGATAGAAACAGCCTTTTTCATAGCATCATTTCAATGCCTTATCTATTCTTCAACATTTCTATCCTCTACAGAGCAGATTAGTAATTTGAAACCGAAAGATATAAATATAAAAAAATATGTTTGGAATAACATGCATTACCAAAATGTACAACAATTATGCTGGAATATTTTTGTTTTCAAAAGCCAAGCTTTCTATATTAGAAAAATTTCCCTGATGATAGATTCCAATGACTGGTTTAAAGTTAAATATTTAGGATATTTTCTCCTTTTCGTTAAAAAGACAGATCAAAGGAAATTATGTATCCTTTTACTACCGCAACAGAATTCTGCAGCTGTCAAAATGGTTAACAGAAGAATAATTATTTGTTAAACTAAAAAATTGTAGTAACTTTCTAGAAGTTGGGTGGCATTGACCCAGCAGTAGAGCATAAAATAGCGTTCCCCAAAACTGAGACAGTGGCAACTATAACACAAAGTTACAGAGCAGTTTGTATGAGAAAATATGCTTGTGTGTACATGTAAAACTCACAGGAAAGCAGTTTAGTTAAGCAAGTTATTCATTCATTCATTCATTCATTCCACATTTAAAGGGCATCTGACTCTGTAGCAACTCTGGGAAGTGTGCACATAAAAAAGAAAAATCTATAGAAATAAAAGTCAGAAAGCCATGGCCAATCAGAAGAATAATACATACAGCCATTCAGCAGACGTAGCAACATAATGAAAGCCCCCACCCCCACCTACCCTATTCCAAGGCCTGGGAGAATAACCAGATTTTTAACAATTCCTAAATATCACAAAGGTGGTGGCTGTGCAACCCTCTAGTGGGATATCATTTTAAAGGGCAGGTGCTGCAACAGATAAGGTATGCTTCCTGGGTCCCACAAGATGGCACTGTTTAATGGATGGGACCTGGAGGACACTCACCCTACCTGATCATACTGGATGGGCAGAAACAATATAACTTCATAACAAATTTTCAGGAATAATTAAAATAAAGACACAATCATTTTCCTCTTTCTTATCCTGTAGCAATGAAAAGAAATAGCTATTTTGCTTGCTAGTTGTATTTGGCTGTTTTGGTTCAAGACTATGCAGTATATACATTATCCTGTGCAGAAGGAAGGCAGGGATTTAAAGTAATACTGCTGGGTTGTTTACATGATGTTTATGTTAAAATAGAAGCAATTCTGTGTATCACTTCTGTGTGTAAAAGAATATATGAAGAGTTGAAAAGAAGGCCCATCTTTAAAGGTGATGCAGATATCCCTGAGCTATTTCCAGAGACATAACCAACTTCACAGAGTTGTAAAGAGAAAAAGGGAGGAGAGCTATCTATGAGTTCCTTCTGGAAAGATGGAACATATAAATGTAGTAAATAAATAAAAGAATCACAAATTTCCTTTCAGAACATATGATGGTTTCATAAATGTAACTTCTGGCTTTTACTCAGAATGTACCATTGGTATAGTTAACCATTCTAGAATCCAGGACTTGCCTATTCCACAAAACGTTCTTAGCTACTGTTTATTCATAAGGTTTTTAGTGGTGGGTTAGCTCATTCTGGATGCAAATAATATTGATAAAACTATTTTGAGTACCGTTATGCTCTTATAAGTACTGCATCACATTTTTTTTTTGCATCAGTCAAATAAAAATAATTTTGTCTAATCTCACCATTGCTAGAATGACCATATTCAAATAAAAACAGAATATTATATGTGGATATCATGTTTGGGGATAACAGGTATTTCCACAGATTAATGTATTATATTATAAGGAACCCCCTCGCCTTTAAATAATTTGTGCATTGCTTCCTTTGACCTTTGTAGAGCACTGAATATATATTTAGATGATGAAGATTGGTCCTTCTCTCCAATGTTTATTCTGACCCAGGTTTGCATGAGCAAAAGTATTTTATACCATGCTGAATGTTCTATTCTTTGTTAAGAATCTGGCCTTGCTGTTATAGAATCATTTTTTTTATTTTGTTTTACTCATAAAAATACTAATTTGATTTCCCAAAGTGTTCTCATTGCATACAGTTCTTCCACCTTCATTGCTGTTCACCAGGCCAATTTCTCTTGCTTTCATAGCTAGGCATAAAACACTGATGTGTTTAACCAGCAAGAAAATATGCCTCTGTTAATGCTTGGTACTAGCTAGCCTGACTGCTGGAAAAAAACTGGAGTAATCAAGGCTCATAAGGGCTCGATAAATAAAGCTTCTTTATCTTGTTTTGAAGTTGTATGTGTGTGTATGTATGTGTGTGTGTATGTATGTATGTATAGGTGTGTGTATGTATGTATGTATGTACATGTGTGTGTATGTATGTATGTATGTATAGGTGTGTGTATGTATGTATGTATGTACAGGTGTGTGTGTGTATGTATGTATGTACAGGTGTGTGTATGTATGTATGTATGTACATGTGTGTGTATGTATGTATGTACAGGTGTGTGTATGTATGTATGTATGTACATGTGTGTGTATGTATGTATGTATAGGTGTGTGTATGTATGTATGTACATGTGTGTGTATGTATGTATGTATAGGTGTGTGTATATATGTATGTACATGTGTGTGTATGTATGTATGTATAGGTGTGTGTATGTATGTATGTATGTACATGTGTGTGTATGTATGTATGTATAGGTGTGTGTATGTATGTATGTATGTACAGGTGTGTGTATGTATGTATGTATAGGTGTGTGTATGTATGTATGTATGTACATGTGTGTGTATGTATGTATGTATGTACATGTGTGTGTATGTATGTATGTATAGGTGTGTGTATGTATGTATGTATGTATGTACATGTGTGTGTATGTATGTATGTATGTACAGGTGTGTGTATGTATGTATGTACATGTGTGTGTATGTATGTATGTACATGTGTGTGTATGTATGTATGTACATGTGTGTGTATGTATGTATGTACAGGTGTGTGTATGTATGTATGTACAGGTGTGTGTATGTATGTATGTATGTACAGGTGTGTGTATGTATGTATGTATGTACAGGTGTGTGTATGTATGTATGTATGTACAGGTGTGTGTATGTATGTATGTATGTACAGGTGTGTGTATGTATGTATGTATGTACAGGTGTGTGTATGTATGTATGTATGTACAGGTGTGTGTATGTATGTATGTATGTACAGGTGTGTGTATGTATGTATGTATGTACAGGTGTGTGTATGTATGTATGTATGTACAGGTGTGTGTATGTATGTATGTATGTACAGGTGTGTGTATGTATGTATGTATGTACAGGTGTGTGTATGTATGTATGTATGTACAGGTGTGTGTATGTATGTATGTATGTACAGGTGTGTGTATGTATGTATGTATGTACAGGTGTGTGTATGTATGTATGTACAGGTGTGTGTATGTATGTATGTACAGGTGTGTGTATGTATGTATGTATGTACAGGTGTGTGTATGTATGTATGTATGTACAGGTGTGTGTATGTATGTATGTATGTACAGGTGTGTGTATGTATGTATGTATGTACAGGTGTGTGTATGTATGTATGTATGTACAGGTGTGTGTATGTATGTATGTATGTACAGGTGTGTGTATGTATGTATGTATAGGTGTGTGTATGTATGTATGTATGTACAGGTGTGTGTATGTATGTATGTATGTACAGGTGTGTGTATGTATGTATGTATGTACAGGTGTGTGTATGTATGTATGTATGTACAGGTGTGTGTATGTATGTATGTATGTACAGGTGTGTGTATGTATGTATGTATGTACAGGTGTGTGTATGTATGTATGTACAGGTGTGTGTATGTATGTATGTATGTACATGTGTGTGTATGTATGTATGTACAGGTGTGTGTATGTATGTATGTATGTACAGGTGTGTGTATGTATGTATGTATGTACAGGTGTGTGTATGTATGTATGTATGTACAGGTGTGTGTGTGTATGTATGTATGTACAGGTGTGTGTATGTATGTATGTATGTACAGGTGTGTGTATGTATGTATGTATAGGTGTGTGTATGTATGTATGTACATGTGTGTGTATGTATGTATGTACATGTGTGTGTATGTATGTATGTACAGGTGTGTGTATGTATGTATGTATGTACAGGTGTGTGTATGTATGTATGTATGTACAGGTGTGTGTATGTATGTATGTATGTACAGGTGTGTGTATGTATGTATGTATGTACAGGTGTGTGTATGTATGTATGTATAGGTGTGTGTATGTATGTATGTATGTACATGTGTGTGTATGTATGTATGTATGTACAGGTGTGTGTATGTATGTATGTATGTACAGGTGTGTGTATGTATGTATGTATGTACAGGTGTGTGTATGTATGTATGTACAGGTGTGTGTATGTATGTATGTATGTACAGGTGTGTGTATGTATGTATGTATGTACAGGTGTGTGTATGTATGTATGTATGTACAGGTGTGTGTATGTATGTATGTATGTACATGTGTGTGTATGTATGTATGTACAGGTGTGTGTGTGTATGTATGTATGTACAGGTGTGTGTATGTATGTATGTATGTACAGGTGTGTGTATGTATGTATGTACAGGTGTGTGTATGTATGTATGTATGTACAGGTGTGTGTATGTATGTATGTACAGGTGTGTGTATGTATGTATGTATGTACAGGTGTGTGTATGTATGTATGTACAGGTGTGTGTATGTATGTATGTATGTACAGGTGTGTGTATGTATGTATGTACAGGTGTGTGTATGTATGTATGTACAGGTGTGTGTATGTATGTATGTACAGGTGTGTGTATGTATGTATGTACAGGTGTGTGTATGTATGTATGTATGTACAGGTGTGTGTATGTATGTATGTATGTACAGGTGTGTGTATGTATGTATGTACAGGTGTGTGTATGTATGTATGTATAGGTGTGTGTATGTATGTATGTACAGGTGTGTGTATGTATGTATGTACAGGTGTGTGTATGTATGTATGTATAGGTGTGTGTATGTATGTATGTATGTACAGGTGTGTGTATGTATGTATGTATAGGTGTGTGTATGTATGTATGTATGTACAGGTGTGTGTATGTATGTATGTATAGGTGTGTGTATGTATGTATGTATGTACAGGTGTGTGTATGTATGTATGTACAGGTGTGTGTATGTATGTATGTATGTACAGGTGTGTGTGTGTATGTATGTACAGGTGTGTGTATGTATGTATGTATGTACATGTGTGTGTGTGTATGTATGTACAGGTGTGTGTATGTATGTATGTATGTACATGTGTGTGTGTGTATGTATGTATAGGTGTGTGTATGTATGTATGTATGTACAGGTGTGTGTGTGTATGTATGTATAGGTGTGTGTATGTATGTATGTATGTACAGGTGTGTGTGTGTATGTATGTATAGGTGTGTGTATGTATGTATGTATGTACATGTGTGTGTATGTATGTATGTATAGGTGTGTGTATGTATGTATGTATATGTGTGTATGTATGTGTGTGTGTATGTGTATGTGTGTGTGTGTATGTATGTATGTATGTGTGTATATATATATATATATATATAGTATAGATAATTGTTCCAAGGTGGATTTATTGAGATAGATAGATAGATAGATAGATAGATAGATAGATAGATAGATAGACAGACAGACAGACAGACAGACAGACAGACAGACAGACAGAATATATCTCTCAAAAGATTTATTCTTCCAAGATGGAGGGCCCTTGGTTTCTGATAAGGTTGGGACTAGTGCCAAGAAACAGCATGCAATTTGACTATCCTAATGGACGTTTTATCAGAGACCAATGCATTTCACACTTCTGTCAGTATTCCCAGTACTAATTTTTATTTGGGCATTCAAAAGAAAGCAGAGTAGTAAATGGTTAAATAAGATTCTTAATTCTCTAGGCAACGTCCTTGATACCGACAGCGCAATACCATAAAACAAAACCCAAACTTATTTAGATTATATGTAGTCAAGGGTCAGAGACAAGATTCAGGTTTATTTCTAGCAGCAGAGCCCAGGGAGGCTTTCCAATCTGTTCATCCATTTTATCAGTCTTGCTGTAAATCTGTTTACTTATTTGCTGAATCCAAGCAATTTGCAACAATAACCATCTCATTTATAAGTGGAACTGACTACCTACCCAATATCTAAGCTGCAATATTACTGATTTGCTAATCACCATTTAAAAAATGACAGAAGTGGGAACCATTCCCACATTGTCCAGAGCTCTAATTTGTCCTGTTTGTCCCTGGATTTTGTAGAGCTACCTAAGACTGCAATGATTACTTTGATTCTGAGGTTTTCTAAGTCACAGACCTTCCTGCATGGTGATTCTTCCTATATTGTTGTTGTTGTTGTTATTAATATTATTATTATTTTCTTCCTGTTCAGCCATCATAAACATGAGATATATGTTCCAAGCATGGGGGGGAAATTATTGGGGTTGATTGGAGTGCTTTAGTTTTCTCTGATTTTTCATTCATGAACTCAGCTGATATCTTAATGTGGCAATCTAATAGGCTAGCAATTAGACCAAACTGAAAATAGTTCATGAGGAAGACTCCTAAACAATACATTTTATTTCCTCTTCAGTAGCATTAGTATATGTAAGTAAAAAAGCAGATGTTTCTGTTAACTATGAGAAGATGTTTGTTTTTATTATGAACGGCTATCTTCCCCGTATCTCTCAAAGACTATAGAGGTGAGACACAGTCCACTTTGATGAGAGACAAAGAAACAGACAGATAGCAGAAGTATTTTTTTACTTGACAATTTCAAAATAAGTATGTATTTCCCATCAGTTCATTGGCTTGCACGTGTATAAAAAACTAAAGTTGCTTTCAAGTCAAGTTCAATTCTTGATGATTACACCGATACAACCATGTCTTTTTCTTGGCAATAATGTGGAAGTAGTTTGCCATTGCCTTCTTTTCTGCTGTTTCTTGACTTTCCAGCTTAGTGTGCGAGAGAAAGCAAGCAAGAGAGAGATAGAAAGCTCATTATTAGAATGTGTAACCTAATGATAGACAGCGTAGTGTTGCAGTTAGTGTTACTCGCATTGGCCTTGTTTCAGCCATTCTCTTTTGATTTAGCTTACTTCCCTGGATTGTTTTAAAAATGAAAGGAAGCAATCAAGAACCTTGTGCACTACCCTTGAAAGAAAAATTGGATGAAATATACATCATTATGTATTTTTTGTTGCTATTGTTGAAAATCAACCTTAGCATTCAGGGCAGTGTTAGCAAAGGAAGTATAAAGGTGGCCATTCTTCCATCTTTTAATTTGGATCTTCTATTGCTTTTCATATTTAATTCCAGTTGCGCTTTCCAAAAAAAACCAGCACCGGACAAGGTAATATTGAAGACATTTCTGAGATTAAAAGCTGGCTCACAGCAGAATTGTTTTAGGACATTATGTTGTGACTTTTTTTTACCCCAAGAGAAATCAAAATGAGATAGACATTTTCCATTATTGCTAAATGCTGACTTGCTAGCATTACACCCCAAGCAGTAGGCAGGAAATCTGGTCAGCTTTCTTCTACTGAATGGACAGTCTAGCCAGGCTGAAATGGGATTCTATTTTGCTAGCTCATTGTGCTTCAGTTCCTAAGGAAGTTATTCCTTTGCTGAAACATGACAGGTTTTCCTAGAATAATTAACACTTAATAAGAGAAACAATTATCTGCAAGAATCATAAAGCCTTTAAAACTAATCAGGTTGTTGAGTCCTAATGTTACCATCATGGAATGCAATTTAGGATACTAATACGTTGCAAAAGGATAGTACCAGTTCCAGTTGCTTTGTTGTTCTGGACTCATTGGTACTGTGGCAAATAGGACATTTGGATAGCAGCCAGGAAGAGTTTTTTCATTAATAATACCCTAGTTGTACTAATTGTTTGATTTCTGAGAAATGATAAGAATTTCTGAAGAATGTATTTTAATATATCTTTCGCCTCAAATCAGTTTAAAAGGGAACCTAAAATAGGATTTTACTGAGACCTTTGAACTGTATCAAAATCCATAATGATTAATAGTAGATATTTCAACCAGTATGGGAAAGTTGTATCTAGATTAGAAGGTGATTTCCAGAAGTGAATGTAAGGATCGTATTAGCTATTTGCCACATAGACACAATTGCCCAATTTGATGACCTCTGTGCTGATTGAGAATTCTAAGAACTGTAGTGCTAACAGCTACCACACTGAGGAATGCTGATATAAATACTTTCCATTTTTAAAAAAAATGACTGAGTTCAAGTTGTACCAATAATTCAGTGTTTTTTTTAACTTGCATATATGCCCAATCAATTCCCAAAGCATTCACTTACTGAAAACTTATTAAAATTAGCAGTGGATGGTTACTAGATATGCTTTTGTTGATTTCTACTTCTCTCTGTTTCTTATTATTCCAACCTTAAATTTACTGCATTCCTTTTCTGTATTAGCTACAAGTTTAAAAAAATGTCTACACAAAAGATGAAATCTCAAAGAATCCTCTAGGGCATAAAGGGGCCTTTGCTACTCTCCCACTGACAGTATATAATTTGCAACTGACTGCATCTGAAAACAGATAAGGCACATCAAGATGAATCTAAAAATTAACATAATTGAGGACAGAGATGGCAAGCTTTTGCTTTGAACAAAGAGGTTCAGCAGCACTGAGTCATAAAAGATGAAACATTAATGTAATCAGCCAAGGCTGTAGACTGGCTGAGAGCAACAGAGTCCAATGACAGGATCCCAATTACAGTACAACCTTCTCAGAACAATCATCTACGAATCATTCACATAGGAGCAAGAATAAGACACAAGGTTGAATGATGAAAATTGATCACAAGTATAAAAGAAACGAGTTGAACTCTAACTAGGCTTACTAGCTGGTCTTGTAGAAAAGGCCTTCTGTTAAACAAGTATTATATTCCTCTTACTTGTAACACTGTACATGAAAGTTAGGATTACCTGGACGTTCCTGGGTAAGGGGGGCTCAGAAGTTTACCTTCAGAGCCACTCAAAGGAATTTGCTATGGATCTGGTGGATAAAATTGCTCAGATTCGTTCCCAGTTGGAGGCCAAGCGTGGTGCAAGTCCTTTGGAGATGCCTGGGGAGCAGACTTGCTCAGTTATCTGGGAACTGTTGGGCCTGAAGAAGTGGATAGGGTCCTCGGGTCTGTAAGCACAGCCACCTGTGCATTAGATCAGTGCCCTTCCTGGTTGGTCAAGGCCACCTGGGAGGTGACACGTGGGTGGGTTCGAACAATGGTTAATTCATCCTTGAGGGAATGGTATTTCTGGCTCCTTTTAGAGAGACACTGGTGCATCCTCTCCTCAAGAAGCCAGCACTGGACCCCACCATCCTGGATAATTTTTGGCCATCTCTCACCTCCCCTTTTTGGGGAACGTGATGGAAAAGATGGTGGCACTGCAGGTCCAGAGGTTCTTGGATGAAACAGATTATCTGGACTCCTTTCTGTCAGGTTTCAGGCCCACATATGGGATAGAAACAGCATTGATCATGCTTTTAGATGATCTCTGGCAGAAGTGGGATGGGGGTAGTGCATCCATCCTGGCTCTTCTTGACCTCTCAGCAGCTTTCGATACCATCGACCATGGTATCCTTTTAGGTAGGCTGTGGGAGTTGGGGGTGGGGGGCACAGTTTTGTGCTTGTTCACCTCCTTCATCCGAGGCCAGTTCCAGTCGGTGTTGATAGGGAGTGAAAGGTCCAGCCCACAGGTTGGTTCGCGGATTGCCCCAGGGCTTGGTGCTTCCTCGTTCCTTTTTAACATTTTCATGAAGCCACTGGGTGAGATCATTCATCACCATGGGATGAGGTATCATCAGTATGCAGATGATACTCAATTGTACATCTCTGCCCTGGGTGCACTAAGTGATGCTGTGGATGTCCTTCCACAGTGCTTGGAAGCTGTGGGTCTCTGGATGGGCTTCAACTGAATCCTGGTAAGAGATGGAGTGGCTGTGGGTTCAGGGATTTTCTGTATCTGGGGGCTTACCATCTTTGGTTCTGGATGGGGTTGCACTGCCCCAGACAGACCCAGTGCATAATCTGGGGTGTCCTCCTGGACTCATGGCTTCTGCTCGAGGAGCAAGTGGCAATTGTGGCTAGGAGGGCCTTTGCTCAACTCTGTGTTGTGCACCAGTTGCACCCTTTCCTGGATTGGGAAGCCCTTCTCTCAGTCACTCATGCCTTGGTCATCTCCTGTATGGACTATTGCAACGTGTTCTACATGGAGTTACCCTTGAAAAGTATCTGGAAGCTGCAGCTGGTGCAGAATGCAGCACTGCAGGCAGTAATGGGTGCTTTTAGGGCTGCGCATGTAACGCCTCTGCTGTGTGAGCTGCATTGAGTGCCAGTTTGCTTCCAGGTCCAATTCAAGGTGTTGGTTATGACCTTTAAAGCCCTTCATGCCATGGGTCCAGGTTTCCTGAGGAACTGTCTCATCCCAATTACATCGACCCATCCGGCCCAGTCCAGCAAGGAGGGCATGATACAGACCCTGTTGGCTAAAGAATTTCAACTGGCAGGGTCTAGGAGGAGAGCCTTTTCTGCCACTACCCCCATCCTGTGGAACATCTTGCCCTCTGAGGTGAGATTGGCCCCCACCCCTTCCGGAAGAGTGCTAAGACCTGGCTCTGTCAACTAGCATGGGGACCCAATGGGGGTTCGCAGTACTGCGGGTAGTTGGTGGTTTGAGGACATTGTCTCTGCCTTTTAGCTTTTGTATATTTTTGTAAATATTTTTATCATTTTTTAATTACTTGTTTATTTGTAAGCTGCCTAGAGTCACTTAGACAGTCAGATGGGTGGCATATAAATTTGATTAATAAAATAAATAAAAGTTGTTTAATTGTAGAGAAAACATGAGATATTAGATACAGGAGAAGATTAGGAGGAGCCTATTAACTTAGGAATTAGATGCCCAAGCTTTTGATGTGGCAAGTACAAACAATATTGTCCTTGGCTGTCATTTAATCTTTCAAAATTATGAATAAGTTAGTTTTATCACAGTCACGTATAAAAGGTCATAACAGCTTAGTGTCCTTAGTGGGCATTGATTAAGCCTCTTTTTACCAGTGTGATGCCTTTCAGTTGTCTTAGATTGCAATTCTTAGCCAGCACAGCCTCCTCATCCAGACCGGGGGAACTGGATCAAGCAATTGTGATGGAATAATTCTGCCTTAAACATAAATGTGCAGAATGGGAACCCAAAAGAAGAAAAGCAGGTTCTGCAGACTGATTCTGCAAGAAATAATTCATTGTGAAGAATGTGATATCTAGATTTTCTACATGCAACACATCACAACATTTTATTTTTAGCCACTCAAGAACAACTCATAGTTGTTTCAAACTGAAGTTTTAATAGGGAGCAGTTTACAGATTCAGATGTCATGCTTGCTCCTATATCATGTTTAAAGTCATCTCTGTGTCCCTTATTGAAAAATGTATGACTTTGCATTGTAAATCAGTGGAGTGAAGTGACATGAAGTCAAGTCACACTAAATCAAGAGTGTTGTGAAATTAAAATGTGTTTTAATTCAACATACTGCCATTCTGCAGTTTTAGACAATAAGATGGTTAAAGGAGATCAATCTGTAACTGATGGGGAGCAATCAATTAAAATTGAAATAATACACTACTTGCAGACTAGTCAATGATTTAAGAACTTGATTACCAATAAGCTGAGCTAAAGTATTGTTTATTTATACATACATACATACATACATACATATATACAAACATACATACATACAGGGTTCCTCACACTGTGGGGGTGATGAGCAAATTTGAAGAGGGTTGCAATTTGGAGGCTTATTGTGCATGAAAAGTCTTGCTACTTACTACTGCTCTGCCTGGAGAAGCCAGCTATTGGCTTGTTCAAGCCAACTGGAGATGAAAGCTGAGAGTGCAGTCTAAGAGCGCTCCAGCTTCAGGTGTACAAGCATAATGGCTTCTATTTGTGAATCTGGATTCCTGCCATTGCTTGCTTCTGCTCTGCCTGGACAAGGTGACAGCAAAGTCAGAATTTTCTACAGCAAATCAAATCAAATCTTTATTAGGGTCAAAGACCAGGTCTCTACAGCAAATATCAATCCCAAATAAATGTGGACAAGATATGAGAATGGCTGTCTCAAAACCAAAGTTTAGATTTCAGGAATTATACAAAATGAAGTACATTTATCCTACCCATTAAAATATGTTTTATGTTCGATTGTTTTACTGTTTATTTCATAGAGTCACAGGGTTGGAAGGGACTTGGAAGGTCTTCTAGTCCAGCTCCCTGTCTGGAGCAGGAATCCTCGGACTACCCCAGACAAATGGCTGTCCAAGCTTTGTTTGAAAACTTCCAGTGATGGAGCACCCACACCTCCAAGAGGGAGTTTGTTCATTGCTTAATAGCTCTCATGGTCAGGAAATTCCTCCTTATTTCAAGTTTGGATATCTCTTTTAAAGCTTCCATCTGCTGTCTCTTGTCTTAGCCCCACTTCCCTCTTCCCTGTGACAGCCCTTCAAATATTAGCAGATTGCTATCATGTCTCCTTCTAGACCTCTCATCTTTAGGTTAAACATACCCAGTTCTTTTAAGAGTTCTTTGTAGGACTTCCAATGAAAATCTTTTATTTACAAAGTCCTATTATTGTTTTATTTGATGTATAGATTAAAATGTATTTTTAAAAAGGCATATTTATTTTTTGCCTTACCCTAACCATAATGAAATCGTTCTTTTTATTCATGAGGGGAAGGTCACACAAATTTGTTTATCATTCTAGCAGGTCACATCACTACAAAGTTTGAGGATCCTGCATTAATGCCTATAGAATGTATATGAGGCTAATTTAAATAAACAGAATAACCTGATAATATACCAAGCAACTGTATTATATCCCTATGTGTCAGGTTCAACCCAAGAAACTCCACGAGACAGTTCTGGAATTGCTCAGTTACTTTATTAGCTTGCACCTGCTAGACAGAATCTTGCCAGACTAACTCTAACTCCCAAAGTGTGCAACTAAACACTACAAATTCCTTAGGGTGGAGCCAGTCTCATCTTCTTTGCTTTCACATGCTCAGGCTGTGGGCTGAGATGTTTCTCCCCATTACCTTGAACCTCCTCATCCAAGTCCTCCATCACACTATGTTTTGCTAACTTTTGCTACAGACTGTTATAATTATCATAATAACAGTTTGTGTTTAGATGATTTTATGCCCTGAATATCCTTTGATTGCGTAATAAGACAGGCCCATGCTTGTTCAGTTCTTAGTTAAATGATAACTACTTTGAGTGCATTATTCTGTATTATTTAAGAATTCCCAAATTCAGCAGTCTAATATAACTATTCCAAGGCACAAATATGTATCACATGTTATGTTTCTTGCTGTTTTTAATTACCGATAGGTGTAATTGGTATTTCAGATATGAAATTTAATAGGTTTATCAGAATTCAAGGGAAGGAAGAGCATTCATGAAGCTACTTACTTGCTTTAAATATATATATATCTATATCTGATAGGAGGAGACTTATAACATTTCAAATATCTTTTAGAATTGAGGACCAAGGATGAAAAAACTTTTGTCTAAAAGAAATATTTTGGAACTGTTTCAATTGGTTGAGGAGAGATATAGAATATTGTAGAAATGTGTCTCAGTCTGAACAATAGCACTGCTACTGCAAAGCTATATTACCAAAAGGAAAAATAAAGGAACTATAATAAAAACTTAAATGATCTGTGAAACGAAAATAAAGTGATCCAATTAAACAAGAGATGTCTCTTGAGCATAAAAGAGAATGGCCTGTATTGAAAAGAGAACTATGTTGTTGAGGGCAATGGACAACTGTAATTCACAGAGAGATATGAAAAGTAATACACAAGCAGAGACTGACTGGGCATAAAAAAATCTCCTACAGAATAAGGGGGGAAATCCCATTATGTATAAAATGTCCTTGAGCAGGAGCAGTAAGTCATGTTTGGATAATCATATTTCAGTTGATCGTGTTCTATCTATACATTTCTCTTAAATTAAATCATTGCTACCACTAGGAAGTTCTACTTTTGCCTTTCTAAGGCTGTTCTGTTTAATCAGATGGTAGGCACTCTGGTGATGGAGAATATAATATAAACGAAAAGATCCAGGAAAATTTTTAAAAAACACAGTTGTCCTACATGTTCTGATGGGATCAGCTGCCAACAAAAAGTCATAAGTTGTTCGTACAATTGAGGACAGTTCTAGGAGCCTTATTTCAAATATCATAAGGATATTTTTCCTATTAGCACAGTTGTTTCCATTTTCCATAGACATTCCATGTCTAGAACTGAAGATGTTACCTAGCCGGGTAACAAAACATCTGCAAGAAAACAACTAAGCTCAGAGAACCCCAAGGCCTCCAGTCTTTCCATTTTGTTTGCTTGAAAGGCATATTTATGTATTTATTTGGAAAATGTATATTTTACTCTTCAAACAGTAGTCTCTCAGAGAAGCTAAGATAAATTTAATACATTAAACAACAAAGGAGATACAATATCCAATTGCTTATAAATGCAGCACCAAAACAATCCAAACATGCCAGATTAAATCATTGCATAAAGTCTTTATAGTTAAAAGACATAAGGCATGCCAGAAAGACACCAGGCTCTGTGCCATGCAATTTATTTATTGATGTACTTGCTTATAATATTTAGGTGTCATACAAGTTCTTTCAGATGTTTACAATTTAAAAAATTAAGGAAAGCCCTAATTTGGCAACAAATCACAACCATAAAATCTAAAATAAAATCAGTAATAGCACAAAAGCAAGATACAACTGGCAACAGTGATTGCAAAGCTCTGAAAAACAGATTTAAAGATGGAAAGGTCAGAACAAAGAATAAGAAAGCTGGAATTGGAAACACTCCAACCATCGGCACTAAGACATTCTCAGTTGGAGGGGGGCATTCCACAACTGGGGTGCTACTTCTAAAAATGTCCCCTTTCCAGTAGCCTCTTGTAGCACTTTATTTTGCAGCACCACTAAAAGGAAGACCTTAGAAGATTAGCTTCAAATCCAATTAACTTCGAAGGAGAAGGCTCCAAACTTCCTTGGGAGAATGTTCTCAAGCACTAGTACCCAAAGAAGCCTTATTTTAGGTCATTACTTGTGTCACTTCTTTTTGAGACTCCAAAAAGGCCTCAAGGAAGTTGTTAATAGCCAGCATATTCATGCGCAGGGATAGCATACACTCAAGCCGTTATAACTTTGAAGGTTCAAACCAGCACCTTAAACTATCATAATAAGGAGAAAAAATCGATATGGTTGTCTTAAAATGGTGCAATACAGTCCATACTCATGGTCCACATTAATACATTAACTGCAGATTTTGTACTAATTTCAAACTGCCTTCATTGCAGTAATCCAGGTAAGGTATTTCCAGAGTGGCCAGTCAAAGGATATTTCATGCCACTGTGATGATTTTGGATTCCAGAGAAACAGTAGGATTTAATAATATCCCAGACTACAAAACTATTTCTTCAGAGTGCACTCTTTCTTCATGAACCATGGGGTTGTTTTTAGCATACCTGAACTATCTATTAACTACAATTCTGTCTTAGTTAGACTAAACCTCAGAACTGGTTCCACTCCAGAATGGGACTGATTTCATATAATACACTGAAATACAAGTTCCTGGTTCTCATACCATTATATCCATAGACTCACATTTCTCATGTTCTGAATATTCTAAATCAATGTTGCACCATTTTTGGAAGATGAAATATTCTAATTTCTTTCCCTTCAAATAAGGCTTTCCCTCATCTAAAATATGAAAGCTGTAGAACAGACCCAAAGAACCAACTGTACTCCATTGGTTAAGTACTATGACCAACCAGGTAAGCAACTAACTACTATTTTTACAGTCCTGGAAAAGTCAACTCAAATTTGTGTCAATCTACTAGTGAGAAATTTGGAGCATGAAAACAGTGCTGTGTGAAGACTTATAATGCAGGCATTACCCAGGCTTGCAAGATCCAAACAGTCATTTATGCAAGTAGCCATCATCAGAAACTTTGTCAAATTTGCACCATCTTTCTTGTGTTGTTAGCTGATATGCTGGGATGTTACAGTCCTCTTGCAGAAGGATTCACATGTCTCTGGCCACTCCATCAAGTGTACTTACTAAGGTCTTAGTTAAAGAATGATAATTAACTTTATCATATCTCAATTTGTAGACTTGCAGTATGCCCACCAGTATGCAGTGGTGGTGGTGGTGGTGGTGGTGGTGGTGATGATGATCCTGAATCAATCTACTGCAAGATGGAAGTCTCTTAATTGAAGATTATGGACCATAATTTACTATGGTAGTCTAGTGTGAGTTCATAAATAGATTTTCCAGTTTAGGGCTGAAAGAGAATAACTGGCCCAATGTCATCTAGCTGGATTCCATCCCTAATGGAAGATTAGACATTGGGTCACCCTGCTCCTAGTCCAGCACCTAGTCTCATATAGATATACATACATGCACTCAATAAATTCATAGAAATTTGACCCTCCAGTTTGTGATAATTTATCAGCCAGAACAATGTAGGTTATACTAGCCATGGCATTTTCCACCAATAATGCTTACAGGATGCTGAGAGCAGGCAAAAAAAAATTGTTTTAGTAGAAGAAAGAAAACCCCTTGGGTGCCTCCTTTTCAAAGGAAGAATTTCCCTGTCCTCTGAATTCCTTAAGTATTCCCAAAATTTCAGGAAGCTATCCTGTGAAAGTGAGTGTGGTGGGGAATGATTTTGTCTCAGCTTTACTCAATAATGGTGATTCTGCAAATATGCCTTACACACTTTCAGATATATGAATGTTCTTGTGTTGTTTTCTGTTCCAGAAGACATACATAGTGTTTGTTTCAACCAGACATGGATTTAATTATTAATAAATGACCCCTTGTATGATTTCAGTCAATACAAAGCTGGACAACTCAATCTTCATTTCCAGTGTGACAGTAGCTATTGAACATTGCATTAAAATACATTTAACCCATGGAGAAAATTCCAGCTGAAGAACTGACACTTGACAGAAATAAATTGCTCTCATATCATTTACAAATGTTGCTTGATTATTGAAAGGTAATCTGTGTAATTTCAATAAGTTCTAGTTTCCACACTATAGGAGAATGTTCATGGGGATTTCTCTGCATGAGTGGACTGTGCCAGCTTTTAATGACAAAAATCCTGTTGTCTCAATGGATGGAAGCACCTGTCTGAGCTTGAAAGCTAAGCCAGGTCATGCCTGGTTAGTATCTGAATGGGACACCAAGGGTGCATGCTAGAAGGGAAGTTGCAAAACATCTCAGAAGAAGGCAATGGAAAACCACTAACATACTGCTGCCAAAAAAGCTGCATGGATGAGCCCATGAATTGAACTTGACTCGAAGGAGACCTTCCTTTTCTTTCTTGCTAATGTCTCTGGTGTAATGTCATATATTTTGTGTCATACTGCTCTTGGGATGACTGATTCTAAATACCTCTGTCTTGAGATAAGGCTAAACATTTATACAAATAGAGTAACCCAGAACTCCCCAGATCATTTTTCTCTAATTCATATCCTCCCCCCCCCTTTTTTTTTGTTCCCCATCATACTCATTTTTAAGCCAGTGCCATCAAGATGCTTTTAAGCAAATGTCATCAAGATATCACCTCTTAAAGCAAACCAATTGGAATGTACTTGAGAAATGCTCAGATGAGTGTTGAAAGGTTATTTTAGGCAACAGCTAGGATGCTGCAGCAAGGAATAGAGGATTCCATCCCTAATGGAAGATTAGACCTTGTCCCTGTCCATTCTGAATATGGCAGTGCTAATTCTACATGTTAAAATATGCTAATTCTACATGTTAAAAAAAATCATTTGAGAGTCAGTACAATGTATCGATTAGACAAGTAAACTATGATTGGGCAAACACAGATTCAAATCCCGACAAAGGTCACTAGGTGATGTGGGCCCAGGCATGGTCTCTCTGTCTAATCGAAGTCATAGAATGCTGGTAAGAATAAAATGGAAGGGGAGGGATATAAACCACAGTCTCTATGTGAATGTTAGTTTCCTGGTTAGTACTGTCACTGATGAACTGTGGAGTGTTAGATCAGTTTCTCTGAGAAAACAGTAGGGAACTAAAGCCTTATCCCTCTTAAGAAAAACAGCCTCATCTTGACAGAGGCGGTCCCCATTCTGTCTTTGTACACTGCCATATTCAGAATGGACAGGGACAATAATTTCTTTCTGGGCAAATCTTGGCACAGAAACACTGCCAATGGTTAGTGGCTCTAATTCTAGATCCCAGAAATAGGACAAATTATATTTTCATTAGATTTATTTTTTCCTCTTTTGTCTGTTTTTCTGCCCCATTCCCAAACTCAACTTACCTTAACCTCAACTGCTACAGCTATATAACTATAAGTAACAAGTGGGGACCTATCTACATTTGAGTTTGGGAAAATATTCCTGAACTCAATTTAACCTTCTCATTGACTCTCTCTGAATGATGAACCCCGTGATTTGCAAAATATAAAGAAATTCATTTATTGAGACTCTACCGATATAATATTGCTTTCAGTGGCATTGTTCCTTGCACTAGAAGCTTTTATGGCCACTACTGTGTTATTCCTACAGAAAGGGTGCATTGTGCCTTAACAACATGCTATTAGGACTCTATTGTCATTCACTCTATTATGTGATACATTTTTCCCTATTTATTTAACACAGTTCATTTCTTGTCCTAGAGTAGAGAAAAGGTATTTTTATGTGGACTTCAGATGTGTAGTTCAGGATGTTACAATCTAAATCAAGATTATCATCAAGTTAATCTTGTTTTGCAAGTATATAGTGTAACATTTCTTCTGATTTTACATAAATGAGCTAGCTAAGGGTCAAATTAGATGTAATGGAGCAATCATTTCTGTTGTTGACTCATTTACCCTTTCCATGTATAAATCTAAGAGCAATTGGAGTCTAGGGAGTTGGGCCACCTCATTACTCTGTCTTAACCCACTTTCCATCAGCCACCATGTTCTCTATTATCATTGTAGTAAGATACCTAAGAAAAAAGGCCTGAAATGATTGAATATGGGAAGGGAGCGAAAGGGAGTGATTTAGCCTCCCTCCTCTTTGATACTGTTTTAATGTAATAATTAGACTAATCTTCCCTTTCTACTTGACTGAGGCAAATACATGAATTACAAATGTAGTTTAACCCCAAGATTCTGTATTTTATAATGATTTGTACCATTTTACCTTCTGATATCAGAAGGGTATGAATTGCAAAGTCTATCATGTTAATGACGTCAACAATTCAGCAAATTAACAAATTTCCTGGTTGATCTTGAGACACTTGGAAACTGAAGTAAAGGATTAAGAGGACTTCATTGGCATCTTCTTGTTACTGTTCTACCTAGCTAAAAAGTATTATTTTCATCCATGCATAGCCCTATCAAGAATTTTAAAAGACACATCTTTTCTTCATAATTAAAACTGACACAACATATTTACAGTTATGTATCTACTGAAATAAGTGGTCTGTGAAAAATTAAGCCATAGCATAAACCCATAACACAATTCATCTTTGAGTTACTGTAGTACCTATCTTTTTGGCAGCTGTAGATTAGCATGGCTACTGGAAGTAGTAGAAAAGGCTACCTGCAGGATCTGTGTATGTGTATGTGTGTGTGTATGAAAGCTTCATAAGCACATGTGTGTCATTATATTAGACTCACCTACCAAAGCTTTTCTTGTCTCTACTTCCTTGACAATTATGTTGGTGAACCTGGGTATGAATGGACTGCCATCTAGTGTTATGCCTGTTTCTATGGCTGGTGTTATTTGCCTTCTCTCCAAACTTTGGTGTAGTCTGGCAGAAGCGCAAACCCTATAGATTGAAACTGATGTCCCTTGGCAGTCCTAAGCTCTGCATTTCACATTGTCCATTCTCCTTGGTCTGGCTACTTACTAGAAAAAACAACTCTGTGTAGCCTAAAGAAAAGAAGGACGTCTTAAGATGTGTTCTTCGAAAAGCTGTTGCAATGCCCTGTAGGGCATCCTTGCTGTTTGTCCTAAATTGAGATGACAATGTTGCTCATATTAAATTGCCTTCTTGCTTGGCTTGGCATGCTGGGATCCATATCTGTTAATATAGGAATGTCCAAATGTCCTGCTAGGAAAGCAATTTGTTCCCTGGTAGGATGTCTATAAAACAGCTGGTGCAAGAAGCCATCAGAGGTGAAGTGAGAGGCAAGTTATGTTTTTCTTGATTTAATGGAAATTTTTACTGATCTACCCCCATCCTTCTCTCAAATTGTCACCAGTGCAGTATGTATCCATCTTCAGTCACCTCTCCTCCCATTCTTACAGTCCTGTCATATCTTGCTGGTAGCGAGACAGCCTTCATAGCCTGAACCTCGTAATAGATACTCTGACAATGACAAATAGACTATTAATGAAATTTGAGAGAGGGGACACCCTGGAGAAACGGCAGAGCTTTGGCATGCTTCTACTAAACATCAGTTTTGAAACTTGTATTAGAAGACACGGGAAGCTGGCCTCTGAGCTGGAGAGCAGATCTTGCTCTGTGAGCATAAAAACAGCCAGGTAATAAGCTCTGCTGAAAGCTTGTTGGCAGGTCTGCTTTAAGATCTATACTCTTTGCTAATTCCTGAATTGCAAGTGTTAATTTATATCGCCGCTGGTTGTTTTTGTTTTTCATGGGAAATGACTGAGAGAAGTGACAACAGAATGAAGCGAATATGGAGTAGAGCCACAGATTCAGATACGTCTGCAATTTCTAATCTTTTGTAAAGGATTCAGAGAAGCCAGTCATTTAACTATATCCATTAAGCCTATAAATTAGAGTTAAAAGCATGGAGAATAAAGATTGTAATAACCTTTCTTGGCACTCAGGTTTTTTTCATCTTTGTGTGAATCATATCATCTCCTGGCATCTGGATCAATGTCAGGATAATTTGTGCACTGTGCTCCTATAGCAACATGGTTTGTGATACTGCAGTCATAATGCAGCACTGGATACATCCCTTATAAGATTTTTTTTTTTTCCTTTTAACTGAGTAGAAATATAGTTTTCAACTTTAACTTTGAGGAATTGTACCAGCCACACAGACATTTAAAACAGGTAGAACTTCGATCACACTCTCGTCTCCGCCATCTTGACAACACCCCTGATAGATACCACTGAACACAGAAATAATGTTTTTATTCAAAGTAATGAAATAATCTGGAATGCTTAATCACACTTTCAGAATATTATATTATTTTGCAAATCAGGCAAAATAATCCAAACCCTTTTCTGAAATGCTCTGACATTACCTTCTGAGATAGAACTGACAACCGGGTGACATTTCTGTCTCACTGTTCTCTTTCTGACTCATATATCCTTTCTGCAGCCTTTCTGAGGGAATTTCCCAGTAATATAAAAATCAGCTTCAGAGACAAGTGAGAAATGCACATATGGGGAGCCAGTGTCTTCTAATTTTGAGGACAGAGCACAGCAGCCTTAATGTAATTGCCATTTATTTGCCAAGTTTAAAATATAATCAATTCATAGAGGAGTGCCAAAGTGGAACTACAGAAAAAGCTGAAAAAAGTGTTTTTGTTTCTATAAGTAATATTTGCAAATTATCCAGCTTTAGAAAACAACTGATTTGAATCCCAGACAGATTATACTTTCCCTTCTTCTGCTGCAAAGTTCCATTATTTGAACTTCTTTTTCTTGTCTCCAACTTCCTCTCCCTCTCTCTCTCTCTCTCTCATTTAAAATTACAGATCCTATTACACCGATTGCAGAGGATGATTCTCTGTAGTACATTTCGCCATATATGTATTCACAAGAGTTCAGTCAATATATGCATGAGAGTTCACCTTTAAATAAAATATTTATGGGAAAAAACCATATTCCTTTGCTTAACCATAAACTTAACTTGTTGCTTTATTTAATTGTTAAAAGAGATGTAATTCATATCTCCAATGTTGCCTTCCCATATATATTATTCCATATATTGATTGGGCTCACACATCACACCAGGCTGTAATGTATGGTTTTAACATAATGGATTTTGTGAATGCAGTTGCTGTGGTTTGGAAACCCTGATTATAGCAACAAGTGTCATGCAAACTAAGCCAACTGTAGTTTATTCAATAAACCATGTGTGATTCTTCCCCCTATCAAAAAATATCCTTGGATCTCAAGTCTGAGAGTGAAATTAGGAGTTTGTTGTTTCTCATTTACTATTAAGTTAATTAGGAACAAGAGGCATAACTAGGTTTCCACATTACTTTGGAGAGAACACCTCAGACAGGCAATCTGTTTGCTCTAAGTAATGATAGTCTTCCCCCACCCCCAGTTTTCAAATGGAAGCACAGCTTTTCATAGCCTGGTTTGCAGATCATAACCAGATTCCTTTTTCTTTAGTCTGAATGAGATGAATTAGTCTATTAAATTGCCTTCTATTGAAGTGAAATTGCTTTATTGTTTGTCAGAGATTAGGCTAGTAATTAACTTCAAACAACAAGAAATGTTTGTGGTCTCAGTGGGAACTCCAAATAGGCTGCTTTTCAAAATGCAGCGATAATTGTTTATCTTACATATGATAGTTCTTTAAGACTCAATCAGAGTTCTAGGTGAGAAAACTTTGCCCACTGATTAAAAAAAAATGCTGGGTGTGATTTGATACCTTCTACAGCAATTCAGTTAATTCCAGTAATGTGCTTTATGGACAAAATGCTCTGGTTCATACTGCACATTATATTGGAGTAGATGTTGCCTTTGGGGAAAAGAATGAGTTTGCTATGAATGTATTTATAAATATTTAATGATATTCAAAATTTCTGTTTGTTCGCAATGGCAATATTTCCATGAAGCCAAAGGCCTATAATCCAGAGGTGGCTCTCAGTGATGGAAGAAGGAAAGTAACCTTTCTCTTTCAGCCTCTGCACATCTTTCTACATTGTTAGAGATACCATCCCCTGAGTGTATTTCTGGGAACAGAGGGACTGTAAGCGAGAGGTAGAATCGCCAAACATTGCTTTTCCTGCTGTACATCCATTAGCAGAGGTGCCTGTTGAATCAAAGACTTTGTCTGTAAGTTGAACTCCCTTCCTAAGATATGAGGATCAAACCCAATGTATTGTGAAACATATTCTATGCTCAGTGTTTGGGACAATCTAAAGCTGACATGGAATGGAATAGATTAAAGGAAGATATTGCTAGACGTACTGGCCATCTTCAGTGCAAAAAGTTAGTACCATCTCCACTCTCATCATGACCTCCTTTCATCTGGTTTGGATAAAGGTGCAGTGTCTTGCATGAACTCTTGTCCTTTAGTAACTAAAGCAAAACAACTTGTTTCATATAGATGACTTTGGAGTTGTAAGTCACCATTTAACTAAAGGAGATTTCAGCCCATGCCCTGAATGTGACAAGTTCTATTATCAATTCCATAGTGCAGATAGATTCTGGTTATGAAATATACTATAGCTTTTTGAGATTTTCATCACTTTTCATTGCAAAGATAAGGGTAAAACAATTTTCCATAACATTCTTTTTAAGCCTATGAATAAAGACTGTGATTAATATTTGTGATAGTGATCTTCCATTACTTAATCCTGGGGAAAGATTTTCTGAGCTTTTTCACAACTCACTTGAAAATTAAAAACATAAAACAAAAAATCTCACTAGCATCCCAATTACAAAGACATCCAGTCTTGTACCTCAATGCTAAGTCTACTTGGTTCATCATAGAAACAGTAAAGTAAAGGATGATTGATCTGGATGGCACTTATAAAGGCAAATGAAATGGTCTCTTACTTGCTGTGCAATATGCTAAGGGAGAGTGCTCTTTCAGATGAAAATCTGAAACACCATCTCTCCAAAGTCCCTTTGAGGATACAAGAAATATGGCAATCACATTTAATATCAGACATTTGAAATGATGTGTGTTAGTAGACTCCAAAGCTGAACATTGCTAAGTATTTTGTTAGGGTATACCGTATTTTTCTGTCAATAAGACGACCCCATGTACAAGACGACCCCCACGTTTCCAACCCAAAATTAAGAAATCAATATTTTAAAGATAGTGCAGAACACATTTTTATTTAGTAATTAGTTAACATTTACCTGATACACTCGGTGGGAGGAGGTCCAAACCGTCTCTCTGCAGCTCTATTTCCATGCTCTTTTGCATAATTGATTACATTCAATCACAAGTGAAACTGCCGATAGCTTGTCTCTGCAAACAGACTTCCTCCAATTGGTTTGTTCAGCATCAGCTGACATCAGATACATAAGGCTCGTGATTGGAGGAAGTCTGTTTGGGAGACAAGCTATTTCACTCGTGATTGGAGGCTAGCAATAGGAGGAAGCCTGTCTGCAGAGACAAAGTATGGGCAGTTTTGCAACCGCGTGGTTCTCTCCTCAGCTGACTTCCTTGAATAAGACGCCCTTCAATTTTTAGCGTAAGGATTTTAGAAAAAAGTATCGTCTTATAGTCGGAAAAATACGGTAATTGGGGGGAGGGAGTTAGGTGAAGGTACAGTTCCAGTGGTGAGACAAGATTAGTCTTTCCTTGATCACCCAATACTGTGGCTGTGGATTTGCAATTATAAGCCATTTTGACCTATCCCTGTGTTACAGATACTGTGTCTGTGGATGGGAAAACGCCCTGTCAGAGCAATGCATGCCACTTTAGAAACAGCAGTCTATTGCTGCCTCGTACTCTAAAAGTTAATCTGTGTTCCCATTTGAGAAGGTTCTCCTTAGAGTTTGTCATAGCAATGTTCTGCGATAGTTAGGAAAAGGGGTCCAAGCACTGAAGTGCTGCTACCCCAACATTAGGAATGTTAGCTGCTCTGTCAAGTGAGAAGGTTTGAAGGATTTTTAATATATTTGTATCTGTGTTTTAACAATCCACCGGTACATGCACACCTACCCCTCAAGCTGTTTCTGTGATATATTATATCAAGCAGGACAGATGTTCACAAATACATGCATAGAAGCATGGAAAATGCTAGAAATTTCTTTTCTGTTCTATTCATGGAGAGAAGGGAAATATTTTTAGATATGCATCTGAATAAGCTTGAAAGGTGAGACAGAGCATTCAATTGTTGAAAGAACTATGAGCAACTGTAAACAATCATTAATTGACAAATAGTTTTCCATGCATAGCTACTGACCAGAAAAGGCAAACAGTTATAAACTTGCAAACATAAAAATATGACTATCTAATAGTATCTTGATATCCCAATAGGTCTGCAAATAGTCAACATAAATTTGGGGTGCATTTCAAACTGGATTGAGAAGGGTTGGGACATGGAAAGTCTGGTGATCTGAAAGAGCCACATACCATTGAGGGATCACCTCCACAGTTCTTTCATAAAGGCATTCTTGGTGTGAATTTTTGTAGCACAACATTGTGGTTCCTGGGAGAGAGTTAGAGAAAGAAGCTATATGCAGACCACAGCTGGCTTTCCCTGCATTATGAGGATTCTAAGAATGAGAAATGGCAAATAGGCTGACTCTAGGCTAAGGATGGAAAATTGGTGTTAGAGATGTTGATGTCAGGATTTTTCTAGATTATGAAGCTCATCATCCCTGATCATGGCCATCCTGGTTGAAGCTGAAGGGTGTTGGGCTTCATCAGTGTCTGAAGATCCACAGGTTCAGCACCCCAGCATGCAAGAAGATTTCATCAATGAGAGATACAGTAATGAAATGTAAGACAGAGATTAGCAAGAGAAGGCATACAAAAAAACTGTTGGGATCTACCTAATGTCTTCTTTTGGAATTGTATTGGAAAAGAGACATATACACGTATATATGTATAGTATATAAGGGGGGGGGAGATGTTATTCTTATGCAGGGAGGGGGATGAATGGCAGTGCAGACAAACCAGGACTTTAAAAATGTCTTGAGATTTAGAATTACCTCTTATGTCTGTAACATATGTGTCCTATTGAGAAAATGTGAAAAAATAGAATTAATGCTCAAATCCTTTTGATTCCAATAGTAATTAAATGTAACTGTTTAAATCTAGATGTAAACTGCAGTTCCAGATTTATTTTTGGAAGTTAGGCTAAACTTACTAAGGAACATTCTTTCTCTATCACTCTCTCTCTTCTTCTCTTAAAAAAATCCCGAACTATAAAAAATGTCATTGGTGCATCCTATTGTGTTTTCTGCCTGGTGCTCATTCAGGGTCAGTGGCTGAAAGGCCATGGCATCAAAAGAATATAAAATAACTAGGAAAGAAGAATGCTTGGAAGCATCAAGAATGCTCAATTTTCTCATCACAAAATGCATTTGGCTTTCTGTTGTATCAATATGCTTCTGTATTACATTTATATCCTGCCTTTCATCTAACAAACTTGCTTAGCCTCACAACTCCTGCAAAATGATTGGAGTTGGAAGAGAGACTTTCCATAAGAGTTTTTACAACTGAACAGAAATTTATACTTGTGTTTTACATACGGAATTCCATGCCGAGTGATTGATTGGGCATATGTATTCATTGCCCCACTCTCGCTGGACATGCTAGGTGGTAAACAAAATACAGATTGAAAACAACAGCCAAACAAAACAAAACAAAAAATACAGTCATAACAGTAGGACAAAAAGAGAAATCAATATAAAAGGTGTTCAGAGTTGATAGGTAAGAACTAGTATTTAAAATTGGGCTTGAAAATAGATTGGTGGCTAGGGTATCTGTATTATATACCCCAAGAGGGAAATATCAGTCTTCCAGCATCATTTGTACAGGCTATAGTTTTCCAAACACTTTTTAAAGGTGTAAACCTGTTAAATGATTCTGTTCAAATAGTAATTGAAGGTGAGTATCACTATGACTCCAGTAACATTTGGACTCTCAAATTCAGATTAGTCTTTTGATCTAAGTAGAATACACTAGGTGTCCTCTCTGTCCTGAAGGCTGTCATCTGAGAAAAATATGAGAATTAAAAAAAAAAAAATAGAACAAGCCGTGTGGTTTATGTCCAAAATTCTCACACAATAACCATCTATCCCATGCAGAGAGGCTATCAATTTAATGTCTCATTCATTCTGTTTACTATTTTTCTACACTCATCTTGTAAATTATTGTGGTAATTGTACAAAGTAACAGCCAAAAGCATGTTGTTAATTAAAAAAAGAAATGTCAATGGGTTAAAATTGTCTGGAGATTTTTGTTTTGTTGTGTTTTAAAATATTCTGTTAAATTCCAGCTACTGAAGGACCGATTTGGAGGTTCCCCGCTGCTCTTCCATTTTATCACAATGATAACACTTGGAAGGAAAGCAAAAATAACCCACTCTTTCACCATCTCTGGTCTCAAAATGTCTGTCAGTAAAGGGCAGTGGAAGAGCTGAAGCTTCAAATCATATTTTCAGTATCTTATCTACTTCGGCCTTGAGTATCCTCCATACAAGATTGGAAAAGATCAGTTCATCTCATTCTGTGACAGTCTCAGAAAAGAAAAAATTCCAGGGGAATCCAAGCTACTCTTCCTCTTCTCAAGTTAATTAGCACTGATAAAAGGTTCTTTCTCTTCCCCTTTTTGACACCATCCAGCAGATTCTAATAAGAGGTTTTAAGTAAAAAATGAAATAACTCATTATATGTTCTGCCAGTGGGGAGGGTGGACTGTAGTTCGTATTCATATGCATAGTTGTTACTCGTTTTCACCTTTTTTTCCAGTATTCCCATTCAGGTCCTAAGCCTGCAGAACTAAAGACCTCTCAGTTCTCCATGATAATGAGGCAACATTTCACATACAATTGCAAATTTCAAATTTCAAAGAAACCCTTGGTTTATCTACAGCTTCTGGTCAAATCAGAGCTGAAAATCATTTGACACACTCTCATTGGTGAGAGGACGTCTCAACTTAACTGAAGGCAGAAGGAAATACTATTTGAATAGCACTCTGAACATGCAATGTTCTCAGTTGACAGGTTCCAAAAATCAATGAGATTTTTTTAGCAGATCTGAGTAGGATTTGTGTTCTCTCCTATACTTTATTATACAATGCACCAAAATAGAATGTTACACTAATATCTCCCTTTCCTTCTAACACAGTGAAAGAGCTACAAAGTTCATACCATATTCAAATATTCTTTATCCTTGGCCTCTTGCCTGCCTGGATCTTAGTTACCAGGTGCTCTGGCATCCAAGCTTTTCCTGCAATCAGTTTTCATTTGGTTCTAGTTCAGAGATAGGGGGCAGCTGTCATACCCAGAATCTAATTCCAAGCATGATGAATTGTGCTGATGAAGTCTAATGCAAGTATCAGTGGCTGTTAGTGTAGATGCATGGTAGAAAAGGGTCCTGGCTGTCCCCCATTCTACCTTTCCAGATTCTCATGTAGTCCTGGTTGTCCCACAGTGATGCAGAGAGCAAGAAAGAGAATAGTCCTGACCACATGAAAGAGTAGTGGTTGTGTTTTTCTTGAGGAAAACATTTATTTTTATTTTCTAGTCCTCCAAATTTTCTCAGTAGCATTATTTGGAGAACAACATCTGAAGGTCAGCGCATCAATAGTTTGCTCAAAATCTGCAACATCCATATCATAATTACTTATTCTTTTGCTGCGGAAAAAAGAATCTTTGTTCAGTTAAAAGCAGTAGGCTCTTTGTTTAGGCAACAAAAGAAGAGAGACCTGTCCTATCTAAGGCTAAGACAACACTGTCATTATCCGGAGCACTTTCCCATTTATGAAAGTTGTGGAGTCAGTGTGTTTCCTCTTACGTAAATAATGTGAGGAGTGTTTAAAGAAACACGTCATATGATCTGCAATACTCCTTCACATCAAGGACTCAGATGCTCAATTTTTCTCTTAAAACACCTATTTGGCCTTGCCTAATTTCATTTTGGAAATCTGAGTCTTGAAACATTTGTTTCTGGAACTAACACTTCTTTTGTGTTCTTCTCTTACTCAAGCACCAAAGTATTCTCAGTCATTTGGTTGAGAAAGAGCATTTCATGTTTAGCTACAAGAGGCTAGAATTAAATGTTACTTTTTAGGTATCTGAAATAACATACAAAAAGGAGATAGTTTTGTCAGTAATAATAATTCTTTTTTATTGATTCAGATGACACAACATTCTGATGGATTCTCTATACGTAGACATATTTGTATACTGTATACATACACACATTTGTATGTTATGAATGGTAATGCAAAGCATCCTTCAGGCTGAGTTCAGTTTCTGGTTGGAGCAGTTTTCTTGGCAGAAGTCCCAAAGTGGTTTGATGGCAATTGTCTTTTTTCCAGGATATCTTTGTGACTTCTCAGTCTAGCCTACATCCTTGCTAACTAATCATTTCCAATCCTTTTTATCTTTATCAGGAGTAGCTAAGGTCAGCCAAGTGCTGCTCTCTGCTGTGTTTGCATGAAGTACAAAATTAATCTCTAGGCATCTTAAGTAGGAAGTGAGAAAAACTGTTCTCGGATAACAGGTACAGGAAAGTATTCTGCTTGAGAAGCTGTTTGGAAGCATATCTTTGTCGTTATGGATGAGACAGGATGAGATACACAAAATTTAAGAGGGCCCTAAGTAAAGTGGTGTGCTCTCTTTTGCACCTTCCCTTCAGCTTTCCCAGAGTGCCATTTTAATTTCCCAGGGTTGTGGGGTGCTAGAGTAACTTTCCTTGCTTTTTTGAATGGGTCAAAGAAGGGGCGAGGCCAGGTTTTAATGCTGGAATTGTAGGTACATTTGTTTCTATGCTTGCTTCAAACAATTAAGTGTGTCTCTTTCTGCATGCATCACTGAAGATCCAAACAGGTTCTGTATTGTGGAAACAAAATAGATTGTCCTCAGTTGCAATATTGGGACGTTTAGGTAGCCTTGCTTGCTTATTACAGTATTTTATTTGTTAGATTTATATCCCCCCTTTATTTCTTTAATTTAGTTTTACAACTCAAGGTGGATGTAGATAATCTGCATTGAAATCACCTCCTGTTGTAACTGATAATAATTAGGTATTCCTTCCTAATAATTAATTTACAGTGGTTTATTGAGCATTTCTGGCATTTTCTTGGGTAACTTTTCTCTCTGGGGACATCCAAGTTAATTAGTGGGCAGGCATAGTGTTGTTTGGTCAGTCTTCTTCTTTGGGGCCTTCCATTTAATTAGAGGCAAAACTACTGTTTGATATTAGTAAGTATACCACAGCTCACCGAATGGACTTCTTTGTCACAACTTTAAAGTTCCTTTAGCTTTTTACATTTGATTGGGAGGTTTCTGTGTTGGTTTTTAACAAGCCAGTAGCCACTACAAGATGTCTTCACAGCTAATGTGTGGTTGGATTTCATTTCATCGTCCCAATTAGGATAAGGGACAAAAAAAAAGGGAGGGGGAAGAAAAAAGGAAAAGAAAGCAGAGGCAACAGAGGTGCACTAATTTCAGTAGATTTCTCATACTCCCAAAATTTATTTCTGTGTGTCTAATAAGCAAGTGTCAGTGATACAGCAGGTCTTCAGCTGCATGATTTAAGCAGGTTTTTTTTAAAAAAAACAGCATTAGAACTATTGCTTTTGATAGCTGTACTGAATTGTCTCTTAGAGAAAACTGTTCTGGATCTGTCTCAGAATTTCTTTCTTTCCGTCCCTCCCTCCCTCCCTCGAGGCTTAAGGCTGCATAGCTGTCCTGTTTCTTCAACATTAGCATGATTCCATTAAAAAGGAGAATCATCTAAAAAGTCTCTTCTGTTGATGTGTGTGAAGTTTTTTTTTTTTTAAAGTTACACTCAGTTTTTTCCTCTGATTCTCTGCAAACTTGTTTGCTTGATCTATAGGCTAAAAGTATTCCATTTATTTTATTTCAATATTTGACCAGCATATATTGAATGTATATAAAACCCTGGGATTTGTTATATCCCAAATCTAAATGTACATGTACTATAAATAGATACCACATTATTTTCATTTTGATTTACATAGTAAATTGGATTTGGGCCTCAGAAGATTATGGTGTTTTATTCTGTATCTACAGTCCTTTTTTTATGGAGATCAAGGGAACAGTTTCAGGCAGACCTCCATTTTAACACTAACCCTGAAATTATATACTTTTGGCAAGAAGAGACTCCCAGCTGTATTTTATCTACATGTTTTCATAGAAACTTACTCATGGAGATAAATGAAGGATGGATGGGACTTTCCTCTCATCACCAATGCAAACTAAACATAAGCAAACAAGAAACACAGGCAGTGCAAACTTAGGATTTTATATTTACCAGAAGTAAAAAGTAAACAAGTGGGAAAATCTCTTTCCAGGATATGAGGCCAGGGAAGTTGAGGCTTATTGTTACTGGAATTCAGCACCAGTAGAAGGATTAGAGTCCCTGTGTTTCATCATTAAGACCTAAACATATGAGTCAGCCCAAAGTATTGTATTTCTTTCTTGAATTTCTATGCCGATGCCCCCGGATCTTCCCACATGTGCTCACATAAAAGTTCTAATGGCTGTCTTCTTCCTTGGCATTGAAATAACCTACAAAACATGTGTTGCTGTGTGTGTTCCTTGACTACCTAAACGCCAACAGGTGCAAATGCAGTCAGGAAGGCCGACAACATTAATTTTCATCCTTGTCACTAAGGGCCAGGTTTTCAGCTGAGAAGCCAACATTTACAATGTTATGTATGCTGCCTGTCTAAAGCTATGGTCACTTGGCTTGCTTTGGTAGACATGAGATGCCAAGTAGTTTAGCACAGCACAGGAGCTCACATGGCAGTCTTCCCACTCCAACTCCATATGCAGAGGCAGATGAGATCATCTATGGGCATCGAGCATAGCTACAGGAAATAGGATTTCGAGCCAAGGGAGGTATCCAAACAGCTGCTCATCCCTCTGTATTGCACCTTTGGTTAAGATGCTTATGTGAGCATTAATCTGGCCTTGCCAATGACTTAAATGTCAATATAAGGCATTGTTGCCATAGTCCTTTGCAGGCACGTTTTACTTCAACATTATATACTTCTGTATCTGCAAGCAAGTAGTTAGGGATTCTGCTCCCCACTGCCTTGAAGTTTTCAAAACGAAACAAATAGCATCCTGTAGGATAAATGGCATGCAATATACTGGCTTGGAAGATCCTTGCTGCTATTTTATATCAGAGATAATGAGTAAGGACTATGGAGTTGGAAGCCAGACACCTGGTACTAAAGCTTCTAATAATTCATGCATTATCTTCAAAACTTTTTCTGATATCTGTGAATACCTAAAAACTTTTAAAACTTTTTTTCCGATACCTGTGAATATCTATGGGTTTTTTGCACAAATTCAGAATCAATTTCAAACCCCAATTGTTTTACAATATCACTGGGGTTCAAGAATGGAGTTTTCTTTTTTCTGGGTTCACACTACACTAGTTTATCAGAAACAGAAGTAAAGCTGATATTTTCTTTTGTAACCTTACGGTCTGTAGAAATAGTGGGTGGTTTATTTCCCCACCAGTGGAAGTCCTGTTGGATCTTGTTCCCTGGCTCTAAGCCTCAGCTTTCTGATCTTGCTGCTTATCCGTTGCATCATTTAGAACTTAAGTCCGTGCAGCTTAAAGTTGCCAAGGTTGAGAATACTGATTTAGAACATATCTTTCCTGCACCCCCATTCCAGTCATTGCACAGCAACCATGGTTAGAGGCATTATGGAAAGTGCTTGGATGCAAAATGTTGACATGCTATCCTTTCACCTTCACGGGATTTTAAAAACAGGAGGAAATGCAGCTTTTATGCTCAGTTGTTTTGTTTTTGCAAACAAAGTGCTGAAAATGTGTATATGGAAATGGGAGGTCCCTGTTTGTTTGTTTGTTTGTTTGTTTACCTTTTATTTCAATTAGGAGTAAGGGGATTTTTATTGCTCCAGAATCTACTGTAGCTCTGGGAAAGGAACGCTTGGCATGTTCTGCAATATCCTACTGGTTGGGTAGAGGTGAACAGTGATTGACTCATGACAAGCCCTGCATGCTCCTGGCATTCAAGGTTAGCAGAAGCAAAGATGAATGCAGGCTGTCTTTTAACTGGCTTGGAAATGATGTTGGAGTAGAAGTGCTTTAGGCAAGGGGTGGGCAAACCATGAGCTCCCCAGTACTCCATTGTGGTCTCTGTCATCCCAAGATCAGGCTGCCAAAATTTAAAGCTTTCTGTATTTGTTACCACCCTCAAGTATCCCTCCCACTCAAAAAACTCCAGAAGGGCTAGAAGAATTTTATTTCACCCTTTCCTGTGATGAGACCATTCTTCTAGTGCTGTTACTTGCAGCCCTCCAGCTGCTTAAGGTAATAAGTTACAGTCCCTGCATTAATAGGGCAACAGGATTGGTTTCAGGGAAGATTTTAGAATGGGGCTGACCCATCTTGTTTTTAGCACATGTAGAACTGGTGAAGCCCACCACTTCTCTGGGAAGTGATTCCATTGTTGAACTGCTCCTAGTATAAAGAAGTTTTTCTAACATTCAGTTTAAATCTGTCCCCTTGTAACTTTCATGATTCCGTACCTTTAGTTCTGGGATCCTGACCTTCTGTATGATATACTGGTATACATGATATGGTATTTGAGGAGAAAGGAGATTGAGAAGAGAGCCAGTGTGGTGTAGTGGTTAAGGCATCAGGGTAGAAACCAGGAGACCAAGAGTTCTAGTCCCACCTTGGGCACAAAGCCAGCTGGGTAACCTTGGGCCAGGCACACTCTCTCAGCTCTAGGAAGAAGGCAAGGGCAAACCACTTCCGAAATCTTGCCAAGAAAACTGCAGGGATTTGTCCAGGCAGTCAACACTGACTTGAAGGCACTCCAAAAAAAAAAAAAAAAAAAGGTACCATTATACATCCACTTAGACTTCTCGCCTCATTCTAAGATACCACCCCACCCCCCAATTCTGTAAAGAAATGAATATATACATTTTATTTGCCCTTCTTTGAACCTTTTCCAATTTTTCTGACTCTTTCTTAAAAAATTTTTTTTTTCTGCGCTCAGTCGTTACCAACTCTGCAGTGACTGCTTGGACGAGTCCTTGCGGTTTTCAAGGCAAGTGTTTCGGAAGTGGTTTGCCAGAGCCTCCTTCCTAGAGCAGAGCCCAGCTGGCATGCGCAGGAGGCGGGGTTTCCGTTGCTTCGCGCCCTTTTTGGGCGCGCGCAGTTTTTCGCACTTACCAGCAACTGCTCCCGACTCCTTTTTGCAAGGCGCCGCCAGCATTTTTCCTCCCACCGGAGTGAGAGTACCCATTTATCTACTCACGTGAGTTTTCAAACTGTTGGGTTGACAGGAACTGGGGAGGAAACAGGAGCTCACCTTGCTAACGCGAAGGCTGGACTCGAACCGCTGAAGCGTCGACCATTTCTGGCCAGCAACTTTCAGCGTGGGATTAACCAATGCAGAGTAATATGAAATGTTGTTTCCAGGGATTTGGAAACTATACTTTGATTGAAGCAGTCAAAAAAATTAAATTTGGAACCACATGATATTAGGGAACAAACCCTGTAAATGCTGCAAGATCAGATAATGGCTATGCCAACAGCTTGAAACATGGCTAGAAACTATCACCATCAGAAATATAGTAACTGCACCACATTTTGCTCATGGAAGTATTTGTAGAAAAAGAGGGTTCCACTCCTGGAAACAGCAACCTCTTCCATCCTAACCCTGTCTGCCCCCAACATATTCTTCTTCTTTAGCATTATTTTTCCCATCTTTTGGTTACTTTTGAGGTGCATTGCCCCCTCCAATTATTTGATCCAAGTAGGAATCTAGGTGGCAACATAACCAACAAGTTTGCCTGCTGGATATTGTCACTGTGAAGGAAAAAAAAAATGATTGTCTCCCTGTGCTAAAGAAACACATAAAAATATTTTGTTGCCAGGTAATGCACCATATCTCCCAATGTGTAGCAGAAGGGGCAATGAAACTTCCATCTATTCTGAATCAGAAACAGATACTGGCTGTTACCTTAGCAACATATGTCTCCCTTTTGTACACTATGGGAGAATCCTTTTGTTCTGAACTGCACATTCTGTTCAGATGACTGCCAAGTGGAGACTCCTTTGTCACTATGTTTGTGTGGGTTCTATACAGAAGTTTCTTGCAGACCAGGTTTCATTTAAATTGCTGTTGATGTAACCCTTAATAATTATTGATCAATAACATAAAAAAAATAAAAACAAAGGATGAAATTCATTTCTTAGTAACAGCCTATTTCCCAATCACATTCATAATCCTCAACTGAAAGGACGCAAACTCAGAAGGTGAGTACTGATAGGAGCGTACTTGAGATCTAAGCTGGTAAGATGGAGGTTACCAGCCTAGATGGATATTGCAGGTGCTTCATTTTCCCTCACTCTTTTGTAAGGTGAGGTCTTTTATTAACCTCTGCTTTCTTCTTAAATCATCACAAAGCAGAATTTGCATTTTAGGGACATGGAGATTCCCTTGTTTTCTGACTGATGTCCTTGCTTGTCCACAAGATGACCATACCCTATGGCACTGTCTTTCTAGGAATCCACCCAATGGAGAAAAATTACCACAGGTCCAGGAAACTGGTGTTTGCCTCTCTTTGGCCTTATAGCCCATCTCCGTTTTATTTTTTAAAATAACTTGCTGTGCTGCTTAGAGTTACCTTCCCCAGGGCCTTCAGCTTCTTTATCAAATATTTTCAGCACATAGTTCTCTTCAACTGACACGTCCTTCCTTGTTATCCAAATAGCTTATTGGTCTATTCAGGTATGACTTTCACAGCAGAGTCTCTAATAGGAGAAAATGTATACAGCAAGAACAAATTAGAATTGTTACCCAGATGACATAGTTGGATTTTGTTCTTTTTATAGAAGTAATCAGAAAGAAGCAATTGCTGTCTCCAAGGCCTTTAACAGAGGCAAGATATACTACTATTGTAATACAAATACAGATGTTTAATGCTAACTGCTCTATATTTGACCTGGGAATTGTCTTAATTTAGAATTTTATGGACAACTAAAAGAAAAACATTCTATCGTTTACTGAATACAAGATCAGGTTCAGTTCTACTGCAGCTCCGAATTGTGAGATAGAAGTCTCCAAATAATATAATAAATTACAGACAGTTCAAAGCATTAGATTCTGTAGATGTGTAGATGACTCCAGTGATACATTTTAAGATTACAGTTCTTTTTTATCAAAATGAGAGAAAAAGGCATAGACTTGTTAGGGTAATAATATATTTGGCCAGATATAAAAAACATTGGTATATGTTAAATCCAAGGCAGACACCCTTCTTGGTTTCCTATTGACTCCGCAGACTGAAAAAGGTGCAACAATACTGTGAACAGTTCAACATGGGCCCTGATAAGTGTAGATGCAGACCTCCAGCTGACTCATGTGAACGTTTATTGTTTTGCAGCGATTGCATTCGTCTCTTCCGTGATGTGGATTTTTTCCCATCATATCAATGGGAAAGTTGCACAATCCAGTCCTTGTGTTTAATTTCATGAAGTCAGCAATGTTCTTTATTGCTGTCTGGTTGGAAGACTTCCCCAGCAACAGAACTGCAGATAAGAATCCAGTACCTCCAAAAGCAAAAAGAAAACACATCAAATTAAGCATGTAACTCTTTATTTCATGTGTGATCCCGTGTCTTGAGACAATTAAGGGAATGAATAAAGATGCCAGCAGCAAGTTCAAATTTAGCTTTCAGAGACAAAGGGTTAGAGTGTCCTTCAGTAATAGTTTGAACAACTGAACAGTCTTCCAAGGACCATTTGGTGTTTTTTTAAAACAACAACAAAATATGACTTTCACTCTGCTCTTGTAAATCATAACTAGTGCCTAAAATTGAAAAAAACCTCCTGAATTTTGTAATTTCATACCAGGATACCTGCCCAATACATTCATGTGAATGGGGTTTTGGATGGGACAGTGGGTGGAATCTTTTGCTGTGTCAAATATATATATATATATATATGTATGTATGTATATATATATATATATATATATATACATATACATATATTCCTTCCTTCCTTCCTTCCTTCCTTCCTTCCTTCCTTCCTTCCTTCCTTCCTTCCTTCCTTCCTTCCTTCCTTCCTTCCTTCCTAGGGTAACAAGTCCTAAAATATACAGTATATTTTGGATTATGTTATTTGGCACATGGAAACATTCAGAACTCAGTTATCTAGAAAATCAGCATCTAAGTTGTTTCATTATGTGACCTATATATGTCAAGGGTATGACACTGAATATTCCAAAGAACTGCCTGGCTTTCTAGCCATTAAAAATTGCAACCATAAGAATGTTGATTTAAAAACAAACGTGCCAAGAATAGAACACTTTACCCCCAAATGAACACATCTGTTCCCAAAACACACTTAATCTGAGGCTCCACTACATACTTAAATAGAGAGAGACGTTAGGGTGTTATCGGAACACTGAGAAGAGAGTTAATTAAATTGGCCAAGTAACTTTAAATTTAGTCCAAAATAGACTCAGTTGTTGGATTATGAGTGAGTTGTATTGTGGAAATGGTTAAATCTAATCGGTTAACTGTTTTGCATACTTAGTTCTCCAAGAAAAAGAACTTGCAGGCAAGAGCAGCTAAAGAGGCAAGCTCCCCCATTACAGAACCCACTGGAAAGGTCTGGCAGCACAGAACACCCTGCCCAAACAGTGGTGGGCTGCAATGGCCAAGCCACAGCTCTGGCTGCTTTCCTGGCCAATGGGGAAGAAATGTGGGGTGGAGTGGTTAACGTGTTAGAGAAGTACTGTGAAGAACCAGAGCGAAGCTCAGTCAAGCCTTGCTGGGTGACTTCAGGCCAGTTACTCTTTCAGCCCAACCGCTCAACAGGGTTGCTGTTGAAAGTTAAAAATGGAAGAGGCTTGCTATATATGTGACCTTTAGCTCCTGGAATGGCAGGATGTATATTTATTTCTGTTTCTGTCTCTCTCTCTTTTTATATCTCTATCCATCCTTGCTGGTACTTTCCTCATGGAAGGCATTTCCAATAGAAAGTGGGTAAGAGTCTAGTAATTCTAAACTTATCCTGGTTAGCAGGACTTTATGCTGCCAGAACCCCTACTAAACAGATACGACAGGTTGTGGCTGATAGGGTCATGTGTGTTGGGGGAATAGGATTATTGCGAATGGACACTGGACTTTCAGGACCAGGCTGGTTGTCCATCCCTTTGTCATGGTTCCCAGATATTTTTAATGTGGTAGACCAGAATGACTCACTGTTGTAAGAAAATGTTAGAGAGATTTGAAGACTACATCCACAGATTAATCCTCTATTATAGGTTTACTCTTGTGGGAAGAGGAATATTTCCTGTTTTCTTCTCTTAAGTATTTTCAAGTAATGAAGAGCATTATTGATATGTTGAATCTGTTCAATCTGTGTCAGATTCAGAACTTCGAAGTGTTACACCTATGATCAATGAATTTTAGTGTGTTTTTTTAAAGAAAGCTTTACAAAGGAGAGGATAAGTTATTCATTGCTTATATTTAGATACCAAATTATCCCTTATTATTTAAATATACTACACTATAATTCAACTTTTTTTTCAGCAGCATAAACAAACACTTTTAGAGTACTATATAATTGTTGGCTTTCTTTGTTGTGGAGCTTCTGTTAATACTCATTAGGCAGATTCTCACTCTTCAAAAATGTCTTTGTACATATCCCATAATGTTTTTCATAACGTTATACCTTATAACAAGAGGCACAGGAAATGCTCTTCAGTTAGGTTGCTAAAAAGCATTGATTCAGTGAATAGAAATCTTTTCTCCCTCATACTACTACTAGTAGTAATAACAAGAACAACTTTTCTTATGAGACATGCATGAGTTATTCTAATGGCTGCAGCCAGGGAGTATAGATAAAAACGGTTGAAACCCGAATCTCATCTCCCTCCCCCCCCCCAAATATATATATGTTAGATTTGATAAAAATAATTTGGATCCAGAGTGCTAAATATGCTTTAGAAGGGTCATGGATATATTCACTGCACCTGTTGCCATCTCCTTAAAAAAACAGTGCCTTTTCAAGCCCAGGAAAAAGGCCACCTTCTTTAAGAAGGTGTCTGCAGGGGCAGCAAATACACTCAGGTCCCCTTCAAAACACCCTTGCTTCAAATAGCTGTTGATTCAGAAGAAGTGCTTTGGATGTTGCACAAGGGTGAGTGCACCACTTTTTTCCTCTTCTTGAAAACAGCCTAGGCTTCTGCAGAAGCTGGAACAACAAGGCTGCTGCCTTAAGAGTTAATGAATGGATTCATAAAAGCAGTGGCGTCTTTTCACTCATGCCTTTTTTTTTAAGGGGAGCCCAAAAAAAGGCCTGAGTGCTTTAATGAATAATAGAAAGGCACTGCCCTTGCACAAGGTTGAGACCGTTCTTCCAAATCATCTTTCAAAATGTGCACAGTCCCCCCCAAATACTCCGATATTTCAAGTTATGATGTAACTCGTGTGAGGGTATTGTAATGGTATGTGGGAATGACCTTGGGAGACAGGAAGAGCCACAGACTAGACAACAGTCAGACAAGCAGCAGCTTAGCCCTCAGAAGGATGAGGGTGCGGCAAAGTCTCAGAAGGGGCCCTCCCTAGTTTCTTGGGTTGTAAAGGTGAGGAGGGAGAGACATACTTTCAGACTTGCAAGATTATGTTAATGTAACCTTAAAATAAAGTTAACACTAGTACTTCTGGGTGTGCTTCTTGTCTGGACTACCTCACAAGGCTCCTTACAGTATATTGAGGACTGCCATTTTGTAAGTGGATGGAAGGCTAAGACCAGAGTTGAAAAGGGCAAGAAATACAACCAGCTTTAGCATGTGTTATCTTGGTTGTGCACCAACAAATGAATGTCACCAGCCTAGAAAATAATGTGCTGAATAAAATATATACAAAACTATTAGCAAGATTTAGAAAATGTACTGATATACCAAGATGATAAAAATTCTTACAAATGATGTACTGCTACAAATAGAAAATTGCCCATTATTTATTGGTTGTAAGTGCTCCTTTGTCAACTCTTATCAAGCAAAAAGTCCCATAATGAAAAGAAAACTGTACTTATATATCTGAATCTGGATTGCACCATTTTTATCTGTAATGGGTTATTGTACAAAAGTAATTTTTTCTGCGTAATAGCTAGTCCTATCTGATAAGATCTTTTTAGGTTCAAACTGTAGGGAAAAGCTTAAATTTACAGCCGTATAACGTGGTACGGAGTGTACATTGTACTGGCAGCAGCATTATGGTTTTTTGTCAATATGGAATTATTATGAAATCGTAAGTATTCGGGGAAAAACTAGGAGTAGATATTACCTGGTTAATCTGAGATAATATAATTATTTATAATATAATTCTTCTCTTCCTTTTTCTCCTCCTTTTGATTTCATTTTTTTGTACACATTTCCTTGGACCCAGTTGTGAATGAACATGCTTAACTTTACAAAATTTATTTCTTGCAAGAACATAAAGAACAAGTTATCTGTATGTTGATTTGTTTTTCTATCTTTAGTATGTGGGTCAATTTTATTTTCTACCTGGGTATAAACAGGAGCTGATGCTTGATCTGATCCAGATCCCTTCTGATGTGTGTTGCAGTCAGAATGGTGCTTGCATTCTCTCAATCTGATGCTCAGCATATGAGCTAAATCCAAGGTCAAACAATAGACTTCTCCTACAACAAGAATTTCCACAGCAGATTTGGGATTTGTGGTAGGCAGTTAGTAGAGCTGTCTGTACTGCTGAACAGACACAGATACAGCCCATCATATTTTATATGAAATATATAAATCTATCAGTTTCATAGGAATTGTCCCAGTAAAATTGGATTTACCATAACTCTGAAGATACAGATACATATAGCTAGCTGGCCTGAAATATACTCTTGGCACAGATACTTCTGGGTATAGCTGAAGATAGCACAAAACTTCACTGATGTTTATTAAACTTTACAACTCCGCATATACTACCTTTTCTGTTGTAAATAGCCTGTCTAATATTTTATTCTATAAGCAAAATTTCACATTTTTTTGATGATGAGGTACAATTTGGCTGCTTGGTACTCTTCACGTTATTAAATACAATTGTTGAGTGATTGAATAGCTTTTAGTATTTTTAAAGACATCAGACACATCAAAAACCTCTAGTAGCTTAGGACAAAGAAAATAAAATCCCACATAATTTATAATTTTGGGCCCACATATTCCAAAAATATTGCTTTGTATATCCAGGCCAGTGGAGAAAGGGTTTAACCACTGCTTAGATATTGTTTCCTGAATTGCTGGAACATCAGAGTTTATGTGAGATTAGTCAAGGGATCAGAAATCTAAAGCTGTAACTATTGATCACAGCTTTCTAACTGTATGTGATGGTGAATGTCTTTGACTTCAGGAGATTTAAATTCTGTACCCACATGTTTGATTTTTTTTTTTATCATATATGAGATCTGAAGAGAAACCAAAATATATCACAATTTCTTCATCCTCCAGCTCTGTGCTATTTAAAGATTTAAATAGCAGGTTTAAAAAAACACAAGAGGCCTATAATCATTCAACTGCAGCATACAGATATCTCCAAAATGGAAATAAAATGACATTGTGGTGAATTATCTTATGGGCAAATCTGGCACATTTGAAAGAATATCAAAATTGAGGATAAAGTTCTAGAAATTCATATTATTATGCAAGATAGAATACAGGTAATCCTCAGGTTACAATGGCAATTGGGACTGGAATTTCCATCACTAAGCAATGTGGTTGTAAAGTGCAATGCCACAGGAATGCATTGCTTAGCAATGGAAATCCTGGCAGTCCCGGTTGCCATTGTATCCCTAGGACGTGCAGGTCATTAAGCAGGAAGAGGCAGGAGTCCTAGGCAAGCAGGCCAGAGGGTGAGTGCGTGGATGCCATGTGGGGTGGTGATGCTGTGGGCAGGTGCTACAGAGCATGGGTGGGGGAAGGGGGTGCTGAGGGCAGGCACTACACAGCGCAGGCAGGCAAAAAAGTGATGGGAGTGAGAGCAACCTCTGACTTCCTCCCGGCTTCCTCACTGACTTTGCTTGTGGGAAGCCAGCAGGGAATATCGGAAATCATGATCACATGACTGTGGCTCACTGCAACATCGTAATCGTGAACCAGGCACCTGAGCACTTAGATTGCTATCATGTGACTGTGGGGACACTGCAACGGCCAGAACTCTGAGGACCCTTCGTAAATTCCTCTGTTTCAGTGCCATCGTAACTTTGAACAGTCACTGAACAAGTGGTCATAACCCGAGGACTACCTGTAACAGAATGGCATATGAAAAAATTCAGATGTGATCAGTTTTACAGCAGCCTAGTGGAATTATTTGATGTACTATGATCAGTAGAGACAGTGGCTGAATACAATAATTTGCATATGGCATACACATTAGCTCAAACTTTGTATAGCAATCAGAGTATCCAGTATAATTACCTATGAGATTTACAGTTACATTGACCACAGGAGCACCATGTAACCAGTTTCATTCTTATCAGGACTCTTCAGACATGAGTAGCCAGATGCTATTCTATGAAATTCAAACCATCTACTGGGAACTGAACTCATAGATCTTTTAGGTAACTGTATACAACACATTAGTTTTAAGAGCTATCCAGGTCCTGGGGCTCAGCAGTCACAGGAAGGGTTATATAGAATTTCAGTCAGAATGGGATATACAGTCCACCTTCTCTTAAGCAGTCGGAACAGAGATATACAGATGTTATATTACATCATGCCTTCATGTACAGGGGGCATGACATAATGTAACATCTGTATCTCTCTGCTCTGAGCGCTTAAGGGAAGGTGGACTTAATACCATTCTGATACAGCTTCAATAAGATTTACAAGTCATCTATTGTGATTGTCTCAATGGTCAAAGAAGATATGCACATTCCAAGGTATTACATTTGTTCCCAGGATAGGGGACAACTGGAAAAGTGACAGACTTCCTAGTCAAGGACTGGGAGACATTTTGATCAGTGTGTATATCCTTCAGGTTGAAGTGCAGGTAGTAGTCTTTACATGCAAACAGTCTGATTGATGTTTGCATCTCACATGCTTTTACAAAGCAGAGAGCTGTGATTGTGCTGCCACAACCACTGTCTTGCCCAGGTGCTGCTAATTTATAATACTTTGATATTGCCTACTCAGTCACCACTCCTGGCAGCTTACATATAATATAAAGTACAGAAGCTTCAGGTCAATACAGATCAAAAACAAAGACAAAAATGGTTGCCTACACAATCTACTATCCTACTAACACTAGAATGCCCATTCAGACACAACAGTTTCCACCACTTGCCAAAGCTAGAAGGGAGGATGCTAGAGAAATCTCAGGAGACAAGGTGCCTTTGGGCCTATCCCTCCCTGAATTCTTATAAGGATGATTAAACAGAGTACTCAATAATATTGAACTATATCCCAAAACTACATTTCAAATCTGCATAAAACTGAGACACAGAGGTTTGTCTGAGCCTCAATTACAATCCAGCTACACTCAGTGCTTCTAAGGCTGAGCAATGGAGATGGGGGGGGGGGTAGGAGTGAGAGGGGGGGAGCAAGGAAAAAAGTTGGGGTGCTTCCAAATAAATGGCTGCATATTAATACATTTTACGTCTGCTCCAGCTACAAGCAAAATGGCTTGCAACTTTCTACATCATCAGAGGACACTGTTAGTACATCTCAGTATGTTTAGTCCATACTCTTGCCTTTTATTATTTCTTTTTTTTTATGGCACAGTATGGTTTTAATATGAGTAGTGTTAGAAAGCAACTCAGCTTACCACAGTGCAACATTCTGTCTGTCTCCCTGTCTGTCTCTCATATCTATCTTTTGGGTCTTTTTAAGATGTGCAAATGCTGGTAGAAGGCAGTGGGTAGATTGTGGTCTGTCACAAGGAATGTCTGTTGAAAGAAGTAAAAATGGCTGTGTGTAACAACATGCTTTCATACACTTTCATGCAAGTGAGAGTGGACTGTGTTAGGAGAAGCATAAAAAGAAGTAGAATTTAGCGGGAATGAATTGCTCACATAGCGGTAAAACAAGAAGAGAAGGGTCAGAACGGAATGGGAAATGAATGAATGGGATTGCATACAGAATCAAATCACAAAACAGATACATGGAAGTAGAATGAACGGGTTGAGAGGAAGGGGAAAACCATGAAAGTTGTTGTTTGGATGAAGTTGATGAGATCCTCAAAAAGAGAAAGGTAAGGAATTTATAGAATGCATGAATCAGTGCATTCATTTCTCATTCTTTTCCTGCACTTTGCATAACACTGCTTACCTCCAAAGGGAATTGTGTGATGCTGGGGGAGGGGTGGGCAGTATGTATGTGTAGGTAGATAGATGGATGAATGAATGAATGGATTAGACTACCTGAAAAGCTACTATCAGGGGAACAGGAGGGGTCTGCTGCCTTGGCTTTCTTACCTCATTACCCGATGGGCAGTGTTGCTCAACTTGCCAGTGCATTTAACTTCTTGTCACCATGATGCTTTGTCACTGGAATTCAGATATTTCATCAGCTGTGTTTCCTACTTACCCTCAGAGGTGAACTCGTTTGAAAGCCTGTTCTACTTTTACTACTCTGTCTACCTTCTTCCAATAGCAAATTAGATTAGGTCTCATTTAAAGAACAAGAGAATTGTTTGGTTCAACTACTGGGTTGCACTAGACTCTGTTGAGTGGAAGCATAGATCAGTCGAACTTCCCACCTTGAAATGAGGTTCTTTTAAGGATAATGGATGGTAGAAATGCTCTGTACAGTATGCAAGTGTTCTATATTGAACAATCTTCTGGTGTCTTTGTTTTAGCTTTAGAGTTTACCAAATACACTTAGAGTTTTTGAAGTACACCATCAAACTTCCTTTGAAACTAATCTCTTGAGGTCTTAAACACATAGTGTTTATCTTTAAATCATTCTCTGAAGTAAAGTCTCTTTCTACTAAAACACAAAACTGTTACACGTTAAAACAGGCAATAATCTTATCAAGGTATTATATAATTAGTTAAGCATGGCATAGCATACACATCATCAAATAACTAGCGTATTTTTACAATTATTTAACAGGTCTGTCTGAAGCATATGTAGGAAAGAATAAACTGGGTTGTCCATTTTGGATAGCTGAAAATGTGGGTTCTATTGTGTACATTTCTTAATTTAATATTTACTTATATTGATATGTTTCCTAACCTAATATTTACTGTTACAGATATTTATGACAAGAAAACTCTGTAAAATATTCTTGGATAAAATGTCTGTGTTTATCAAATGTACAAATTTCCTGAAATAGATTCACATAAATTAAATCATATTCTCAGTATCTGGACTATCATGCAGTGTCTTCAACAAATTTTCTGTTGGTCTTCAGATGTCTGTTTATCTAAGAATCAAACCAAAAATTTATATCTTCAACGATTTTCACTTTACAATAATTCCTTGTGATTTCCTCTGATAACAGCATCATTTGAAAACCAAAGTCCTAAGTACAATAAAAAATGTTGATTGCTTTCCATCAAACTAATTTGTCAGTTTTTCATCCAGAATCCTTTTCTGTAATTCATTGACTTGGACCAAATGCTTTTTGTTACATATTTCTTATATTGTCATTCAAATTTGTTACATATAATTAATATTGTCATTCAAATTAAATGGAGCAGGTGGTATTTCTGCTATTACAGCACCATGTATTTGAATCAGTATTACTTTTATAAAATGTATTTCTAGAACATCATCATCCAGTTAATAAAAAAGGCATTTAAAGCAGTGTTTCCATAAACATTTAATCGCTTTGGTAATATTTTAAAGGCACATTTAGGTCTTCTCCCACAATTAAATGTCAAATAGTAGTACTAGTCCTCTTCACTTATTATTCATGGGGAAAGGAAAACAAAGATAGAGAGGCTATGTGTTGTCCCACCAGCCAGTTCTCCCCCACCCCATCTTTATCTGCTGCTTGTGATAGCTTTAACTATCACAAGCCCTGTTGTATTAATGGAAGTGCTCATTACAGTTCAGAACACTGGGTTTCTCCTTCAGTTTTAAACTATATCAAGAGCTTCTAAGGTTGATAGCTGCAGGCTTAACTAGTACAAGAATTGGAATGGCGCAGTCCCACAGACTCCCTGTCTTGTTTGAGATGTATAAGAACTGGAGAGGGCTGGTGGAAACACATGGACATTGTAGAAGAAGGACTTAGGCAGTTGATCCATGCATCTCAACAACTAGTGGAGAAAAAAAGCAATGTAGTCTGCTATGGCTTAAGAGTTCTAATTTTGGCCTGTTATTTTATGCAAGACTATGACTGCTTGCTGAGATTTTTTTTTCCCTTTTGTACACTTTCTTGTTCTTTTTTTAAATTTAAAAGCCACTCTGAGAGTCCAAGTGCCTGATCATAAAGTTCCAAGTGACTTGCAGCCCATAAGCTGGCTGCTCTCCCAGTAGAGTCACTTCGGGAGCAAAAATATATCTTTCTGTATTTGCAGCAGTATTTCTTTTATCAAGTCAGCAATGTGGAGCAGTCTTTCATAGTTACTGTCCAGCTCTAGTTTGCCTCCTGAACAAGCCTCTGTCTTTTGAGTGCAATAGCTTGAAAATTTAGCATCAGGTTAGGAAAACCATCCTGGACAATTTTGAATTCTGCTTCCTGAATAAGTTAAGCAGGATATCATTTTTTTCTCCAGGGTAACTAAACAAAATATGGGTGCACACAGATTAAATAATAGAATACAATATATATTTTAAAGATACTTTTGACTGAGGGTTCAGGCTTAAACCATATAACACAATGTCAGGTCAAAACTTACAGTGAAAACAAATGGGAAAAGATCCTGTTTCCTTAGATAGAAGGGGATGGAAGAATGCTCGCACAATACCTGTAAATGGGTTAAAGAACTGGAAAAAAATATGAATATAAAAAATCATCTCAGTCCTGAGCCCTGAACCTAGAACAACAACCTCTATAAATGCTGAGATTGTTAAGTATTTCTTTCAAATTTGGGGAAACACTTTTTCAGACAAAGTACCTATCATGTAGCTATGAATTAAAAATAATCTGCTCCCAAGATTATTTTCTTTCAGATCATTCCTGGGATGCTACCGGTCTTGATGTATCAAGGACATTTTAGCTGACAGGATACCTCTCAGAGACTTCACTTAATAAGATGCTAAATTTGAAAAGAGTCATAAGGATTCTCCTTATGCCATCTTAAATAGCTAGGGGGAAGCATTCATCAGTGCCATGCTAATGAATTTTTAATTCCTTGCTGGAGAACAAATTGATGGTGGCATGTAATTTGATTTCACTTGTATCTTGAAAATTTTCTGTGCCTGGTACTGTACACCTCAAGCATGTTGTTTGTGTGTGTGTGTGTGTGTGTGTGTGTTTTGTCAACATATATTAGCAGTTGCTTATGATGGAAGGAATCACAATAGAAATGCTGGGAGAGAATAACTTGTGAAAGAAATAACATGGTTGTGCACCTGGACCCAATTTTTGCAAAACGGAAATAAAATATGCACATCTTAGGCTTTGAGGCTAGACAGTGTTGCTCTGGATATCTGTCCTCCTCTGATGATGCTATCTGTTATATGGTGGGTAAGTAAAGGAGGAGAAATGAAGTTGGATTTCAAACTTCAGTACATCTTATCTTTGCCTCCCTCTATTATGACTTATAAAAGAAAATGAAAATTCATACCAGGAGTAAGCTGGTTCATTTGGAACCCTGTAATTGATCTGAAATACACAGGTATGATGTCATCCTATATGTTCTCCATAAAAGGACATTGATAAAAGAATATTTTGTACAATGGGATTCAAGTCCATGTCTTTGTTTTGGCCTTTTCAAGAACCCTGATAGCCATTCTCATGGATAAAATGCTAATATCCAGATGCATCGGTAATGGCTAATCTCCTGTAACTCCATTTCTAGTTATTCCAGAGAGCTATCTTGAGAAATAACAGAATGTGTTTTTTGTTGTGTGTGTGAGTGAGGCAGAGAGAGACTTTTGTTGAGTCCTACTTATAAATTTCCAAACATCTGGTTGGCCACTGGGAGGTTGGCATTTCCCTTAATATTCATTGCTCCATTAGGTCATGAATGGCGAAGATGCCATTGTGCTCCTTTCCTGTTTGACAGCTTCCCCTTAGCATGTGATTGGCCACTGTAGGAACAGAAGGCTGGATTAGATAGGCTTCGACCTGGGTTTTTATGTTATGTTTATATGCCATACACACAAGCGCACACACTTCAATTCCTCTGGGTTTTTTTTTCTTTTTGCACTAACAAAATTAGAGGAGCAAAAGCAACAGAGTCTCTGAAGGTGCTACAAATCTTTCAATGTGGTGATGAGTCACCTGAAGCCAATCCATCCATATGGTTTAATTAACAATGTGATCAGTGCATTATGTAAGATGCAGGTGAAACAGCAGCTGCAGCAGTGACAGTAGTTATGGGAAACGACAGGCAGGGTGTCATTAAATCAGTAAGGCTGTCAGATATTCTCAGGCAGAAAAAAGAGCATATCTCACATCCCTCACTCCCTTTTAGAATGAGTGTAATTTTCTGTGAATGATAAGTGAGTGAGTATTTAAAGCCAAGTCCATTAATTTGCAGTCCATGCATAATGTAATCTTTGGCAACTACGTATAGAATTTCACCACGGTGCTCAGACAATAGTTTGATCTACAGAGACCATCCTCTGGCGGATGAAAGGAGTAATTTGCCTTTCATGCCATTTCAGCCTTGAGCTTCATCTAAAAAAAGTTGCTTGATTTTGGGGGTGGTGGGAGGGAAAGAGAGAAAGGAAAAGGTTCTGAGACAACATGTGGTACTTCTGCAGTGCGGTGCAGTGTAGATGTGTTGAAATAAAAGAACCCTTTAAACATCCAAGCTCATTTAACTTATGGTTTGATCTGTATTCTTCTAAGAGAAGTCAGAAGGTCAATGAATACAGTAATTAACTGCACCATGTATTCTCATAGCTGACACTTCCAATAACATTCAATCTACAGAGGACTCTGAGCAGAAAAGTTCCTGCTTTTAGGGGCTGCTCAAAGGCGGGTTGCTAGCTGAAATCTGCTTCTTGTGATCAGCTTGAGGAACAAAAAACTGATATTGGGAGCAAAATTATATAGATGCACATTGAGTTTCAAAGTTGAAAAGTGAAATGAGACCTACGGAATAATAAAAAAAAGTTAAAATGCAAGAGGGTTTTCCATTGATTTCTGCAGGGAAGCTGAATCCAAAAGATTGGATGTATCAACTTCTAACATGTTCTGACTGAGTGTGACCATTGTTTTATCATCCGACAGGTAGTACTCGCTTAACGGCCACAATTGGGACCAGAATTTAGGTCACTAAGCAATACAGTTATTAAACGAATCATGCGATTGGACCCGATTTTACAACTTTTTTTGCAGTGGTCATTAAGCAAATCATCATGGTGGTTAAGTGAATCAAGTGGTCATTAAGCAAATCACATGGTCGTTAAGTGAATCACACAGTTCTCCATTGATTTTGCTTGCTGGAAACCAGCTGGGAAGGTCGCAAATGGCGATCACATGAGCCTGGGGTGCTGTAGCTGTCATAAGTGGGAGCTGATTGCCAAGCACCTGGATCATAATCACATGACTGCAGGGGCACTGTGATGGTCATAACTTCAGGCACTGGTCATAAGACACTTTTTAGCACTGTCATAACTTTGAATGGTTGCTAAACAAATGGTTGTTAAGCAAGGACTACCTGTATATGATGGCCCTTCACAGTCACTGAAGCTGTAGTCCTAGGTATAGAATTGAGGGATAGTGTAGAATCCTGGGCTTCAGTGCTGCACTTCTACTGGGCAGGTTACATCTGCTATCATTTCAGTGTTTAATGTAACATAATTTCATCTCCAACATTGTCCTTTCACACAGAATGATTTAACACACACATACACTATAGATGTAAAACAATGTGATTGGCCATGAATTAATATTGTTTAAGAACTTAACAACCTTAAAGATTTTTAAACTATCTTGGCCCCTGCTATGTGATATGTTTATGACGAGACTAGGAATCATGATTTGACTAACAACAAATACATTTGACCACTCTGTGGGACTTAAGACATGGAATATGCCGCTTTATCTAGAGAGAACTTGCTTTTTCAAATGGATGTTCTTACTATTAATCATTTCACTTTAATGGACTGATAAGATGAGAGAGGTAAAAAAAAAAAGAATAAAATATCTACCAGATTAAGGAGGATTCATTCAAGACTTCTATCAAGACAAATTTCTTTCTTTTGTGGGAGAGCAAGGTAATTCATGAGTGAAAATAATGTAATTTTCTTGTTTTAGATTTTTCCCCAATACCTTTTCAAGTTCAAGTTGTTTGCTGAAATGCAAGATGGGGTCAACTTTATGAGAATTTATTAAGATATATAGCAGTTCTATTGATCTGAGAAAATCCTAACAGCTCTGGTAATAGAAAAGAAAGAGGCATACCCCTGCCAAGAGCTGTTCTTTCTTTAAGCCAGCACTGAAGGCAATATAATGTCATGGGGAAAAAAATGATCCACTGAAAGATGAACCAAAGCAATAGATATCTGAAATCAAGTTTCTTTACTAAATATTCTAAAACAGTGATCCCTGGACTCCCAGCTGACCAGATCAAGAACATGGAAAATAGATCTGCGTAGGATTATGGTTGTGTGAAAAAGAAAGTACACCCTCTTTGAGTTCTATGGTTTTACGTATCAGGCCATAATAAAAATCATCTGGTCCTTAGCAGTTCTCAAAAGTAGGTAAATACAATCTCAGATGAACAACAACACATGACATAGTACTCCATGTCTTCATTTATTTTACCAAAAAAAAAAGCCAAAATGGAGAAGCCATGTGTGAAAAACTAAGTACACTTTATGATTCAATAGCTTGTAGAACCACCTTTAGCAGCAATAACTTGAAGTAATAGTTTTCTGTATGACTTTATCAATCTCTCACATCGTTGTGGAGAAATTTTGGCCCACTCTTCTTTACAACATTGCTTCAGTTCATTGAGGTTTGCAGGCATTTGTTTATGCACAGCTCTCCTGAGGTCCCGCCACAGCATTTCAATCGGGTTGAGGTCTCGACTTTGACTGGGCCATTGCAACACTTTGATTCTTTTCTTTTTCAGCCATTCTGTTGTAGATTTGCTGGTGTGCTTGGGATCATTGTCCTGTTGCATGACCCGGTGTTGGCCAAGCTTTAGCTGTCAGACAGATGGCCTCACATTTGACTCTAGAATACTTTGGTATACAGAGGAGTTCATGGTCAACTCAATGACTGCAAGGTGCCCAGGTCCTATGGCTGCAAAACAAGCCCAAATCATCACCCTCCACTACTGTGCTTGACAGTTGGTATGAGATGTTTGTGCTGATGTGCTGTGTTTGGTTTTTGCCAAAGGTGGCGCTGTGCATTATGGCCAAACATCTCCACTTTGGTCTAGTCTGTCCAAAGGACAGAGTTCCAGAAGTCTTGTGATTTGTTCAGATGCAACTTTGCAAACCTAAGTCATGCTGCCATGTTCTTTTTAGAGAGAAGAGGCTTTCTCCTGGCAACCCTTCCAAACAAACTATACTTGTTCAGCTTTTTCCTAATTGTACTGTCCTGAACTTTAACATTGAACATGCTAACTGAGGCCTGTAGAGTCTGAGATGTAACTCTTGGATTTTTTGCAATTTCTCTGAGCATTGCACGGTCTGACCTTGGGGTGAATTTGCTGGGACATCCACTCCTGGGAAGATTGGCAACTGTCTGGAATGTTTTCCACTTGTGAATAATCTTCCTTCCTGTACAATGATGAGCTTTCAATTGTTTGGAAATGGCCTTATAACCCTTCCCAGATTGATGGGCAGCAACAATTGCTTCTCTAATATCATTGCTGATGTCTTTACTCTTTGGCATTGTGTTAACACACACCTCAATGCTCAAGACCAGCAAACTCCTAAAACTTCAGTTTTTATAGAGGAAGTCACACTTGCTGATGATCAATTGATCAAGGGCATTTGATTAGCAGTACCTGGCTGCTACTTAGCCTCTTCATACCTATGGAAGCAGTAAGGGTGTACTGCTTTCTTTGGCTTTCTTTTTGTAAAATAAATGATGACATGGTGTAATATGTCATGTGCTGTTGTTCATCTGAGGTTGTATTTACCTACTTTTGAGAACTGCTAAGGACCAGATGATTTGTATTATGTCCTGATACGTAAAACCATAGAACTTGAAGAGGGTGTACTTTCTTTTTCACACGACTGTATATAGAAAAAGATGCATTATCAATCATGATTAATTAACTCTATGTTGGCAATAATCACCCAAATCTCAGTCTTGAGGCTGGGTCCTTAATTTTGCTGTCACCTGATCCACATTCCTTCACTATTACAAGTATTATAAGATGACCCCTTTTACACTTTGCCTGACTTTTTCACACCTTGTTATCCAGCTTCTGCTCCTTTCCCCAGGGTCACATCAAACTAAATTGCAGTGCCAAAGGGTACTCTGGGTCCTCATAGTTTCCTTGATTTGTGTATAGTTACATTTCTACTACTAACACAGGGTAGCACCCATCAGGGACACCTTAAAGCAGCTGCATGGAAGGGAAGTATTTTACAGCTAGCCCTGGTATGTAATGTTTGCTCCATGACAATGTTTGTCATTTATGACTTGACAGCCATTTTTCTGCTCTTAAACTATATATCTAATGCATGCTTTCTATTTGAATTTACCAGGTGCAATTCATACATTCATATTCTTTCTTCCCTTGAGTCTGTGATGTTTTAGCATAACAATTAGTATTGTTCCAGTGTCTCTAATGCTTATGTGAGCTGAAATGTTGCAGTGTCTAATAATAATGATGAAGCAGAAACTCTTTAAACATCACTGATACTTTAAAAAATGGGCTCCCTGTATCTATTCCTGCTTCTGTTACCTGTTGCCCTTAATGAGAAAGGACAAAGAAAGCAGAGGAAGATTCATAACATCTCAGAAACGTATCAGGAGCATTAAGCTTTGCCCTTTTACTTCAAGGTTAAACATGCTATTAAAGTTACACTGCCATCCTTTATACATGTATTTGAAGTTTAAGAAGTGAAGTATTCTTGCATAGGATTGTACTGTTCAAATTTTCCACCTCCTCACTATCGTTTGAGAAAGCTATACATAGGTGACAAAATCCAGTACAGAATTTAAGGAAGTTTAAGCTTTGTGACACATGAATTTGATGGTCATGACCCACATCACTGAAAGGAAAGGCATAGCCCATTGGTAAAGCACATATTTTGCAACTAATACTTATATCGAAAGATTTGGGGAAGTCACATCTATATTGGGCTGTTTCAACCAATAGTCTGCCATAACCAAAGGCTCTAGGAATAAAATGTATATATCAGACTTTTTATTTGTTTGTCCTTCAATGTAAGAAATATTGTAACTTAAATTAATATCTCATTATCAGAGACATATATGATAGTCTTGAAATCTCATTTTTATGTTGTGAAAATCTGTAAACCAGAGACTGGTTTTTAGTGAAAAATACATGAAACTATAACAGAGGACCTGCTTTTTTTTCCTGGTTTTCTTCTGAACAACTTCTCTCAGAGAGAACGGGTTGGTTTCTGACATCATAATTCATTCACTTGCAAATAATTGTGATTTGATTATTGCAAATGAATCAGTAGAAATGATGAAGAGACAGGAACAGAACAAACCATTATTTACACTTCGATATGTTGCTAATCAGCACACATAGAAGGCAAAAAATAGTATTTTCCAGATCAGAATAAGGATTATTAAATGGTACAGAGATTTGGGATTTGTTTGTAGAAAATTCCCTAAAGCAATTGGATTAAAATACAGCTGCAGTGCTGAAAGCAAATCAGATATTAGATTATTTTGTGCAGTGAATAATAAGAATTGGAGCTTGGGAGGTGATGTTATTATTACATAACGCTAGTTGCATAACATCAGAAATCCATATTTTGAATTTCATTCTACTTGCCTTTGAAAACAACTATCTCATGAATAAAGTCAACAGCCACAAAACAACTAAGAGCTGAAGGGTAGAGAAATATTCCCATGTTGCAATCTTTCCTCTCCTTATATTAGAGTAGCCTTCCCCATTATAGTGTTCCCTGCATATGTTGGAATTAAAACTGTGGAGTCCTTGGGGTTCTCTGAGCTTGGTTCTTTTCTTGCAAATGTTTCATTACCCGACTAGGTAACGTCTTCAGTGCTAGAATGCATCTCCATAGCACACAAACCAACTAAAGTCCTCCAAAATATCTTAAGTAAACCAAAAGACCCAGTAGCCCAAGAAGAAAAAAACAGGAGTCATCTACAACATACAGTGTAAGGACTGTAACAACCACTATGTAGGACAGACAGGCAGAAGGCTGGCAGAGCACATCCATGAACACCAACCAGCAGTCAGAAGACATGATGAAAACTCCTTAATCTCACAACACATGGACAGACTGAACCATAGTTTTAACTGGGAAGCTGTCAGCATTTTAGACCAAGCTAAATCCAAAAATGCAAGAGAATTCTTGGAAGCCTGGTATTCAGACAAGGCAGCAATCAACAGACACATAGAGATAAACAACATCTACATACTATTCAAAAGAGACAATAGAAAAGAAAACAAAAGACCAGGACATCTCCTCACCAGCAGTCATCACCCAGATAAGCAGAGGTCACCACCAGGCACACAATCGAGCAGTGAACAATACCCTAAGCAAGGAACTAACAGAGGGGGGGGGGAAATAAAACAAACCCCCCACCCCACACAGTATATAAACAGAGAGCAAACCCCATCCCATTCTAGCAATGAAGATGTTACCTAGCTGGGTAATGAAACGTTTGCAAGAAAAGAACCAAGCTCGGAGTACCCCAAGGACTCCACAGTTCAACCCTGAGCTACACATATTCGCCTCTATTGGAATTAAAACTCCCAGAATTTCAAGCCATGAATGGCTCAACGTATTGGAGAGCACCTCATTGGGTGGTTATGTTTCCAAATGCAAATTGTAAGGACAAAGGAGAGTAATCCAGATTAGGACTGCAAGAAGGGAGAAAGGATAAAAGCTGTGGAAATCCCCATCAGGACTGATCCTTCATAGTGCCAGTTTTTGAGTGAAAAAAAACTCAATTATGCAATCCATACAACATGCAATTTTACCTTCAAACTGCTCAGCCCACATTGATTCCATCTTAAAATCAGAGTTGGGCATTAAAAAAAAAAGGTGGAAGCAAGTAAGCTTGTTCATCAGATATAAACCTCAAACCAATAGGGATCACATTCATTATACATTCAAAGAAGTGTAGCTTTAGCTGCTGAAAAATTGGGCTGTAATTTTCCAGGGGAACTGGAGTTCCAGTGATATAAGCAATCAAAGGCTAAATTATTTAGAAATATTTAAAGAGGGATATAGAACAATATGGCCTGTGAACCATGTTAAAAATTATCGTCTTATATTTTTGCCAAGAAGGGAGAGTTGAAAAAGCTTTAATTGTGTCCATTGACAGCCAAACCTTTGCCTTCAAAGGCAAAGGTCTGGATTGAGTTTTCAGCTAGCCAATGCACACTTTCAAAGCTCTTGTTAGATAGAAGAGCAACCAACACTGACAGTCAACCTGATCTGTTCTGTCAAAGATTTAAGATTTTCCAGTAATGGCTTGCTTGGTTAACTGAGGAATGCTTTGAAGTGTGGATCAAACTGGGTTATAATTGATCTATTCTAGGCTTCTACATTGACAACTCAGATCTTGATAGCTATTACTGGCCTGATCTCATTGTAAAGCCCCACCCCTTCAACTAATCTGGATTTGGATTTGCTCTGAAGTGGTTTCTTTTCTTTTTTTTTAAGAAAAAAAAAGGAAGTATTTCCAAAACTGAAACACACTAAAGAAATCTTAGGAATAATAGCTATAAAACAAGGTGATAAGGAACTGCCTCACAATGAAGTGCAGTAATAATCCAATTCAGTGCTGCTTATACTGAGTAATAATGGCTCATAAGACCAGCAACACCCACCAGCTTTCTTGTGTCACTTGTCACTTGTAGTGTATGTCTATCTATGTGTATATAAATGAATGAATGAATGAATGAATGAATGAATGAATGAATGAATGAATGAGAAAGTGGCCATACTGCATCAGAAACTTGAGTACATTTATTTCCAAGAATGCCTTTGGCACTCACAGAGGTCCTATTTGGATGGTAAAGAACAACTTAGGAAATAAATTCATTCTCTGGTCATGTCCACCATTGCAGCCATTTTTTGACTGCACAAGTCTCCCATGATAACCATTTGATGAATGTGTTTACCACATGTTCTTGAAATTCCACATGTGCCCAAGCCCAAAAATGGTACCTTGTTTATCTCTGTCATATGAATTATTTATTTGTTTTAAGCATTTGTATGCCACTGATTCCATATGAACTCCCCGAGGCTTACATAAAATCCAGACCAGCAAAAATTCTATAACTTACATTAAAACTGATTGTAAGAATATCCACCTTGGCATTTAAATGAGTGACATGAACTCCCAAGTTCTCTGCAACAATTTTTGTTTTGACCACCCTCCTAAAGACCATCAGAGACAGTGCCATCTGAATTTTTAGGAGTGAGATGTTCTATTTGGGATGGAGTATGTACCAGAAAACATTGTTTCCTTGCTCCTTCATCCTGAATTAGATGAGGGAGTACTTTCAACATCTCTACTAGTAAGGGCATACTGGAAGGACTGACTCTGCTCAGAGTAGGTGGTCCTACAAGTACTTAGATGCCAAGCATGTAGGGCTTTAGAGGTAAAGACAAACACTTTGAAATGTACTTAGTAGCCTATTGGCAACTCATGGAGAACCTGCAACACTGGTTTTGTATGAGTCTGGAAGCTGTGCTGCATTCTCTATCAACTGCAACTTCTGGGTAGTCTACATGTAGAATGCAAGAATGGTATGTAAAGGATATGCTTTTACAATAAACATTAAAGAGAGAGAGTAAATGATGTCTGGGTTTTATTCATGGCTAGATTTGTATTTTAATAAGAGATCTGGGGACATAACTTTCACCATAGCTGAAGATCAGTGTTTAGATCAGTATTACCAAGGATTTGGAATAATATGCGATTATACTTGTATGATCGGCCGTTCTGGCTTGCACTGTTAACATTTAAATCATGCTTAAGAATTCTACCAGAATAGGGAGTAATTACAGATTCTCGGTATATTTAACTAAAGAATGGATATTTAATTTGATGCAATCTAGAAGAGCATTTAAAGTGACAAATGAAATCCAAACGATTCCTTCTAATCCATCAATCTTGCATTTCCTTTATGATTTAACAATGAACCATGTGGGAGAATGGCTGTGCTAGGAAAGCATGAAAAACACACCTGACATTTCATTTTATTCACCTGTGACCTCCCATTATCCTCTTCAGTAATCCTTGAGTGAAACATTTCATGAATGATTTGCTCTTTCCTGGCCATGTGATTATTCAGCCCCTTTCCCATTTTGTTTAGTTGATTAATAAAAGTCATTTAATGTTGGAAAGTGAGAGGCTATTTTCCAACTTCCGTGAGGCATGGGTGTGTGTTACTATAAGATAACACTTGCAGGTCACTGAAGGCATTTAGCTTTACTTCATAGTTCACACCCCCAACAAGGCATATTGTTATCTTAGAAAAACATATGTGTTGTTAACTCTTCTTGTATCCATTTTTACAGACAAGCTTTTGGTCAGATTCTGAAGGAGACGTACTTTAAATACTAAACTGTTCAGGTTCCTTCCAGATATCTAATCAATGTAATGGAAAGGGTTTATGGAAAAGAATAATACTTGTTTCAGAAAGTGAATATTGAGTGGGTTTGGCCTTCCATAGGAATAATTCAAGATATCCTTAATACATTAACGATCTTTAGAATAACACTTTACATAAGAAACCCCTCATCCAGAGAAAATCCCTAAGAAAAGATGTGGACAGTTGGGATTTAAAATGTTTATATCATTTACTACCCAGAACTGAGCAAAAACAAGCATGCCTGAACTTACATGAAATCTGTGGTTTTAAATGTCTGAAACTCTGCACAGGTTGGAGTGCTTAATTTGCCAAGTGTTCATTTGCCCTTTCAAGGCAATTACTGCAGTTTTGGAAGCTGAATCTTATATAAATTACTGGAAATTAATTTTCCTTATTTCATGTTTCATATAATTGTGAATTCTGGTAAAGTTAAGAGTACTTTGGGACACTGCTTATCTGCTTTAAACTATGTGCTTAAAGACATGTTATTAAAGGGGAAAATCTATTTGCCCATTGAACTTGAAGGGGCATAACATAATATTGGATTATAAATGTTTTTGGTAACGTAATATCACATTAAATAAATTCTTGTGAATAATATAAAAGAATTAAAAATAAATTCAAACTGGATACTAGGATGATGACAACAATGACATTTCAAATACAACTTTATTATTTAAGGTTAAAACGCATTGCTGAATCTTTGTTTATTCACCATCTTTTAATTTGTGACATTATTTGAGCAGAATTATATTACTTGCTCTTGGAAACCACTGAAATTAGTGGGAAAAAAGTCATTCCTAAATGTTTACCTTTGTTTTAATGGAAGTTATAACTAATTTACTTCAGGACGTTTAAATCACCTAAGACAGAAAACAGTTGTTCCCCAAAAGGGGTTTGTCATGGAACCTTGATCTAACAATTTTCCATTTAGCAGAATTTGGATGCAACAGACCAAATTTCTTTCCAGATTGCCCCTTGTTGCATCTGAAGTAGTCTAGATGAGGCATTTTACATTTGCACTAATTTTATGTTAATATGTCAATCATGGCTATTTACATCATTTGTGTAATGACATCATTTTTGCAAATTACATAATTTGCATCAGTCTGTGTTATTTTCATAATGACATTGATCACCATGAATGATATAATTTGCAATTTAATGGACATTCAGGAGTAAGGAATACCTCCCTCCCCCAGCTGGCCTGTTAAATCAAGTTTTCACCATGTGTTTAATATCTTATTAAAATATAACACAAAGATGCTATATGATGCAAATCTGACTCTGTCATAAAGCATTGACAAGCAGCCACTTTAAGGCATGCAGTAGTTTCTTGTCTTAACTTTTCTTACATCACATTTTAGAAAGTTTTAGATGTATGAGTGGAAAATGATCTAACCCCTGGTTCAAGGATATACCAGATCAACTGCTGTTTGTTCTGCTTTACAAAATGTGATATAATAATGAGCAACAGTGGCTTGGATTAAAAATAAATTATTACAAAGGCTTTAGGTTTGGGGTTGGTTACTGCCACGCTGGTCTGTATTTCAGTAGTGAAACACTGCATTTTATCCTGTCCTATTATAATATGGTTTCTGCTACAGCAAAGCATACCATAATTGTATTAAATGCTGGTTAGTTATATAAATGGATATACTACAAACCAATAAACAACAGTGCTACAAAATTAGTACTGTAGTCATCAAATATTATCTCAAGTGGATTCTGAAATTAATTTGGAGATTACTTCATACTTTGTATCATTAAACAATACATTAAGCATTACAGCGTAAAGCTATTTTAACTAGCAGTTAAGGGAAACTTTATTGGGTTTTGAACTGATGGTTAAAAAGATATGAAGAATATTTTTTAAAAACTCTATAAATCTTCATTTCACTTTCTTTTAGCATGCTCCAAAAATTCTATTGGTTTCAGTGATACAGAGCTACATATCAGTATGTCTCCAGTTGAAATTAGTTTTTTACTTAATGTCATTTATAAGGAGGATATATTGTTCTATTACAAGTTCATTGAGAGGTTGGGTAACAACATACATTTATTGAAGAGCCTTAAATAATTCCTTCCCCTTATTTAATATAGTTGAAATTACAAAATGAAAAACTAAAAGCAAAATGCACTTAGAATTAGGTGATTCTTACTTCCAAGCAGATTAAACATTGGACAAAACATTTTATCAACTGCCCATTGGTTTATACTTTTCTTCTCAAATTATGCAAAAAGTGTGGGCAATTGTTACACACAGGAATTAGCTGCAGAATGGCATTTTTTTCCTAGCTATTTTTTTTTAATCTAACTAAAACTAGGAAGAGTCTAAGCTTCTTATCCTTTTCCTTCTTGATTAATTATCTACTTGTACACACATTCAAGAGTTTAAGACAGAATGAGGTTATGTCTCAAGTTGTTATTGTTTAGTTTATGTATAGTACCAATGAGTGTACCTAATGAGATATGACAGATAAAAAGTAATAATCTTATTTAAAGGGCAGACGATGCTTTATATTTTAAATATATTCCTAGAACTATATTCTGTTGTGACTCATATATACTTTATGGCATAGGACAGAATGTGCTTGATAAGGAACAATTACGCAAAACAAGGTGAAATTAAAAATCAGCTACAGTTTTCTTTGTTTATGTCTTAAAGTTCCAGTCATTGTTTAGCCTGTCCACTAGTTAATTCTCCATCTTAATCTGCATGTTGTCTAAAAGACCTTCATTCATTAGAAAGTATTATTTTTGTCTACCTAAGAAACTGTGGTAATAGTGCATAATTCCACTCCCTTCTTCAGTTTGCCAGATGACAAGGATCATGATTTCTTTCTATTTCTACTCTGCAGGAGTCAAGGTATCTTACCTCCCTTCTTTCTACAGTATTCCCACCACAACCCTGTGAGATAAACTGAGGTGAGAGAAAGGGTGAAACCCACAGAGTTTCCATGGCTGAAAGTGGACTTTAATCTGAGTCTCTCCTGTACTAGTCCAACACCTTAACCAGTCTATTACATTAGCATTTTGCATGAAATTATGACCATGCTGTATCACCTCAGAAACAAATGACATTCAAACTGAGGAGAAATAATTTCAACAACAACCATGCTCCTGTTCTAAAATATCTGTTTTCAGTTTTTCAGATGGGGGACTCTTCCTGGATATTTTAGAAAATAATATTAATGTTCTTACCATCAATGCTATCTTGACTTTTAGTAGTTCAAGCCTTGACCTTTGATTACTGGGAGCTGGAAAATTTAATTTTTACAAAAATTAATCTAAATTGTGCTTCAAGACAATATCCCATTCCAAAACACTATTGTCCTTTAATTGGTTACTTTACTGAATGTTGCAATTCAACTCTTAGCCTAGAAATTGTATACAATTATGTATATGCCAAGTAAAAATGCTGACCATGTATTATATGTATGTCAGGTAAAAATGCAGACCATATGTTAGGGAAACTTGTATACAAAATACATTTTCAAGTAACTTTAAAATGTAAAATATATTGTAGAATGATTTTGCAATTCAGTGAAAAGACTTACAACTAAACTGACAAGGAATAAAATAAAACCTTGTCTCTGTCAGTTGGAGTAGCAGTATTTATTAACTTCCTGAACTTCATAATCTGCACCCCAAAATGTGTGCATACTACAGTGTTTGATTCTTTATCCATCTTATTATGGATCTGACTGAAGTCTAAAACATTTCAGACCTAAAGATTTATGCCCTGAGAGTTTGTTTTTGCCATCTGATAGGAAAGGAAGAAATGTGAGAGTGACAGCTAATAGAAGTTTCCCAAGAGTGCATAACAGAAGGAAGAATTTTTATCCACCTATCGAGTCCTTCCCAAGGACCTGGGATAGGCAGATGCTGCTGTTTGATGGTGTTAAAGATATCGTCGCAGGGTGTAAGCTGTTCCAAGCAAAGCTGCCTTTTGCAATTGACTGATGGTGATTTTGTCAATGCTGATGGTCTTCAAATGATACGCCAGATGTTTTGGGATTGCACCCAAGGCGCCTGTTACTACTGGTATTATCTTTGATTTCTTTTGCCACAGTCGTTCTATTTCTATTATTATCATTATTATTTTGAGAACTGCCAGTTCCACAGTGAGGTGATTGAGTGACTGCTTCTTGCTGAGTAAACGAAGATGATAAGAGAAGTATAAGGCAGCCAGATTCTAGGGAGCAAACTCAGTGGATGGGTGAACAAGAACTGCTATCAGGCATTTGTTAGGAGAATTGGGTACAAAAGATTAAATAAGAATTCTCTAGCCATTTTTTCCTCTAAGTCAAGAGTTTGTACTTGCCTAACCTGAGGCCCTGAGCAGGGAACAAGAAGAAATAAAAGTATTTCTACTGCTGGTGTCCAGCAGAAATAAGAGTGAAGAGGAATGGAGTCTGCAACTGTGATCTGCAATGTTTATGGCAAATTTGTCTTCCTGCCTGAAAACAACTGGCATGTTTGCAGAAGTACAAGTTTGTCACAGTCCTTGAAGGGAAAAAAAAATATGAAAGGATAGGGACAGCAGATGTCTATCCTTCAGCTGATGAGAAAGGATAAGGATTTATCAGTTCAAAAAAAGGAAGACCTCCAACAGAAATGGACAATGGAAGGAACTCTCCCTAAGAGATAGTCAAACAGAGGAGCAAGTCCATCAGCAGACAAGAAGGACAATCAGAAGCAGGAGATACAAAAGATATTCTGTACTGCTGGACCTGAGAAACTGTTTTCAGATCCTTGCAGATAAAGTAGGCTTTGAGCATTCGAGGGGAAAAATGAGGATACGCCTGACAGGAGAGAAGACAGTGCATTCATAAAGGACAGAGAGGATTCAACAGTATCCTATAAGTTGGTAAGTAGAAGAATCACGGTAGTTGGTATCACACATCTTCAAGGAACTTAAACAAACATACACTGACCAGACATATAAGGTCATGCACTGTTTGCCAGGTATGATTCAGGGATATCAATTAGCCCTGCCTGCTAATATACATAAGGACAAGTAATGGAACCAGGAACAACTGCAAACATATTACCGCAAATTTTGAAACTCTTGGAAATAAACTCAAGATTCTGGTATTCTTATCCATCATTCCAGTTCATGTAAGACAATTGAAAAGGGAAATAAAAACATTAAGTCAGCAACTGGCTCTGCAATTGGTGTCAAAAGGAAATATTTAATTTTCTGGGACCATCACCTGATATATCTCCAAGCTGCTGGCATGAACTGGGTAGCACTTCACAAAGACTGATAAAAATATATTTAGCTAGAACATGGCAAGCTTAATCAGAAGGGTTTTAAACTGAATCATGTGGGGATAGGAAATGGAAACCCTAAAAAACTCAAATAAAGGCTTAGGACCTGTGGAAAGTAGGTTGTTGCTGAAATTGGACCTCGACCACTCAAAGAAAAAGTGGAAAGAACATTTGTGCATAAAGTTTATACCCTTCAATTGTCTATATACTAATGCTCAGAGACTGGAAAATAAACAAGATGAGTATGCGCCCTTAGTGCAGAAAAGCAAATGTGATTTTAATAGGTACAATGGAGGCCTGGTGGGATCAATCTGGACTTGAATATACAATTAAAAGATACCATTTGTTAAAAGGAAAAGAAGCAGTAGAAAAGGAGGAGGTGTGCACTATATGTTAAAAATAACCATCCTGCTAAAAAAATTAAATGAATGAACTTAGCACTACTGTAGAGAACAACTGGGTTAAAATAAGCAGAGGAACAAATAAAAGTAATACTGTTGTTGGTGTCTACTGTTGCCTGCCCAATCAAGGAGAAGATGTGGATGATGTCTACCAAAAGCTAACTGCCAATCTTTGAAAGAGCCATGAAATCATTGTGATGAGAGGTTTTAATTACCCTGACATCTGTTAGGACACAAACCCTGCCTAGGATGGTCCGTCTGGAAATTCCCGGCTTATGTTGCTGAAAACTTTCACTTTCAGAGGATGAAGGAAGGCACAAGAAGATCAAGATTATCCTTGATTTCATAGTAACCATGAGGAAATACTTAGCTGATGAAGTGGGAGTACTGTAATGGAAACATTGTGGAAAGTGACCGTGTAATGCTGGAGTTCTTGATTTTAAGAGAACCTGAAACAGTACAATCAAATATATATCTTGGATTTTTAAAAAACAGACTTTTGAAAAGAACTTAGAATAGTTGTTGACTGCAAACTGAATACGAACATATATTTTAGGAAGGGTTCAGAGAAGGGTAGTGAGGTGAGCAGAATGGCATTGAAGGATATTGTCATCATGCCAGCCCTTAGACTAGTGGTACACCCTTCCCCCCTCCACAGTATTTTAATTTAACATTAAATAAAGGCATAGGGAGCAGAAAGGACATCCATTCCATAGATAAATATTAAGAATATTGGACTGACTAAATTCAGTCCAGTTTCATTTTGTCCTGCCTCTGCCTACTTCTTTTCCTGGACCTCTTCCTCATGGATGGGAGGAGGGAGGGGGCATGGCCACATACCACTTACAGGCCAAGTTCAGCCCATGCATCCTCCAAAAGTCGTGTGATACTGATTTGGTTTTTTGCCTTTCTCCCACTCCAGTGCTGCTTTATGAGTACATTAGACCACTACTGCCACTGACTGTCACAGTCTAAGAAAGCAACTCTGCTTCTGGCAAGTCAATGCTTGGATGTAGCTCAAGCTAATACGGGAATTAAGCTGCTTGCAGAGACAGAATTCCAAAACTTCCTATATTTTGGATGATCTCAGGTAAATAAAATCTGTCATCAAGGAAAGAGATTTTTCACAGCATCTGAATTTACTAAGATTCATTATTGCAAACTGTGTTCTCTGGATACCTCTCAGCTGACACTCTCAGGCTGCTTCAGAAGTCATGGTGTCCTTGAAATAGCCAGCAGACTTTTCATATGTTCCGGTACGTCTCAGTACCATTTTTCTTTATGAGGTGGGGTTGTCAGAACCCCTTTTGAGTGTATTAGCTTTCAGTTACCCTGGAGTGAGTCCTGACTTTTGTACAGCTCTGCTGAGCTTTTGTATGACAGCTGATTTATGTATCACTACTGCCATCTTATGGTCAATACACTTCAACAATACTGTTTTTCTGCTGAAGTGCTATTTGCCATGTGCCCAGTGCTATACCGATAGAAATCTAAGTGGCTCTGAATGAAAGAAAGAATACAGCAGAGGTATCTAATAGTAATTCATGGAATCTAAATGCAAAGATTATAGATAAGCAATATCAGAAGGATAACTGTATTATTGTGGCCCAAAGCCTTGTCTTCTTCAAAGGTATGGCAATATAAGCTTCATATCATTTTGGCACAATATATTTTGCTAACCAAAGCTTTATGCCATTTAACTTTACCGTATGTCACATTAACATGTTTTCTATAGTTAATTTCCTCTAACTACAGTGCTGACAACTCCCTCATGTGTATATACCTCTACCAACTTAATATAATACTATTGCATTAAATGAAGTTGGCTGTAGAATATGGAAGTATAAGTCATAACTAATTTGTTCGGGAGGCTGCTTCCAGGGGATGTGGGGGATGAGACAGCCAGAATTTACATGAATTTTTGAGTTTTAAATTTTATTATATTTACCCTCTTTTGGAGCATAATCTCTAAAGCAAATCATTTATGAAACTTTACCTTGGGTTGCTCAGAGGGAGGACAGAGTAAAAGAAATAGAAAGCCTTGTAAATTATCTGAAACCCCTGGAAATAAACCTAGTTTTGGTATTGGTGTCCTGAAGTTTATACCATGATGTGTGGGCTTTAACACTCCATTTGAAGATTACAGCTGAACATAAAGCAATTGGAAGGTTATGAAATTTGCTGTCTAAACTAGACAGTGTTCAAGGAATATTATAAATTTGCAATTTCAAACTATGCTCTTCAGGTAATAGCCCCCTCTTTGTAGAGCTTCTGTAAACACTTACAAACTGGGCTGATGCAGGAAAGGCTCAGGTACTAAAACAATGGTCCTCACTAGAGATGGCTATAAACAAAAGGGGTTATGCCCAATAACTGAAGATGTTGATGTGTACATTAAATCTCAAAGACAGTCAAGAATTACTGACTTTTTCTCCAAGGGTGTAAGGTGTAACCTCAATAAACTCTGATGACCAAGGCAGTGACACGAAAGAAAATGGAAAGGCAAACAACATGCCATGTGAATAGTCTTTTGATCCTTATCGCTCTTGGACAGATATTACCAACATCAAAGATGAGAGGACCTCCAATATTCCAAATATTGCTGAGAAACAGCTAAATTCTGAGACTACAGAAAAATACATGGACAGTATCATACTCACAGTACAACTATCTTCAATAAGAATTTAATCTGTAACAATAAAGCCCTTTACCAAGGCAACTTCAACCCCTTCCAACCACATGGTTTGGGAACCCTTACTGGCAAATGAGGCAAATTATTTGAGGTTCACTGGATTCCTGTTTGCAAAAGATTATAGAAGCCTTGGGAGAACAACATGAGGCTTTTAATAAATTTGCCATGAAGTGGGCATCTGATTTATTACTCCTGAAAGAATTTCTATATACTTCAAATGACCTACTGACGACCTTTATCAAACTAGTCTCAAATGAGATTGGACCATAGAAAAACACAGTATTTGATGGTAATTCACTAATGCACAACCATTCCCAAACCGAGACTCATTTTATAAATAAGAAGAGAAAAAACAAAGTCAAGCCCCAGGTGAAAACCAAGAAAAGGAAAAAGAAGCCACAAGAAGAAAATCAAGTAAGGAAAAATAAGAACTGGAAGAGTACTGCTATTCCCAAACAGGCTTCTAAACTTAAGTATAATAATCTATTTAAACGTTTGGGAACAGCTGACAAAAGAAACAACCGACCAACCAAAACAAAAAGAACCAAAAAAGTTTCATGCAGAAGGTGGTACTTGCAACTAATGAATGCTAAGCTGGCATTTATCAACCTCCCAAAACCTAGAGCAATTCCCCATGCTGGCTGGGGAATTCTGGGAGTTGAAGTCCACTCATCTTAAAGTGGCCAAGTTTGAACAACACTGACCTAGAGGCTTCCTCTCACAGATGGAACAAAGATTGCATTTGGCGCGTCTACTTCAAACTTTCACCCCTCTTAGACTTCTTTCAGATGACATCTTAAAGGTGGAATACTTGTACTACAATGGTGGGACAGCAAGAGCGCTGGTAACTTTTGACTCTGTTAATATGGCCCAAATGGTTTATCAGTTGAAATACCTCCTTCAGGCAAGGGAGCTTGGAGTAATTTGATGTTTTAAGAATATTTCTGTAACCCCTCTAGATAAACCTAATTTACAGAATCCAATAATAGACAGGAATTTCTTACCTGAAGAAATAGAGCTTATAAATACTTGTAATGATTTGCCCCTTGGAACAAAATTGTATCATAGCTAAATTGTCCTGATTAAGACAAGAATTGATGATTAAACAGGTACAGTCACCATCTATAACTTCATTCCCTCCTAATCTTAAAAGCTCTGAAAAGGAGGGATCAATTCATGAGACAGTGGCAAATGTAAAAGAAGGGGGGAGAACAAAGGTAAGACATGGGACAATGCAGCCAAAAACATAATGAACATCCTCTTCAGAAAGATAATACAGTGGTACCTTGGGTTACGAACTTAATTCGTTTGGTGACTCTGGTCGCAGCCTGAATTGGTCGCAACCCGAAGCAAATTTCCCCATAAGGTTCAGTGTAATTACCGTTAATCCGTTCTGGTGTGGAGGACAGGGAGGTGGCTATTGCTTGGGGGGAGAGTCCCCCTCCCTACGACCACGTGTCAGGGGCAGAAAATGGCCACGGACCACGTGTCAGGGGCGGGAAAATGGCCGCGGACCACGTGTCAGGGGCGGAAAAATGGCCACAGACCACGTGTCAGGGGTGGAAAATGGCTGCGGACCACGTGTCAGGGGCGGAAAAATGGCCGCAGACCACGTGTCAGGGGCAGAAAATGGCCGCGGACCACGTGTCAGGGGAGGGGAAATGGCCACGGATCCGGTTCGTAACCCGAGGCGGAGTTTGCAAACCGAGGTAAATTTTTGCGGCCAGAGCTGGTTGTAACCCGAAAAGTTCGTTAACAGAGGCATTCGTAACCCGAGGTACCACTGTACAATCTCAACAGGGAAACAGATTCAGGTAATAGTGGAGATTAACCCCTTATGTGAAAACAGTATACATGCCTTCCCTTTTCAAAGGACAGCAAATAATATAGCCCCTTGCCATAGAGATCTAGGACCCTTGCATCCACTTGCATTTAATTTTTCAAGACTCAATCACAATGGTATCTAGCAGGCAGGAAATCCAAACCTGTCCCTTAGATTTAATAAGCAAACAAATGTGGTCAGACTAAGTATCTCAGATGAAATGACCCCATGCCCAGATCCAATGGCTAATCCTACCCCAAGATACAAAATTACTGGTACTCAAGGAATAAACAAAAACAAACCTGCCCACAAGTTAAATCAAACTTATACTAATGATGCACAAGTTATAAATGAGGCATGTCCTTCTGGTTTTCTAAACAGCAGGAGGACTGAACATAATAAATGACCACTAAGTCAGGGATCTGTAAGTAGCTTGTCCATCCTAGTATGGAATATAGCAGGATAGAATGCTCAAACTACTAATAAGGATTCCTTAAAGTTACTAAAATTATACAACATACCATGTTTGCAAGAAACTTGGATCCTAGAAAACCAGTCTGATATAATTTACTTAGCTGGTTTCAGATCATGGGTCATTCCAGCAGGGACATTACATTCTATGGGCTGTCCTTTTGGAGGTTTGGCTATCTTGTTAAATAGGAAGTGGAATCTGGAGGCAGTGTAAATAAATCTGGACTGTAATCCCTCTTTTTTTATAGTGAGATTTATAACAAATAAGATTACCCTAATAATATTAAATGTTTATATGCCTCCCAGAGGCGCTAAATCTCAAAATCAGGACCACTAGGCTACACTTGAAAATACAATTGATGCTCTAGAGGACAAATTCCCACTAGATATTATTATCATAGTGGGTGATTTTAATGCAAGAATAGGGGGTGATAAGCACAAAATAGCAAAACAGTTGAAGCTTAACATCGGTGAACTTTATTTTTCTTTATACTTTGAAGGACTCTAAAGTAAATCTGGCAGAGCTTAAACTTCTAAATTTACCTTACAAACAGAATTTTCAAATTCTGAATGGCTCCTGCCCCAGAGATTCTCCCGGTGCTTTTACATACTTATCGACAAATGGAACAACAATAATTGACTATATATGTATCCCCTCTGCCACAATAGGAAAATTCAAAACATGGAGGTTATCCACAAGGTTGTAATGATCACCAACCTATCAGATTCTAATATACTGGTTCTGAAGATAGTAAAATGTTGAAAATACATAATGATCACATACCTGCACTAAAACTTTTAGGCCAAAAAAGAATTAAATGGTCTGTTAATTTATCTGATAAAATCGCTACAATACTTCACTCAAACCATCTGGCAGATATTCAACTTAAATTGATTAACACTGATCCAACTTCCCCTGAGCCGCTATCAACAAATAGTTGATCATTTAAAACCAGAATTAAGGCAGGACATCTCTAAATTAAGTTCAATTCATCAACAACATAGCCACTGGTTTCATATGGAATGTAGAACAGCATATAGTATGGTTAGGAATTTGGCAAGGAAAGCACAAGAAGACATTGTACCAAACAACTCTTTGGCACTCTCTCCTGACTTCCATAGATTCTAAAGACACACCATTATTCTGGAAACTGGTAAATGCCAATTTGGGTGAAGATAAGGACATCTTAGAGCCTAGAGCATCCAGAGAGGAATGGGAGAACCATTATACCAGATTGTTTGCTCCCCATCCCACTCCAGTTAATTCTCCAATTAATTTAAAACTTTGTGGTGCTACACCCTGGCCCCCTGTTTCTTTAAAAGAAATTGAATATTTGATCCTGACATTACCGTTAGGCAAAGCCCCTGGAGAAGACTATATCCTTGGTGATTTATTAAAAGCTAATATCGTCTGGTGGAAGCCTATTTTGGCTAATCTGTTTAATAACATTAATTCCTCTGGCCAACTTCCCCAGGGTTGGAATACAAGCAGAGTGATCCCAATATCCAAAAAGGTGATTGTAGCGACCCAGAGAACTATAGACCGATTAGTTTGATTAATATTATGGCTAATATTTATGCAAAGCATCTAGCTAATAAATTAGAAGGCTGGGTCATAGATAACAATGTCTTTGCAGAGGAACAGGCAGGGTTTAGAGCAGGATATTCGACATCTGATCATGGTTTTGTATTGGATCATCTGATAAATAAGTATGTAAAACATGCCCACAGGGAACTGTATGTTGCCTTTGTGGATTTTCGTGCAGCTTTTGATTCTATTGATAGAAACAAACTATGGATTCAGCTAGATCAGTTGAAGTTGAATAGAAGGCTATTGATTTTGATCATGGCTTTATATACCAATATGGTACTCAAATTCAGATTAGGTTCACCCTACCTAGGGCACCTGACAGGTAATATCAAGACTTTTAAAGGAGTAAAACAAGGATGTGTGCTTGCACCATTACTATTTAATCTCTTTATTACTGATATTGTTCCAGCCCTGAGTGGAGAATTTTTTTTCCAGTAAAGGTGGGAAATAAGAACTTGTTTGTACTACTTTATGCAGATGATTTATTGCTAATACCCCATTCTCAGATAGGCTTGGGCAGACAGTTGAGAGCTCTGGATAGCTATTGCTCCTTCAATTGTCTAACTGTGAATGCAGAAAAATCAAAGGTGGTAGTATTTGGGGAGAAAAGGAAAATATACAAATGGAGAACTGGGGGATATAATATATAGCAAGTTCTGTCTTACAGATATTTGGGCATCTTTTTTAATGCTTCAGGCAATTGGCGCTCACACTATCAGGCCCAAAAATAAAAACTGAGAAGGTTTTGGCAGGAATAATAAAGTTTTGGCATACAAGTGAAGGTCAACATATTCCTCAAATCCTAATTCTTCTGAAAACCAAGTTAGTTCCTTACTTTTTGCATGCAATAGAGTTATGGGGAATTTTTACCACCTATGGTATGGAATTCTTTCAAAACAAGCTCCTTAGAACTGCTTTAGGTGTATCTAATGGTATTCCTATCCCCTTTCTCTATTCAGAAACTGGTACATACCCAATTGCTAGAATAATTGTAAGAGGGGTTAATTATTGGGCTAGACTCCTCTCACTACCTGATCCACAACTTGTCAAGCAGTGTGTCCTGGAGCAAATGGATTTCTTCCCGCACCAGTTGGTTTACATTTTTATCTAATCATATGCATACTTTTTTTTTTCTCCAGAATTCTTTTTAAATTCAAATAATGCAAACAATAATCTATTATTTAAAAACTTTGCCCAAAGAAATTTGTTTAAATTATCACAAAATAAAATCGGCCCTTGGTATGCACTTAATAAAATCAAAATCGAATGTGAACATTATCTAAGGTGTGTTACAGGGCCATCCCTCCAAGAGGCACTTACAAGACTATGGTTCCAGCAAATGGCATCAGCAACTAGAGAGGGCTGATTTTGCAATATCCCATATAATATACACTTCTGCCCTTGCTCCAAGGAAATTATAGAAGATGTTACCCATTATTTATTGTACAGCCCTACGTCCGCTTCAGCACGTGGAAAATTTCTGGAGCCCCTCTTAACAAGAAAATAATTTTGGCCTGATTCATATAAAATTAAATATCTAATGAATTTAGACAAGGAGACACTGCTATGGAAATTAGAAAGCTTTGCACGGGCTGCTGCCAAACAGAGAGAATATTTTATCAAAAGTTCCTAATGTTTTTTTAATATTTCACCTGCTGTAATAACACTGTTTTAATATTTTTACTGATTTTTCTATATTTTAACGTATTTTATTAATGTTTGGCCACTTTTGTGCAGGTTTTATCTTATTTGTTACGACCGGTGGTCAAAACAATAAATACATTGATTGATTGAACTAATTTGTGTAGGTTTAATGTGGTACGAGATATGGAACAAGCGATTAGTAAATCATAGGCTGCTTATAGCTCCAACTCCTTTTTCTTGTAAGTGGTTGTATGAGTAAAATTTAGAGGATATTAAACTCATGCTTTACAAGGATCACACTCAGAAGCTGACAAATGGTTACTATAATAATGTCATCAGCATTTATAAAAGGCTACATTGGGGGGTGATGGGAAATCAGTGTTAGCCTCAGTTCCCCATATGCAACTGACCTTGCAGAACTCTGGTGACTATAACATATTTTCTTAATTTAATTAGTGTTATATTAGACTGGCCTCCTGTTCCACATCTTATAGCATTTCACAGATTAAAACAGAAGCAGATATATGTAAGTTCTGGGGCCTGAAGCAAAGCAAGTCGAATAGCTAACATAGTCAAGAGTCCAAGGTGCCACAAGTGGAAAAACAGGAACTAAATGTGCATTTGATACAGATGGTGATATTAGTGAGACAAGCTACATACTCCACAACAGGACAGATAAATAAAATACTGCACCAGCATTATCTTTCACAAACTATGTCACTGATCTCGTTTTACAACTAAGGAACATTGAATCCCAGTAATAATTGACTGGCCCAAGGTCTGCATAGTAATTTTCAGACTATTAAGCAAAGGGGCCTGCCTGGATGCCTGACTCTGAAAAGCCCTCAAAGTGACACACTGCTGAGGCCAATGAGGTTCTCAGAGCTGTTTTCCACTCCCACTCCCACTCCCTTGCTCTGTGGAGTGTAAGCATGGCACCTGCCCAAGTCATTCATTCTGGTCCTAAAGACAACCAGACTGGGTGGCAAGTGAGGAAGACAACAGGTGGGTTCCTGAGCCAAGAATTCCCTGTTCTTTTGGAGTAGGATTGCCTGTGCTTATCTCAAAAATGCAGGGTAATTTCATTATACAGTGTATCTGTTGATCCTTAGTTTCTGTTCTTGCAAACATGCTTCACTTGAAGCAAGCTGAGAAACTTCTGTAGTATTTAAGTCCTTGTCACATCTGTTCCTGCTTACTCAAGTCTTGTTTGGGTAGTATGTACCTGATATAAGACTCTTTAGAGTTGAAAAGGCATACATTGATTAGGGATATACAAAATGTTGCTATTTTGAGTGTTACAAGATGAGATCAAAATTTGAAAGTTGAAAGAAGGTTGTTGTTGTTTTTTTAGGTTAAAACAAAACACATTGCTTTGTTTAGATTTCAGAACAAGATTTGATGCTTTGAAGCAATGTTGTTTCTGACTGTTCTGAGTGCTGCGACCAGGGTTTGGGGGGTTTGATTGGTGCGTTTTCCCCAAAATGTTCCAACCTAGTCAATGAAAGAGCAGCATGGACCAGTTACCTCCTGTACTGAATGCTTAGATTGGGTGGGTGATGTGGGAGTGGAGCAAGGACATTTTTATTATATATCAAATTTAAAAGCAACATATTTCTACATACATGCTCCAGCAATCCAGCCCATGTTGCTAATGCTGCTACAGTTGTATCAATGCAAAGAATACTAGCCCTATGTTGGTATATTGTATTTGTTCAGCTTTCGCCCACATATGCCCTGGGTGCATAGTAGTTTCGTGTCCTTTTGATATTGATGTTCACAATGCATTTATAAAAACAAAACCTCTGCATTGGTTTAAACTGTTTTGTTACTCTAGGGAGTAACACTCTGTGCATGCACTTGTGCCCTGCTGAGTTTCCAGAGTGCATTTACTCTTTACTCTATGTTGCTTTGGAACTGCTGGCGAATGAGCTGTTCTTTTTCCCTGTGTTATCCTGAGTTTCTGCTGTTTCACTTTTGTTCACCCAGCTCTGGATATGTGCAATTTCTCATTTTGACTTGTGAGTTTCTCAGAATGCAATTGGTTTGCTTGCTGTAGAATCTGGTGCAGCACTGGGGGAGGGCCATACTGCTGTATTATATTATAAAAAGTTATATTTATGAATGGAAGAATTCTAAGTGGCACAGCTATAGCACAAATAGAATTAAAACGAGAAAAAGTAGCAAAGAGTATAATTTGACTTTGTGCGCTACTATTTTTCCCTGTTTTTCCCATGAAGGAGGATGCTATATTTGCTGTTGTTAAGTCAGTCTGTTAAGTATGTGCTAATTGAAAGAAAGTTGATGAAAGAGATTAGTCAACTTGGTCCTGTGTTACTGTGCTGGCTGAGTGCCTCTGTGAGTTTACAGTATTTAACAAACAAAAAATTATATCTGCTGAAACCCAGGGACTGATTTAATTGCTGATTTAGTGAAATCCTAAGGGGGGTTTCAAATGTTTTTCCACAAATATAAATAAATAAATCCAGTTGATTTTTTTCCCCGCAAGCTGTCTGTTTGGTAGCAGTCAGCATATACAAGTCCCACACCTACTCTAATGACTTTGAGGTAAAAAACAAAACAGCAAAGAGATCGCACTGCCCAAATTCTATGGCTGGCCCCTCGCCTTTAAAAAAAAAATGCAACAATGGAACATAAAAACACATAGTTTTTAGTGTGTTTGTGTGCTACGGTGATGCTGTAGTTGATGAAAGAGATTAATCAACTTGGTCCTGTGTTACTGTGCTGGCTGAGTGCCTCTGTGAGTTTACAGTATTTAACAAACAAAATACTGTTTTTTGTAATAGTCTTTTGGTTGTTTCTGGGATGTTTTTGATGTATGGCAGTGTTATCCTTTTCATAGCTTGTGTTGGTTGTGCTGTAGTGGGTTGAGTGGCCAGGCACTTTCTGATGAAGTTGCGTGGGTATGCATTTTGTTGGAATATGTTGTACACAAACCAACTAAAGTCCTCCAAAACATAAGTAAACCAAAAGACCCAGTAGCCCAAGAAGAAAAAACAGAAGTCATCCACAACATACAGTGTAAGGACTGTAACAACCACTATGTAGGACAGACAGGCAGAAGGCTAGCAGAATATATCCATGAACACCAACTAGCAGTCAGAAGACACGATGAAAATTCCTTAATCTCACAACACATGGACAGACTCAACCATAGTTTCAACTGGGAAACTGTGAGCATCCTAGACCAAGCTAAATCCAAAAACACTAGGGAATTCCTGGAAGCTTGGCATTCAGACAAATCAGCCATCAACAGACACGTAGAGATAAACCACATTTACACATCATTCAAAGGAGACAATAAAAAAGCTAAGAAGGAGACAAAAAGACCAGAACACTTCATTTCCAGCAATCAATACCCTGATAAGCAAGAAATAACTCAGACTGCAGCTTATTTTAAAAAATGTGTTGGCTGTTACATGAAAAAGCAGCATGTGAACAATTAACATGGGAGCCTCTTTTAAAGAAAAAGAAGCTTAGCTGTCAAAGAGGTGCCGTATAGTTAGAACACATGTATGCTCTATCCTGATGTCAAGTATGTTCACACGGTACTTCAGTTAGGTAGAATAAGATCATCTAGAAGGAATATTGTGTATTTGATGATATGCATATAGTTTTTAGCATTTTGCAATCAGAAATACAGGTAGTCCTCACTTAACGACTGTTTCATGAGGGTCCGAAGTTACAATGGCCTCAGAAAAAGTGCTTTATGACCTGTACTCGCACTTACGGCCATTGCAAACTTTCGCACCACCCCCACAGTCATGTGATCACAATTTGGGTGCTTAGCAACTGGCTCACATTTATGACCAGTTGCAGCATCTTACAGTCATGTGATCACGATTTGTGACCTTTTTTGCCAGTTTCCGGCAAAAAACATCCATTGGGGAAGCTGGATTTGCTTAACGACCACGTGATTTGCTTAACGACCACTTAATGACCGCAGTGATTCACTTTACAACCATCTTAAAAATGGTCATAAAATTGGGTATGGTCAGGTGGTGATTCACTTAACGACTGCCCCACTTAACAACCAATTTTCCAGTCCCTATTGTAGTCATTAAATGAGATCTACTTGTATTCAAAAGAATGGAACTCAGAGATGTTCAAATGGTCACAAGAGGCTAGAAGCTTTTATAAGTAACCAACATTTCATACAAACATAATCATCATGCCTTTCTCTTGTGAGCTAAGCAATGTTATAAACGTAGTAACCAAAGGAATTAAATGCAGAAGATGAGAAAATGAATTATAGCTAAACTAGTTTAGACCAACACCATTCATTGTATCTCTCCTTTTTCTCCTGGCAATCCATCCACCCAATCCATTTATCATTTCATTTATTGGCATTTGTTATAGAAACTTTCTACCTCTCTTTTGTTAAGGATCTCATAAACTCCAACTAACCATAACTTCTCCAGTATTTCACTTCCTCTTGACCCATTCACTTTTTTCTTCAAGTATTTATTTTGCAGTTTGACCCTCATTCATTCTCTCTATATGACCAAACTACTTCTAAGGACTCCTTTCATAATTTATTTCAGTTTATATAGCTGCCCATCTCACATACATGACTCTGGGTGGAGAGTCATAAAGTAATACTGGTGATAGTTAAAATATACCACATAGATAAAATTATAAATTTTATTTAAAATATATAGATATAATTTTAAAATTTTATAATTTATAAATTTTATTTATAATATATAGATAATTATCTATATTTAGATAATTTATTTATAATATATAGATATAATTATCTATTCTCACATGACGGAAGATCTGTAAAATTTAAGATATTTCAATGTAAGTTACGTGAATCTTATAGGTGATTTTATGAAGTGACAACTGGAAGATATCATAGCTTATAAACAGAGGTTTCTTACATTGCAGTCTATTACCATACAGCAGTGTTGTCCAAACTTGGCCACTGTTACAGCCAACTGAGAGGGGAAAAAAATAAGCTGGCTCTTATGCCTTTACCAACAAATCGCTGTTGTTCACAGGCATTAGAAAGCAGGGCAGGTATGAAATGAATAATCCTAACTGAATTAAAGGTACCATTCTGGATATGTTTATCCTGAGTGAGTCACTGGTTACTTTACACCAGTGTTGTCCAAACTTGGCCACTTTAAGATGAGTGGACTTCAACTCCCAGAATTCCCCAGCCAGCATGGCTGGCTGGGGAATTCTGGGAGTTGAAGTCCACTCATCTTAAAGTGGCCAAGTTTGGACAACACTGCCATACAGGAAACTGATGTTTCTCAGAAAATGCACACAGTATTTTAACTTTCCATTTTTTTCATTACGTAATTTGAATTTGCCTGTTGTCCAAGAATTAAATAACATGAAGGGTGCCAACTTGGCTGCCTTTGATATTTCAAATCCATAAGCTTATGGAATGATATTTGCTAATGGAACAATGTTCTCTTATATCACCCTATAGCTGGAAAACTGCGTAATCACTGCAGCTTCAGCTCTGCATAAAGGAGGTTCAACATGGTGGAAAGTGAAAGGAAGTGCAATGACTTGAGCAGACATAAGTAGTAGTATATAATAATGGAAATAGACCCATGTCATTTGTGGTTTACTATATATATATATATTTACTATACTATATATATAGTATTATTTAGTTTATAATATTGGAAATAGAGCCATGTCTTTTGTGGTTTTTTATATATATATTTATTTACTATTTTATATATATATATATATATATATATATATATATATATATATTTGGGTATATATCTTTTTTTAAATAAAACTTTATTAATTTTCAGTAAAGAGTAAAATATAAGGAAACAGAAAAAAACAGAAAAAGAAAAGTTCAGAAAATAAAAAGTTAAAAGTGCAAAGGAAGAAAAGAAAAGGGAAAAGAAAAGAAAAAGAAAAGAGTTGACTTCCAACTTTCTCTGTTACAGGTACAAATATGGAATACATACATCTTTTACTCTAAGAATATAACTAACACAGAGCACTTCTCTAATTCTAAACTCTGTTAATTGTCTAACCCCCAAATCAGCATGCCATTTTTGCAATTCTAAGCAAAAAAGAAAAACAAGAGTGATTTCCAAACAGAAACAAGGCTAACCCCCCCCTTTTTTTAAATCTCAATATAATCTATTTCTTCCCGCTACTTCCATTATTGTCATATTCCCTTCTTCAGTCATGAATATCTGTGTGTTTTACCATGTGTGTGCATAAAAAATCCCAATACTGTTATCGTACACCATCATTCCTTCCCAGAAATAAAAGGAAGCACTTTCGTATTGCTCATATTTCCCATACGCACTAACACTCCTTTATATAATCCTAATGACATCCACATTCAGTCCTAATCAACAAGAAACTAATAACTATCAAAAATCACAACCTATACTCATTTTTTTCTGATATTAAATAACAATAATCCTAGTAACATCATCGTACAGTCCTGGTCCTCAAAAAATATTATTAATCTATCAGAAACCACAGCCTGTGTTTTAACCATAATCAAATAGATTTACCTTATACACTTTCTGTTTACTTTTACAGAGTCAAATCTTTAGTCCTAGCAAACAGTGCCCCATGAGTTGAATCTTTATCTTTTCTCCTTGTCTTCTTCTTTCAGGAACAACTTCAATAAGTTCTCTTTATCTCTCAGTGATTTAATTTTTTATTTTTTTGGTAAATCCAAAATAATATTATCATTAGGCTGTTCTGAAGTAACTGTAAGTCCAAAGTAAGGTTCTTTTTTTTTTAAATCCAGTAAGGTATCCAACTCTCTTTCTTCTTCCATGTCTATATTATCCATATTGTTCTCCAAAATATCCAACTTGTCATTGACTTGTCTCCCATCAACAACCGTCTCATTTAATTTAGCATCCAGTTTCTTGTTCAAATTATCAAATTTAACCTCCAGGGACTGAATAATTTTTTCTGCAAAATTTTGAAACATAATCTTGAAACACCCATCCCTGCAGTGTGATCTCTCAGGAGCCATGGTCAATAGCATTCTCAAGTGTCAAAATTACAAATTATATTCTCCCCAAAGTAAATAGGGAACATTCCTCTCCAATCAGCACAAAGTAGGAAAACAATACAGAGTTCACACAGCTCCCATATCCACAGTCCAATAACGCAAACCCAAGTGCAGATTCACACACAAAAAAATAATAAAAAGAAATTTCTTTTCTCTTGTTTCTTAAAAATTAAAAAAAATCCAAGCCTTTGCCTTTTTTGCTGAATAAACAAATCTACTGTCCCAAATCAAAAAAGAAAATGAAATCTTTCTACAAAGTACTAGTAATCACCAAAAGGAGAAAGTACACTATAGCCAAAGAAAGGCTCTCTTTAACCATATAGAAGTAAAAAAAAAGGGGGGGGCAAAAAAAAGTGATCTTAGAAATGAACAGGTCAGCGCAAGTGTCCATTTTTCAGGGATTCATCGTGACTTGGAACTTGATGGTAACCGCGCCTCCCAGCTCATCACTCACTAGTCGATCCCGAAAATCTTCACTTCAGGAACTTCTCACTGTGAAGAGCTGTCTGGAGATCATGCGGGATGGTTTCTGGGATTTTCCTTAACTCCAGAGAATTCTTGGGGCTCCAGGAAGCTTGCCTGAGCCTTAAATTGCCATGATGATGACTCTCCGCTTGAAAGGAGAGACTAGCATATCGCCATTTCCCAGCAGAAGTCATATTGGGTATATATCTGTTTACCAAAACTAGGTGTTTCCTAAGAGGTTATACTACAGCTAGCATATTTGCAGAATGGAAAATTTATGCAACTCTTAAATTTATTTACTACTGATTCTACTTCAGTATGTTTTTTTAATACTACCCTTTTACATGGGTAGGTGACCTAATAACCTTCTAGATACCATAAATAAGTTCAGTATGCTTTTTTCCATGCAATGGCAAAAAGAATGTAGTAAGTAAAGAAATAGGACACTGTATACATACTAAACTCTTTTCTTATGGATTAATATGGCCAGTTAGAGGAAAAAGAAAGGAGGCATGTTCTAAAATAAAAAGAAGGGTCAATGAAGACCAGCATCACTGGCCAACCTATGAAAGTTGGTAAGTGAGTTAGGGGAATATGAAAGCAAAGGTGTGTAGTAACGTTGTGGGATAAAGGTCTAGGTTTACTGTTAGAAAATATGGGGGAAATCAAGGAGCAAAAGGAGTTAAGTCATTGCTTCTCTCCTTAACTCATCCATGTAAAAAAAAAAAAAAACATAAAAGTAAATGTCAACCTCTCCAGAGGATTGTGGCCCATAAAAAGAAAGCTGGTAGACCCTCTTTTTGCACCCCTGGCTTAACAGCAATTAACTTAAATAGGAAAGAAGGCTTTGTTTCTTCAACATGCCACATCTACTAGAAAACATACCGCTCAAATCTTTCAAAAGGGAGTGCCATTGCAAAATGCTTTTCCGTCAGATACTTTGGGCCTCAGCCTTTCAGACTCCCCAGGCAAAGGATGCTGCAGAAGAGTCAGCAGGTTGTCCCATTTCATTCTGCATAAGCTTCATTTTTGCAGCGCTGCAATGAATTGTGATTTCATATGGTACTTAAACTGACAACAGGAGCATGACAGAGTGCAAAATGGAACTGCAAAGATGTGGCATGAGGCAGATAAACATTTTAATGTCAAGTACTGCTGATATGTCTATTCATTATATGCAAGAGCTAACGCTGTATCAAAACATCAGGCGTATTTCATCAGCTTGGCTTGTCAGTGTAGCAAGGAGCTGAAATTTTTTTTTGGTATTCTAAAATGGTGGGTCAAGGTGGTGTTTAGAATGGCAGGAAGAGTACTTTAATTGATATTTCACTTTATTTGTTTTTTCTCTGGATGCAAAGATAGTAAAAACTAATTGGGAAATGACAGTGCAGGGGTCACGGTTTCATGTCGAGGCAGATTTCTGTCTTATAAAGAAGTACGCAATACACATGGCAGTCATGTTTTAGATAGTTATGTTTATTCCGAGCTATCACCTAGGGTTTAATTAAGTGGTTTTAAAATGAAAGTTGCCAACTGAGAGGGGAAAAAAATAAGCTGGCTCTTATGCCTTTACCAACAAATCGCTGTTGTTCACAGGCATTAGAAAGCAGGGCAGGTATGAAATGAATAATCCTAACTGAATTAAAGGTACCATTCTGGATATGTTTATCCTGAGTGAGTCACTGGTTACTTTACACCAGTGTTGTCCAAACGTGGCCACTTTAAGATGAGTGGACTTCAACTCCCAGAATTCCCCAGCCAGCCATGCTGGCTGGGGAATTCTGGGAGTTGAAGTCCACTCATCTTAAAGTGGCCAAGTTTGGACAACACTGCTTTACACGATTGTTCTTGGAATCCTGAACTGCTGGAATCCCATCCCCTTATTTATCTGCCCCTGTTTTATTAGGGGAATCTAACACTGCATTTGCAATTGGCCGATGATTTGGCCCATGGCTATAGCAGAATCTTCAATATGAAATGCAGTCTCTCCCATTCCCCAGCATTTCCAAAAGACATTCCAAGATCTCCCAGTTATGGAAATATTTTGGGAGAATCCTTGTTTGCAACTAAGGGCTCCAAGACAAAATCTGCCCCCCTCTTTCCAATGATGTTATTTCAGAAACTCAGTCTGGAAAACACACTGTTGATAGTTCTGGCTTATCAACCATTTCTCCTCTCCCCCAGAAAGGTTATAAGCAGTTTTATTGAAGGGGGGGGGGGTTAGCCTGGCTTTTGCTATCTCGCCTCTATATTTTGCTTGCACTAGGAAGAACTGCCTGAAGGACATGACACAGAAGACCTTGAGGGGGGAGAGCGCAGGGAAAAGGTCTTGAGGGTAAAGGGGGGAACACTGGTTCAAACTGCCTTAAACTGCCTTATTAGTTGCAATCTATTGTCCTTGCAATGCTATAAAAACTGGGTTTGGAATCTTGTTGGTGTGGAGCTGCCCAGAACTTTTGCTGCCTGTGTTTTGGGTTGCTGCCCACCCAGCTGTTCACTCGGCCAATTAAAGAGCTGTTTTCTTTTTAAGAGCCTCTGCCTGAATTCCTGGTTTTGGATTTTCTGAGATTCAGGTCTACAAACCTTACATTTTGTTATAAACCTCAGTGATTCCATGTGTAAAAGAAAAGGAAGGGGTCTTTTTCTTGTAATAGAAGCTTGTTTCATAGCAGAAAAGTATATTATATATGTAGGTTTGTGTTAAGGAGCAGGCTATGTGACCAGATGGATGATAAATAAGAAATTAGGAGAATTTAATGGGATAAGAAGAATGGTGGATCATCTGATAAACAACACTATGGCTGTAGAATTTCTCCTTGATTCCTAATGCCTGTTTATGTCTTCTGGCTCTTTTTTCCCCCCCCCCCAGTTTGTGTTCTGCCGTGAATGTAAAGAAGAATACCATGAAGGGGAATGCCACACCTTCTTCAAAAGTCCAGGAGCCACAGCTCAGATGGTATACATCTCCACATCCATGTATCTCAGAAAATTAACTAGCAAATCATTTGGGGGGTGGGTTTGTTGATAATCAAGAACAGACAATGAGGGGCCTAGGAGGAAGACATAATGTTGGCAGAGAAGGAGAAGATCCCGCTGTAAAGATCCTGTTTCCCCTTCAGAAGACTAGTGTTACAGTCATTGGTTCTTATCCAGGGCTATACAGGCGGAACTCAAAAGTAGTTATTAAGTTTTTAATGAAGTCATTAATTGATACATACATACATATATCCTGCTCAGAAAATGAGGCCTTTTTATCTTTATCGTGATGGTATTCAGAGTTTTTGAGAGAATGACTGATGGGACTTCCATAAACTCCCTTGCTTCCTTATATCAGTTTATGCCTGGTAGGCTTCCTTCTGGGCTCCTCCTCTTTAAATCCCAGTGTTAATTCTCCAGCCTACAGACACTAATGCATAAAATACTGAGCAGCAAACACAATGTAATCTGTCTGCATTATGAAGGTTATAGAAAGGGATGGGGGGGAAAGTAATTTGATTTTTATTTTAAGATATTTTAATTTGCGCTTTCTGATAGAGCTGTACAATGCTTCAGATTAGATTCTAGAAACAGACTTTGGAACATGCAGAGGCACAAACATAGCACCCATTTGCTACTGTTTAAAGCAGCTGTATCTATAGTCTAAATCATCTTCTTGGAACTGAATCCGAAGAGTTGCATTGTGCTACTTCTGAACAAATAAGCAAACTGGAAAGTTTTGCCTTTTTTCTTTTTTTCATTTCTTGAAATGTTGCAATGCAGTCCTCCAGGCAAAAACATGCAAGCAAAAATGCACACATTTGCAAAAAAAAAACTCTGCACATTAGGACATAAATTGTAAAAAAGTAGGGGGTAGGGAAAATTAAGGAAAACTGTGAATGAAAATATACCAAAATGTTCTTCTGGAGATTAAAACAAATTGCAAATCAATGTAGAAGCACGTTTGGAAGGAAATTGGGCTTTAAAAAGCAGATGTCATAGAAAATGAAACAAAGAAGTATTTGGGGTAGAAGGACTCTGAGTTCATACCAACTCTGGACCTCTCTTTTAAATATAGCTCTATCCTGGACCTGCCATTTTGTTTTCCCGTAATACCCACGTGGGACATTTTAACTCAATCTTTTTGGGAAATTAAAATGACAGTTTCTAACCCTAACAGCTTGATGCTTACTAGAGTGATGGGGTCTGATATTGCCAGCTGCCCCATTGCTGCCAAATAAGGCACCAAGGGAAAAAGAGACATAAGAAGAGCTGCAGCAGAGAAGTCTTTGCTGTAGCCTCTCCAAACTGAGGGTGCTCTGGTAGTGGACGTGGGCTGTAGAGAATCACCAGACAGAGGTTTTTTAGAAGGAGACTCAGGTGTCAAAACTTGGAGAGACCCTAATTTTGGCTGTGCTTCATCAGTGGGTGTAACTCCTGGGGCAGCTTCACAGTTACTTTTAAAGAGGTTTTAATTTGCCTAGTTCTTTTTCAGTTCCTCTAAAAGGGACACAGTGAAACATTATTAACTGGTACAGAAAAGATCTCTTTAAGTGGCTTTTGGGTGTATTTAATACCAATATCATATAGAAGGGGTTTTTTTTCCCCCCAATTTGCTATTGCTCATCAACTTTCAATTAGCTCGCTGCTAGGAATATTTTAATGTTTGGGGATTTAAAAGGGGATGCTTTTAGATAAAAACAAGGATTGAGCTGATCATTATCTCCAACAGTCACAATAATTCTGAGTTCAGTTCACTCTGTAAAGAGAAGTGCCAAATTGTGGGAAAATTTATTTTCATTTGGGTTACAATAATGTCAGGAATATTTTAAAAGCCAACCAGCCAACCAATTTATATTTTAAACATAAGGAAAGAGAAATTCCTAATGTGTACTGGGAAATTTTCTTTTATTCCATGTAACAGTCATACTGAAATGGAGAAATAATTGAATTGAGGACACGACTCATTCTCAAGTGTCTTGGACTTCAGCATGGGGCTGCACATAGTTGCTAGATTCTTGAGGAATGCCAAGATCCAAACCAAACAACATTCACTAAGCAGATCAGCATCTAATGTCCTTTGATGCTGATTCTTTAGCTATAGTCAGGTCTGGGGAAGACAGACCAAGACCTGAGGACATATCTAAGACATGGCTGATTTTGAGAGAAGGATGTATGGCCATTTTCTGCTATCTATAGTTCATGAGTTGCTCTGGACAAAGGAGAATGAGAATTTAGTCAGTAATTATAGTAAGTAATACCTACTAGTATTAATCTTTGGGCAAGCAAGCAAGCAAGCAAGCAAGCAAGCAAGCAAGCAAGCAAACATACATACATACATACATACATACATACATACATACATACATTTATTTAAACAATTTATATGGCCGCCCAACTCACTCAAGGTGAGTCCAGGTGCTTACAAAAATAAAAATCCCAATACAAAACCTGCTCCACCCCCACCCCCATCCCCCTGGCAACAATACATTTACACTAGCCATTTGATGGGCTCTGGGTCGACCTGGGATCCCCAGGCCCACTAGTACAACCATGTCTTCAGGGCCTTGTGGAAGAGCATCAAGGTGGGGGCCCGTCTTATCTCTGCGGGGATGATGTTCCACAGGGAAGGAGCCACCATGGAGAAGGCCATTCTTCTTGGTCCCACTAGATGGACTTCCTTAATAGAGGGGACCTGTAACATACCCTGCCTCTCCGATCTGGTAGGTCAGGCAGATGAAACTGGAAAAAGGCAGTCCTTCAAATATCAGTTTAGCCAGTTCTTTACATGTTAATGTCTTTAGCATTGTATTTCCAATGTTGCCTTCCTCTTAATCTTTTGTTTATTTATCTCTTTTTATTTCTACACTTTTTGATGTTGTTCGCTATGCTGATCACCCTATGAAGGGAAAGGCAAGATAAAAATTGATTAAATGAGCTCTGCCACACTCCAATCCATGCTATGTCCAAATCATCTTGGACTTACCTCAGCCCTACCACACTTTTCCCTGTGTTATCTTTACCCTCAGTCCTAACTTCAGAATGCTACCCGCACGGCAGCATGATCTCTCCTTGGTGGAGCTTCACCAGGGCCAGACAAGCGGCAAGCTCAGCAGACCAGGCAAGGAGACCCATTACATTCTCTCCTCTACAACATGAGATAAGGGTCCATAGCAAGTAAATGCACATGAACAGATGTTCATCCTAACTGCACTAAAATTGAAAATCTCATTCTCAGAGGTTTTCAGAAACTGGGTCTTCTGAGCCAAATGATACCAGTTATTGCTTTCAGATGGTGTCAGTAGACATTGAGAGTGTGTCCTGTGTTTGGTATTTCTATGTGGCACATCTCAATATATGAAATGGCTGTTTGCTACTTCCAGGATAAGCTTTGGGATCATGGATGTCCAGGGGGTGGGTTAGGGGTGGACAAGGAGCAGCAAAGGTTGAAACAAGCATTGTGATTGTAAATGCATTATGACAGCACACATACCTACTTCAAGGATGAAGCTTGTGTGGTGATGCTGCAATGCATGTTTTATCATTCTGATTCATCAGATTCCACAGACACATCTGCTTTGGATCCTAATTGTGAGAAAGGGACCTGTTCTAATCTCTTGTTTATGGGATTCCACTGTGGCAACTGGTTGGCTATTGTGAGAAGCAGGGCCAGATAAATTTCTGGCTTGACCCAACAGAATTTCTTCTGTTTTTATACATTAATAGCAGGAAAGCCCATAGCAAACATCTTTAGCTATCGCGTCAAATTCCTGCTGAAACTCTGACTAAAAGTGATGCAGGAGGACTCGGGGTCCACCCTGCCCATTCTTTATAAACTGGTGAGAGGGATATAACTTAAAATGCAACATGGACACGTCCTGCTTGCCTATGTTCCTTTCCCCCCAGTTTTGTTTCATGTGTTTCTTTTGACAGATTATGGAATTCCAATTGAATGAAATTCAGTAAAGAATAATGGTTAGAGGGGAGGAACCACAAGTAATAAATGAGCTTGGCTCCTCTCCCCATACATCCAAGGCTGGATATATCAGCTGTTTGGCGATTCAGATGCAAAGAGAGAAAGGTGACTTAGAGCACATGGAGGTGTTCACATCATACATGTCAACAGCTCCTTAAAGGAGCTGGGTTTCGTTTTCTGGGTTTGCATGGAAATACATATTTGAATTTAGGGGTGCAACATGTGCTCCCACACAGATCATCAGCCCATTCTCCAACTCTGCTGCTTTTACAGTAGGTATGACAGAAAAGTCTCTTCTTCACTGTCCCTTAAAATGTTTCTGTGGATCTTCATAACCATACAAATCTCCAATCTTTTTATTAAAAAAAAAAATCAATATGGAATGTCCATCCTGCTTTTCATTAACATGGTCTATGAAGCTATCACTAACATATGAATAAGCTTTCTATCAAATATTGCAGAAAGATCCCTAAGGACTGTGATGGAAATTATCTTTTGGATTGATCAGCACAACTAAGAGCCAGAGTGTTATAGCGCTTAAGGTGCTCATCTAGGAGCAGGAAGACTGAGATTTTAGTCCACCCTGAGTCATAAAAGTTCACTCTTTTCAGCCCAACCTATGTCACAGGATTGGGGGGGGATAAATCATATGTTATCTTGAACTTCTGAATGAAAGATGGGATATAAATCTAATAAATAATTTGATTTTTGAAGCATTTTGGAGAAACTGTCTTTTAGAAAATGAACTATAAATGAGCCAAAAGCTCATTTTCCAGAAGACACCCTAGTAAGGTTATTCTCCACCAACCCTTCTAGTTCCCCAATCTAGCTCAGCCTTTTTTCTTCCTGCCATTCCAGGCATATAGGCATAGTTCCAGACAAAGCACTTGTTTTTTGCTTTATTTTTTGTTACTATCTTGTATATAGAAAAAGAAACGAACCCCACAAAAATATGGCCTGTCTTATACTAATGAGAACTGGTCATAGAAATGTCATGTTACACAATATTTAAGGAAAAGGTTATGAAATTGATATATACAATCCAAATTGCAAAATGCTTCTCCTGACAGTAAAATTCTTGTTCAGGCTTTAAAAAAAAGATATAAATTCTAACTTATATCTTTTTCTTTTTCTTTCTTTTTTTTTCTTTTCTTTTCTTTTTTTTCTTTTCTTTCTTTCTTTCTTTCTTTCTTTCTTTCTTTCTTTCTTTCTTTCTTTTTTTTGGTCAGCAAGTCAGTCATTTTATTTTGGTCATTGACCAACATTTTTTTTTAATCATAAAAGTATACAATTGTCATTTCTGTTGTCCTCCTGTTAGCTACCAGACCATGGTGCCAAGGAGGCTTAATGTGGCCCAGAGCCATCCTTATTTTTTTATTATTAAAAAAGATAATGCAGGGAGCCAATGCTTGCTTATTTATTAATTTGATTCAAGAGAGACTTGTTAAAAAACTAATGCCAGGCAGGCGTAAAGCCTGGTAGGAATTGAAAAAGATATCCAGAGCCACAGTGGTCACCTCCCAGGCACATGTTGGCAAGCCCAACCTGACATTAAGCAGGTACCTATGTCTCCCACGGGGTGTTGGGTTGTCCAATAGCTGGGCTGCTGAGTACATTATAGAACTCCTATTGCTTCTCCCCCGGATTAGAGGAACTTTATGAGTAAGTCACAGAGATAGAGTCCTGCTGGGACCTAATTAACCATCTGTCTGAAACCTAGAGAAACCTGACAAAACAACCCCAGCACATGTGCCCAAACCTCCTGAAAGTCGTAATTTGGAAGGTAAAGATAAAGAGATGTATTGAAACAGTGTGGTTTTCACAGAGTCGGTGATGGAAAAGACAGTTTGTATATTGATATTTCCTAATATGTTGTCATGGAATTATCACATACATTTTATTAGCTTGATCTGGATCTTCATTTAAGTGAAGAGCATTTCAAATGTTTTGGACTCTGGCTTATATGAACAGCTGGATTCTTTTTATCCTGACTCCCACTGAAATGCATCCAGAAACTTCAGTGATGTTTTGTTCAATATTATAATTTGGATATGAATATGGATCCCTAGAGCACAACTCTGTCTATGTAAACTGCACAAACAGAATCCTATTTTTACAAGCATGTTTCCCCAGCTCTCTTCAGTTAAAGAATTATTTCAACATCAAGCTTGTCTCTAATGAATTAAACATCTATAAAAACTGTATGTACTTTTCTGGGGAAGCAGATCAAGGAACTGTGGTTAATGTACTTGTATAAATTAAGAGATTGGCAGAAATGTTTGTACAAGGTGCTTAACCTGGTCAGCCGCTAACACAGTCAAACATCCTGCCTGGTGGTTCTGGAAGCACAGTATTACATTAAATTGGTCAAAAGTCAACAGTTTTGGACTTCTGGGGAAGAAATGGCTCTACTGGCAAGTAGACCAGCTCTTCATAATTCCTCTCCAGACAAGAAAAGGACTTGAGATCACCCGCAAGTGCTCCAGACAGTTGCTACTCATGAGGAGGCCACAAGACAGAGTTTAGAGCTCTGGGAGATAAGGAAATAACCATTTTGCTGAAACCATGGTCAGTGCCTTCAAAAAGGACACTGGGTTTGCATACTTCCTTTTCTAATCACTTTTGGATATTGTTTGTTAACTGCTTTTCAGCTGTTAGGAACCTTTGGCTTGACAAGCTTTACAGCACTGGGTGCGTTTCATTCAATCCTTAGCAAAAGAAGTTTTAAATACAAGTTTAAGGACTTAACTTTTTTTTTTTTTTTTACTTTTGGAATAAACAGCAAGAGGGTAATTAGAATGTTGATTTTGGAAAGTTACAAATGGACTAAGGGTCCAGATGGATTTGAAATAAGATTTTGGAATTAATCATAAGAATCCTTCTCATGAGAAAATGCTTTTGTTTTGAATTCTCTTTAAAAAAAACATGATAGGATGGGACTTTGAAGGTTTGACACTAGAGGGAACCAGAAGGAACTAAAGATTACAATTAAAGGAGAAGAAAACTTAAATTTGACTTACTAATACAGAATGAAGCAAAATATTTTAACTTTGGACATATTGAAGAATATTTTTAAACAATGGACTCAGAGGTTACTTTTAAGAGTGTCTGCCTCTATAGATAGACTGTGTTAAAAAAATATCTTATGAAAGAGGAACAATTTATATCTGATAAGATGAGACTGATCTGAAAGTGGATTTTAAAATGACAGGCTAAAAGAATGATATGGAAAAAGATGCAACACTGGACATACAAAAGAAGCCGGATGATGTCTTTGTAATTAAAAGGGATATACAAATAATAAACCAAGAGTGACATGGATAATTTTCCTATATTGGATTTACAAAAGAGGTGTGTTAAAGCTTTGAAGAATTTTCTAAGACAGGATAAAGAAAAAATGAAAAGAAATCAAGTTCCAGGACATTATTTGAAGAGACGGAAGATCAAGATTGTTAAAAATAAAAGGAAGGAATATAAAGTTGGTTTATTTGATCAAGGTTAAAATAGATATGTTATTATCTCTGATAACCCTTAATGGACTTTTGCTGATCAGGACTGAAATGATGAGTCTTTAAGGTTTTTTTTATAGATAAGAAATGGGATATGGGAAGAAGAAATCATTTGTTTTATTTGAGAAGGTGAGTATTTGAGAAGGTGAGTATTTTAGTAAGTTACTAAAATTGTACATGTTGTAATGAAGGGGGAAGTCATTTCTTTATATATTTATTTTCTTTTTCTTTACTATATTCTCATTTTTTTCTTTTCTTTTTTTCTTTCTATTTTTTTTCTTTTCTGAACTTTATATTTTTTCCTTTTTCTTTTTTTATTAGTTTGTATACATTTTTATCATTTTAATTGTAAATTATAACAACATTACTATTAAAAAAAAAAGTCAGCAGTTTGGGAATACAGAATCTCCTTGCCCACCCCCTGGCTGGTATCCTATGAGCCTTTGCATGTGGCAAGTACTAGGAAAGCTTAATGATGTCACCCATCCTTCACTTCCATGCTAGCTGCTGCCACAATGGCTGACCAGGTACTTTGATTCAAATCACGTTTGAGTTCAAGTTTATATATGGTCCAAGACCAATAATTAAAAATACATCAAACGCAGCAGGTAAAACACTTGCATATATATTAATACCAAGAGGGCATCGGACAGCTTCTATAAGCCACAGCTATTGATACAAATTTTGCAACTCTGCAAATTGGTCACAAAGAAGGAGAACAGTCACCTGATGGTCATAAAAGGAACCAGGTTTTCTAGCAATAGGTAGTATAAGATCCAAATTGAACTCTTTGGGGTGGAGAAAAAAATGCTATTTGCTTATCCCATAGTTGGCCTGGGTATATATAACTGCATGACAATTATGCCCATGACCAATTACAGGAACGTAAGAATTTAGCCATTTAGTGACCTTCTCTGTCCTCCCCCAATCTGCAGAGTTATTTTATTATGCACCTTCTCTGACATCATGCAGTCTTCATGTGTTGCCACATGGTGGCACTGTGTTACTGAAGAAAAATGATCTGGGAACCCTTTTAGAAGTTAGCCAGCAGCATTTCAACAAGCCTCTTCTTGTAATCTGTGAATCAATCCTGAGTATTTTAAAAAGTACAAAATTACATGTTAATCATCTGAATGATTTGGGGGGGGGGCTATGAAGGAGAGCGTCCTATCTATCAATAGGATTTTTAAGAAATAGTTCATTTTCTGCATTACACAAGCCCAGAGATTTCTTTGAAAAGGTAATCACAGAAACATTGCAAAATCCTTTTTCAAGGACATATTGCCATATTGTTTTCAGGGTATTTATTTATTTATTGAGTTTATATAGCCATCCGTCACACCTGCATGTGACTCTGAGCAGCATACACAGTTAAAACACAAACTAAACAATCGACATAATTAATTAATTAATTAATTAATGTATAAAATTTGCCACTTCAAATGTTATGCTAAAAGCTTTTTGATGTTCTGACAACTCAGCCATCAACAGACACATAGAGATAACCTCCATCTACCTACCAGTCAAAAGGCATAACCCAAAGTCCAGGAAGAAAGCAAACAGCCCAGAGGACATCCTCCCTAGCAACCAACACTCAGATAAGCAAGAAACCAGATAATCAAGGGGAAAAAAGATAAACTCTCAGGAAAGAAAGCACATCCCAACCCAGACTGGCAGGACAAAGTACTGTCTATAAACAGCCCCACTCTCATCACACTGATGATGTTACCTAGTCTGGTAATGAAGTGTCTGCAGGCAAACATCTGAAGAATCTCAAGAACCTAAAAGTTCAACCCTGACCTACATACATTCTCTACTACTGGATAGCATCAAGCTGGGGAAGACTCCTTTATGGTGAATCAAACTTTGCTGCAGGTGCAACTTCATGAAGTAGCAATAACCAGCTCGTGCAATTTATAGAGTTTCTTCTCATTCTTGGATATTCCTGAGAGAATTCATAATGTGCCCTTATAATAAACTTCCATTTAAGAATAGTTGATGAACACTACTGAAGTTATTCTAAGTACACTTTCTTAACAGATGAATAGAACAAACTGAAAATCCAGAAATGAACTTGAGTTGGTTAAACTCCTAAAGCAAGTTATCAAACTACAGTGCAATTATGCAGAAATAAGTCCCATTCCATTCTGTGAATTGTGTTTGTAGGTAAATGCACATAGGGTAGCAATCTTTTCTCCTTCCCCATGCAGCCATCAGTACCCTCTGAAAAATTTCTCCTGAAATTAATAAGCCCTCCAGCACAATATTGCATGGGACAGGGGCTGCTCTGTTTCAAATCCAGAGGAGGACTGTGTGATTTTGGAAAACTCCCCCAACTGCCATCCCTACCCAATTCTATAATGTTCTGGAGGAGGTTCTGAAGAGATTTTTCAGAGGAGTCAGATACCTTCTCTCTTTCTGTGAAATTCCTTAGGTAACTTACTCCAGGCTGCAATCTACTAACCTGAAAAGAAGTTGCCATTAGAGGAAGCTGTTTTTAGTTGAGCTGTCAGAATGACTAAAAAGAAGATGGGACAAGGTTATATTTCTTGGCTTTAAATAGAGATAGGAAAAGACTGAGTTCTAGTTTGCATTAATATGGAAAATATATACAATCAAAATGAATGGGTTGTTATCCTGGTGACAATATTCTGTGTTAGCACCATCACTTCAATATGATTATGAACTGTAGTTTAAACCACCCACCTTTTAAATATGTCAAGCACAATTATTTAGAGAGCAGGAAAGGGCTTACATTTTCTAATCGTAATTAAAATAATTGTTAATAATTTATTTAGGATTGTGATAGGTCAGCTATATGAGAGAACCAGACTTGTTGAAACAGACAATAATGTTTCCTTGATAAGTCTCTATTTATTTTACTGTAGTAGGATACTATCACCTAAATTATTGCCTAAAATACTGACAGCAAAACTGGAGGTTTGGAGAACAGACTGGAAATACAGCTTGAAGTGGTTTATGTAGGGATCTGCAGGAAATAGGAAACACATTTTGTTTCCAACACAAAGCAAATTATCATGTTCTGGATTTTTTGCCACACCGTTTCAGATCAGCTGCAGTTCACCAGAAACAAAACCGGAATGTTTTGGTTTGGGTTTCATCCAAAATCAAAGCTCAAAGACTCCTAGTGTGATTTGACAGGGCAAGTAGGACGAGGTGGTCTATGCTGTCCCTCTTCCATCTTCCTCCACATGACTTGTCCCCTCACCTGCCTTCTCACCCCTCGGCTGTGCAGCTGCTTCCTATAATCCTGGCCTGTGGGCCTGTTCCTTATTGCCAGCAGTAAGAAGCAGGATCCCAGTGCAACTCGTCCCCTCCCTGATCATCCAAGCATCTGTTTCCCTTCTCTTCCTGCTCTGCTTCTCCTCCATTAATGCGGCTGCCATCAAGGATTCTGCACAACATCATCAAGGAAACCCCACACCTTTGGCTTGCTCCTCTTTTACCCCCACCCTCACACTACGTCTGCCCACAATAATTGCACTTGGGTTCAGATCTGGGACAAAATAGCCCTCTTCCATTCTGCATAGGGGCCAACATATCTTGAGGCATGCATCATGTTTCACTTTGGGCACAGACTTCCCAAAGACTGCTTTTCATGTATGGAACAGTGTGTGCACAAAACACTTTGCAGATCCCTAGTTTTATGCCTGCAATACTTGTTTTCCCCAGAAGATGGTGAGAAAATTATGAATAGTCATTATTGTTCTGTTGAATCTTAGCTTCATGAATGTTGAAAAGAGCTGGTTATATCTAGTTGTGAAATCTGATTCCTTTTGCCTAGGTAGTGATTTTCTGTAATTATATGGCTTTGTGTAGCTGGTAGCAAAAATGTCAGAGTTTGGTTTTAGCATGGGATTTTGTGATAAGCTTTCCCCAAACATGCTAACAGAGATACTAGGAACATAATGAGTTTACCTATTCATGAAAAACATTGACTCAGTCTGCTTTGATAAAAAAATATTGCACAACCACAAGACTTTAGCTACAAATTCAAAAATATAAAGAGCGTTCAGTGTGCAGAAATGATACTAAAGGCTTGCTTGCTCTTGTTGTGGAGGATATAATAAAATGAATTGGTTCCCTGGACAAAACAGAATGAAGTATCTAATTGCTGCAATAAAGAAGAAAGAAATTAGCCTGAAGTTATGATAGCCTTGATATTTTTGTGTAATATCCTTTTATAATCAAGAAATAATGAGATTTTCAATGACTGCAAGCAATTAATTTATAATTATCAATTTATAAAATTGTGCTTTAGAAACACTTCATTCAAATAGAACTACAGAGTTACATGCAGCAAAATACACACTCCAAGAAAAAGAGGCTGAGTCACCTAGGTATTTATAGAAGTTAATATAATCTCTGGACATTGGTCTATATTTTAATTTCATCTATTTCATCTATTGATCATGAATTTTCATCCATTGATATGCAACCAAAATAGAAATTTTATTCCCCTCATGTATGTGTGGACATATGTGTGCAAACAGTTGATTCTTGTTTGCAGATTCTGTATTTGCGAATTTGCCTACTTGCTAAATTTATCTGTAACTGCAAAATCAATACTCATGGCACTTTCACGGACATGCAGAGTGGCAAAAAAATTGAGTCGCCCAATGCACAAGTTCCCAGCTGAGGTTTCCGTACTTGCTAAGTCAGTGTTCACAATGACTTCATAGAACGTAACTACCACGAATAACGAGAATCCTCTGGGTACTGCATATTTATTTCCAAAGGTCAGAAGTAGGAAAGAGTAACAAAGGCTGGCTGCTTCATAGTGTAAAATGTAAAACAGCACTGGGAGAACCTCAGACTGTCTAGAACACAGGAGCCCAAGAGGTGGCTTTTTAGATATTGAAGAGGCTCATCTAGCATCCACCGCTACTCCTCATCCTGATTGGACCTGCTGAAAGCAGAAGTTCAACAACATCCGAATGGACTATATCGTTCAACCTTGTTCTAGAAGGAGAAATGAAGTAAAATGGCACATTGAGGGATGGAAAAAAGAAAGGGAAGAGTAGATTATCCTGCGTTTTAAGCATTTAAAAGTCAAAATAAGGTGGGTAGCCTATCAAGCAATCAAATTTTTTTTACCACCACCCTGAGAGTTTTGTTGATACACATTAACTCAAAGTGATTGGCCTCCAGATGATATTCATAGTGTTTGGAATATATTTCTTAGGCAGGAATGCAAAATACTTTCATGGATACATCTGGTAAGGTGGGATAACAATTCTTCCAATGAGCCTATGCAAAAAATATACAGTCTGGAGGAAGTGGTCACATGTGCCATGTTGTATGTACGTAGTCCATAGTTCATGGTTTCTTCTCTCTCTGCAGGGATTTGAAATTGATGAACATGCAGCCATGCAAGCTCGATGGGAAGATGCCTCCAAAGAAACAATAAAAAGAACAACTAAACCATGCCCTAAATGCCACGTTCCAGTAGAAAAAGATGGTGAGTTTCCTGAAGGATATTTCACACTCCCATAGCCAGATTTTAAAACAACAGTGCAAAGCAACCCAATATACTGAATATAACCTAGTGTGGTTACAATTTTCACTTCTTTAGAATTAGTTGCAAACTGGGTGTTCTGTGATTTACCTTTCAAAATAATGAACAGAAGTAGCTTATTAACTTTACAGAAAATATGTTCTAGTGCTTCACAGTATATCTATGACCAAAAAGCCACTTTAAAATCATGAAACAAGATGATAATTTTCAGTCACTGTAGGAAATGAACATACAAAGTTGTCCTTCAGAAACTCTTAAGTGAAATGGCACCACAGAATATGAAGAGTAAAACACATGCTATCAAAAATTACAAAAGATTCACTCTAGTGTAAAAGGAGAATAAGACAGAATTCATAGGATAATTTAACCTTTAATTTGCTTTCCCAAACTTGATACCTGCAGATGTGTTGGGGTTCAATTCCTATAATCCCTACTCAACAGAATATAATTTGGTCTGATTTGGATTTAGGTGTTTCACTTTCCCATGGTGCTCTAATTCAGATTACTGTTAGAGGGGAATGAGAGTATAGTCACCTTCTGCCCACAGCATTGGCTGAGTTGTGATTATTACATTATCAGAGTTTTGTAATCCCATTTAGTAGATCCATTTCCTAATAGTATTTCTGAGTCACCTGCCCTTTGAGGATCACAGAGTGCTTTAAATCATTTAATGAAATTTCATATGCATTTTAGGAAAACAAACTGGGCACACAAAGTACAGGTAGTCCCCAGTTTAAGAATGAGTTCCATTCCCAAGGTCTGTCCTTAAGTCGAATTTGTATGTAAGCCTGGACAGTATTGTTGTATAATACTGTATAAGTAGTATTGTGTAATGAACTCAAACCATTGTGTATTTAATTCAAATCATTGTGTATTTAACTTGAATTTTGCTACAGTAGGCTCTGTTCTTAACTATGGGTTGTCTATAACCCAGGCGTTCTTAACCCAGGGACTACTACACTCAGCTTTCTCAGGATATCTGATTTCAAACCATGAATCAATGGCAGTCTATTGGTTCCCAGGTGTCTTGAGATCATCATGCTTCTTTAGCTAGCAAACAATTAGAAAAAGGTGTGCTCTAAACAGAATATCTAAGCAGGGAGCAGAAGCTGTCCAGTACCTTTATACTATACTGGCTGATAAATGATGAGTCCTTTCTCAGTGTCTGAAATAATCTACACATGAAAAGAACTACATGAAGAAAGCTAGTAATATACTGTATCTTGGGAATAAATAACAGAATTCCACAGCTGTTAGGAAAAGTGCAACCAGAAGGGCAAGTAAAAGCCAGAACTTTGCAATGGGTGTCGGGCAGAGTGATAATCACAAACACTCCTGTTTGTGCAGAGCGCAGCAAAAACTCCAGGAAAATATTAGCCATGACAGCAAACACAATGCAATGTCCATTTCTTGTTTCCCAAAGAAATCCAGTCAGAAAATATATACTAACTGGTGTTTATTGATAAAAATGCAAAATTCCATAAAATGCAAATGTCATACAAAATATAAAGAAAAACACATCTTCTCATTTAATGTAGCATCCAAGACTTATTAGCAACACAAGCTTAACAAAATCTCTAGCTACAAACTCTTAGAGAAGAGGTACGCTACTTGGTACTTTGTTACAACTACATAGCCCATAAAACCTACATAGTGGCTAACACTAAAACAACTACCAACTACTCAGAGAAGACTGAACATTTTCCTCCCCTTGTATTATAGCTCTATGCCACCCCCACTGGGTACCTAGCATACACATGCCAATAGGTGGCAGTAAATAGCACAATACACAACACACAATAACAGGTGTTTTTCACATGATCTCTGTAGTCAAAATATTATTTGTTATTGTTGTAAAGATAACGGGATGAATCCTTTCCCATGAGAAAGAAAATCCTGACAATGGGACCTAAAACTATGAAATTAATAAGATGGTTCCTGAAACAAAGTCCTTACTTACGTGCCTTGATCAACATTTTGACTCTGTCCATGTACTGGGAAAGCCTTGCTTTGGTGGTCCACATGATCAAACATCCCTCTCAATACATTAATCGCTAGAAAGCTCTCTCTTTGTCCTTTGCAGAGCCCATGGGACCCATCTCCACTTACTAAACATTTTAGAGATGTACTGTACTATAAGCTCTGCTGAATATTTTCCTAGACATTTATGGCTTCCAATAACAGATTTAATTCAAAGGTTCACAGCCTAAATTCTGGGGGCTGTTTATGGCCCCCAACGTCTTGAGTGTCGTTCCCAAGCATTATTTCCATATTATAATTATTAATGTGACAGGAGGAAAAAAATATTAAACATATGTGGGAGAATAATTGTATTAGTTATGCTTAATTAATTTGATGCCTTTATACTATAAATCAAGTCAAAGGTAGCATTTATCTAGCCACTAGCCACTTTTAGGAGGGCAATCCCAACAACCCATCAATCAAAATCTAAGTGTAGCTCTTAGCTCAAAAAAAGTTGCACAACCTTGTATATATGGATTGCTACTGTCAAAAGTTTTAGACTGGCTTGTGGTCTGTCAGCAAAGTGGTCATGATGTCCCCCAACATGACTGAACCTTCCATTCAGCGTGTTTTAAGCTTTGTTAATATCCAGAAGATGTTCCTACTGAAGATATTTAAATATTTGTAATAGATACTTAGTGCCTGGAGAGAATTTATTTTGAATTACTCTGAGCTTCCAGTTTGTACAGAAATAGTTATTCAGATGATAACAAAATGTAAGGATGTCACTTGCACCTGAAATTTCTAATCCTCAATTAATCCTAATTGAGTCTAATCTAATCCTCAGCTACTAATATCTCTCTCGCACACAGACACTACAGATTCAAGGGTGACCAAAGAACATTCTGGACTTTAGAGAAGCTATAAGTGCGAAGAGAGTTGTATTTCATGTTGTAAGCCTCCTTTGGGCTCACCTCAGAATCAGAATTTCTCTTGAGTTCATGAATAACAGCAAAAGATATTTAGAATGGATAAGTACAACATATCATAAAATACACCCCCACACACACACACTCCAATTCATGATTCTTGAGAGTATAGCTCAATATTAATCAGTAGATAGTTACCATCTGCAATAAAGAGTTTGTAAAATTAAAGGAGTTTCACTGTCCTTTTCACACATAAATTAACTGTAGGATCTCAAGTGAAACCCATAGGTAACTAATACTTACACACATGTCAGCTTATTATCTGATTGTGTTTACACTCTTACTAACGGATGACCTGTCCTGTACGATTTCTTAAATACATTGTTGACTTTCTTCTAGGTGGATGTATGCATATGAAATGCCCTCAACGTCAGTGTAAATTTGAATGGTGTTGGAAGTGTAGCCTTGAATGGAACAGAACCTGCATGGGAGATCATTGGTTTGACTGATCCTTAAGTAGTCCTATAAACAGCCAAGAGATGATATGATAATATACTAGTGAAACAACTGGAGCACAACCAAAGTTGCTTCAAACAATATCAGATTCTAAACACCTTGCTCAGGCTATGAATTTCTCATGAATCTGATTGTGAGGACTAATTAGGAAGATCTGAACAATTGGTTTATGTGTTTTTCACAAGCACCACAGATCTAATTATTAGTATATATATTCAGAGGGTCATTATACCTCCTAAGTCCAACTTAGCATTTAAAAAAATAATCAGAAGGGCCAGGCTATCATTTGTTAGGTACATTACTGCTTACACGAAGAGGACTCTGTAATGGTGCTTCCTCCCTTGGAAATTATGACATTTCCTCTGCCAGCTTTTTTTTTTAATTGATTTAGTCTTTGATCTGAAAACTAGGTATCTATTATTGGGCAAAATAAAGAACTATGCAAAACTGGGCCTCTCAAAGCTGTTTAAGCTATTATGGTTTATATGTATCAGCCATTCAGTTTGTGGTTTTGTGTTTGATGCTTTAAAATTACAAATTGTTAATTTTCAAATTACATAGCAGTAATCACAAGTGCAGTTGCAAGCAAGCAAGATGATACAACACAACTTGCCTTCTAAAACAAGGGTGTTTACAGTACAGTTTTTTGATAGTGACCCAAATTTTTACTGGACTGGTTTCCAGGCCTAAGCCACAGAGAAGATAAAAAATATAGATGCTTGTTTTCTTCTTTTGACCCAGTTAAGATGTTTTCCCCCTTTGACCTGTGCATTCCTAGCAAATGTTAGATGAGGTTGGCTAATATATACATTGGAAACTTATGCAAAGCTTTTCCATGTCAGCATCAATTTGAGCTATGTGGCACTTTGCTTGGTACGATAGAAACATCTACAGTTCTGCTCGAGTTACCTCAAAATCGTTATAAAACTTTATTTTTAGCATTATTTTTTTACGTGTCTTTGGAGAAGCTGTGCTCATGTTTTAAAAGATCTTGCTGCATCCGTGTTTAATCCACAATAAAAGTTCTGGTGTTTTCATGTTCTTGATGGTATGTGGTTACTTCAGATTTATTATAATGAAGCCATTGTTAAGATACTTGAAAGCAATCACTCCTTGAAAACACTGAATAGGTAGGTGGCTCACACAGTATGCTACATCAGAGCTAGTCAGCTTGCTTTGATACTGTATTTGCCAATCCTCTAACTCAAAGCTTGAGGATCCCAATCACTTCTCAACATCAAGAATTTAAGGAGCTGCATGTTGACAGATGCCACAACTCATACAGGGTGTCCCCCCCCCCCCCATGGCCTTGGCCTGTTACTCCAGGAATATATTGCATTACTGCTAAAAGTAACTTGGTGGCTACATTCATTTCATAATGCTTTAAGTTACTGTGGTCTACCTGTATTTAAGCAGAGATGACCTAATGTAGGGAGAATCCTTCATGCCTGCCACATGTTATACCCACTTCCACTGACAAAAAATGATGCACACAAATCTTAGGGTAGAGCTGGAGGCAGCAGCAGGCCCATGTTTTCAAACCCAGGCCAGTGATAAACATCTGCAAAGAAGTGGGAGGTAAAAGAGGATGGGGGGGGCTAGATTTTTTTTTAATCCTGCCTTTATTATTTTTATAAATGGCTCAAGGCAGCAAACATGCCTAATACTCCTTCCTCCTCCTATTTTCCCCACAACAACAACCCTGTGAGATGAGCTGGGCCAAGAGAGAGCGACCAGCTTTCATGCCTAAGGTGGGACTAGAACTCCCAGTCTCCTGCTTTCTAGCCTGGTGCCTTCACTTCTAGACCCAACTGGCTCTCATTTTGGAATCATTCCCCCATCTGCTACTCTTCCTCTTATACCCCCAAATAGTTTTCCTTCTAAAATGGGCTTATTTCCTGCCATTGAAACCAGGCCAAGAAGTGACTTGTATATTTTTCTGCTGCTTGCTTCATCCCCTCACATACCCACGTGTTTTGCAGTGCCTTAGCATGGGCTGTGTTGGAAGAGCGGGGCTTGCCCCTGCTGAATCTTGTTCAGCTCATTGGCTTTAAATATGTGCAGTAATTCTGAAACATAAAGAGTCGGCCCATCAAGCATTCCTGGTTCCCCATAGTGGCTTCTATCGCCCTGATTTGTGTCAATGGGTGTAACCGTGAACGCACCACTAAAGAAATCCATTCAAGCTTTCAGTGGAAGGAACTAGAACTGGCAACCCACTGAAAAAGATGCTTCATGAAACTTAGTGCGAGGATCCCTCCTCAAAGCATGAAAGCAGCTGGGTCAGTGGAAAACCTTGTACAGCTGCTAGGAAGGTTGGCCTCTGCTTTCTGTGCACGTGGGCCTGCACAACATCTTTGCAGGTGGTCCCAGCAAGCATGCTCTATATACCTGCTTATGCAAAGAAGGGATAACCTTCCACAGGTTGCAGCTGTTTTAACGCTTCAAGGAGGGGTACATTGCTCACACCTATGCATTTTTAAAGCATCTCTTTTGAATGATTGGCACAGCCTAGCATGTGCTTCTTCAAAACTGAGCATAGAAGGGACAAAGTTTCTTCTGCATGGCAGCACCAGGTACCAGATGGAAATGAAGCTGGATTAAGATATTGCTGTTGGGTTTCACACTTTCGTAATGATACAGATGTTCTGTATGGGAGGTGGTTATGTAGCCTCTAAGTGGTAGATTCATCTGCTTTATCCTTGCCACCTGTGTTTGGAAAGCAAGCACCAACTGCTTTCTTTTCCAAGGCAGATTTTTGAGAAGATGTGGGCAAACAACAGTGCTCATAATCACTCATGCCCTGATCAATTCCCAGTCGGATTACTGCAATGCAACCCAGAAACTACCATCCAGAAACTACAACTGGCCCAGAATTTGTTGGCACAAATGGTGCTGTGCAATCTGTTTGCTTGGCTTCATTTCATTGTAGGCAGTGCCTCTGCCCCAGTTGGCTGGTGTGTGGTGCACTGGGCACCCCCCCCCCCATTTAATTAATTAAATTAAACCCTAACCTCCAAGGTCCCTTCCAACCCTATGATTCTATGAAATGCTACATTTGATGCAGAGCAGGAAAAGATGCATGCAAGTCATCTTTGCAGCAGGATAGCATGGGTTGAGAGCCATGTAGTGCCTTCATGTCCACTAGAATTTGTCAGTGGGCTGTTGCTGTTGTCCCACTGGGTCAAGCAAGCCATTTGGATGAGCTCAGGGAGAAATCTCCAACCCTTCCCCCAACAATTAGTTATCAAATGTCCAAACAAGAAGGACCTGTTATTATTCATATCTCTACAGATTATGTGGCAAATACATCTCCTTTACCTAAATGGAGTTTGCACAGCCAGACTTCACATTGTACTCCCAGAGTATAAATATTACATTTTAAAAGTCAAGGGCTGTTTCACTATACTGGTAAGTGGTGCACAGTATTAAGCCTTGGAGGTGCTTCTACTACTGGAAACACTTAACAGGGAGGGGATTGACAACTAAGATTAATTAACATCCCAGTAAACACTAGTTCAAAACAGCCATTGAATCAAAAGCTCATGTTTTGCTGCATTGCCCATTTTATCAGAACTGCCAATCATATTTTCTGTACCTTCTTCTTGCAGGGCATATGGGCTGGCCAAAGTCTGAAATCATGCACTGTTTATTAGCAGACACCTCCACCTTTACTGAAATGTCTACGCTGCTGAATGTTGCTCTGTTGTAATTGCCATCAGAAGCCAATGCATTTAAACTTGTTTAGGCTGAAAGGTCTATTTACCCAACACAGTTTATTATCTTCCTATTGCAGTTTAAATACAAATATAAAACATTTTATTCTACCTTGTTTGCTTTTAATCTATTTTTACCTATTATCTTACCTTAGGTTTTCCTTTTTTCCTGCATTTTTTTCTTTTAATTTGGTTTCCAACTATTAACTAATTGTTTATTATAAATAAAGTTTTTCTTAAACTCATCTCCTTCTCCTGGTTTTGATATTGGAGTTTTCATTGCTGCCTCAGTTCAACTTGAGAACAATGACTGTGCACAGCCAGTGAGTATGTTTTGTACAGGTAGTTCTCATTTAGCGACCATAATTGGAACTGGCAACTTGGTCGTTCAGCAAAGCAGTTGCTACATGAAACACAACTGGGTTTATGATCTTACTTCAACTTCCCTTTCCTTTGCAGACCTGCAACGGTTGTAAATGCAAGGATTGTTTTTTCATCACTGTTGTAACTGCAAACAGTCACTGTACAAGGCAGTTGCTAAACAAAGACTACTTGTACTTATATGGATTGGCAAGCACCAACCGGAATAGTGAAATACTAATGAACTTTTATTTAATCATGCTTAATGTAGGTTGATTTGCCTAGCTGAGTTGCAAACTATGCAACATAATGATTAAGACTTCTTGCATCCCTATCAGAGAGCTATCAAGAGCTTGTAATAAGAATTAAAGAAGGACTAAATATAAATTACAGGGAAATCAACAGTATGGCATTTAAATAAAAACTCTTTAATTTCATCAATTATCTATATCATCGATATCTATATCTAATCTACCATGTTTGCATTGTATACTGTTACATGACTAAGTATCTTGAATTGTTTTCTGCAGTGTAAGACGCAGTACTCTGTAAGAATAGAATTTACATTTTCTGAAAATTATTTTATATGACCTTTCAATATGATTTTGCTCAGTTATAAAATACCCAGTTCTTAATGAGGATACTAATATCCTCCCATTATCTCACAGCCATAGCCAGTTACTGGCAATATGAGAATAGCAACATTAATACTGACATATTTTATGTTGCAATTGTAAAACTTACAGAAATGATGGTTCAGCTCCAGACTGAGTCAGTCAAGTTTAATCAAAAGCCAATGTAGTGTAGCCAGGTTAACATGTTGGCTTAGAAGCAGGAAGGCCCGGACTCTAGTCTACTCTCAGTCCTAGAAATTCATAATGCAAGTATTGCACTCTATGCTTCTGAATTTTCCTGAAGAACCCCATGGACACTGTTTTTAATATGTATTTATGCATGTATAAGCATGATCTGGTCCTGCCGTGGAAGCTACCAGATCCTAGCAAATTTGTAGTCCATTCTGATTTATTTCTGATCCATTGTGGGAGCTGGCAGCCTTAATAATATTATCATAATTTGCAGCAGAACAGATTAACTGCTGCTGTGGAAATCTATTCTGTTTCAAGTGAGATGAAATTATGTGACTTCTTCCCCCATATTGGTTCAGGTGATGCTGAAGTGAGAAGCATGCTTTTCTCAGTTTCCTCTAAGGCCAATGCAGAAAAATCATGCTCAAGGTCCCATGTAGGTTCCCAGCCTGAAGGTTGGCTCTAGAGTTGTAACTGTAAGTTGACAGCTGGGAAGACTTAGGACAGTGTTTCTCAACCTTGCAGAGTTTAAGATGGGTGGACTTCAATGCCTAGAATTCTGGCTGGGGAATTCTGGGAGTTGAAGTCCACCCATCTTAAACTCGGCAAGGCTGAGAAACACTGGCTTAGGATGAACCAACTGTGAACATTTCCCATGCCCCAGGACGGTCCCTGACACTGCATCCCTTTGGGGGATTCTTTCAGATGCCAGATTTCCAGACTGGCAGAGAAATGGTGGTCAATCAGATTAGCTATTCTATCTATTGGAAGCCTTGAATACAAGCTCAGGGACAGAATGATTCATATCCTTTAGTTCCTGGAATGACAGACCAGGGATTACAGGATGCAATTAAGCCCATTTTTCTTCCCACCAAATCTACAAAAGCACAAACTTTTAAACTTCCAACAGTTTTCATTGGTTAGATAGCAAGAGTCTAAATTTAGGAACACACATTGCATGAAAAAAAAATGCTTCTATGGCCCAGTGCCAAGACTTACTTCAGTGAAAGATGTTAATATCTAGGTTAATATGGCAATCGCTCACATTTTATGTTTAGATTTAGACTTGAAAGAATATGAATCACTTGGAAAGACAAGTAAAATATGTTGCCATTAACATTTTTCTTAAATGTTATAAAATTGTTATACATTTACAAATATTTCTTACAAATTTAATTTTCTTGAACAATGACTTTGTTGTGACAGCAAAGTACATGGAAATTATTGCTAATGTTGGTAACATTGTATAACATGCAGAAGATAACATCCTACCATTTGACTTGCTAGATACATTTGTAATCCTTTCTTCTCTTCTTGAAGCTACTAGGACAGGCAATGTACTATCCCTAAGCCCAAATGCACACACAGGGACCTCTTGAGTTGTGTTTCACTTGATTTTATAAGATTCTTTTAAGAAACTTGATTGTATAAGAGTCTTTTAAATAACTTGATTTTATAAGATTCTTCATTTGATTTTATAAGATTCTTTTAAATAAATAAATAAATTGGAAGCTCAGCAGCTACAAAAATAAAACACCAGAGTTTAGCATTATCATAATTTACAAGAATGTCTCCAGACCTCACATCGACTCAAGATATATCCTTAGCAAAAAAAAAAAAAAATTGGGGATGTGCTAATACCCACCTTGCAGATCACTTTTGAGCATCAATGACATTCAACTTTCCAAATGGGCATGCCAGTCCCAAAAGGTGGTCTTCCCTGAATTGACCATTTTAAATAGATATAAAATCAGAGCCCTAAATCACATTTCTTCTTAAATGTGTCAACAAAATTTGACTATCATTGAAACCACGGTGAGAAGGTTACTAAGCCTGTTCACTCATCAGCTGCTTTTTCCTTCCCTGCCTCCAAAACACACCTAGTTCAAAAGGTAGACAAATCCAGTTTGAACTTGGGAGGAATTCCATTTGCAGTAGATAAATGGCAGGAACATACTCCTCTTTTCTCCTCCCTACCCATCTTCTGCTGCTTTTCTGATGCAAATTCCAAGTTCCCAAAGTTGCTTATCAAACACAAAGAGAAAAACCACCATCAGATTCTACCGTGCACATACCCCATAGCTAGGCCTTCTGGGTACCCTGCATCAAAAACCTTTTACAGACCATGTAATAACAGTGGAACCCAAACTTCCTTCAGAGCAAGGTCACCTCCTTCTCATTCCATGTAGGTAACTCACTCTGATAGATGAATATTCATATAGAACAATCAATGCTGCAGATTAAGTTTATATATACATATAGGTTTTTTAAAAACATAGTAAAAACTAATACAAACTAAACTAAAAGAAAAAGAAAAAAGTAGAAAAGAAAAAGAAAAAAAGCAACAAAGACAATGATAAAGAAATGGCTTTCAACCTTCATCACAAAGAGCATAAGCTAATATACTAACTTTTCACCCTCTTTTAAAGTTACAAATAAAAAAAAAAACTCTTCTCCCCATAGCCTAACTTTTATCTATACACAATCCAGAAATTATCTTTTCAATCCTAATTCAGCAAGAAGTCCATTACGAGTTACCAGAAATATCAAACGAATAGTTTATCCTTGGTCAAATAGTCCAACTTTATATTTCTTCTTTTTGCTCTACACAGTCTTGACCTTTAAATCATTCCTATGGTGTCACAGGATTTGATCTTTCATCACTCTTTGGCATTTAAAAGGAGTCTTCAAAGCTTTCACCAGCCTCCTTTGTAAATTGCATAAAGAGGCATTGTCTAGGATTTCTGGTCACAGCTGTTCCATGTCCAGATCCTTTTCTTGATTTGTCTTTTGTATTCCCATTTTGGTAATCTCAGTTTTGTTGTCCTCCCTGCCTTCAAACTCTATAATGTCTATGTCAGGTAAAAGTTTTAAAAAGTTTTTCTCATCATCTTCTAAAAGTTTATCCATTGAAATCTGTATCCTTTCAGAGATATTAGTTATTTATATTTCAGTCCATGTTTCAAAAAACTCTTTAAGATAAGAAAAAGTTATAGCCGGCTTAGCCATTTTAACTCTTTTTTTCTGGTCCTTTAGTTCCCTCTTGTGTCCATGTGCAGCCTTCATCAAGCCTCAGTTCCTAATATGGGTTTAGTTCCATTTCAGTCATTTCCTACGAGTATATTTAATTATATACTTGTTTTTCAAACCTTACAGCAAAAATAACCAATATTCCAAATCTGTCTGGTCTCCCAATCTGTTTAAAACTTTCTTAAATCAAAATCCTTTTCTTTTTCTTTTTCTTTTTGCTTTTTGTCAATTGTATGTTATTTTGTTGGGCTTCTGGTGTGAGTCATGGCTGACTGAAGACATCTCTGCGAACAAATGGAGATGATGACCGCTGTGAAGAACAAAAGACTGGTGAATAGACCAGTCCTTCGAATCTCTCCAGAGAAGGAGAGATTGGGAGATTGCCCACACATGCTCTGAATGGCAGCTCCTCATGAGGAGACCATAAAACAGCAATCTCCCACAGGTTTGAGCACCAGGAGCCAAGGAAGATGACATCTTTGCTCTCAGCAGTGGCAGAGCCTTTCATAAGGGCACTAAGCCAGCCAAACTCAGTTTCTAATCACATTTAGAAATGCTCAATTTAACCACTTCATGGGTATTGGAGACCTTCAAAATAGTGAGCTTAATTTGACACCTGATGAGTTTTACCTTCTTCTTCAGATTTAAGAAATTTTAAACAGAGACTTAAGAATTTAAAATAATTGTAGTTTCATGATTATAAACAAGAAAAAAAAAAGTTCATTCATGACTGTAACCTTCATTTGGTAATTCTAATAACCTGTAACCTTGCTTAGTTCAGGGCATTATTTTCATTCTTTTGGTTGGGAGCCCAGTGATCACTGTAGTTGTGAATGCTAATAAAAAGATTTTGTTGCATCAATCTCCAAACACTTTGGTTCCTTGTTTAAATGAGCATTTTTTCCCATGAGGCCCTAGCTGAAGCCTCAGTTACATGTTTGTGAGGGGCTGGAAAATAAAAAGCCATTGGAAATGGGCATTGCCCTGTTCTCTGCCATTTGCTAATAAAGTACAGCTGCTAACACATGGGTTATAGCAGATATTGGTAACGTATATTATTAATCCTACTGCGAAAGGCAGTGCTATCAGGACTGTGGGGGATAACACTCAAGAAATATTTAACTAGTGTGATTACACGTCCTCACCCTCTTCACTGTCCCCCAGGATTGGTTTATTTGCAGGAGTCAGCCTAGGAAAGTAAGAAGAAATGATTTACAAATTCATAGCCTTAAATCATAATTTTCTGTTTGGATACAGAGTAGATTTCATATTCACAGATCAATATAACCTGCCTACTAATTTCCACTGCAACATCTGCACACACACACACACACACACACATCCCAAATTCACTCCTGTGGTAGAAGTACTTAGGATCTGTGTCAGTGAGTCTTTAGGAATTAAAAGAATAATAAAGTTAATGCAGTATAAACTTTCCTCTATATCAGACTTTAAAAAGTCATTCGAGTAGAAAACCCTACTTTCTCACTAGCTTATCTTGAACACATCATCATCATCATCATCATCATCATCATCATCATCATCATCATCTATTAAATTTATCTGCCACCTGACTCCCAGGGACTCTGGAAGGTTTTGTAAACACACACCCCACCCTACCTCTGATTATACGTCCAAAAATGAAACCACAAATCCATAAAGCCCACTGAGCACAGGTCACCTCACCCAGAAGACATCTTTTCCTTCTCTTTTGTAAATGAAAAAGATCAGATAATTGCTAGTGGAAGAAGTAAGAAAGGACAGTTTTTTAATAAACTGAAATTTACAACAGTGTTAATATCCATGCAGGATTTCACCATAATGATGTTATCGGCAGGGCCAAGGGAAAAGGCCACACAGAATTTCTATACATTGCAATGTGATTCCCTCTCTTGTAAATATAAATAATGCCCATAAAGTAGCTTCAGTCACCATTGCCATTTCCTCTTCTCTGCTTATAATCCTGTTACTAAAAGCATTAAAAATATCAAAGAGCACAGTATCATTCTTCAGTGGTAACTATTCCTACTTTCCTACAATATTCCTGCTTCCTACAATAACTATATTGGTGGTAGCAATTCAGGCAAAATATCTTTCCTCTATTCTATTCTCCTTTCCTGCTGACTTTTTTCCCTGATCTTATGATTCATAGTTCTTTCATTAATTCATTGAACTTTCCTTCCTTCCCTCCTTCTTTCCTTCCTTTCTTCCTTTTTCTCTCTCTCATGATATTTGTGGGTTGATATTATAAGGAAATACATTCAAAAGTGAGAAATTATTATGCCATGAAAATATCTAATCAAATTAAAGTAAGAGCTTGGATCCTAAGATAAATTAATGCAAGAAAATTCAAGGAAAGATCCATATCTCTTCTACTCTGCAGCTTTACCTCAGCTCACAGTCCCTTTGAAGTATTAGTCCTCCAACAGAACATAAGAGAAGATTGTGGCTGCAAACAAAGGGAAGGAAAATATTCTTTTTTTTCTGTGGATTTCCTTGCAATAGGATGAACCCCAATTCTCCCTCCCCCACATACTGGTCAACTGAGGTGGTTTTCGACCCTCCAAGACCTTTCCAAAAGGTACGATCTGTTCTGTTCCAAGTTCAATGTTGGCTGCAACCTACCTATACTTACCAACTGCCTCATTCAGTGACTGTTTGAAATTACAATGATGCTGGAAAAAATAACTTTACGACCAGTGCTTACATTTACAACCTTCACAGCGTCCCTCAATCACGTGATTGCCCTTACAGTCAGTGCACATGGTCCTGTGCCTGATCTGTTGTTTTTCTTTTTTTTCCCCTCGCAGAAAGTAAGGGGAGGGATTACAAGAGAGTAAATAGGCACACACCAAGCTGTTTGTGTAGTGTGCTCACATTCCTTTCGATGTGTATTCCAATGTGCCTGCTTATTCTCTTGTAATCCCTTCCTCTCCAATAAATGCAAATACAAACATTAACTCCCTTCTTGCTAATTTTCCCAGCACTGGGGTGAGCATTCCAAAGGGCAGGGGAGTGGGGGAAAGGAAAGCACAGTGATGGTCACGTGATTTCCCACCTAGTGATAGCTTCACTTAGTGACAGGGTTGGTGGTGTCAATTGGGGTTGCTAAACAAAGACTACTATAATAAGGAAGGAATACAGACAACCTCATCAGCGAACCCCTCTTAATTCTTCTAGTCAGTTTACAGCAGTGTTTCCCAACCTTGGGAACTTTAAGATGTGTGGCTGGCTGTGGAATTCTGGGAGTTGAAGTCCACACATCTTAAGTTCCCAAGGTTGAGAAACACTGGTTTAGAGTCTTGCACAATCTCCATTAAAAAAAAAAAAAAGTTAGGGAAAGCACAGAAAACATGGCCCCTGGAATTCTTTCTCCTTTACCAGCAGTGGTCATAGGAGATAAGTAAAGTTTTGTGAGTCTGTGTGTGTGTGACTATAATGGTATAATCAGGGCAGGTGTATATGTGTTGCTTCTACTTATGTGTGAGAGAGTTTCTGTATTTTTGCTCTCTCATCATATTGTGTTTTTGTGCACTAGGAAACAGAGCGGGCTGCTCCATTGAGGGTCATGTGGCCAGGAGGGAGGGAGGCTTAGAAGGAGGATCAGCCAGCAGATTCCAAGCCACTGGCTTTTTTTTTTCTAGATTTCTTTCTCCACAACCCCCAGCCAGATCTGGCCCCTTTAAGAACTCAACCTTTTTTTGGTCGGCTTCTCTCATCTCACCAAATTCGATACCTTTCTGTTCTGTTTTCAGAGAGTTAACCTGCTGAAGGATGAATGAAGAGACAGGCAGACAAACTCCTGATAACTTTTTCCAACATTCTGCTGGGCTGGGCTGGGCTGGGAAGAATGAGAAGGCTTTGTTTTTATTGCTTACAGTATACAATTTTCTGTGGATTCTTATCTCTTCCCACCTTCCAGCCTCCAGACTCATGCATGCCATTACTCTTTCTTCATCACACACACACACACACACACACACACACACACGCTTTTACATTTCATCATATCTCATCTGCCAGAATGGTTGCAAAGTGCCATTACTACATTATCCTTCCAGCTAGCAGACTGTACTACAATTTCTATTTTTCCATCTTTCGACAAATGCACACATGTGGATGCCAGCAATTACTTTTTTCTTTTCTGTAGAATTGGGTGAGTGGATTTTTATCGTGTGAGCCCAGTTATTTGCTTTGTATCAATTATGTTTCTGTATACACACATTTTAGAGCAACGGACTGCATTATGAAGCCATTCTGGATCCCCCAGAAAGGAACGACAAATAGATATTTTAAGCTGATCTTTTTATTCCAGCATACATCTCAAATGATCAGAAATAGGAAAGAAAGTAGTAAACTATTCCCAAAGCAGGACCTGTCATGCAGCAGGGTCAGGAAATTGATGTCTAAGTGATACAACATGACTTTTCAAAAAGCTGGGCATAATTTGGAGGAGCGAGTAAGGCATTTAGGGAATGGTCACTGAACAAGAGGTCATTAACTAAGGAAAAAATGTGACTAAAGTTGAATATAAAGAAGACCAAACTAATGTGAACAGATAGAAAAACCAGCCTTAGAATTGGCAATGAAGATATCAAAGTGGTGGATAGCTTTTACTTTTCAGGATCAACCAGTAAAGAAACAAGTAGTCAAGAAATATGCTGCAGACTAGAACTAAGGCAGGCATAAAGTTCTTGGAAAAGATATCCAGGTGCCATGAGGTGTCTATACTTACAAGGATCAGAATAGTGCAAGCAATGGCATTCCCTGTGACACTCGATGGAAGTGAAAGTTGGACTTTGAAGAAATAGGAAGAATGTTGATGCTTTTGAACCTTGGTGTTGAAGAAGACTCCTGAGAATACTGTGGACAGCCAAGAAAACATACAAATAGATTATTGAACAAATCAATCTAAAGGTCTCACTCAAGGCACAAATGACCAGGCTCAAAATATCCTACTTCAGACACTTTATGTGAACACCTACCTTTAATGCTGGGAAAGGGGAAAAGAAAAAGAGAATGACCAGCAGCAAGGTGGATGGACTTGGTTACAGTGGCAATGGATGCACTGTGGAAAGACTGGAAGGACCAGGTTGGGGACAAATCATCATGGAGAAAATCTATCTAGGCAATCATTAATATTGATTTTCTGGCTGTCTCCCATTTCTTAAATAGAGGGCACAGAAAGATGAGAAAGGACAGTACGGAAAGGCCATTCTGAATGCATGAAAAATCTAGATGAGCATGCTTGTCATCTGATGATGGGTTGGACTACAGTTTCATGACGTAAAAAGCAACATTCATACATCGAGAATCTGATATTTACAATAATGCAACAGGATTTTTAGAGAGATAAGCTAAACAGTGATTGTGGTTGATCTGAATAACTCTTCTTTCAGATACTGAGATGAGATGCGAGTGCATTTTGCACAACTTGGCATTAATGCCCACATTCAGAGTTTGTATACACTGTAGCCCTCCTAGATTTCAACCACACTTAAGTGGGCTGCTTGTCACCAAGAAACTCTGTTGTTGAAAAACTAGCAAATCCAGTGATAGTAATAGGAAAAAAAAATCCTATCCAGTGATAGGGAAAAAATGCTCAGTCCAGTGATCCAGTCCACTGATAGCAAAGAAATCCTATTTAATCCCAGGCATCACCAATCAAAGCAGACACTTTCCTTATCATAAAAACTTCATTGTTTTAGTTTTGGTTTGGAGGCTCATTCAGATATGAAAAATCCATCAGCACTGTTCTTGAACGTTATGTCCCTGGCATTTTAAAAGAGATTACTGTGACACCAGAGGACTAGCTAGTTAATTATATGGTCAACCATATTTTTTGCTAAATCAAAATAAGTAAGGCTAGAAGAAAGAAACTTCTATTTTTACTTATAATGCAGAGCAGTAATTACTTCTTTAGATGCTTCTACACCACGCTGATTCCATTACCCATCTCTTGCAAAACAGTCAATGATGTTGATGATCTACAGTCAACATCACTTTTGCTGACCTTAAATTGCTGAGCACATATAGGAAGCACTATGGGCCAATCAGTGTTCACCATCAGTTGACCAAAAACAGAGTGCAAAAAAGTAATCCTATTCATGTCTCACCCACTGACCAACCACAGATTGTGACAGAAATACCTTCATCTCCCCTTCAAACATAGAAGATAATAAATAATAAAATGCTAACATACCACCTATATTTTCAGTAAGTTTATTGTTTCATTTTGCAGGGAAAAAAGCAATTATTATTATTAGATTAAGGTTCTTGGCTGTAAAAAGACTCTTCATCTGTTGCATTTAAATACGAGTAGTCCTCGCTTACTGACTGCCTCATTCAGTGACCGTTCAAAGTTACGACAGTGCTGAAAAAATAACTTTATGATTAATGCCCACATTTACAACCTTCACAGTGTCCCTCAGTCACATATCACCATTACAGTCAGTACACATTGTCCTGTGCCTGACCTGCTGTTTTTCTTCTCCCCACCGCCCCTTGCAGGGGAAGCAACCACAAGAGAGTATGCAGGCACACAATGGGGAATCCACCGGGCTGTTTGCATAATGTGCTCACAGCTGCTGGTGCCAGTGCATTGCTTTCGATGTGTATTCCCCATTGTGTGCCTACTTACTCTCTTGCAATCCCTTCCTCTCCAATGAATGTAAATACAAACATTAATTCTCTTGTTAATTATCCAGTGCAGTGGTAAGCATTCCAAAGGCAGGGGAGTAGGGGAAAGGAAAGCACAGCCACGGTCACGTCATTTCCCACTTAGCAACAGCTTTGCTTAATGACAGAGCTGCCAGTCCCAATTGTGATCACTAAACATGGACTACCTGTACCATGATGATGGTGAAATGATAGTGTGCTAGCATTTTTGCAGCACATTAATCTAATCTAATCTACTTTAAAGTCACTGCACTATTTCCCAGGATCATACAGCAACTGTAGAGGGCAGCTATGTAATCCTGGGGCAAAACAAGTCCCAAATTCATGCTCATACATGCTCACAGCCTTGTCGTTTCTAGTCTGGTGCCTTAGCCACTACACCAGACTGGCTCTCAATATGGTAGCTGAGGCAGAAATAAATCACACTGGCTGCTAAATGAATACTGCAGTGTAAGATCATGCAAGTATGGAAAGCTTGGAGCTCTGCAAAGAATCCTCAATAAAAACTCTCATTAGAACTGGTTTTGAACTAATTATGGTTGCAAAAATGTAGTTTCCAGATTATTCTTTCTCTTTAGAGGCATCTTCAATACATGCACAATTGACAAATAGGTTAAATGTTTATATTTGTAGTATAGGGACATTTTCTGGAAGGTATTTATCCGGCAAAATCAATTAGTGATGTTGACTGCACTATTTAGGATTAAAAGTTCACCCTGTGGCCAGTCTCAAGCTCATCCTTCCAGGGTGATTAGAAGTGGGATATTCAAACATCTCCAGCCCAAGCAAAAGTGGCCATCAGCAAAACTGCATGTGTAAGACAGGTAATCCATGTCTTGTAAATACTGATTGTAAATGAAGCATAGTGTTGGGTCATATATCTTAGCAAGTTTATAAAATTCTGCTGAAATGTAGGAAGCATTGAATCTACTCCATGGAAACTACAGTTGAATGCCCTCCATTTTTACCCTAAGGATCAGCCACATTGGTCCCCATATATATTTGTTTTAATACTGTAGCCAGTCAGATAAAGGAAACCTTTTCCATCTAGTTTGGATGACTACAGATACACTTAAAAAAGAGGAAAATGAATTAATTTTTATTGCATATAAAAGAGTGAGAAGGAGTCCAATGCAGCTGATTCTTAGGGTTAATATACTTTGAATTCTGAAGAGTTCAGAAGATGGAACAGATTTCTTGCAGCAATTGCTCTTTTCTCTCCCCCCATATAAATCCAATTGGACTGGGTTTTCATTTTTCTTGCCAGCAGCTGGCATGGCTGCCATGCTTCAACCATCTGCTTTTATTTCATTATATGTACTTCTTTCCTGTGGTTGAGACAACTCTCTCAAAGAATATAGTCCCACCTGTTTTCCATTCCTTGCACATTTATCTACCAGCAGTTGTGGTTGCTTCAAATTTCTCTTTTTCCTCTACAATGTCATCACAAGTTAATTCAGTCAACCTTAAAGTATGATTTGAACAAGTATATTATGACCTTGAGCCACAAGCTACAGAGAAGCCATACTTGCAATTCATAGTGGATAAATTATTTAAGGAACGGTGTCTTCCAATTATTATTGATGAATGAAATCCTAGCTCTGTGTAAATGAATGGCAGAATGCCCATGAATTTAAAAGGGTAAAGATTCTGATCTTCTAGCTGGATGTTTACTGCCCGCTTCTTTCAAAACAAAGAAAAACCATAGAGCAGTGAAGGGAGAAATCTTCAGGCATTTATACCCTATTCAATCCTGCATGTTTAGCTGAAAGAAGCTAAGCAAAGAGTTTTTATAGCTTCCCCTTGTCAGATGTCTAGTAAATGTTGTTTAAAAATTCAAGCACTGAACAGATAAACCAAAGGGCCCCAAATCATTCTGGGTTGGTGGGCATATCTGAGCATCTCACCAATTGGTTGCCATAGGGAAGAACTTTCCATCTTCACTGCCATGGCGGTATGGTCAATCACAAAAACAAATTTCTCAAAACACGAGCGGAAGATTAAAAAACAAAAACCTAAATTTCGCTGGGCCAAACAGTTTTCTGCTACAATATTCAATTCACAAGAACCTGAACATCAGATGGTGCTCAGGCTCAAAATGCTCAATTAAATATTCATCCCCACAAAGCAAAATACGACGTTTCACAGAAAACAAACTGTTGATCCTCAGAAAAACACCCACATCCGAAGGTATTTTTAATTGAAGCTTACAATGTTATTTCTTAAAAAAGAGAAAACACCACTGAGAGCTTCAAGGAAACTTTATTCACTCTTTCTGATCTATTAGATGCCCCTCCAGGCTTTTCAAACAACATAATATATTAAAATATGAGCAATAGTTTCCATTCTATTCTCTTTCCTTTTCTCCATCAACTTGCAAAAGGAGGAAGAATCTTAACCTTGCATCTTCTCTGGTTGTTTGGTTGATCCCTTCTGTTCTCAAACTCTCTGAGTCTCAAAAACCCAATAGATGTACAAAGAAAAACAATAGTTTTAAAAAAATCTCCATCATATACTGATTGGCTATTGGCCACAGACAACCTTCTCTGGGTAGAAACACTTCTGTAGGTGCTGACTGGTTCTGAAACAGATGATCAGGATCACAGGAAGAAATCTGTCAGAGTGTTCAAACAGTTAACATGGCCTGCCTCATCTTTATTCCTGTCAATGGACAATGTCTTGGCCCAGGTTTTTAAACTGTGGTCTGTGAGTTCCACAAGAATTTGATGGGGTTCCATGAGAGACTAAGAGCAGGGAAAACAAAATCACTCAGATGCAACAAGGAGTGTCCGCAGCAATTTTTCTAAGGTACAGTGGAATGGGTGGGGCTTATCAGCTGACATTGAAAAGCCACAGACCCTGGGGTGGTTGGTGGGTTTGAGAGATAAGTTTTAAAAAGTTCACAAAAGCCCTGCTGTCTAACAGGTTCTACAACCTGAAAACATTTGAAAAACTCTGTCTTAGCCAGTCACGGAAAGAGGAAAGAAAGAGTAGGCATGATCAGAAGCATGGGTGAGCTTCTGCTCCATCCTTTGGCAGTTGTATTAATAAAGGTTAATAAAAAGACAAACTGATTCCAGTAGTGAATCTGCTTTCTCTGGGGACCAGCCAATATCCTGTCTTTCAGAGAAATTGTTTCTGGTTGCAAGAATTGTTCATGCTTAGCATTGGAAAAATTCAATAATTCACTTGTTAGAGAATGATTAATGTTAGAAATTATATGAATGAGCTGAGATGCTATGTAGAAGGAATAGATGTGTTATACAAATGCCACTTTCTTTAAAAAAAAGTATTTTATTGGTATATTTGTTAGAAACGCTCAATATTTTTATATTCAATACAGATCAAATCTGTACATTCCAATACAAATGCTAATAATTAAAGATCACCGAACAGACTAATAACTGCCCAACCTATGTCAAGTGAAGATTTGTTTAAAGCAGGGTATAAAGTACAATGAAAAAGTAACAACAGAACCGAAGAACAGATAAAAATAAAGTCAGATATGGGAGCAAGGCATTAATGGAGGCAATAAAATAGTTTAATTTAGTCAAAGATTGGCTCATTGTTAGGCCTTTATGTGGCTTATGTATTGTGGTATTGCATGTTTTGGAAACTGGCCATCATGGTTTATATGTCTGTGGCTTACTGTATAGAATCTTTAGGCAAATCCTGACTTAACATAATGCTACAATGAAGATAGTCACTGAGTGAAATAAATAAAAAGTTTGTGTACATGCAGGCTTTGAGCTGTCAAGTCACTTTTAGCACTAAATGACATTTACCACACAGTGTAGCACTGCTTATAAAATGGAAGAGTTGAAGTGGTGGATAATGGAAAGTGTAAAGAAACACATAATATAGTAGAATGCATTCACAGGATTTCTAAAACATGTCAGCACTCAGCAAGATCAATTAATATTAATGTGCTATATGTAAAAGGTTTTGTATATCACTGTATCACGTTTTCTTAGTTAATGGACGTGGGCTGTTCAGTTTTTCTAGAACTGGAAAGGATATGACTTTTTAAAGATTATTGACATTCTTTTTGTAAATGCCAACATAGTTGATCTGTTAAGGTAAGAGTGACTGATTGTTCCACCAGTCTTTGCTCAAACTTGATGCATTTAGTAACCATTTTTTGGTCTGTGCATTCTATGCCAATATTGATCTGAGTGCAAGTGAAACAGTTAAGTGATGTTTTGTAGCACCATGAAGACCAACAGATTTATTGTGACATTATCTTTTCACAACATTTGTTATTTTTTCCTGAATTAATATGGTCACTCCTTTGAGGATTATAGTTACATCATTTATTCTCATGTACCTAAATTATGTACCCTGGGTATGTGATATTTTATACACATGTATATGTGTGTATTTAAAACATATTTACTTACAACAAAAAGACTGAACTAATCAATAGTTTATGCTTTCACAAGTGTTTTTAAATTGCCACTAGACCCTATGATCAGCAAATAACATTTAACATATAAAAAGTCAAAATTATCACTGAGTTTTCTGGATCAATTTAAAAAGAACCCTACAAAAATTTACACTACATTTGCATTACATCTAATGAAATTCTGTGCACATATATATACACACATACACAATTAGTCCAAACTTACATAAATTTCTGTTTGTTGCACAGTATTGTACACACTTATTATTCAGGGCTTCCACATCCATCTTGTTTTTCACAGTATTTAACTTTTTATTGAACACAGACTTTTGAACTTTTCTTGCAAGACTGTCTTTGTTGTTTCCATTTCTGAATTATGACAAATGGCAGTTTCAATTCCTTCACTTAGCATGTAGCATTTAATAGAAAGGCTAACAGCAGAAACTACACCAGCACGCACAAATGCAGAGGAGGGTGAAGCTTTAAGATCTGGGAGATAGTGTTAGAAATCCTAAACCCTACCTGGACATTGAAGCACATGAAAAGAAATTGTATGTGGGTGGAAGGTGAGATGACAGATCCTTTCCCCTCCACTGCTTCTTTTTACCTATTAAAAGGGAACTTTTACAGCAGGCAGTTTACATGCTCCCCCCCACCTTCCAAAGCATGGAGGGGCATTAAAGGAAAAGACAAGGCCAGTGAACTTTTCACCTTTTCCACTCAGTTTGCACTGTGCATGCATGAACATTCAAACAGGCTTATACAGTAGTTAAAAGCAATTCAGAGTCAAGTCTTCACCCCATAAATAGCCTTATTGTTGACTAAGCAGATATCTATGAATCAGGCCCAGCATTATAAGCCTGGCACTACAGCAGCCTAGAATAAAAGTCTTCATCCAAAGCCTCTCCTACATGCTATAGAAGCCAGGGTGCAGCCACAGTGTTACAGGTTGCTGCCCTGCAATGTCCGTGGATGAGAATGTAGATCCGTAAGGGAATTATAAAAAACTGGAAGGGAAACCTTACAGATTACCTAGTCCTACCCCTGCTCTGTGCAGGGACCATTCAAGCATCTCTGACAGGTGATCATCCAGCCTTTGTTTGAAGACTTCTAGCAAAGGAGAATTGACTACTTCACATTCTATGGGCTCATAGCTCATATGTTCAGGAAGGTCTTCCTGATGTCTTGTCTGAACCTGCTTCCTTGTAGTTTAACCCACTGATTCTGCTCCTGCCCTCTGGAGCAGCAAGGCTCACTCCCTATCCAGATTTGGAATCCTTCCTGTCTTGGGCATAATGTGCAAACACTAGGGGTTTAAAGGTCCTGAGAAACCATGACAAAGAGCAGCAGTCATCTCTTCAAGAGATGGGTGTAAGCCATGAAAGAGCTACACTGACTAGATCCAGTCTACCGGAGAAGACCCCAAAGGGAGCATTTGATGTGGGCAGATCTCCATTTATGTTCCTCCTCTCTGTAGCCTCCAATCTTACCATTCCACTTCATCTCTTGCTGCTATCAAAGCCTTCTCCTTGAAACGATGACCCCCTTCAGACGTCTGGGGCCTATTTCAAAATTTGGGCACTACTGCCTGGGAGTACATAGCCTCTGACTTTTAAGAGGATGGATGTAAACCGGAGCACGCCTTATTCTTAAGATGATCGTCCCTCTTACTTGAGCATAAGCCACAGTTCATACACTTCCAGTTAAACACACTTGGGCCCCAGCGACATTGCTTGTCCAAACACTGCAAAAGGTTCGCGGAGAGCCAGCGAACTTCTATGAACTCCCGTTAATTTGCAATGCGGAAAAACGCTGTCGAAATCGCCATGTTTCCTACCGTCCGTCTCTGGTAATAAAGTTGGCGAGAAGGTGTTTGGGAGGGGCGCTCCGGGGCACTTCGACGTTCCCGATCGTGGTTCTTTTTAATTGACTATCATTTGGAGCACGTGCTCCAGTCTCGGCAGCGGTGTCAGCTCGGAAAACGCGGAGGGGACCTTTTCGTGCCCTCTTTCGCCGCGAGAGAAAGCGAGGGCGAGGAAGGGAGCGATGCTCTGCAAAGAGCTTTTGTTCGGCCGTCGGTTTCGATCCGAGGGGAGAGCAAAGACTGGGGGAAGGGCGACTCCTTCCAGACAATTGGCGGGCTCCTGGACAAGAAGTCGAGTCATGCGTCTCTCTCTTCCTCCCCTCGCAGTTTTAAAAGGAAGTGACACGCGGTGGGGAGAGAAACGTCAGCTGAGGTTTTTAATTTTATTTTTTAATTTTATTTTGAAGGAACCGCCTCGAGGGTGGAGTCTCGCTCCCCCCCCACCCCCCACTGTTGGCTGACTTCCAGGTCAGGCAAAGAAGCGGCGTTTCGCGGCTTGCGTGGGTCTCGCTCGGCTTTTCCAGAGCATCTATGTCAGCGGCTGGCTAGCACGAGGTATGCGTGATTTTCCTCGCTGTGAGCTCCAGGGAACTTTCCCTTTGCACGCCTCCTAATCATACGTTTCCACCTTCGCTCCTCTTCCCTTGCTTGGGGTGTCGCCCTTTAAAAGTACAGAAGTATCTAATTTAATGAGGCGGGGAGGTGGGGGAGAGAAAGATGGTCTGTTGTTTGGAGGAACTCGATTGGCAGCCTTTATTTGGGGCGGGGGGAGGACTTGGACGTGATTTGCGATTTTCCTTTACCAGATAAGCCCTTTGGTTTCGGGTTTTAAAATTTATATATCTCTTTGAGGAGGAAAGGGAGTCGAAGCCAACGAGAACGGTCCGGATACCTGCGGGTTCTCTCTGGTGTCATGCAACATATTTCTCCCCGTCACCGTTTCCATGGAAACGGCCGAAAAATAATAATCGTCCATATTTCTGTATGTAATCTTATGTGGCCCTAGCAAGGCCCGTGGTATGTTCGGGTGCATTTATTTGTGCAAGGTTTCCAACGTGCTGCGTTGCTTTCCTTCACGGCCCTTTCTGGTTTCTCCCCAAGCACAAGGAGAAGGTGGGGGAGGGAACGGGTTGCCTAGGCAACAGACGTTTGTGACATTCTATTTGCAGATGCTTTCCTGAATATGCTTCAGTCGCCGAGGAGGACAGTGATGCTGCCTGAAATAATTAGCCGTCGCTAATGAAATACAGCAAGGTATTAGTGAACTTGTGCGCACTTCAGCAAAACTAAAGCTGTGATAACTGCTAGTTAACTATCAGAAGTTGTGCCTTAATGAAGGTGTTCATATCTGTTGCACCCATCTCAAGGCTGTTAGCAGATGCTTGGACCAAATGCCACATCTGTTAGCTCAAATGTTGCAGGCGCAACATTTGGCTTCATAGGTGTGTGGAACGTTTCCTTCTACAAGCAGAAGTTAGCTGATGTAAAAAGAACGATGCCCTCTTGTAACCTTGTAGGCAGAATCTGTTGCTGTGACTTAAGAATCCATCTGTGTGAAAGGCTGTGTCTCCTCATCAATTGTGAAGATGCTTTTGATCTCTGAGACGTTTCTGTTCCTTAGAAGCACTTAACTCATTTACGCAAGTATGAAAGATGCAAAAAGCAACTTGCATTGGAGTACAAATGAAGGAAAGCCATTACATTGGGTGCGTACTATGCTTGGCAGGACACCATGCATTGATGTGCAAAGTGTATTTTTGGAGAGCTTTCTCAGAATCAGTTACCTGGGTTGTTTGTGTAGATTGGACGTTCCAGTTTCTTACGTAAACCTAACAGTTTACCCCATGTGTAGTCCCCTTAAAACAGGAGTTTCTGCTTTATTTAGAATAACATATCGCTGAATGTAATGTATATTGCAAGGCGATGGCATTGTAATATGAATGTAATATGATGTAATGACTTTGAATGCATTGTATAGAAAGATAGAGTAGAAACTAAATAGACAAACTAAATATTTCAAAGTAAAATCCTCAATAGATGTTACTCTTATGAAGTTTTATAATATCAGTGGGTTACTGTGGCATGCTTGCCCAGCTCACTTCCTGCTGACAACTAGACAATATTTTATTAGTTATCACGCTGCTCAGATTTACTATTCCCATGTACCAGTAGTCAGTTAAACACAAATTACATGTTACTACAACATCAAAACTGCCTCTAGAAATGTGATTGTTGGAATCTTCTGCTGCACTGAGTGGCTGTGTTTTGATTTTATGTGTATATTTTGGTCACTACAGATCTGAAATGTTTGAGCAACTTTCCTCAAACCAGGTACCCTTGAGATGTGTGGACTTAAATTCCGAGAATTTTCCGCAATAATGCTGTTGGTTACAGAATTCCAGAAGTTCAGGTCCACCCATCTTGAGATAGCCTTCTCCAACCTTAACTGTCCGGTTTGCATGGGCTAGCTAAAAGGATCAGGGGTCTTTCTCATTCCTAAGCTCTTTAGTGTGTATACACACACACAAACACGTGGTTAACTCCTCCTATGACAAGTGTGTATAAAGCGTAAAGTTCAATCATGCTCATGGAAATAACCTGAGAAGCTTTTAAATGCTTTCAGGTTAGGGCTCCAGTGCCTTAAGATGCCTTTTAGGATAGAGCAGCTCAGCTATTGATTTACTGCAATAGATGGAAGCATCTGTGAGACAACTGCTTCTGTGGCCCTTAAGTACCGTGCCTCCAGAACACCCTGACCTCTGAGCGGCTTAACTGTGTAAGGGTAGCTGATAAAAATGTTTGTCTACTGCTGATCCAGAAGAAACCGAAGACCAGGCCTGGTTAGAATTCAGATGAAAGACTACCAAGAAACCCGAGGTCTGTAGGCTAGGCTGTGTAGTCAAATATCCCAGAAGAAGGTATTGTTGTGGAGTCCTTGAGGTTCTCTGAGCTTGGTATTGCTACCAAGAAAATAACATGGACCACCTATCTGTATTGTCATCTAGAAATGAATAATACTTGAAGCGCTTTGAAGCGACCAGGCCTGGTTAGAATTCAGATGAAAGACTACCAAGAAACCCGAGGTCTGTAGGTTAGGCTGTGTAGTCAAATATCCCAGAAGAAGGTATTGTTGTGGAGTCCTTGAGGTTCTCTGAGCTTGGTATTGCTACCAAGAAAATAACATGGACCACCTATCTGTATTGTCATCTAGAAATGAATAATACTTAAAGCGCTTCAAGTATTATTCATTTCTAGATGACAATTAGGAACCATTAGGAAGCATTGGGTTTGAATGTGGCTTATGCCTTCCCTTCGCTTCCCTTCCCTCCTTCCTTCCTTCCTTCCTTCCTCTGGCTTCACACAAAGGGGCTTGCTTTTGCCAAATAATAATAATAATAATAATAATAATAATTGCTCAGCAGCATGGCACAAATAAGAATGCCAGCCAATGGGGAAGGCAGGAAGTGGTTTCTCCCAATGGGAAAGTGTCAGAGAAGCTGAGCAACCCTTGGAGCTTTCCCATTGGGCAGAATTGCTTCTAGCCTTCCCCATTGGCTGGCATTGTTATTTGCACTGCCCTGCTGGGCTGAGCTGGGGAGCCACATGTAGGAAGTGTTCACCTGGGGTAGCATGGTGACTGCAGGTCCGAAAAGGAGACAGCAAAGGCAGCAAGGCCCTTCTGCTTCAGCAAGGCTGGGCGCAAAAAGTGAAAGTTCGGTGCAGGGAACTGGGAGAGAAGGCAGCTGGATGAATAAATGCTTGCTGGGGCAGCTGGGGCTTCTAGAGGTGGCTGAAGCTTCATGCTGTGCTGCAGCTCAGGGGCTTCTTGCAACCCCAGAGCTGCAGCGCACCAAGAAGCCCCTGACCTACAGTGAAACAAGCAGTCCCAGATCCGTGCAGTTCTGGGGCTGCTTGTTGCCCTGCAAGGCAGGGTTCAGGGCGGCCCAAAGTGCAGAGATGGGGGTTGAGTTAGGCGGATGAGGGGAGTTGAAGCAGTCCCTTACCTTACTGAAACTGGGAGGAACCAAGCTCGAAATGGCTTGGGGTGGGATGGGTTGGGGTGGGGTGGATCTTCAGCTAACGACCAGTGGAATTCACTTAGTGGCAGCAACAGGGAGTGCCAGATTGCCATCGCTAAGCAATGTAGTCACATGACATCTCACTTTACGATCACATTGCTTAACAATGGAAATTCTGATCCAATTGTTGTAAATCGAGGACTACCTGTATAAAGTGATACAGTAACTGTGTATCTTTAAAGACTGCTAAAATATTGCATGTGTATATAGATAACATTTGTTTCTCCGTTCTGTTTTACTCAGTTTTCCTTTTCCCTTTAATAAGTCAGCTTTTTCTGTTGGCTCAAAATTTCCAAAGATTTCTTATTTGTAACTGGGATTAAAATTTGTGATTATGTTCAGTGTTTGATTGTAGGAATTTAATACATATGAATATGACAGAGCCATTAACTTGGTTTCCTATGTTTCTGAGAACAAGATTTTTTTTAATGAAAGAGAAATTGAAAATGTGGGCATTCGTTTTTTAAAAATCCAATTAAATTTGAAAGAATATGAATGTTTATCTCTTTGGGTTTTTAAGTCTTTTTATCCACCTTTGGGGCATACATCTACCAAGACACTTATGGAAGTTCTTTCCAAAACTCAGAGAAAGAATGTGTCACTAGCTTGAGAAACACCTCAGTGATCATCTTCTATTTTCATGGACTAACATTCCTGTTCTTTGGCCTCTCAACTTCTGCTCTGCCATTGAGAAAAGGTAGCAAAACTGACATACATTTTATAAGAACCAATGTTTAGTGTTCTGACCTTTGCTACTATAATGGCAGACAGAATTTCTTATTCTATCCAGTGGGATATTTCTCTTTTTTATCAGTGATAAAAGAGAACAGCCTCCCCACCAGCTCATGCAGGAGCTCTGTATAAGAAATTGGGAAAGACTCCACCTTGGGAATCTGGGAAGTCAGTTACATTCTAATGGAGGAAAATAATCCGTGTGCTAAGATTTCTTTGACCTTATCCTATCCTCTTTTGGTAAAGCAACTATGGAAGAATCTTGTTTTCTGTGGAGGTAGAGCAACCAAGAACTTGACAACTACACAGATCATTCTCCCTTGTGATAAATTTCCCTTCCCCGGAATGATTGTTAAAAATGTGATTTGAAGGTGGAGATGGTTGATCTGCAATTACATTGACTGATGCTGTGATTTTATTTATTCATTCATGTATTTTGTGATGATGCCTAGCAGACAGGCAGTTTACCACAGCAATGCTGGTTCCTATTCTGTATACATCTAGTCCAATTCTGAAGGAAACTTTTAAAGACTTTATGCAGCCTTTAGTGAGAGTACAACTCACGATGGGATGCAGTTCTCCCAGAAAAGAGTTATCTTTGTTTACGTGCAGCAGCAACACTTGTGAGTGGGTGGACAAATTCTGGTCCTGCTCTGTCTGTGTTCATTCAGCAAATCTGTGTAAAACAGGATGCCCAGGAATCTGTAATGAACCAACTTGAAATCTGCCCCACACTCTTTGTAGCCTTAATTATCTTCCTTACAAATTCTACATTAGCTGTCACAAAATGATAACTCAGACAATTCTGATTACTTACTAGGTGAGTTAGTGTTTTACCTTTCCTCCTATCAAAAAAAGGAAGAAGCAGCTTTTCGGAAAACTGATCAGTCTGGTACAAGTGATTAAGGAAACAGCCACGTGAGCCCAGAAAATATAAATGGGATGTTATGTAGATGACTGGATCTTTGAGAAAATCTTTTGAATAAGCTCATACATCTGCAGTTTAATTTTATCCTGATCCTAAATACAAATATTTCTTAATGGCTTTTGGTGAAACCAGCCTTGTAAACAAGATAAATGAAGGTCATTTCATTTCTGGTGATTCAGCTGCTACAGTTTAAATAACTGAGCCTGCAGTTTTATGGCCTGTAATGATGAACTTTGAGTAGATGTAAAAATAATGTGCTACAAGTTCAGAGATCTGAGGTCACGCTACAGATCCTGCTTATTTAAGGAACATCATACTATTCTTACCCTTTAGTGATATAGGGAAGAGTAAGCTTCAGTTAACATTATATAATGTCATTTGCATCAAATGATGCAGTCTGATAACTAAATACCCTCCCAAATACAAAGCAAACATCTCAGGAGTGCTGCATCCCTAATGCTTTTAAGCATACAACCATTTTAATAAAGCTTCACAGTAAATATTTGGGCACGTTGTGAATGGCTGCTGAAAATAAGGTAACATTACTTTCGGAGTTCTCTCCAGTTCATTTCCTTCTGTCCTTGCTGTTTAAAATCTCCCATTCCCTTCATTATCATTCTGATGGACTACAGTCTATGGAAGCTTTTGTCATATATGTTTTTTAAGGAGTCTAGAGCTCTTTATTTTTGCTGCAACAGGCTATTCCTTTGGAAAGTTTTACTTCCTGATCCACTTAATTAAGCTTTTTAAATATGTATTTACTACTGTTCCACCACTTTACTGTTCATTTGTGTGTGACATGTAAACTTTCTGCTGATAATTTATTCTGAATGATGCAGTTATATTTCCAACCTACTCTGCTAACATAAAGCATACCCATTTTTCTTCTAAAAAATAAGAACTCTTTGCTTATGACTAATGGAAAAATCACATACCTTCCTCTATAATGAACTATGAGCCATATTCCTATGATATAAATTAGGAATGTTTAAAATTGATGCTTGGCTGGCTTAATTTCATATTAAACTTGATTCATATTCAAGTTTAATGTCACTTAGGATAATTCTTGCTACATCATGTTTTTACCAGAACAAATGAAAGATACTAGTTATCCAGAAATTGTGTTCCATCAATCCAAATCTGATGTATGGCATCCAGGCACAAAAAGCATTCAGTCCCTAAAATTTTAGGGATGAATGGTAGCACTGTTTTTCTTTGTGTTGTCTTAATAGTGCTGTCAACAATAGAAAATAACCTGTGTATGAGGAGTGCAACGCCTGCTCTCTGTTGTCTTTTTCAAAGTTTATATTCTGCTCCAGGCTCTTTAAGGTGCAGAAGATGAATGTGCCTTTGGCATTTTTGTTCCTATTCACCATGGTTATAGCTTAAAAAATTTCTGCCCCTCCCTGCCCAACTATTTATAACTCATAAATTGGATTTCCACAAATATTTGGCTTGACTTGATACCTTCCTATTTTGGGAAATGTTGACTTCTATAATCATACTTACCAGCAGTCCACCTTACAACATTCTTGGTAATATTAGAAAATGATATTCTCATCATTTTAGCAACTGGGTTTTCTAATAATACATTGTAATATATTATACATAAAATAATGTGTATAATATATATTATAACAGTATATACATACTATGGGAAGAGAACATCAATCCATTATACTGGTTCTAGAAAAGTTTTGTTCAGCAATGAAGAGGATTAACAAAGCTGAAATAAAACATACAAAATATGAGAAGATGATGACTGTTAATTGAATGTTGAGCTATTTTTTAAAAAGTTACTGAGAAACTTTGACCAGGTATGCCAAATACTTCTCTTGTTTGCAGTTCATGAACATTTTACATCTATTCCTCCTCCTACCTTATAAGACTAAATAAATGGGAAGGCTAATTTCTGCAAATAATAATTGGCTAAACACCATCTTTGAGGTAGTCTGTCCAAAGAGCGTATTCAAGACCAAATACTGAATGTAGTAAAGGAGTAAATAGTATTCCAATTCCAGTAATTAATTTCATATGGCTTCAGTATATCCTTTTTTACTACTGTGTATCCCTTTTTACTACTTTAGCTAAAGGTCTGTTGCTTAAGATAGGATCACCAGGTTCCTCCCTAACCCTTACCATGCAGCCTCATAATTTGGGCAATTACAGTATTTTGCTTCAGAAAGTAGGTCTGTGTCATCACTTCAAAGAATTCTGGTAGAGTCTGAGAAAGTAAACTTGACTGTCTTGAAGGAGCAGGTTTCTTTGATGGTTCTGAATTAGGATGGAGCCATTATTAACTAATAAATTACTTCAAAGAAACTACTTAGATTTCAAATGACACTAGATTAAATTCAGTATTCATGTTTTTCTTTTAAATGTGTGATGATTTTCTGGTGTTATGGTATCATAAGGTCATCTGGACTTAAATTTATGCAACTAAAGGAAAGTGTATTTGTAAACCACTCTGAGATGTGTTTTTGCTCTGAGTGCTTGTGCTGGACTGGTTCCTCACAGACAGACATAGCATTCACAAAAGAGCAAGTCTGACGTAGTGGTCAAAGGCACTGGATTAGAAGCTGGGAGTCTGCTGGTTCTTAGGCTTGAAAGCCAGCTGGGTGACTTTGCCAATCATTCTCTCTTAGCCTTAGGAAGAAGATACTGGCAAGCCATTTTTGAAAATGTTATCAAGAAAACTGCATGGACTTGTTTCTGCAGTCATTAAGAATCAGGGTTGTCAAGATGGACCATAGCAACAACTACAAGCATTCACAAGCTTTTCTATGGATTCGTACATGTAGCAATAGCTTTTCAAGACTATAATCTTTTTCTGGTGAGATGTCTCAGGAAGATATTCCTTTTCCTAGATTTTTGAGGAGGGAAAGATGAGAAAACAGCACACTATGAATAATACTGACCTTGAAGTAGAAGTGAAGGGCTGATAATAGCAATAATAGGATCTTTAGAAATATCTAAACTCGAATTGTTAAGATCCAAATGCATTGTCAGTAAACTTTAAATGATTTGTCTATTTTCTTTATCTTCAGTTTCAGAGTTCCCAGAAGTGACCTGTACTTTTCTGAGTAACACTGCAGTTTTAACATGTTCTGTATGGTTTCCTTGGCAGCAAAGAACCAAATTCTGGAAAGGGTCTTTTCTATCAAATCAGACTCTCCAAGCTCTTACAGGGCCTGTACCTGTTACTGCTGTGAATAACACAGTTCTCTTTTTGAACTGTAACAAATGTCATATTTAAAAAATGAAATGTCTAATTCTATAGAAAGGCAGGGAGTCTGAACATGCAACTGTATTGCAGTTTTCTACATATTGTAGATTCCTTCTTTTTCATATTACTTTTACACACAGGTGTTTTTGTTGGTGTTTTCATTTTTTTTTTTAAACTGCTTTGAGTTAGAAGTAGTAGTGGATTTCAGGGGAGGGCAATATTAAAGTAAAAGAATGATGAAAAGAATGCAGATACTCTAATAATTCTGGAGTCTCCATGTAGATCACTTCTAATGTTATGGTTCTCTTTGTCTTTCCACAGTTACCTTTCCAAATTTGAGGACTGTTCTCTCCTATTTTGGAGGATTTGCCTTGCTGCCTTAAACCATGGACATCACTGGATTTCTGAAGTCTCAATTCATTTGCCACCTTCTTATCTGTTACATATTTATAGTGTCGGGACTGATCATCAACCTCATTCAACTCTTCACGCTTATTCTCTGGCCATTCAACAAGCAACTTTTCAGAAAAGTTAACTGCAAGCTGGCTTATTGCATTTCAAGCCGTAAGATGCTTTTATACTCATACTTTTGTTTTATCAAAGAGTGTTATTTAGGGCAGGTAGATTTTAGATGTGAAAAGAAAAAAAAAAGATGTTGAACTAAAATACTTTCAGAGAGCCATTCCTGGAAGAACATATATTAAAAAGGAACTTTTTTTCATTTTTTCTTTTGCAAGTTCTCTCTTTCATTGGATATATACTTCATATACTAATGTGAGTTCAGCTATGCTAAAGTTCATTATTGAGAAAAATGACTAAAGAGCAGCTACACTATGCTTAAAGGGAGATGGTGTAGTTGCAGAGTAGTATGGATACTGCAGAACTTTTCTGAGGAAGTGTCTTTCATGGAGAGGGACCTCCAAATCCATGTCTTTTTTAAAAAAAATCAAGAATAGTCAACACTACAAAGTGCAGTCAAGTTTATTTTATTGCTTCTTTGGCATTACAGGAGTGCATTTACTCAAGAATTTTTGTTGCAGGGTTTCTCCTGATCTGCACCACACTCACTGTTGCTTGACTTTGTTATGGCTTTTCCCTGATACCTTAGCTCAATGTCTTTTTTCTTTCTTCCTAGCATTTTTCCCGCACCTGCAGGGTCCGCTCGTTTCACAACCCCTTAATCCTTCTAGCAAGCAGCAATATGTCCCCAGAACTTCCCTTATTATCCATCAGGCTTACTGCTTTACCCTTCTGGAAGGGAGGGAGGGAGGGAGGGAGGGAGGTGCGTGCATGCAACCAATGATGGCTCTACAATCATATTTATTTGTAGCAATGTTTTTGGGATTCACAAAAGTCCCATTAGAATGGTAGAGAGCATCCTCAGTTTGCCTTTGTGGCAGCTATTTTGTGTATAGGTAAGCTGTTATTCCATGGTGCCATTTTGAGAATATACCCACCACGTGTTCTCAAATTTCTAAATGTGTCTCCACCCCCAAAGTGATTGCCTACCCTTGCTATTCTGTCAAAAATGATTGCTCTTCCGCTGATAATTCATCTCCTCTACTTGCTTGATCAGGATGAGTAGAATTAGTGTTGAATTTCATTAGTGGCATGGCTACCACTCAGTTGTCTCCATTTCTTCTCTTCTTTGAGTATAGGGAGCCTGCAGTCCTTGAATTATAGATAAGTAAAATACATTCTTCTTAATCCATGTCATCTAATTTCCTCCATAAACATTGGTTTCAGTTGGCCAAAGTATTATTTCCTGTCTTCCCACTTCTTTTTCTTATTGCTTACATATATTGTCATTATTTGTATCCTGCTCTCAGGATATAAATCCTCCCAAAGCTGCTTAGAAGCAGTATAAATGATAGTAAATACAGTAAATATTATTTAAGAACATCCAACAAACTTGTAAGTTCCTTTATTGTCTTGGTGTAATTGCCCTGTATAATGGGCAGCCTGCCTTGCTCCTCCTGTTTTAGAAACTCTGGCTTCCTTTTCATCTGATTTTCTCCGTTGCAAAGAAAAAAAATGCTTATAAAATTAGGAATTAAATATTACAGTAGATCTGTGACATGGTACTGATTTTGGGAAATCAGATACTTTCTGCCCTCAAAAAAAAAAAAAGAAAGAGAGAAAGGGGAAGGGAAGGAAAGGAAAGGAAAGGAAAGGAAAGGAAAGGAAAGGAAAGGAAAGGAAAGGAAAGGAAAGGAAAGGAAAGGAAAAAGCTGTATAAGGCTGGAGCAAAACAAAAGTGGTAGTTCATAGTAGAAATATCTTTTGGACTGAAGCAGGTTGATTGTTCTTACTGTGTGATGGTTAAGTTCCATTACATGAAAGTGAAGCTTTTGGATGTCTTTCTCAGATGGATCAACATCAGTATGCAGATTTTGCCAATGAATAGAAGAATGTCCCCAATCACCCTCTGTCTTTATTGTAACCCCCTCCTTTCACCTCTGTTGCCTGCATTTAGATATAAGATGGCTCAGAAGCCCCTCTTCTCATACTACTATTCGTTTTGACAGTCTTAGTGAACTTTACCATTCCTGATCCAATTCCAGTCTGTGCAAGAATAAAATATCAGGTTTATTAATCATCTCTAATATGGAAGCCAAGCCATATAGCATATTTGAACATGCAGTTCTCATCCTTTATCCATTCCTTGCATATTGCAAACATGAACTCTGGTTCTAACCAGAGCTTCTAACCAGCCTTCCCAATCTGGTGCCATCAGATTTGTTGGACATAATATTGGCTGTGTTGGAATCCATCTTTTCTGGAAGGCAGGCATGTTGACCAGGGCTGATCTGCACTGTCACCAAAAAGGGAAACAGAGCCAACCACAGGCTTAAATTCTACTTGTTACATCATCTCCCCATCCCCACAAAAAAAAGAAACAAAACCACCACCCAATTGAAACTCAGAGAAGTGGCTGTGAGTGGTATAGCAATATGCTTTTCCTTAAATCCATCCTTTTTTATGAACTTTTTATTCTGCTTTGCTTGTCAAACCAGAAGAAGAACCTGGTGGGTTCCTCTTCCCTAGTGACGTGTACTAATTAATAAAGACTTTGTTAATAAGTAAGAGTAATCACTAATGAAGAGAGATTCTTTAGAGGAGATAGATTTTATGCTAACCCTGTCCCCAGAGAGGATGATAAACCATTTCGGCTGTGCTTCAGTTTTTGATTTTGGTTTTTTTGAAAAAATACAGAGATTAGGACAAGAATGATAAATACTTCCTCTCCTAATAAATATCAGAATAGATAAATCATTTTTAAAGAAAAGGAGTTATTTTTATTTGATTACAAATAGTTTTTGACCTCTTCAAATAATCTAGTTTAAAGTGTATCTGAATCAAGAATACTTAAGATATAATCCTACATGTTCACTAGCCTGGAAGAAGATGAACTCACTGAGATTTACTTCTGATTAAACATTACAGTGTTGTGCTATCAGTTTATATTTTAATAAGCATTTACAACTGAATCCCTAGTATTCTCTCATATGCATGGGTTGTTTTGAATAGAATCATCCAGGTTCGGGAAAATTCTGGATTATGCAAATACAATGATTTTTACTTGGGGGTCATTCTTTCTAAACTAATTCAAAAGCAGAGATATGGCTTGGTCTAAAACAAGCCAGGATTTGTAAGTTGTATATTGATAGAGAACCAAACCCTAATCCTTAATTGTGTATGACAGGCATGTGGGCTACTTAGCTAAGAGTTTGGGATTAAGTTCATGCATAGTTTACAAAGTTTTGTCTTTGGTTACAAGCAGGTATTTTGATTTGTTGCAGGGCATATGTGTTTAGGAAAACTGCTATAATAAATTATCTTGATTTTTCTCATTCATTCTGTACAGTTTCTGAATGCAATAATAGTATAAAGAGCTATGTGGTTATGATAGTGGTGCCTAAACACGTAGTCACATAGCCACCAGCTTCGTCTCCCACCCAACCTCAAAAGATCTATGAGTGTCCTCACTGATGCTGTTTTTGCAATTCTCTAGTAGTCTGTGAGCTGAGCAGTGCTAACACTACCTGACCAGTGGGAGAAGCGTCCAGCCAGTGCCTCCCTTCCCCCCATTTGTTTTTTCAGAGAGGGGAGTCACCCACTGCGAAGAGCTGCAGTGCTGTTTCTCTGTTCTACTAAAAAAATAATAATAAAATGGTGGCCAAGCGTCATAGCTGCCTTGACTTCGGGGAAAGGAGGTTGTCAAGGAGTGGAGGGCAAGATAATGGGATGAATGTTCTCACTGTCAGAAAATTGCCCTCTTCACAGACCCAGTATTGCCCTTCTCTTCACATTATTTCCTTCTGTGCTCAACTGAAATTAGTTCAGCTATGGAAGAACTCCGGTGTTGTGAGAACATTTCTCTTTCAGAGCAGAAAACAATATAAAACTTGTTTGTGTCAGACAAAATTTTGTGAGATTAAGGTACGCAAGAGCAGAACAGCTTTTACTTATTGTTGGGATGATGATGATGATGATGATGATGATGATGATCTGTTTTGATATGCCTATCCATATTTTTAACCACATTCAGGGGATCTAAGCATTTTCGATAGCTTGCTTTTGCTGAATGGTAGCATTCCCATCTTGGTAGAAAACTTGTTTCTTAATTGTTGAGGTTTAAGAAGGATGATCAGTGGATGAATGTATATTTTAATGGATGCTGTAGTCCAGAATATGAATACACCAGCTTGGTTTATGACAGGTGTTCTGAGCTGCCAACACAGCTAAATTTTGCCAACCTCAGTGTGCTACCACAATGAAGCATAGCAGAAGATTGCCATAAATTATGCCCAGGCTTCAAGTGATTGGAAACCAAAAATAGCAAAAGTGGTTAAAGGCATTTTCTCTTTGGGGAGTAGATTAGGCTGAGAGAACATACATTCATGTGGTTGCTTTTGACCACTGTTAAAGAAGCTGTGAGACAGAAAGTACCACCTTTCCATTAGTTCCAGTAGGATTTAGATCTGTGAAATTGAGAGACAGGTGAGAAATCAGCTGCAGTGGCAGCTTCCCTGGTGACCATCTTTGTGGAGTGACTTTTCTCTCCCACAAACTGCTGTGACAGCTGGTGCATTTGCCTTACAGAGAAAACCAAAACATAACAACACCTAACTAGTGTTAAACAAATGTGTGGAATAGCTCATCCTTTTCTTTATAAATACAGACAATGCTAATAAATATTAGGACACTTTGGATAGAGTTGATGTTGTACAAATTATGAGTTGTGGATTACTTTCTTTGGGGGAATAAAGTGAAATTGGTCTCCATTTCATGGCTAATTTTTATTCTACTCTTGAAAACTGGGAGAGGGAAAGTAAAGTATACTTAGATGTCTAAATGTATAAAATAATTATTCTAAAATACTTAAGTTTTGAAATAGAACAATAAATTAAAATGATTTTTTTAGCAGACCTGAATTGTTTCAAAATGAAGCAAAATCTAGATGTAGCATCTAGCTGTGTAAACATTGATGGTGGATTACAGAATGTCAGGAATTCTCTCTTCATATTTAAACCTTAAAATTGAGATTTTAATAACTTGCATGTGATAAGTGACAGTTGTTTTTCCAAATGCATGGATGACACCAAATTATACAGGGTGTTAAAATCCAAAACTAAAATGTCCCAGACGTTTACCTTGGAAGTGGGTATAGATCCAGGAATTTAAATAGTTTATGTGCCCATGTGGAAAATTATTTTCATATATTTGCAGGTTGACTAGAAGATTGCTAGTCTTGGTATTCAGACTGACCTTTCATCTTGTCACATCTTATTTGTGATGAGGTTAGGAGAGGGGGCTATCCAGAAGTTTGGGGCAGCCATAATACCTTCCATTTTATAAAGTATCCACTGGAAAGAGGTGAGAGCTCCAAGATGTAGAACTGTAGAAAGTGAGGAAAATGGCCTTCATAGAGCTATGGAGAAACCATAACCCAGGCAAAAGGTTTTGGTGAGTCCCAAACAAGATAACATCTGAAAGCAGCTCAGGCAGATCCCTCCTTAAAGTATAAGAAGGAAGAGGAGGTACAGCATACTCAGACTTCCAAGATTTGTAATTATAGCCAATCTCAATAAAAGTTGTTTTAGCCTTCATGTGAAGTTGATTTGCAGGTCTCCTCCATTTAGCGGGGCTGATACGAACACCCGAAGTTTGGTTTCCATGCTTAAGCATTCCCTTCCCCCCATCTTTTGTTAGATGGGATGCAAGATATCACTGTCTCACTTTAATTCATAGAATTTTGGGTATCCATATAAGTTTTCCATGAGAAGGAAATATACCTTTCCTATCTACAAGTAGTAAAAGGTCTTATTTTTAAAAAAGTCTTACATTGTGGGGATTTGAGCTTTGCCAAGAAAGATGTAATTTTTAGATAGTTTAATCAAAAGTGGGCTGTGTAAGATTTTTGATAATAAGGCTACATTACTATGTAGTCCACATTTTTGGACAGTGGTGTTCATGCCTTTAACCTATTCTTACACATTTTTCTTTGAATATATTTAAACTGAATAAGGATAAGAAACTTGGCTAATGGCACAGTAGAGAGATGTTCTGGATACCCAGTGGGCAGGATGAAAATTTGAAAAAACAATCCAGACACCCCAAACATTTGAAACTTAGCACTACAGGGTGGTTACAGCTTGAAAGTGGAACATGTACAGTGGGGCAAAAAAGTATTTAGTCAGCCACCAATTGCGCAAGTTCTCCCACTTATAAAGATGAGAGAGGCCTGTAATTTTCATCATAGGTATACCTCAACTATGAGAGACAAAATGGGGAAAAAAATCCAGAAAATCACATTGTCTGATTTTTAAAGAATTTATTTGCAAATCATGGTGGAAAATAAGTATTTGGTCACCTACAAACAAGCAAGATGTCTGGCTCTCACAGACCTGTAACTACTTCTTTAAGAGGCTCCTCTGTCCTCCACTCGTTACCTGTAGTAATGGCACCTGTTTGACCTTGTTATCAGTATAAAAGACCCCTGTCCACAACCTCAAACAGTCACACTCCAAACTCCACTATGGCCAAGACAAAGAGCTGTCGAAGGACACCAGAAACAAAATTGTAGACCTGCACCAGGCTGGGAAGACTGAATCTGCAATAGGCAAGCAGCTTGGTGTGAAGACATCAACCGTGGGAGCAATAATTAGACAATGGAAGACATACAAGACCACTGATAATCTCCCTCAATCTGGGGCTCCATGCAGGATCTCACCCCGTGGGGTCAAAATGATCACAAGAACGGTGAGCAAAAATCCCAGAACCACATGGGGGGACCTAGTGAATGACCTGCAGAGAGCTGGGACCAAAGTAACAAAGGCTACCATCAGTAACACACTACGCCGCCAGGGACTCAAATCCTGCAGTGCCAGGCGTGTCCCCCTGCTTAAGCCAGTACATGTCCGGGCCCGTCTGAAGTTTGCTAGAGAGCATTTGGATGACCCAGAAGAGGATTGGGAGAATGTCATATGGTCAGATGAAACCAAAGTAGAACGTTTTGGTCTAAACTCAACTCGTCGTGTTTGGAGGAGAGAGAATGCTGAGTTGCATCCAAAGAACACCATACCTACTGTGAAGCATGGGGGTGGAAACATCATGCTTTGGGGCTGTTTTTCTGCAAAGGGACCAGGACGACTGATCCGTGTAAAGGAAAGAATGAATGGGGCCATGTATCGTGAGATTTTGAGTGAACACCTCCTTCCATCAGCAAGGGCATTGAAGATGAAACGTGGCTGGGTCTTTCAGCATGACAATGATCCCAAACACACCGCCCGGGCAACGAAGGAGTGGCTTCGTAAGAAGCATTTCAAGGTCCTGGAGTGGCCTAGCCAGTCTCCAGATCTCAACCCCATGGAAAACCTTTGGAGGGAGTTGAAAGTCCGTGTTGCCCAGCGACAGCCCCAAAACATCACTGCTCTAGAGGAGATCTGCATGGAGGAATGGGCCAAAATACCAGCAACAGTGTGTGAAAACCTTGTGAAGACTTACAGAAAACGTTTGACCTCTGTCATTGCCAACAAAGGATATATAACAAAGTATTGAGATGAACTTTTGATATTGACCAAATACTTATTTTCCACCATGATTTGCAAATAAATTCTTTAAAAATCAGACAATGTGATTTTCTGGATTTTTTTCCCCATTTTGTCTCTCATAGTTGAGGTATACCTATGATGAAAATTACAGGCCTCTCTCATCTTTTTAAGTGGGAGAACTTGCACAATTGGTGGCTGACTAAATACTTTTTTGCCCCACTGTATCTGTGTCTTTCTGTACCTGTGCTGAAGACGTTACTAGCCCATCTCTGGTTTCTCCTGACTTGCTTAAGTAACTCAGAGGAAGGGAAGGGAAAAGATCCTTCTTTGCTGATTGCAGACAAAGAATAATGGTCACAAAAACAAGGCAATGCTAAGAATGACTTTATTCCATCAGCACTCAAGGGAAAACGAGATTTAGCTGTTGCAGTGACATTTACATAAAAATACATTTGAGACTTATAACCATAGTTTTATTCACTTACGTTAAGAATGAGAACATGTCATGAACTGAATGGTTTTGTAGTTAGTTTAATGTGATCTTCAGTCTTCTTCCAAGCCATTTTGTTCTCTAGTCCAAAGTTATACTTTGCTTGTTTTTTTCAGCGGATACAGCTGTTTCACTTACTAAATCCTCTGTAATACTTTTCTTTCCAGTCCTAGCAATCAGACACTTTAATTCCTCTTCCATGAACTAGGTTATCTTAGTGCTTATATTTGAGTACTCGAATGACTTTACAAACTCCTGTCAGGAACTGAAAGGACTAGAAGCAATAGTGTTTTTACTGATTATCCTTGTACATTAGGGATTAGGCCAAGTACTTTTTCCTTGGGAATCTCATATTAAGTTACTTGCATAAGTAGTTTTATTTAATAGTTTCTAAGAGCCATGGCCTCCATGCAAAATTACCCTCAAGCTAATCTGGAGATACATCTAGATGATGATTAAATTATATATCTAGGATGTATTTAAAAAGGAAGATAAGGCTACCCAAACTTCCTAGTTGTTTTTTTTTTTTTTACTACAATGTGACACTTTTATTATTATTTATTCATTTAAATTTGTTATGGCTGCCCACTCCAGCGCAATCTGTTTGCAGGTAGCTGTGCTGTGTGCTGTTTTCTTTCTGGAGGACAGTGAAGGTACTTGGCATAAACAATTAGCAGTGGACGGGAGCCCAACAGATTTGCAATTAATATGGCTCTAAGATTACTGAGTAATCTGAACCTACCAATCTTATGTTTCAATGACTAATTTAATTCTTTTTTCATCTACTCCTTTCATTTATTTGCATTATATTGGTAATCAATAGAGTGAATAGAATCAATGAATTAAAAAAAAAGTAAGGAAGCAGTGGTCATACAAATAGCTGGCAGATCCCACTAACAATGGAACTCCAGTGCATTGTTGACACAATTTAATTTCCTTTTCCCTTGTTACATAAATTGAGAGAAATTTAGAGCCCCTTTTGTTCTGTTGTAACAGTCCCTTAAAAATTTATTATTGATTGGCAAGAACATTGTGGCACAATGAATTTCACTGTCTCTCTTACTATAAAGAACTTTGCCCTAGTTGAAAGTAATGGATGGATATTTTAGCTCTTGGCTAATCAGGTTACATACAGTTTCCCACCTCCGTGAACTGTGCACATTTTACACAGCTGGTAAAATTGTGGAGATATTCATTCGTATTGCTGCTTGTGACCTAGACATTTTAAGTTCCATTATTACTTGGAATATGTTTTTGGGAAAGAGGCTCTGATACTGTAAATACTTTTGAAGTAGTTTGAAAGCCTCCATTGAAACAGATGTATGAACAGTTATTCTGTTTTGATTGTCAGTTCCTTTGCCACTTCCAACAAGTTCATTTCTCAGAAGTGTACATATTTTCTTTCTTCCTTTTTTTTAAATCCCCGACTCTGTTTAAAATGCATAAAGTAACAGTGTGATTGCATATACTCTGTTAGCTGGGTTCACATAACACAGAGTCAAACCCAGTTGATAAGGAAAGGGAAAGAGCATCTGTGTTGTGGCAACTTCAATGAAGCAGACTCAAAATGTAACACTGAATAATGTAAGCAGTACAGCACAGAAAGGTTAGTAAAACAAATGGTAAAATTATGAGAAAAGAGGAAGATCAACATATAAATAGGATCTCATTTTGACCTTTCAAAATCTGTACTAGGATTGGCCATGCTGTATAACACAAAGAGATCATTCAAATTAGGATATTCTTCTTTGTGAATTTCTTACCTGGGCAAGGCACAGAACCATCCAAGCTGAACAAATAGCTTCGTGTCTGTGAAGCAGAGAAAATAAATAGTAAAATTTGGCCAGCCTGTTTTAAAATGGATGTCCTTTGTCAAAGAAAAGAAAACAACAACAACATGGAAAGTGCTTTTTAAAAAAGTGAAAAAAATATAACAAAGGTAAAAAGAAAAAAATATATATTTCTTTTCTTTGACAGTGTATGTATTTCTATTATAACTATTTTTGTGTTTTGTTCTTTTTCTTTTTTGTCATTATTTTAAAAGCAATAAAAAAGATGGATGTCCTTTTGCATACTTCTGAAAAATGTGAATTATGCTTGATTCCTTTAGTTCATCATCACATCCTTGTAGCAAGGATAGAGCTTAACAATCCACAAAGAAGTTAATAGATAATTCCTTCCTTTTATCCTGGAAGGCTATGAGATAGGAGTCTCCAAGAAATCTAATGTTCCGTTAGAGACAGACCAGGAGGAAATTAGTAGTGGCAATACCTTTGATGTTCTTGAGAAGACTTTGCAGAAGGTGGGTGGAAGGCTTCTCTCTTCCCCTATGCTTTCCTTTGCTGAGAAACAAATTGAGGTGGATATTAATGAATCTTTGTCCTCCCAAGACTGAAAGAGGGCATTGAGACCCAGGAATCCAAGGAGAATTGCTATATACCACCCTCCAACTAAAATTACCAAGTGGTGTTTATGATAAAAATTTGAACTCCTAATCAGATACAAAAGCAGCATTTGCCACTATATTTCCAAGGTTCAGGTTCTTACTTTTGTATCATTAATGGTATACATGCACACAAGAGAGAGGCATTGGGGAACCTCAAGATTTATCATACAAAAATGCTTGAGGAAGAAAAGCTAATGTGGGAAGGAAGGTGCAGAATGTTGGCTGATTCAGGGAAAACCCTAGAAAAACAGATGGGAAGAAAATGAAATGGAATATTGTAGAGGAGGGTATAAATGGTTGGCTGGCACCTTGAATGGAAAAATTGCATGCTGTAGTATTTGTTTTGCTGGTTTGGTTTTAGACGGAATGCCAAATTGATTATTAAATTCTCACTGGATGCTTAAAAATAAAATACTATATTAGAAATATTTGTGGCACAAAGTGGTAATTTTACCTTAGAAAGATGCTGATGCTTAGACATATTTTAAAGCTTGGGTTGAGAGGTGAATCCCTCATCCCCATCTATATATGTAGGATATCATTTCTGAAAATAGTCTTCTCATATTGGGTGAACTTTCCCAAACAGAATAAAATCCTATTGGACCCTAGGTCAAGGATTGATGAAAATTGGGTGTCACGTTGAATATAACTTAAATTTTGATGGTAGTATGGTGAATATAATTTGCAACATTGACAACATACTTAACTCTCCTCTTTCTTCTGTTCTGAGTTGGGATTGGGAAGGATAAAAGCATTAGCCTGAGATCTAAAAGGAGTTACTTTGTGGGCAGAGAGACACAGAAAAATGGCCAGTAATCCAGCCCAGAAGTTAAAAGCCAAACCAGTCTGAATTCCAAAGGAGAAGGAGGTGAAGTGTCAGTGCACCAGGGAGGTCTGAAACAGTATAACAGTTAAGTGGATACGCAGGTTTAAGAGCAACAGACGCTGCTTCAGTTAATGAGTTGCTCTCAGAGAACATTCTGCTACAGCAGTGTTTCTCAACCATGGCCACTTGAAGATGTATTGGCTTCAACTCTCAGAATTCCCCAGCCAGCACATCTTCAAGTGGCCAAAGTTGAGAAACACTGTACTAGATGCTGTCCAGCCCTTACATAGATGATGTTCATCAAGCCTCGTCTAGCTGTAATACCCTTCATATGTGTTACTCCAACCAAGTCAATCAAGCACTTTTGCACATCTCTGTTTTCTGATATTTGAGCTGAATGGGCTGAATGGCTAGGTCAGAGGTTCAGAGGCTAGCAGGAATTGTTGTGACCCAAATACTGACTCACCTGATGTAGAGGATTCACGTGACCCTTTTTTCTTCCTCTAAGGATACCGATTTAAAATGTACGTCAAAGAATAGCACCAAGAATGAAGTAGAAGGTGGACAGCTGAGGAGATACAAATTCTCGCTCCCAAGAATTGAATAATGTTGCATACTAAAATTCTATTTTTAAAAACATTGTTTGACGTAAGAGTATAGTATTATAGTGTACAGTATTTCATCCACCTTTTTCTCCTTTCTCCCCATATAAGAAACCAATATATAAGAACAAGTACTAACACAAGAATAGTCTCACAGTCATGTTCTGCATATCAACTATTTATTTATTTACTTATTAGCTTCAGCTTAGGCACCAGCTGACTCTGTGTGGCTCACAGAGTAATACAGCATTAAAAAACCCAACACAAAACAGAACAAAAGGGGATCCAGTCACTCTGTACAAACCACAGACAAAGAGAGACAAGACACATTCAACAAAGGGCTCCATCCATCTCAGCCTGGCAACACATGCTTTCAAAGTTATTTTAAAAATGCACTTGAGCGTTTGATTTTGAGTTTCAGTTTGCTTGGTGTTAATCCTTCACAAGGAAAAGCCCATCTGTATTCAAGGTTGCTTCAGACCCTCTTGATGGAGTTGCTTTTCATAGCTGATGGTCTCATATCTCATCATTATTTTGATACTTTTTTTAGCTGTGCCAAAATCTAAGTGGACTGGTTAGCTTAATGGCCAATTGACTGAACCATAAATCACGAAATCCTATGTTTTAATTTTGCTTCTGCTGGAAGCCCTGCTAGATGTTCTGATACAGCTGCTTTCTTCCAGTCTTGCCCTGTCCCCCAGTTCATCATTAATAAGGGGGATAAGTCTAATCTACTTTACAGTGTACTTTGTTCTGTTCTCAACTGTCCATAAATGTGCTCTGAGCAATGAACAATGAATTGATACCAGTATTTCAACTCAATAATTCATTCAACATATGGGAGCACTATACAGATATTTGAGAATTATTTCCAAAGCAATCTATTGGTGGATACGTTACATAATAGGGTAATAAGATTTTATCTTTAATTCATTAGATTCTCTTATCCTTTATATAATCCTTATAATGCCTCTGTTAGCAGGGTGCAAATATACTCTTGACAGAAGTGACTTTTCTAGGTTTGGTGCCTCTGCAGATGTATCTTGGGCTAAGGCCATCTTAGTTGTCCCCTCGTACCAGGTCTTATGACTTTTGGATGTAGGGCTTTATTTTTCCTGGTAGATCTGAGTCACTGTGTTGTGCTACAATCCTCCTGTTATTCTACCATTTTGCTGATACTGTTTTCATGATTTGTTAGATACCTGAGCCCTAGTGAACAATGAAGGAAAACATTTCTTTACAGGCTAAGAAATATTTAAGCCTTCTCTTGGCAACTCCATTGATAACGGCAGGGATTTTCCTAAATAAATGACAGCGCTTCTTACCATTTTTCAAAATCTGTAAATATTAAAAGTGTGACTTCTTTGCTTTTTACCATTTGAGGAAAGTTTCTTGTCTGAACTCATGGATTACCAGGCAATTCCTCTAACTGGAATTTAGATTTCATTAGGCTTACTCTTCTCTTTCTGAAGCTGGGGATTCACTGGTTTCTAAGCATGCTGTGCCACATGTTCCTATGCTTTGCTTTCCTAGCAATAGAGATCACTCATGATTTCATTTTGAAAATAATGTGTCTTTGTGCATAGAAATAAAATCAGTAATATTTTTTTCTAAAAAGTCCATATTATAAGTAACAACATTAAGTGCTCCCATTTTGTCAACACTAGGAAAAAGAATAGGACTAGAAAGCATTTTTAATGTAGGAGGAGAATAAAGACTGCAAATACTTTTATCATTTCCTTATTTTCTGAGATGTTTAGTTACTCCATAAATAATTTGCAGCTGTGAGATTCTTTTATAATTCAGCATCATATGTCACTGTTTCTCATTTTGTGAAGAAGGTATAATCGAAACTAAGCTAGAAGTCAATAATGACTATGTTAATTTTAAACATATACAATTTTAACATAAAACAATTTTAAACATGTAAAATTAATTTGGTGCTACATACATTACAGCAAACATGTATAAATTTGTACCCTTGAGATGTGCTGAGACTACAGCTTAACATTCTCCACAAATGTGGCGTATCATAAACTCTAGCCATAGTACTGAATACATCTAGAAAGCACCAGGTTGGAAATGACAATTTACACAGGGCAAGAATGTTGATACATCATAGGAAACAGAACCAGGAAACCTATGGCCCCTTAGCTTTTGCTAAACTGAAGTTCCTAGAATCCTTTACCCTTGGCTGCTGGGACTTGTGATTTATCAACATCTGGTGAGCCACGGGTCCCCAGACTCTGCTGTAAAGGAACCACTAATTAAATTTCCTCATTAAATTTGTTGTGTGTATGTGTGTGTGAATGGACTGAAATCCAGACAAATACGAACATAATCCACCTGCTTAGGGATGGCTTTTTTAATGTCTGCATGGCAAATCATTATCATCTTTCACAAAATAGGGAGCTTCCATCCTGCCCTCTGCTTTTAAAAATTCAAACAGATGTTTAGATTATGGGGATGTTTATTTTCATAATGTATAAATACAGAATAAAACAATTCTATTAGTATCATTTAATATTTTGCAAATTAGGGTAGCCAAGCAAAAATGGAGGGGATACAGAATGAATGTTTATCTGTTCTGTTCATCTTAAGCAGAGGAGAAGCAAAAAGTGTATTGAATGACTATGGTGAGTTGCAGGGTCAATTAATTATTGTGGGTAATGATAATGAGTAAACTGGTAGGATTAATACTAGTTCATATTATAGCACAGGCTAGGAACTGGGAAAACAGGAGGTGGGAGCAGTTCTGTGTTGCTCTCCACTTGAAGCAGATAATTCTATGCCATCATCTAAGTACTGAGACATAGACATGCTGCTATAATGTTTATTAAAACTCTTTCCAAATATTGTATTTTATTTTATGAAGAAAATAACCTCTTGTTCTAGGAAATAGTCTATTCTGAAATGGTTGAGCTGAATAAATAAATAAATAAACAAACAAACAAACAAACAAACATTTAACCATCATCTTTATTCTGTCCTCCCCAAAGAAGAAGCAACTCTTTCATGAGAATTTCTCAAGTTGATATAATGTGTGAATGTTGGGAATGTGGCTTTTTTTTTTTTTTTTTACTGAATAAAGTTTGTATTTATTTACAGCAGCTGCTATAAGTCTAGAATCAGGAAATTGTCCACATTTTTTTCTGTGCTTGTGGTTTTTAGTGGCCTACAGTGCAAATGTCTTGTCTTCTTCCTCTTTTCAGGGAAGAGCTTAAAAACTTAAAATTGCAAGAGTGGCATAATGATCTCATTTTTGAAACACTTGATGGTCCCTAGATGTGTTGGAGGTGTAACTAACTGTATCAGCCTCTCAGACATCAGGCTGGGTGGAGAATCAACAAATGTGAGGGTGCCAGGTTGGGGGAGGTGGTATAAGAGTTCTTCTCTAGCTTCTGTTTCTCTGGCAGAGGTGCCTGCTGTGTTTAAAGCACCCATTTTGATCCTTAAGCCTCCCAGTGTAAAAAAAGGACCACATTTTGGCCCTGCCCAACCTTGGGTGGCTGTAGGCACAGCAGAAGGAATACTGAAGTGGCATACTTCTTGCTATTGTGAAGCAACTGTTTATTTAAACCCATAGGTACTATGTCTATTTATTGATTTGTTATTGTTTGTTCCAGAGTTGGTGTGGTTGCTGGAATGGTGGTCAGGCACTATTTGTACCCTCTACACTGATCAACAGTCATACCTCAAGTATGGGAATGAGAATGCTATCATCATCCTTAATCACAACTTTGAAATCGACTTTCTCTGTGGCTGGAACTTTTGTGAAAGATTTGGGGTTCTGGGGGTGAGTTTTTATTAACATGTTAAACTCTTTTTTTTCCCCCTCCAACGTGATGCAACACAACTGCTTTCATGCCCAATTCGGCATTTATTTATTATCTTTTTTTCAAGACTTCCAGTTTTTATTCTGTTGGTTTTAAAACACTGAAGCAATTTGTAGAATGGAGGAATTACAGTAGCCATTATTGTGTCTGCTAGACCTGTATAGCCCATGATTTGTTCAATCTATTCAATAATTGTAATTGGTCAGACACTTAATAAAAGTCTACCTCAGTTGGATGCTTTCTCAGTATTTTGGATTTCAACACTGTCTGGGTAATTGTGGGAGATGAGGCCCAATTCATTGGGAAAGTGCCAAACTGGGTAACATTGTACAATATTCAAATGATCTTGCATTGCTATATATTATATTCTTTAATCCTAGCTTTATTTATAGTGATATAGAAATTAAGAAATAATTCTTTGCTTATCCAAAACCAAATAATAGGAAGTAGAACTGTGAGAGTGTTTAGAACAAATGTAGAATTTTCAGTAGAATAATAATTTTAATTGCAGTTGTTCTATCAAGTGATAAGATAGTGCTGCCTAGGCTTAAGTTGTGCTCTAAACCTGTGCTGAAGGTGATTATAACTACTTTTGACTAATAGATATCAATTGTTTGTAGTAATAATAACTCCTGAATATTTAATGTTGCCTGGAGTAATTTGAAGACCAGTATTTTTTTTTAAACATCTCTATGATTCTTTGTCAATGAAATCTTAATATGATAGATAACAGATCAAAGATAACTTCTAATCCTATTACAGCTTTAAATTTATGTAATTTGAGGAACATCATTTAGGATTTTGCTGAAATAGAACTGTTGCAAATACATCTATTAAATAGTCTTCTTTTATATAAATGTCATGAAGATTCTTCCTCATGTTCTATGCTAACATATCGGTAATCAATCAAAGTGTAAGACAGTGGTCATCCTGGTTTCATGTCACTATTAAGGGGAAAAAGTCCATATCCAGTTTTTTAAGATTAATTACTTCTTATGCTGAGGAATGCAACTGATAAAACTGAGATTATGTCCACATCCCATTTCCAGCAGCACAAATTTAAGACATTCACATTCCTCTCTTTCAAGAGACAAGGGAGGAAAATGTGGGTGTGTTCACTGTAGCTTTTTATCTGGGTTGAGTATGGGGCTGTACTTTAGTGGATGTTGATTTGAAAAGTGAGAAAAAATAAGAGAGAGAGAACATGGAGCAGCAAATTAGTCTTGCTTTGATATTGTCACGCAGCCAAACATGACTGTGTGATTATTTGATGCTTCCATGCCCAGCTTCCTTTGTCTTCTTCAGGTGAAATTTTTCCTTTGTTTCCTTAAAAACTTGTTTCCTTCTTATCTACCTCCCCAAAGGGATCTTTTAGACAAGATTCCTGTCTTGTCCTCTCCTGCTTATGTGCCTGGTTCATCTTTAGGCTATAGCAGCTTCATGCGTACGTGCCTGGTTCATTATGGCAGCTTCAGCTCAGCCTAGTTTCACAGTAAGAACAGGATGGAACTCCTTCCTGAACTGTTTTCCCGCAAAGTTTTATTCAGACTTAAAAATTGCTCACTGAAGTGGAGAGGATATCCCAGCATTTTTTTGAATATGTAGCATAGGTCTCATGTGTTTCAAGGGAGGAGAGAATTGTAACATATTTTCAGGATAGGAATCAGGAAATCAAAGCTAAGAATTATCCTGTTCCTCTCCATATTGCATTAGGTATTTTAAGGTAGCAGATTCTGAAGCAACAATGAAATTCCAACTGTGAATTCTTTAAGTTGTGCAAAAACAGCTACCATGATTCAAAAATGGTTGAGACTTAAATTGAAAAATATAAATTTAGAGTAAGTTGTCTGCATTAAATTTATAAAATGCATCTTGCTGATCAAATTAAGTAACAACCTGGTTTATTTGTTTTTGATTTACTGTGAGGTATGAACTCATCTCTCTCTCTCTCTCTCGTAATAATTTTATTAAAGTTACATGTACAAAGATGAAAGACTAATACAAACTAAGAAAAGAATAAAATGTGAAGAAAAGAGAAAGAAAAGGAGAGAGAGAGAAAAAAAAGGAAAGAAAAAAAAATAAGAAAGATATGTAAAAGAATGACTCCCCAGTCCCTTTAGACAAGTATAAACAACTTCAGTAACTTAACACCTTCTCTAGTGTTTCAGTTAAAAAAACCCTCTTCTTCCATATCTCATCTCTTTATCAGTAAACAAATTGTAAAAACTCATCATTCAATCCTATTCAGCACAAGTCTATTAAGAGCTACCAGAAATAATAGCATATATATTTTAACCTTAATCAAATAAATCCATTTTGGATTCCAACTTATCATTTTCTCTGAGGAATAAAGTAAAATAAATCTCTCCCCATTTATAAACAAATCTTTAAAGCCTCATCATTCAGTCCTGGTCAGAAAGAAATTCCATTAATAGCTACCAGAAACCACAACATCTATATTTTAATAAATAAATTCACTTTGTATTCCTTCCATTTACTTTTAAAAAGCTTGATCTTTAATCCTATCAAATAATATTTCACAAGTTGATTTCTTATCATTTTCTCTTTGTCCCTTTTCAGGAACAGCTTCAGTAGTTTAATATACACCTTCTGTAAATCCAAGTTAAGAAGGCTGTCCATTTCACTCTTCTGATTTATTATTTGTATGTACCCTTTAGTTATTAAAACATCAACAGTTTCATCTGTAAATCCATTGTGGCATCTTTTTCCATATCACTCTTACAGTCTGTCATTTTTAAATCTGTTTTCAAATCCACATCAACTTTTTTCATATCAATCTTGTAGTCTGGCATTTTCAAATCCACATTAAAGTCAGCCTTAGTCTCTATTTTGTCCAGTAAAATCTGTTCCTCTTCTGTAGCCTCTGTTAGATCCATGTTTATATTGGCAGACAATCTTGAAAATAATTTCTGAGCACATTGTTCCCAGACAGCCTTAATTTCTTCTATAGTCAGATAATATTGCTCCATTGTATTAATAGGTCTCTTCTCATTTAATTGTAATCCTTAGTTCTCTCTGATTCCCTCTAATCAGCCTTCAAAGTTCCCTCTTATCATATGTTTATTTTTCAATCAGCAAAACTTTCCCACAGGAGGATTTCTTACGGTTAATTTCAAAATCTTCATATATACTTTTATAAATTTTTAAACATCCTGCAGGAAATATTTTTTCAAGTCCATCTGGCCCCTTAACTTTCCAAAATCAACATTCTAGTCTCTCTTTTGCTGTTTTCCAAAAAATATTTTTTTTCTTTTTAATCCTTAAACTTACATGAAACTTCTTTCAGTCAGGATAGAAGGTGCATTATGCATCACTCAGCATAATGAAACTTGCCCTTCAGAAGGTTCTTAACATCCAAAAGATCAATAACAAGCAATTTCCTAAGGTAATTAAGAGAAGAAGTGGGTGAACCCAGTGTCCTTTTGAAGGCACCAAACTGTGTCTTAGGCAGGATGATTTTCCCCCAGCTCCCAGAGCTCTCAAACCCACCAGAGATCACTATTCTACGATCTCTTCACGGAGAGCCTCTGTATGAAGCAAACTTGCAGGTGACCCTAGTCCTCTCCTTAATCCGGAGAGGAGTTCTGAGGAATCGATGCATTCACCAGCTCCACTTTCTGACGTGGCTGTCAGCTTCACTCTTGTGGAGCCGTCCTCAGTATGCGATTGCTTTCCCAGAAGTCTAGGTGTGAACTCATATCTTGTGCTTTGTAAAATGTAGTTTATATTTTGGGATTGATTTGTGTATCACACTAAATCACAACCAAATCAACCAAATGCTTTGATGTATTAACCGGTGAAAATGTTATGTAATGTAGGTGAAGATTGTATTATTACATGCTACAGACTGACTTGAAAATGGTATTGTAATTTATCATTTATCAGCTCACTGAATGAACAGGGAGTTTGCTAGGCAAGTAGTTTTGGTGGGGCAGTCTGTAACAAATTTTCCAAGTCAGAAGTTTGTATTTGGCTAACCTGAAAGTTTGAGAATAGAACAAGAAGAAATAAGTTTTTGCTGCCTTAAGAAGCAAAAATAAAGATGAAAGGAATCTGCACTTGTGGTTTACAATGCTTGAGGCATTGTTTGCCTGCTGCAAGAAGGAAGCACTGTAGGACAAGAGGCAGGACAGTGTATCCCTAAAGGGCAGCGGTACAACTGTAAGACAATTGTAAGACAAAGAGAATAGCTGTGGTAGTTGGGGGCTCTCTACTACTGGGAACTGAAACAAATGCATAGCAACCACTCCTTCAGCTCATTACATGTGCTATCTACCAGAAGATCTGGAATATGAGAGAACAACTTCTAGAACTTATCAAGAGATTTGGTTTCTGGCACCATGAATTCTCTGTATTATCTAGATGATTGAGTGTTAGCATAAGATAGGTTGTCCTCACAAGGAATGGTAAGAATGTATTTGGCCAAAGTATGTGTTTGGCCAAAGCCAGTTAAGAGTGCTTTAAACTGTAGAGGCTAGAAACAAAGACCCTGAAGAAAAGATCTTAGATAAAAACTTGTTCACACTTTGGAAAATGTTGCTGAAATGTGGCTGCTTAAACCACTGGCTCATAATTTTAAAAAAAAAGGTTCATAAAATTAATGAACATTGTTTTTACACTAATTCTCAGTATATGGGAAGTAAAGAAGATGAGTCTGAACTTTCAGTACAGAAATGCCAATATGAGTTAATAGGTAATAATGGAATAATAGTGGAATGACTCCCTTGATTGGAATGTGGCAGTTGAAGGATATAATTTGTTTCAAAGGAACCAAAGCAGTAGAAGAGGACAAGGAATTGCCCAGTATCTTAAAGCAGTGATAATTGCATCTTAGGATAATGGAGGAACTAGCTGATGGGCAGATGTACTGGTATGCATTATCTTTGAGAAATGGTGAAACACCAGATGACTAGAAGAGGGCAAATGTCCCTATCTTCAAAAACAGGAATACAGGAGGATCCAGAAAGCTACAGATGAGTCACTCTAACCTCAACATTTGGGAAGATTCTAGAGCAGATCATAAAGAGCTCAAACTTGCACCTTGAAAACCATACAGTAATTATCAGTAGCCAGCATAGATTTGTCAAGAACAAATTTTGCTAGATTGAATGTATCTCATCTTTTGATTAGACAACTTCCTTAATAGATATATGTCATGATAAATTAGAAAGCTAGCTAAATGTAAACTTGATAACATGAGGATAAATGAAAATATTGCTGGCTCAAAAACTGTACATCAGTGGTTCCTCATCGGATTGGAGAAAGGTATTGAGTGGAGTGCCATAAGGATCATCTCCTTGATTCTCTGCTGTTATTCATTTTTATGACTTTGATGGAGGTGTAGGGAATGCTTATTAAATTTGTAGATGACATAAAATTGGGTGAGATAGCTATTACCCTAGAAAACAAAAATAAAGAATTCATGATAGTTTAGAGAAATGGGCTGAATGTAACACAAACAACAGCAAAGTTCTTCACTTAAGAAACAAAAGTAAAATGGAGTGTAGAATGGGAGATAGATGCCTTGGTAATTGTATTTCTGAAAAATATTCTGGAATAGTAAGCAATTGCAACCTGAAGATGAGCCAACAATGTGGTTGAAAAAGACAAATGAAACTTTAGGCTGCATCAACTAAAGTAAATTATCCAAACTATGAGAAATAATTGTTACATCATATGCTTCATTGGTCAAAGCCATCTTCAGTACTTGATTACAATGTATATTTTGGGGATCACAGTTTAAATATTCAGACAAAATGTGACAAGTTCAGAGAAGAGAATGAGGATATTCCAGGAACTAAAAACTAAGACCTGTGGAGATAGAGTGAAGGAGCTAGGTATGTTTAGCTTAGAGAAAAGATGACTGAGTGAAGGTATGATAGCACTATTCAAATACTTGAAAGGACATCATGTGGAAGGTTAAGATCTGTTCTTGCTCATTGCAAAACACAGGAGATGGAATAATGGATATAAATTACAGGAACACAGATTCTGATTAAATGTTAGAAAACATTCCTTAAGAGTAAGAGCATTTCAAGAGTGAAACCACTTATCCAGAGAGATGGTGGGCTCCCCTTCATCAGACACATTCAGGCAGAGGACAGACACCCATCTGTTTGGAGTGCCTTAATTTGAATTGTTGCACTGAGCTGAGGTTTGGGCTTGATGGCCTAAAAGCTCCTTTCCATTGCTTTATGATTGCTCATCTGTTGGGTTCTAAAAGTATTTTTGCCAATGTGGCATTTAAGAGGTGGCTTTATTTGTATCTAAATACCAGGTAGGATTATGCTGTCAATACCTAGAATGATAAATCAAATTTTTGTGCTTATCCTCCTCTTGTTATTCTTGTAGACTTAATATATTGTTTTGACCTGAATTTATTGTTCAGTTTTACTTTGCAGTTGTGAACCATCCTGGAAATACTAGAATCGAAGGACAGGATAATAATGCAAAACATCTCTTTTTGTTGTATAATCAGTGATACAGTTTTTACCATTTTTCTCCTGCTTTTAAGCTTGGGAAATAAAAGCATCTAAGGCTCTGAAAGTGTTGTTCTTATCATTAGAAAGGTGTTGGTCCAACAAAAGAAATGCTTTGAAAAGGAATGCTTTGAAAAGTCAGTGCAGTATGAAAGGGTACTAGCATTCATAACATCAGAGATAATGTCAAAACCCATATGTGTCACTTTCATGGAAGTTGAGCAGATTTGGATCTGTTTTTTGAACCAGTTGTGACAATAACTAGAATCCAGGTGATGCATCAGCAGAGACATTCAGTGCCCTTGAATGCATATACAGCCAAAGACTAAAGGAATTAAATCCTATTACATCTCCCATGGCGTGCGTGTGTCTGTCATTTTGGAAATAACCATCAATAACTTGTGTCTCTGATTCTCTTTTCAAGAGGCAAACTTAAGTTCCTTTTCTTTTTCATCACTGAACTCCTTCAGTATGTATGTATGTATGTATGTATGTATGTATTTATTTATTGGTCACATTTATATACCCACCCATCTCACACAAAGAGACTCTGGGTGGCATACAACAATTAAATAAAATAATAAGTGGATAAAAACAGCATTATAAAAAGATAAAAAGTTATTATTAAAATAAAAACATAAAAAAAAATTAAAAATAGATATAGAATATACTAGTAGTGAAGGATAATTTGAAGCAGGATTATTCTACTGTGTAAATAGAATCATAGATATATTCTCTGGGGCTTTATCTCAATTTTGATAAATAGATCTCCTTGAATTAATGTGATGAGAATTAAGAAAAATAAGTGAAGGGTAAGATTCTTTTTTGTTAACTTCTGTTTTATGACCTTTCATCATATGTGTGTGCATCTTCTCTCTAGACCCATATATTTACGTTTACCTTAATTTACTTTCCAGTATTCTGTTCCTTTTCCAAAAAAGGGAGGTGTGCATTTCTCTCATGTACTTGCACTTTGTACTCCAAGCAGCAAAGAAGTCATTGTACATCGTTCAAAGAATCAACAGTGCACCCTATAATAAGTGGTCCAAAGTGAAGCCCTGTATTGAATTTATAATGTGTGGCATGATCATTTTTCTCAAATTGCATTCTGTGTTTTGCAGAATGAGTCTCACCCTTTATGTTTGACTGATCCTTGTGATTCAAAATGTTGAATCAAACCATTGATATTGATAGGACATATTAATAGTATTTCTGTGGGGTATAAATGCACAGTTGACCTAGTAAAATTGATTAAAATGATCACTTTCATTAGGTATTAAAATGTTTATTTTTCACTAGCTGAATAATTGTGTATGTTCTTAGTTTTGATTTCCATTTGACAGCTCAATAAAGCTTTCTAGCAGAAACCGAATACCCACAATGAAAATAAAACAAAGAGTACTTTGAAGCAGAATTTGAGTGCTACAATAAAGACCCTGTTTTTCTACTGAACAGCAGTTGGTACAATGTTGACATGGTGTTTGGCTGCTGAATGAAAGAGCTTAAATAAGCATGATGCAAGCTGCTGCAAGGATAATGCCTAATTGTCCTGATAACTTCAACCTACCTTAAACTTGTTTTTAACACCAGTCAGAAAAGCTGATTACCTTTAGTGGTGACGTTGATGTGGAGGAGTTCTCAAATTTTGCACAGGGTTAGCTAATGCATTTTTTTTTTCAAAATAGTCTTCACCCTATTGAAGTCATGTCAATCCCTTTTTTAAACGTTCCACCCCTTTTATTTTGAGATGGTTATGTTCATGGGGCAAGTAGAGCTGGTTAAGCCTGTTTGATTCTAAGGAAGAGGATGGATGGATGGATGGATGGATGGATGGATGGATGGATGGATGGATGGATGGATGGATGGGAGAGAGGGAGAGAGAGAGAGAGAGAGAGAGAGAGAGAGAGATAATGAATTAGGACAAAAACAACATCTATAGAAAAAAGGGTACCACCGCATTTCTAGGCAAGATTTTTTCTTACTTTTTGCCAGCTGCTTTAAACTCCTGGCAGAGGAGGAGACAAGAGACAGAGGAAGGCCAGGGTCTTCCCCCTTACTCCTCCATGAAGGGACAGCACTTGGCTTATGAAATAGGCCAAATTGTAAAAGTTGAACTGAAAGTAAATTTGGTCTGAGTAGCAATAATTAAATGAGTGGAATATTCTTTGTTTCATAAAAAGGGAATATTAGCTATACAATAAAACATGGAATTTCAGAAGGTGACAAAACAACACTAGAACTAGTATTAAAACACTGTGGGCTTTAAATAATTGATCAATTATGTGCCATCAAACCATTTTCAACTCCTTAAAAAATGATGGAAAGCCAGAAGAAATAAACATTTCTGAGTGTGTCTTAATTCTTCTTACTCCTTGCTCCTTCTGGTTTAATTCTAGTTTTCTTTATGGGTTTTTTCCCCCTGTCAGACAACCAAGGGAAAACTTTTCAGTCTCACTGCCATGTAAAGAAATAACTCAGGAACTGGAATTTTCACTGAACACCCAGTAGATTTTTCTGTCCTGAAGAAGGTTATATGCTACTATGCACATATTCAGAAGAAAAGAAAAAAAAGAAATATATATTCTAGAATCTGAATGGTCAGTCAAGTAATTATAATGTGGGCATCAATGTTTCTGCTTCTCCAGGGATCCATTTTCATCATTTAACAAGTATGCTTCTTAAAGAATACTTGTAGTCACTATGTTTGTGAGTATTTTTGGCATATTAAGAGTATTGGTAATTTCAAGTCGATATTTTTCCAGATCATTTAAAATCACTTTTCTGCATCCCAGTTGACCTCTGTGATACCCAACATATAAAGAAAACACAATGCAAAATTAAATAATTCAGTGTCTTTATTTTTTAAAAAATGACTGGGTGCCAACAAGTGTTTGTTTTTGAACAGAAGCCTTAATCATCTTTTCTTGAGCAATTGGCAAACATTGCCTTGAACAAGAAACTCTGTCTTATGAACTGTCTTGCAATCTTTTTTGTTTATTAAGCAAAAGCATAGAAGGGTTAGTACAGAGATAGGCAACCTGATGCCTTCAGGTTGTTCTAGATTTCAGTTCCCATAAACTCTAATCAATATCAGGGATGATAATCTCACCAGTATGTGAAAATCAGTTGTTGCAGGGTTTTTGTTTTTGTTTTTGTAAGATAGGGCATCTCTCTACTCTCATCTTTGGCAGGATGTGGCATGCAGCACAAATAGAAAAATGCTGGAGAATCCCAAAGATGTTTGGCTATTGTATCCTAGGGATTAAGCATGAAATAGGGCACTGCCCACCACCACCTGGAGAGCCAAGCAGTGGGAGGGGTAAGCCTTTTCTCAGCACATTGATCCTGCTGGCCGCACTTCTTGTTGCTTAGTTTGCCTCACCCCATACCTTCTCAAGAGTGAATGGGATGTTGTCTAATTTTGGTAACACTCCTTATCATGGTTAAAACTGGAGGTTATATGAACTAGAGTCCAAACTTCTGGAGGATACCAAATTATCTTTCCCTGGTATAAATGCAAAGGTTTAACTTTTATTTTTTTGCGGGAGGAGGGGGGAGAGAATAGCTGCCTTGTGGGCCATGTGAAAGTCCTTGAAGCTAAACTTAATTCTCCCTTTTTATGATGGCTCTTGTATTTGTACTCCAAAGCCATTGGAAACCAATTGTACTTCACCCAGTTGAAACCCTTCCATCTTCTTGCTATACCTGTGTATATCTATCCAAATAATTTGGATTTCTGTCTCAACCCCTTTTCTATATGTTTTGTAGAATGCCAAAGTCCTTGCAAAGAAAGAACTTTCCTATGTGCCGATCGTTGGCTGGATGTGGTACTTCCTGGAGATAGTGTTCTGCAAGCGAAAATGGGAAGAGGATCGGAAAACTGTCATGCGCAGTTTGCTTAATCTCCGAGATTATCCTGAAAACTTCTGGGTATAAAACATTACTGTCACCGTAATCACTATTGCATTTTTGGAAGGTCTGGCAGGCATAAGACTAAAATACTCTCTGAATTTGAATAAAGCATGTTCTATTAATGTTACAAGTCAATAAGGGGAGATGAGATAGCAATTTCAGTTTCAATTTTCCATTAAGAGAGAGTGCAAATGAAGTAATAAGTAGAAGAATTACTTATTCATCCACTGAAAAATGAGATGGGAGTAAATTGAACCTGACTATTGGAACTCATGGGCAGTATGGGAAAAAAGGCAAAACATTGCATAGGTCAGGAAACAAAACATGCTTGGATATATTTATTCCTAGATCCATTTTGTTATGGCATTTATGAATTACTTCTGTTGACCTTCTGGAAGATTTGTTTACTGTTATTTCAGTTCTGTTCTTTCAAACTGAAACTGACCTATACAGGTTTTACAGTGCATGCCTAGAGGTATCTATCCAAAACCAAATCCCATCAAATTCAGGGCAGCTTGTGCATTTTGTAAAAGTTTATATGGTTGCATTCTTAATCTGTTTGTTAGATGAAAGGTTTTTTTTTTTCCCCCATGAGTGGAATAGACATTTAGATTGTTGCTTGAAAACCACTTACTGGCCTGGTCTTCAGGTGTTTGGCTGGAACCTGTTTGTAAGTTGTGATCTGATTTAAAATAGATTGTAAAAGTGGCAATGCTACTGTTCAAATATAAGAAAAATTAAAAAGTGAGTCCAAATGCATATTTGTATGTAAAAATGGATCCAGCTTTTAAAAGGTTGGCTGCTCATCTAATCTAGCAGTAGTGCAATATGGACTGGATTCAGTCTGCTATTAAACCTGCATTTGCTATTAAACCTGCGTTTGGCTTTTACCCATTAGATACTCTGTTGAGAATCTGTGCAGGCCTGCCTGGGAACTGTTGAGTTTTAGAGAATACTGTGTCATTTTCTAGGATAGAGAGTTGCCACTTTTCCTTTCATCCCTTCTCTGGCTTCAGAGAAGAGGGTTTTTTCCTAAAAAAAAATCTTTTCCATTTTCTTTCCTCCCTCCCTTCCCCCAGTTGATGCCATTTGGTATTTTTTAAAAAGAAAGCTTTACACATTATATGCAGAGATGCATCTAATTCTGCCCTTGCTGTAGTGGCAACCAGTTGAGGTTGAATTTGTGTAGGGCCACCATGATTCAAAACAGGGAGCCCCCAACGTACCCAAAAATAAATGTAATACATAGTTTGACCCTTAGAATGCAACCAATATTGCTTTCATCTATCTTTCAGGGAAGCATGTCTGCCATTTCTGATATGGTGATGTGTACTGTGATCACTGCTGAATCAGATAGGAGAGTCTAAATAGGCATTGATAAATGTTAATGGTCAAATGCTCCTTAATGCATAGCTTTACACTGTTCCAACTACTCATGCTCAAAATAGTGCGTATAGCAATATAATCTTCTGTTTTTAAAATAGTGCAAACAGGAAATGGCTGTGTTCTTTAGACAAGAGAGAAGGCAGCTACTGGTAGTCAGAAAGAACATTGTGATGCTAAAACTACATGCTAATTGTTCTTGCAAAAAGGCCTCATCAGCTATAATGTGTAGTAAAATGGGAAGGACTCTGCAGACTGTTCTTCCTGAATTGTAGAGATTAGACCTTCTGAGGCATTATGTTTAAGTCTTAGGAAACAGGTGCGCGTTTGAGATTTATCACAGTGCTGTGATTAATGTATAGACTAGAAGTGGTCTTTTGTTTTCCTCTGTGCCCCCATCTACTGGCATACAGTATTCCATAAAGAATTGCACTTCTTTTCCCCCATCCATTTCCCTTATTGACTATCATTTCAGTTTCCTCTCTTCTTCTTCTCTTCAGTTTTTGATTTACTGTGAAGGCACAAGATTCACTGACCAAAAACACGAAATCAGCATGCAGGTGGCTAAAGCCAAAGGCTTGCCGAAGCTCAAATATCACCTCCTCCCACGAACAAAAGGATTTGCAGTCACCGTCCAGTGTTTGAGAAATGTAGGTAAGGAATGATATACCCAACACATCTAAGATACCATTTTAAATCTTTGCTTGTCATCAGGGATATATTTTAGTTAAACTGGTATCTGGAAATGAAGCAGGTTAGCATCAACTCTTCAACTGCCATGTTTTGAAAGATAGCCCTCTTGGTGGTTGATAACGTCTAAATAATGCTCTCTTCCTTTAAGCCCTTTCTCAGGTCCCACTAATCATATTTAGATAGCCATATCTTTATTTAATTCAAGTATGGGATTTAGCCACCTGTAGCACCAAATCCTTAATTCCTCCCTTTGCAGCAGGAGAAAAAAACCATATCAGTGCCTCATAACCATAATTTGCTGCTTTGTCCATTCAAGTTGTGGTTAGCAATTTGGGACCCACTAGAATTCAAAAGATGGTTTGACAACCCTCTTCAGCTGAAGTAGACTCCCACAAGATGCACCAGGGATGGTTGGGCCTTGACATCTGAATCAGTCTATTAAAAAGGATAAAGTTGTCTTTTTATGGCAGGATTAGGCTTTGAACTTCTGCTTTATCTTCTTGAAATACAATCAAATCTGGCCATGCCTTCAGTTCTTTTAGACAGCCTTTTGTCCATATCCTTATTTGTAGTTAGTGCTAAGCCATAACGGGTGGTTTTGTATAAACCCAGACACTAATATGTTGTATTATGGCTGTTGGTTTTAAAGCAATTTAGCCTGACTCTGTGTATTTTATGTGTTTATTCTCTTTGGCTCTGTTTTGGTCTCTGAATATGTAATTGGTGACCACTTCATACTTGGTTTTGTTATGAAAACTGTCTTGAAAAACCATTTGAGTGTGTTGGACAGAAGGATATTTAATGAATGAGCTAAAAATAAAATAGTTCTACTAGTACTAATAATTTTACAATATTATTCCATTTTATTCTGATCTGTTTGCTGCCCCAAAGAAATGCATCCTCAGTGCTCATCAGGGAAAACTGACTTTTTCCTAATACTGAGCAGTTTGTGTGCATATTTTGTGGAATAGGAGTCTCCAATATGGAAGAGGTGATACAGGATGAAAATTCAGTAGAAAATTCTGTATACAGGAATAACATGTATAATACATTTCTCTTCTAAGCATGAAAATAAATTGTATTCATGAATTATTGGTTCCTGGGAGGAGGCCTTCCAAACTGCACTGCAACTTCTTGATAGACTTCCTTTGGATTGATATATGTGAATGTGGGTATTAGTGACTCCCTATTTATCTGACAGGATGCTTACTCTTCATGCAAAGAGTGCCCTGAGCACATCGTAGGAAGTGAGAGAGTCCCCTGTTTTCTCAGGACGCTGTCTTGGAAAGCAGATGGTCTAGTCATGTTGCTCCTTTCGGTGGCTGAGGAATTGCATAATAGCCAAGCTATTATAATATTATAATAGACAAGATAGTGTGCAGAGGATAGCAGTGAATGCACTTCTCTCTCCAACTTTTCTTGTCATGATATAAAAGCCAAGTGGTTGGGAATCAGGTAAAAGGCTGTTTATTGCTGTTAAATGGGGACAGATTGTACAGACTTGTCAATGCACTTTCAGGGTGCTTTCCAGAGAAATAGGAAAAATGTCATACAGAAACCCAAAATATATTGCATTAATACATCCCTGCAGCTTACTTATAATTTAGGTTCAATTAGCTTATGTCTTAGTATAGGCCAGGTAGGACCATGTCCTTCCCTTCCCTTCCCTTCCCTTCCCTTCCCTTCCCTTCCCTTCCCTTCCCTTCCCTTCCCTTCCCTTCCCTTCCCTTCCCTTCCCTCCCCTCCCCTCCCCTCCCCTCCCCTTCCCCTTCCCCTTCCCTTCCCCTTCCCCTTCCCCTTCCCCTTCCCCTTCCCCTTCCCCTTCCCCTTCCCTTTTCGTGAGTCTGGATAACTTCTTTTGACTGAATTATTCCACTCTGGTTCTTATTGTTTTGCTGGCTTGTTTTTCATAGGCAAGGGAACTACACAAGATGCAGTGCTCAATACGTAGCATGCGGTCTCCTCTCAATTTTTTCTTTATGTTAGAGTAACCCTGGCTGGAGCCCATCCCAGTTCAAGACCACCAAGTGGGGAGTGTAATATTAATTGAGGTCACATCAAGCCCTCAATTCCCTTCCCTTTTTATGCTAAAAAAAAAGCAGCGATCACCTGTTTAACCTACTATGTTATAGGCCCTTGTTTTCATTCTTACCCCGATTCCTATTGTTAACATGTTTTTATAGTGTAACAATTATTTTTCCTCTTAACTGCTGAAGCTTTTCTCATTTTGATAAACTGAACTTATGTGATATTCACAAGACAGCGGAATATTATGTATTTAGAAACCTGTGACAGCAATCACCGTGCTTTGATTTGTCCTCTTTTGTAGTTTCAGCTGTATATGATTCTACACTGAACTTTAGAAATAATGAAAATCCAACTGTGCTGGGAGTTTTAAATGGGAAGAAATACCATGCAGATTTATATGTAAGGCAAGTACCTTTTCCCTTTCTTAGCATATTTAAATGGTACAGTGTAGTAGTAATTCAAAAGGAGCTATGGTGAAAGTGCATTTATGGCATTTTTGATTAAGCTCTATATATCTTTATTTTGGAGCATACCCACATTTACCCACTAATACTTCTATTTATTTATTTTTTTTGAAGTCTTGTTGCTTACATTCCACCATAAATGAAAGTAAGCAGGGTGGTTCTATGGTTTGTTTTTAGTTCTTCTCTTCACCCTTTGCTCTCTTCTTCAATATTTCTAGGCGGATTCCATTAGAGGAGGTTCCAGAAGATGAGCAGGAATGTTCTAATTGGCTTTACAAACTCTATCAAGAGAAGGTTGGTTTATTATTTAACCATTCTTATGACAAGTAACACTTGACATGGATCATAGCATCTAAGGAAGCAGCTTTTCTTGCCACTGTTGTATTAAATTGACCTTCTCAATGCATTTAAAAAACAACAGCTAGGAGGCGTGCATGTAAAGCTGAGAAACTTAAAGAGCCTGCTGCTTTCTTCTGTAGCACAAAACATGTTGCCACTGGATCATTGACTATTGGATTGTGTCCCAGATTGTGCACAGGATGTTCTGTATAGAATTATTTTCTTTTCTGTTTTCCTGCCTGTTTTCCACTCTCTCAAGTTAATCAACTATTTGTGCATAATTGACTGATAATGCTAAGGCAGTATTAAGCAGCTGTGCTTCAAAGAGAAAAAATTTATTTCCCATTTCTGCCTCCCAGGATGACTAGTATCCTTCAAAAGTGGTGGTGCAAACCTCTCTGAGATTTTTAAGTAAATTCTTCTGCGGAAAGCCATATTAAATAAAAGTGAAACATGTAAGTCCAAAATATAACCCTAATAATAAAACATCCCATAGAGGAACATGGTTGAGATTGTAACTAGATCTTGAGGATGTTGCTGGGCATAGAATCACAGAAAGGGAAAGGGCCCATTCTGTCCATCAAGTCTAGCTCCCTGTTTAGTGTGGGAATCCAAATTGTATTCCACTAGTTGTCTAGTAGGCTTCACTTGACCTTTGTCTATGAAGAGGAGCCTACCATCTCTCTTTGACTGCACTGTCACCGCTGTTACTTTTAAGAAGTTTTTTCTAACACTGAATTGGAATCTGCCTTCCTCCATATGTGTAAATGGAGTCAGTGTGAGCAGTTCAGTCATCTTTCCATCCTACTTGGGGAAAAAATAGTCTGTGTATCTCAGGAAATACAGGAGTCATCCCTTGGTTTCAAAAACTTATTTATTCATTATTGTGTTTCCTTCTTCAAAACACTTTTTTAAAAAATGAGAAAGTGAGAGGAAAGGAACTCACAAAGGAAAAGAGCAGATATTGATTAGAGCGTGTTGGTCTTTGTCCAAGAAAAGGCATAGGTTTGTACCATATACTTGAATTTTAACATTATGGCAAGACTTAAGTATATATTAATGTCTGAATATCATTTTAGAGATGCAAATGAGATTGAAGTTTGATTGTTTTGGATTTCAAATCCACATTTTAAAAACTATGTTGACTTTAAATAAGTAATTTATTAATTAATACTTTTAATGCAGTAGCCATTCCATCTTGCATATTTATTGGTTGATAGTACATTCCAATTGTTCTATTGTTAAAAAAAATTCCATATTGAGATCAGAAACTAATTGCTTAGTTGGCTTAAAGAGAAGAGCTCATTGAAACTGTAGAGTTTGTAAATGAGGAAGTGCAGTTTAGTGGACTGGAGGAATAGTATATTCAGAAGCATTGGGTTTGTTTCTTCTTCTGTGACACTGCCCTAGAGGAACAGAAATACCAGAAATAGGGAGAGAAATCACACTTCCTGCTTGTAGTGATGAATTTAGCACATAACCAGCTCTTCCCCTTGTTGTTTCAACTAGGATGCCTTTCAAGAAGAATACTACAGGACAGGAACCTACCCAGGGACCCCCGTTGTGCCAACCCGGCGGCCATGGCCTCTCTTGAATTGGCTTTTCTGGGCCTTATTGCTACTCTACCCTTTATTTAAGCTGCTCATCAACATGATCAGCAGTGGCTCATCCCTGACACTTGCTACTTTAGCCTTTGTCTTCATTGCAGGTGAGTTATTTACAGGCATAAGGCTGTATCTAAGAGGAAGGCCCTCTTTACATTCCGCCTAAATCTCTTGCATTCAGCATCTAGATGTGGACAGATGTATTTGAGCGGGAGGAGTAAGGTTGTGTCTTGGTGACCCCAGTTTAACTCTGGAGGCAGAGGAGAAATTGGGTGACCTAAATTTCACCACACTGTTGTCCTACAAATTACTTGTGCTTTTTAAAGTTTGCATAACTGGGCCGGAACTGCACTAGGAAGTGTAGAGAAGAACACTACAAACCTAGCAAATTTTCAAATGTGTGGCTTGTTGTTTTTCAGATCCAAGGAAGGATTGGGCTAACTTTATTTTTTATGTTTCCTTCATTTTTTTCTTCCTTAAAAATACCATTTGAGAGGGATAAAATGCCTTTTGAGTAGAATGCCATTCTCAGCTCAAGTGTAGCTTTAAGGATTTTTCTTTTATCACATAAATGCTTTTTTGTGTGAATATATACACATACATAAACATATAGGTAGTCCTTGCTTAGCGATCACAACTGGGACCAGCAGCTTTTGGGTCGTTAAGTGAAGTGGTTGCTAAGTGAAACTGTGACTGTGTTTATGATCCTACTTCAACTTTCCTTTGCTTTACAGATCTGCAAAGGTCATAAATGCAGGGATTGGTCACAAAGTTCCATCACTGTTGTAACTGTGAATGGTCACTAAAGGAGACAGCCACTAAGTGACAACTACCTTTATTTTACAAATCATTTAAATCCCTGATCGGCAACCAGTTTTGCCAGTGAATTCTTTCATGGTTACATTATGATCTGGATGGCCAGTCATCTATTTAATTCTGTATGTTTAAGAATTTATCTTGCTCTACATCCTACTACTATTTTGTAGCGAAATTGTTATAAACTGAAAGTGCTTTGGCCATTGTCTAGCAGTAGTATATATTGTTTTGTTGTTATCATGAAACTCTGGATGGAGCATGCATTATCATAGGTGGGCAATTGGTTCTGATGGTGCTAGTTTTCTGTCAAATGAAACTTATGTTTCTAAGCAATGTTGAAGAGGAAATTGTAGGACTATATGAGTAGAGAGGTACCAAGTGTATGAGGGCAAGCTTAGGGAAGTTCTCATTTCCAAATTATCTAAAAGGTGCTCTTGAAATCCTCCGTTTCGTGTTCTCTTGGTCATCTTCCCCATCAACTACTTGTTTATTTCTTCCTCTAGAGCAGTGTTTCAGCCCATGCTGGCTGGGGAATTCTGGGAATTGAAGTCCACACATCTTAAAGTTGCTAAGGTTGAGAAACACTGCTCTAAAGGCTGTAGGTGAGAGCCTCTTCACCTGAAGTAGGAGGATTACCATTATATAAGGAAGGCAAAATATTTAGGCAAGAGCCTACCTCTCATCTCACTAGTTCTTGCTGAGCTTAATGATCAAATGTGCACTTTAGTTAACTCTGTAGAGCACTGAGTTAGGAACAAACAGTGGACAGCCTGGAACTGCAGCAAAATACATTGTTTCTTCTTTTATCATGTGTGGAATTCCTTGTTGATCACCAGAGCTATGCATGAATTTTGAACAGTGCGCTAATAAAAGCAGACATGACTTCCTCAGGCTCATGTCAAAGTCTGAAATAAAGAGTTGGCTGTTTTAATTAGTAGGAGACAGGCGTTCTGTGCTTGTGTTAAGTCCCAGGCAATTCCTCCAAATAATGCACTCATTGATTATAGCATTTAAAAGCTTAGCTTGAATGCTATATGCCAAATATTAGAGATATAGTTATTTTCTGTATTGGTTATAGAATTGAATGGGTAAGCAGAGTGGTATGGATGGAAGATAACTGAATCAGGAGGATGGGAAGCAGGGCCTACAGAATCATGCTGTGGCTTTGCTGGTGTCAGTGGGTCACAGTCCTTCCCCTGGACTCCTTTACCATCTTCTCTCTCTTGCTGTCCCTTTGTAAATCCATTTTTTTCTGTAAATCTGTTTTTTTTTTCTGTTGCATGGCAATTTTTTTATAAATAAATATTTTTGTTTTGTCCCTCATGAAGTCAACCATTGCAAGTATCCATTTCTAGGTACTGTAACATGCGATTTGGCACGAACCTAACAATATTTTCTATAGCCCAGATTTTCTTTTTCTGAATTAAGACACTGGAGTAGGACAAGAGGTCAGTACTATAAGTTGGGGCTGTCAGAGAACAAAGATACAAGAGTTTTCCTCTTTACAGTTTATATAACTGAAAACTCCATTGTGATCTCTGTACATAGTTTTATACCTGACTCAAAGGAGAACATGACTGCATCAAAGTAACCTACATTCTGCACCAGTTTTATACATTGACCAAGTTATGCTTATGTATTTACTGTGTAGGTCCATAAAGGTGCAGGGGGTACTGCTAGCTATTGGAAATTCTTTCTGTGGTTGATTTATTTGGTCATGGTTAAAATAGTATGTTGTTATCTCTGGTCCCTTAAATGACTTTGCTGATCAGGACTGAACAACAAGGCTTTAAGGATTTGTTTATAGATAAGATTTATACATAAGAGATGGGATATGGGAAGAAGAGATCATATGCTGTATTTTAAGAGGAGGTGGTAAGTTACTAAAATTGTTTATACTTGTGATGAACAGGGGAAGTCATTTCTTTGTATATTTCTTTTGTTTTTCTTGACTATATTCTTATTTTTTCTTTTCTATTTTCTTTCTATTTTTTTTCTTTTCTGCACTTTCTGTTTTTTCTTTAGTTTGTAATAGTTTTTATCTAAAATAAAATTACTATTAAAAAAAGGAAACTCTTTCTGTCTAACAACATCATCCTAACATGCAGTAGCATTTGTTTTTAAGGATAAGTGGAATCAGTATCAGATCTTCCATTTGTGCAGAATACACACAACCATGTTCATATGTAGAGTGGAGAATAAATATATGCTTTCTCCCTATAGGCAGCTTCTGAAAATTGATCCCAGTATTTACCATTTAAAGTGTTTGGAATAAGAAATGGCAAAGATTTGTCTGAGATAATACAGAGGAGCACTTGCTAGCAGGGCAGGCTTATTCACATGCAATTATCTACTGTTCCCCCATCCCAAATTGTACTGTGGGCATGTCAAATGGGGTCAGCCAGCTCATTTGCTACAGGCATACACCACTGCTGTTAGGATTGTCTACTCATCACATTGCATAACTAGGGTCTTGACCCACAAACGCAAGCAAGGAATTTGGAGGACACTTTCATTAAAACAGGTGTACTATTAGCCAGGATCATGCTGACTAAATGAAATGAATCCGCCCTTGTATATAGAAATAAGAAGAAAAAGGGTAGTTTTGCACCATGTTTGTTTGATGACACAGAGGTGTTGTGATTATTATTGTATCTCTCCAAAGGTTTACATCCTGTCCTACTCTTCGCTCCCTTCCATTAAGAGATGGAGCAGAAATTCTTACATTTTGATGCAAGGTTGCATCAGCAGTGAAACTTTGATTGCTTCCTGAACTATCTATCAGAAAGGGCTTTGCTCTTTTGTAAAGAAGGAAACCAAGATGATGGTTTTGAATATTTAATGGTAAGAGGAACTGAAATGTTATGAAATGTTTCCAACATAGACATTTTTACAGACAAGAGAATGAGCTAATCTTAAAAAATAAACATAGAAAATAATAAGAAATTAAAACTGCATGACAACAGTTACTGTATGGTTAGTGTAATTGCAGAGGCTGCACCCATTGATTTTTGTGATGGAAAGGATATTAAGGACGTTCTTTATTCTGTAATCATCCAAGCTAAATTTTAAGATTGATTTGCTAAAACAGAGAACTCAACATTGAAAAAGAAAATTGTCTTTGTTGTGGATTACAGTGAAACATCACAATTGTTAATTACTCTGGTTGCATGTATGGCTGCATGTTTCTTGCATGCAGTTTATTCAAAACTGTCATAAAAATGTTGGCTTTTTAAACTTGGAAGCAAGTGCAGATTTTAATCACTGAGTCTTTGCATGTAGCACAAAGGTCATGATAAGCATAAAGGATATTTTATGTGAACCAGCTGGGCCTGAGAGTGCTGCAACATAAACATAGAAAGCCAGATAACAAATAATATAATTTCAATAGCAATTATTACTGTTTGGAGAGCTGAAAATAGCTGAGTTACTTGTTCATACTCATATTTTGCAGAAATTTGCATCATGATAGTAAACCTGTTTTCCATAATCCAGCATTGTCAAACCCACTGATTACAACTTCCTGCTGGCTTTCATTCATTAAATAAAAAGAAGCCCTTTGAAAACCACTTAACTTTCTTATCTTGCACACTATTCCAGGTTGACTGATTTTGAGGGTACATTTTTAATGTTCCTAATTTTTACTATGATTCTGGAATTGTTAAAATGTTAACAATTCATCATAACATGATGGAAACAATAAGAAAAGAATAGCAGCAAATATTGTCACCAGTCTTCTTCTTGTCCCCAAAATGGAGATGTTACCTACTGAAATAACTGAGTTTAAGGTATAAGACAACTTTATCCATGGTGAGTGGGAGTATAAGCACAGTAAAGTACTGAATATATTCCACAGATTATTAATAAACTTGTTGAATGCTATCACTGTCTCAGACAAGATATGGCAAACAAACTACTGTCCAGAAGAATATAAGGTGAATCTTTAAGACTGGTATTCATTTGATGACAGAAGAGAAGAAGCAGTATTAAGAAAACTATTAGAACCTTTTCACTCATAAGTAGCTCTATTTCGAATCTGCAGCCTAGTCCAAATGAATTTGTGAAACTGTTAAGATGACCACTCAGTTAAAATTAATTATTAGTACAGTGTGAAGGAAGCTGTTGTAACAGTGACAGAGATGCAGAATTAATTTCTGCCAATACGGTGCTAATACAGTACCATGACACTCCTGTTGAAACAGCAGTCTACATACCACATTAGCACATTTTTTTCCTTAATGTTCAGCGTAAGGACTCCATCTTAAATGCACATGCATCCCAAAGTGGGCATCTACATTTAAGACCAGATGTTGAGTTACAGCATGGTAATTGGTTAAAATATAAGTTTAGACCTCTGTCTCAGGAAATCTGGTTTTAAGGTTTTATTCTTTTGGAGGACTCATTTGCGTAAGTTATTTGAATTCCAGAGATTCAGTCTTGAAAAATGGCCTTGCTTTTGGGAGCCAAGAGTTGACTAAAGTTGGACTTGACATCATTATGATCTTTCATTTAAGTATTACTTTCTTGTGACAGTGGGATATGCAACATGCTGCCCTAATGAGGGGCCCTTGTCACTTGGTAAGGAGGTATTCGTTTCAGCACATACTGTATATAAAGGACATTTGCATGCTGAGGTTGCATTGGTATTAAATGAAAAGAAAGTCCTGCATAGAGAAATGTTTCTGCTTTTGGCTAAGTTAGTATCATTCCACTTAGTAATGGTACGTAGCAGAGTAGCAGCTGTTTGAGAGAGCCGGTGTGGTGTAGTGCTTAAGGTGCTGGTCTAGAACAAGAAGATCTAGGTTCAAGTCCCTCCGTAGCCACAGAAGCTCACTGGGTGACTTCAGGTCAGTCCCTTTCTCTCCTTCAACCCTGTCTCTCACAATGTAAGTAATGAGCAGTATTTATTTATTTATCTATCTATCTATCTATCTATCTATCTATCTATCTATCTATCTATCTATTTATCGAATTTGTCACCACCCACCACCACAACTCTGGGCGGTTTACAAAACAATTAAAATCAATTAAAATTACAAAATTACAATAATAAATAGAAAATAAAAAGATCCAAAATAATTGGCAATCACTCAGGGAGCGTCATCCCAGTTGAGCTCCTGAAGAAAAGACAGGATATAAATCTAACACGTTTACATGTGCTTCTGTGACTGACAAGTGTTTTGGTTTCTTAGAGCCTTCTTTGCTATTGTGTCAACAGTTTTTCACTTTTGGGGGATATCTGAGCTCTACTAGATGATGTGCTAGGGCTCAAAAAGCAGATGAGGCAGGTTATAATGTTGCTCTTTGTATATTTATAGATCTTGTTCCTCTCTTCAGCCACAAAGGCAATATGAGAAACTTAACTACAGCCACTGGGGGAAGAAAGTTCTTGCCCACAAGTTTACGTTCTAAAAAATGTGACATAAAAGGCCCAAGAGATGAAAAGGGCAGAGGAAAAGAATGAGCTTGGGGTGTCAAAATAATCGCTTGTGTGTGATAATCAGTTGGAGAAAATGCAGGAAAAGTATCTTGACGGACATTGTATTTCAGGAGAGCTGATGGAATAGCACTGTGATCTACCTCATCTCCTTCTGATGTTAATAACTGACTAGTTGAGCTTATGTATTAGTAGAGTTTGCTGCCATTCAAAGGGAAAAAGGTGCTTTGGAGCACACAGGGGTGCACATGTAACGCTTGCCTGCAACTTCTTAAAACAAATGTGTCTTTTCCTGGGGTCTTACTGCAACTATAAAGGGCAGTTGTGCAATTCTGATGGAAGACACAGTTGCAGATGGATGCTATGCTAATGTCTCATGCACTGTAGAGCATCTTCTTGCCTTTGAACCTGAAGCTCTGTATAGCCATAGTAAACATGGGGTATTTCAAAAGAAATTACAAGAAACCATCCAGCAGAGGAAGGATCTTGTCAGTTAGAATGGAGTTAAGATAATAATTGATTAATGAGGTCTCTGAATGATGTGGGGCTAATAGCTGCCATCACAAAATCAAGTATATTGGGTTCCTCTGCAGCTTACTTCCTATAGTTTTCATTTTCCAGGTAGCTGCCAGTATTTTAGCCTTATTAAGCTGCTGTTCAAAAATACAGAATTCCTCTGGTTGATGCATAACTTGTTTTTGTGAATTTCAGCTGAACATGGAATCAGCTAATTATTAAAATTCATTATGGCCAAATTGCACTGAAATTGATAATGTATTTTGATTTAAGACTTTTTGAGATTAAATGAGTTCTCTATCTTGCACACCTGCCTCTCTCATTTTGTTATGGTTCTATTAACCCCTTCCCTCCCTCCCTCCATTTACATTACCTTTTTGTAGCCAGAGCAAGAACAAAAGTGGATTCTGGGTTAGTAACTTAATTGAATAGAAAGTACAGGTAGTCCTCGCTTACTGACCGCAATTGGGACTGGCAACTCTGTTGTTAAGCGTCACAGTCACTAAGCAAAAATTCATGCAACCATGCTGGACTTACAACCTCACTTCCACTTTCATCATTAAGCGAATCACCATGGTCATTAAGCGAGACATCACCACAACATGCGATTTCATTTCTGCATTCTCCATTCATTCTGCTTGTTGGACGCTGGTTGTGAAGCTCGCAAATGGCGATCACGTGACCACAGGATGCTGCAACAGTTGTAAAAGTGCACCAGTTGCAAAGCACCCAGATGGCAATCACATGACTGCAGAGTGCTGTGATGGCCGTAAATACAAGGATTGGTCACAAAGGAGGTTTTTTCAACTGTCATAACTTTAAACAGTCGATAAACAAGGCAGTTAGTAAGTGAGGACTACCTGTACCCTTTAAAAAGTGAGACCTTACCTTATACTGCAGGTTATGGATTCTTTTCAGTAATTTCTGCAACAGAGTCAGCCTCAACATAATGTCTTTTATATAAGCGCATGAGCATGCAGTTTCAACTGAATTGTGCATGTGTTCCTGTGCATGCGTTTCCTTTCTCTTTCTTTCTCTTTCTCTCCCCTCCTTTCTAGGCCTCTGCTAGGAGTCTAATGGTTAAGAACCTTGAAGAAGTCTTGAAGTCAGTAAGTGAAATTGTTTGAGCTGTCCCAGGACTGAGTTTCTCACTCAGGTCCATTAAAGTAATGGATGGGATAAACTGAACTTGTGGTGCTGTTCTCTGTCTTGGTTATTACTGAGATTCCAGTTAAGAAAACTAAACAGAAAACAATAATTTTCTTATATTACCATAACTCTGCTTTCCACAAACCATGTTGACTTGAAATAATAGGAGTTGCATGTAAAAGTTGAGGAGGCCAGCTGTATGTTGTTATGTCAACATGAAACTTTGCATGGATTACTGTTACCGCAAATTACTTTTTCCATTTAGAACATGGCTTAATGGCCAGTAATAAACACAGAAAAGCTTTCTTAATATGCAAGATCCATTTGGAGAGAAATCAAACAACACTCAATAGACAGAACATTGTCCAGCCCAGAAAGTCATATATATGGTTTATGCAAGAGAGGTTTATGTTGCTTGTGGAATTACACTAGTTTGTGCTTTGAGTTCTTATTTTTATGACCAGTCTAGCTATAATTTTGCTCATCTAAAACTGTTTTGATATAATAGGAATCATATATGTTATACTGGTCAGTTTCTTGGATTTCCCTAGCTAGAGTTGCTGAGTCTCTTCACTGAATGGTATATTTGGTGGTTGGTTATTTTCCTTTGGAAGTGTTGTTATACAGTCATTTAATAGCCTGTTACAAAATTAGTAAGCTCAAGTGAGTCAATCATTTAGTCTTGCAAATACTACAATGAATTTTCTGTCCATAGTCCCTACTGATTTTGTGCCAAGTGAATATATCTGTGGGAGTGGGGGAGTGATGGCAGCATTTGTGCTCTATGCAAATAATATTTTATCATGTTTGTTTATTGCTACTGAATTTTATGTGTTGTCAAGACGCTTGGCAATTATTTATGCTGGAAGAGGCATTTCTGCTACCATCACTGAGGGAGAACAGTTTTAGAAGTTACCTTATAAAATCCTTGCAGCTATAGGATGTAAGAATGGCCATTTTTCCTCCTTTATGTTGGATCTTAAGTCTAGATTGTGGGAGAGTCATGGCTTTACAAGTCATTAAATATCAAGGTTTTTTTTATGGTTATAGTCTGATTCACCATATTGTCTGGAAGTAAGCACTTTTGAGCTCAGAGAGCTTTCGAATTTCATATACAGGTAGTCCTTGACTTATGACCACAATTGGGACCAGAAATTCCGTTGCTAAGCAATGCGATCATTAAGTGAGTCATGCCCAATTTTACCTTTTTTGCCACTGTGGTTAAGCGAATCACCACAGTCATTAAGCAAATCACATGGTCATTAAGCGAATCCAGCTTCCCCCATTGACTTTGTCAGAAGCTTCCTGGGAAGGTCGCAAATGGTGACCATGTGACCTTGGGACACTGCAACCATCGTAAATACATGCTGGTTGCCAAGCACCCAAATTTTGATCATGTGACCGTGGGGATGCTGCAGTAGTCATAAGTGTGAGGACCAGTTGTAAGTCACTTTTTTCAGTGCTGTTGTAACTTTGAATGGTCATTAAATGAACAGTCATAAATCAAGGACTACCTGTATAGCATCCTACTTTTTTAATGCTCAAAAACTAGCCAATTCAGTCTGAAATCAGTTTAATTCTTCACTGAAGAATTTGTTATAATGTAATTTTTTTTACCAATTAACGCAGAAAAAAAAATTCAGTAAGAGATATACAAATGACTTTAAATTAGTGATATACCTTTAAGTAGATAAAATGGATAGTACAGTAATCCATCTCATTGAACAAAGTATCTGACAATCATCACTATTGTACTTTTGTTCTAAGTTTTAACCTGCCTCCTTTGCTGGACTTTTGTATGACTTCAGAGGAAAAGCATTTATTTCTAGCATGATATCCCAAATGGTGAATAATTCTCCTTCTTTGCATAACATGGTGGACTACTAATGGGTCAATATAAAATTTGATATATGCTCTCACTATATGAAAGCAAACTTGCTATCAGTTTTCCGCTTATTTCTCTGTGTTTAACACTAGGTATCTTTTTTTCTTTTTTTTAATTTCAGCTTCAGTTGGTGTTCGATGGATGATAGGAGTTACAGAAATTAACAAGGGCTCAAATTACGGCAACCATGGACACGAGGGGAAGCAAAAGTGAAATCTCCAGAGACTGCTTCACATCCAAAGGGAACAAGCTTGTGAACTGCTGTGCATATCTGTCTTCAGACATGAGGATTAGGAATCTGTTAGAGAGAGGGCCGTGCATTCACTGAATTCATGTCTCTTCTCTATCCATCTCTCCCCCTGCTCCAGCTGGCAACAGGAGTTGATATTCTGCAATTTATTATTTCATTTTTTCTATACTTTTTTTCATTCAGATTTTCCAGAGGAACAGTTTTTTTTAATTAAGGAAAAGAAAATATGCAGCCACAGTATAGTAAGGAAGCATATGAAGGAATTAATATTCAGTCTCTTCTCTTTTTCTCTATAAATCTTTAATGGATGAAAATATGAAATAAAATTTACTTTCCTACAAGATTACCAAAATGAATATTTTATATATTTAAGAAAGTAAGAACCATTCTGTTGGATGGACCAAAAGCCTTTCTAGTCTGGTGGCCTATTTCCCAACTGTGACCAACCAGCTACCTCTGGAAAGCCCATAGGCTGGATGTGAAGTCTGTGACAGCCTCACACACTGTTCACCCACAGTCGCTCTCCAGCAGCAGCACATGCTTGTGAAGATTTGTAGTCTTAACCTTTATGAATTTGTCTGATTTCCTTTAAAAGTCATCTTAAATTCCTGTTACAGATTCCATATTCTCTGAGCTGTGTGAAGAAGTACTTCCTTTCATAGTTATCCTACTAGAAGATGAGTAATTGCCTCAGTGTCTGCGGGATCCACATTCTAGTTATGGGAATGGCAGAGCCAAGAGCGGATAGTATTTTAGATGTGTCTCTTATGCAAAATTGCCTCTATTAGCTTTCAGCTGGTAGTAACCCAGTCAGGTTATTTAAGGATAGTGCCTAGAGAAATAGCATTTGGATCCCTAACCGTCCATCCCAGTGAAGTCACTGGATATTTTCTGTTATACACAGAGATGGAGGAGAAGGACTGCCTTCTTAACTGACTTAACTCTTGTAGAAAGAGGATACTTTTTCAGATATTTTCATGAACAATAATCTAGCCATAATCTCCAAATGTTTAGCTTCAGTTTATGAAGCTGGAATCTGGTATTCTGAAAAATGGGAGGGAAGGGAATTGCCCACCAGTTATCCCAACAGAAGAGAATATCTGTTGCTCACGGTTGAACTGTGGAGTCCTTGGTGCTCTCTGGGCTTGGTGGTTTCTTTGCAGATATTTCATTATGCAACTAGGTAACATCATCAGTTCAGAAACCACACCCCCACCAAAACTGGCAGGGCAAGCTACTGTATATAAACAGGGAGAAAACCCCACATTCACTCGCACTGATGATGTTACCTAGTTGGATCATGAAACATCTGCAAGCAAAAACCAAGATCAGAGAGCACCAAGGACTTCACTTATAGATATCTTTGTTACGTCTTCTTCACATTTTCAGCTAAAAAATGCCAACAATGATTTTTTCAGGAAAGGATAATTTTGGTTGTTCCTTCCCATAACTTTTCCATCTTTTTGGAGATGCAGTGACCAGAACTAGTAGTAGTCAGTATTCCAAATGTGTTTGCATCTTAGATTTGTTTAGTTTCATTTCTAATCTATTTTTGTGGAAGTAATTGTTTTAACCAATGAGTGATTCTTGGGTAGTACTTTCACTGAGCTACTTACCACTATCCAAATATTTATACTCTGGCCAGCCTGATAGAAATATGAAGACTTTCCCCCTCAACATTTGTTTTCAGTTTGCAGACTGACTTGTATTTTTACCAGTTTCTTTTCCATTCAGTTCAGAAAGATGAAGTGAATGCAGTCCCATTTTTTTGCAGTCCCATTTTTTATTTGTGCTCAATTGTTTATTTCCTTTGCAGACTTGGTCATCAGACTATTCATACTTAACTCTTGATTATACTTGAAAAGGTTTAACATTCCCAGTCATATATCCTAAAGAAATCTATTGCTTACATTCTCCTATTGTAAAAACTCATTTTCCCCCTTTCCTTTTTGCTTCCTGTTCTTTAATCATTATGGATCTATAAGAGATTGTCTTTTTTATCCCAGGTTTTTAGTGAAGTCAAAAGCTGTTTGCAAGTCCATTTATAGAAATATCTACCCCACTGCAGTTATTCATACATTAACTCTCCCAAGGAACCCAAATGGTTAATGAAATTATTTCTAAAGAAGCTTGTTGATTCCTATTCAGTAAAACTTATTTTTCTATGTGCATAGTGTTACCTTTTATAATACTTTCTAAATTAGACAGTAAACTACCCAGCCTTGAATCCCCAATTCCATTTTAAATACTGGTATTACATTGGCTGCATTCTTGGTTTATAATACAGATATTGATCGTGATGATTAATTACATATTTTTATTAGAATGTTGACAATATTTATCTCATCTTGGATTGATACGACTCTGGCCTCCTTGATATACAGACCTACACTGCTGCTATTTTGCCTCCCTATGGGGTTTATCATATTGCAATTATATATTACACTAAAATATATTATAGATTGTTTGGTTTGGGCAAAATAAGTGTGTGCTCTCAGCTGTTTTGGTTCGTAAACAAAGGTGTATAGTTGTGTGGCTTAAGTAACAAACCAACTTTTATACTACAAGGATTGGTTTAGCATTCTAAAATCCATGGTTTGAGTTAGACTATTTTTATGAGTTTTTGATAAAAGCATGTGATCACTTGCATCCAACATCCAAACCACTTTAATATATTCAGTGAACTTCTCCCTTTTAGCAAGGACCAAATCCAAGATAGCAGAGCTCTCCTCATACTTTTGAAAGAGAAAAGTACCACCAACACAAGAATTTAGCTGACATCTTACATTTGGCAGAATGAGTCTTACAGCAGATACCTGGATAGTTGAAACCTTCCATCAGAACCATTTCACTGTTTTAAGCTTTAATTATCTGCTGAAATAAATCTTCCTTTACCTCTTCTGCCTGCTTTGGTGATTTGTAGCAGACTCCAAGCAACATACCCTTTTGGTTAGCTTGCCCTTTTATCTTAACCCCATTGCTTTCAACACGGGTGTTACCATCAGTCCAGTGGACCTCTATACAGGTGAGTTTGTTCCTGATACACAGGGCTACATAGCTGCCTCTCTTGTGTTGCCTTGTTTCTGAAACAAGGCGTACCCATCAAGCCCAGAGTTCCCTAGGGCAGGGTTCCTCAACCTTGGCAACTTTAAGACGGGTGGACTTCAACTTCCAGAATTCCCCAGCCAGCAAGCTTGCTGGCTGGGGAATTCTGGGAGTTGAAGTCCACACATCTTAAACTTGCAGAGGTTGAGGAACCCTGCCCTAGTGGGATTCATTCCCCCATGTTTCTGTTATCTCTGTTATAGCAAACTTGCCTTTGTGCCTCATGGCATCCAGTTGATACTCTGTGCATTAGTATGGATACGTTTAAGATACTGTATTAGATTTCTTCATTCAGTTTCCTTTTTCCATTATGCTAAACTAGTGATTTCCAAAACACTTCACTTTGCTGCTGTATTGAATCCAGTACTTATCAGTTTGTTACTCTAACAGGTTGATGATCCCTGCCCTTGTATTCTAGTTTAAAGTCCTCCTGATCAGGTTAGCTAGCCACTGTCCAAGGATGTACTTTATCTCCTTAATGAGGTGAATTCCATCTCTGCAAAGCAGCCCCCTCCTTCCTGAAGTTTTTTACCACTCCTGGGGTGGGGGGAACTTATTTCCATCTATGTTGCAACCAGGAGTTTCCTTGAAAAAAAATCTCTTGTTGGACTTTTGCTTTCAATGGGAAGTATTGATGGGAATACCAACTGGACGCTCCTGCCCGTTTTTGATTTGGATGTATTTCTTAGAGGCAGAAAGTTTCTTCCTTGTACAACAGGATTACTTTATTTTAAAAGGCTGTCTTATTTCTGCTTAGTTTCTTTCAACGTTCACAACCAAATGGAATACAAAGGCCTTGTTTAAAATTTTAACAAAATTTACCATTTAATGCTTCACTGACATGAGTTGCTATCAGTCTAAAAAAACTGACCCTAGATAAACTTTTAACTCAAATGTCACTGTAATATCCAGATGCAAAAGAATATTCCACAATAAACCTCAACTAACTTACGTGGTGTAACAGGGCAAAAGATCTGGGCCTGGGGATTCTCTGTATGATTGCCTCAGTATAGTCTGACTGTTGCCAAAGTAGCAGTACACTCAGATGTGAAGATGTAAATATACTTTCCAACACATCATTAACAAAATGAAAGGGTGCTGAGAAATCAGTGCTAAATATAAGCATATCAGTGGTGATATATGCTATATAGCACTACAAGTGTCTATAAAGAGCTAGACAACCCTGTAACCTGTTGGGCCATCCTTTGAGAGAAAGGTAGTGCAGTCCGCTGTGACCAAAATGAATGTTACATTTTAGGCTGACCATATGTTTTTTAGCCCAATGCAGGATGGTCCCGTGATCATCTAAGTAGAGTATATATCATAAATAGAAAAACAACTGTAGTGGCAAACAAATTTCAATAAGAAGTCAATATTTACTTACCTAAAGAGATAAGCAGAATGACCACAGGCAGGCAAAAAAGCAGTGGGAGTAGAAGTGACTTCCTGCTGGCTTTCCCATTGACATTGCTTGTGGGAAGCTGGTAGGGAGCATCGGAAATCATGATCACATGACCGCCGGACACTGCAACAGCTGCAACTTTGCAAATAAAACTGGTCTGAACATCATGGAATTTTCAATTCCATAGGAGTAATGGTCCCAGATTTTTTACGCATTCTTTAAGTGAGTGGATTTTAGGTACCTTGGTTCAAAAATTGTTGCGGTATAATGCACCGTTTGGGCTAACTTGGGGGTGCAAACAAACAGCAGACAAACACAATGGGAGTTTTAGTAGCATATAGATTGCAAGTGTGGGTTTTGCACAGGAAGAAGCCTCACCTGATTTAAACAGGCACAGGAGTTAAAAGCAAGGATTAAAATTTGGCAACTCAGTCTGTGTGAGAGAGAACTGGAAACATTTAAGTTTAAGCCCTTATAATGATAAGCTAAATGTGCATGAAATGAATCAGAATCTTCTTTGCAAGACTTGTGCTTTGATACTTATATGCAATCATGCTGTTCTTAGCTGATTCCCCTTTTCTCTGAAAGATGAATTTGTCCAAGAAAATGAGTCACTGAATTGTTTGAGGGATTATCTATAGAAGCTTCATTACACTTTCAGCTCTGGATTTTGGTTGGGGTAGAAAGAACTATCATAATAGTAGATTCCTGCTGATGTCAAGTCAATTACATCGCTGTTTTACTTAGCATAAATATCTGTAACCGTTCTAAGCAAACATTTGCCATGTTTTCGTATATATTTCTTTGATTCCAAGATTGATTAAGAGAAGGAGAGAGATAATGAAAAAGGAAAACCCTTTCAAATGTTGAGCCCTGCAACATTTTTACTAAAAAATATGTACTATCTACATTTTAGGCCCACATTGAGAAGTGTAGCTTGCTAATGCAACAATAGTACAAGTATACGCAAAACAGAAAATGCATTTTGTTTCATGATGAAAACAAAGCAGCCGGCCCAGAACATTTTGTCTTGAGTGTTCCATGCTTCATCAAGCAAAACCTGAATGGTTTTGACTATTTTGGGCATTTTTTTAAAAGGGAAGGGGGTTGTCCCTACAGCATAACAGTTCAAGCCTCTTGTTCTTTTCTTTTTCTTCCCCAGACCACAAGAATAGGGTAGCAGTTCATGTTGAGTGCTACCAGCCATCCAACTTGCAAGTATGAAAAAAAAAATGCTAATAGGATTATTTTTAAGACCTCTCATTATAGAAGCAATTCCTTTCCTCTTCTGTTGTATTCTTTAAATTCCAATATCCTCCCTTTGCCTTGGGGGATATGCTAATCTAAAGGAACCTACACAGAGATTAAACACTGTTGCTTTAAAAAAGATCTCTCATTTTCAAATCAATTTCTTCTTCCCTGACAGGAGGACATCCTAGCAGACAATGAATTCCAATCTGTCAACACAAATGGGATTCCTTTCAAAAGCATTTTTAAGTAAACTTCTTTATCTTAAGTTATCTATGCCTAAATCTAAAAGTCAGTAATAGACACTGTCTCCCTCCACCCCAGAGGAGGAAGCCTGCAGATTTACCATGGTTTTCTTGTTGCTGTTGTTTGGTGGTCTGGCAGAAGCTGGCTGACCAAAACAAAGTTAAAATACATTTTCTTCTTGGAATGAGAATATTGGTAAGAGAAGGAATGAAAAATATGAGGAGAGGAACTCCACCCAGGGAACCCACAAATAAACCTGCCTGCCTGCCAGCATGTACACCCTAAAATATTAACTAGCTCAGAAGAAAAAGGAGCGATATGAAACCATTCATAACACCCAAACTCAAAAGGCCTGGAAGAGCCAATGGTCATGCAGCCAAATCAAAGCAAGCCACATGTAGGGAAAACTTTGCAGGGGAAGACAGACATTACACAGACAGCTTGCTGTGCTTTGGTATGAATGCATACTTTACACATGCTCTTGATTGTGGAGCTTTCAGAGGGACTTTGAAAGACCCACTGCATGTATGAAGGCATCCTGGAGTTCAGTAGCAACAGGATGAAGAGGATGCAGAGTGCAATACACACACTCCTAAGCACAAAGCCAAAGCCAACTAAACCAACATGGTACTAGTACTCTCCATTTTACATTCAGGGTCAGTTTTGACCAATATTGTGTGCACTGAAACACGTAAATGCATTTGTACATGTGTATGCATGCCACTGATACTACCTCACCACTGTTCATCTGCTTCTCTTTTGAAGACTACATACATAAAATCACCCATATGAAGTCAACCTTCTCCATACAAAAAAACTTAAGTCTAGGCAGCCAGCCAATGTCATGTCGTTTTTCTCCCTGGGCTTTGTGGTCTGCAGCTGGCCAGGCCATCCTTTCTATGCTATATGTGTGTATGGTATGAGCACATGTAGCCTTAGAGCCAGCATACCTTATTTGACTCTGCTGGATCAGGGACTGGGATCCAATAATCATTACTGTGGTGTGATTGTGTAAGGACATGACTAGCCTAAGTGCTGCAGTAGCACAGATGGAAGCTAATATGCAAGTCTGAATGATTTCAGCCTCTCACTCATGGACCAGGGAGGAGATAAAGGCAACTTCATGAGGGCATGGCAGAAAAAAGATGTGGTCAGGAGATGTTCTTGTCAGGATTAGGAACAAGGGGGGGGGGGGCTCAGGACCCAAATATCTGCTGCCATCCCAACCTACCTATGCTCTGATGAGGTAAGGTTCTTTTCTGCATTCCAACTGTAGAAGATACGGCTACACAGAAGAGGCCTTTTCTGTGGTAATATCCTGACTTTAGAATACCCTCCTTTGGTTAGTGATTTCTTTTCAAAACAGCCTTACAAAATGTTTTCATTCATCCAAACATTTAAAATCCATTGTTTTCACTGATTGCATAGAATTATAGGGTTGAAACAGACTCTGGAGGTCTTCCAGTCCAACCCCCTGCCCAGGGCAGAAATCTTCAGACCATCTCAGATAAAGGGCTGTTCAATCTGAAAATCTCCAGTGATGGAGCACCCACAACTCCAGGAGGCAGGCTGTTCCACTGCTTAAGCATGGTCATTGTCAGTAATTACTCCTTATTTTGATTTGGATCTCTCTCTGTAAAGTTTCCATCCATTGTTTCTTGTCCTACTTTTGAGCACTATGGAGAATAAACCCACGTCCTCCTCCCTGTGATAGCCCTTCAAGTATTGAATTATATCTTTTAGTACTTCTGTCATGTATGGGTATTTTGAGTGTTATATATAATGGTTTGGGATCTCTGCTTGGATGAAGTCACAGACTAAAAATATTTAAAATAAGTACTTAGAAAACCATGATGTTTGGATGATTTTCTCTATGAAACCAGTGTTTCCAGAGGGAGATTTCAAACATGCAGCTACCTCTTTGAACCCTCAAGTAATATGATTTAGGCAAAAGTTTACTACTTAATTCTGCTGACAGCATAATTTTTTTTAAAGCACATCAAAAGAAAGCTGAACTACTCTAGATCATGAGCCCAGTTATCCTAGAGCCTTGCCCCACTGCTGAATTAAAGTGGTATCCAACAATCTTTAAATCAACAGGAAACAATGCCAGCATGAAATTTGCTGCCAAATCATGACCTAATCTTCATTGCATCTGTTTTGACTCACTGGCTAATGGTACAGCACGATTTTGCATGTGTAGCACATTATAACCAAAGTGTTTGGTTCACTCCTTCAGGTTGTCTAATCTTCAATCACAGAAGGGAAGCAGAAATGGGGCAAGTCTAGCTGTAGGACTCTGTTCATCATCTCTAGGCATCTTCTGATTCCTTTCTCCTTCACCCCAATCTGTTATAATACAAGTTGAATAAAGTTCAGCAACACCAGATCAGAGCCACAACAGGACACAAGCAGCAGTTTTATTTAGGGTTTTTCTCCCATTCCTTTCCGTTTTTTAAGATATGCAACAATAAAAAGACTTCCATATTCATATTTCTGCTTGGGAAGCTATTTCACTGTCATTGCATCAATTCAGTGTTACACCATTCTATAGTACTAAAACAGCAACTTTAACACACCTACTGTACTACCAGCTGAGTAGTGTACAACTATGGTGTAGTGCTAATAGACCACCAGCCCAGCCTTGCTGTTTAAGGGAAGCAGCAAACAAAACTCAGGAATTTTCCTTCTTATATTCCAGATGCTACAGTGCATCAAATAAGAGTAGTAACAGTTTCAAGCTGGCTTTTCAAGAATGATCTTATGTGTAGATTTGCTTTAATAATAAAAAACCAACAACTAAAAACAAAATAGGAAAGGCTTTTCCTGTCCAATTCTTCTTGAAAGTAGAATGTTTTTTAGCATTAAATCCATCCTGATGTGAGAATATTACAACACTCCTTCTCATGCTTGAAGCCAAGTTATGCAGCCTGAAAGCAATGACATCTAAACCCAAATTGTGGCTGTAACACAGGGAAAGGGGATGAATATAGTCCATTCATTTCTAGAAGACATCTATTCACACATTCAATACACATCAGGCACAACTAAGTACAGTAAGATACAGAGCATAGATGAGCATAACCAAGGCTAAGAACAGTATCACAATTTGTCTAATCAACTGGTTTCTGACACAAGCCTGGGATTCATGGAATATTTTTGGAACAATTTCAACCATTGGATAGAAAGCTCCACCTGCCTTCTACTCATCATCCACAACTGGAGGGGAAACAGAGAAGAAATGCAGTTATTTCATTGCTATGTAAACTACCAGCAAGACAAGGGATCTGCTTTTTTACCAATGGTTTAGCTTGCTTGTAACAATTCAATATATGCTTCCACTTAACTATATTTTCCATCCCTCTCGTTCCAGAGGCCATTAACTTCAGGCTGCTTAGTGCTCCCTAAAAGATCAACTAGGTTGTGCCAAGGCTTCCTACCAGCCCTCTACCAGATGTCCTCATCAGGAAGCCACACACCCTCTCCATCACTGTTGAGAGAGTACATCTACCAGATTTCTTCTCTCTGTTTAAGAAGTTAAGAAGTTGGACTATTCCATTGTAGAACAGAAACATTCAATGGCCTTTTGACTGCAAGTTTCTGCTCTTTGCTGGTAAAGCTGGAATGCCTTCCTTACCTCTTGTTGACCTCTACCCCATCCAGTCTCTGTGAGGAGGAATTCCAGATAAAGCATACACTGGGCTCTTGGGTGTCAGAGGGCCAGGCTTGAATATTGGATTAAGGGGAAGGGTTACTTGGACACAAAACATTCTTGGGAGGTAGTGTCATGACTACTTCAAGTCAGAAGGCTTAGACATGGAAGAGCCTGCTCTGGATGAATGTCAGCCTCAGAGATGAATAAGGGATTTCAGGCTAACTCGGCCAGCAAACATCTGGAACAAGTGATGCATACGTCAGATAATGGAAGCCCCAACTCCAAGCAGCTACCCAGCCTGAGGACTTGACACAAACTCTGGAGAGCTGAGACAGAGGTGCTCTGCTCAACTCGAGAAGCAAAAGTGGCAATGGCTGTCAAGCCTACATTAAGGCAACTGTCAATGGCCATGTCAGCCCTCCAAGGCAGACCAGGTCAGGAAACAGACACCACAAGAACTACTGGAAGTATACTTAACTGGTGTGATAACAGAATCCTGAAACCGGAACACATTCTCTTTTCCTCCCTCCAAGGCAATCTTGAGCTTTTTTCTCTCTCCTTTCTGAGCTAAACTAATATTTTCATAACAGCTCTTGCATATCTCCTTCAAGGTTATCACTGTACTCCTCCACAGGCTAGCTTCTTTATTAGGAACGACCACTCTAACCTCAGTTCCATGCTGTCACATCTCTGAATCTTGGGTGCTACCTGAATCTTGGCTTTTCAGTCCTGGATTCGCTGATTATCTTTCTGTGACATCTGGAGTTTTGAACTGTTCCTGGACTATATTTATCTGTATTCTGATTTGGCTTTGGGCTCTTACAAGGAAGCCTTTGCTTTCCCATGCTTAATGCTTAACATGGATTTTCTCCTAGGCTGTATCTTTTGCCTTTGAATAATGGAAAATAAAATTTTAATATTTTAAACTTGGTGCAAAGAAGCATTTTGGTTTTCACCACTTTTTAAAAGAATAGACAATATAGCCATGTGCCTTTCAGAGTTTAAAGGTTTTGAAAGTGCTTATTTGCAGGCTACAGCCAAATACAAATCCACCTATCGTTGCACAAAAATATCCTATTGAGACTGACTTCAAAGAAAAATCTGTTTTTCCATGTCATGGTTTTGTATGAAGACACTTAATCCCCTTAAACATAATGCTCCTCTTTGTGCATGCATGTATAAAAAAAAACACAGTCAAAGATTCATTTCTGTGACTCAGAGAATTGTAAACAGAATGGGGGGAGTGGTATATGGAATCATCAAGCCTAGGTATACACTGCTAAGAGTTAAAACCACAGCCTGGTATGTCCCCAAAGTCTATCACTGCAGGTGAATGACATGACCGATTCCTACATCAGTCACATCTGACCATCTGGATTCACACTTCAGTTGAGGCTTAACGGCAGATATAATCATAACTGTGAGCAAACAGTAAAAGTGCTATTTACCTTCTCAGGAATTTTAAAAAGCCTGCCCAAACTTTATTATAGCTCAAATAGCTAGACTCTTGAAACACAACTGCAGCCCGCATCCTATAAAACTTCTGAAGGCATTTAAGTAGCAGCTTCGACAACAAAATAGGAATCAAAGTCTTCCTAAAATAAACCATTTATTGAGAAAAAGCTTTTACATTTCATCAATCAACGTTGCATAACAAATCAAGCTGGCCAATAAAAAACAGAAACAAAAAACAGAAAAGTAGAAGTTCACAGTCAGTGCACTCAACAAACAGGAGATTAAAAATAAGGTTCAGAATGCCTGATATAACACTAACTTTTTTTGAACCTAAAAGTTCAAAAATCCTACATATTAACATTACAGCTCTCAGTCATCTGAGAAACAGAGAAAGAACAAAAATAAGGTCATGGTCCATTATACAGTAGTAATGGCACTTTCACTGAAACATGCAGCTTCTTTAAACTCATGGGGGCTGCCAGGGGAGCAACAGGTACCAAGGGAAACAAACAGCAGCAGCAGTAGAAGTGACGCTTGTCACTTGTGCAGTCTTCAGTTGTGTTAGGCCTTGAGTCATATCCTGTGTCTCAGCACAGTCTGTATGTAAATATTACATATAGTAGTGATTCAGAAATACTTCACCCGAGTACAGGAAGCCCTGTGCATAGCTTCATTCTTCATCTGTGCACACCTGGATTGTAACAGGGAGAGAAGAGATAATTAGCCCTGTTCAGCTTTTTTTTTAAAGGTATGCTTCTCATTCATTGACAATAACTCTTGAGCTATCTTCTACTGCAACTACTACCTAGATGCAATTGTATCATTCTGTTTTTACTTTTCAAGAGATGTGGAAGTTCCTTCGAAGTGTAACAGCTGCACTATTGATACTATAGCAGAAAGTTAAAAAGAGGACATAGCTTCTATAGGTCTCCAAGTGTCATATGTTAATCCAGTAAATTTAGCCAGTGTTAACCTAGTAACTATGGTGTTGGAAGAGGACAGAGGAGACCCAGGTTCAGCTATAGAAACTCACAGGGTGAATTTAGGCCCATCATTTTCACTTAACCCAATCCACCCCACTGGGTTGTGATGTGGAGGAAGTTAGATGCAAGAGAGTTATGTATGCCATTTGGAACTCCTAGAGGAAAGATGGCATACAAATATAAATAGCAACAACAACAGATGACGATGATCCGATATTATTATTATTAGCCAATATCAGGCTAACAGAAATCTAGTAAGCTACTCACAAATATGATTAGATTTGTTTCTTTGCTTATTAGCATAATTTATACACCACCCCAATCTCATGATTCTGGGCAGTATACAAGAATGTCAGCATCAGTCTTAATATATAAACACTGGCATGAATCAAACAATAAAAAATTGTTCAACAGCCTTGCCCACTAGACATAAAAGACCTGATTACAATGGGCCACAGTTATCTCTAGAGACAACATGTACCAAAAGCTGGGGCTACAGCCAAGGCCAGTTTTCTGGCCCACAACAACACTGCAGTAACTTTTTATTGTAAAATCATCATATTTGTAGGTGCCTATGAGACTGTAACATTTACCAAGAACAGCTTATTCATTACATAACCATACCAATTCAGAGCTCTCCTTGTTCTGTCTAACATACTAACCTGCCTGCTAAAAGGACATTTTCTTTTAAAACTTAAAAAATGGTTCTGACGAACATTTCATGCTGCTTCCTGCTCCTCTTGGTCGGGTTAGTCTACAACTCTACAATTTTGTATAGAACAAAAAACTTTCCGAAGTCTGAATGCTGACATATGTAAGAGCAACAACAGCCAAATAATTCCAAAAAGCTGACGCACATCTTTCTCAAAGCAATTTCAGATTAAGACAAATGTTGCACTTTGGAATTACGCTGTTCTGGATTCTAGCCAATGCCTTCATTCCGCCACCCTTCCACCGCCCCGGTTTTCCAACTCCAGCATTCTATGGCTACTGAGCATATCTGGTTAGGGTTAGGATATTTTATTCTGCTTTAAAGATGCTTAGCACTGCTGCAAAACTGTGGACTCTCCCAAGTCTGCCCCTACCTCCCTTTTGTGCATTGTGCATTCTCACTACGGCACACAAAACATAATCATTGGGAAGTTGCCAATGTGGGGAAACACTGTGCAAGTGCAAGCAAAGTCTTCATCTCCCAATTAGTTAGGAGTTAAGTACTACTGAATTATTTATGCTGTTTCAGTTTTTCTGATGACTCTAAAATAAGAAAAATAAGTAGTAATTGCTTACAAAGACTAGAACTAAAATCTACAAGCTCTTTTTCATTTAAACAGTTACATTTCTTTTCTAAAGAATAAGACGCCCACAGTTACTAACAAGAATAGTCAAGCTTAACCAACCTTGACAAACGAATGGTCGAGGAGCTGGCTAGCTGTCCATCTCATCTTTGGATCACTCTCCAGGCAATGAGAAAGGAAACCTTTTCCTTCTGGACTTATCCTTTCTGGTATAGGGGGCTTATGACCCATTCCTACTCTATACATGATCTGGAAGTTGTGTTCAAATTCATGCCAGGGTCTCTGCAACAAAGTATGAGTATCCATGTTGAAAGAATTAGCTTTTTCACTGACCAGGTAACATATACATTGTGGTGAGTTAGTTGCTGCATTTCTTCTTTGATAGCATTAAAGCTCTGATAAGCATAATGAATAAAACTGAGTACAGAGGTTCACAAATAAGCATATGGCGTGGGGCAGTTGAAATCAGTGTGTAGCTACCTCTCTAACCTAATAATATATTTAAGAACTAAGCAGTGCACCAAATGATGTTCCCAAGCAGTTCTTACACTGATCCGACTTTCAGCTGACATTCAAGACTCCTGCATAAATCTATCAACATACACCCAAGGAAGCAGCATAACACTGTCCACAAGGGGGAATAAAGAAGAAAATGAAGCAAGAAATCAAAGACAACAGAAGAGAAAAAAACAGGACAACCATTATAACTGCTTGAATTTTTTTTTTTTAATTCTGTAACAAATGCATTAGATGCAAGAGAAATTAGCTAAATTAGTTATATCAATAAGTGTAGGGCTGTAGATATGTGACAGTCCCAAATGTATATTTTTATAACATTGTAAGGACATCTTTTATACTTTACTTCAGTGCAATGGCTATCAGATGCTTGGAAGAGAACAATACACCTCTTTCTGTATTTATTGGCTCTGCTAAAGGTAGCAGAGAAAACATGCTGCTCAAAACACTTTTTTTCAACTCAGAGATGGATTAAATGATACCTTAAATGTAAAATGAGGCTTAGATCCAGTACACTGCTTTAAGTGCCTTTATTTTTAAAGTGCCCCACAGCCTGGAACACAACAGAAGCTTCCTAGTTACATCACAGAAAAACAAAGGCTTCGTTCCAAGATGTGGGAACTCTACCTCTTTAAGTAATTTAAAAGGGGGAAAGCTGCCTCATAAATTACAGTTTTAATTTAAATATGCATCGATACAATCGCTTGATTCACCTACCTATGTCAAAAACAGTCAAACATGTTTTCCTGTAAGAAGAATCTCAGGGGGAAAAAAGGTAGGAAGTGGCTTCACTTAAGCTATCTTTATTGCAACAATTTAAATATGAGATGGAATAATAAGCCAAGCTATGTTCCATTTTTTACTCCTTGGCACTGCTGAAGGCTAGAAATAAATAATTAATCATACTTTATTTTCAAATCCAAACCAAAGAAACTACACTCCTATTTGCGTACTTAATGAACAAGTGATGGCCTAAAACTCAGGCCCTGCTCCTTATCCCCCCTGTGGACCACCTAACACACCTTATTCTCCCTGACCTGCACATGCTCAGCTGGGCAATTGGAAAGGAGCTCCTGAGTTTGCTTAAAGTTTTTTCTGCAATCCTAGAACTTACATTCTGATTCACACACAAAGCAGCATTTGCACTTGAGGAACTGCAAGTGCAGTTTCTCTTCAGGACTCCCCACTCAACTCAAGTGCCAGGGAAAGCAAAAGCCAATTGGGGGGGCATTGTAGGTGGCTTGGCCAGCATATGCTGTCCCATGCCTACACTGAAATTAAATAAATAACTTCATACATTCAAGTATATGTCTGAACAGGCTTTAGGTTTATGGATTTTGAAGTATATTTACAATCCTGGCTTATCTGAAATCTACAAATTAACCCGTTCCCATATTTGGATATAGCAAAAATCTGGGTTCTTAACCGTGCTAAAAAAGACAAATCAACCAAATGATGTTGCAAGCACAAGATTCATTCATAATTCATGGCACAGGACCAGGTTATCTGAGGAGCTGTCTCACCCGTTACATCGGCCTGCCCCACTCGGTCTGGTAGAAGGGGCATGTTGCAGACACCACTAGTCAAGGAGTTTTGGCTGATAGGATCTAGGAAGAGGGCCTTTTCTACTGTGGTCCCTGCCCTATAGAACAACTTACCACCTGAGGTGCGCTGTGCCCCCACTCTCATGGCCTTCAGGAAGAGTGTGAAATCTTGGCTATGCCAGATGGCCTGGGAGCCTGATGGGGGCTCACATTGTTGGAATTGGCTGGTGGAGTAATTGATTCTGCCCTCCCCCCGCCATCATCTTGAATTATTCTTTTTATGTATATAGACTTTTTATATAGTATTATTTTTTAGGTGATTTAATATGGATATTTATTTTTACTGTTTTTACTGTTTGATTTTAATTATGAGCTGCCCAGAGTCCCCCTCTGGGGGAGATGGGTGGCATATAAATGTAATAAATAAATAAATAAATAAATAAATAAATAAATACATACATACATACATACATACATACATACATACATACTTCAATTTATTAAACTAAGTTATATGCAGGTGAATCAGATCTTTGTATTAAAGAGAGTACACTGAGCATTTAAGTCAAAATTAATTTTTCTCTCGCCAATGACTTCTAACTGAGTAAAGTTCAAGTTATCCAATTTCTCAAAAATCCAGTAATGGCATGTTTGAGATTACCCACAGAGCCTCCTGAGTAACTAAATTAGTTTAATGTCATACAGGACACTTACCTTCCCTGTGACCATTTCAATCACGACACATCCAAGACTCCAGATGTCTGCTGCACGTCCATGACCTTCTCCTTTAGCTCTGGTAATCACTTCAGGAGCCATGTATGCTTTGAAACAACATACATGATCACATCAGTTTATGCAAGAAAAGGAACAGGAGGCTTCTAAACAAAGGGATTCGTCTGAGAAACCAAATCACGATCAACAGTTCAGTAGTAAGTTACCCACTGGTACTGCCATGTTAGTAAGTACAAAGTACAACCTTCAGTTATTCTATGTGAACTTAATGTAGACATTATTGCTTATTTTAGAAGCATTTTCACAAATTTTATTTTGCTTTTCCAAGATATTTTCTCCTTATGAGAGAGCTACAGATGTCCACTGACTCCAGTACAAGGGAAATATTTTAACACATAATTATTAACACATAATTTTAACACAAAATTATGTCTATGCAGGACTAGTTCAAACCCAGAAATAAATATCGTAAAACCTTAGCAATATGCAGCTATTCAGATCCAATGCAGAAAAGGAGGGTTTTTTGGGAGAGGGGAATGTGGGCATGCTCACTGCCCCTGTCTGTGCCTTCTTTAAGAATCCCTGTCTTTTTCTGCCCTTGCACAGCGACCATGTGGTCCCAGGAAAATGCACTTTTGAGTTGAGGCATCAACAAGGTACAACAAAGACACCATACCCGGTTACCACCTCCATAACTCATATGTCTGTTTTCCTGGGATTGCACAGCTTTAGTGTGAGCCAGGGAAAGTTGGGGCTTCTTCAAGAAGTGACTGACAGGTGCAGCAAGTGAACACACATCCCTTCCAAAGCATCTTTTTCATTTTGGATCCAAATAGTCACATATCCCTATAAAACCCCTTTGCATAATAGCAAGCATCATTACGTAAGTAATCACGTAAATAGAACTTGCATGAAACTAAGTAGGAGCTAATAAAAGTTGCATTCATAATTACTGATACAATAAACCAAATTAATGGCTAGAGTAGCTGCTGATGTAAAAAGCTGTACAGTAGTTGTCATCTTTAAAAGAAGAAGAAAAAAGTATAAGGTTTCCAGATACAATCTGTTCTTTGGCTCTGATTAGTCTTGTATTAGCAAGACTCAAGCGAACCCCCATTATATTCAGCACTACACTCATTACATGTATTCTGCAAAAATCAATTAAAATTTTACAAGTATTACTGTATTATCACTTAGCTGTTTATATAACATCTTAAAGTTCCCAAGGTTGAGAAACACTGCGTTAGAGAGTCTAAAACAGTCTGTGTTATCTCAGCAGTCCTTCATAGTATTTGTGTTAATATTCTTGCATTTGGAGGAGGAACGTAAGCGAATGTTTTGCCTCTGTTCCCTTTGACATATTTATTTTTCATAACAGGGGATAGGAAATTATCTTACATCAGGGCAAACTGTTTGTGTGTCCTAACCTGGTTGTGCCTATTCTGATTCTTGGAAAGATCATATACTCCTTCCATTTAGCCAAGTTTCATGCTAAATAAATAAATGCATAATAAGCTCTCCTAAAGCTACCTACTGAATTAATAGTACAGAAATTATTAGAAACAGGAACCTTCTAGCTCACTGCTTACCTACTATTCTACAGAAATTCAGAACACTCTCTTACATCCTTCTCCATTTTTGAAAATTATGCAAACATGGCTGTCATATAAACACGTAAGCTGTGTACATTTAGTGTCTGAAAGAGAAATCTCTTGCATCTGTTAGAGTGCTTACAGGGACAGTATAGCTATTGACATAGTTTTAGTGAAATGATCAAAATGTTCAAGAAAATTCAGTAATTTTTCTCAAGCACTCCATGAAATTTGATTATATAGTACTCTACAATAAGCAGGATTAAACTGAATAGACAGTTTGCATTATCTGTTTGGGAGTAATTGATTTTTAACTTTATTTTATATTATCCTGGAAGAGGTCTATATGATCACTAAGAGGCAACACTGACTTGATGGCACAAAATCAATCAACATTTTATTAATAAAACTTTGCTTCTGCGTAGAAATAACATATAATAGAAGATCAGCAAGAAAAAGGGAAGGCTATATAGTTGGAATATTATTCATTAAAAGCTGTATCTGCTTAATTCCATTTTGAAGGCAGAAAATGGATGATGAAAAAAAATTCAGGCCTCCAGTAAAAATCTATGATTAAATCTATGTCCACATTCACCACTCCAATCTCTTGACCATGCAAGTAATGAGAATTTTAATCAAACAGTATGTTCTTTTATGCAGTTTAAATATGTAATAGAGTTTCAAGTATGTAGGACATGTTAGCATGTTAAAAGATAATAGACCAGATGCATAGGTATAATCAGAGTATAGAAGTGGGGCAAAAATTACTGAATACTTTGCAATAATAGACAAGCAATAACAGACAGAGTTTATGAGCACTTCACTGGTATGCACAGTTTGGACAATTCTAACAACACAATCTTCAGATTTTATTTTTGATTTAGATTTACAGATCTGTAATAACACTGATCCTCCAGAAGGTGGCAAGACTTAACCAACGTTGACCAATCCTGAAAACCTAAACAAAAGCTAAACAGTATTTGGAATGGATGACCACCAGGAATATAATAGGACTAAACTGGGAAGTAAACAACAGAAGCCTGGAAGAAGGCAATGGCAAAGAAAACGATATGGACATGTCCATGCAGTTACAAATTCCTCAACTTTTCAGCAACACCTGCAATGCTAAAGATTTATGTAAATAACATTGTGCAGTATTTTAAATCCTCTGATATTGCTGCTTTAAATACCGTATTTTTCCAACTATAAGACGATACTTTTTTCTAAAATCCTTACGCTAAAAATTGAAGGGCGTCTTATTCAAGGAAGTCAGCCGAGGAGAGAACTGCGCGGTTGCAAAACTGCCCATACTTTGTCTCTGCAAAGAGGCTTCCTCCTATTGCTAGCTTCCAATCACGAGTGAAATAGCTTGAGTCTGCAAACAGACTTCCTCCAATCATGAGCCTTATGTAACTGACGTCAGCTGATGCTGAACAAACCAATTGGAGGAAGTCTGTTTGCAGAGACAAGCTATCGGCAGTTTCACTCGTGATTGAATATAATCAGTTATGCAAAAGAACATGGAAATAGAGCTGCAGAGAGATGGTTTGGACCTCCTCCCACCGAGTGTATCAGGTAAATGTTAACTAATTACTAAATAAAAATGTGTTCTGCACTATCTTTAAAATATTGATTTCTTAATTTTGGGTTAGAAAAGTGGGGGTCGTCTTGTACATGGGGGTGTCTTATTGACGGAAAAATACGGTAATTTTGGATCCCGTTTTGTCTTCCACCCAGCCTAGATGCATTCAAGACACTAACACAGATCTGTTGCTCATACAGGACGTTCTTTTCATTTGAGAGTCTCTCTCATACATACAACATCCCCCCCTTAATATGTATTTATTGAAATGAGTAAGGATGCCTGCATCAGGATGGATGATGGATGGATGCTTGTTGCAGGTCAGAACTCACATTCTCATAACAACATAACATAGGAAGCCAAGAGCATGCAGCAGAGTCTCTCAATGGCCACTAGGCAGTGCCATATACAAGGATTGTTTTGTATATTCTTCCTTACCTGCAGTTCCCAGAGTACTATTCACCTCACCAGGCATTGTCTGTGTATTATTCTTTAATTTTACCGAGCAGCCAAAATCTCCCAGCTTAATCAGTCCTGATGATGTAAGAAAGATGTTCGCTCCTTAAAGCCAAAAAAAAAAAAAAAGAAAAGAAAGAAAAATGATTTCACAACTAAAAATTAGAAAAAGATTTTAGAATCAAGTTATTACAGAGGAATCAGGCTCAACTATAAATGGACGTACATTATAGATATCTGGACAGTTAATATTTCCTGCTCACAAGTTCCTCTAAGTATCTTGCATGCAATCCAGGGTGGGAGATCACACATTTCCATTGATTCATTCATCTGAATCTTATCTCTGACTCAGCACTCCTGCGTTCCTTGAATGAAAGATGGGGACTGCTGTTATATCCCTTTTATGATTTCTTAGTGGGAAGAAAAGCCAGGAGGGAAAACTGTCATTAGTTTGTACTAATTCCTGATCCCAGAAGACTAATGGCAGTTGGTCCTTTCTTTCCTCTCCAGCTTGAGCTCTGAAAGGGAGAAAGAGCTTCCATCTGCAGGATGCCTCCCTAGAACATTGTTATGGAAACTGAAAATGGTCCAAGAGAGACAGAGGGAGAAACTGAGATTCAAGAATCTGTTACAGTGAGGTGGGACAGCAAGCAGCATTAATCATTATTCAGGCAGGTCTATCTGACTGCTCAAGCTAGCATGCTATTCTAGCAATCTGCAAAACTGAGAAAGGAATGTTTAGGCCAATCCTTAGGTCATGATGAGTTACATTAAAACCTAGTTCTAATGGCAACTTGGCTTTCAAGTGGTGAAAAACAACCATTAATGTCATGTAGTCAAGCATAACTACCTGCTGCTTCTATTCCCTAAACAATCTCCTAAACATCAGCATATAAATATAAAAGTTCTTTGGACTTTTATGTATGCTGATGTCATTATTGTAATAACATTTTCCCATTTGTGACTTGATAAGTGGTCTCCTTTATCAGTAAAGAATGCTCATAGTCCAAAGAAGAAGGAAGAAGGAAGAAGAAGTAATGACCTTCTCTTAGAAATTAGTGGTAAACATTGACATTTGCTAAGGATTTGGCATCTAGTCATACAGAGTTTTAGAGATCATCTTCTGCCTTATATTAATGATAGAACATAAGGCAGAAGATGATCTCTAAAACTAACATAGATAATTCTCTTCATCTGTAAATATTGATCACAACTGTGAAAGACACAACCAGCAGTAAATTCCGGCTGGCAAGCAAGAAAACCTCTCTTAAGTGCTAAAACCTCCTAGTGTGGAGAAGAGGAACTGAAAAAGGCTAAAAATGATATATTTTTCATGAGCCTGCTATTTGAAGGGATTTGTTTCTAAAATGTATATTTACATTGGCTTTAAACAAAAATCTGTGGAGCAGTCCAAAGTAAAAGAGAAATCTCTACCTTTAATATCTCGATGCACTATACCATGTTCGTGCAACACATTGATGGCAGTTGTGATCTGCTTTGTGTAGAGCCTAATAACATGTTCTTGGAGGCCCAGCCTTGACACTTCTTCCAGAGTTCCCTCATCACAATACTCCATAAAGATATACATTTCTTCCTGTAATCAAGGTGCAAACAGTTTTACTTGGATTTATTCAATCCTCACTAGGTAGAATACAATTCTTTCCTATAGGTATGGTCCAGGAAGCTCTGAATGTGAAACATGAGAGCTAGTTTGGTGTGGTGGTTAAAGGTGCTGGACTAGAAGCCAGGAGACCAGGAGTTCTAGCGCTCCTTTAGGCACAGAAGCCAGCTGGGTGATAGGCTAAGAGATCAAACCCTACGCATCCTCTATCCAAATCCACTGCCCCTTGTTGGGAAATTGGATTGTGCTTCTCACATGCTTGATTTGTTCCCTAAATAGCAAATATAATCCTGGAACAATCCAAAGGTAATTACTTCAACAAATAAAATGAAACACAGCATACGTAGCGTAAAAAAAATAAAGCAAGACCAACATTCCTGTATACTCCTACTAATTTGAGTTTTTATTCTATGTGAACTGCAAGGGTCGACGACCACCGTTTCCTTACCCTGTGAAGTTCTACACCAAAGTAGCGGACCAGATTAGGATGCTTAATGCCTTCAAAAATTTTCAACTCATCTGCAGTTTCTTTTATCGTTTTGTGATCATTGGGTTGAAATCTTATCTGCAAAAAGCCATAGTATTTCATGAGTGTTGCAACCCAAGCTAACAGGAAAAGAGACTGGAGAAAAGCACCACCGAAGCCACCTACAGACCTGTTTATACTGTCATGCAGAATGAGTAAGAACAATCACATATCTGCACAGATAATACAGAAATCTCTTCCCTTCTATTCTACCTTCAATGCACTATCTAGGGCAAGTAACAAAAGTTTAAAATCTGTTAAAAAATAATCAAGCAGGGACTACAGACAAAAAAAGTACACAGTCTTTACCAATCAGCAAACAAGAGCTGTAAGTTCAAGAGCTGAGCTTACTTCATGCAGTAAGTTATTAAATGATGTTAGTGCAGCTACTGAGAAGCCCCTATTTCCTCAGTTTCGCCCACGCTTCCATTCTACGTTGAATACCTTCTGATATTAAGAAGCAGAAGTGTTGGTAGGAATGAGGCATCCCCTCACAGTAAATGAGGTAATTTAAAAAGCTGCTATTTAACTAATTAAATAAATGGCATAAACAAGGAAACAGAAACAAATAAAATTGGTTTACAAGCACATTACTTACTTCTTTCATAGCCATCAATTCACCGGTGTCAACGCTGATACAAGTATAAACTTTCCCATATTGGCCTTCTCCTGCAGAATTGTAAGAAAATAAAAATCTAAGCACTATGAAAATATTTTTCTAGGTTTTATCAGTATGAACCAGTTATATATGATCTACTATAGAATATCTATATAAACTTATATGTGGGTTCTTTTGTTAGATGCCTCGAATGCTCTAGGAATGAATAATCCAATTAATGCACAGGCATATAAACAGAAAGTGTTTTAAACACACACCCCCGAATATTTTATAAGATAGCCCTGTTATGAAGAGTGCATATTAACAGCATTGCATAACTCCTGACTTATTCCATCCAATTCCCAAGCTAATGATTTCTATATAAAAATATATGTCATTCAACCGTGAGTACTTCTCTTTACATAGCTGCATTACAGAGCAAATTTTACTTCTAAATGACCTGCAATAACTTGCAGAATATCCCGGACTTAGCATGCTTCAAGCCATCATGGCTTTTTAAACAAATAGCAATTATAAATACATAGACTGACAATCAAAAACAAAGTCCATGATCCAGATGAGGATAAAATATGCAGAAAGACATACAGTACATATAACATTTCTGGGTTAGAAGCACACATGAAAACTCCCTCCATTAACTGAAATCTCAAGAGGTAGCTCACTAGAAACTTACCAATTTTATTTCCCCTCTGCCACTTAAACGTGACCTTTCTTAAGCCTACATGCATGACATTATCATAAGATTTGGGCGTGTCACAAACTTGGCCAATGATATTTTTCCGTCTCATTTCCCGGTATCTCTTTTCCTCAAACAGCTGGACCGATTTCTGAACTGTTTCCATAGGTCCCTGTCTGGAAGCAGTATCTAGAAACAAACAGAAAAGGCAAAAGTGTTGATTATGAATGAACTGCAGTTATCTACCTACACCATTAAAATAGTACTGTATAAAAGTTAGTAATGTTCCAACACTAATAAATGTTCTAAATATTCTAAATGTTTATCTTTCGTAAAATAAAAAGTCAATCATTCAGACTTCATTTACCAATTTAATATTTAGAATATTTAGAAGATAATTACTTCTCATCTCCCCCACCACCACCACGACCCAAACCCATACATATATCCAGCTATAAAAACTGAGCATGCAGACATGGCTCGTGGAATACTCTCCAACACCCTTAGCAGCAGTGACTACAGGAGGAATTTGATTTACTTCTTTGTAATGTGTTGCATCTGTGCGTTTTTATTCCCCCTCCTGTTACATCTGTGCATGCCTGTGTCTTTGTGTACACTGGGAAGCACAGGGTAGGCTGCATATCCCTACTCTAGGCACATGATTAGGAGCCCCAAGAGAGAAAGCCTTACAATGGAGCAGTGGCCAGCACTGTAAGTCTCTTCCTGATTGTGTCTCCCACAGGGATGCATTCAGGGGATTTTTCAGGAATTTTTTTCCCCACAGCCTCTGACCATAAGTCAGTGTTGTCCAAACTTGGCCACTTTAAGATGAGTGGACTTCAACTCCCAGAACTCCCCAGCCAGTGACCAAGTTTGGACAACACTGCCATAAGTAATCTAACCACGCTGGTCAGCGCAGGATGGTACATTCAGCTTCCCAATCCAGGTCTGAGAGAGAGGGACTGGCCCAAAGTGACCTAGCCAGCTCATGCCTAAGGGAGGACTGAAACCTGGGTCTGTCTGCTCCCAGTCCATCACCTTAACCATGTTCCACACTGGTTCTCAAATAAATGCATATATGTACATATATTTGTACTGAATAAAGGTGACAAGATCCAAGGACAGTTACTAGCAAGAAGAATGTTGACACTGATTTAATCCTCCAGCAGCCCCATGTAACAGGGAAAGGGACTCTACAGCCATCCAGATGATTTTGAACTTATATCTGTCACCACTGGCCATGTTACTGGAAGCAACATCTGGGGGCAAAGGCTTCCCATTCCTATTCTATGATGAAAATACCTAGAATGTAGATAAATACAAGGATATGCTTGAAATAAAGGAAATAAAGGTACAGTGTTGATTTGTTCAAGCACCAATAATGTGAATATAGTTTGACGACAACGGTAAGAAGAGTAACATTTTAGAGAATTACTAAATTATACCTACTATGAAATGGCAGTTAGAAATGCATTTCTTGTCAAAATAACAAACTCATTTTTTTTACCTTTGGTCTGACTGATAAGAGTCCGAAGCTCCCAACTTCTCCGGGCTGTTCCACTTGTATCCCCTTTTGGATAAGATGGCTCTGTGAAAACAAGATGTTGTAAGTAACGTATGGCACAAAAAAAGAGCCAAGGACTGATTTCTCACCCTTTGGTCAGCAGCTTTTAAGAAGTCCTGCTTATGTGAAGATGAAGGCGAAGGCTATTATGAATGTGTGACCAGGGCTCCACAATGGGAGGTACTCTTCCCATACGCATGAACTGAATAGTTATAGCCATGGTAAAAAGAAGCACTGGGTCCCTCATATCCCCTTCTTTATGCTAGAGTCAATAGATTAGATGCGGAGAACCAGTCACGGAGGTAGGCATTCCTACGCCTCCTACACACTACAACCAATTCCCCTACCCGCGTCAAAAATAAGTTCTCAAGGATCAGCGGATCCTCAGATACAGCATAGGATACTGCATCAGGTCCTGCTGATGGAGGGCAGCTACTCAGAAGTTATAGCAGGAGTACGCTTCAGCTCACACAAGACATTTCTGACTTCAGTACAATGGTTTGAAATGAATACACTGGAAAAAATGGAAACATTTGATTTGATGGCATATGTAAAAGTAGATCTGTGGAGAAGAAAATAATGAAGTGAAGAACTAGCTTCCATTTAAAAAGGAAGGTGAATAGCAAAGTAATTGTCTGAAATAAATGACGACCATTCTCTTCATACAGTGGGGCAAAAAAGTATTTAGTCAGCCACCAATTGTGCAAGTTCTCCCACTTAAAAAGATGAGAGAGGCCTGTAATTTTCATCATAGGTATACCTCAACTATGAGAGACAAAATGAGAAAAAAAATCCAGAAAATCACATTGTCTGATTTTTAAAGAATTTATTTGCAAATCATGGTGGAAAATAAGTATTTGGTCACCTACAAACAAGCAAGATGTCTGGCTCTCACAGACCTGTAACTACTTCTTTAAGAGGCTCCTCTGTCCTCCACTCGTTACCTGTAGTAATGGCACCTTGTTATCAGTATAAAAGACACCTGTCCACAACCTCAGTCACACTCCAAACTCCACTATGGCCAAGAGCAAAGAGCTGTCGAAGGACACTAGAAACAAAATTGTAGACCTGCACCAGGCTGGGAAGACTGAATCTGCAAGAGGCAAGCAGCTTGGGGTGAAGAAATCAACTGTGGGAGCAATAATTAGAAAAAGGAAGACATACAAGACCACTGATAATCTCCCTTGATCTGGGGCTCCACGCAAGATCTCACCCTGTGGGGTCAAAATGATCACAAGAACGGTGAGCAAAAATCCCAGAACCACACGGGGGGACCTAGTGAATGACCTGCAGAGAGCTGGGACCAAAGTAACAAAGGCTACCATCAGTAACACACTACACTGCCAGGGACTCAAATCCTGCAGTGCCAGACGTGTCCCCCTGCTTAAGCCAGTACATGTCCGGGCCTGTCTGAAGTTTGCTAGAGAGCATTTGGATGACCCAGAAGAGGATTGGGAGAATGTCATATGGTCAGATGAAACCAAAGTAGAATGTTTTGGTCTAAACTCAACTCGTCGTATTTGGAGGAGAGAGAATGCTGAGTTGCATCCAAAGAACACCATACCTACTGTGAAGCATGGAGGTGGAAACATCATGCTTTGGGGCTGTTTTTCTGCAAAGGGACCAGGACGACTGATCTGTGTAAAGGAAAGAATGAATGGGGCCATGTATCGTGAGATTTTGAGTGAACACCTCCTTCCATCAGCAAGGGCACTGAAGATGAAACGTGGCTGGGTCTTTCAGCATGACAATGATCCCAAACACACCGCCCGGGCAACAAAGGAGTGGCTTCGTAAGAAACATTTCAAGGTCCTGGAGGTCCTAGCCAGTGTCCAGATCTCAACCCCATGGAAAACCTTTGGAGGGAGTTGAAAGTCCGTGTTGCCCAGCAACAGCCCCAAAACATCACTGCTCTAGAGGAGATCTGCATGGAGGAATGGGCCAAAATACCAGCAACAGTGTGTGAACACCTTGTGAAGACTTACAGAAAACATTTGACCTCTGTCATTGCCAACAAAGGATATATAACAAAGTATTGAGATGAACTCTTGATATTGACCAATACTTATTTTCCATCATGATTTGCAAATAAATTCTTTAAAAATCAGACAATGTGATTTTCTGGATTTCTTTCCCCATTTTGTCTCTCATAGTTGAGGTATACCCATGATGAAAATTACAGGCCTCTCTCATCTTTTTACGTGGGAGAACTTGCACAATTGGTGGCTGACTAAATACTTTTTTGCCCCACTGTAAGCATAACAGCGTGGACCTCGGAAGTGTCCCATTTAATGGAGCACATTAAATAGGAAAAAAGCCATGAAAGGCTAATGGGGATTAATTTAAATATACTAAGTGTTCTGGTTCATTGTATAATAAAAGGAGTTTGGATGCTCACATCCTGACCAAAGGGGACTATTCAAGCTAAAACCGAAAGGGCATCTTAACAAAGAAGGCTACCCAGTTGCTTTTTTGGATTAAAGAGCTGGAAGGAACCAAGTGCTAAATTTTGTAACAAGAAACAGATTACTTTGAGACTGACTTTCACTACTTCGCTTCCAGGAAAAAAATGACTACTAACCCTGCCTGGGCCAAGAGCTCATCTGCTTGCTTGAAGAACTGAGAGGGCAGTGCTAAAGGAACCAAAATAGATTTCAAAAACCATTTTGGTGATATCTGGTGAACAGTGGTCCTTTAGCCAATGTTGAAAATGCCTGTTTTAATTTTTTTTGAAGCTATTAGACTCCGTTGGATATTTATGGCCAATCCATTCATAGACACTAAGAAATTCAAGCAATTGTGCCTGATTATTCCATGTAAATTCCCAATATATTTAGATTGATTTAAATACATTAAAATATATTATTTGTCCTTGTCCAGATGAGGCAATAGGGTGGGCAAAACAAACTGCCTTGTTTTGAACAACTGAAATTTGATTTTCATAAAGAACAAGTAATGTCTAATTGTTTTACATTTCTTGCTTGAATAGTCATAACATCACTTGAATGGTCATATAAAAATACTGAATTAGGCAATTTTCTAGATTACATTTAAGTCAGAAACTTAATTATATATTTGAGTTATCATTTCCCTACATTTGCATATCTTGATTTCCCCAAAACTGTGCCTTCTAGCTGTACTGGACTATAACTTCTATGATCCTTATGTAGCAAGCCCATTGGCATGGTAGATGGGAATGTAGTACTTAAAAACAGCTGGAGGTTATGAAGGGTTAGCACAAAGAAACAGCATATGAACCAGATTCATACAGTCGTGTGAAAAAGAAAGTACACCCTCTTTGAGTTCTATGGTTTTATGTATCCGGACATAATAAAAATCATCTGGTCCTTAGCAGTTCTCAAAAGTAGGTAAATACAACCTCAGATGAACAACAATACATGACATATCACACCATATCATATTTTTTACAAAAAGAAAGCCAAAATGGAGAAGCCATGTGTGAAAAACTAAGTACACCCTTACTGCTTCCATAGGTATGAAGAGGCTGAGTAGCAGCCAGGTGCTGCTAATCAAATGCCCTTGATCAATTGATCATCAGCAAGTGCGACTACCTCTATAAAAGCTGAAGTTTTAGGAGTTTGCTGGTCTCGAGCATTGAGGTGTGTGTTAACGCAATGCCAAAGAGTAAAGACATCAGCAATGATCTTAGAGAAGCAATTGTTGCTGCCCATCAATCTGGGAAGGGTTATAAGGCCATTTCCAAACAACTGAAAATCCATCATTGTACAGAGAGGAAGATTATTCACAAGTGGAAAACATTCCAGACAGTTGCCAATCTTCCCAGGAGTGGACGCCCCAAGGTCAGACCGTGCAATGCTCAGAGAAACTACAAAAAATCCAAGAGTTACATCTCAGACTCTACAGGCCTCAGTTAGCATGTTCAATGTTAAGGTTCAGGACAGTACAATTAGAAGAAGACTGAACAAGTATGGTTTGTTTGGAAGGGTTGCCAGGAGAAAGCCTCTTCTCTCTAAAAAGAACATGGCAGCATGACTTAGGTTTGCAAAGTTGCATCTGAACAAATCACAAGACTTCTGGAACACTGTCCTTTGGACAGACGAGACCAAAGTGGAGATGTTTGGCCATAATGCACAGCGCCACCTTTGGCAAAAACCAAACACAGCATATCAGCACAAATATCTCATACCAACTGTCAAGCACAGTGGTGGAGGGGTGATGATTTGGGCTTGTTTTGCAGCCATAGGACCTGGGCACCTTGCAGTCATTGAGTCGACCACGAACTCCTCTGTATAACAAAGTATTCTAGAGTCAAATGTGAGGCCATCTGTCCGACAGCTAAAGCGTGGCTGACACTGGGTCGTGCAACAGGACAATGATCCCAAGCACACCAGCAAATCTACAACAGAATGGCTGAAAAAGAAAAGAATCAAGGTGTTGCAATGGCCCAGTCAAAGTCGAGACCTCAACCTGACTGAAATGCTGTGGCGGGACCTCAGGAGAGCTGTGCATAAACAAATGCCTGCAAACCTCCATGAACTGAAGCAATGTTGTAAAGAAGAGTGGGCCAAAATTCCTCCACAACGATGTGAGAGACTGATAAAGTCATACAGAAAATGATTACTTCAAGTTATTGCTGCTAAAGGTGGTTCTACAAGCTATTGGATCATAAAGTGTACTTAGTTTTTCACACGTGGCTTCTCCATTTTGGCTTTCTTCTTGTAAAATAAATGATGACATGGTGTAACATGTGATGTGTTGTTGTTCATCTGAGGTTGTATTTACCTACTTTTGAGAACTGCTAAGGACCAGATGATTTTTATTATGTCCTGATACGTAAAACCATAGAACTCAAAGGGGGTGTACTTTATTTTTCGACTGTATATGCAATTCTGGCAGCTCCAGATCACATCCACCCAGGTATATGAATACTTTTGGTTCATATTAATCCCTTCAAATGAAAACCTATTAGTGGGAGGTTAAGGGGATCCCTATATAAGAAATTTAGTAAGGGCACACCTTTCAACCTATTTCTCCACTATATCATACTGTTGCAATTACCCAGTTTCTGTAAACCTGTGAAAAAGGCAAGGCAAGGACAGTAATCAAGTATCTCTCTCTCTCTGGAGATGATGTGAATATGCCAAGATTTTAGAAATGGTGGATAGTATTATTGTCTTCCACAGAAAAAATAATATGCATTTGAGCTCTTCCAAGTCTGCTCCTTACTGGAATCCATATATGCAATAAATTGCAGGAAAGATTCTCCCATTCCTTAACAGCCCATGGTTGCAATTTGCTAAATAAACATATTTCACCTGTATATTTATGTGCACAAAGGAAAATGATGCAAGAGATGAAACAAAGACAGCCTATTTCAACTAAACATTTACTGTCAAAGTAAATTTGTTTCATTGCAAAAGGTACCTTTTGAGTGATGGGCTATCAGTGAATGTTTTCCTTTGGAGTTTTTCTTTAATTTAATGTGTTTACCAATGTGTTTGTAGGAGCCTTCTCAAAAGCAGCCCATATATATCCCAGAAAGTCTATCTCCTAGGGAAACCTATTTCAAGCCCTGTTTTTTATTGCAAGTATTTTCTATCAGCTAATTAACTCTCCAGTCCTCAAGCTTACAAATCCTTATGTGGCTTTATTTGTTGTTAGACAGATGTTATAGCTATTGTCATACCTACCAATGTTGAAGTCTAGGCAACTTCAAATGAAGATACCATACAAAAAATACAAATACATTTCAAAACTGGATTTAGTAAGACAGTCATTTTAAATGTTTTTAAAATCCGATCCTAAATTGTCAAATTCTCCATAATTATTTCAGAGTAAGGATGCCAAACAAAAAGTTAAGCAGAAGCCTTTTCAAGATATGGTAAATATATTTTAGGAGAAAGGTACAGGTAGTCCTCGACTTACGACCACAATTGGACTGGAATTTCCATCACTAAGCAATGCAGTCGTAAAGCAAGATGTCATGTGACTGCATCGATTAGCAACAGCAATCCTGGCACTTCCCTTTGCCATTGTTAAGCAAATTCAACCAGTTGTTAGCTGAGGATCCACCCCAATCCAAGCCATTCTGGGCTTGGTTCCTCCCAGCCCCAAGCCTTAGTAAGGGTTAGGGACTGCCTCCAACTCCCCCCACCCACCTATCTACCCCACCATCTCTGCCCTTTTGGCTGCCCTGCAGCCTGCCTTGTGGGGTGGCAAGCAGCTCCAGAACCATGCGGCTCTGGGGCTACTTGCTACGCTGCAGCTCAGCAGCTTCTTGGCACGCTGTGGCCCTGGGGTACAAGAAGCCCCTGAGCTGCAGCACAAAGCCACAACACCCCAGCAAGCATTCATTTGCCTAGCTGCCTTCTCTCCCAGTTCCCCACACCGACCTTTCATTTTTTGTGCCCAGCCACCACAGCCAAAGCAGAAGCACCTTGCTGCCTTTGCTGTCTCCTTTTTTGACCTGCAGCTGCCATGTTATCCTGGGCAAATACTCCCTACATGTGGCTCCCCAGCTCAGCCCAGAAAAGCAGTGCAAATAAGAATGCCAGTCAATGGGGAAGGCCGGAAGCAGTTTTGCCCAATGGGAAAGTGCTGGGGGTTGGCTCAGCTTCTCTGGCACTTTCCCATAGGGAAACCCTGGTGCTTTCCCAGGAGAGAAGACAACTGGGCAAATGAATGCTTGCTGGTGCTTCCCTGGCACTGCGGCTGGGCGCAAAAGACGAAAGGTCAGTGCAGGGAATTGGGAGAGAAGGCAGCTGGACAAATGAATGCTTGCTGGTGCTTGCTGGGGCAGCTGAGGCTTTGCACTGCGAATCAGGGGCTTCTTGCAGCCCCAGAGCCGTATGGTTCTGGGGCTGCTTGCTGCCCCGCAAGGCAGGGTGCAGGGCAGCCAAAAGGGCAGAGATGGCGGGGGAGACAAAGTGCCCCTGAGGTCATAAGTGTGGGTGGCCTGCCAAGTGCTCAAACTTGATCATGTGACCACGGGGGCACTGCAACAGCCCTAATTTCAGGGACCAGTCATAAGTCCATTTTTTCAGCACCTCTGTAACTTCAAATGGTGCCTGAACGAATGGTCGTAAGTCGAGGACCACCTGTATTCATAGACAATCATCATTATAATAGCACCTTCTCTTTCTTCTGTGGGACTTGAATGTCGACTTAATGATCTAAACTGTAGTTCAGCAGCAATTGAAGCCAGTCGATCATTTTCAGGGACACTGGAGCCTCTGTTTAAAAAAAAAATGCCACTGTTTTATTAATCAGGACTTTTACTCCCTTCTTTTCTGAAGTGCCAAGAAACTGAAAGTGCTAGTAAGAACACAGCCATGATTGGTTATGTTAACCAAAGCTATAGTTTAAAAAAACAAGCTAAATATTTATAATACATATCCATGTAAAATTATTCATTATCCTGAATAAAGGAACTTAAAACTTATTTTTTTAAAAATGCTGCTTTTAATGTTAGCTAAATGCAAAAAGAACCAGCATATGCAAATGTAACATTAAGCCTCATTTATGCATGATAAAAAAAAAATTAACAAACTCATAAAAAAGTAGTGACTGAAATCCTTTGGCATAATCACAGGGCAACTTTTCAAAAAGGACTTTAATCAGAGATAGATGCACAATGGAATGGTAAAGCACTGGTTTCATCACCAGTTTGCAAATGCATGTATATAACACCATGTATACGTTCTCTCTTGGTCCTGATCATATCTCGATGGGTATACGTCTATGCATTTGTGCTGGCCGTATCACGGGTCTAATTTCAGTATGAGTTCAATCACAGCTATTATAAAACTGCCGAAAGAGCAGACAAAATGAACTGCATGCATTAATGCTAATGAAATAATTCAGACATATTATTTATTTATTTATTTATTTATTTATTTATTTTACAAAACATGCATTATCAAAGAATTTAGTTGAACATGCACTTCATACAAATGTCTGGGAATTTCACAACCAGAACAGAAACAAGTCAGTCATAGGGAACACACAACGGAACCAAAAGGAACTACTAGGATCTAAGTGCACGCGCAGTTTATGTGAGCGGCATGAACAAGAATGAGTCTGCTACACTGGGGAGTGGAGCTACCTGAGGTCATTTGCACTGCTGACAGGTTTTGGCTGAGCTGAGTCACCCCCAACAGGGGTGGAGCGACTGAAAGCAGGGCTGCAATGGTTCCGTACATCACATGGGATAGTCCGTGTGCTGCAGTGAGAAGAAAAGCTTCAGGAAAAAAAAAGTTTTGGGTCCACTTTTAAATGGATTTTTTAAATAAGATGACTCAAAACAGCAGCCTGGAAACAAAAATCTCGTAAAAAGTTAAACTTGGCTTCTAACCCACGAGACAGATTTCTAAACATGAAGTACTGAAGACAAAATTGGAAAGAAAAAAAAAATGTGATGAAGGGCATAACCCCCTTCAGAAGCAACTTGGGATGTTAATCTCTGAATAAGAAGCAATCATGTGCTTTTGCATGTTAACTTTGGATTTAATTCTGCAGTAAAATTCTTGAAGGGTCAATGTCTGTAAACCCTTAGTTTCTAAATTCATAGGAGCACTTCGGTATTCACCTAACTCTCATTAACAACAAAAAATGGAAACAACCACGTCACTGATGAATCCACACATAAGCTTATTTAAAAAAACAACAACAGAAGATAATGCAACACCACTGAAGCTTATTTTCCGCATCTCAGTCCCTTGGGAATCTTTTAAAAGAGGAAATTTTTAGTAAATTTTAGTAAACAGCACCAGCAGCATGTTCTCTTGGCCTCATTAAAAAATTTAGTAAGGTAGAAACTGATCTGAGGGACAGCCTTCTTTTTCTTGAGATTGAGCACTCAGGAAGGAAACAAGGCTCCAGAAATGGTAGTATAGAGCTAGGTTACATATAGGAGTAGAAAAGGGAAGAGTTGCTTCACTCTGACTGCCTTACAGACCTTATATCATCGAGAACAAAAAAGCAAAAGTCTAAATAATATTCTTTAATTTAAGAATCCAAGCACGGGGAGGGGATGAACTGGATTACTTATCAGCTTGTCACTCAGTAATGTCAAAGGTGCAATTCCATCACAGACAGGCATGCTCCACACACTACACAAAATAGCAAGACATTGCTAGGAGGCTGGGAGGAAGTTGTGTTTTCTCCAGGAGTGGGAATACTGTGCTTCAACACAGAAGAGGAGGGACAGCTAGAGGATAATATTGCTGGAGCTGCTTCAGAAACATCATTTTTGTATTCCATAAGCAATAAAGGTTTGGGATAAGGCTTTAAATACCTGAACCCTTCAGGTGTTGGGATGATGAGGTGAGGATTTGGGGGATCACTATGGCATCGAGGTACTTTCACAGGGCGGGGACTATTCCGATGAATAGCTGCAAGCAAAAAGAAGCAGAAAAAGATCAGTCACGTGGTTACAGGAAGCAGGGAACACCACATCCCACCTTAAGTTATACAGTAACTGAATTACAACAAATTTGTCCAAAATGAAAAAAGTGAAATTCACTCTGATTTTGCAAATGGCAAGTAAAACAGTTCACAGTCTGTCTTCAAACATGTCTACCAAACTACTAAAATGAACTCTTAAGAATCAGATCAGCTCAACATAAGTAAGCTAGTAGCCTGGGGAAAAAGCAGCAAGAAAGAGTAATTTATACTTGTTAAAGTCATTTGGCATAAAGATAGTTTGAGAAAATTCGGTGGAAAAAAAGAAGCAGGTAAAAGTAAAAAGCTACCTAAGTTTTTTACCTACCTACCTATAGCTCCCAAGACATATTAACCAACCAGTCAAGGTTGGAATTGTCTTATAATTCCAACCTTGAACAGTTGGTTAATATGTCTTGGGAGCTATAGAGACATAACCAAGAGGTCTTCTAGGCAATGACACAGAATTACTTTGCTTACAAGCTTACAAGCCCAGACATGATCGGCCAGGTGCTGCTACCTGCTATTTAACTTGTCTGCAGACATAATTTTTCATAATTAACCTGGATTGGTTTGAACTGACTCACTTTTCAGGTCCATCTTTGATAATCAAGTACATGATTAATACTACAGGTAGTCTTCGTTTAGCAACCATAATTGGGACTGGCAACTCAGTCGTGAAGCGAAGTGCTCACTAAGTGAAACCGTGACTGTTCCTATGATCTTACTTCAGCTTTCCTTTGCTTTACAGACCTGCAAAGGTCATAAATATGAGGACTGGTTGTAAAGTTACTTTTTAATCACTGTCGTAACTGTGAATGGTGACTAAACGAGGACTACTTGTACTGGAATAGTTCTCGTCTTTAGTCATACAGTAGTCATACTATCATCTTTCAACACAAGAAACTCTTCTGTTACACATTTCCTTCAGAGAAAGCTACAACTAGTTGTGAAATATATGCTGCAATTTGCAGACAAGATTCCAGGTTTAACCATAGGCTTGTTGTGTTCCTGCAGAACTGAACATACTGTGATCCACTCAGCCCAATGAAGCCAATCAGCAGGATAGTATCAATCCTTTTTTTCCTCCTTGTCAACTGTAACAGGAGAGTAATGGATAGTCTGTCAATCACTTGGAATGTTGTAATAGATAGTGTGTCAATGGTCAATACTTGGTTTGTAGGGCATAATGTATATAAGTCATAATTAAGGAATCTCAGACAGGAGCCTTTGAAAAAAATGTATGGAGGTACTTAAATCCCTAGTTTAGTACTTGCTATCAGAACTGTAAGAAATTATATTCTAGTCTGTTCACCTTGATTACAAATGCCTTAGATCAATGTTAAGATGAATAGAAGACTGCAATAATGTGCCTGCTGGGGGAAGCCTTTGAAGAGGATCCAAAAACTTCAATCAGTAGAGAATGCAGCTGCGAAGCTATGGGCTGCAAAGGAGTTATCCAAAACATGCAACTCCATTGTCATCCACTGGGCTTTAGTTTCAGAGTTCATTTCAAAAACTACTTATTACCATTAGAGCCTTGAACAATGTTGTGCCAGGATTCCTAAAATGCCACTACCTCCCATGTGAAGCTGCCCACTCTTTGAGATCATCTGGAAAGACCCTGTTGCATATCCTGCTGATTTCCAAGACTCATTTGACAGGAATGTGCAAAAGGGCCTTCTCAGCTGCTGTACCCAGATTCTGGAATGTCTGTACCCTGGAAAAACAACATGGCTTCCTGCCTAATGTCATTCTAATAAAAATCTCTATTTCAGAAAAACTGTCCCATTAGATACTTGCTTTGTATCTTTGCCATTTTTTCTTCTCTTCCTTGCTTCTATTTTTGAATATATTATCTGGGACTTCTTATATTTAAAAGTTGCTAATGTTATCCACCTTCTAACTGCTATTAATGTTTGTTTTAATTCCAAGTAACCTAGATCATATCCATTTCTATAAGCCATTAGCTGCAAAATTCCAGAGGAAGAGACTACAGCTGCTGCCTTACCAAGGTACAAACCTGTAACAGGACTGTGAGGCTTTCCAATAACATGGCCAATACATTCATTCATCAATGACTGCAAACTCTGGAAAAAAAAACAGAAAAAAGCACTGCAAAAGAAATACACTTGCCAAGTCATACTGCTGTTTCTTTAAATCATGAGAAATGTATACATTGGGAACCCATTATATCAATTAAATTATAAATTAAGCCATTAATAAATTGATAAGGATGAAACCATTAAAAATCCTTTTTGTAGTAGGCTAGCCACTGGCCTCAAATATAATTGATAATGTTTATTAATTTGAAATGTATGATTAATTAATGGCATACCAAGAAATCATCTTCAGGCAGAGCAGAAATAAAGGCTGGTTCAATGGCTTGAAGAAAATCAAACCCCTGTGTTGCCCACCTGTCCAACAGAAAGAAATTATTTGTTGATATTTATATTAAAAGTTCTATTTATTGAGAATAATACATCTCTGTTGTGCTACACAAGTCTTCCCTTTCAAGCATTATTAAAATTATATAATAGGATCAATTCAAGGTTGCATTCCTAAAGCTGTTTTTTATGGCTGTTAATCAGGAAGACTACAGTAATCTCCACATGTTTAATTAAAGGTGCTTTATAAAAACCAATCAGATGGTCCTTCCATTTTCTATAGTTAAAATTTTCTAGATGCAAGAAGATGATTCAGTAGAAATGACAAATAAAAGCAATTTGAGAAAAAACTGCTGAATTTGGACTGAGAAAATCAAGACCCAGAATACATCTTAACCCTGAAAACACAAGATGGGCCTTGGACAAATCAATATAAGCCAATTTGGCATTTTTGCTTTAAATATGCTGTCAGTTATTTATGCTTTAGTCACCTCCTGCTTGGATTACTGTAATATGCACTACATGGGGCTGCCCTTGAAAAGCATTTAGAAGCAGCAACCGATATAAAATGTGGCGACTTGTATGAAATGTGGCAGCCTGGGCAGTAATGGGTATATCCCATTATACTCAGGTGACCCTGCTGTTTTGGCAGCTGCACTGGTTACCAGTGGGCTTCTGGTGCAATTCAAGATGCTGATATGATCTTTAAAGCCCCACGTGACTTTGAATGGGTTATCTGTGGGAACACCTCCCAATCAGGTCAAATAGGGTCAACTCCCTCCAGGTCCCATCTTTACAAGATGCCACCTGATGGGACCTTGGAAGATAGCATTTTTGATCTCTACCCTCATGCTTTGGAACTTTAATATGGATATTTATATTTTTACTGTTTTTACTGTTTAGATTTTAATTGTGAGCTATCCAGAGTCACCCTCTGGGGGAGATTGGTGGCATATAAATTTAATAAATAAATAAACTCCACCCCACAAAGATCTGGTCTGCTCATTCCTTCCTGAATTTCAGGAGAACAGCTTATACCTAGTTGTTTCATTTAGGCAGGAGGAGGGCATGCAGTGAGAAAGGTTTGAAACTGATAGACACATTTTTTGTGTATTTTTGACATGTCTGTTATCGTTGTTAATTTTGTTTATATTATATGTGGGTTTACCCATTACTTTCAAGATTATTTTAATCTATGCAATGATTCAGATTATTAGCCAATTTGAGAATGGGCAATGTACAAATAAAGTAAGTAAATAAATAAGCATGGTAAAGTGTGTTCTCTATCCCATGTGGGAAGTCAATTCTCCAGGTGCTGAAAGGCATGGAACAAATTGTTGCAGTTGGAAACCACAATCTTCATCAGGATCAGGCAAGGAAATATTGATATTTATTCTTCTTCCTCCAGACATTCTGCAAAACAGTAAGAGTGTCCCACCCACTTATCAGCCCCCCTCTATCAAATTCCACCATATCTCCAGTCATAACAATTATCTTTCAAAATAAACAGAAGGGATGTTCTCATATTAAGGACAGCTAAAAACTTTATAATGCCACAATATACTTTAACCACACTGTCCCTGGCTACAAGTGTTTAATGAAATCCCAGAGTATTCATCACGTCTAAGTGTAGCTCTTCGTTGAGGCAATAAGTAGCGGATTACATTCTAAATTGCAGTGATTATTTAATGCACCAGCATTGCATTAGCTGTTATTTAATAATTTAATCAACACTAATTAAATCAAAGTCATCTAGACAGTAATTCTGTTCTGTGTTTAAGATACAGACTTCACAGAAATGAAAGGGATAGAAAACATTTAAAAAGCATCTGCTTTTTACCTGGGCCTGGTGCCTCGTCCACTCTCACATTTAGTAAGGACGTAATTCATCCATTTTCTTGCGAAACTGATATACTGGTCTCCTATTTTCTGTCTAAATTCTCCAGACATTAGTCGAATGACTTCTTTATGATACTGTAATAGATTTAAATGATCATTCCAGACAGTGAACATACAATGGTTAGAACAGCTTAATGATGTAGCTAAAGAACAGTCAGGCTCAAATTATCCTACTTCGGACACATTATCTGAAGACCTAGCTCTCTGGAAAGTGCTGGGAAAGGTGGAAGGAAAGAGAAGATGGTGATCAGCAGCAAGGTTGATGGACTCAGTTACAGTGGCAATGGATGCACTTTGAGGACCCTGAAATAACAGGTTAGGGATAGATCATCCTGGAGAAAATCTATCTATGTGATCACTAGTAGCTAAAAATGACTTGATGGCACATAATCAATCAATCAATCAATCAATCAATCAATCAATCAATCAATCAAAGGGCAGCACCAAGCACAATACAGCGATGCTGAGAATTTAGTAGGGCTGTACAGCAGTTTGAATCTGAAGGTGTTTTGGAGCACAATGATGTCTCTTGTCTGCAACTCTTTAAAGCAGCTGCATCTTTTCCCGGGGTTGCACAGCTGTCCTCTGCAGTTCAAGCTTGATCACAGCTGGAAAAGACACATTTGGCTTAAGGAGCTGCAGACAGGTGCTTGTATCTGAAGCACTCTTCTGTCTTTGAATTTGAAGCCCTGCACAGCCCCAGAAAATAGCAATAGACTCATCTGGAATATCCGTGTAACAACTTGCATTCAAAGCCTGATGATATTCATAGAAGCATGAAATAGTAACATACAGAAAATACAAAATAAAAAGCAGCACAACAAACAGAAAGCAGGCGTTCTACTTTACCCAGTGGATATCTTTCTTCACTACAAGGTTTTGAAACCATCTGTTAGTGAGCCATTACTCTGTGGCCATTCAAAAAGAATGACAACATTTGTAGCAGTATGGAAACTGCTGGTGGAGCTCTTGGTACCTTGCTCTGAGGGATGCAGAAGGCAGAGGAAGAGTTCTATGGCTGGCAGATGATGGCATCAGCCAGAAAAAACGACTAGGGGCAGCATCCAAAGGTGGTTAGCACATGCCTCCCAACTTGTTACCTGAAGTAAGTCTCATCCTGCTAACCAGAAGAATGTATCCAGCTGAGATAATATGCAACTGCAAATCTTTTACATGTCTGCATCTTATTGGAAAGATTAGAGACTACTGGGACCTCTCTCCTACCTCTGAATCTTACTCATAAACAACAGAAGAGATACCCAATGTGGTGCAGTGCTTAAGGGTTTGGACTAGCAGGTGGGGAGTGGGAAGACTCAAGTACTAGTCCTCCCTTAGTCATGGAAGGGTGACTTTGGGCTAGTCATTCTTTCTTTGGCCCAACCTACCTCACGGAGTTCTCAGTTACGATGGCACTAAGAAAAGTGACTTAGAACTAGTCCTTGCACTTATGACTATTGCAGTGTCCCTGCAGTCACGTGATCAAAATTTGGGCAGTTGGCAACTGGTATGTATTTATGATGGTTGCAGTGTCCTGGGATCACATGATCTCATTTACAACCTTCCCAAAGGGCTTCCGACAAGCAAAGTCAATGGGGGAAGCTGGATTCGCTTAACAATCGTGTGATTCACTTAACGACCACAGCAAAAAAAAAAAGATTGTAAAATTGGGTGCGACTCACTTAACCGCATTGCTTAGCAACAGAAGTTCCGCTCCCAATTGTGGTTGTAAGTCAAGGACTATCTGTAATAGCAGTAAATATGTTGATTTTAAATATCAGTTTGTGAGCTCCTAGACACAACCATTTTATTTTACTGTTGAGGGGAAAAATGGGAGGAAGGAGTGCTTTGAAGGTTGCCCTGAGCTCCTAAAGAAGAAGATGGGATGGACCTTTAACTAACAAGCAAACAACAAACAAGCTTTGATAGCACACTATAAGAAGCACACTATAAAAAGCACTGGAACTGACTGATTTTAAAAGGGAGAGGAGGAGTGATTTACTCTGAAAGGCAGTAATCTCCATTTGAAGCAGGCAAGGTTGGTCCTCTCTGTCATGCACATGATAGGCAATACTGAATTGTCAAAAAAAAACACCAAACTTTGGCTTTTAAAACAGCAAGTATTTCCATCATGAAAAATACTGTGTTTAGATATTTATTAGATTTATATTCCGCCTTTTTGTACAGGAGATCAAAGCAATGTGCATAGTGCTCATGCTTATTTTCCCCAACAACCACCCTCTGAGGTAGGTTAGGCTGAAAAAGAGTGATCAGCCCCAAACTATGCAGCGAATTTCCCTGGCTGAGTGGGGATTAGAACCTGGGACTTCTTACTCGTAGTCCAACACCTCAACCACTATACCACCTTAGCTCTATTTTTTCTGTATGTTAACTGGTTTGCATACAGGTAGTCCTCGACTTATGACCATTTGTTTAACCACTGTTCAAAGTTACAATGGCACTGAGAAAAGTGACTTACGACTAGTCCTTGCACTTATGACCACTGCAGTGTCCCCACAGTCACGTGATCAAAATTTGGGGACTTGGCAACTGGTATGTATTTATGATGGTTGCAGTGTCCTGGGGTCACATGATCTCATTTACAACCTTCCCAGAGGGCTTCCGACAAGCAAAGTCAATGGGGGGAGCTGGATTTGCTTAACTATCGCGTGATTCACTTAACGACCACAGCAAAAAAAAAAGGTTGTAAAATTGGGTGCGACTCACTTAACCGCATTGCTTAGCAACAGAAGTTCCACTCCCAATTGTGGTTGTAAGTCAAGGACTATCTGTAATAGCAATAAATATGTTGATTTTAAATATCAGTTTGTGAGCTCCTAGACACAACCATTTTACTTTAAATATATGATTCCTTTTCTTCTGAAAAGACAGAAAAGATTTCTCTTGGACCTACCTCAAAGCCAAAGTTGTAACACTGAATCATGGCTTCCCTATAATATTGCTGCAATTCTGATTCAGCAGATTCCGATGTGAACATATGATCAACTCTATCAATTGCATTGCTTATCTTATTGCACAGCTGTAAAGCATCACTCTGGAATATATGGGAAAAAAGCTGTGTTCATATGTTTGTAATGTAAAGACAGATAATTGTGCAGAAACTTTATGTCAAACATAAATGCCTACATCTTTGCTATTATTATTATTATTATTATCATCATCATCATCATCACTACCAGCATCATCATCATCAGTCTAGAATTCAGGAGTAGTATTACAATCCTATATACATTTACCTGAAATCAATCTCATTGAAATTAATGGGATTACTTCTGCTGAGATGTGTAGAGATACAATATTAAAGACCAAATTAGCCAACATCTTTCTTATCATATCAATAACATAATATGCATTCTTTTGGCAGATGCATCAGACTATGAATTGTGGACACGAAAACTTTTATGTCTCTTACACACACATCATAATTATATAGTTGTATCTTAAGTACATTTTCAGTCATATTAAGAATACATTGGCAACTCCTCAAAATGTGTCTACATTGTGCAAGCTAAGTAGAGAGTTTTAAAAAAAGGCTCTGCTACTGGAGTTTTAAAAAAAGGCTCTGCACATGGAAAAATTTTGAATATAAATCAAAATATAGACTGTATGGCTGCCTAATTAGTACATACAATACATACAGTGTGTCACATTTCTTTTATTTGCAAATTCATACGCTACCCCCTCTTAACAGTTCTAGACAAATTATAAAATTACAAATATCAATCTTTGTGTATTTATATAAAATTGCATGGCAAATATTGCCTTTCTGACTTTCTATGGACAGCCGATCTCATTATTATATATTTTGAAATGATGAACAAATTAGAATCAGATGCCCAGAAGATAATGAATTAGAAAGATGTGTACCTTCAACTGTTGCAAAGCTTTGGCAATTACCGGTTGGCTGGAAGTTTGCTCCTGCTGCAAGGAGATCAATCCTTCAAGTAACTGCTGGAAGGCTTTTCTCTGGTTCACAAGATGAACAGGCTGCATTACCACAAGAAGGATGTTATCAACCTAAAACAAAAGGGTAACACTGTGTTGCTGAAAAATGAATTCAAATATCTGATTCACTCTAAATATTTCAATGGATGGGACTTTTCTTCCCAGAAAATGTATCAATTTAATGGAAAATCAGCTACAGATTTGGATTTTCTAAGATTTCTCACATCATGATCAATTAAGTGGCAATTTTATATACAGAAGCAGATTTCTATGTATAGAGTTTGCCCAAATATTTACCAGAGCTTGCTAATAGAGTGAGAATCTTTTGTGCTAAAAAAAAGCCTGTTGATTTTCCCATTGTCAAAAGGCCATAATTCCCATTGCAATTCTAATTATATACTTATATATATTGTTTCTTAAAGAAATTAAAAAGATGAAATGTTGGGGGGGGTGCAACATGAAAATATTTCACAGGTTTTATTTGTGCCTTCAGATCACAAGTGTCTGGCAACTGCCTAGATTAAGTCCCTGCCATTTTCTTGGCAACATTTTTCAGGAGTGGTTTGCCCTTGCCTTTTTCCTAGGGCTGAAAAAGAGTGACTGGCCCAAAGTCACCCAGCTGGCTTTGTGCCTAAGGCAGGACTAGAACTCACGGTCTCCCATTTCTAGCCCAGCACCTTTAACCACTACACCAGACTGGCTCTATCATGTTTAGAATATCTAAAAATAGAAACCCATATTATCAAATGCCTGGGATCTTATGGTAGTAATATTTTCGATATAATTTAGAATAAATTAAGCATCACCCAGCTTTTGAGTCCATGTATTAGTTAACATAGAAAGACTTTACCTGCATACTTCTCAGTGTATCAATAGTTTCCACTTGAGGAACTATTTTGATTGGCTGGCCTTCCCAAGTGCTCCAGTTGTCATCAAATTCTTGGTCTTTTTCACTGTATTTTGTCATAAGTAAAAATGGTTCACCTGTAACCTCATCGGAATCTTTTGAACAATCCTTTCCTGCAGCTGCATTAAGCAATTGCAAAATAAGAGATTTTTCCTGTGCAAAATTATCTGGCACAAAGATTTGTAAATTTTCAAGCCCAGGAATTTGTACCTGTGAAACAAATCAAAATGGTCAAAATAATTAACAAGTGGATCTGTATTATATTTTCATAATTTTCTGAGAACTCTATTTGGTGGAGAGGGCAAAACAAATGCATTTCTATGCACAATGAAACAGATTTGTAACCACTGCACTCGTCCGTCCCCCCCCCCGCCACCTCCAACATAGACTGCTATTATTTCATTGATCTGCAAAAAGGTTTTAGAGAAGTAATTATGGGAGCTCCTACCCTAAGTTTGAAATGAGCAATTCCACATGCAGTGATGTTATATCGTCATTAACTGGTTGCTAACATTCCAGCCTTAATAGATACCTACAAAGGGCGAACATTTGTCTTCCCATTTAGTGTATTTAAATACAATCCTATGTATCTATACGTCTGAGTAAGTCCAAGGACTCCACCCATTAGCATTCCCATGCTATGCAGCCTCTAGACTGATGTTACCTTTGTGTACTGCTGAGCTTTCAGAGCAGTAAGGAAATCCCTCACAGAGGCAGATAATGTGAACTCTGCTGCTATTTCAAGGTCCTACAAATATGGTGAGAAAAGTAAATTTTGTTACTAATGAACTGTTTAGCATGTAAATGAAACTGAATTTGGTCTAATTTGTTTACCTTTCTTAATCTCTTGGCAAAGCCAAGAGCTTTCGAAGCTCTCTCTCTAGCTTCATGAAATAGCTCTTTCAGTGCCCGGCTGGTTTCTATAACAGACCTCCTACAAAAATCAAACAAAATGCACTCATTCAGTACCTTTCACATCAATATTCCAATTTGGGATTGCTAAAACATCCACACATATTTTATTTACAGATAGTCCTTGTTCAGCAACCACAACTGGGACTGGCAACTTGGTTGTGAAGCAAAGTGGCCACTAAGTGAAACTGCAGTTGTGCTTATGATCTTACTTCAGCTTTCCTTTGCTTTACAGACCTGCGAAGGTCATAAATGTGAGGATTGGTCATAAAGTTATTTTTTCATCACTGTTGTAACTGTGGTCATTAAATAAGGCAGTCACTAAACAAGGACTACCTGTATTTATTATACCAATTTATATAGCTGCCTATCACAAAATTATGATTCTGGGTGGCACACACTGAATTACAACCAAACAGAGCAGCAATTTATAATGAAATAATGTCAGCTGAGGACAAATCTAACTTGAATCATTGAAAGCACAAAATGCCAATGACAGGGACACCTATCCTCAGGTGCCCTGCACAAAAATTGTTTTCATGGTGAGGAAGAAAAATTATGAAGAACAAGGAATACCTGACTTCATCTGAAGCAGCACTGTCATCAGCACTAGCCCGAAATTCATTACAGCTCTCTGGTAAGTCAGAGTCCAAAAAGATTCCTGTTGATTTTAACAGCACTCCTGCAATGTCACTAAAACAAAAATAAAACCATTACTTCTGAGACAGTTTAGGCATCAAAAAGTTTCTTTCCTGGCACTACAACAGATATAAAGGGACGATGTCCCTCCAAATGTTGCTCACTACAAATCCCAACATTTCTCAACCCAGACTGACTCAGCCTCTGGGAATTATGATTCAGCAAACACATGTTCTGCACCTCTGCACTACAAGGTAATAGAGAGACTGATGAGTTAGGACTAAAACTAGGAAGGAAAAATCATTCAGGCATAAGCATAGGATATTTTAAATCCTGTAATCCTATTTTACTAAAAAATATTGGGGTAGATTGATATAAAAAAAATAGAGTGGACAGGGTAGTAAAAGCTAAATTAAAGACAAATGTATCAAAAGCAGAATACAGTGGTACCTCGGGATACGAACTTAATCCGTTCCGTGACTCTGGTTGCAACTCGAGTTGGTCTCAAGTCGAGGTAACGTTTCCCATAGGGTTCAATGTAAATCCGGTTAATCCATTCCGCCCTCCGAATTTGGTCGCAACCCGAGGCAAATTTCCCCATAGGGTTCAATGTAAATCCGGTTAATCCGTTCCGCCCTCCGCCCGAATTTGGTCGCAACCCGAGGCAATTTTCTCTTCAGAGCCTTACTCCCGCCAAGCCTGCTCTGCATTTTCTTTGGAGCCATGCTAACACGCACAGCAAAAACCTTCGCAAAACACCGCAAAACACACCACAAGCCTCACCAAACGTCTCCTTGCTACTGCGACCTCGCCCACAGGAAGTCGCGACTGCGTGGCAGCAGGGAAAACGGCCGCGGATCCGGTTCGTAACTAGAGGCGAGTTCATAACCCGAGGTAAATTTTTCCTGCCGAAGCTGGTCGTAACCCGAAACGTCCGTTAGTAGAGGCGTTCGTATCCCGAGGTACCACTGTATTTTTCACAGCAAAAATACCCCTTTCTCATTTATTTACATAAGATGTTTCTGTAGGCTAAAGTCAAACACTTCTGATACACTGATTTCAAGTGTATTGGTGTGTTTTTTTAATATAGCTATGAAAATTGCTACCACTTTTATTACATGAACTTAACAATTTTGCATTAAGAATTTTCATCTCAACTATATACGACTGTAAATACTTTTTGTTCATGGGCTGTACAGGTAAACACAGCATATATAAGCATATATATAAGCCGTGTGCCACCTATTATCCCAGCCACAATTGAATTCCAGGAATCAACAGATTACAGATCTGCACTGTCACTGTTTTATCAGCGAAAGAAACCTTAAAAGGCAAAGGAACTAGATGCAAGAAACACTTGCATGATGTAGAACATGGAATGAAAGTGTTCACCAAAATGACATGGCAACCTAATATCCTCTCAATGTGACACTTCTTTGTTAAAACATGGGATACATATTTGGAAAAGAGGGCAAATGAAAATCAATACTTCTGGATAGGCAAATTTCTTGGCCCACATTAATCCCTTAATGACTCCATTTGAAATATGGAACACCGGGTAAAAAGGAAAACATTAGCCTAAGAACAGAACTGACAGTAACCAGATATATTTTGAATGAATAATTTCCTTCCGTCAAAATTATTCACACGAAATTAAACAACTAGAAGTTCTAGTTATCATTAAAAAGATCAACTTTCAATTTGACAGAATAAAAAACTGGGAGACATATAAGCAAACTTTTAAAAAAATTATTACAACTGTTAAGGGAAATGTAACATTAAGAAATCATAATTCTGTCTTTAAAACAAACACTCAAAATTTCTACCAGAAACTATTTTTCAAAGGTATTACATTTTCATTTACTCAAAGTAGCTAAAACCAAGATAAGCAGACAAAAGATTCATAGTAGTATGCAGTTCTACCAGAATAGTTTTCCAGCTTGAGCTTCACCTCCTCGTATATAAGGCGTTATTTCTTTGGTGAAATTCCATTCTTCTTCCAAAAGATTCTTTAAACTATGAGATGCCTGAGGTAACTGCTGTAGCATTTGGATCCAGCTTCGCATATAATCAAAATAAACCTTGAAACCCAGAGGAAAAAAGGGTAGGGAAAGCCATTTAAACAGTTATTTCGCAGCAAAGACAAATCCTCATCTGTAATATCATGTTAGTTTCATAAAACTGAACATTGCTTACAATTCTCCTTTCTCCAGATCAAGAACTCTTTTATCAATTCTCATGTTCCTGGCATAGAATTATACTCCAACCTCCATGCCAATTAAAAGACAGGACTCCCCCAAAAACTACTGGAAGCCTCAGAGAGGCCTTACTGACTCAGAAAAGAGATACTTCCATGTAAGGAATTGTGTACTTAATTCAACTGACAGCACTGGTCTGCTATAGCATGTGTATTAAATGGACCTTCAGCATACATGTGGCTCTTAAGGCCAAAAAGATAGTCTACTTACACTAACAGACTTTCAACTGCCAGCAGCTGCACTTTGATAACTGAAGGCAGTGTGAGAGGAAAAAAACTGATTTTATTAATACTTAAGGCCTTTGTTAATTGTAACATACAAATAAAACAAGCTTATAGAGCAATAAATAAAATTGCTATGTGGACTAAAGTTTTCAGTCATGGACAGGAAGTTGGAAAATAGATGGACAAAGTAAAATGCGGATAAAAGGAGTGTGACAAGAGGATGGAACAGGGAAGTGTGGTAAAATTATCACCAAGGATGGTAGCTCATCCTGGGAGTCATGATTGTGGTTTGTGGTTGTGAAGAATAAAAAGGGTTGTTGGGAGGGGCTCAGGGCCACATGGCCACAAGCTGTCCAGGTTGACCGCTTGTCCATGCTGGATCTCATTGCAATGGGATCTTAAGTAAGTATGTTATGTTTTGTTGTTTGAACTAAGGTCTATGTATTGAACTATACTTGCTTATTGAATTAACATTTAATAAATACTTTAGAACTTTGAAGTGGTCTGTGTTCTGGTGTGTCTGTCTGTCAGGTTTGATGGGGTTTTTCCCCTGACAGCAGGTTTGTCTGTTCCTTGCCTGGGAGAAAAAGAGAGATCTCTCTCTGCACCCCTTGGTATTCTGGCAGATGATAGAAACCAATGTGTATCCCCTTCAATTCTTCAGTGGCAGGAAAATCAGCAAAGAGGCAGAGAGGGAAAGAATAAGGTCCCTGCAGTTGCTCTTTATGGATGGGGTCATGTTAACCACCTCCTCATCACAGTGTCCTTCCTAGAAGGCATACATGGTTCTAACCATGGTTTCTATCACTGCGCCTGCCCTTTGGAATAGTATTTCCCTCCAAGCTCCAGATGGCTTTGACCCTGGCTGCCTTTTTTAAGGCTTGGAAGACTTGGTTTTTCCCATAGACAAATGGTCAAGGGGATTTGTCAACCTGTCTGGTTTGAGTTTTACAATGGCTATATACCATGGCATAATTTGTCTTATGATTTATTGCATTTTATGAGTGTTTGCTTCCTAATGTTATTATTCTTTACTCTACCTTGAGTTGTTTTCAACAGGGTGGCTATATAGATTTACTAAATATAAACAAGCAAACCACCAACCTTCTAATGGTGCTTAGGCAAAGGGAGGAAGCCAGAATATGTCTCTCTTCAGGTCTGCAGTCTCAGAGTAGCAAGCAATTTACAAAATAATGTAATACTGTATATCTAGGGTATGCTCCAAATATGTAACAAGCACTACCTTATTTTCTGGTAATGCTGCTTCAGTGGCTCATTGATAGGCTCGAGTTTGAAAGAGACAATGATTCTCTACATTCTGTACCATGGGCAGTCACAGCATTCCCCATTATATGGTTGAAAAACAAAAATGTAAGATTTTGCAGGCTAGGGAAGCTCTTTGCTAACAGAAATAACCAAATGGACAGGCCAAATGACTTAAATGATTAAATATTACACTGAATTGTTAGTTACCATTAACATCTTATGCAAGTCTTCTTCGAAAGAGTCAATGTTGCAGTGGTTCTGTAGGTCATCTACCACCTCACGTAACATAAACTGGTAATATTGCTTCATCAGGAGGCCACCTTTCAGAACCTCTTTACACTCTCGCACTAGCTGCAAGAGAACAGTCCATAAATAGTAAACTGATCAATCTGGTGTTTTCATGCTGCAAGATGCAAAAATGTTTCTAAAGAGCAAATTCTGTGAATATCTATTCTCTTAAGTCCTGCTTATACATGAGATAAACAGCCCCCAAAATGGCAATGCAAAATAAAACCCAAACTGGTAGAACAGTTGATTTCTACAGACTATGAACCTAAAACCCTTTGTCATCCCTGTCTTTTCCATCTTCACAAGGACTCTTGTTGTAATGTTTTATCTCATGTAATTCAGCAAGTGTAATTCCCCTACCATCTGCATGTTTTTCATATTTGCTTGAATTGTACCTTTCATTTAAAAACAAAGCACTTGTAGAGAATTCGTCAATAACCAGCTGGTCACATATCCTTCTTTAAAACATGCAGAAGTAATTGTTGTGTTGTTTCTTGTTATATATATTCAGCATCTTACTGAGGGCCACAGCAACACCGTATTGACTACTCTTAATATTTCTTTTCTCTTGGAGGACACTGAGAATTATTGGTGACATTTAGTATCAAAAGGCCATCTGTTTTTATCAGCCTAAATATCTTTGATTATTGCATGATATAGAAATGTGGGCACAAAAATATATAAATAATATTCATATGTATTCTCAAAGTCTATGCTGAAATTTGTAAACATCATGCGGCAGGCAAGTCTTCATCTAGTATTACAGTATAAAGCCTCCAAAATAAGGAACCATGTTACTGGCTTCAGTAAGAAGCCATTTTATTCAATAGAAAAAAGAAAAAAAGGGATTGCTTTTTATACCCTCCACAGAATCCTATCCTCCCTCTCTTCAAAACATAAAATCAACAGCACATAGCTATTCTCCTGAAGTGTTTATAATTTGTAGACAATTTAGAAGTTGTGCAAGACATCATTTGTACTGTTGATGAAATAATTATTTGCAAGCTGTATTTGTCACAAGCAATATTCTATTTCATTATCTTGTGAGCAGCTTTTTGTGCTATTAGAGAGAATTATCAATAATGAAAATAACATATATTTTTATGTGCCACTGTCCTAATATTATAGAAGATGTGGAAAATAATGTATAACAGGCAAACCTGCTTAATACTCAGGAGAGACGGCTCCCCAGCAGGCCGCTGTTCCAATCTTAATTTGAGACACTCGTGGATAACATTGAGAAGAACTCGGCAAAGAACCAGAAATGCAGGTTCAAAAGATGGCAGATCCATAGATCTCAACTCTTCCCATGATACAGTACTGCATTTTTGATCTGAAGAAGGCGGAGAATTTGACAACTGCACATAATCTGAACATAAAATGGGATCTGGGTATTCGGAAAACTAACAATAAAAAGAGAGAGAGAGAGAGAATTTGGTGATTAATTTCTTCTCTTTGGGACAATACATTTTATAAACCAGATATTAACTTTAAAAACAACTGTTGAAAATACATGAGGCAAAACTGCCTTCTGTTAAAATTAAATGCTATCCTTGCAGATAAATGTTTCAAGAAAACTCTGCTATACAGTATAGATGCCGATATTCAAAGCACGCTACCCCTCCTCTCCCATATCAAAAATCCCTTTACGTGCAAGCATGGAGGTTAAACTGGGACTAAATGATTTCTCCAGAAAAGTAGCAATATAGGAATCATCAGGCTTGTAGCAATGATACATAAGCAGCATGGTTGCTCAGTTTACAACAAACTTTTTTTCTAATAAGCATCTGGCAGCTTTACTCAAAGGAAGCGATTTTTTACAGAATTCCATATAATATTAAAATGCTAATGAGATAAAGGAATAGATAACATCAATTATCAAAACACCCGCAAGGTCTTAATGTCTTTAGGCTTGTCTTTCTCAGGCCTACATAGCAGAACCACAGGGGTGGGTGGGAGCTGCTATTTTCATTCTGGACTTGGGATGGTATCATTACATAAGATGATGGGAAGTTAAAACAGAGACCAGCTCACTGAAATGCCTCACACAGAAAGCCAGGGACAGGCACAGGGAAACACTGGGGAGCTCAGCTGGGCCATAGAGGCTCTAGAGTATGCCCCAGGATGCCAGATGTGGATGATAAAGATTAATGTGAAGAAAGTCCTTGCCAGTTTTCACACCCTGCTCCATTTTTTTTTTTTACCCCAGGGCATATCCTACTTACATAAAGATTACAATCAGCACATCTCAGTTCTACCTTCAGATAAAACAAAAATAAGCTTGGGAAGTGCAATTATGAGTCCGAACCTTTAAATATACTAAATAGTATACCTTCACAACATGGCAGCAAATATTTATAACCATTCACAATACCCATCTAAAACTTTTACACGACTACATGAATTCAGAGCTCGGAAACTGATTTCAAGCATGGATATACCAGGAAATAAACTATTGATAAAATGTGAAGTTCATGCACAAGGTGTTCATTGCCATGCATATAACCAAAGCATACGTAAAACATCAGGCAAAGGTAAACTCTCCCTTGAGTTGAGCTCAACTACTGGTTACTTCACAGATAGATACAGCCCATATTTTCCCTGTCTTCTTCTGGTATGTTTTCTGACTTCCCAGTTTAGCCTGAGGCCCTGGGCAGGGGGAGGTCTCCCATCCTAACCAGTCCCAGCCTTGCTTAGCTCCCAAGCCTAGACTAAATTGGCCAGCACTGCCATTCACTGAGGGAGGGAAAATATAACTCTTTTAGAAAAAGAGAGAGAATGCTATAAAAAAGAACAGACTTACCTGGCTTAGAATCTTCTCCAACTGTCATTTCTAAATATTCAAATAAAAAAAAGGTTTCACCCCAGTCCCAGGAATTAAGGGTAAGTTATTCTGCAATATGGACTCAGTCAAAACCTTTTTTAAAAAAACAGGTCTTTGCTTTCTCAACATGATTTTCAATGGGCTTCTTCAGATTCCATATAACTTTGTTTTCTCAGATATTTGCAATTCTTTATAAAAACAAGAAAATCATTTAACACTCTATAAAGCTGTTAAAAACCTTGTTATCACTTACGAGGTAAAACAACAGTAACCATTCTTTCTCCAAATTATTAAAATCTGGGGTGAAACAGATTAGATACCAGGAAAAACAATCAAATTATTGTGTCTATGGAGGAATTTACATAGAAAGGTAACAGCATTTTTCTCTGCCTACAGTATGCAGAGGTTAAAAACCCTGCTTCAGGACAATACTTGCTTTATGATAGTTTCAGTAACATAATTCTACTTTATGATTTTCAGGTTGGTTTGAAATTACAGTGATGGTTAACCTTAAAAAAGAAACAATTTGAGATAACAAGATAAAATAACACATTCATCATATATATGGATCTTTACATGATAACCATGTAAATTATACAATATAAATTAATATTTGTGTTTATCATAAAAAGAAAAAAAAACAGTGTTAGACTGCTTCTGTATCTAAATTATTTCCAGGATTCCAACACTGGTATAACATTTGAACACTCCCTCTATTCATCCATCCCTGTAAGCTATTACAGAAGTACTTTTGAAACATGCAAACCCAAAAGAAACTTAATGAGTGAGGATGGGCTTTATAGGGGTTGGAGTGCAAGACAAGACTGGGATATTGTAAATTCAATTTATCCTGTAAATCATTAAAATAACTGGGTGATTGTGGCTAGCTATTCTCCTTCAGCATAATCTTCTTCACATATATTCTTGTAAGAATAAACAGAAGACAAAAAACTATGCATGCTTCTAGAGCTACTTGGAAGAAGAGCGGAATATAAATACCATGAAACTGAAAATGTTTTTGTGTCAATGCTTACTTTGAATGTTGAAAACTGAGCATATTCCAAATATTCAGACATTGTATTTTAGCCCGCAGAGGACCTCTTTAAAACTTTTATTCCCTAAACTTCAGAAGGACTGGAACATTTATTCATTTATTTTTTTCATTTTGTATAAAGTTACATTTCTATCTAAAGAATATCCATTCTTCCAGAATTCTTCCAGAATCAAAATCATATCAGAAAACCATAAAAATAGCATAGAAAACATTCAATTTTGAAAGTCTAACTTTCATTTCTAGCATTTTCCCGTTATTGTTACAATACAGCCATTAATATCAGCTATATACTAGGAAAGGAGGGAAGGAATGGGAGTTCCCACTATCCTTTAACCGTCAGGAAATTAATACAGGATGTGTTGTGGCTTTTTTGTAGAGCCAGACACAGAATTGACAAGGAAAGTCCACATATATATTATATATGTTTCACGTGATACGTCACAATAATTAAAATAAGTCAACATGGTATATAGCACGTTTTTGAACTATATATGCATATTACATAGAATAATTTTTGAAGAAAAAAATTGCTATAAGAACTATTGCTCAAGCATCATCCATTCCACCCACCTCCCCAAACCTACCTCCAGCTGCTGATCACTCTTTATCAATGCCATTCGGGCCCTCTGCAAGGAGCCATGCATTAACTTGTGCAGTCTTAAAATGAGTTTTCTCAACCCCATTTGTTTCAGTGCTTTATCTACAAATGGCCTATAAATAGAGGTCAAACAATGTCTGCCGCAGCCTGTCTCTCTGCTGCACTCTGTAACTGCCCAGCAGGTTGAGTCATCTTCAGATTCAAGCCTATCAAGCTTTCTTGGCAAATGGTCCGGTGCCTCAAAGTCAAAATTTGGCTTATTGGCAAGATTATTCCGGATGGCTTGTCTGAGTTCCTCCACATTCTCCTCAGAGATTTGTTCTTCATCTTCACTTTCCTCTGTGCATGCACCTGAGGTTACCCTATCATCATCATCTTCATCATCTTCATCATCAACTTCATTCTCTGGATCATTGTCCCTGAATGAACGAGGAGAAGGGATTTCAAACACTGGCCAGCCAATGTCAGAAAGATCCTTGATGCCCAAAACAGTCCCCATAATCCTTAGTTTCTGATTTAAATCTTTTGTAATGTTTAACCAAAGACAAAGTGCCTGCACCCTGTCCTGAAAATCCCTTGCAGCATACTTTTCATAGTCACTTTGAAGGGCCTTCAGAGATGGATAAAGTGCTTCTACATATTCTAGCAGCTCCATTATCCGCTTTACCTGTTCAAAGGAGACCCTCTGGCGATGGAGGTGCTCATGATAGCTTGAATAGCCCATAACACTAGCTCCATGGGCTGCTTTACATTGTCTTGCTGACGTACCATTAAGACTAGCTCCATTTCCTACACAGGAGAGGTTCCGATAGTTTACTTTGAAAGTAAAGATTTCATTGATAATATCAGGGATGGCTTGACGAGCTGTGTACAAATAGAAGTCTTGGTCCTTAATAGTCCGGCCTGCATGCCATGCCTGTAGTTCAAGCCAGATTAGTTCATTGGATCGGTTTAACTCTACAGAGGAAGTGCTTTCCTGGCCTTTCTGCTCTTTGTCCTTTTTCTTGGAAACTGAGGTAAGCTTTAACAAAAGCCGCAGGGTTTCAAAAAATTTTAAGCGGTCTGCTGGGTAATCAGTACGAGAAGTCTGGCGTGTAGTTTTGGCTATAGGCACAGGTACAGATACTGGAGGCTTAGCATTGCTGCAGCCAAGGCTGAGGTAAGGCTTATTGAGATCAACATCCGGAATTGACTTTTTTGGCAAGGACCCACTAACCGAGTCCAACATGAACGAACACTGTACGTTTTTCTTGTGATCCCTCTCAGTTGTCCTTAGGGTGGCTCGGATCTTTTTCCCCTGCTTATAGCTGTGCTCTTCTGAGTTCTCAGAGATTTTAATATTATCTTTGTTAGGCAGCTGGTTGGGTGAGCTCATTTTCTCTGAAATCATAACACAAAACACATTTTTTCACTTTGAAAGAAAAAATTACTTTAAAAAAAAAAACTTATACTCACTTTATTTACTTCTTCCATTCCATAAGCTTTCAGTTCTGTGATATGCTAAATAACCCATTCATGACAGTCCCTTAAAATTATGTAAAAGGTTCAGAACCTAATAGATTTCACACATAATCCAAATACCACTCAAATACTCTGCCCATGTTTTCATGTCTTATGTCACAATTTATTAAACACTGGAACACAGGCATCTAATAGAAGCCACAATGATCATAACTTCATGAGGATTATGCAAATTATGTAATTTGTGTCAGTCAAGTCATGATGCAAATGGCATACAGTACAGACTTTGCATTATTTGTGTAATGACATCACAACACATGTGACATCACTCCCCATCTGCCTCCCATATGAATACCCATACAGTACATTGTTTTATTTATTTATATTTCAAATTTAGTCACCACCCATCTCACTCAAGAGCGACTCTGGGCTTTTTACAATAAAACTATTTATTTATTTATTATGCATGCAGATATTTAGTTGTGCCTACAAGTTAAGATGACAAAACGTCTTAGTAGTTATGGGAATGGCAACAAGATGCTCATATTCCACTTATTCAACCATAACACACTGATGCTTCAGGAATTACATCTAAAGTTGTCTGTGGCTAGTTTGTGAAACTCTGAATTATTAGGTTCCTGTCATTACACAACCACATGCTAAATTAACTTTTTGCTTAAAATTTCAGTTCTTGTGTTCCTGCTATTTTTAAACAGTAAGATAAACCTCAGTTATTTGATTTAGATATCACAAATTATTTCTGTATTTGTGTTCTCTTATTATGCCTTCCTAGCCATTCAACTTAAACCACAATCTAATATAAGAATGAAAAAATCATATTTTAGAAATGGCCATGAATGGTTAAGTAGTAATAATTGATAACCACACCAAACAGCCATTTGAAACATAGTTCACTCAAAATTCAAGACATACTGAGTCATTTTGTACCTAAGGGCATCATAATTATATTGTGGAGCTTTTAAAATAACAGGGCTAACTCCAAAACCATGCTAATGGAAACATTCAGTTGTGCTAATTGTAATTATAAGTAGTGACTTCGCATTACAATTATCTCTTTTACTGTACATGGCAGCTGGAACCAGTGACTAAGCAGAAGTCTTCAGAACATAAGCCTTGATGGAATGGAGAGGAATTACAATTTTTTCTTCAAACTCCTGATTAAATCTTTCTAAAAATGTATGGTGTACTACAGAAGATCTAAAAGGGGAAATTATAAGGTTGTAAAAATAGGTTCGTAATATCCCCTTCCTGGGAAAGATGCTTGAGTGACTGATAGATTTTGTAGATCCATTTCAGTTGATTTAAGCCTGATCTTTGCATTGATAGTAGCTTAATAACCCTTAACCATCTTAATCTCCCTTAGCTGAGAGAAAGAATGTACTGATTCTCTTGAACTTCTCAGTGGCGTTTGAAATATTGATCATGGTATCCTTCTGGAGAGGTCGTCCAAGTTAGATGAAATGGAACTGCTATGCATGGTCCTGCTTGTACAGCGTGGGCAACTCCTGAAACTGATGCTGCACAATTCTGCAAGGTTGCATTTTATCCCCCATGCTGTTTAACATCTACATGAAGCTGCTGAGTGAGATCATTTGGAGATTAAGAATGAAGTGTCATCACTCTGCTGATGACACACAGCTGTCTGTTTTCATTAGATCCAGGTGAAGCAGAAATATTGATTCTGTGCCGGCCATAGTAATGGGCTGGATAAAGGCTAACAAACTGAAGCTCTGTCTGTCTTGTCTGTCTGTCCAGCATTTCTGGACAAGACAGGAATGCTGATAGCAGATAGTTTACCAGGTGAACAATAGTCACCTTTTTCTGGAAAGGGTTCTACAACTCTTAAAAGATCACTTTCACAGTTTGAGTATCCTTCTAGAGCCATCTTGGTCATTAGAGATACAAATGTCCTCTGTGGTACAAAGTGTCTTTTACTGGCTTTGGTTGGTACTGTATACTAATTATAGACCTAGAAGGATAGTGTCTTATAGCTTCTCTTTTAGAATACCATAATATATTATATATGGAGTTACCCCTAAAACAATCCAGACAGTCAATACAGAATATGGAAGTAAGAATTCTGACTGGAACTGGAAACTGTGAACGTATTATGCATGTTTTTATTCAATCTTCAATAGTTCCTAGTTCATATATAGAAGATATTAAACCGTCAGTCCATTCATGGCTTGAGACCACAGAATCTGAAGAATTCCCTCTTTCCTCGAGTTCCTAATTGGAACTGATCATACTAAGAGGCCCTGTGGTTAGTACTCCCCAGCAGTAAGGTGTGGTAAGTGTTTCCCTGGGAGTGGGACTTTTCAGTAATAGCCTTTTGATTCTGTCTTGCCCTCCCTAGTAAGCAAGCCTGGAGCCAACATTACTGTCTATTCAGCACCAAAGAAAGACATTATTATATATCTATATACTACGTTTCAGCATATATATTGCTAAGGAACTTCTAATTACTTTAACATGGCTTTTCTTGTTTATTTTCTTGTATATTTTAACTTCCACTCAAGCATTTTAACTGTGATTTTAATGTATGGTATGCTGTCCTTGAAAAATTGGGTTTTGAGTGGCAAAACAAAATTTAATAAATATATTTTCTGGATTAATTTTATTGTAAAAATAGCTGTTTTATCAACAGAGTATTTAAAGAAACTATTAATATAATTATGAGTGGGGATATAATTATACATGTTTTATTGCCTTTTTATTATTATTGAGATGCAGGGACGGTGGAAATTTAACTAGCAATTTATTCCAAATTTGAATGCAAAAGCATAAACTCATTCCTACACTCATTTTTTTCCTTGCAACTTGAATTTTCAGCAGTTTAGATATCAGTCATGCAAAAGTAATGCATTACACATAATGCCTTCTAAACCCATATAAATGTAACTGATCTACCAAATGTTTTTTCTAACTATCTTGTCATTCTACATAACAACTGAGGAACTAAGTGGTATGAATAGTTAGTTGGAGAAATCTAGTTGAAATCTTCCCATCTTAGTAGGTAGCCATACTCTTGGCATAATATAATACTGACCTATTTTTAAGATTTATTTTAAGGACAATAAAATGTGAAATATTTTGAAAAGTCTACATAATATTATAAATCTTTACTGCAATTAAAAAAAGCAGCAACAAAAGAGAATTACTTAACAGACTCATAATTTCACTACACCTGAAATTCTGCTAAATAGAATATTATGCAGTCTGTATAGCATGAAGAACATTTCTAGCTTCTGACAATATCATCAATGCATTTTGCAAAGCATATTGCCAATACTAATACAGTACAGACTCATGTAAAAGTAATGAGTTTTTTTTTTGATGCCTTCAAGTCATTGTTGATTCCTGGTGACTACCCGGATATGTCCCTGCAGTTTTATTGGCAAGATTTTGGAAGTGGTTTGCCATTGCCTGCTTCCTAGGGCTGAGAGGGTATGACTCATCCAAGGTTTGTGCCTAACGTGGGACTAGAACTCACAGTCTCCCAGTTTCTAGCTGAGTGCCTTAATCACTACACCAAACTGGGTCTCAATGAAAGACTGCTATACTGTTATGTAGAGAAAGTGAAAATAACATTTTGCAAAAGAAAAACTCAGTAGGTGACTTTATTTCCATGGGAATAATCAGGCAAATTTATCAATATAATGTACATGCATCCAAGATGCATGACTTCTCCCTCTGCACTACCCTGCTTATATAAGGCCCATGCAAAACTGCAGAGCACCTGCCTTGCTTAAAAAAGATACAACAGCTAAATAGTTCAGAGTGGTAAAAACGTCCTTTCTCTGTCTCAGACAACCTTGGAGAATCATTGCATTCAGAACAGATAATACCAAGCTACATGGACAACTAGCCAACCTTGGGATAAGGTGGCTATCCTCAATGCTATTTTTTTTTCATTTCTAATTACTGTTAATACACTTGGTAATGAATTAACCCTCTTAATCTTGCTGCTCTGCTGTGCCAGTTGCATTGCAAAAGAGCAGGCGATGAGACAGAAACCTGAGGTCCTTTGATCTTCCCACTAAAGCTTAGCCATTCTATATCAGGAGTGGCAGAACAGTAGGCTCCATGGATGTAAGCCTGGCCATCCAATTCTTCATCAGATGAAAAAGGAGAATGGAAGATTTCTGCACCTTCAGCAGAAAGGAGGAGACTCCATCTATTCTCCTTCCTTCCTGCCCACAGAAATAGCTCATTTCTCAATTTTCACTGCATTAAATGAAAGTTTCCACTTTATTTGTCTAATATAAACATACTGGAGAAATGACAGTAGATTTCAAGCAGAATACAAAATTACTCACTGCTGACATACCTTTCAAAGCAGAACGGGTGGTAAGTTTCCCAAAATTACTTTTCAGATGTTTTGTTGACATACGTTTCATCTGCCGTGGTGTGCTAGGAGGGGAGGTTCCATAGAAAGTTTCAGTATTTGCTTCATCAGACAAGTCTTCAGTATCAGATTCAGATATCTTGCAAGTAGCATCTTCAAACCTGCACTCTTGCCTAAGTATGAGCAGTGAAAGAAATTAGGAATTACAGGTCAGTTTACAATCCCCCCCCCCCCAATTTTAGTGTTTTCATCTTAGTATCAGGATCTTTCTGTACCTTTGCCACTCCTGCGAGGTATACAGCAGCTCTCCTAAAGCAGGTTTTTCCCAAGTTACTAGTAGTGCACTACTTTTATATCTTTGGTTGAAAAACCTTGCTGATTAAATTTTATTTGTAAAAAACAGTCCCCACTATCACTTGACTGGACAAAAAGGAGCTGGACAAACTGGTAATATTACCAGAATTACATCATAAATTGCCATGTATATATTTGCATCCATTAAAAAGTGAATCATGTAAAAGCACAACACAAAGAATTGTGTATATGGGTTGAAATATGCATAACTCCATTACACGAGCATCTGTAGCAACCTGAGCTTTTGTCAAATGTGCATCTTAATACCGTGATGAAGTGTTGCTCCTTACATATTTTCTTGCAACATCACAACATGAGAATGAAAGGGGCAGTTTGCATTACAACCCTGCAATGAACATTTCATCATTGGATCCCTCTTTTACTAGTTCTGTGGACACCAATGCCACATTAATTGGTGAGCAAATCATTCACAGGCCATTAATTTCTATATACATGCAATACAGACTTCTTGTCTCATTGGGAAAGATAGCAGTTACCCAGTATGAAGAGATCTATCACTTTCTATAAATATAAGAATGTATAGGATATGTATCTAGAGAGACAAAGGCATGATTTTTACAACTGGAAAAAAAAATTGTGCAGAAAACGGGCGGGGGGGACTTCTACAGAATAAGTAAAACAGTTTTTAAGACAAAGTTTTTACTTACATAAAAAAACAGCATTGGAGAATGCCAATTCCTATGCATATCAGTGCTTCTTTAGGGAGCTGTCCTACTACATATCTGTAATACCTACATCAGTGCAGTATCAGGGCCTGACAAATCTCAGTTGACCACTTACTGAATTATTTAATATAAATGTGTCCTAAAGGGGGCAAGAAAGAATCTGATCTGATTCCCCCAGCTGTATGTGAACAAGCTGAATGAACTTAATAGGGAGAACTGCGTATGAATAACCATTCTAATATTTGAAGGATTATCCTTTACTTGGAATGAAATTGTTTTTGAATTGGAAGACAGGACCTAAGCCAATAAATTCAATACAAGAAAGGCTATTTTGATTAAACGTTATGAAAAATCTCTTCATTATATCAACTGCTTAACACTGGAACAATCTATTTCAGAAAATACTGGAATCCCTTTAAATGTTTTTCAGTGGAGGCAGAATGGTTACTTAGCACAAATGTTCTAATAGTTAAACCCCCAGATGGGTCGGTATTGGATTAGATGAACTTCAAGGATCCTTTGAACTCTGTGGTTTGAAGAAAAGTTCAGTGTAGAAAACCCAGATTTCATGTTATTGATCCTGTTTCCTCATTAAAATAGTTTTATGGCAAAAGGCCTTGGACAAACCTTTACTCAAGTCCCTGAAGAGAAGTTGCAGTCAGTGCACATAATATTGGGCTAAGTAGAGCAACGTTCTGATTCAGTATGAAACAGCTTTATATGCAGTACAGTACACAGTTTCTCTCTGAATTGGAGTAGGTAGCACAGAAAACTCCTTAATGCTTTGAAAGAAGCAGGATCTTTGGAAGAAGGCTACATATGAACATTTGGTAGCTCAGTCTTGTGTTCTAAAGAATTCAAAGCATGGGATATGAAAGTGATTGCTATGTAAATCCCTGACATAATGAAGACTTCTGGGACAATATTTCTGTGGTGTGTAGTGTATGTATGTGTATGTATGTATACATACATACACACACACGCATACACACACACACACACACAGAGCTAGAAATTAAGTCAATCCAACTCATTAGAACAAAGATTAATGTCATTTCATTCTAAATCTCAAGCTGTCTTCAGTAGTTTCTAAAACAATAAAAGCCAACACAAGACAATGGCAAAGTGTTAAACAATGTGCATTTTTAAAATACATCTCCTTCTATGTTTTACTGCAGCTATTGAACCTAAAAGGGCAGGTGTTATCAGAGACTACTGGCTTAGCAGCAGCAAAGAAAACAAAAATTAATATGTAGATGGAATGGTATACTTTTCCCTACTGTACTTCTTGTGGCTATGAGACAAGAGAAGCCATGCTTGCCTGCATTCCAAATTCCATATATTTAATTTAAACAAGATTTTAACTTCTGAGAGATAATACTAATTTCTCCCTCTGCAACAAGAGCTATGAAGCTATATAAGATTTAGTATATCACACTGTAAAATTTGAGTAATTGCAGAATTTTTCAAGAGATTAAACATGAAATAAAAATGGGATACAAACAAAATCTTCACAAACAGATGTAGAACTGACACTAAAAATAAAACATTTTAGTAATATTAATGGCATTATTGCATCTTTTAATAAAATCATCACCTCAACTTAGCCAATTTACAATTTATCTTTTGATCAGAAAAAGTAGAATTTCAATAGAAATATAAAATAAGCAACATTATATTATGCATCTGACACCCATTTAAAAAAAAATGGAAGGAACAACAGGAACTATTTTACCTAAAGGAAATACTGCAATAAATGTTTTAAATCACTTATAATATCCTTTGACTGACAGAGAGAAATCATTGTTAGTGTGTCTAGGCCTCCTCTGGAATTTTAAACAGTTAATTTTTATGATTAAAAATGTAGCATTTAGTTTAATTCTCAAGATTAAAATGCTTTGGGGTGGGTAGATAAGCATTTATAATATATCTGACTTTAAATAGTGCTAATTTAGTGGGGGGAAAACCTGTCCCCTTTAAAAAACTGAAAAGGTTAATATAACTTTCACTGATAAATAACTGTAATCTCTGCAAACTATCACTACTGATGTTTGAAATATTGTTAAATTTAAGCCAAGAAAAATAGCTAAAAGAGCAAGTTATTTTATGTGTGAGGAAAAAGGCACTGATTTGTAATGTCACCATCTGTCAAACTAATGAATAAGGGAGAAAAATGTATCTCTTCCATCATGATAAAATCAATTCAGAACTTATAGTTTGGTCTAGTGGTTAAGGCACCAGGCTAGAAAGCAGGAGACTGTGAGTTCTAGTCCTGCCTTAGGCATGAAAGCCGGTCGCTCTCTCTCGGCCCAACTGACCTCACAGGGTTGTTGTTGTGGGAAAAATAGGAAGAGGAAGGAGTATTAGGCATGTACGTCACCTTGAGTTAATTCTAAAAATAATAAAGACAGGATAAAAAAATCTAAAAAAATAAGAATCTGTAATTGCAAAACATATTCACAGCTGAGAAGCAGGCTGATCTGAAACAGAAAGAGGTCAGTTCTAAAGGAATTACCAATTAACCAAGAATGAGAATAGACATTCAGCAAATTACATTTCATTCCAAACTTGGCTACTCAACCCAATGTTAAAATATGCAAGAATGTGAATGAAAATTTGGCTTGCATTTTCAAAATTACTGAGCACAAAATGCTCCAACATAGCAGTTCAGCTCTGCGAGTACTGTCTCTTCTGGTGGTCTCTCCCCCTCTACTGAGATCTGGAGGAAGAGGTTCTCTCTGGTCCCTGTCCCTTACGGAATGTCATCTGCAGGGATCCTGAGGTTGGACATAGCCCCTAATAGCTCTGGCCCTATTAGTTTTGCAAAGCCATTAAGACAGCGTTTCTCACCCTTGGCAGCTTTAAGATGTGTGGGCTTCACCTCCCAGAATTCCCCCTGTTTCAGGGGGCCTTTGGAAGCTGATGGAGTCATTTTAGTTTCTCCTGCTGAGGATGGTGTTATAGTTATTCTTTGGCATATGGGATGTTATTAATTACACTGTTGTTTTACTATAGTATTTTGTTCATACTGTTATATTTAATTTAATGCTATTACTATTTAAGAGATCTGTAAGCCACTCAGACATTTTTGGAGTGGCATATACGTAGTAAAATATGTACATATGTATATACATACAAACATTCATATATTGGGGAAGTGTACAGAAAAGTGCTTGCATTATATTACAAGTAATATGCAAATGCACATTGAATTACAGAATCCTGCTTGCAAAAAGCTCATGCAAGAACACATATTTAAGAGAAATCTGCATGTATTTCTTTAAATTTAAAGCTCATGTAAAGATGGAACAATACAAACTTAAGTCCAAAATATGTCTAAAAGCAAGAGCAAAAGATTTGCTCATTCTTAAGTAAGGTCTTTTCCTTTTTTAAAAAAATGAAAGAATTATGAAAGACCAACTATTTAAGATTTGTCAGGGCAAACAGCAAGAATGATTGTATGAACAAGAAAACAGCTCCTATACACACTATGTGATCACTGCCACTTTTCTTTCTCCAGATTTATTTGAAGGAAGATCCATAGAATAGAATAGAAAATACAGGCTTTGTTCAGATGAGGTAAAAGCCAGAGACAAACTCTGACATTTTTTTTTAAACGAAGTATATTAAAGAACAGAAACATTTCTGAATAAGCAACTGAATTATTAGAAAACAATAAGATGAAAGGCATGTTAAGGAAAATATGACACTTGACAAAAAAAAATCCAAATTTTACATGATCTGTAAACATAATTTGCTGAACTAATTTCCTTTCAGTGTATAAGGAGTTGATTTTGCCAAAATTACGTAGCTCAATGGAAACAGTTACTGAGCATGCTGTTGCAAAAAAGAACAGTTCTGTGATGGAGATTACTAGGTATGGGACCTCTTGATAATTTTGTAACAATGTGGGAGGTAATCATGCTTAGAATACTACATCCAGATCCATTTAAAAAGGCATTGTAAAACTGGAAAATATATATTGTATATATAGAGAAGGCAAAGAAAGCATGCACAGCTTCTGAAATCCTATCTAATCCTTGAATATCCAATCTTTGGTCTACTTTGGGTCATCTGATCAGAAGAGGGGGCTTAGAATGGGACAGTCAATAACATTCCAATCCACTGCCCAACTGCCTCTTCTCTTTTTCTGGATTGCTTTTTTCCTCTGCACACCCAGGCTGGATCTAGCCCCTTTTCAAGCTTGACCTTACTTTTGCTGGCTTCTCCTACAACACCAAATTTGATCCTGTTTTATTATCAGACAGTTATTCTGCTGACAGAGTCCCCAGCCCTTTTTCGTAATTTCTTTCCCATATTCTGGTAGGGAAAGTTCTGGAATTTTTTTCAGCCCCTCAAAAAGGGCTCCACACCATGTCACAAGACTGGGAAGGGGAAGGAAGGAAGGTTAAACTGGGGAGTCAGCAACTGCCACATGACTCATCTTCCCATTGGGATGTATTTGGGGATTTTTTTTTTTTCCTGAGATGCCAGATGGCTGGCTCTGGCCAATTTTCAAACTCAGCCTTTCTTTTGCTGGCTCCACCCCTCATCCCACCCTTGAAAACTGGTCCCATTCTGTTCAGTTTTCAGAGAATTATCTTACTGATGCTCAGACAGAGTCTCCAGGCTCTTTATATAATTTATCTCCAACATTCAGATTGGTTGAAAAGGATAAAAGGAGCATTAAAAACTTATCAAAAGATTGGAGCATCTTCCATAAAAAAAATACCTACAAGCATAACATTTTCAACACTACTCTTCTTCCTATGTTCACATTATCCACTTCTGTTATTTTCTTATATATGAATGATAGAGAAACAAGAATTAATAATCTTACCCAGGTGCTGGCAAATATTTTGTTAATAGCTGGGAAACAAAACCATGTCCAGATTAAATTCCCACAGTAATATATTGAAGTTGATGAGCTGTTTGCTAATACTCCAAAAGGCAAAATATATTTTTACCCCAACTCCAAAAATAATTATTTCCAATTTTTTTGCCAAAATAAACAAATACATAAATAAAACATCTGCTATAGTTTCTTCTTTTTACCTTTCCTAGATTTTCCAAGATGTGGACAAATCATTGTTTGTTAAGATGAATTCAACAAACTCTTCTAATTATTCTAGTGTTTTACATGAGAGGAGAACACCTATAAAACATGCTGACTTAATAAAAAATTATTTTAGACTTTTTTTTTCCTTCCAAGAGCAAGTACTTGTTCTGTGATGCGTATCAAACTATTTTTCACAACTTGGGGAAATTTTAAAACACATTTTTGATAAATGCATATAGGTTTGATGTTTAAAAAGAAAAAATATAAAATCCATGTCCTAATTGCATCCGGATTAGGCTATTGCAATGCATTTTGCATTCAAAGAGGATTCAGAAATATCTGTTGGTTTCCAAATGCTTTGGAATGGTTTCCCAAGTTCAAAAGTGTATTTTTAAAAACCTATTTACAATGCTAAGCTATCCATAAACAAACACATTGTTCTTTTCAGTCCTGGGTCCCACACTACATTTCTCTAAGACATTGAGCATATAAAACACTGCCTTTTTACTCATGGAAATGTAATTCTCAAATACGTTGCTGGGGGGGGTCTAATTATCCCTGCCATCACCCCATTTTCAATGAATGGACAAATAATGTTTGCCTATAAAGACATTTCAATCAATGTAAGATGGTAAGACTGTTAGTTCAATAGCAAGTTGTATCTTTTTGTATGGTTCTCTGACCCAGCAATATTATTTCTCTTTCTATTTTAATGTAGGGATTTTTGTGGCTGTTTTTAATTGGGAGATGTTTGGATCAAAAGATGGATAAGTCACCTTACGCCATTTCTGTTCTTACAAATCCAAATTAACTCCTTGATTAACTCCAAGAGAACTATGCAATTATAAGCTAGAGTCAAATATTCAGTTTCTGGGAAAAGTGATTGAAAATGTTGTGTCCTCATAGCTCCAAGATGCATCTTGATAATATGGATCATTTGGACCCATCTCAAATTGGATTTTCATCCAGAATATGATATGGTGATCTATGCTAGAAACTGAATGTGGGGAGTGAAGCCCCACTAATTATCCTCTCAGGGATTTTCAACATTATCAGCCATGATACCCATTTGCTCTATCTGGAAAGACTGAGTCTTCCTGTAGAGCTGAGTCACTAGGGTTCTACTTAGTGACATCTACTGTAGTATCCTACAGGACTCCAGCTTGACTCCCATGGTATTCAATATCTACAGATTATCACAAGGGGAAATCATTCAAGCTTTGTAAGCTAATGATACTCAAGTCTGCTACTCCTACCATTCAACTCCAAGGAGCTAACCTGTTTCCCTGAATGTGCCCTATGTTCTTTAGTGAGTTGAATGAAGTAAAATTAAATCAAGGCAAAACAGAAGTGCTCTTGGTTAAATAGGAAATTGGACTGATTCAGCTTATTTTTTGATGGGATTGTAACTCCATCTGAAAGAGCAGATCTTCCATCTAGAAGTGCCCTTGATGCTCAGATGTCATTTATTTGTGAATCAAATAAATGTGTGCCAGTTGCAACTGTTTCTTAGGTGGATGGATTCATCAAAAGTTATCCAAAAATTGGTTACATCCAATCCTGACTTTTCTAATATTCTCAGCCCTATAGGATAGATCAGACTAAGAAAACAATGTCTTACATGTGCTTTCCTTCTCCCTCACTTATTCTTCATGTGAATTAGGGAGAGGCTTGTCTGAGATGTTTTCTCAAGTTTGTTTCTTGGACTGAACTTAAGCCACGCTTATCTGATCATTGGTTACATAGGAAACTGGACTGAGATTCAGCTTATTTTTGATGGTGTTGTACTCCTTCTGAAAGTAAGGATCTTCCCACTTTCCTTCAAGGCCATTCCTTGTTCCCTCTGCAAATGTAAGCTACATGGGGCTATCCTTTAAAGTACCCTAAAATTGCAATGAATGAAAAATGTGGCAGCTTGGTTACTAAACAGTGGCAGCAAAGAGGACCATATGATACTTGTCTGGAAAGATTTGCACTAGTTGTTAATTATTTATCAAGCACAGTTTAAGAAGTTGCCAGTAACTTTTAAACCCTGAACGATAGGGTCTGACTACCTAAAGGACGCTATTATAAATCTGCCCAAATCTGCAGGAAAGCTTCTTCTGAACTGTTCCCTCTGTTAGATGTTCATTCACCTGGCATAGGGAACAAGGCTTTCTCCTCCACCCACGCCAGATTATGCAAAGGATTTTCTTGGGAGTTGCATTTGGGTCCCACATTCTTTAAGCCTGGAAAATCTGTGAAGGCCCATCTCTTTCCTCAAACTTTTAACTGATTAATCTTAGTACTAACTTTATGTTTTTAAACTTTCTGTATTTTAATCACTGTTAATCAACCTTTAATACTTATTTGAATAGAAAAGTACTATATAAAAGGAAGGAAGGAAGGAAGGAAGGAAGGAAGGAAGGAAGGAAGGAAGGAAGGAAGGAAGGAAGGAAGGAAGGAAGGAAGGAAGGAGCCCTGTTCCAGGATAGATAAGACAAAAATAAATAATTCTGGGTGCCATTAAACTTATTTCACTGTATTATTGATAAGCTTGTTTGGTGTAGTGGTTCAAGGCACCAGACTAGAAACCAGAAGATTATGAGTTCTAGTTCTGCCTTAGCCACAAAGCCAGCTGGGTGATTTGGGGCCAGGCCTCTTTCTTAACCCTAGGAAGAAGGCAATGGCAAACCACTTCCAAAAATGTTGCCAAGAAAACTGCAGGGATTTGTTTAGGCAGTAGCCAGGAGTCAAGACTAACTCAAAGGCACACCCACACACACAAAAAATATCCCTCAAAACCAGCAGATATGAAACGATTCTTGAATCTTTGATGTACTCTTAATCAGAAGATGACATGGTAACAAAAGTCAGTAAAAATGTACACAGGTAGTCCTCAGTTAACAAAGATAATTGGGACTGGGAACTCCATCACTAAGTGACACAGTCGTAAAGTGCGATGTTATGTGACCACACCGACTTACAATGGCAGTTCTAATTGTGGTTGTTAGGCACAACGTCATGTGCTTGCCATTTGTGACCTCCTGTCAGCTTCCCCATTAACTTTGCTTATCAGAAGCTGGCAGTGAAGGTCACAAATGATGATCATGTGTGATGGAATGGAATTATGAAGGCTGAGCTCGGGGAGACAAACATTTTGATTGATGTCAGGCCTAGCCCAAGGAACTCCAAGAGACAATGCTAATTCAGTTCAGCTATGTTTATTAGCTACAACCTCTAGCAAGAATCTTCCCAGACTAAAACCCCAGTTCCCAAAATCCTCCAGCCACAACAGTGTGAATTCCTCAGGGAGGTGCCAGTCTCATCCTCTTGATCCTCCCACGCGGTTCTGACGAGCTAAGAAAATGTTTGTCTCCCTGAGCTCGACCTTCATAATTCCATTCCATCACATCACGTGACTATGGGACGCTGTGACCATCGCAATTGTGAGCCAGTTACCTAGTGCCCAAATTGCGATCACATGACTGGGGATGCTGCAATGGCTGCAACTTTGAGGACTGGTGGTAAATCTCCTCATTCAGTGTTGTTGTAACTTTGAATGGTCACTGAACGAATGGTCATTAATTGAGGACTACCTGTACTTTCTGCTTGAATCTAAAAGGAAAAGAAATGTGTTCTAATTCATGCCCTAAGTTAAGCTACTTAAACATTTAACAGATTTCTGTGCCTCTGAGATCACCAATTAAATAAATGAAGCCCTTAGCATTTCTGGAAGCTCTTCATGTTCTCACAGCAGAACTCTTAGTTCTTTCGAACAAGTATAATTAGAAACTGATAAATACAAAATTTGTCCTTAATAGATTTTCAACACAGTTTAAACTTCATTATAAAAGTATTTGTTTATTTAAAACATTCAGCCAAAAGGGTTCCAGATCCAGTTTATCGAGTAATAAAAATAAGAAAGTCCCTGCCATTAGGCCCACATTCTAAAAAGACCTGAGATGGAACTTAATACTGATACTGAGGGAAAAGTGAAATCTGGCATGGTTTCTTAATGTTTCTAAGTTCTTTAATGACCAGGATGATGGAAAAATACTTTTCTCAGTTAAAAAAGAGGTCCTGAAGGTCTTCTAAGGAACAGCCTCCTGGCAACCCAGGAGGCAATGGCAATGGCAATCCTCAACTGAGATCCCCTCTGTAAGTAGGGACCAGCCCTCCAGTAGGACCAGCAACTGGTTTCTCACTAGTTGCTGTTTCTTCTCTTGTTGTGAACGTATAGTATATTTAATATTTTAATATTTTGAGTCAACGGATCTGGGGACTGTGGAGTCCTTGGGGTTCTCTGAGCTTGGTTGTTTTCTTGCAAACGTTTCAGTGCTAGCACTGAAGATGTTACCTAGCCGGGTAACGAATGTTTGCAAGAAAACAACCAAGCTCAGAGAACCCCAAGAACTCCACAGTTCAACCCTAAGCTACACATATTTGCTTCTATTAGATCTGGGGATTATCAAAAAGTCGGTAGGAAATTATATAATTCTGCATAAAGCAAAGTAAAAGAAACAATTTTCTACCTCCAATTTCTATATCACAAAAACTGATATCACAAGTGGGTGGAAACTTCAGATGTTTGAGCAATGACGGCTCCCCCCCCCCCCGCCAGCTACAAATCCTAGTGGAAGGAATTACAGCTGTATTAATTAATAATCCATAAAGCAGAATATCAGATACAATTTCAAGAGACGCAGAACTGCTGGGTGCATTTCTCAAAGCTCTTTCACCACCAGATGTTTCTCAGCCCTCTAGGCCTCTTCATGACACTCCTTAAAAGCTGATGGGGCAAATTGTTCTTTGTTTCACTAATGCTGTATAGTCATGTTTAACACCATTAACTTCTATCGCCCACTGAAGAGTAACCAATACTATTTATAAGACAAGAAGAGAGCATTTCATAGCACAGCTTTTTAACATAAATCACATTATCAGGATCTTTTGTTAAGGCTATTCTAATTTAAACTGACCCTGTAAAAAAATCCAAATATTAACCAGGTCCAACTTTGCTTTGCTTTTCAAGATCAGACAAGGTCAGCTAGATACTGCCAGCTGCTGTGATTACTAGATTATTAATACAGTATGGATGGAAGAAAGGAGACCTGCAACTGAAAACTGCAATGTAGAGGGGTCCGTCATGCTAGTCAGTCAGCTGTGCTGCCTGCCACAATAGAAATAAAAATAGAAAAAGAATGGCCTATTTCCAACCAGTTGTCTATTTTAACTCTTCTAACAGTTTATTAGCATTCCATGCCCACTAATTAACTTAGTGTTCATTATACTATTCTGGGGCCTTACCTAGAGTTTTTGGTGTTATATATACTTCAACTGTCTTCCAAACCCAATGGCTCCATTCCTATTTGAAAGGGAAAGTATTTTAGCTATGTGAACTTCAAACATACAGGAAGTCAGGTAAGATGAAACAAATCCAAAATGAAGAAACAAAATGATAAAAATCAATACATAAATTTAAATTGTACTAATTAAAAACATATTTTTACTGAATTAACAAAATGGCTTATTTATAAAATGGCTTCTGACAAAATAAGGGAGAAGAACCTGCACAAAGGAAAAGATATCCTTCAGAGAAAATTGTGTTCTCTGTTGTGGCAATTGCTGAATATTTCATATATGAGTATTTCAAGCAAATACTTATCCATGTAATGCGACTAAGATGTACATGCTGATTTTACTACATACAGAGGGGAACACATAAATACAAAACATACTATAACTGGGGCTAAGCTACGAGGCACAGAGAACTCTGAGAAGGCTAAAAGTACAAGAAACAAACATCCTAGAAATTTGACCATTCATTCTTCTTCCATATATTTTGAAGCTCCATACCAAAAGTTTATCAGTGATTTTTATTTATATAATGTATACAAGCCATTATGGATTACAAAGTATATAAGTTATTTTTAAAGTATATGTAATTCAATAGGATAACATTTTACAATTATAACTGCATCTCATAATCTTGCTCTTCGGTATAAATTTCTGCTGCCACTCACCCAAAACATCTCCCTGAACAGACAGAGAGATTGTACTGTCACCAAATCATAGTAAACATTCCACAAAGGCCAATATTACTAGGTTACATAACAATATAAATAGCTTTGACACTGTTAATTAACATACATGAAAACAACTGAGGTAACCACACAAAGCAAATACCTATCAGGCAACAGTATGAGTTTCTCATTGGAATGGCAATAATGATCTTGCACTGCACATGTACAAAACAGACTCCAGCACACAAACACAGAATGCCAGTCCTTTGGATCTTTAAAGCAATCCAACTTAAGGAATCTGTGGATCTACTTTTTCAGATTAATCATCGCCTTAATTCTTTTCACTGATCATCCATTATTTATCATGCCAAATATGGAGCATGTTAATTAAAATTAAGTTTAATTCCCAGATCAATTCCAAGATTAGGGTTATCAATGTCCTATAAGAACTACACTCATTATAGACGGCATATAGGTTACTTATTGGGATATTGTCCCCATTAGAATTGTGACCATTGGGGTATCAGGTCTGGCACCAGCCATGAACCCTGGGCAAGAGAATTGGGTGGCAACTGTCATGCTGACTATGCAGCAGCGGCATCTCTTGCTGAGCTATTCGACTTCATCTTGGAGTTGGCAGCAAGCTTCCCTAGACTGATGGTGCTGGGGGACTTCAAACTGTCTTCTTGGGTTCAGAGGCAACTTGAAAGTTCTTTGCTACCATGATAACTCTGGGCTTGTCTGAGTTCGTTAGAGGTCCAACTCATGTAGGAAACCAGAAATTAGATCCAGTTTTCATCTTGGAACAGATATGACATGATATGAGGGTAGGAAATGGTAAGATCACTCTCTGATTTCTATGAAGTTGACTGGTGCCACAAGCCTCTGCAAGGAGGGCAGACCTGTTTGATTGGTCCATCTCAGATACCTAATGGGTCATTTGGTTTCCATAGGGTGCTGGGAAATTTTCCAAGAACATAATTGGCAGTCCTGCTAAGCTTATTCACACATTGGAATAATAAGGCAGCGAGACACCTGAGTGGCCTCTCCTCTTTATCCAATCCACAGTTGCTCCTTGGTTTACTGAGGAATTCCAAAAGATTGAGAAAAGAGACACCTAGAGTGCTATTGGCAAAAAATGAACAGCAAATCTGACTGGACATGGGCAAAACCTGTCTTCTCTGGAACAGGAGGCTTTGGTCACCTCCTGTTTGGATTTACTGTAATACATGCTACATGGGACTACCTTGAAGACCACTCAGTAGTTCCAAGTGCTCCAGAATGCAGCAGCCCAAACAGTTAAAGGCACTAGTCAATTTGGCCAACACCTCTGCTTCAAGAGCTGTAGGGATTGGATGTTTCCCAGTGCAATTCAAGGTGCTGGTTCTCACCTTTAAAGCTTTTATGGTTCAGGACCTGGGTATGTATTAGACTACCTAATGCAGAGGTTTCTGCCAGGCCATTAAGATATAGAAGAGAAGACTCTTCCCAGATTCCATCCCTTAGCAAATGTTTGCAGTTGAAATCTTGGATTTGGGCCTTCTCTGTTGCTGCCCCTGTTTTCTAGAACAGCAGTCCTGCTGACATCAGACAGGCTCCAACTCTCCCAAACTTTCACAAAACTCTCAAGAATTAGCTTTTTCACCAAATCTTTGAGTTCTGAGTTTTGTGCTCTGTTTTCTCCTAAGAACAAATCCATACATGCAGGTCAATATTCTGTGTTGGGATGTTACTGTTATGATAAAGTTGTTTTTTAAAGTTATTTAACTTTATTACTAGTAGTACATCTGTAAACTAGTAGTACATCTGTAAATCACTTAGAGTCAGGTATGATTGGGATTGCATATAAGCCGAGTAAATTATAAATAAATAAACAAAATACTATTTATAACCAAATTTTCTGTATTACAGTTCAAAGATTACCACACATGGCTTAAGACCATCTTTCCTTCTTTACTGAATATGACCAAATATTCATCCTGTCAACTGGAAATTAAAAATAAAAACATAATACTTGAAGAAAATGCTTAAAATATTGAAGTCAATGAAACTGAAGTCTAATATATAAAACACTCAACACCTATATCATACAATCAGTTGTCACAGTGAAGCCAATTTATATAAAGTCACTGACAATATTTATATTATCAATAATACAATTATCAGTGTAGTGAACTTGTTTTACATACGACATTATCTTGATTATATATTCCTATTGAACATGCTTGGCTAATATCTATATCTTTCCTTTCTTTGAGAACTTCTGTATCGCCTACACAACAACCATGTGAAGTAGGTTAAGCTGACAGATACAGTGGGGCAAAAAAGTATTTAGTCAGCCACCAATTGTGCAAGTTCTCCCACTTAAAAAGATGAGAGAGGCCTGTAATTTTCATCATAGGTATACCTCAACTATGAGAGACAAAATGGGGGGAAAAATCCAGAAAATCACATTGTCTGATTTTTAAAGAAGTTATTTGCAAATCATGGTGGAAAATAAGTATTTGGTCACCTACAAACAAGCAAGATGTCTGGCTCTCACAGACCTGTAACTACTTCTTTAAGAGGCTCCTCTGTCCTCCACTCGTTACCTGTAGTAATGGCACCTGTTTGACCTTGTTATCAGTATAAAAGACACCTGTCCACAACCTCAAACAGTCACACTCCAAACTCCACTATGGCCAAGACCAAAGAGCTGTTGAAGGACACCAGAAACAAAATTGTAGACCTGCACCAGGCTGGGAAGACTGAATCTGCAATAGGCAAGCAGCTTGGTGTGAAGAAATCAACTGTGGGAGCAATAATTAGAAAATGGAAGACATACAAGACCACTGATAATCTCCCTTGATCTGGGGCTCCATGTAAGATCTCACCCCTTGGGGTCAAAATGATCACAAGAATGGTGAGCAAAAATCCCAGAACCACATGGGGGGACCTAGTGAATGACCTGCAGAGAGCTGGGACCAAAGTAACAAAGGCTACCATCAGTAACACACTATGCCACCAGGGACTCAAATCCTGCAGTGCCAGACATGTTCCCCTGCTTAAGCCAGTACATGTCTGGGCCCGTCTGAAGTTTGCTAGAGAGCATTTGGATGATCCAGAAGAGGATTGGGAGAATGTCATATGGTCAGATGAAACCAAAGTAGAACGTTTTGGTCTAAACTCAACTCGTCGTGTTTGGAGGAGAGAGAATGCTGAGTTGCATCCAAAGAACACCATACCTACTGTGAAGCATGGGGGTGGAAACATCATGCTTTGGGGATGTTTTTCTGCAAAGGGACCAGGACAACTGATCCGTGTAAAGGAAAGAATGAATGGGGCCCTGTATTGTGAGATTTTGAGTGAACACCTCCTTCCATCAGCAAGGGCATTGAAGATGAAACGTGGCTGGGTCTTTCAGCATGACAATGATCCCAAACACACCGCCTGGGCAACGAAGGAGTGGCTTCGTAAGAAGCATTTCAAGGTCCTGGAGTGGCCTAGCCAGTCTTCAGATCTCAACCCCATGGAAAACCTTTGGGGGGAGTTGAAAGTCCGTGTTGCCCAGCGACAGCCCCAAAACATCACTGCTCTAGAGGAGATCTGCATGGAGGAATGGGCCAAAATACCAGCAACAGTGTGTGAAAACCTTGTGAAGACTTACAGAAAACGTTTGACCTCTGTCATTGCCAACAAAGGATATATAACGAAGTATTGAGATGAACTTTTGATATTGACCAAATACTTATTTTCCACCATGATTTGCAAATAAATTCTTTAAAAATCAGACAATGTGATTTTCTGGATTTTTTCCCCATTTTGTCTCTCACAGTTGAGGTATACCTATGATGAAAATTACAGGCCTCTCTCATCTTTTTAAGTGGGAGAACTTGCACAATTGGTGGCTGACTAAATACTTTTTTGCCCCACTGTACATGAGCCTCAGATGCACCCATTCTTTGCTTTCCTCTCTGTGATCTCCCTGAGATTTATCCAGCTGCATATCCAGGGTCAAAATATGCCATATTTGTGCTACTGGCAGGACCTGGATGACAGGCCTCCACATTTTTATTACTGCAACATATGTAGTATGATAACCAAGCCATCACCTTCTGACTTGAATAATGTGAAGAAGTGGGTGGAAATCATCCTAGCAGTTGAGCTTTGTAATCAGGATATCCAAAATATTTTGAGTATGCATAGCCAACCACCAGCCACCTACACCCCCATTCCTTCTCTGGAGCATTAGAATGATAGCAGCTTGTTTGGCCAGTGCTTCAGAGAAGCAGGCCAGAAAGAAAGAAAAGGAACTTGATGAGTTCAATGTCTTATTTAACTGCTAATGCCAACAAAACACTGATCTCCTTGTGTAAGAATATAAGTAACGAGACATTGAAGGCATGGAGAGGGGGGAAAGAAAAGGCATTAAGATATTTTAATAAAAACCCATAAACTGCAAAGCATTTGACAACCTCTGATTACACACAAAACTCTAAAGGTCAACCTTCAAAGCTATTAAACATTTCAGTCTACTATAATAATAAATTGTGTTCCATCACTCTAGTTTAATCTGGACAAAGGCCCCCTTAAAGTCCAACTTTAAAACTTGTTTCATAAATTATATGAAAACTCATCAGCAATTTAAAATGCATACATATAAGAATGTGGATATAATATTGAAGAGAGTTTATTTTTGAGAATGCTAGAAAATATTTCATTTGTTGATAGCACAGATAAGTACTTTTTGGACAGTCAAGAACAATGCTAGTCATCTCTTTGGAATATGAATGTTCATGAATCCTCCAGAAATGCCCAACCTAAACTATAACTATACAAACACCCCAACTTTCACTAATGTCTTCTTGGACAAAATAACATCCAAATACAATACAGAAAATACTCAACTTCTAAAGTAGATTATTAATAAGCACTGAAAGTGTCATTTAAAACAAACTTCTTTTAGACACTAAAACAGTATCTTACTGGGTCAGATCAAATGCCTACTCAGCTCAACACCAGTAGTTTCTATACCACCCATGCCCAAATCAGCCAAACTATTAATAAGAAAACATACTGAAGATAATTTTATACAAAACCCCCATAAATCCATTTCCATGGTGTAGACTATCATCAGTGCAGCCTAGTTTTTCTCCCCTTTGATCAAATACTTTGCTTAAAGTACAGTGGGGTTTGGTGGTATGGGTAGTGTAGGATGGAAGCATTACTCACACCTAGGTGCTGAGTAGTTTAGAGAAGTGCTGGTAACTGGATCTTTGCTATATCCTGTTTGTGTTGGGTTGGATGGATCCTTCAGGCTTGGCAATGGGAAGATATGTGTTGGATGGTGAATGGAGGGAGAGGGCAGGGGTGGACATTGCGGTGATGATGGTCACTGAGAGGTATGGCAAGAGAGGTTGTGGGAAGGCTCTAGGGGAAGGCTCCCTTGGTGTTTAAGACCAATACTGCATTCCAGCCCCTTGTGCTCACCCTCAAGACGTTCAGTTTTGGCTGCTCTGGACTCCAGCTGTTACTACATAATGCCAGGCTGGTCTATAATAAAGCCCACCTCATCCACAATTTACAGTGGCCCTTCATCTAGCCCTAGACCTCTATGATGTGGGGTGCCTCAGGAGTTGGGTCTCTCTCCACTCCTCTAACATCTACATGAGATCACCGGGGAAGGTTATTCAATGGCATGTGGTGTAGTATCATCAGTATGATTATGATACCCAGTTATACATCTGCGCCTCTGGCCTTCCAAGTGATGCCATTCAAATGTTGACCCAGTGCCTGGAGTCTCTGCTGATCTGGATGCAGAGGAACCAGCTCCAACTTAACCTCACCAAGACAGAGAGACTCTGGGTTTTTGGTCTTCCAGATCTGGTAAGGTGTCATCTTTGACTCTTGCCAGGGGGGCACTCCCCTGGAAAGAGCTTGTGTAATTTGGGGGCCCTCTTGGACTCCTATCTCATGTTTGAAGAACAGATGGCAGCTGTGGCTAAAGGGGCCTTTGCCCAGATTAAACTTTTGTGCCAATTGTGCCCATTCCTAGACTAAGAGGCCTTGTTTAAGAAGCCTTGTTCATAGTCAGTCATGCACTGGTTACTTCCCAGCTGGATTACTGCAATATGCTGTACATGGGCTGTCCTTGAAGATGATCCAGAAGTTACAACTGGTCCAGAATGCAGTGGCAGGCACAGTTCTAGGTGTCCCACAGTTTATTCATACTACACTACTGCTGCATGAGCTGCACTAGTTTCCAGTTTTTTTCTGGACACAATTCAAGGCACTGCTTATCAGCTTTAAAGACCTGAATGATACAGGGCCAAGCTATTTGCAGGACTGCCTCTCCCTGAGAGTATCTGCCCATTCCGCCAAGTTAGATGTGTAGAAATGCTCTAGGTTCCTTCCCTTAAATAACATTTAGTAGGACCTAGGAAGTGTGCCTTCTCTGCAGCAGCCTCTGCCCTGTGGAAGATCTTCCCCATTGAGGCCTAGCAGACCCCTACTCTCCTAGTCTTCCAGAAAGCTTGCTGGTTCACCCCCCCCCACACCCATAGGGTTAGGGTGAGGCTGGAGCCCAATCAGTTTAAATGCTGCTGTGTGGAGAAATATTAAGGGTGCTAGGAGCTTTTGATACTGGTTTTATTGTCTTTGTTTTTATTGTTTTTGTGAGCAACCCAGGGTTATGGTACATAAGATGGGTGACAATATAAGATGAATGAGTGAATGAATGAATGAATGAATGAATGAATGAATGAATGAATGAAAAATAAAGATAAAAGTTCCCCCACTATTTGTACCAGTATTATCCACCATTGAAAACAAATTGCCTAGTATGCAGGATGATTAGTATTTTGCTACAGATTTTTTTTATTATATAAGTTTAAACACCCATACATTTACATTCCCAATTTGTAGTTACATAAGCAATAAGCATCAATTATGTTTTCATGATTTATCAGGCTCCAAATGTTTAGGAACTAAGCCAGCTGGGAAACATGAAACTGTTTTCTCAGACTAGCATTTCTCATCTGCAAAGTAATCACTGAGTAACTATTAGGCAGAATCCATGCTTCACTAATAGTATCTTACTCTCTCATACCAGTCAGCTTCTCTGAAGAAGTATACTGTAAGTAGTGCTGCACAAATCTCTTGTTGACCAGGTGCACTAATATTAGAACCTTGAATCATCCTATCCAAATGATGTAAAACAGTCATGGATAAAGAGCACTTCTTCACACAACAACTGCATGATTAATCTATGGAATTGACTGGCACACAAGATATGTCATACGCTGAATTTAGTTCACAGAGACTTATCAATGGCTCTTGGCCATGATAATTGCAGCCAATCCATATTTTGAGAGAATACACCAATAAATATCAATTGTTGAATTTTGTTCTGTTGCCATCATGCTCTCTTGTGGGCTTTTCAGAAGCTTATGGGTTTCTCAGAAGAACTTGCTTGGTCTTAGAAATAAGAATCCTTTGATTGGTTCAGGAGAACTCTACTAAGTGACACTGTACTGTACAAATTTTTAGGGGAAGGGTGAAAATACTGTCCTACTTCACTCACCTCACTAAAGCTGCAATTCTCTGTGCTATTAATTAAGAGTATTTCAGTGAGACTTGTTTCTGATGCACAATACTCAAGATAGGGCTATCTAATAGGGCTATGCAATGCTTCAGAATGTGCAGAATCATGATCATAGCACCCATCTGTGGCTCATTAAAATAGACAAGTCTGTCTGCAGAACTGTGCTGCTGTGGAATTCTGGAAACAGACAAATCTCCTTTAACAAGCTGCAAACAGGTGCTGTATTTGCACTCACACACATTCTAAAGTGCATCTTCCAAATCAAAACAAAAGCATTGCCTACTATCTATTATACAGGTAGTCCTCGCTTAATGACTGCCCTGTTTAGCAACCATTCAAAGTTATGACAATGCTGAAAAAGTAACTTTAAGATTGGTCCTCACACTTATGACCATTTCAGCATCTCCATAGTCACATGATCTAGATTTGGGTGCTATGCAACTGGTGGGCATTTATGACAGTCACAGTGTCCTGCAGTCATGTGATCACCATCTGCGCGCTTCACAACTGGCTTCTGACAAGCAGAGTCAATGGAGAAGCCGGCAGTAAAACTGCAAGTTGCGGTCACATGATGTCTTGCTTAATGACCTTATTGCTCAGTGACAGAGTTGCTGTCCCAAACATGGTCATTAAGTGAGGACCAGCTATACATGCAACTAATAATGCCACTGCTGCTGAAGATTAGATTTGAAAAACCTGTAGCTATCTCTCTTCTACCCATATTTTCTTCCCATTCTGTATTTATTTCTGCAAAGCACACCCATAGAATAAGAATATGCAATTATTATAGGGGGAAAGGACCACACTTGATCTTTCTGTGGTGTACTTGGGATGAGGATTAAACCAAAACATGGTCTGGGTTAAGACAAAAAAAGACGGATGGAACAAGGGTAATAAGTTAATGCACATTAATTTCTGTTCAAATTGAATGAAATTAAATTAACTAATTACAGTTCATATGGTCACTCGTTATGTAGCTGACTGTTTTTACAATCATGATAGAGATTACAATTTGCAGAGAATAGGGGGAGAGGCTCAAGGAGGCTCCACATATAGATTTACTGGACTGCATACAATGCTGGGCTTCATATTAAGCATTCTTTCTCATACATCTGTGAAGTTTTGCCATAACAAAATCTCCTTCCTTCACAGAAGGTCTGCAAACAACCTGACATATTATTCCTGATACAATCTGAATGCTTGCACCACTTTCAATCACTCAACATTAGAAACTTCACCAGCAACATGGTACGTACATTAAGGATCCAATTTATCAGAAAAACAGATTACCTCCTTTTCAGCACTTGATAAAGGAGAACTCCATGACTGAGCGATCATTAAACTGATTGGTTTATAAACTGTCCAACTCCAAATGACTTTAAGTGGTTTGCAAATATTAAAAGGCAATACAACAATAAAACAAAAGGAATACAAGCCATGTGCATCAAGAAAAAACCAGTTCAGACAAAATCCTATCCATCAACATTCCCTCTAACCCAAGGCCTGGGGGACTAGCCAGGTTTTCAAAGATCTCTTAAACATCATCAGGTTAGAATCCATGTAAATCTCTAGGGAAATGCTGTTTCGGAGGGCAGGTGCTGTGATAGAAAACGAGTGCTATCTGGGTCCTGATAAATGATACTGTTTAATCAAAGGGACTAAGAGCACACACCTTCTGCCTACAACACAGCCCTCTCCCCACACCCACTCCACTTTGACAGTCCAGAAGGATAATATCACTGATGATATCAAAAGCCACCGAGAAATCTAGGAGCCAGGAAAGATGCATCATCCTTATCCCAGTTCCATCAAAGATTATCAACAAGCAAGGCTGATGCTGTGTCTGTAATATGTCCTGATCTGAAACCCAATTGAAATGGGTTCAGACGATCTGTTTCCTCCAGGCTCCTGTGGAGCTGCATGCTCAACCACCTTCACAACAACTAAGAAGGGAAGGTTGGAGACTGGATGAAAATTGTCCAAAATTAGGTCCAGCAATGGCTTCTTGAGGAGGGGGTGCACCATTACCTACTACAAGGTAAGTCATACATGAATGGGATCCACCTTTTTTCCTTTGTTAAAATGTAGCTACTTATTTTACAATCCATCCTGTACTGTGTACAATGCTGGATTCTTAACAGAAGGCATTTCCTGAATACCTGCTGGTGTGAAGTAACGTGAATCAACAGGATGTTATCTAAGTGAGAAAAATAATTGCTTGGGAATTACAAAGAGTAATGTAGCACTTTGACAGTCAGCTGGAAATCTGAAAACATCAGAGCCATGAAATAATTTTCATTCTCACCTCCCAAGACCAATTCCCACTAATGTAAGTTGGTTATGTAATACAGTGGAGTGCAAAGTAATGATCACATGAAGTTTGCAATTATAGGTAGACTCCAGAAAACAGTACAGTTGTTTCAAACAATCTGTAATACATATACTTAATGTTACTGGAACTCTGTTTTTTTATGTAACCAAAGGTTATCTTCTCAATTTCAAATCTTCTTCAGCAGGGATAACTGATTCTAAGATTAAATACTACAGATTCATGTTAATTTGCCTCTCCAGCCATAGAAGTTCACTGAGCTGCCTATGGCAAGCCACTATTCCTATCCTTAATCATTCCATATAATACGGCTGTAAACAGAATAAAATGAGATAAGAACTTATTAATATTTTCTTACAGAAAATCTAGAACTATAAAACAAAATATAAGCAATGAAGCACTCCACAACATTTTCAGGGAATTCAGTGGAAATCAATAACCTGAATAGCAAACATATCTTTTTTACAGTAATAGACTAACCAAGGTAAGAATCCAAATTAGAAGAACAAACATTCAAAAACAAAGGAGGAGGATCCACTTTATCTGTACCGTTCTGAGTTCTTAAGATAGATGTCTTTCCTTTCTGAATAATCATTAGTTAAATACAGAGTTTGAGATGTCATTTTCTGAATACCATCTAGACTGCATTTCTAACACCCTACTGTCCTTTTTTTTTTTTTTTTTTTTTAACTATCTCAGTCTTCTGTATTTTTTTCTTACCAGTTGAAACTGGGTGGGGGAATTAACCAGTTATTTGCACTTGAAATCAAAACCATACTCAACAGAAAGTCCAAAATATCATTCTACTACTGTAATATTTAGTGGAAACTGCATTAAGAAGTATATGAACAAAAGGTGCAGTGAGTTGGAAATTAGTTAACCTGCCCAACAACAGAGATCGGATAAATTCATGAAAATTTGAACGTAAACTTATTTACAAAGCACTACACTGAATCTGAATATTAACAAATTTAGTTGAGTTGAGTTTTTGCAACATAAGCATCTAATCTATTGCATCAATGAAATGAATTTCAAAATAATGAAGGCCTTTTCCCTCTTTGCCCAAATGTTCATATCTCAATCTATTTCTCAGTAGCACTTTAGGGCTGAAGAATTCAACTAAATGCCTTTATGCAATCTATACTTTAACACAACCACATTTAATTTTTTTTAAAGGGCAACCCCTTCATAGTGCAATTCTCACTGTTGCAGCAACACCTGCCACAACCACTAGAAAATTTATTGGCTTCAGAATTTTCCCCTGTAGAGAAAAAGTAGAGCCGAGATTGAGGAATTTTCATACTAAAGGAGCACAAGAACTACAGCCCTAACCTGTTGCACACTGGCTTTAGACTATGACCCACTGAACTTCTGAGTAAGCCCGCACAGGATGGAATTGTTGCATGTTGAAATGTTATTTACCATATAAATAATGCAAAACGAGTCTGGAAAAGAGCTTCCGGGACAGGCAAAAGTACTGCTTTCAATGCATTTCTTTACAGCAAACATTCGTAACAAGAAGGTAATAAATAACTGCCTCCTATTTTTGGAATTCCTGTTCTGCAAAGGCAAAAATAAGACGTACCAATCTTATTTCTACAGAAACAAACCGACTCAGGCAAGCCTGTTGGCTGAGTGCTTTTGGCTGGAAAAGTAGCACTTAGTCTAATTTATCAAAAGAGCATCTAAAGCAACCTGTCTTGCAGAAACAGCAAGACAGGCGGAAGCTACAGAAAGAGAAAGTTATTGAAAAGGCAGGCAAGGCAGCTGCGGCTTAAGCCAGAGAATGGGGGGAGGAAAAAACGAGGAACGTTCTCTCTGGCTAATGCATTAATTTTTGGCAGCCCCATCGGAGTCTGACCTGTTTGCCGAGCAGCTGCACTCGGGCTTTGGCTCCTCCATGGCTCCGGCGGAGGCGTCTTTCATGCGTGCACCAAGGCGGGCATGGCAACAGTCGGAGCTCTTCCGCAGCCCGGTCAGGCGACGAGAGGGAAGGAGCACGCAGGCAGCCGACCAACAAAAAGAAGCGATGTCACTCACGACCCGGCTGCAAAGACCCAACCGCGCAGAGCTGGCCGTGCAGCCGCCATCTTGAAAAGAGGCTCCAAGAGGAGCGAAGCCGGGAGCATCAATAGTACGGAGAGCGTCTAGGGACAAAGCCCTCCACAGGCGCTCTCATTCGCTTCTCGGAGCAGCAAGTGGAACGGGACGCCACCCGGAAGGAAGAGGGGAACGTCCCATCCAGGAGCGCAGACGAGGCGGCGCGCGCGTAGGACGACTGGATCTTTTCTCCGCTCGGAATTCCTTTCCTTTGCAAATCCCCGATGCAGCCCCGCCGTACGCAATTCCTACAAAAGGATCGCTCGTGCCTCGCGTGCTGCTGAGGGCTAGGCTCGTGGCCGGGAGAAGGCTTTATCTCAGAGATAAGGAGAGCCATGTAATGCTAAAAGTAAAATAAATGGTAGACACGATGCGGGGATTTATTCATTCATTCATTGGAGTGGATATGGATTTATTCATCCATAGCAGTGGAGAAAATCAGGTAAGCGTCATATCCTTGCAAATCAACGCTTGCCTCATTTACTCAGAAGCAAGGTCGTTTATTTCAGCAAGGCTTACTCATTTGGGCTGTAATGATGCAGCTCGACAGTTACCTGCTTAGACGCAGTGGGTTTTTCTTTAGAATAAACACGAAAAGCGCTACTCTAAATATTACGTAGAACAATCTGTGTCTTATCTCATTCTATTGTGGGGTTTAAAGTACCAGCAAACATCCCCTTAGATGTTTAATTAAAAGAATAACCGCACATTTTCTATACAATACGCAACACATTATACAAGCAAAAGGCTCTAGTCACCTCTTAGTATGCATGGACATGAAAAATGATCCTGTGACTACAGAATTATTGCACCGTCCCAACCTGGTGCCCTTCAAATGTATTGGAACTGCAATCCCAACCCTGGGCAGGAATTCTGAAAGTCGTAGTTCCACAGACCCCAAGTTTAACAGACTGAGAAAAAGTGGAAAGTACACATATAGTTCAACAGGGATTAAAAATGTATGTAGGCACACTAACATGCAAATTATTGGCCTCAGAGGCAGACTAATGAAATCATGCAATCCTTAGAATGTGCATGCAATGGAGTTTTTCATCTTTGTTTCTTTCAAATTAACATTTTCTGTAAACAATAGAGAAAAAGATACGGGAGTGGGATGTATACATGAATAACACCATACTATGGTGAAACACCAAGGAATAAAACAGGAGATGCATTTTTTTTTTCATGCAAAGGAACACCTTCTAGTAAATTATATCTGTTGCATTTTACATCACTTTTCCTTCAAGAACTCAAGGCAGCTTACAAGGCTGTCTCCATTTTGTCCCACAACTGCAGTCCTATGAGGTAGGTTGGACTAAAAGAGTATGACTGGCTGAAAGCCACCCAGTGGGTGTCTGTAACTGAGGATAGACTAGAACCTGGGTCTCCCTGCTTCTAGTCCACACTAAAACACTATTCCATGTTGGCTCTCTAATATGATCAAAACAAATGTCTTTTTGCATTTCATCTTACGTTTAAGGATATTGCTTTTTACTCACAATTTCTACAAGTTTTGATTTTTAATTTTTTTTAACTTACTGTACCTGTGGCATGTTTTTATCAGTTCAGTTTGAGGTTTGGTTTATTGTGGATTCCATTAAGTAGATCACAGATGACTTTTCAAATGATAAAAAGCGTATTGTTTATAAGCAACAGAGTAAAGCAATTCACAAGGAAACCTGTAAATTATCTTAGGCATGGCTATGCCTCTTTATTTAAATCAATCTGATTCTCGATTATTCCTTTTATTACTTTCATTTTACATTACAATGTTAAGCTAATGGAGGCTTTCAGTCTTTCATATTTATTGCAGACCAAGGATATAAATGTACACATAAATGAAAAGAAAAAAATTAACCCAAACCAAAAAAAAATGTGAATGTACACTTTCTTTGTCTAAGTTCATACAAATCTACTGTTGTATCATATTAGCCTCTCACATACAGTGTATTTGGAAAGTATTCAGACCCCCTTCACTTTTTTCAGTTTTGTTCTTCTGCACACCTTGAGTGCTTCCCCCCATTCCACCCCACCCCTTCTTGCTGCTTTTCATTGCATAAGTACAGCTTCCTGTGAAGATGGGCTTCAAGTCCAGCCTCAACCCTGGAGGCTCACTGGGTGACTTTGAGTCAGTCACTTTGCCTCCCAGGGTTGTTGCTGTGGGGAAAAATTGAAGGAGGAAGGGCTACTTATACCACCTTGAGCTTCTGAAGGAAAGACAGGATATTATTCTAATAAATTCATTAAAATGAAATAGAATAATCTGTGAACTGATATAGTATAATAGACTAGAATATTGATCATAAATCATGGGCTTAGTTAAAATCCATATTTATCCCTGAAGCTTAAAATCCACTTATTTTCCCTAAATTCAGTTTATACACACCCCTCCCACTCACTTGTTTGACCCTGAAGTTCTTTCTAAGAAAGTTGATGGATTGTAAAATGTTAACACTGATTTAATATGTTTGTGTTCAGGGGTAATTGTTTGCTGATTTGTTTTTAGATACCAAACACACAGCATAGATTTTTCCAAAATAACTATGTGTTGACCTATAATAACATTACACCCTGTTTTATAATTAACTGCTGGGGGAGAGTAATACATTGAAGCACACTACACAACTGTTTCATAATGACACATTAGGAAGGCATGAAATGTTAGTGGCTGATACAGTGTTTAAACCTGTATGCAGGCTTGGCATAAAACAGGCATACTGTCAGAAAATTCCTGGATAAAAGTTCTGATCAATGGTCTTACTAGCAAAGAATATCTTGGTCTTTAGAGTCTTTAATTTTACTCACCTTTCACTTTCAACATGCTTTAATAACTTCTTGTCCTCAGCTGAACTTCCTGTGTTTTGGCATTCCTTCCCCCAAGACTGAGCAGCTATCTGTTCTCTTCTGATAGTAAATCTTAATCCTTTGATTTCAGCATCAGCCCGAAAGAGCTTCTGATCTAATTCTCTTAAGGAGCCCCAGTTATTACAATATGCATTTCTTTCCCCATCTTAAAGAATTTTGAAATGTCCACAGCTATCTTTCAGGAAAATAGGAAACTGCCTTGTACCAGTTGGATTCACTAAGCCATAATGTGGCTTGTTCAGTTACAGCTAAGAATGTTGCAGGATCCCACCCATTGTAGTTTGGTTTATGGCTTAGTATTTATGAATCAAGCTGTTGTATCTTGTTAAACAATTACAGTTAAAACAAACTATGTCTTTGAATGCTGTATGGGTCATTGACCTATCTAACTCAGTATAACCAACATGAACAGGCATAATTTTTCAGGGATGTTGGCTAAAGTTCTTATTCTCCCCAATCCCTCTTGCAAATTATATACAGTACATTCGGAAAGTATTCAGACCCCCTTCACTTTTTTCAATTTTGTTATGTTGCAGCCTGATACTACAATCATTCAAATTCATTTTTTTCCTCATTAATCTACACTCGGTACCCCATAATGACAAAATGAAAACAGAATTTTAGAAATGTCTGTAAATTTATTAAAAAGAAAAAACTGAAATATCACGTGTACTTAAGTATTCAGACCCTTTACTCAGTATTTTGTTGAAGCACCTTTGGCAGCAATTACAGCCTCAAGTCTTTTTCAGTATGACATGACAAGCTTTGCACACCTGGATTGGGGGATTTTCTGCCATTCTTCTTTGCAAATCCTCTCAATCAGGTTGGATGGGGACCGTCGGTGGACAGTCATTTTCAGGTCTCTCCAGAGATGTTCAGTAGGGTTCACGTCAGGGCTCTGGCTGGGCCACTCTAGGACATTCACAGAGCTGTCCCTAAGCCACTCCTGTGTTGTCTTGGCTGTGTGCTTAGGATCGTTGTCATGTTGGAAGGCGAACCTTCAGCCCAGTCTGAGGTCCTGAGCGCTGTGGAACAGGTTTTCATTGAGGATATCTCTGTATTTTGCTCCATTCAGCTTTCCCTCAACCCTAACCAGTCTCCCAGTCCCTGCTGCTGAAAGACACCCCCACAGCATGATGCTGCCACCACCATGCTTCACTCTTGGGATGGTATTGGGCAGGTGATGAGGTATTGGGCAGGTGATGAGGTATTGGGCAGGTTGCCTCCAGACATAACATTTAGAATTGAGGCCAAACAGTTCAATCTTGGTTTCATCAGACCAGAGAATCTTGTTCCTCACAGTCTGAGAATCCTTCAGGTGCTTTTTTGCAAACTCCAAGCAGGCTTTCAAGCCTCACTGAGGAGAGGCTTCCGTCTAGCCACTCTGCCAGAAAGGCCAGATTGGTGGAGGACTGCAGTGATGGTTGTCCTTCTGGAACTTTGTCCCAACTCCACACAGGATCTCTGAAGCTCAGTCAGAGTGACCACTGGGTTCTTGGTCACCTCTCTTACTAAGGCTCTTCTCCCCCAATTGCTCAGTTTGGCTGGGTGACCAGCTCTTGGAAGAGTCCTGGTTGTGCCAAACTTCTTCCATTTGAGAATTATGGAGGCCACTGTGCTCTTGGGAACCTTCAGTGTAGCAGAATTTTTTCTGTAGCCTTCCCCAGATCTGTGCCTTGCAATAATCCTGTCTCTGAGCTCTACAGGCAGTTCCTTTGACCTCACGGCTTTTGCTCTGGTACAGTATGCATCGTCAGCTGTGAGGCCTTCTATAGAGAGGTGTGTGGCTTTCCAAATCATGTCCAATCAATTTAATTTACCACACGGATTCTACACTCCAATCAAGGTGTAGAAACAGCTCAGCAACTATCAAGAGAAATGGGAGGCACCTGAGCTAAATTTCAAGTGTTGTTGCAAAGGGTCTGAATACTTATGCCAATGTGATATTTCAGTTTTTCCTTTTTAATAAATTTACAGACATTTCTAAAAAAAATTTGTTTGCAGAAGAACGAAATATATAAGAAAAAACTAAGAGGGGGGATCACAAACAGACCAACAGAGATTAAGCCTGATGAATCAACATAAGATGCCAATTGTGTATTGGGGAAACAAAAAACAAGTAAGGAATATGCTCTTTGATTTGCATGCAGACTTCTGCGCTTTTATTTCTAAAACCGTCATCTTTTTTTTCACATTAAGTTTAAGAGTAGGTATTCTTGCCTTTGGTCTCATCCACACCACCACCAGTCAACCCCCCCTCCCACAGCTGGCCTCAGAACAGATGGGACAATCAGTGAAGCCTCCAGCTGCCTAAGAGGATGGCAAAGGAACAACATCAAACCAGTTCACGGTATTTTGCTGGGTATTTAGAAGGTATTTTGCCATAATGGTTAATTACGAAGCAGCCTAAACACCATACATGTCTGCTCAACGTATTAAAATAGCAGGAGAGAAAATGTCATGCTATAGTGACTTAACCACTGGGGGGAGTAAGGCAGAATTTCCCACCAGTAGAAATTGGTCCATTCTCAAACTCTGCATAACATGTTTAGGTAACACTAGTGAAAGGTGTGCACTTTTGTTATGAGGCCCCAGCTCTTAATTTTTAAAATAGATGTGTATTATTTTGACCTCTTAAGGGAAAGGCAAGACAATACATCTAATGAATGTTTTAAAACAGTTCAAATGGCACTATCTTCATTTTTTAAAAAGCCAAGCAAATACAAGGACTATGCTCAGTGTCACACAATGTTGCCTAACTGGACAGGGACAGTCCACGTTGCAGTGTTTGGCTGACAGGTCCTATGTGTGCATGTGTGTGTGTAATAAGCAGGGACAGCTAATGAGCTGCCCTCAGGATATTGTTGACCTTCGACTCTTCTCTGGCCCAGTCAGCATGGCAGCTAGGTTGTGAAGTATGGGAATTGCAGTCTCGCAACATTTGGAGTATCATAAACAGCCACCTCAACATTTTTATTTATTTATTATTAAATAGATATCCCACTTTCCTACTTTTCCAAACACACTAAGCAGTTTACAACAATAAAACAAAATGCAAAATACAAAATATGACATAAAACCCAATACAATTAAAATAAATTAACCTATCATTAAAATCATTTAACAATATACAATGCCTTAGTCACTTCCCATTTGGCTTACAGTAATGTACTCTACATGGGGTGCCCTAAAAAGCATCCAGAAGCTTCAGCTGGTCCAGAATGCAGTGGCACACACAGTATTGGGCAAGATTTGCCCATGTGACACCACTGCTGTGCGAGCTGCCCCGGCTCCCAATAGGCTTCTAGGTACAGTTCTAAATACTGGTTATCATCTTTATCACCATCATGGCAAAGGGCTAGGTCACCTGCAGGACCTCCTGTCCTCAATGTTCTTGTCCATCCCACCAGATCTGGCAGGGTAGGCATACTGCAGGTCCATTCTGTGAAACAGTGTCATAGAGCGGGACCTAGGATATGTGTCTCTCTGTCATAGCACCTGCCTGTGAAACAGCTTTCTTCTTGAGATCTGGATGGCCCCAATCCTATTGGCCTTCCAGAAGGCTGTGAAGGCCTGGTTTTTCCCTCAGGTGTTAGAACCAGGTTGTTAATGGAGCTTAATTATGTGCATTTTGGTGTTGTGAGTTGATCTTAAGATGCCTCGGTTATTATTTTTAATTGTACTTTTTGTATTATTTTATATGGGTTTTATAACGTGGTTTTCCCTTGTATACTGTTTACTAGCCCCTACAGTTATTTAAGCTGTGCAGCCATATAAATTTTCTAAATAAATAAATTCTAAATGAATAAATACATCTTTCTTCAATCAGGCATTTCTGCTATACCACATTCTTTTCTAAAGACTACTGTTGCCATACCTGCAAAATTTTAACTGTGAGCCTACATCAGGCACCAAGAAAAACCCTTGACAGAGAGGGTATTTTTGTCTCAGTACCCTCAACTTACTCTCTCCATATCAAATCCTGGGGCTATTAAGTCACTGCTATTCTAGGAGTCTTTAAATCATGGTACCATAAGGTCAGAGACATTCTTGAGATTCATCCCCTCTTGCTTCTGTCAGCTAAAGAATTTGTCTCTACTTCCTGTCTTGGAAAGCTATTATGAATTACAGTACATCTTGCCTTCTTATATAACAGCTATTTCTAATTGTTATTGGCAGGTAAAGACATGCAAACATTATGCTATAAATACCAAAAATCTGATTCCAGAGCTTTCCTGACAACACCTTAATGTTTTTAGGACTGAATGCCAGAACAAATATATGAAGGAAGAGTGAATGAGTTGAGAGGAAGGGGAAGAAAAGGATGGATGGATGGATGGATGGATGGATGGATGGATGGATGGATGGATGGAGTTCATGAGATCCACGGAAAAAGTTACAATTTTAAAGAACAAAAGGTGGCATGGGGGAAATAAGGACAGTAAAATATGGAAAGATTTTGGTGTAAACTAGATGCAGCCAGAATTCCTTTTCTGTTATCTCCCCTTTTTAATTTATTTTGCTCACTTTCTACTCTTTTTCTGCATAATGATGCTTACTCCAAAGGAAATAGGGTGGTAGTATGTACATATAGCAAATACATCTGTATCCCCTGAAGGCAACATATATAACAGAAGAGCAAGGCTTCAAGATAGTTTGAGATGCCGAGTCATTTTTTTACACATGAGTGTGTTCATGAAGCATACCAAATGCATCACATTATGGTCAGTAGTAATTGGTCCTAGATCATCTAGTAAGCTTCGTGCCTGAACAAGCATTGGAACCCAGGCTGCCCCAACTCAACACTGGCTCTCAGCACAGGGGGTCATGTCCAGAAAGGATGAAGCGCCACACACTGTGACTAATTCATTTAACAAGAGATGCAAATTTATCACAGCATTTGCCAGTTGATATATGAACCAATGACAGTAGCTAGGATTTCTCTGTATTAAAAGGGCTGACATCTATCAGAGTATGGTTTTGATTTTTGTATTCACAGAGTAGTTTGGTGTCTGTTTTGCTGACCTGTGCCCTTCCTCAGACCTTGACATACTGATCTGATAACCACTGTGAACCTGTTAAGGTCAAAGTCAGCACAAGGGAATAATGGGAAAGGATATAAGGAGTTTTTTAAAAGATGACTACCAGTCCAAAGTTACTGTACAGGTATTCCAATCTCTTTCTCCTTAGCATCTCCCACTTCCCACTCCTGAGGCATGAAAAAAATTGGGAGGACTATACGTGGAAGATTAGGAACTCTGGACCCCTTGACAAATTCTAGGAAAGGCCAAATATGCAATAAATGTCTAGGAAAAAAACACGGAAAGTACAGAAATATCTTGTCTTTAATTTGAATGCTGTTGTAAATCATGATGCACAGACTGTGCACTATAGCTATAAGATTATTCAATACTATAGCGCTATGCCTGCTGTGCCTTAAATCAGATTAGTTCCATGGCCAGCTCCACAAGGCATTAGTGGGTGTTGGTGGTCAGCTGCAATGCTAAAATCTGTGGTGGGGAGATTGTGAGTTTGTCTACCTTTTTAATTGCACAGTGCTGTTTCACAGCACTGAAGATAATTAAAAGAGAAGGAGTTTTCAGTGACAGCAAAAAGATGGAACAAGCCTGTCTTAATAGATTTTCATGTTAAAAATTTAGAAGGGGGACAACTCCTGTGGAGAGGAGAGATTCCTGCCATTGGCACAAAATGCATGAGAAGACTGCATAAGTTCAAAAGATCGTCCAAAGAGATTCAGTGCTTGTTGTTTAGTCGTTAAGTCGTGTCTGACTCTTCGTGACCCCATGAACCATATTGCGCCAGGCCTTCCTGTCCTTCACTGCCTCCCTGAGTTTGCTCAGTTTCATGCTCATTGCTTCAGTGATGCTATCTAACCATCTCATCCTCTGCCGTCCTCTTCTCCTTTTGCCTTCAATCTTTCCCAGCATCAGGGTCTTCTCCAAAGAGATCTCTCTTCGCATTAGGTGACCAAAGTATCTGAGCTTGAGCTTCATTATCGATCCTTCCAATGAGCAATCAGGGTTGATTTCCTTTAAGATTGACTGGTTTGACCTCCTAGCAGTCCAGGGGACTCTCAAGAGTCTTCTCCAGCACCACAGTTCAAAGGCATCAATTCTTCGGCGCTCGGCCTTTTTTATGGTCCAGCTCTCACAGCCATACATTACTACTGGAAAAACCATAGCTTTGACTATGCGGATCTTTGTCGGCAAGGTGACGTCTCTGCTTTTTAATATGCTATCTAGGCTTGCCATAGCTTTCCTCCCAAGGAGCAAGCATCTTTTAATTTCATGGCTGCAGTCTCCGTCTGCGGTGATCTTGGAGCCCAAATAAATGAAGTCTGTTACTGCTTCCATTTCTACCCCTTCTATTTGCCAGGAATTGATGGGTCCAGATGCCATGATCTTAGTTTTTTTAATGTTGAGTTTCAAGCCAGCTTTTGCACTCTCCTCTTTCACCCTCATCAAGAGGCTCTTTAGTTCTTCTTCACTTTCTGCCATTAGGGTGGTATCGTCCGCATATCTGAGGTTGTTGATGATTCTCCCTGCAATCTTAATTCCAGCTTGTGATTCTTCCAGCCTGGCATTTCTCATGATGTACTCTGCATATAGGTTAAATAAGCAGGGTGACAGTATACAGCCTTGTCGTACACCTTTCCCTATTTTGAACCAATCGGTTGTTCCATGACTGGTTCTGACTGTTGCTTCTTGGCCCGCATACAGATTTCTCAGGAGACAGGTAAGGTGGTCTGGTACTCCCATCTCTTTAAGAATTTGCCACAGTTTGTTGTGATCCACACAATCAAAGGCTTTTGCATAGTCAATGAAGCAGAAGTAGATATTTTTCTGGAACTCTCGTGCTTTCTCCATGATCCAGCGAATGTTGGCGATTTGATTTCTAGTTCCTCTGCCTCTTCGAAACCCAGCTTGTACATCCGGTAGTTCTCGGTTCATGTATTGCTGAAGCCTAGCTTGTAGGATTTTGAGCATAACCTTGCTAGCATGTGAAATGAGTGCAATTGTGCGATAGTTTGAGCATTCTTTGGCGTTGCCCTTCTTTGGAATTGGAACATAAACTGACCTTTTCCAATCCCGTGGCCACTGTTGCGTTTTCCAAACTTGCTGGCATATTGAGTGCAGCACTTTAACACCATCATCTTTTAGTATTTTAAATAACTCAGCTGGAATACTGTCATCTCCACTAGCTTTGTTGTTAGCAATGCTTCCTAAGGCCCACTTGACTTCACTCTCTAGGATGTCTGGCTCAAGGTCAGTGATCACACCAGCGTGGACATCAGGGACATTAAGATCTTTCTTGTATAGTTCTTCTGTGTATTCTTGCCACCTCTTCTTAATCTCTTCTGCTTCTGTTAGGTCCCTGCCTTTTTTTCCTTTATCATGCCCATCTTTGCACTAAACGTTCCTTTCATATCTCCAATTTTCTTGTAGAGATCTCTAGTCTTCCCCATTCTATTGTTTTCCTCAATTTCTTTGCATTGTTCATTTAAGAAGGCCTTCTTATCTCTCCTTGCTATTCTCTGGAAATCTGCATTCAGTTGCTTATATCTTTCCCTTTCGCCCTTGCTTTTCGCATTCCTTCTTTCCACAGCTATTTGTAAAGCCTCATCAGACAGCCATTTTGCTTTCTTGCATTTCTTTTTCTTTGGGATGGTTTTAGTTGCTGCCTCCTGTACAATGTTACGGACCTCCGTCCATAGTTCTTCAGGCACTCTGTCTACCAAATCTAATCCTCTAAATCTATTCATCACCTTCACTGTGTACTCACAAGGAATATGATCTAAGTCATACCTGAGTGGTCTAGTGGTTTTCCCTACATTCTTCAATTTAAGCCTAAATTTTGCAGTAAGAAGCTCATGATCTGAGCCACAGTCAGCTCCTGGTCTTGTTTTTGCTGTCTGTATAGAGCTTCTCCATCTTTGGCTGCAAAGTATATAATCAATCTGGTTTCGGTATTGACCATCTGGTGATGTCCATGTGTAGAGTCGTCTCTTGTGTTGTTGGAAAAGAGTGTTTGCTATGACTAGCTTGTTCTCTTGACAGAACTCTATTAGCCTTTGCCCTGCTTCATTTTGTACTCCAAGGCCAAACTTGCCTGTTATTCCGATTACTCCTTGACTTCCTACTTTAGCATTCCAATCCCCTATGATGAAAAGGACATCTTTTTGGTGCTAGTTCTAGAAGGTGTTGTAGGTCTTCATAGAAGCGGTCAACTTCAGCTTCTTCAGCATCAGTGGTTGGGGCATAGACTTGGATGACTGTGATATTGAATGGTTTGCCTTGGATACTCACTGAGATCATTCTGTCATTTTTGAGGTTGTACCCCATTACTGCCTTTCCCACTCTCTTATTGACTATGAGTGCAACTCCATTTCTTCTAAGGGTTTCTTGCCCACAGTAGTAGATATAATGGTCACCCGAATTAAATTCACCCATTCCCGTCCATTTCAGTTCGCTGATTCCCAAGATGTCGATGTTCAATCTTGTCATCTCATGTTTGACCACATCCAGCTTGCCTTGGTTCATAGATCTTACATTCCAGGTACCTATACAATATTGTTCTTTACAGCATCGGACCTTCTTTTTGCTTCCAGATACATCCACAGCTGAACGTCCTTTCGGCTTTGGCCCAGCCGCTTCACTCTTTCTGGAGCTACTTGGAATTGCCCTCCGCTCTTCCCCAGTAGCATATTGGACACCTTCCGACCTGAGGGGCTCATCTTCCGGTATCATATCTTTTAGCCTTTTAACATTGTCCATGGGGTTTTCTTGGCAAGGATACTGGAGTGGGTTGCCATTTCCTTCTCCAGTGGACCACATTTTGTCAGAACTCTCTGTCATGACCTGTCCGTCTTGGGTGGCCCTGCACGGTATAGCTCATGGCTTCACTGAGTTACGCAAGCCCCTTTGCCACTACAAGGCAGTGATCTATGAAGGGGAGATTCAGTGCTATGGGGATACAAATCTTCATTTTGCATCAGTTGAAGTTCAGAAGAAGCTCCTACACAGAACATCAGCTTTTTTCCAATGCACTTTACAGAGAGCATATTTAAGTAGTTTAAGCAGGAAGTTACCAAGGCAACCTCTGTTTTACCAGGGAAAGTAGTCAACACAGTAACTGAATTTATGCAAAAGTAACTGGGAAACTGCTGCTACATAGTTATGCAAGTGCAAAGCCAGACACTGGCACATTTCCAGCCTGCAAACCTTTTATTCAGGGAGAAGTGCAACCTTAGCCAGAACAAACTGAAAATTCATTTCCAGATTGGCTGTAAATCTCAGGAGAACTCTTAGTAGATTGAATTAAATCTAAGTTTGGGTTTTTAGTCTTGCTACTGATCCTAGTAAATTGCTTAGGATGTCCACCAATTTTCTAGACTCAGATAGAAATGGTGGAGAGAAATAAGAGTATTATGGAATCACAGAGAGTTGAAAGTGACCTTAGTGGTTATCTAGGCCAATCTTCTGCTCAGTGCAGGATCCACTAGAGCACCTCTATCCATTTATTTGCAATGAACACACCACCTCATTCTACCTGGACTCTAGGTGGCTTACAATGTATGTAATATAAGATATAAACAATATAAAGCTATAATAAATTGTATGAAAACCTCCAATGAAGAAGAATTCATCATTCCATGTGGCAGTGTGTCCCACAGGTTGACAGCCTGTACAGGCAGGAATCAAGTTCCTCCTGATATCTAGCCCAAAACTCCTTCCTTGTAGGCTCTGGTTCTGCGCTCTGGGGCAATAGAGAATAAATCCACTACCTGATCTGTGCGATAAGCCTTCAGATATTTGAAGATTGCTATCATATTGTCCCTTAGTCTTTTCTGTAAGCTAAATAGACTCAGATTCTTTAACTGTTCCTCCTAAGACTTGTTTTCAAGACCCTTCACCATTCTGAGAGTGTTTTTCTGAACTTGTTCCAATTTATCGTGGTCTTTTTTGAACTGTGATGCCCAGAATTGGATAAAATATTTCAAATGGGGTCTGACCAGGACAGAGTAGAATTGAACAGTTTCTCCCATGATCTGGACACTATGGTCCTATTCATATACTATGGGACAGTATCTCTCTTCCTGCCAGCTGCTTTACACTGCTGGCTCATGTTGAACTTGTGGTCAACAAGGTCTCCAGATCTCTTGCCAAGCCAAGTCTCTCCATCCTATATATTTTCTTACCCAAATGCAGAACATTACATTTTCCCATTTAAATTCCATCCTTTTCATTTCAGCTCACTGCTCAAGCCTGTTTGGATCTTTCTGAATCTTCTCTCTAGCCTGTATTTTATCATTTCATTAAGGAGAATCTTGTGAAAGACTGTCAAAGGATTTACTGAGGTCTAGGTGCATTATGTCCATGGTATTTCGTGCTCTACTAAACTACTGCACTTATCAAATAAAGAGATAAAGTTAGTCTGGCAAGATTTGTTTGTGAGAAACCCATACTGGCTTCTGCTAATTGTAGCATGCCTACCCAAGGGCTCACAAATGTGCAGTTTAATAATCTGTTTGAGGACCTTGCCCACTATAGACATCAAACTGTAGGCCTATAGTTTCCTCTCTTGAAGATGGGGACAACATTTGATCTCCCCCAGCCTTCTGGGACCTTGCCAATCCTCCAGAAATTCTCAACAACTCCTGACAGCAGATCTGCAATCACCTCTCCTAATTTATTCAGTATTCTAGCATGAAATCTCTCTGGCCTGGAGACCCAAGTTAGCTTAAATTAGCTAAAATCTCTCTTTTGTTTATCCTAAGCTGCAGATCCTTCCTTTCTTCTTTCTTCTTCTTCCCTCCTTAGCACAGTGGTGAACTAGGCACCATTTCCCTACTGAGAAAAGACAGATAGAAAAGTTCTGTCTTCCCATCATCACCCATTACCAAATTTACTAGCAGTAGACAGTAGATCCCCTTGTTCTTTCTTGCATTTTCTGGCAAGAGAGGACAAGAATTTGCTGGACCTCTGAGTCTTGTCAGAGTTAGATTCTCACCAGATGCCAGGATAATTGAAATCTCCCATTGTTACCTAAGTATGCCCCTTGCACCTTTTATCACCATCGTTCTTACATCATTGAAGTCCAAATCTAGGCAATCATTTCCAAAAGAAGTTAAACAGGATTGGGGCCAGAATGGAACTCTGTGGGATCTCAGTCATAAAATCTCAGTCATAAAAGCCAACCATTAATTTCTGGGGTCTTTCATTTGAGGACTGACTCCATAAAACTACTGTCCTTCCTATATCTCAGGCCATCCGAGCTGAGATTTCAAAAATGTTATCACTATAATGAAGAATCCAATTCAGAAGAGCTGAAGTTTTTGAAACAAAGCTTTAAACTACTTAAACTTTCCAACTGGGATTCCACAATGATATGTAGCATGAATACACTATCTAAATCACTTATTACCCCTCAAAAACAAATAAAACTGATTTCAGAGTTTGGGAGAGATAAATTCATCTTATTTTAATTTTCTCTTTATATATATATATATATATATATATATATATATATATATATATAAAAATAATTATGGAAAATTATTTGAAAGGCAAACAATATAAGTAATAATCTACTTGTATATAAATGACCAATAAAATTAAACCAGTTGAAAGAACGGTAGTGAGAAAATACCCAATTTAACAAACTTGTCTAATTATTCTGGCAAATCTCACCAAACTCTTGAAGAGTCTCCATGTGCATTCATCAACTTTATTCTCACTTGGGTTTAACAACCATTTTAAAGAGGACCAGTGTTATTCCTCTAGCAGTGAGAAAAAGATTGCTGACAAACCTGTCTATAATAGGCATTAGATATGATTGGTTGCAAAGTTCTGTGCCAAAGTTACATAACTGTATCATGGCTGCATGAGGTCATACAACTATTTATCATCCAACTCCCTAATTAGGGATTTTAAGCTAGAGTCAAGCTAAGTTTAGCTACTCTAACCTTTGGATCAACTTCTTTATGAGAAGCTGCTGGGTTCTAAACAACAGAAGAACAAAAAATATATTTTTCCAAATTCCTTAAAATCTTCTTAATACCTACATAAATGAAAAGGATTATACAAAGTCTGATAATCCATATTTTATTTAGCGCATAAGCATTCTAGCTTTTCTTCAAGGAAACGTGAACGTCAAGGAACCCGATTTCATACAAAGGCTGAAGCCCCAGTCACAATTGTGCCACTGAATGCCACTGACTTCACTTGGACTTAAGCAAATGGACAGAGTAATTTAGTCGGCAGCAGGAAAATGGAGGTGCTACCACATCTAGGGCCCTATTGAGCTTGTGCTGCTGGAATGGAAGGGAGGGAGGAGCTTATTTTGTCTTTGGTTCCATATAGAATTTCCCTCACCATGCAACCAGTCAGGCACATGTCTGGGGACTGGGAGGGATCTGGATCTGCCCCTTTTTGCCCTTTCCAACCTCAGAGGCAGAAGTACTACCAAGGTTTCCATGTGGATTGGGATACGGCATTCAAACTTGGACTTCCTGCTTTGCAGGCCAACTTCTCTTCACCTCTGTTCAACTCTATTTCCCAGAATGCTGATATTGTATCTTTCTAGTCTGACCTAAAAGCAGTAGAACTTATCATGATACGTTCTTTTAAATGAGTTTGAAAAGATGACAGAAATGTGTTTATAAATAAGAAAACTGGAGCAGAAGAAGCTCCCACCAGGGCCCCAGACCTTCTGGGCTGATGGAAATATTTGACATTTTGGGATCGAGCTGTGGTACTTTCACAAAATAGCTTATGGAAGGAAGCCTGCCCATTCATAAAATGGCTGCTATGGATACAAAACATGGACTGATCAGAATGTTTCCTACTACCAGCTACAGTCACACTTACACACACACTTGGCTCCATAATTTCCTTGCTTTGCTTCAGCCCTTTTCTGGACAAAAGGCATCAGATGCAGAGTAAATTTCTCTCATCTCTAAAAAACCACCAACCCAGAGTTAAGAGTTAAGGCTTCCAGGTAAATAGGTACCAACTTGAGGATCAAGCTCTTCTTTTAATGACTGGTATATGTTCCTTCCCCCTTTATTAAAGAAAGAAAAACAGCCAAATACAATAATCAGTTTCAACACTTTCTAAATACTCCCAGCCCTTATGATTTATATTAAGTACAGGGTAACTACAAGTACAACAACTGGGTTCATATATTAAGCTATATTGTAGCTTAAACAATCAAGCAGAAAATAATACCCTAATCAAGGAACTACAAAGGAGAAAACCACACCCCCACCAACACTGGCAGGGCAAGCTGCTGTATACAAACAGGGAGAAACCCCACACTCACTAGCACTGTCGATGTTACCTAGTCAGGTAACAAAATGTCTGCAAGCAAACAACCAAGCTCAGAGAGCACCAAGGACTCCACAGTTCAACCCTGAGCTACATATATTCTCTTTACAATAGAAGAAGAAGCTATACTGTAGTTTGCTGGTTTGGATGAACCCAGCCATTGTGTGGTCTTCTAACCAAAGTTTATGGTTTAACGTAATATGTGAATACAGCCAGTTACTGCTTATTCAACAAGCCACAGTTAAGCAAACCCTGGCTTTATGTAATCCCAGTCTCTGTCTTTCTCAAAAGGAAGTATATGGAAATACATAATCACAGACAGAAATCTAGAATATTACATCAAACTGCTTGGAGGTCCTCTTCCCTGTCCCACTCTCCAAAATATAAGCCAGTTCAATTCAAAGGTTCCTTTGTCCATTCCTTAGACATCAACCAAACAGAAAATATCTATGGTACCTCATGCACTGGCAGGCTGTGTATACTAGGAATACAGACTAGAAGAACATGTACATCTTTCTATTTAGATCAAGAAAAATTATTGATGTCAAACAAACAATCCAAGACCCTTAACAATGGTGAAATTTGGGAAGATACACCTACTGTTTTCTTTTTCTCCAAACAGTTGACAGTTAATGCAAAAGGCTTCTGCCAGTCAGAGAAAACAAATCATGGATTAAATAGACAGTTTGTCTGAACTGCTCCAATTCAGCTTCCCATGTTCCTACCTCCAACATGTTGGTATGAATCACTGATCTGGGCATGCCTCCTGACTGGAAGAAGGCAAGTCTAGAGTAATGACTCATGCAGACACTGAAGAGGCAACCTCTTTAAAAAACAGCTCGTGCAGTTACATTGCCATAACATTAACAACTGAAAGATCCTATCACATTCGCCTGTATCCTCTTTCCTCCCTGCTGAATTTCCTAAATTTCTAGGTTAGCCTGCACATATTTGGTGCCTTCCAGACGTTTTGGGACTGTAACAGATGGTCATATTGGCTGGGAATTCTTGGGGTTACAATATCAATATACTTGAAGAATGTCAGGGCAGAGAAGGCTGTCAAAACTATTTTTCAACCATTGGTATCCCAGAGGAAACAGTGATGGGAGAAGTATCTGTCAACGTATATAATAATCACAACTAGAAGCAAATTCAAGAGATTGATGTGTTATTGCTTGAGCCACCTGAAAGTAACTGTACACTGTATATTTTATTTAATACTGTTTCTCCTTTCTAAAATGTAAAACATCCAAAGAACTGTAGCAATCCAATGTCTGATATGAAAAAAATCGGCTGTAAACTTCAGATTGTTTCATGAGCAGCTTTACCATACTGTATGCATTGCTTGAACATTACTTTTCAGTTTCAGTCCCCTATGTCACCAAACAGTGCTGGGAACAGCCAATCTGAAACCTTGGAGAACCACTGCCAATCACTGAAGAACAATGGAGTCTAGGGCTGGACTACAGCTCCTGTCCAATGGAAGAGAATATATGGAGCTCAGGGTTGAACTGGGGAGCCCTTGGTGCTCTCTGAGCTTGGTTGTTTGCTTGCAGATGTTTCATTACCCAACTAGGTAACATACAAGAAGAAAAAACAGGAGTCATCTACAACATACAGTATAAGGACTGTAACGGTCACTATGTAGGACAGACAGGCAGAAGACTAGCAGAGCACATCCATGAATACCCACTAGCAGTCAAAACACACGATGAAAACTCCTTAATCTCAAAATATATGGACTCAATTGTAGTTTCAACTGAGAAACTGTGAGCATCCTAGACCAAGCTAAATCCAAAAATTCCTAGAAGCTTGGCATTCAGACAAATCAGCCATCAATAGACACAGAAATAAATTATATTCACACACCATTCAAAAGAGACAATAAAAAAGCTAAGAAGGAAACAAAAAGACCAGAACACATGCTCTCCAGCAGCCTATACCCAGGTAGGCAGGGATTAACACCAGACAAACCATCAAGCAGAAAACAATACGCTAATCAAGAAACTATCAAGAAGAAAACCACACCTCTACCAACACTGGCAGGGCAAGCTACTGTATATAAACAGGGAGCAAACCCCACACTCACTAGCACTGATAATGTTACCAAGGACTCTATAGCTCCTGTCACCAACACTGAACTGACTAGGGATGGAGAACATTAATATAAGGTGGAGTTGGGGGGGGGGGGACCTGAGCTAGATTGTTCAGTGTTGCATAAGACAGCTTCCTATGTTCATGACCTGGAGTGGGTAAGGTGGAGGATTCTGTCCTGGCTGGGAATAGGAATCAGGAATTTCTGTCCACAGTTGTTTCAAGGGCATTTGTTTCAAGGACACTGACATGCTGACTCACAAGTGGTAATAGGTGGGTGTTTTTCCTCTGTGTAGTATCAAGATCTTCCATTGTTTTATTGAAGACTAATATTGAATGAAATCCATTGCTGCAAGCCTGCCCATCTCACTGAAAATTTCTCACATACCATGGAATGGAAAGGGTGCTTCAATGTACACTCTACATACCAAGTATATTATGAATCCAGTTGCCTGCTCTACATGCCAAACATGTTATTAATCCAATTCCCAAATCCCATGAATATAAACAAGCATGTCTGCTTTTCCAATACTCAGTTCTCAAGGTTCATATTGTTCATCATTTTAATGCTGAAAAGCTAAATATAAACATGATCTGAAGAAGGGAAAAAAGATTATAAGCAATTTTTTTTGTGTCATTAGGCAACAAGAACCCACATATTAAGGTAATAAAAGAGGCTTGAGTGAACTCAGCCTCAGAAGGATCCTATTTTAAAAATCAATATCCTGAAACTTCAGAAGTCACAGAATAGTTGGAAATGAGAGGAGAATCTGGGCATTAGCAAAACATAAGTTTAATTTTAGTCAATCTTAGCAGCACCCTGGTCCTGCCACAAAAACACAAGCAGAAATTTTAATGTCTCTGAACGCAGGCGAGAAACTGTTCTTCATTACCAAATATATTCAAGGAACAGATTGTAAATAGCAATCTGGATTTTTAATTAAGTTGCTATAGAATGACATCCAAATTGAAGACAAGGCTTGCGTTTCTCTGTTATTAATCTACAAAGCCCGCAGAAGTCCTGATAAAATTAGACTGCGTAGAAAGAGCATGTGTATATATTAATATTTCATTTATTCTTTGTTTCTTAGGATGAATGTTCATGCTAAGATGTGGAATTTTAAGGTGCTTGTCTCTGTCAGCCTTTGCTCATTGACTGAGTCTAAGGGAATTGACACCAAGGGAACAGGGCTGCAGCCTTTATAAAAAATGAAAAAGGACTAAACAACATGGAGAAAGAAGCAGTTCCAGATCTAGGAAAAATTAGAGAAAGGGGAAGGAGTTACAAGAGGGACAGTAGTCAGAAACAGGAACACGAAGGACTAGCAGCTTTGTAATGGGCATGAGCTTGTACAATAAGCTTGATCATAGACACAATCTTTTATCATCTCCTGTTCTTGTATTTAACAGTATATAGGAATATCATTAATAATATCCTCAAAGAGAGATTAAATGTGGCTACAATTTGGAAATTTGTCAGAATGAAAGGGTGACTTCTTTGTGGTTTATCCACAAAGTATCTGAAAATCTTCAAATGGACAATACTGTATTATTTAATAATAATTATGTTTGAAAACAGGCATAGAGGAGAGCAGAGGATATAAAAAACCTTTTCAAAAGCATTACATCTGGGTTCCTGCAAAAGAGAGGAAGACAAGTCAGCCTTGTGGTATAAAGCCCAATTTCTCCAGTTTCCCTTTGCATTTTTCCACCTTCAACAACAAACTCAAGATTCTTTCCATCAAGTAGAATAAATGTCAGCTATTTGGGGAAAGAATGGGAAATGGTTTTAAGTTCATGGGATGAAGGACGTCTAATTTGCAATAAGTGGAAGGTTTCTGTATTGCAGCTGAGAAACCAACATAGATGTCACCTGGAATTCAGCTCAAGTCAAGGAAATCTTTACTCATTTACATCCTGATAACTTACTTGCTTCAGGCCAGACATGTAGAGACTGCACTTTTACATGTCCAATAATTGTTTCAGATTTATTCCATGGGACAAAAGTGTAAGTTTACATATAAATAGGTTTTCTTCCCCTTTCAACCTTTATGTTATAGTTTGCCATTTTCTTTTTATATCAGTACTGCTTTATTACCATGCCTTCTCTTCCTCACATGCTATACAGTACAAGGTATGTTAATTTACTCAGCCACCTGGATTACTGTGGCAAATTGTCTCTAAAACAACTTCTACAGAACTTTGCATCTGTAGCTATCACTATATTTGTGCCAAAATAAGACAGGAACTAAACAGGTGAAACTTTCCCTCACCAGACTGGCTTGGGTCCTTCTCCTGAAAGTTAGGAAAAATAAATTTGTCCTATCATCAGTGTGACAAGGTCATCAAATCACCTCTTTCTCCTAGCTGATTACATCTAACACTTTCAGCTTTTCCTCAGAGGATGAGAAATTGGTCTTCAGGAATTACTATGGGATCATGCAGCATAGTAAGCCAATATTTGCTCACCAGCCCACGGAGGATAGCACGAAATCCTCAGCAAATCTAAGATAATTTATTACTATTACTGGATGGGGAAAATCTACTCTTCCTTTGGGGTAAATTCAGTACCTTACAATAAACCCCAGTGAACTCCCAGAAAAGGCACCTAGGTTTGGACTGAACTCACAGCATACTTACTCAAAATGGTTCATAATTAGCTCACAGAAGGGCTTTAGTTCAGCAATATGTCTGACATGCCAGTATTTGAATTTGGAACCATTTGCATCTCCAAGGTATGGTAAGGAAGAGCCCGCCACTCATAACAACTTGGACCTTTCAGCCAGGCAGAGAAGAGCAGATAGAAGGCAGTTTGTATACCACTAAATACGTATGACCTGCTCTACAGATAACATACTGTATTTCAGGGAAATCAAACTGAAGTTGTTGCTGCGCCATTTCTGTATTTAAGAGCTGACACACTGCCTATCAAAACAAAAGTTTTCCCACAGTGGCCAATGCAGAAACTATTCTGTTGCTAAGGGCCATCAGAAGGGCACAATGGCTGGTCGTGGCACAAGATGAGAAGTATATGATGAAGGGAAGCTATGCCAGAAAAAGCTTTTACTGGGCAACTGACCGGAGGAACATTCTCTTTCCCCTGTAAACTCTCCCCTATTCCCTAGCACTGCAATTTTTCCAAAAAAAGAAGAGAAAATCAGTAATGCCAAAGAAGGCGGTGTGGCTGAAATGCCTGTTGATTGACAGAGCAAGGAGCCCTCTTGTTTAGAAGGGGGGGCGGGAAGCATTACCCTATGCTCACTTCTCAGAAATGTCCCACTGGACGCAATGGGGTATGTCCATGCCTATAGGATTGCTGCCTACATTTCGAGCAGCGCGATCCTTTGCCTACCTTCCTCAAAAGTAGCAAATCCCTCGCGGTCCAACGTATTTAGGATTGCAGCCTGAGTCTTGACGGGGCCGTGAGGATCCCCTGGGTATTAAACATGTTTGCGGGCCGCTCCTTCCCAAGAAAGCACTACTGAGGATGAGGAAGGTAAATATGCCTTGCGCTCACTAATCATCCAGTTTTCCACCGAGGATCAGAAGAGCTGCTAGAAAACCGCTGCCGCGCCGGCGTTACTCTCATAGTCTTCCCGTTTGGGAAAGACCGGAGAACAATGGAGAAAGGTCGCCCGCGACGTTCCCACGCGGCCTCGGTCGGAAAGGGAGCAGCGTCTCCGGCTCAGCCGACGAATTGCGCAATTCTGCACCTCCTACCTCGCGTCCTCCAGGGCGGGGGAGAGGCAGCGGCCGGTTTGGGGGCCCTTCCTTTTCCTTCCGCTTCTTTGGGCGGAAAGGAGGCGATTAAGCAACTGGGTTGCCAACATGAGGCGGCCCTGGAGAAGGCGCGGCCCCAAGGGAGAGCCTCTCCAAACTGTAGCATCTCAGCGGACGGGTGACTTTGGGGGAAAGACGGCAGCCGGCGCTAGAGACGGCTGCCCTCTCTTGAGCGCTCTTAGTAGCGCACCCCTGTCGCTCTAGCTCGCTTGCAGAAAAATTGTGAGGTCGGATCTAAATAGATGGGATTGACCTGTACTTCTTCTCTAGCGGAAGGTAGATGGAATAGAATGGCGTATCTCATAAGCTCCTAGACCAGGGTTGTCAACCTCAGCAACTTTAAGCTGGCTGGACTTCGACTCCCAGAATTCCCCAGCCAGCCGTGCTTGAAGTCCACCCGTCTTAAAGTTGCCAAGTTTGAGGAACCCTGCTCTAGGCAACAATATGTCTGGTAAAATGGCAAAGCAGTGATACCACTAAATTGCCTCTGGTTAAGTGAACATTCTCTTGGCATGACCAAGCTCTGTTTTCCCTTTGCAAGCCTGCTGTTTGTATTCTTTAGGGTTGCAATTTGGCTCTCACATAAAAGTGACTGCAGTTAAGAAGAGCTTTCCATCTGCTGGCATTTCGGAGACTCTTGTGGCAGTACCTTCACTGTCTGTAGCTTTACCCTGGGGGGGGGGGGAGTGACAACATGCATTGTGACATTACAACACAAACTCCACCTTTTATGTATTTACATGCAATGTCATGATGCAAATACAAAAAGGTGGAACTTGTGTCATGATCTCACAATGTACATTTTGGCATTGGCATCATCATGGTTAGGAACAGTTACCTATGCATGTGAGGCAAGTGGCATGTTGCTTTAAAAATTCACTGCTATGATGCTGTTTTGGTTTAGTTCTTGGATTTTTGTATATATTCTGAAAAATGTTAGCCATAAATCCTCTGGTCAAATCAGAATCCAAAATGTTAGAAGGTAATTAAAACTTCATCCAGTAGTTTTCTTGCTTTTCTTGGTATATGCATGGATAGCTAGTAGATATATAATATTGGGACTGTGTTATTTTGATATCTCTTTAATTATTATACTGGATGCCTTATAAAACAAATTTTCTAGTGTTGCAGATTCCATAAACATCATAACACTACTATATAAAAAAATCCTGCGATAGATCTAAAAATCAACCCAGCCTAAAATATGCAAATATTGTGGAATAAAGTATAATGCAGTAGTAGTAAAATTACCAGCCAGAATAAATTAGCCCAGGGCACAGGTCAGGAGGCAACACTACCCAGCACTAGATAATCTTGAAAAAGCTTTAGCACTTAGATGGGAGACCACTAGGAAATCCCAAGACAAACTTTGTGGAAGAAGGAAATGGTGAACCACTTCTGTACTGTTGCCAAGAAACTGCACAGACTTGTCCATGAGGTCAAAAACACAGAACAGCAGAAGACAAAAGAACAATGATGGAAGAGAAAACAAACCCAGAGGGGAACAAGGAAAAGAAGCATCAGTCCTCACTAAAGACCTGGTTGAAGAGCCAGGTCTTTAGGGTGCTTAAAAATACCTGTAGGATGGGAGCAGTTGGAATCTTGGGGGGGACCTCATTCCAGAGGGCAGACGCTGCTACAGACAAGGTATGCTTCCGGGGTCCTGATAGATGGCATTGTTTAATTGACGGAACCTGGAGTGCGCCAACCCTGCCAGATTGAACTGGCCAGGCCGATACTATGGGAGACAGGCGGTCCTTCAGGGAACCAGGCCCTATGGGTTTGGGGTAGTGCAACTTGCTATTTTTTCAGTGTAATCAACCAGTGTAATCAACTATCCTTCTGGGTCAGGGGGTTCTTTGGGGTCATTGTTTTGCTATGGTTTTAGCCCTTCCTGTTATGGTGCACCCTGAAGGTAGTGCTGTGGGACTACTGTTAGCCATGTAGGTTATTGACCCATGTTGTCCCCAAGGCTCTGTCATGCTGTTTCACATCTATATGAAACTGCTGGGTATGTTCCTTTGGAGTACACAGATGATACCCAGCTCTATCGCTACTTGCTACCTAATGCCAAGGAGATACTCAGTGCCCTTGAGCAGTGATTAAACTCAGTAAGGGCTGGATGAGGGAGAACAAGTCAAAATTAAATCCAGAAAAGAGAGAAGTGCCGTTGGAAAGGAGAACTTGGGGACTGTGTGAAATCTGTTTAGGACAGGGTTGCACTCTCCAAGAAAGAATAGATTTGCTGTCTGGGGATGCTCATTTATCCCTGTTGTTTTAGGCTTTGCAGGAGACAGTTATGGCAAACAGCACATTTCAGAATTAAAGGTAGTGTGCCAACTGGGATGTAATCCAAAGGGGCAAATAGATTACATCTCAGGGCACTTATCAACTAGCCAAGGATATTGCAGAACAGCTCTTGGTAAATTTTGAAAACTTCTAAAAGACTGGGGAGGTCTTAGAAAACTGGAGAAGAGCAAATGTTGACCTTCTCTTCAAGAAAGGAAAGAAGAACCCAAGAAACTGTAGACCTGTTAGATTGACATCTATACAGATTATTAAGCAACATTTGGAGAGCGATAGTTTATCCACCTTTATATAGTATCTGCATCATGTAATTTAGGAGAATCTAAAAGACTAATCTTTAAATAACAAAGTCAAGCTCAAACGCTTCTGTGCTTTCTTATTATATTCGTTTGAGTTGGATAGTATATGAAACCAAATGACAATCTGGGTGGGGACAAAGAGCAGCAAAACTGATCAACAATTCAACCTAGAGTACAGAACAAAAAGGTTAAATGAAAGCTTCTTTGATAAATAAAGTGAGTAATAGTGCTGTTTCAATTGCCCAACCGCAGCCCAGAGGAAAAGTCAATAATATTCATACTTTTGACCTTTTAAATGATAAATTGGTTTTCTTTTTTTGCTTGAATGGTGAAGGTCATAATATAGTGTACAGTCACTAAGAAATGTTAATTGTAAAGACAGAATAGAAAAAATGACTTGCTCTAATAGTACAATATGTAGAATTAGAGAACCAATCTTTGGAGTAAGACTTCCACATTCATGTTCATAAATAAATATATATGCACTATGTAATTAGTTTACATAGTAACATTTGCAAATCAAGTAACACTAGGTAGAAAAAACATGTATTATGCAATTACAAATAATTAGAACCATAATACATTTTATATAATAGAGAGTACATTATCCAAATGTGTATGTTGAATGAAAGCTCACCTAAGGAATGACTAAAAAGTCCTGTACAACTGAAATCATAATTTGCAAGCTTAAGGTGCAAACTGTCTCTTGTGACTTCCATGATCATCTTCAGAATGAAGATTCTACTTGCCCAAATTCACTCAATGAGGATGGATAAGATTTGAGCCAAAGCTTATTTCAGTTAGCTCTTACATTTGCCTATTTCCTAAAAATTGGAGGAATTTCACTGATGTCAAAATATATGCTGTGGATGACTGGTATTGAAAAATATATCACCTAATGCTATTTTCAGCTTATGTAAAACTCTTTTCCAAGCTAGATGCAGGCTGACAAGCTCCATTCTAAAATTCTCAATTAGCTGGTGTGACTCACAAACGGATATACTCTTAAATCTTCCTCTGCATTGCATTTTTTTAGAATCACAAGAATATAATTACACAAATGGCCCTCAGATATGGATGGGTGAATCCATTGTTTTGGCCTCACTCCTTTCCTTCTATTACCAGCTAATCATTTTAGCTTGTTCCCTCATTAATTTGCAAAGCCAGCAAAGAAAATATGCACATGAAAATTTGTATGAATCTTCAAGTACATTAATTTATTGTTTGTTTTATTAGATTTATATTCCAACTGTTGTACAGGAGCTCAAGACAGCACATGTAGTGTTCCTTCCCCTACTTTTCCCCACAACAACAAGCCTGTGGGGTAGGTTAAGTTGAAAGACTGTGACTGGACCGAGGTCACTAATTCAATTTGTATTTGTATTTTTGAATATATTTTCTTTAGCATGTGCACTTTCAAGCAATTTTCCCCTAAATAAATTTATTTTGTGCACACTTATCTATAATATGCTTTTCAGGTGCACATTTACTTTTTAACTGTGAACTGCAGCACAAATTCTGAGATGTGCATATTTCTTGTATATTTCCGTATGCCAGGTCATTCCAGTTCATGCATAGCTTCAGGATATGTCAGCTGTGTAATACATACACAAACTGAATGAATTTATCTTCCAACTGTCAAGCCTATCACTTGTTGCTAATGCACTTTTGAGAGCCAGTTTGGTCCAGTGATTAAAGCACTGGACTAGGGTAAGAGAAACCTGAATTCTAGTCCTGCACCGAAGCCAATTGTGTAATCTTGGACCAACTATTGGACTTTCCAGATAATCATCAGTAGTCAAGGATGGTTATGATGATTGATAATAATGATGATGCAGTTTTACTTTCCTCTCTTTGTTTTCTCCACCTACAGTATGCAATGAGCACTCTTTGATGTCTTACAATTTAAGTGCTTCTTTAAATTCCTCTGCTACATTTTAAAATCTTTCTTCTTGGTTTCCTTATCTTCTTCATCTTAGTCAATCATGTTCTGTTATTCTTTTTGAACATTGTTTCCTATTATTAAGGCTATATCTGCAAAGGCTCATTTTTGCAGAGTTTTACCTGAAGGGTCCAAGCAAAATGAAATATGTTGACTTCGGTAAGGTTTATTCTTACCATGATGATGTATCATGTCACACTTCCCTTACTCTCAGGAGGGTGGCATCCATTATCCTCCCTCCTGCCAGCTGCTGTTGACCATTTTGGGTCCTCTGGTCACTGCCTTCAGTGGCCATCTTGCCTTGGGCTGCCAGAAAGACCTGGCCTCTGTGGAGGAAATCAGAGTTGACCTTGAAGATGGAATGCAAGAATCATTAAGTAAGCAATGGGAAAGAAGAAGGGGTGAGAAAGAAATGCAAGGTACCCCCCCCACCTTGATTCTGTTTCTAATTGTGTGAAGAAGACACCCCAGCAGTCTGCAAACTGTTTCCACTTCCTTGCACATACAATTCTGCAGGAGACTACCATTCTTTAGTCAAAGCTCTGAAAGAAGTAGAAAAGGATGTTTCTGAGGAATCAAGTGATCCCAGAAAAAGGAACAGCACACAAAGCTAGGGCCATCAGCAGCCACTGATGATGAAAGAAGCTTGAACTGGAAATCCCTACCCAATGTTCTTCTTTGATGCAGCAAATAAGCATCAGTGGATTTGGGGAGATAGAGGATGTTCTCTGGTGAATTCTGCTCTTGCCATTAACACACTATATTCTGTATATCTGTGTGTAACAGTGAGGGAGAGAGAGAAGTTGTGAGTGACAAGGTGATTCCATATGGAGCGATTGAACAGGTAGCTCCAGTTCTTTCACCAAGTTTACTCCCAGATAAACATGTACCAGAATGCAGCCTCAGGCAGCCTGTCCTGTTTAGAAGCAAGGCCCATTGAGTGCAATGCCATATAAGCCTTTGAGTGCAAAGCCCCATGGATGTGGTTTAATTCATCCCCAGGTATATACCATATTTATCAGCGTATAACACATACCTTTTCCCTAAATTTTGGGGCTGAAATCCTAGCTGCGTGTTATACGCCGATATGCCCTGTGGCTTCTCACCTCAAGCGGCAGGGCTGGGAGAGCAAAGCACCAGCAGCCGGGAGAGCATTTCTTTTTTGGCAGCCACCGCAACCCAGCGCTGCCGCTCCGGATGGCCACAGAGGGAGGTGCGGAGCCTGCAGTGCACTGTGCAATGCCCCCCTGGCTGCCCGAGAGCTGCACCCAACCCGTCTCAGATCGCCCCAGGACCGGCAAGCGCGGAAGATGCAGCCTCTCCTCCAGCTCCCCGCAGCCTCACTCACTCCTCCCTCCTTCCCGTCAGGAGAAACTTTGGCGCAGAGGGGCACCCCCCCCCCCCCGAGGGCTCGACTGCGCCATTGGGAGCACGGGAGAGTCTGAAGTTCTCCAGACTCAGTGTGTCAGAGCAAACCGCAAAGAGCAGATCCGTAGGGTCAGAGGCTCTGTGCGGCTGGAGGCATCCTGCTCTGCCCGGGAGCCCCTTGCTTTCATGTTCAAAGTCTGTGTCTCCTCTGCTCTCTGCGAGTCTCTCAAAATCACTGAGTGGCAGGGGAGGAATAAAAACCGCACAAACGGGCATGCACACACACACATCGGCGCTTAACTCTTCCTCCTCCAGGCACAGCGCGCTCAGGACAGTGGCTGGTTTACAAAGTGGGAGGCCCGGGGAATGGGTGGCATAGGGCTCTCTGCCCACCCCATTTTAGCAAACCAAGGAGCGCTGATCTCCTCACTGGGGTGGCACAGCACAGCGTGCGGTGCTCACCTCTCCGGACTGCGCGGTCCCTCAGCCCAGGCAAAGTCAGAGGCTTAGTGAGGCGGGAGGCGCCCCGCTCTGCCCAGGAGCATCTGGTTTTCCTGTTCAAAGCCCATGTCTCCTCTGCTGTCGGCGAGACACACACATACACACACACACCCGCAGACAGGTAAGCAGGAAGGGAGGGAATGAGTACCGGTATGGTAATAAACAGATTACCATTACCACACACTACACACAACGTACACCAATGGTGCACACACACTACACACAGCCGGCCTACAACATACAAAAGAGGTGCTTTTCCTTTCGTATGACGTATTTACCTTATAAGTGGTATAAACATTAACAAACAAAAAGTTCAGAGCTCCCTTTATTTTGCTTCCAAGTCATTTATTTTAAATTTAAGGTTTTTTACTCAAACTCCCTTCTTAAAATTAAGGTGCATGTTATACGCCTGGGTGTGTTATACGCCGATAAATACGGTAAGTGCATTGGGTTCCCTGGAGCATGGGGAAAATGTGGCTGGCAGGTCACGCTGCACCAGGCAGGCCTCACAAGTATGTGGGTTGTCCCTAAAAGTGGAGCAGGCAGTTTCTGGTCCGCTGCCGTAAGGCTGCTTTGTGACTTGGCTTCACTCACCTCCCCAATACAGCTTGGATTCCACCTGGAACTGGCAGGCTACATTCCCTCCATTCCTGAGTAGAGGAAAAAGAAGGCCAAAGATGGAGGGAGGCAGACTTTCAATTCCTGGGTTTCCTTTGCAAGCCATCTTGCCCTCCTTGGACCTGGCATAAGCAAAGACCTTTTTGAACCAGGAACGCCAGAAAGGACAGACCAGCAAGAGACAATAATCAGCTTCACCACAGACCCCCACTGCAACAACACCGCCTCTTTCTCCTGACCTTTCCTTCCCACATTGTGTTTCTTGTATTTCTCAGTCCAAAAATATGTTGATGGTTTCTAAATCAGCTATCCTGAGTATCTATGTATATTTGCCCATCCCAACCCATTCCTGTCTCCTCTCCCCTCCCCAGGAAGGTGAGCTATTGTGATCGCTTTTCCTACTGACAAGTGATGCTTGGTGAGAAGGAAAAATGAACCCAGGAGAAGCCATCAGTCTCTTTTGTTAACTTGTCCTATGTTAACACTTTTAAGGACAGCACCATTTGCCAGCCTCAGTACCAAGATAGAAGACAATTTGGCTAATTGGGACAGAAATTTTTAGGTCAGCTTACTTTTCTACCCACTCAAGGACTAGCGGATTGTGCATTAATGCAGCTATTGAGCTGCAAGAGAATTCATCCTTAACCAACTGGAAAAAGGTACAGAGAATAGTGGACTGCCACAAAGTTAAATCCTTGGCCCTGTATTCTTCAGCATTTTTATTAATAGCTGGGATGAAACAGGGAGGGAATGCATCTCAAACTTGCAGACGATAAAAGTGGGTGGACTAGTCAGAAATAAAACTAAAATGTGCTAAGTTAGAGAAATGGGCTGAAGACAACAGAACAAAATCTAACAGACAAATGCAAAATTATTCACTTAGGACACTGAAATCATTGGGGGATACTTGGCTTGGCAATAACAAACATAAAACAGACCCTGGATTAGTAGTTGATTGCAAAGTGAACATGAGTAACAGTGTACTATGGCAGCAAAGAATTCCCTTCTTTGGGATAATCAATCCATTATCAGAAGTGTAATTTTAAATCGCAGAAAATAATTGTTCCATTTTATTCTACACTGATTAAACTCCTCAAGTATTTTGCCCAGTTCTGGGCACTACACTTCAAAATGGATTCAAATGGGAGCAGCTTCAGAGAAAGATAACAGGAATGATCAGGAGGCTAGAAACCAAGTCCTTTGAGGAGACACTGAAGGAACTGGGAATGTTTAACCTTGAGGCCAAAAAAGTGGTGGGGGGGGGGGGGTGTTGAGGATGGGTGGCTATGAAAAGATTTCACACAGAAGAAACCCAAGCCCTGGTTTCTATCATCCCAGAATTTAGGACCCCAAATAATAAATTTAAGTTACAGGAAGCCAGATTCCATTTGAATACTAAGAAAAAGTACCTAACAGAGCAATTTGAAGCACTTAAAGGAGAAGTGGATATATTCAAGAGAGGCTGAACAGCCATCAGTTAAGTTTGTTTTAATTTGTGTTTTAATTTATGTTTGTTTAATATAATTTGCACAGATCAGGGTGTTAGATTCAATACTTCCTTCCAACTCTGATTCTGTGATTCTGTATCTTCTATAGGAAAGCTCCGCTTTCTTTCCCTCCACTTTCTGGTGATCATAAACTATCTATCTGGAAACAGAAGCTCTCCAAAACACACATACGTACACAAAACAGGATTCTCACTGGCAGTCCTATACACCTCTACCTATGCACCTCATTAAATACTTGCTTTGGTTCTTTGTAAGTCCATGTAGAGTTGCAGCTCAGCCTTCTAACTGTTCTTTGTGATGCACTTCATAAATTAAACTTTGAATTTCCAGAAAAATACCTTGACTTGTTCACCATTGACCTAGCATTTTAAAAATTCATATGTCAGTATTTTCCCATCAACTTGATAAAGCTCCCATATTTGGCCTTTGTCCAATTCTTTCTATATCTCTTCTTGCCTTCTGTGTGTTTATCCGTTTCGTAAATGATTTTGTAAATGATTTCAGAGTTGTAATTCTGGGACTTGCCCTAATATTCAAAAACGACATAAATCTATACATAAAAGCATTAGCCAAAAGGATGTTTATGTTAGTAGGTAACTTGTAGTCACATGAGAGGAAAACTTCAGGGGTAAGCTGCTATTTAAAAAGTATTCTGCTGCTGATTACAGTTTAACCACTGTGCTAACTAAAGGACTAATTCTGATATATCTCCAACAAACATCCTCCTCTAGGTAAAGCTCTGAGCATATCAAACAAAGAGGACAAACGTGACTAGATCAACAGAGTTCCAGAAAGGCAGTGAGATTCAGTCAAGATGCATGACAAGAAGAAAGCAGCAGTAGCAGCAGTAGCTCCTTCCTAGTTACAAGCCAAAGCATCCTGAACATGAACTGCAGTCAGTGTCTTAATAGTCCCAGCCTCCAGATGGAAATTGGCATGATGACAAATAAGAGGCCAGCATCAAAGAGGTCGTAGGAAGAAGCTAACAATCTCTTGTGCTCTAGCAATGTTAATCCTTTCAAAGTTACAACTTACCCATTTAGAGAACACCTTAAAATAAGTGAGTTCAAGGTTACATTGGAATGTGAAAATCAAGTTTTGATGATTGAGAAGGGTTAAATGTATGTTTAGCCAAAAAGATGCTATGGGGATATATATGCTTTCTTAATGGGGGAATTTCAACAATGGCCAGCAATCATGGCTGAGTCTTTTCTGCACTAGTAACTACATCTAACCCTAAGTACCTGATTCCTACCTTTTGTTTTACCAGATGACAATATGCTTGAATATAGCTGGAGCAAGAAATGTATACACATAAATGAAGGCAAAGTTAATATTTTAAAGCTGTGTCATTTGAAAAACTGTCTCCTGCAGATTTCCAACCATTTTGCCTTGTAGTGACATTTGCTCATTTGCTATCATATGTTGAATTGGGTTGTGCCACACTAGGAGAGCTGGTAATTATGTATCCATAATGAATCCAGTACATAACTTCAGATGTACACAACCAACAAATACATCCTATAATAGCTAGAAATCAGTCTGAAATAGGGTTTCCCATCAGTGCCATATCTTGGAAAGGTTGCAAGAAGCTGTATATGAGCTATGCATTTAGCTAATCAACTCCTTGCCTTGCCTTGCCTTTCATCTGTCTGTCTGTCTGTCTGTCTGTCTGTCTGTCTGTCTGTCTGTCTGTCTGTCTGTCTGTCTATCTATCTATCTATCTATCTATCTATCTATCTATCTATCTATCTATCTATCTTAATGATGCTTCATTTCTGATTAAGTAAAGGAGAATTTTAGAGCAAAAACTCTATAATACATTCTAGGGAGAGGCCTTCTACCTTTCTGTATCATCAACTCAAACATTTAAATGTTATTTTGTAAGATCATGAATTCAAGGTAATGTTTGAACATTTAGACAAGAGAAGAGAGGCCCAAAGTACTGAGAGAATATTTAACCCAATTTGGCTAATCTCATTTGCTTGAGGCTTGTCTAACTAAGCTAAGTCAATAAAACTTTGTCCGCAGACACACAGAGCTTTTAGCACACAACTTACCCGTCCCAAAATGGGGTGCTACAAATATATATTTGGATTACTTTTCTTTCTCTACACAGGTATGTTTCTTTTTTGCTGCTTTTTAGAAGAATTGAGATGATAGTACTCTCAGAAGTAGTATGTCGTATTTAATGAATGTTGGACATACCTTTGAAGCTTGAATGGGCACATACTGGAATAAACGTTTGATATTGCTAACCTTATATATAAAATACTAAATAATTAGATCTCTGTTTATTGAATCTTACATTACAGTGACATTTTTCTAAATGCTGTACAGTCCCAGGAACTAATGGTGCTAAGAGAAACTGGCTGAAGAACTCTGCACCCAATTTAATGTAAAATGAGATGTGAGACTTTCTATATCTAACATTTTGCAAATTGTGTCCTATATACTAATGTTCAGTAATCTAAGCAAGCTTTCATATAAGGCAAGCATGCATTTCATATTCTCTATGAAAGTTCAGTATATCATATTACATCTTCTATTAATATTTATTACTCTTGGATTATATTCCCCTTCTTTTCCTCTAGATGTCTCTGGGCTGCTTAAAATGTTTTCCAGGCAGGTTACAGGGCTAGATTTAATTAGTGGTGAAACAACTCCATGTTTTGTTAGAAAACATGACAAATTAGTCTTATTGCAGAAGACGCACAAGCTAAGTATATTTCATATTATAACTGAGTTCTCGCTAAGTTTTCTAGATAGACAACAGTTTTTTAAAAGGGGAATTAAAATGCTTTTGGATATAACAAAGCTGTCAGTGGGAGCATGTAACTACAGTAATTCAGCAGCCATCTTAATGGCCATTAGAGCTGTTCTTTATCCTAAACTAGAAAGCAGATAGCACTTCTACTATACATTAATTTTCAAGTCACCATAGTAGTGTTTTCACATTATTTAGCATATTATTAGACATTTCAGATGGACAACATTTCTGTCACTCAGAGTTTTCCTCTCTTGTATAAGTAGCTTCCAATCAGATTCTGAGGTCCATTAGCAACAGGAATGGATAAGGAGGACTCTGGAGGCATGAGATAAACAGCTTTGCTCTACTACATGGGAAATGCCTAAGGAGTATCATGCATACCACCCTGGGTCCCACCAGACAAGAAAGGTAGAAACAAAACAAATAAATAATTTCCCAAAGTTGAGCTTTTGCTTGGCTCAGCAGTTTGCCGTTGCATTAGGTTCCCTGGAGACATTGCTTAAAACTTAGTTATAACCAAATCAGTGAAGAAAGGGCTTAATTTTGCACAGTACAATTAATGGTGAAATAAACAACAGCATTCTGGGAATGAAAATCTCACCATCTATACATTTCCCTTGGATAAATTATGAAAGTGCTCCTGAGATAAAAAGTTGGCAGCAAGCCTGATGACGGCCCAACTTTGAAGGGCTGCCCTGAAAAAGACATTTGCTGCCTCTTCCCCGTGACTTTATCTCTGGCCTGGCAACTGAAGTTTATCCTGACTCCTGTGAAGAGATAGGATCTCCCCCTTCCTCTGGTTTTCAGAAGAGACTGCATTCAAACACTGTTGATTCTTCAAAAGACAGCGATAACTGAATAGGGAAGTACAGTACAAGGAACAGCAAGAAAGGTGGTGCTGTTATTATTTCTCTCTCAAACATACATATACACACTTGGTTCCTGAGGCAGTTATTTTTACATAACTCAGTGCATTTCTGCTGGTGAGTTTATGTGAATACAGCCACCTTTAAATCCAGTGGAACTTTTTAGAAGGTTTATACAGAAAAATGGTGCAAATTCTCAGGGTTTTCCTTTGCTCTAATGATTCCATTAGCTATACCCCCGCTCTGCCATTCTAATTTAGCCAAATTGGCGGGCCCTAGGTGGCGGGCCTTTCCTGCTGTAGCGCCCACTTTACAGAACATCCTCCCCCGCCAAAGTGAGGCTGGCTCCATCCCTGTTGACTTTCCAGGCGTCCCTCAAAACCTGGCTGTGGCATCAGGCCTGATGTAATGGCATGTGAGAATGATCTTGGGAGACCAGACAAAGAGATGCTGCCTATGGAATGGTCTGATAAGAGGGAGCATAGGCCACAGCTGCATAGTGGATGGAGCAAGAGGCTCATAAGAGACCCTCCCTAATTTCTTGGGGGTAAAAGAGATGGCAGGAGAATTTTACTTTCAGACTTGCAAGATTCTATTAATGTAGCCTTACAATAAAGTAGAATTAGGTCATCTGGTTGTGTTTCCTGTCTGGTCTACCTGGGAGAGCTGACACCTGGGGACCCCAGGGGACTGGTGAGATACTGAGATGGCTCCATTGTTATTAACATCTGCTGTTTTCCTAATATTTGTTATCTTTTAACCTTGTGTTTTTATAGTTTTTAAAGTTAATAATAATAATAATAGTTTTTATATATTAATTGTTTTTTTAGCCTTGTTGTATGCTGCCCAGAGTCACTTTTTTGTGAGATGGATGGCCATATAAATTTGACAAATAAATTAAACAAACAAACAAACAAACAAATAATATGAAACCTAGGAACTGTCGTTCCATTTCCAGGTCTATCATACCTTTCTTGGGGAATCAAACTTTCATTTGCAGGCCTGTCATTCTAGAGCTGGGGCCATGATTCCACTTCCAGGAATGTCACCCTCTTATTCTGCCCCTCTAAAATGCACAACTGAAGCTGTCACTGGGCAGCAGAGCTTCCTACTGGACATGTCAGAGTTTGTCATCATAGGGTAAAATAGCCCTCCCAAATGATGCTTTTTAATAAAAACTACAAACATCATGCATTGTTACTAGGGCAAAAGACAAAGTAGATTTCTTTGATCTAAGACACACACAAAGGTCAAAATTACGGACAAAGCTGCTGTTCAACAAATCTGCTAGAGTTGCTTGGGCTACCTATCAATAAGCCTTTCCCCCCTTCTTTCCTATCTCATAAATGACTCTAACCCTAAGGCCAAACTGCTCTTCTTTTCATCATAAGAGGACAAAATAATGAAGACAACATCAACAACAATGCTCATATTGTCGTCATTATCAGCATCTCTTGCTGACATTTCATGGCACTGAAAATCAGCTGGTTTTCCAGACTTGGGCTATGTATGATGTAAATGATATGATTAGAGATGATGTGATGATTTTTTATAAAATCATAATCGGGTCAGAGGGCGAGCAATTATTATTCAAACCATAGCACACTGGAAAGTATCTAAACCTTCCTCTCCCCCCCATCTACTTTTGGTGAAACTTCATCCCTACTTGCCACTGGACTAATGGAAGTTTTTCCCCAGTGTTAATTTAGCCTTTGCGCTAGTGTAATGCTTACATATTCAGGAAATGTGAATATCTCCACATCAAAATGGAAAAAAAGTTATTTGTATGGTAATCTGCAAACTCTACATTCTAATATACATAGTTCCATGCATAGAGAATAAGGAAGGCTGTCATCTGATGAAAAGTATGTTTTTAGTAGCTACAGTGTTTTTACTTTCTAAGCTCATCTCGTTTTTTTTTTCTTTTAGTTCAAGGAGATATTCTGGACAATTATGTAAGGACAGATGGTGCTTGGCTACTTGGTCAAAAATCCACTTTCTATAGAACTTTAACTAAAGAAGCTTGTTGTGAGAAATGTGAAACTGAAACAGCATTTACTTGCAGGTAATGATGGTATTCCTGCATTTTATGCAAGTTGCTCAATTTTTTTGATTGTCACTGATTATCTGAAATATTCCTTAGAGACTTGTACTTAACCCCAGCTCATCATTAGTGAGACAGACTTAAGTTGTCATTAGTTGCGCCAGTATTTCCCCCCTCTTCTTCTGACACCATCCAAGGACAGCTTCAAGGTGTGTAAGTTCCGTTATGCTTTGACATTAACATTGTTTGGCGATGAAGACAGGTGCTCACTGGGCATGTGTATGTGTTCAAAAGTGTGTTTTGGAAGCGCTGGAAGGCATGAGCATACCTTCTTTTCTCTGGTAACTTGCCAGCTTTCCCCTCAATCATTTATCTCCCACCCTTTGACCTCTCCATTCACACTTTATTTCATGAATTCCTTTCAGACCTTCACTTCCCATCCTTTCTTTTTCTTTTTCTTTTTTTGACAACTTCTCTCCAAGCTTCTAGCAAGGTAGAAGAAAGGAGAATGGATTTCCATTATTTCGTTTCAGGAAGAAGAAAGGGTATATTTATATTGCTTCCCACTTTCCTTAGATCTATCCATTTCAATCTCTTACCAAATGTAAGAGAGTGGTTGTAGTTCTCTGCAGAACCAGTACTGGCAGAATCTGTCGCCATTCTCCTTGTGGGTATTTCTGGCCTGGTGTCATCTCATGTGTTTTTTTTATTTTGCACAATTTTAATCTGGGGGAATGTCCAAATAGGGTGTGGGAGGGAATCCAGCCAATGTAGAGAAGATGGTCAAAGTCCTGAATTTAAACTCACTCCATTTCCCCTTTATATGAAAGACTAACAACAGTAATGAAGATAGAATTCAGCTAATACTTGGGGAGTTTGACACAATGCAGTGCAATGTAATGCAACACTACCAAGGACCTTTGTGATTTTTGTACTGAACTGTGATTTGTTTCTGCTAACAGATACTGCTATGTAACTGTTCCATCATAATAGCAATCTTATGACTTTTTAAACATTGCTCTTCTTTTTCAACGATTCCGTTCTAGCTATATCAAATTAGTAAAATAATCCTCAGAATTATGCATTAATTGTTAACATTTAATCTGCTACTGCATTAAGATTGGATCCAACTATCCCCTCCCATCAATGGAACAGCTTGAACCAGCAGAAGATGGAGGAGATTCTTTTGCTCCTCAGCAATCCTTCTTCATCCACTCCAAATCTAGACTTGCTAAGTAGGTTTAGGGGAGGTATAAGTAGTACAGAAGGAAAGGAGAGTCTTTTATACAAAATACAGTTTATCTGGTCTAGGCTGGGTTTAATGCTGCTATTTTATGATTGTCCCCATTCTTTTGTTTTTAATGTATTTTGTGTTTATCATTTGATGGTAAGTTGGAGTGTGCCTCCAAAATGGGCAAAATATGCTTCTAAATAAAATGCAAATCAACACTTAAGTGAAAGTGTCCTTCTTCTCTGCCCTTTCCATAGGGCATTTTTATTCACAGTGAAAGAGCAGCAATGCATTACATTGGCCGACAATACTAAAACAGCGGTTGTGTTCAGAAAGGCAGGGGCCATTCTCTTTGAAAAACGAAGTAAGTGTACACTTTTGAATATTATGCCTTTTGCAGCTCCTTATGCAACATAATGATTCATGAAATTTGGAAGAACTGTTAGTTGCGGCAGATTTGATTTTGCAGGTGGCATTTTCTTTTTTTGTCAAGGGAATTTTGACTTGAGGAGAAAAGGACTGTAAGGTGATTCAGTTCAAAGTGTTGGTTGTGTTATGGTAAAACATGCAAGAAAGAAAGAAACCATTTCTCAGAACAGTTTATCTGGAGTAGTTTTAAAGCCCAGCTAAATATAACCCAAAAGTCATTTGTTTCTCTCAAAACATATTTTTCCACTAGCATTTTCCCTCATAGTCTTCCTTGTAGATTTTTGCTTTTATGAACAAATTATGGCTATTTAAAGAATAAAACTATAGCTGTTGATAAGATGTATTATTCCATGATATTTGTAAAGGTGTTCTGAAGAAGAATCGAATAGCCTGTAAGAAATGAAATGGCTTGAATTAGTTCAGAAATGGATTATTGGAAGCTCAGGAGGTGAAACCAGGTCTCCTCCAAATATTTATTGGGGCCACAGTGGTTCAGATAACCAAGTATTAGAGGTATGAATCATGATATGAGAAGGGAGGGAGGGAGAAGAGAACTCAGAATAAAAGTAGACATGACATAAGATTGCTCAGAAAACTGAGCACAGAATTCCTTGTGTGCTTTTAAAAGACTTAGTAATATGTGTAGCAAATATGGACGTGTGGGTTAGACTGGGGTTTCAGTGCTAAAGAGGAATTTTAAATCTTTTCTTTACATTGTTTCCATATTAAAAATATACACATGAGAACCAGTGTTTAAGTGCTGAATCAGGGAGATTAACCTGATCAGGGAGAGCCATGTTCAAGTTCATGGGGAACCTTATTAGGTGATTTTGGGCCAGTCACAATCTTTCTACCTGGCCTAACTCATAGAATGTTGGTCTTTCTTAAGGGAAAAAAATAACACAAAACTCACTTTGCATTCTCAGGGGAAAAGCAGGTTATAAATGCAATAAAGAAATAAAAATGAATAAAATAATGCATCTTTGCCTTATAGGGCAAATATAGATAGTCCTCGACTTACAACCACAATTGGGACCAGAATTTCTGTTGCTAAGCAACGCGGTCATAAAGCGAGATGCCACGTGACTACATTGCTTAGCGACCACAATCCCTGCAGTCCCAGCTGCCATCATTAACCGAGAATCGTGGGTCATTAACTGAGTACCTACCCCAATCCAAGCCATTCCAGGCTTGGTCCCTCCCAGCCCCAAGGCTCAGTAAGATAAGGAACTGCCTCCAACTCCTCCCACCTGCCTAACTTGACCCCCATATGTGCCCTCTTCGCTGCCCTGTACCCTATCTTGTGGGGTGGCAAGCAGCCCCAGAACCATGAGGCTCTGGGGCTGCTTGCCATGCCCTGGGAAGCCACAGCCGCCCCAGCCCAGTCCCAGTCCTAGTTGCCCTCGCCACCCTGCCCTTTGAGACTACTCCTGCCCTGCGCTCCACCGCCCCACCGCCCCAGCTGACCACTGTCTTCTTGCTCCTGCTGCTGACGTGGCGTGCCTGGCCGGGCTGGTGGGCCGGGCTTTGTGCTGCAAAAAAAAAAAAAAAAGCCAAAAGCAGCCCCTGAGCCATGGCAAGCCAAAAAGCCCCTTTGCCAAAAGCTCCTGGGCAGGGCTGGGCTTCATCCTGCGAAAAAAAAAAGAAGAAGAAATACTTAGTACGAGAGATGATGATCTATCTATCTATCTATCTATCTATCTATCTATCTATCTATCTATCTATCTATCTATCTATCTATCTATCTTTCCATACATCCATACATGATTTCACAATGCCTTCCCCTGAGCTATCGTAATTAAAATAACCATCTGGCAACCTTTTTGAGACCTTAGCCAGAGGCAGAACCTAACCAACCTTGGCACAGCCAAAAAAAGCTAACCAGGATTAGGTCCAGGTAGTATTTAGATGGGAGACCACCAGAGAACCTCAGGACTGCAGTCTAGATTGGCAAATTGGAAAAAAAAATCCTAGAAGAAGGTAATGGCATACTTCTTCCATATTGTAGCCGTGTGGTCCCCAGAAATCAAGCTCAGCTCAAGAGAGTCTTTGCCTTTTTAGCAAAATAGTTTTGAAAGTTTGCTTGCAATCCAAGGTTTGCAATCCCATGACCTCAGTTTGCGCTCTCCTGATTCAGCTGAACATGAAGGCCATGTATATCAGAGTGTTCACCTTCATCAGACCCTACGTGGAAGTCCATCTGTAAACAATGATTCTTCTTTGGTGGAAGGGTGCTGCGTGATAACAATAGCAGTCCTTAACAACCACATTTTCTTTCAGTGTATCTCCTTGAATGCAGAATTGGAAATGGAGTAGACTACAGAGGAACTGAATCAAAAACTCAGAATGGTGTAACATGCCAGAAATGGGCCGAGAACAGTCCTCATAAACTCAAGTATGACCTTTTTCCATCAGAGCAAAAACAGCCTTCAATTTTCTATAACCATACGAATTTAGAATGATTTGACCGGAATTGTTGTAGGAAACATGTATAGCACAATTCAGCAAAAGTTAGCCATGGCTACGGCTGCAGTCTTCTGCTCGCTTACCTGGAAGGAACTAGTTCTACTGAATTCAACAGGATCTTTTGAATAGGGATTTGCTTTCTTGTCCCATTGACAGGAGCAAGTTCTACTGAACAGACAATTCTCTGGAAGTGTGTAGAATGCAGCGAAACATATTAATGAGTCTCAACTGGAATTTCCATCGGATCTCTCTCTATTCTTGCATGTTGCAGAAAATACTGATTAAATGCTAATAGATCTGAACTGCAGCTTAAGTATGAAGTAGTTCATATTCTGTTTTTCAAAAGCTAGCCCCAAAAGGTTTTAATTAGTACATAATCAGCACTCTTAAAAATACTCTTTTTATTATCACCCCCTCTTATAATTTATTATAAAATTATCATAGCAAGTGGAAGCTTCTAGCCAACTCTTTCTGATCTTGAAAAATGCTAAAACCGTTTCTGAATCACTGCCAGGAAAACTACATACAGTAGATGAGCATGACATTGTTGTTGTTGTCGTTGTTGTTGCCATTATTATGTGACATTGTTCCAAGTACTTAAAAGTTGTAAGACAATACTTATTAGAATTTGATTTGAAGGACAGTTTGGGAGACATATCAACAGTGACTTATGGTATAACTCAGTGTTTTTCAAACTTGGCAAGTTTAAGATGTTGGCTGGGGAATTCTGGAAGTTGAAGTCCACACATCTTAAACTTGCCAAGTTTGAAAAAAACTGGTATAGGGTTTGGTATAACTTAAGGCATTTTTTAATACTTTGATTTACTTGCAATTATCTAAGTAGGATGTTGGTGGAAGCAATAGTATAAGCAAGAAAGAAATCCATTTTACCCATGTGAAATCTCCAAAGAGAGGCAGCTGTCTTTTCCTTAAAGCCCTCTCCTCCTTTCCCCCAGTTGGGATGGGGAAAAGGTGAGCAACTTCAACTCTAGTGTCCTCTCCTGTTTAGAGTACTGAAGGCCTCCAATTGTTTTAAAAGCTTTCATTCTGTTAACAAGTTAACTCTTACTGACTGTGACCTGTTAACATTTCTTTGTCCAACCCCAATATTATTCAAAAGAAACCCCCAATAATATTCAGCGTTAATATGCACTGATGCGAATAGCTCAGGTCCTGACTCTCTGAGGGACCACCTATATATCTCTCCATTTTAGTCCAGAGTTCTATTTGAATCCATGGAGAATGAGCTGTGCTGTGCCTGACCTGGTTCTGTTTGTTTCAGTAACAGAACAAATGAAAAATGACAACAGCAGCAACAACTGATATGAAACTTAATCTTCTAAGGGTGTCAGAAAAAAAACGGTGACTTCTGTAACAATATTCTTTTCCTTTGTTTTTACTAGTTACACACCTTTTCTTTATCCTAATGCTTCATTAGAAGAAAACTACTGCAGAAATCCAGACCATGATGATAGAGGTCCCTGGTGCTATACAACAAATCCTGAAATCAGACATGATTATTGCAACATTCCTGAATGTGAAGGTAGAGCTGCATACACTGGAATTTTAGTTCCTCAAGGGAATTTTGAATGCAATGTATTGTTCTTTTTAATGATGAAGAAACCTATTTTTCTTACCCACACAGCACATTATTTGGGAGGGAAAAAGAATGAACATTGGAGTAGCACTTTCTTATTCAAGTATAAGATACAGTATGAAATAATGCTCGGCTTTTGTCTAAGAATTGACAACTGAATAGTTTTCCAACTAAGGGCCAACTAGATATGATGTTAGTTAATTCTTTTTTTATGGTCACTGACCAGAATTCTGCAGGATAACAAAGAAAATAAACAGTTTCTATTTCAAATAAAATAAAATATGAACATAATTGTTCATATCATCATCACAACATCATCAAAAGGATCAAGATGTGATGTTAATTACTTGGATATAATTATCTTATGTGAGCTTCCTGACAAAGAACAGCTGATGCGAGGAAGACCCTGGCCCATTAAAAGAGATTTAACTCTTTCTCTCCCAGCCACAGTCTCAACAAACATCAGTGTTCCAAAGCTCTAATGCATCACAAGAGAAGTGCTTCATTTATGCCAGTGTAGCACTGAAATGCAAATGGTAGCTTTGGAGAAGCAATTTTTACACAGGCCTAGGAGCAAACAACAGGGTAAAACTCTACAGTCTTACACTACACAATCCAAAGGCTGATTATTGCTTCTCTGAAATTGCTGCTATTTGTACATAAGAAGAAAGTATGCACATTGATTGTATTCATGCAAAGAAATGAATTACAGTCAATAACCCAAGTGACCTTGAGCTTTGCATGTATTCCTGCTGATTTATCTCATTTTTAAAGAAGAGTAAAATCCTTTTTAAAAAAAACAAAACAATTGTCTCCAATTAAGATTGGCTGGCTAGATTATGTTTTGATTCTTCTTTGCTTTAAATGGAAAGTATTTTTAAATTTAAAAATCAGGAATAATCCAATGACCTCTAAAAAGAGTATGCCATGGCAAAGTTTGGACTGGCAACAAAACTTTCTGTACCAAAAGTGGAAAATCTAGCTGCTATTTTTTCTTTAGCATTCGTTCTGAAAGGAAAGCTTAAGGAATTTATAGACTCATAGGATTATACTGGGGCAGGAGTTTTCACCACTGAAAGCCTACTGTCTCTGGTGCATCTTTATTAAAAGTAGAGGAAGTAAGCACACAATAATTCCTCTGTCTGGAAGCTCTCCATTCTGAAGAAGACTAAACGCAATTAAGAAGTATCCACAGCATAATATTGTTTTTAAAGGGAGAATCATGCATTGTTTAAAATATTATTGAGGATAAATAAATACAAACCTATTAACACAAAGGAGCCAGGAAAAATAATATCAAGAAAACATGATAATGGACATGAAAAATAGCAATTAATTGCGTTAGATTTACTCTCAAGAAGTCATATGTAACTTCTCTAGCAATAACCTTTCATAAATAGAAATAGTTTGATAATAATGAAAATGATAATATTTTGCAACATTTACAACTAATAGACGTTGAGAAATTTACAAATCAAACTAAGGTTGTACGAATATATTTAAATATTATTATATTTAAATGTAGTTATTGTTATATTTAATCTTCTACCAGTTTTTACTTTGATGTTCTTTTGTTTGTAAATGCCTCAATTTTTTTAAAGGCAGAAGTATTGTATGATGGAGATGAACTTTATTACAGAATATTCAATCTAGACACAAACTATGCCACTTACACTGATGCATGTCTACAAATTTCAGACTTATGCACAAGTTCGCAAATCATTAAGTGAAATGAGAAGCTCTGCGAACAGTGTCATATAAACTTTGCAATACACTGGAGAATAGCTCCCCATTTGTCCTATTCTAATATCTTCCAAGGATTTGGTAGTCATCATGCCATGGCTGCAAGCTGCTGAAGATTATCACCAACCCCTGAGATTTAGAGTATGAAAGAATAAAGGAATAAATAAATCCCCAAAGAAAAACTGTTTATCACCCCATATCTGATCACCCCAAATGTGATTACTGTAAGATAAAAACAAGAAAGAGAAAATCTTCCATAAACCAAAAGACATTGTCAATAGGTGTGTTTATGTGTGTTATCTGTAAGACCTTAGAGTAATAGTATAAATTACGCATTTATAAAGACAAAATGAAAAGATTAATTTAATTTTTTTGTTTAGATTGACTTAGCTCAGAGAGATTTCAAGAACTAGTCCTGAGCATTCGAGATACCTTATAAAATGAGAAATGTGATAGCTGAGCAATCAGGGGTAACAAATCATATTTCAGAGAGCAGAAGACTTGGGCATCATGATTCCTACCATCCAGAGGAGCGGAACCCCCCCCTCCGAGTCTAATAGGAGAAATCTGCTTTACTCACGGATATTTATCTTTACAGAGGAGTGCATGCACTGCAGTGGGGAAAACTATCGAGGCAAAATTTCCACAACAGAATCTGGGCTTACCTGCCAGTCTTGGGCATCTCAAGAGCCTCACTCGCATGGATACATTCCTTCAAAGTAAGTCTACAAGCCTCAGTGTCACTCATGGACCCTTATTATTGATGTATGGGAAAAAGGGAAAGTGTGTGTGGGAAACAAAGAACAATTTCAGGTAGCTGATGACTTGAAAATAACAACATACATTATTTTTAAAGTAATGTATTAACCAGCACACACAGTTCACTGGTAAGATTTTTACTCCAGACTTCATCAGGGTGAATGAAAGTTGTGTTTTTCATCTTTATCAAAACTAAAGGCTTTGGCATATAACAGATATGACTCCTATTTCTTTGGTACCTTTTTTTTTTTAGCTCAAAGATGTAGTCTGAGAAGAAATAACATAATCTGACATGTAGAGAACAGGTAGTTAAAAAAAGTGAAGATGGTAGGTGCTACTATGCAATGGAAGTCCTTATCTTTTTACACACATTGCAATCAGTGCATTCAATCACACGGTTACACCCACCATCTTGAATTTTTGACACATACACTCACCAACACCCATGTTTACATGGTTTCCTGTGGCGATATAGGGCTACCTCCAAGGAAAATTCTGGTTATCCAAAGGGAGTTTTCCTTCTTCTCCTCTGCCTTAATCTCCCATGTCAGATCTTCTCTGAGTACTCTTTGAACTATCCAGAAGAGATTAATAGGGAGAAATCTGAGGTCACAGAATGCTGAACTATGAAAGGGGAATACATTCTCATGGTTGAACACTATTCTGTCAACATTGAGACACCATTGGATTCAACCTCAACCTGTTAAGAGATAGTAGGCAGACGTTTCAGCTTTCTCATCGAATATTCAGATTTCCAGAAAAGAATCTGATATCGAATTACTGCCGTAATCCTGATGGTGAGCCACGTCCTTGGTGTTTTACCTCCATCCTGACGAAACGCTGGGAATTCTGTAACATTCCACGGTGCAGTAAGTTTCATTTGTGTAATTACTGACCTTTGGTAGTCATGATATAGTAACAATTCTGTGAAGAGAAAAAGAGTTTCAATTCAAGTAGGAGAGTTTGGGGGATTCCTTTTAATCTTATAAAATTGACTGCCATATTTAAAAATGGGTAAACTTAGTTTCAAGCCTCATGTAGCTTGCAAACTCAACCACACAGATTTCAGAAAGGCATCTTTTATGCTACTCAGGTGAAAAACGTAATTTGGAAAACTGTAAAAGTAAGCTCTCAAGCACATTTATAGGAAGCCCCACATGTGGGTTGCACTGTTTTTTCTCACAGTGAAAGAAATATGAACAGATATTAACTGATATAGCCATGGAATCACCAGGATTGTAGCTTAGTTCAAGCAAAATATTAAATCTAATACTCAATAAATGTTTCAATTACAGGTGAACAATTATTGAATATTTGATTTAATAGCTAGCTATTAATAGCTATATTGTAATTAAAGTATTACAATATAACATTCCATTCATGGAAAATGTCTCAGCTGTAACTTGAACATTATAATTCTATGCCATAATCCATATATTCCAATTCAGTACAATTTATGTAGAGTGTGATCTCTCTTCTCTAATTGTGAAGATACAGTATATAAACAAATAGAATATATATGCCATACTCTTAAAAGCCACTCTTTCAAAGTAGGAAGTGTGGTACAGGTAGTCTTCATTTAGCAAACACAATTGGGACCAGCAACTCAGTCATTAAGCGAAGCAGTCACTAAGGAAACCATGACTATACTTATGACCTTACTTCAGATTTCCTTTCCTTTCCTGCAAAGGTTATAAATGCGAGGATTACTTTTTCATTATTGTTGTAACTGTGAACAGCTGCTAAGCGAGGCAGTCACTAAAGGAAGACCTGTGATATTTTTCATATGCAGTAGCTTTTTTGGCTTTTCACCTCTATGGACTGCTAGCACCTTTCCATTTTTAGCATAAAGATTCTGAAGATGCTGATTTACTTTGCATTCCCTTTGCGGATATAGCTACTCCTCCACCAGCTATTACGGGCCGCCAGTGCCTTAAGGGAAATGGAGAAGATTATCGAGGAACGGTAGGAGTCACTGAATCAGGAAAAGTCTGTCAATCCTGGGCATCTCAAGTACCTCATGGCCACGCAAGAACTCCAGAAAACTATCCTTGCAGGTATGTTAAACAGCTCTGTCATCACCTTGTTGCTATGATAAAGAAAAAGGTGAGGTACCCAGAAACAAACAACAGTTCCATTGTTTTGCTTTAGAGATTACATTGGAGCTGTGTCTCTTCTCACTTTCTTGAAAATCCAGGAGGGGGCAAGTGAGTTAAACAAGTTTCAACCAGAGAATTATTTTAGAAATTGAGACTCAGGGTTCATTCAGCTATCTCAGGACTTGGCAGAGGTATCCTATCTGCTATGCAACTTGTAGGAGGCTTCTTAAAAAAGAATTGGCTGTCCTCAACTTGAAGGCTTCCAGGTGTCTCAGAAAAGCTAAGCAGGCTGGATCTGGTTAGTGCTTGGATGGAAAACCACTAAGAAATCCCAAGGAGTCTCTCTTTTCCCCACCCCCAAACATTCTGGATGGAGTTAGTGACAGACCACTTCCATCCTGTTGCTAAAAAAAACACATGGAGATGTTCATATAGTCAGGAGTCAAGTTTGCCTGAAGGAAGTCTTCACCCTTACCTTAATTTGGAGAAGGCTTGATCTAAGAAGTTAATGGTGCCCAAATCTCATGTGCAGAAATGTAATGTAAGCCCATACTCTGATTTTCATTCTGGTCTCCATTTTCAAGGGAGATAGTGTACAAGGTGTACAAAGGGTAGTGTTCAAGGGAGATAGTCTTACTTAGCATCTTTCAAAAAATGGATAGCTTCACATTGTGCCAAGCCATAACATGGCTGGCTGGCTGATGTATATATGTATGTATGTATTTATGGCTTAACTTGATGTATGCATCCTCCAATCACAGTGTAGCATTATACATGGAGCAGCTCCCTAGGGTTTGCTTAACAAACTATCATTGAAAATTCCTTGCTTAATGTATACATGAATCCAACTATTGCATTAAAAATAGGAGCAGAATCAAAGTGGAATCTGAATCTTAGTGAAGAATTGCACTTTATTCTATACCAGTTTTCATGCTACTAACTCAGACTTCAGATTATAGTAAAATTTACCTCTCTCTTATTCTCCTAAGCATCTCTTGCTTTTATGCACATTTTATTTCAGAGGTTTAGACAAAAACTATTGTAGAAACCCTGATGGAGAGACTAAACCTTGGTGCTATACAACTGACTTAAGTACTCGATGGGAATACTGCAACATCGCTAGATGTGATGATGAAACCACAGTTATTGGTAAGAACATTTATATTTGTGTAATTGAGAAAGGGGTGAAGTAAATAAAATGTTTTGAGCTTTAAAAACAAAACTCCAGGAAACTGGTGTTGCAAGAATAAAGTAAAAGATTAAAGTAAAATTGAGAAATAGGGTTATGATCTCCTGACTGAGTTTGGCAAGTGGAGTGAATTCAGTATGATTTATGCATAGCACTTTTTAAATGCACATGTTATTATACTTATTATATTTATTGCATTTTTAGTGCTTATTTGCAGTAAAAGACAGGATCAATTAGGAAAGTTGATAAGAGTCTTCTAACCTTAAGAAACACAGTCCAGAGCACAGCTATTAAGAGGAGAGTGAGAAGCACTTTCTTCTGGGTAAAATATTTTGGATAGTGGCTTGAAACTACTATACGCAGTAAAACAGAATGCACTTCAGACTGAGAAAAAAGTAAATAATATACTGTCACCAAAATCATACATCTATAATAAAACATGGGAAGGCTTGCACTGTTATTGCGATACAATTCTATAGGAATGAGACATTAATAATATTGATCATAAAGCATTTGGAACAAAGAAGATGCTATGAATTCCCACAAGTTTTTATTTCTGCTTTCTTTTGCTTTAATGTAGCTCCTCCTCCTGTTCCTCCTGTTGTTCCTCAGCAACAACCTCAACAAGTTGATGATTGCTATCATGACAATGGCTCAGGTTATCGGGGTACTACTGCAGTGACTACCTCAGGGAAGAGATGCCAAGCATGGATTTCTATGAGGCCCCATCGTCATACTAAGACACCATCTGCATATCCAGATGCGTAGGTTTTTTGAAGTGTTTGTTATCACTTGTGTATGCTGTCCATTAAAGGACAAGATTTCCTTGGGTACAAAATAGCCTCGTTCAGGTTATACATAGCAGGAGCAGTGAACAGTGTCTCCTTTCTCCAAGCTGTGACAGTGACCTCACTACACAGCTTGTCCCCATGTGGAGAGCTTCATCTGGGATCCTTTTCATGAACAATCATGCTGTTCACTTGGACAACCAGCACTCCAGTGATACTCCAGCTCTAGTTAGAAACAAGAAGAACTGCTCTTGATTGTTGTTCTGCTTCGCTTTGGATAGAATGGCACTGCTTATAAGGGTGACAAAACCTGCAGGGTGATGGGAAAATGTTGTATATTTTGTAGGACTACATGATACTTGGTAAAGGAGAGAACAGTATGGGACAAAAAGCTTCTGTTTCTAGTGGCAGCTGCACATCTATGAGAACATGTAGATTCATTGGCAGTTTTATCTGAAAATTTGACTGGAAACCTTCTTATTTTTGCCTCTACAATTAACTGAAATATTTAATATGACTATTATAAACATATAAAAACATATTAGATGGCAAACAACCAGAACTTGCAGAACATTGTTCTAAGATAATGAGAGATGCTATTCTAAATATATAATTACTGTTTCAATGATGCATCCTTTCTCTGTCCATGGACATTCTCACCATCCCAAGAAATATTCGGGATGGATCTCAACCACCAAGTTACCAGTCTCTGCTCTATAACTTAACATTTTACCCACTTTATGCATTTATTTACAGGGACCTGAGAAGAAACTATTGCCGAAACCCAGATGGTGACAAAGCACCCTGGTGTTATACTACTGATCCTCAGACAAGGTGGCAGTACTGCGATCTACAAAAGTGTGCTGAACAGGAGCCTTCACAGACATTGACATCAAATATTGGTATGCTTTCTCTTCTTCTAGAACAGGCTACCAGGCAAAAGTCACTGTTACACGTGAACTCCATCATTTTCAATGCAGAAAAGAGTGACTCAGTGGCTGGAGATAAAACCACCTCAAGCCTTGAGGTTTTCAAGAGACCATTAGCAATCCATAGTCAAGTTCATCATTCTCTCTATTATGTTCTATTAATTTTTCAGATAATTATTTCTGGAGAATTTGTGCATAAGATCAGAGGAGCAGATGAACGTAAGAGTTCTGACAGATCTTTTTCTGGTGCAGCTATTTCCTGCTTCTCTCCTCCCCCCATTGAACTTGTAAAAATTTTTAGGAGTTTAGTATCTTAAATGGTCAGCTTTGGGGATTTTACCATCACCGCTGTACAGGTAGCCCCCAGTTTAAGAATGAGTTCCATTCCCAAGGTCTGTCCTTAAGTCAAATTTGCCAGAACAGTATTATTGTATAACATTATATAAGTAGTATTGTGTAATTGACTCAAACCATTGTGTATTTAACTTGAATTTTGCTACAATAGGCTCTGTTCTTAACTATGGGTTGTCTGTAAACCAGGCATTCTTAACTGGGGACTACCTGTATGTATTATCTCCATACTTTATTTCTTAATACCAGCCTTTTTTCTAAACTTTGTCTAATCTTTCTTTGTCTATACTTCAATAGAAGTCATACTCCATTTTAATGAATTTTCAGTGACAATACATCCATTAGACAATTAAGCCCATCTGAGAGACTTATTTCAAGATAAATGGATATAGGACTGAAGACATAGATTTCAATACTACATTTACTTACTTGAACATAAGTTTCATTGAACTTGGTGGTCAATCTTTTGAGTAATCATGTATAGCATTGGTTCTCAGGTTTCATACTGAAGTCCCACCAAGGGCTCTGTCAAAGAACCATGGGCCACCAGAGTAGAAATAAAAAGGCTATTTTTTTCTAAGGAGGAAATTTGTTTTAATGGGCATTCCATTATTACAGTAATTTATTATAACTGTGTAACACAATATTTTATTGATTTACTCTGTGTCCTGCCTAGGCTATTTTGAAGTCCCACTTTGCTACATGTACCGAAGGTTGAGAATCACTGGTATATATGTCTGCTATCTGCTCTATAAAGTCTTTCTGGGAATACAATCTGATGCACTCTTGGAAGTCCCCATTAAGATCATTTTGAGTCTTCCTTCTTTCCTATTTCATTTCAACCTATTTTGTCTTAATTCATCTATTCCCTCTGTTTCTACTCATAAACTTCATGTGGTTCTTGATTCTCATTTCTGATTTTTAAAATTATTCATTCCCCTTTTTCTTCAGATTATCCACTCTTGTAAACTTATCAGCTAGACCTAGAAGGGTTGGACCCTTTCACTTTAAACCCAGCATCCACCATATAAATGTTGTATTGCTTTTAATGTTCCCTTGTGGCTACAGTCCAGAGAATGTCCTCAATTAAAACTTTCAGAAGTATTCTGCACCACTTGTTGCACCATGAAAAATCTTGTCTTCAGTATTCTTTTCAGGGTATCCCAAATGTTGCTATTTCAGACCAAAGCTACTGGTGAAATTAATAACTCTTAACCCTTGGACCTGTTCCCCCACATACAATGGCAATTCCCAGGATTTCTCATAAAAGGAATAATTATTCAACCTGTGGTGAAGTAAGTCTATATCCTATATAATAGCAAGTTCTAGTTCATCCTTTTCTCTCTTTAAAGACTGTAGGATTGGAAGTGGTAGAGACTATCGTGGACATGTTGCAACCACAGGGAGTAGCAGAACCTGCCAAGAATGGCAATCACAGTTCCCTCATGAGCATACTTCTTTCACACCAGATACTCACCCAAGGTCAGGACTGGAGAAAAATGTAAGTAGCATTGGCCACAAGAATCAGGTAGGATATAGTAGTAGTAGTAGTAGTAGTAGTAGTAGTAGTAGTAATAATAATAATAATAATAATAATAATAATAATAATAATAATGCTATCAGACAAGTTTAGGTCTGTGACAATAAGTACAAAAGTGTCCCTTCCCCATCAATATTTCTTCTTCTTGGACATGATTTCTTCTTTTTCTTCTCTGTCATTTGTATCCTTCCCTCTTCCTCCATCAATGTTGCATATATTGCTCTAAAATTTGTTTCATTAGAAACTGTGACACTGTAGTAATGTGAAGTCAGATATTTCAGCGTATTTGCATAACCTAATTGAAAGTGAGATACTACAAGACTCAGACATAGTTTAGGTTCCTAAATTATGGTTAAGGCTACTAAAATAAGAGTAAAGATGTGTGTTTGTGATAGGAGAAGTGGAAGGCAACATAAAGGCTCATTCTTGAATGACAAACCATGATTTCTGGGTGAGCCAATATTATGTTGGCACTAAATGTAAGCAGATTACTACTATTTGACTTCATATTCCCATAACTATATTCATTTTATTATATTAACATTTACTTTGGCTGCATTTTGAAAAAAGTGAGGCTAAATGAAGCCCAGTCCTATTAATATTACTTCTATTTCTTTATAGTATTGTAGAAATCCTGATGGTGATACAAATGGTCCTTGGTGCTATACCACAGATCCAAATAAAGGATGGGAATACTGTGACATTCCACAGTGCCGTAAGTACACTACCAATAAGTGTATTATTATTTTGAGGGTGAGAAATCCTTGTTAGTGAGAATTAATGATGGATGGGCCCACAATGGGATGACCATGACTTGAAATGGACTACCTACTTACTTTTTATCATCTCCTTCTCTTATTCTGCCTTTCACTATATACTTTACTCTCCCTGCTCAAAGTCCTTCTTCCCACATTCAATGTAGTAATTTAGTTGTAAGGGAGGGTCAGATTAAAGCCAATTGATGCCCTAGGCATAGCCCAACAATGATGCCTCTCTGCCCTTCCATTGCTTAACTTGACAAGACATTAAGACTCAATAAGTGCTAAAAGCTAAAGTCAAGTGTGGCAGTGAAAGACTTAAGGGTGTGATAGCTAGGAGGAAAAAGTCTGTGGTACCCCCCTTCCCTTGGTGCCCTAAGCACATGCTTATTTTGCTTAATGGTTAATCCAGGGCTGATGTAAGGGGAGAAAGTCCTATTCATGCAAATAGGTGCTTCACTGGGGCTAAAATAAGGTTCTGGAGGGGAGGCTTTGGATTAGAATGAACTGGAGATGTGCAGTATTCAGATCTGAAGCAGGCAAGGATTTAGTGTGGGCACTCTTGGTTGACCTATTGACTGTGTTTTAAAAGAGCTATGACTTTTTCTGGGCTTACATTATAGCCATGTGGGCTCAAAAAATACTTGTTTGAGTTCAGGAGGTCATAAAGATAGTGACAGTGTATGACTTTTGCTGAAAAAGATGAAGGTTGCAGCCAGAAGTTGGACTGCTGGTTTTTGTTATATTTCATTTTAAAAGCTATCTATCTATCTATCTATCTATCTATCTATCTATCTATCTATCTATCTATCTATCTATCTAATCTATCATCTTGATGTACCAATGACAGCCAGAGTGTCTCAATGGTTATAATAAAAAATTCCAAAGAATTTTCCATTTCAAGCACAGCCTTATGCTGGAACTAGATAGCTTAAGGTTTCTTATGATAACAGCAGCCATCTCTAATTCCCTGTCCTTGCTCCATTATATGAAGTTATGGAAGAATGCATTGGGATTTTTTATTAATTACAGAAAATAATCAATAAAGTGCATTTATGGAGCAATGTTATACATGCCTCCCATAGTATACATTTTTCATAATTGTATAATCATAAAATGATTCTATAATACAAGACTCTAACTCTGGAATAACTGTCTTTCCACCAACTTATCCCCCATGCATGATGCATGTATAATTTTTCACATAGTGATACAGCCCAAAATTGTATATAATTGTATAAATGATTGTATATAATTGTATGCATTGCATAAATCACAGCTTTAAACAGTACTGAGAGGCGAATATGTGTAGCTCAGGGTTGAACTCCTTGTCTGAATACCAAGCTTCCAAGAATTCCTTTGCATTTTTGGATTTAGCTTGGTCTAAAATGCTGACCATTTCCCAGTTAAAACTATGGTTAAGTCTGTCCATGTGTTGTGAGATTAAGGAGTTTTCATCGTGTCTTCTGACTGCTGGTTGGTGTTCATGGATGCGCTCTGCCAGCCTTCTGCCTGTCTGTCCTACATAGTGTTTGTTGCAGTCCTTACACTGTATGTTGTAGATGACTCCTGTTTTTTCTTCTTGGGCTACTGGGTCTTTTGGTTTACTTAAGATATTTCAGAGGGCTTTAGTTGGTTTGTGTGCTACAGAGGTGCCATGTGGTTGTAATAGTCTGTTGGTGGTTTCTGAGACGTTTCTGATGTATGGCAGTGTGATCCTTTTCATAGCTTGTGTTGGTTGTGTTGTAGTAGGTTGAGTGGTCAGGCACTTTTTGATAAAGTTGCGCGGATATCCATTTTGTTGGAAGATGTTGTATAGGTGGTCTGTTTCCTTTTTCTGCTGTTCTGGGTTGCTGCAATGCATTTGTGCTCACTTGAATAATATTCTTACACAGCTCCTCTTGTGGGAGGTTGGGTTGTTACTTTGGTAATGGAGTACTTGATTAGTGTGGGTTGTCTTCCGATAAACTTGGGTTTCCAATTTACTGTTGTTTCCTCTGCTGATGAGGATGCCCAGGAAGGGTTAAGGAACTGTTGTTTTCTTCCTCTGGTGAATTTTATTCCTTTGAAGATGTTGTTGATGGTTTCATGTGTCTTCTCTAGTTGTTCCATTTTTATTGTAACAAAAGTGTCATCTACATACCAGATCCATATTTTAAGTTGTATGTGGGGAAGTGCTATAGCTTCTAGGCAGCTATTAACAGACACATAGAGATAAACAGCATCTACACACTATTCAAAAGAGACAATAGAAAACAAAAGACCAGAGCATCTCACCAGCAATCATCACTCAGATAAGCAGAGTTTACCACCAGGCACCAATCAAGCAGTGAACAATACCCTAATCAAGGAACTAACAGAGGAGCAAAAAAAAAAACCCACCCCCACCAACACTGGCAGGGCATGCCGCAGTATATAAACAGAGAGCAAACCCCATCCCATTCTAGCACTGAAGATGTTACCTAGCCAGGTAATGAAACGTTTGCAAGAAAAGAACCAAGCTCAGAGAATCCCAAGGACCCCACAGTACTGATTTCTGTTACCCCATATTAACAGATTTATAAATATTATATCAGAATAGAATATTAATGGATATGCCTATATCATACGAGTAAGTGTTCTCTCACCAATATTACATTTCCAGCATAGCAGAGTTGGTAGCCAACTCTATTTAAACATTATCTCACAAGTCCAAGATTTTGTGGAATTAATTGTCTTTAAAGATCATAAGAGATGGATTTAATATGTTTTAAAAAACCCTTTGCCATCAGTATGTCATCACATTACATAGTCCTTCCTCTCTGCTCCACAATAAGTATTGCTGTTCATGTGATCAGGTGCTGTTGTTAAGGTGTTGAACTTGGACTAGGGAGACTCAAGTCCAGGTCCAACTTTAGGCCTATCATTCTCTCTACTTCACTGAGTTGTTTTTGTGAGGATAAAATTTGGGAAAAATGAATGCTACCTTGAAGTCTCAGAAAGAAAGGAAAGATATATATTTATGTCTATATTACAGAAGTTACGATGCAATTAAAGATGTGAAGGGAATGAAAGGCAAGGAATCAGTTCTGATTCTAGATGTGATGATTCCATCTTATATATTTCCATTGCATAGAGTGGGATCAGATGAGAAACTTGACAAGGTTACCAGTTTTGGTGACAAGTCGACAACTCTTCATATCTCATTCTGTCCTCAATCACTTATTTATATTATTAGCTTGGTTATGTAAAGCATTTTAAAATCATTGGCCCCTATTATTAATGAGTGTTAAATTGGCAGGATTTTATAAACTGCAAAAATTGAGCACATTCACATTCTTGTGGCCAACCCTCAAAATTCTTGTTATTCCAAGATATTCCAATGGTAGACATTGGGTCTAATTCTGACATTTTACGATGTTTTACTGTTTGTGCAGTTGTTCCTCAATCAATAATCCACTAGTCAATCAATACAGTTGCTACTTTATCAATAATGCCTCTCATATATCTATGTGCAGCTGTAAGTCAGTCGAGATTTTGGTTTGATATAGTGGCATCCATAGGAACACACTGGTTTCATCAGAATGACAAAAGCAGCATCATGATGTCACGTTGCAAGTCCCACCCCTTTGAGGACATGTGTGTGACATCTCACCACACACAGAAAAGTGGTAGGGCTTGGATCACAATGCCGCTGACATCAGACTTGCCTCCCCCATGGATTCTGCTGGTTTAACAACATGGACCAACATTTTCTGACTGAATGGCTGTACTTATAAGAAACCTGCAAGCTGTTTTCCATAATTTTTATGGAAACTTTTTAGGGTTTTAATGCATTTTAATCGTTTTAAAATGCTTTAATGTTTTTTTGTTGTTACTCTTTGGTTATTTATTTGTATCTGTATCTGGCTGTTTTGTTTTTTTTAACTGTGTGAGCCACCCAGAGTTGCATATGCAAGATGGGCGGTGATTCAAATTGAACAAACAAAGAAATAAATAAAGCAACTGCCCTACAGACATTACCAGGGCATAATGTTTCATGGATTCTCTTTTAAATGAATGAATTGGATCGCATTGCACATATTAAAAAATGTGGATGGAGAAAATGGTCCTTAGTCAGCCTCAGATATTCCAGTGGTAGACAGAAGCAGCTTTGGCTATTATGGATTTTTTTTTTTTTTTTACAAAAACCCTGTTAATTAGCCATACATTTACAGGGACTGTGTAAGAATGACTGCTTAGGAGTGCTCGACAGGAAGTTTTGAAAAGAAGTTTTCAAAATAACGGATCCCTCCTATTCCTGGAACATCTGTAAGCTTCACATATGATTCTGTCTTACATTTCTACATCTCTCCCATTCGTATTTCAGCTCTTTCTGATGACGGATGTGGAAAAGCCAAATATGAACCACTTCTCTGTTTTGGAAGAATCGTTGGTGGCTGTGTTTCAAATGCCCATTCCTGGCCCTGGCAGATCAGTCTCCGCATACGGTATTAAATATTATGATTATTTATTATACTTCTAATGCACCCAGTAAGCAAAAATCTCTCTCCGATATTCTATTCTGGGCTTGGGTTGTGACTTTCTCCCATGTCCTACTTGGTTTACTATTTTTAAATCTTTGCATTTCTTTTTCTGTTTATTTATTGCTCAGAGCTTGTGCATGCCTTCCTCATTTTAAACTTTTCTATGAAGATACTTACCGCTTTTTTTTTTTTAAGGGGGAGGAACTAACCAGATTATTTCCCCAAAAGTTTTAAATAACAGCACATCTTCCTTTTCCAAAGCTTGCTTCTTCCTATTTCCTAGCTACTGGGGGATAGACAAAATATATAATTGCATATTGGTGAAATTAGCTCGAATGTTGCTTCCAGGCAAGCAGTAAAGCCTTTAACCTCACCCTAAATCTTGGTGCCAGTTGTTCCCATGTCTGCAGCAGCAACTTCCTACCCTGAGCATTCTCTTATGTGGCTGGCATGTAGATCCAGTTATCTCCAGACATCCTTTTGGATGAGAAAGAGAGAAGTTAATTGTGTAATGTTGCACGACTCAGGATCTTCCCCGGCTGCATCTAACCCTGGCACAAACATACAGTGGCAACATCATTTTCCCTTCTGCCTCCTCCCCATGATGTTGGCTTCATCTCCTCCTCAACCCGTGAGGGAGACAGGCTTAAATTGCCCTTAACTACACCTGTATTAAAGCAGTATTTCTCCTCATATTTTGACACTGCCCCAAAGTAGCCTAAAAGGTATAAACTCTCCTGGGCATTGTCACTCAGCTCTCTGGAAGGGAGTCAGCTGGCCAGGTTGACTTTAGCAGAGGTAACAGCAGAGGTAACAGCAGAGGCAGGACTGGCCGCAAGATGGCAACTTCCACACTGGTATAGTTTTCTCCCAACTCATTAATTAGTGGATAGCAGCACTTCAATTCAGCAGCAGTGAAAGGTGTATATAGTGCATTCAGTGTATTCAGAATAAGAATAGTAACAGCAACAACAATAATAGTAAAGGTAAAGGCTCTCTCAAATGACAGTTGACTCCTGGGGACTATATATCCATGTTTTCTTGGCAATACTTGGAGGTGGTTTGCCACTGCCTTCAACTCCCAAGTCTAGCAACTGTGAGATCTCCATGTGGTCTCCCATCCAAGCACTAGCCAGCTCTGGCTTTGTTTAGCTTTTGTTAAGAACAGTACCATGAGCAATTATTATCCTCTTTTTTACATTTAACCTTTACCTTGTACTATTGAAACAGTGCCTTTTTTATTTCATTGCTATTTTTCCTCATTGTTTACATCTCTCATCTGCTTGAAATACATGGTTAATTTAGGTATCACTTTGCATAATGGCTCCATAAAGGCTAATGCCATAATAAATCTGTTAGTACTTAAGGTAGTACAAGACTCTGCTGTTTTTGCTACAGCAGCCGAACCTGGCTTTTCTCCCTGAATTTATTACTCTCAAAAAAGCAAGCAAAGAAATGCCATTCAGTTTGCTGTGAACTGTTATAAATTAAGCTGTTTCATGGATGCTGGTATTAGCTCTGTGTAATGCCTGTGAATGAGGAGATTGAATAATGAATGGGCAGCCTCTGATTTCTGTGTGAATTATTTACTACGAAATTAATTTTCTGTTGTTTTTTTTTCAGTTTCAGTGATCGCCACTTTTGTGGAGGCACATTGATACATCCACAGTGGGTTCTGACAGCAACTCACTGCTTAGACCGGTAAAACTTTTCTTGGACAAGAGACTAGCTTTTCCCAATCCAATGCTGTTGCAATGGGTTGAAACGACAACTTCTAGAATTCTCAGCCAGCTGACTGGGAATTCTGGGAGTTGTAGTCACTCTACAGGTAAAAGACACCAAGATGAAGGAGTAGAAATTAGATTACCGTACCTGGGCTGCCGAAATTCAGGTGACCATAAGCTGGAGCAAAGAGTTAGAGTTTTCTCTCTCTCTTTGGGGCCATTCTGAGGAAATCTGGATCTTTTTGGTCCCGTTATACTAGTCCTAGTAGATATTTGTCAGATTATGACAATCTGCCATTTTGCCACTTGCCATTTTGAGAAATCTGCCATTTAGTTTAGCGTTAGCCATGCATTCCAAATCCCAGCTTTCTTTCATTGGGAATCATTCACCAACTTTTGTGTCTGAGCTCAAGCTAGTGGCTCACATATTATGGTTATTAAAGAGACTGATAAACTTTATCCAAGGTTATTCATGAATCAGCTTTTAGGAAACTATTTGGGGGAAAAGGAAAACTAGAAATAGAAATAAATCAGTAGAAGAAAACAACGTCTAATTTCTGAGAACTAATGTATTGCCAATAAAGCAGGGCAGCTTTACACTGGAAATGACTGACTGAGAGGAAGACCTCCTTCTACCCTGCAGTTTGTGGCTTGGTTCACAGTTTGTTCCGAACCATAATATGATTTGTTTGGATCTGGCTTTGTGATGTGTGTAAACTTCTCCACTGTGGCCTGGCAACTGGGTTCCCAGAAAAGCCTGTTAGCAAAAAGGGCAGACTACGTTTCCTGTCTTTCTCAGTTGCCTTCTCTGAGTAACTGCATATGGGAAAGAGCTGTATCTCCAGAATCAGAAGTTCCTGCTTTGGATACAGGAGGGGCCAGCTTCAGTAGTTAGTTGGCATCTCTGTCCAGGGCTGGCAAGGACCTGTATCTAAAACCTCGGAAACCACTTGCCAAGTGGCACAGTTGTAATACTGAGCATATACTGTATGGAATAGTAGTCTGGCTTGGAGTGTCAGCTTCCTGTGTTTCTCTATAGAGAAGAACTTCAACCTATGATCTATTGATTGTAGGTTAACAGCAATTAGTGTCATTTAATAAGTAAATACAGTTAAATAAACCATTGGCATCTGATGCCTGATATCCTGCTTTTCCATAATTCCCAGAAATCTTCCCAGTGGAATTGAGACTTCTAATCATTTAGCTGGTTGAATTCAGCACAGCTTTCATAATTCACAGAGCTAGCTTGGCCCTGTTTGCCCTCCCTGCAGACTTATATAACATAGATTCCAATCTCCAACCTTCAGAAATTCTCAGAGAATTGTCCTCTTCTTAGCTATAGTGAATAGACCTGAGTTATGGATATATGGAGATATTCTCACCTGGGAAATCTGCCTTTCGTAGGTCATCAAATCCTAATTTTTACAAAGTGTCGCTTGGCCTGCACACGGAGGAAGGTTTAGAACCATCTACACAGCATCGAAATGTTCAGAAAATAGTCAAAGAACCAAAGAGGGCAGACATTGCCTTGCTGAAATTAAGCAGGTATCCTTTCAGTCATATTTATCTTCAATAATCTCTTTACTCTCCATTCTAGACCATGAATGTGGCAACTATGCTAAAATGACATTTGAACTGATCTGACTCCATTATGGTCCAATGCTTGACTGAAGTGGTTTCCAGAGCTATTGGAGCCCACCATGCCTCTGTTTTTAAGTAATGGCATTGTGTTGTTATGAACAAAACCACTGTAACTGGGGTAATCTTCTGGCATGGAAGAGTATCCATATAATTCTTTTTTTTTTTTTAATGGGTACAGATTGGGTTGTGTACAATTTAGAAGTAAGAACATTAATTTCAAGTTTGAGTTCGACAGTAAATATATATGAAACAAATGTATATGGCAATCTATAACAACAGCATACTTGGAGCTTTTGCTGCATGAGAACCTAGGTTTTAGTCCACTAATGATAAAAACAGAGTTCTTCTTCTGCCAGGTGATTTATTTTTATTATTTGTTTGTTAGATTTATATCCCTCCATTCTTCCAAAAGCTCAAGGTGGCACACATAACATTCCCTCCACATAAGTTAATGTTTCTCCATACAACCCTTTGGGGTAGGGTGGATGACTGACTAAAAGTCACTCTGAGCTTCCATGGCTAAGGATTAGGATTACCAGATATCTGAACAGGCAGAGACAATTGGAAAGGAGGCCCAATTGGGATGAGGGAGAACACACTCACTGTTTAATATTATAATAATAATGGTTTATTCGGTCAATGACCAGCAAAAATTAAAAAAAATACATCAAAGTAAAATTGAATAGATGACATAAAATACTAGCATAACAAAGATAAAAGCCCACCTAAAAATGTGACATATACTGCTATAATAGTGTATTAATTACTTGTGCAAGTATACGTCTAAAATATTACAGACTATGAAGTAAAGTATGTATCATCTAAAAACAAGATAGCTAGTATATGTTAAATCTAAAGTGATAGATAAAACAGAAGTGATTATTTCTGTAACCAGTTATGCCTTATTTGCATTGCGGCAGCACAGAATTTGGCTACTGCACAGGTGATAAACAGTTTCGAATCTTCTAGAAGATGGTTCACATAGAAATGGTCTGGTCTTCCTGGAAATTTACATATTAGGGGCAGAAGATAAGCAGACCGGATATCCCTGTAGAATTTACAGTGTAATAATACATGTGAAATGGTTTTGATCTCTTTGTCGCCACGTGGGCAGGAGCACTCGGTTAATGGGGTTTTGGAATATCTACCTTGCAGCAATGCAGATGGTAAGACGTTACGCCTGGCTTTGAAAAGTGCTGTTCTCAGCTTGGGGAAAATTAGATTTTGTAGATATCTTGCTGGTTCCCAACTGCCCATATTTATCCAATTGCTGCCATGTTGGGGCAGCCTATTGATTTCAATCTGAAATTCCATATCCCTTATTCTTTGAGTGAGCAGTTGTTTGTCTTGGTCATATCCTAAAGAAATTGGGAATGGTACAGAAAGCCCATATAATGTCAACTTCTGCTCCACGGCCTGTTTCCAGGGAGAAGGAAAATTGTCTATTAAAACTAGAGGGATCAGTCTGACTGGAAAGAATTGGATTTTCAGCCAGTATTGTATCATCCTCCTCCAAGCCCTTACCTGGATAGCAGGCATTCCTGTCTCAAGCCTTAACCTGGCATTTGCTGTTCCATGGCATGCAACAAAGATTGATCTCAAAAATTTTGTTTGCACTGTTTCCAATGCAGCCTTCTCTGCATAAATTCCTACTTGTGCCCCATAAAGGATCTGGGCTAGCAGTTTGGCCTCAAAAAGTTTTAATGCCGCAGGGATTAATTGTCCTCCGCTTGTGTAAAAGAAGCGCTTAATAGCACTTGTAGACCTAAAAGCTAGCTGTACTATGTGATTCTGGTGCGCTTTCCAGGTGCCTTTAGAGTGGAGGTAACTTAAATGAAATAAATAACTTGTGCCCTTCTACTCTCCAGGATTGTTGGGCAGCTCTCTTAGCAAAGAGCAGAATTTTAGATTCATCAAAATTAATAACCAGATGGTTTTGTCTGCAGTACCAAAGTATTGCTGTTATTTCTCTTTTCAGCCCTATAGAGGTTTGTGAAATTATGGCAGCAGCATCAGTGTAGAGGAGTATAGGGATTTTGCACCCTGCTAGTTTAGGCATATGGAAATCTGGATTATGAAGAAGGTCCACCATTGAATTGATGTACAAGTTGAAAAGAGAGGGGGCAAGAATACATCCCTGTCTTGCTCCTTTCTGAACACTTACTGTGCCAGAGAGGAACCCTTGGGTATTGTACCTCACTTTTAAGGTGGTGTTGGAATATAATTTCTGTATCAAAAAGAGGAGGTGCCTGTCAATAGTTGTGTTTTTTAATTTTTCCCAAAGGGCATTCCTGGAAATTGAGTCAAAGGCATGGTTAAAATCTAGAAAGGCCATGAAGAGGGAGGATTTCTTTTTACAAGTGTATTTTTGTACAAGATGGTGGAGCATCAGAATATGGTCTGCTGTTGACCTCCCTTCTCTGAATCCTGCCTGCTCATCTTGGATTATGCCCTCTGTTTCTATCCAGTCTTGGAGTTTGTGATTTAGATGTTTAGCATATAATTTGCTAACAACACTCAAAAGGCTGATAGGTCTGTAATTGCATGGATCATTCTTATTGCCCTTTTTATAAATTGGGACTATTATTGCCAGCCCCCAATCTTTTGGAACATGACCAGTCTGATCTGTGAATGTCAACAGAGATGCTAGCAAAGGTGCCTACCAGCTGGGATTCTTTTTAATTATTTCAGGCAAACACAATCAACATCTGGAGCCTTGCTCACCTTAAGGATTCATTCAATCGGGTTACATCTTGCACAGAAATAGGGGGCCAATTCTGAACTTGGTCCAGGTCGACCTCACTCTCATTTATGTTACTAGCAGGGTCCATGTATAACCCTCTAAAATACTCTTCCCAAGCTTGTATTGGTCCTTGATTGAGTGGGGAGGCTAGCAGTTTTCCTAGTCCTCTGGTAGGTTGCCAGAAGAGGGAAGAATCCCTCTTCCTGACTGATTGAATTAGTTTCTGCCAGGTCTCTTTTATTGCCAATCTTTTCTTTTGTATCAAGCCTTTAAATTCCATCGTGAAAGTAGTTGGTCCTCAGTAGGAAAACATTTACTCTTTCTATATGCTGTATGATATGACCATTTCAGCTGTGCACTGGCCTGATCAAACCATTTTTTATGTTTTACACCCCAGTTACTGGAGTGTTGTTTTTTTCTTTGACAAAAGCAGATTTCAGATTAAAAATTAACAGATCATACAAGTCTAAGTATGATTTTTGAGACTTGTCTAAAGGTGTGCACGAATTTCTAAGGTTTCTGGGGCTGCCAGCCATTTAGCGACTGCTTTTGCACCACTTCCTTGCCATTTTATTTGTGTTGAATGAAACAACACAAACTCTGTGTTGGTATTTTCCAGCATTGGGACATAGACTGCTTCTGTTCTTACTGATTCCCAGAGTGGTGTCATAGTTAGTACAGGGGTTGGTGACGGCTTTCTAAACATGCATCTACGTCCATCCATTGTACAGCATTTAGGAAATCATGTGATGCGATCCAGTAATCAACTATTGATCTTCTCCCTGCCCCCCAGTAAGTGTATTCTGCTGGATGATCCCCATCTAGGGAGCCACTGAGTATGTACAGCTCCAAATGCGTGGTCATCTGCCTAACACATAATCCTGCCCAATTAGATTTTAGATCCTTAAATTCTCTAGTGCATTGGGGTTCCTCTAGTTGTCCTCCTCATAAAAGATCTTAAACTGATGGAATAGGGAGTGATCATTTGGCCCCATCCTGGCATTTAAATCCCCACCAGTTATTACTGATGCTGCAGGGTGTGTATCTAAGCAAGATATATCTCCAGGTGCTGTTAGTCTGGACATATGTTTTAGAAGGGGGGGATGTAGATGTTAAAAAGTATGATTTCAGCCTGCTTGAGGGACAGTAGGGAGGCTGATACCTATGGGTTTAAAGAAGGCAGAGGAACACATTTCAGTTGTAAAGCTGTACTAACTAGGGTCTCCCTCCTACCTTACTTGGGGTACCCAAGATTGAATTGACCCAGTAACCATCTAACTCCACCTCTGATATGGCCCAGGTTTCCTGTAAAAAAGAATATCAAATTGCAATAGGTAGTCAAAGAAAGGTTGGTCTTTTAATGGTTCTGACCAGCCTGCAATATTCCAAGTTAATAGAGAGATTATGTGAGCATCCAGTAAGAGTCATATGAGTTGGTTTTGGCGAGCCAATGTTGCGAGATCATGATGTTGGGATGGTGAACTAGAGGAGGGCAGCAGGGTCTCTGCCAAGGGCTGGCTTGCCTCCAGCAAGTCCTGTGGCTGCTCATGAGAATCCAACTCTTTAGTGACAAAGTTGGCACCGTCCAATGGTACTTGTGTTGCAGCAGCTTAATTCGGTGTCACTGGATGCAGGGTTAATGGATCACGATGTTTCTGCACGGGATCTACTAAAGCAGGGGTTATTTGTAATCTTTGAGGAACATGTTGGCTTTCTTCTTCATCACCAAGGGCATCTGGACTTAAGCTGACCCACATGGGTGATCCTCCTCCTGCCCATGATTTGCAGTTATGGACCCTGTGGGGGATCTCAATATAGGGAATATCTCCTCCTCAATAATTAGCACTCTCCAATAGGCTCCCCAACTGCTCCATAAGGGCTGGAACAAATATCATTTGGAGGGCTATATCCAGCCATTCCACTATCCACTGAGGGAGGGCAATTAGTACTGATGTTTGGAGACACAAGATCAATAAGTGGCTCTGCTGCAGCAATTGTAACCAGTAAGGCTTTCTTAAGATTTTCCAGTTTGTGTATTATATTATCTTGTTCATTCTTGGGCAGGAAATCAAAAGCACTGATAAGGCCAGCTTCAGCTGGGTCTGACACATCTTCATTTAGTGAGACTGGCTGACGCCTACAGCCTTGCTTTTTCAAGGCCAGGTGGCAAACTTGGTGGCATCTGGTAAAGTTTTGAAATGGTTATGGAAACTAGGTGAGACAGAACTGAATAGGGAATTAACTTTTACTTTGTGAAAGACTCTGGTGGGAAAGATTTGAAATGATGCTAAGTATAATCTCATCTTGAATAACATCAGCGGGATAGCAGGCTGTTTAAAAAGACAGCAGAATCAGCAGTTTTCAGTTTGCAGCACTTGGAAGCCATTCAACAGCACATAAATCTATCTGTCTGTGTTGACAGTGAAGAAGTTGTCCTAGGGAAGTTACAATTACTCTCCTGGAATCTCAGCATCCAATATTTAGTCTATTCGGGGAGATACAGAGAGCAATCTGTTGTGTCTGAAGTGAACAATTTAACTTGTAGGGAATTGCTTCTTTAGTATCCAAAGAGGCTTTAGTATGTATGAAACCCCCACTCTTTGCCTTGTCAGAGAGTAAGGATTTATTAATACAGACATCTGACTGTTGAGCAGTTTTGTCAATTTGTTTTGCTATATCTTTAATGACTTGCCCTTTATCAGAGCACATGTCCAGAATATGTGGCTTAGCCAGAGCTTCTGCATAAGCCTTAATGGAAGCGGTAGGTCAAGCTTTGTATTTTTGAACAAAAGCCTCAAAGTTTTTTTTCAGCAATTCCAGGTCATATTTTATACCTGACAGCTGCTCAAATAACAAAATAACAGTTTGCACTGTAAGAAGGCATTGCTTTGCCATAAACTCTGTTGAATTTTCCCATGGGAGCCTCTCAATATTCTGATTTTGCATCTTATTTTTAAGCTTATTTTTATTTCCCTTAAGGTTAGCAGGTGAGCTAGCAAGTTGTACTAGAGACACACAATGAGACACCAAGAGAGAATCCAGATTCTCATTTTGCTCTTCCCTGACAGATTTGAAAGATCTAGCAGCTGTTGTTTTTCCAGTTCTGTTTGAAGGTCCTATTCAAGTGATTCAAGGGCTGCAAATTTGTTAAAGGTGGTAGGAAAATTTGTTTTACTTACAAATTCCTTTCATGTAAAATGTTCTTCTGTCTTTGGTTGTGTAGCACACTTCAATGAAGGAAGGGAGGCCAGACTGATGCCATGATGTTTCTTTCTTTTTCCTATGTTGTTCAAATCCACTCAGAATCTTTTGCCTGTACCTTTTGCCTCACTGTTTAATATTTGTATTTACATTCATTGGAAGGAAGGGATTACAAGTGAGTAAATAGGCACACAATGGGAATACACATTGAGAGGAATGTGCTACAAACGTCTCATTGAGAATGATGGCTAGGAAATATTTATTTGTACAGGTAGTCCTCGCTTAATGTCCATTTGTTTAACAACCATTCAGTTACAACACACTGAACAAAGGGACTTACGACCAGTCTTTGAAGTTCCGGCTATTACAGTGTCCCCGCAGTCACGTGAACAAAATTTGAGCCCACCCACATTTACGATCAACTTTTGGCCACCCGCCTACCCATCACCTGGCCCTGCCAGCTGCCACCACACCTGCTGCATCATGTGGTACTACTGTACCAGCTGGGGCTTTCTTTCACACTGCCTTCTTTTGAGACAGTGCAGCCGGGATCTTCTCTTGTGCACTGGACAGGACCTCCTTTTACGTGCCAGCCAGGGCCTTCCTTTGCATGATGGCCAGAAACTATACCCCCACCAAAACTGGCAGGACAAGCTGTACAGACAGCATATAAAAACAGACAGCAAAGCCCACGCTCAATCACACTGATGATGTTACCTAGTTGGGTAATGAAATGTTTGGAAGCAAACAACCAAGCTCAGAGACCACCAAGAAGTCCATATTTCAATCTTGCCAAAGTCTTTGATGTCAGGCCCAACCCAAGAACAACAGTGAAACAGTCCAGTTGAGTACAGTTCCTTTATTTGCTTACACCTTATAGACAGACTCTTGTCAGACTATATCTATACTACAGCAACAAGTGGATATACCCTGGGAGATTCTAGGGATCCTGAACCTCTTATGTTTCCCACGCTCTCCCTGCGGACTGTGTTGCCTTTTGCTTCCTGTCCCCTGCTGGAATGCCGCCCCTCCTTCCTGATAGCCTTGATCTCCCACATCACTCTCCTCCTCGTAGATACGTTCCATCACAGGCAAGAATCTAAAGACTAAAGCTGAAAATAACCCCAAACCCGCCAAATAAACAAAATTATAGGCTTGCCTTAATCATTCTAATGGCTCTAATGCAGTGTTGTCCAAACTTGGCCACTTTAAGATGAGTGGACTTAAACTCCCAGAATTCCCCAGCTGGTTGGGCAATTCTGGGAGTTTAAGTCCACTCATCTTAAAGTGGCCAAGTTTGGACAACACTGCTCTAATGCCTAAGAGTGTGAATTATGGAGAATGTCTAGAAACACTATATCTGTCTTGACCGTGGCAGCTTGATCCTATATAAGTTTTCTCCTTTTTCCCCTTTTATTTCAGTTTAACAATTAACAATACACTGAAATAATATAGAAGCAAAATACATATAATGATTTAATTATTTTATCTAGGAACCTGGAACTGGGTAGTAGACAGATCATTATGCCTTTGTTAAGCATATTTAATAAGGTTAAGTAAAGTAGAAAACATATTTTATGTTATTGTGGCATTGCCATCTTTTGTTCTTGTCAATTTTTCCATTAGGGTGATTTCCCACCATATAGAAATATTCCTTTTCCTGTTTTCTAGGATCTTGCCACTCTCTGCCCAGCTCCAATCAATAAAAACACTATCAAATTTTTACATTTCAAAGGGTAACATAAAGAGGCCAATCTAATATAATGACCTGTTACGATTTGTCCTATTTTAATAAAAATGTCAGCCCCCAAAGACTGAACATTTTTATCAGACCACCACATATGATAACCTATTTCTTTTCACTAGTATGTGAGAGAGGTAGGATCCCCATGGCTTGTGGACTTAATGGCAGGAAAAAAATGGATAAAAATGAAATCAATTATATAATATCTCCTCCTAGGCCTGTAGCATGAAGCATATGGCTAGTGAAATCAGCTCCCTCCGCACTGGATTTAAATCAATCTCACAAGCTCTAAATAAAATTACTTTATTTAGAAAAGGAAAAAAGAGAATGTACAAAGTCATCTTGTTGCTTTAAGTAAGTAAAAATTTCAGCGGCCATAGAAATAGAAACACAGCGCTGCTAAAAGACAGACAACAGGAACCTTCCATAGCAAGCTACTCAGGAGAATATAAGTTTGGGGTAGGTCCAAAGATGGGAAAGGCCTGGTTTTAATTTTAGAGGAAGTCTGTTTAAAGAGGTTCCAACTTGTATAAAAACAGACAATTTACTGAGCATGTTCAGAAAATGTAAAAACCAGAGACTTACAAAGCCCTACACAAATAGAAAAACAAAGCTCAAACTCTCACACAGTACTTGGTTATCTGTTCCCAATTCCTGAAGAACATGCTGGCTAGGGAATTCTGGGAGTTGAAGTCCACACATCTTAAAGTTGCCAAGTTTGAGAAACACTGCTCTAGAGAGTAAACTCATCTTGGAATAGATACTACCTTTGTACCAATGCAGTACCTGGAAAATTTGTCTTTGGGTAAATTCCAGTTTAAATCTGGGAATCTTCCACCCTTTTTCTTCTCCTCCCACCCCCGTTCCCCAGATTGGCACACCTTCTTGCTCCTTTACTTCCAGAGAGGTGTAAATGTTTCAGAGTTGTTTCATGAGATGGGTGACAAACTGGATGGATGGATGGATGGATGGATGGATGGATGGATGGATGGATGGATGGAGACAGACAGACAGACAGACAGACAGACAGACAGACAGACAGACAAATGTTTTATTTCAAAACACAGGCTTTTTTCAGCCCAATAGGAAGCAGTTAGGGGGAATCTCAACATGTCACTCTTGGGAAGATCCTGCTTGAGTTATTTCTGGATTTTTTGTTGGGAAGTAGTTGACAGTGTGGAATAACATGAAGGCAGACTGACTTCACAAAAGATGCATTAGGGAATACAGTGATGCTGAAGCTGGTTAGTAGTTCCCAGTTCTTATTCATACAACATTAAGATCCAGTTCTATTATATCAAGGATTGTCTTCTGGAGACAGTGAGTTTATTAGGTAGGATGGCTCAAAGCTAATTGAGGTTATCATACATTTTGTTGAAGAAAGTGACGATAGTAGCAGCAGTTGTTTGTCTTGAAGAACAGAATATCTGAAACAGGAAGATATATGATATGTAATTGTTCAATGCTCAATTGTAACCACAGCATTTATGTGAATGTTATGTTTATATTCATTTTAGAGAACAAATTCTGAAGTTTCATGTGCCTAAGGAACTGGCAAGTAAGCCAACTTTACATTGTGTGAACTTTAGATTCCTAGGAATATACAGCTTAAAAAATATCTAGTGCCTAACAAATCAGCAGCTACTATAATGTCCAGAGTGACTAGAATGAAATATCATTTTTTTCCAGCCCTGTAAAGATCACCAGTGAAGTCATTCCAATCTGTTTGCCTTCAGCCAATGTCATGGTAGCAGGTGGGACAGAATGTTATGTCACAGGATGGGGTGACACAAAAGGTGAGTAAACCCAGAATGGCTAAAAATCCAAAGTAACTACCATTTTATTTTTACATTTCTTCCTTACCTCTTCCCATTTTTTAAATTGATTAATATAAAATTGATGATTTTTTATTGATGGATTTTATCTTCTGTACATCTGGGAAGACTTGGAATGAATGAATGAATGAATGAATGAATGAATGAATGAATGAATGAATGAATGAATGAATGCTTTTGTATTTATTATCTGGACACAACACCCAGTCACTATGAGAAATTTGGAAAAATATCTTTATTAATGGGGTGCACTTTATGATATGATTTTTCAGGCAGCTGGGCAGTTCTTGGAAGAATACATTCTTTCCCCCACAGTGATGGCTAAGACAGAGATCAGTATTAATTCAACAAAGAAGGAAAAGGAGTTCTACTTGTACTAGAGGCCATACAACCCAACACAAATTAGGCACATTTCTGTTTTGATGTGTGCCTGATGTGTGTCATCTAGAAAGCTTAGTTTGTATGTAGATGGCTACCACTAGATAGCTATATAACTCATTTGGCATAGGAAAAAGGAGAGTGTTGACTTCATGTTCAGATGACAATTCACTTGTTTCTTTATCTCAGTTGATTTTGCCTGTTGTTTTCATTAAACGTGATCTCAAAGCCAGTACAACATTAGGGAGGCACAGGCTACAGAATCCATGACAATCTTAGGAAGACAGATGTGATAAGTACACCAGTTCTAGCAATCTGCACTTGAGTTCAACTGCACAGTGTACTTGTGCTTTGCTGTTTAGATTCTGGCACCTCAGAAGTACTGATCTTGACTCCTCATAAAATAAGTACATAATTATGCACAGCAGTTCTTACACTCAATCTCTAGAACAGAAGAGAAATAGTTGATCCCATGCTCTGGAATGTGTGAAATGCAAGCTCCCACTTTATCCCTGCATATAGCTTTTTATTGCAGTACAGATTAGCTAACATCTGTTTTAATAATGAATCTTCAGCTACATAAAACAGTCCCTTATTTATTTATTTATTTATTTATTTATTTATCCATTCATTCATTCATTCATTCATTCATTCATTCATTCATTCCTCCTTCCCAGTTTTTTCCAGGTGACACAATTACTTGCAGTGCATTTATAGCATATACAGTGGAACCTCAAGTTACGAATTTAATCCGTTCCGTGACTCTGGTTGCAACTCGAATTGGTCGCAACACGAGGCAAATTTTCCCATAAGGTTCAATGTAATTACCATTAATCCGTTCCGGCGTCCGCGGACCACATGTCAGGGGTGGAAAAACGGCCGTGGATCACGCGGCAGGGCAGAAAAATGGCCGCGGACCACATGTCAGTGGCGGAAAAATGGCCGCGGACCACATGTCAGGGGCGGAAAAATGGCCGCGGACCACATGTCAGGGGCGGAAAAATGGCCGCGGACCACGTGGAATGGGCGGAAAATGGCCGCGGACCACATGGCATGGGCAGAAAAATGGCCGTGGACCACGTGGCACGGGCGGAAAATGGCCGTGGACCACGTAGAACGGGTGGAAAAATGGCCGCGGACCATGTGGAATGGGCGGAAAATGGCTGCGGACCACGTGGCATGGGCAGAAAAATGGCCGTGGACCACGTGGCACGGGCAGAAAATGGCCGCGGACCACATGGAACGGGCGGAAAATGGCCGCAGATCTGGTTCGTAAGTCGAGGCAAGTTCGCAAGTTGAGGTAAATTTTTGGGGCCGGAGCTGGTCGTATCTCGAAAAATTCGTAAGTAGGGGGGTTCATAACTAGAGGTACCACTGTATCTTATTTTAGCTTCTATCAAAAAAAAAGCCACCCTGTGTAGTAGGATGAATTCAAAGCTTCCTCTCCACAGGAGTTTGGCTTAGGGGCCCCTGAGATCTGGATGGCTCTGACCCTGTTGGGCTTCCAGGAACTGATAAAAAAATTGGCTTTTCCCCCAGGCATTAGGTCCAGGTTGTTAACAGAGCCCACTATGTTTGTTTGGGACTGTGAATTATTTGTGAGGTGTTTAGGCTTTTCTATTGATTATTTTTGCTTTTAATTTTATTTTTTTGTTTTTTTTAATATTGGTTTTGTATTGTTAGCTGCCTAAAGTTATTTGTTTAACGTAGGCAGCCATATAATTTTAAATAAAGAAATAAATAAATATTTTGCAGGATACTTGGTTAAGACTACAGGTAGTCCTCGTTTAGTGACTGCCTTGTTTAGCGAACACTCGCAGTTATGACAGTGATGAAAAAGTAACTTTGTGACCAGTTCTCACATTTATGACCTTCGCAGGTCTGTAAAACAAAGGAAAGCTGAAGTCAGATCATAAGCACAGTCACGGTTTCACTTAGCAACCACTTCGCTTAATGACCAAGTTGCCAGTCCCAATTGTGGCTGCTAAATGAGGACTACCTGTACTAGATTTGGGCTGCAAGATCCAAATGACCACCAGATGGCAGCAATGTGTTACAGTGTTTTAGTTTTTTAGCTGCCAGTTAGTAGTCATTGGGATTTTTTAGGCTTGGTAGTGCCATACTTGATGATGATGATGATGCTTACTAGAGCAAATTGGAATATTATCAGTTTCATTTTATGCCATGGACAAATTACACCTGCATCCTGAGGCTTTAAGTAGCTTTTTTTATTAAAAAAGAAGAAGAAGCTAGAAGAATATATCTGCTCTCATCCTTCTTACCAGGTCAGGAAACAAAGATTATCCTCAGCTTTTCCTTTCATTATTTCCTCCCTCCCCTCTGCTTTTCAAAGGAACTGGTGGAGAAGGCATTCTTAAAGAGACCGGCTTCCCTGTCATTGAAAATAAAGTGTGTAATCGGCCTGAGTTTCTGAATAACAGAGTCAGTAACAATGAACTCTGTGCTGGTAATATCGATGGTGGGACTGACAGCTGTCAGGTAAGATGTATCACGAATGGCATGCTGGCTTCATATAGAAATCCAAGGATGTTTTGATTTTTTCCCCAGTGAAAATCCCACCTTCAGGGGGGTTTTCCTTCTCATTACTGCCGCAAGTGAAAAAAAGTTCCATTTTCCCTCCATATGTATCCTGAAGCCCTAGGTGTGTAAAAGAACCTGTTTCCTGGCTGTGTTGAGGGCTTTTTTTTTTAATTCTCCAGCTGCTATTTATTTTATTTCTTGTTTATTTTGTATTTGTATTTATGTTTATTTGTTTTAATGTTGTGAGCTGCCCAGAGTCATGTAATGAGTCGCGTGGCTATATAAATCAATCAGTTAAATAAATAAATATCTGCTCCTTGAGAGCCCACCCAGCTCATGTTATTTGTATGACATCTCGCCCCCACAAAGCCCCTTTGGGTCTAGTTTGACACTCATCAAGCCCTTTTTATGATTAGCTTTGTAAGAGATGATCAGGCAACAAAAGTCATCTAGTGAGAATCGTGTGTAACTCATCTTAGGGCTATGTTGATTTCTACTGAATTCTTGGTTCACTTTTCTTAATACTTGGTTCCAGGGTGACAGTGGAGGACCTCTTGTCTGTGAAGAGCAAGGACGTTATGTGCTACATGGAGTCACCTCCTGGGGTCTTGGCTGTGCCCAGCCCATGAAACCTGGGGTTTATGTTCGAGTGTCTAGATTTATTCCATGGATTCAAAGAACGATAAATGAAAATTGAGCTGCCAATAACCTCTTGCTGAAAGCAACACAGAGAAAGAGGAATAAATAGAAGCGAAGTGCAATATAATGAAATAATTTACATGAATGTAAAATAAACACCATGAATATCCTGTAAGCAACTCTAGTTTTGTTTTGAATTGTTTGTTAGCACTGGTTTACAAGGTGCCTGAGCTTGTGGAATGATAAGCTGTGTTAGTTGTGATGTAGAAAATCTGAGGAAATCGAATCACTAGCGTTTGGCAGGATTAATAGCCACTGGAGGAGGAAACCTTCTGGTGTTATAGTGTGACTGTATTTTTTGATCTATGGGACAAATGGCATCTAGGCTGAAAGGGATGAGACATTTGCAAAACTTGTTTGAAAGTGAGGAGCCCTTGCATAATATGCAGAAGAATACAATGTGGTTCAAAAAAAAAAGACTCTTTCTTAAGACTGGGCTGGAGAAGGATTTCTACGTGATTTCTATGTAGCGATGTTGGATGGCTATGGTGGTGGAAGGGGCAGATTCAACTCTCTCTACAAATGGCATCATCTTTAATACTACCTTATATGCATTGCTCATTCAGTATCATGAGCACCATGAGTAAAAATTCACCAAGAAATGTTTCCCCAAGTTATAACTGAATATGTATGTGAAACATTCCTTTCTATTTATCAGATCTATTTTGTGTGACTTGCTTTCACTCACTCTTAGAGTGCATGTTTCATGATGGCTAACAAGCCTGGCCTAGCACAATGTGTGAATCCTGTCACTGACCAGTCAATATATCAATAGGTATCCCAGATATTTACATGCAGCTATATTAGAAATCCTGGTTAATAATACAAGTACTGGAATACATGAAATTCTAAGGGAAGTTTTACTTGGAATGCAAGTTTTGATCTTACTGTTGCCTCCTATAATGGGGCTACCAAGTCTGATAGTTAATCAGGAGCAGACAGAGTTTTCTAGATCCCTCTGCTGTCAGCTAGTGGTTGTCTGGATTTTTTTCAGTCCAGATCTTATAATACAGATGTATTGGTCCCGTGTGGGATTACTGATTCAGCTTTTGTGTTTATAACAAGACTTCTGAATAACCCAGTGCAAAACAGGTAGTTGTGTACCACAGAAACAGGTAGTTGTGTACCACATATTTATTTAGAAAAGGAATGCAGAACAAAATATGACGTACAAGAAATGAATTAAAAAAATAAAGTGCATTTTAGAAAATAAATGGTTTTAGCTTTTATAGCAAAGACTAAAGAACGTATCTGCTTGGTGCTTCAAAAAGTCTAATGACATTATCAGGACTTACTTTCATGCTAGGGTATAGAAGTTGGTTGCTCTAGATGGGAGAGAGATTCTTAGGCACAACAAAGGATGCATCTGACCTATTCAATGTGGATCACCACTGTAATATGGATGCTAAAGCAGATACGCTTCTGCCTCCAGTGCACGCTTTCACACAGAACTCCTCTGGTGGATCAGGGCATAGTTACCCAGGGGAAGAGTAAAACTTGCCTTATAGCTGAATCTGCAAGCTGATAAAGGGGAAAACATTGCCGGGAGGGACTTGGAGTGCATTTATGGGAAGATTGTTACACTTCATTATATGAAATGGAAAAGGTGCCTCTTTCTTTCTTTCTTTCTTTCTTTCTTTCTTTCTTTCTTTCTTTCTTTCTTTCTTTCTTTCTTTCTTTCATAAAAACTAACAAAAACTAATATAAAGAAAGAGAAAAAAGGAAAAGAGAAAGACAAAAGAAAGACAAAAGTGCAAAAAGAAAAGATGAAAAGAAATATAAAGAAGCTTCCAATGTTCTTTGCAGCAAATACAAGTATGGTTACAAAACTATCTCTTACTCTATGGTTACAAAAAGAAAAGCTCATTTTTCCTATTATCTATTTTTTTTCCCCTAATCATCAAACCACAAGTCATAAGTGCATTTTTTTTCTGTTTCATTCAAAAAGTCCATAAGGGGCTTCCAATCAGCCATAAATGTAGATGTTGTCTTTTCTGTAATCAAGGAAGTCAGTTTAATCATCTCTGCAAGGTCCATCATCTTCACCAACCATTCCTCCATGTGAGAAATGCCGAACCTTTCTACTTTTGAGCATATACTAATCTTGCTAAATAATTTCTGAAGCAGATCTGCTGTAACTGTTTTCTCTGCAGGCTGCTCTAACCATCCCTTCCTACTGTCTCTTGTCATTTTTCTAGGAGTTGCCATTATAGATGCACTTTTTAACAGTAAACAAAAAGCATTCCCATGAAGGACTGGTCTCTTTACTAGCAACTTTATCCCAAAGGA